>NC_143552.1:152882500-154216250 GCF_054136105.1 Typopeltis vanoorti | reverse complement strand
CTGCTCATGTTGTGCAGTAATTTTACATGCTTCCCTCCTATTCTCCCATTGCTCATGTGGGAAAAGTTGAAGAGAATATTTATGGAAATGATCAGTTTCCTGTGTTTTGCACTATGCATATATCATGGTCATGCAGGAAATTGAGCCATTAACCAAGGCAGGAACAACTGCAATTCCAAAAACATTTTGATTTCCACAGTATCCAAAGCCATCCAAACCTCTCAAAAAAAAAGATCAGGAGAGAGAGAGTATGGGTTAAATTTCATTGATAACACATTGCATCAAATCTTATAGCTTTTAAACATGCTTGGGCCAAAACAGGTTTAAAAGCCATAAGATCTTGGATCTGGGTTGCATTATCTATCAGACTACCAATGTGAAAATTGTATGGTATGAAACACGTCATTTCCTCTGCAACACAGATGTTAATTGCTGAAACAAAAGCAATTGAGAGGACACTTTACTAAAACATCGGCAGTTTCTATCCTTCTCATTTTTTGATCATGAAAGAACAACAGAAATGATAGCTCAGCTTTTCTTCAAATTAGCTAGAGTTATACAATCAACCATTTGTTAAGGAATTATGAATTTGAATAAGCTAGATAGATGGGCAAATGAGTGGGGTCTTGGTTTAATGCAGCAAAATGTATGGTCGTGAGGTTTGAGAAACATCGATGGGATTCTGCATACTCTATGGGAGGAGTTAAACTGGAGGAAATAGGGGAGACGAGATCTGGTGTTGATGGACAGCATGGATTTGCTAAAGGGAGGTCATGTTTTAGTAAGCTACTTACTTATTACAATAAAGTGACTACTTCCTTTGACAGAGGAGAAGAATACACAGTGATATATACTTGGATTTTGCAAAGGCTTTTGATAAAGTACCTCATGATAAATTGATAGTCAAACTGGAGTGGATGGGATTGGATATTAGATTGATGCATTGGATTGGAGATTGGCTGTCTGATAGGTATCAACAAGTTGTGTTTGGGGAGCGATGTCGAGGAAAAGGAAAGTCACTAGCAGAGTGTCTCAGAGATCTGTTTTAGGGCCATTACTGTTTAACTTGTATATTAATGATATTGGTGAAGATTTGGATGGAGATATTCAGTTGGTTTGCAGATGTGCAAAGTTTGGACGAACCATGAAGAGTAGTGAAGATATTGTGACCTTGCAGGAAGACTTGAATAAATTCAGTGATTGGGCACGGAAATGGGGATGTGAGTTCAATGTTGCAAAATGTAAGGTTTTAAAATTTGGAAAACAAAGATGGGATGCAGAATTTATGCTTGATGAGGATACATTGTTGGAGGTGGAAGAAATAAGAGATCTGGGGGTGATAGTGGATAAGAATCTGAAATTTAGGGGACACATTGCCAAAATTGTGAAGACAATACAAAGGCTTCTGGGAATGATGCAGAGGACACTGCGTGTAGAAGTAGGGAGATTCTTGTTCTGTTGTATAAGGGTTTGATTAGGCCACACATGGACTATTGTTCCCAGATTTGGTCACCTGGTTTCAGAAGGATGAAGAGATGTTGGAAAGGGTCCAAAGACGACTGACTAAGGTAGTTTCTGACCTCTGGAATGTCGAGTATGAGGAAAGATTGAGGAAATGCAATTTGCAGAGTCTGGTGGACAGGAGGAAAAGGGGAGATGTGATAGAGACCTATAAGTTGGTAAGGGGTTGTTAGAGGATCAATGCTGGAGAAGTTGTACATAAAATAGTGGGGGAACCAGAGGTTATCCTTGGAAACTGTATGAAGAAGGTGTGAGTAGGGGAGTGAGAGGCAGGTTTTTTTCATGCAGAGTTGTAAATGATTGGAATGCCTTGCCTGAGAGTGTGATGTCTGCAGGGAGTTTGAATGTGTTCAAGCATGGTATGATGAGCTGTGTGTGTGATAAAAGGACTTCCCAGATGAGTCTTTGACTCCATGAGGTCTTGGGAAATAATAATAATGATTGATAGAAACCTGAAATTTAGGGGACATATTGCAAAGGTAGTGAAGGTAACACAGAGGATTGCTGCAATAATGAGAAGGACACTGACCTGCATAGATAAAAGGGGTTACCATTGCTTTGTATAAGACTCTGATCAGACGACACTTAGACTATCGTTCTCAGATTTGGTCCCCAGGATTTGAAGGGGATAAATTAACTGTGGAAAGGGTACAAAGGCAGATAACAAAGTTGGTTTCAGGACTGTACAATGTTAGTTATGAGGATCGGCTGAGGGAATGTGGACTGCAGGGTTTGGTGGATAGAAGAAGGTGAGGTGATATGATTGAGACTTTTAAACTGTTGAAAGGTGGTTACAGGGTTGACACTGGGGAGTTCTTTTGCTTGGTTGAACAGCAGGAAGGAGTGATGACAAGAGGCCATCCCTGGAAGTTACGAAAGGAAACTGTGAGCAAGAGGGTGAGGAGTGGTTTCTTTGCATGGAGGGTGGTTGAACCATGGAATGCATTGCCTGATGGAGTGGTGAGAACATAATAGTATGGTCAATGAGTTTAAGGAGTGGTATGATAGGCTTTGCATTTCTTAGGGGATACCTCCACTCGATGAGTCTTGATAGACTTTGTGTTTCTTAGGAAAGACCTTCCACGATGAGTCTTTTGACTCCATGGAAGCCTGGATAATAATAAAGAGCTTTTTTTACTCAAGCCAATGCAGCGGGACCTGATGATGTCCATTATGTATAAGATAAAACATCTTCCACTGTGTTAAACAGTCTCAATAATCTAGGTCTCAACGGCATTTTCCCATTTTTATTAAAATCTTTGGTTGTGTCTTCAGAGTCAGAGTGGTAAGCACATTATCCTGGCCTTGTCACCAAGGTGTTCCTAAGGCAGGCTCTATCTTAAATGTGACACTCTTTGCTGTCAAAATAAACTCAATCACTGAACAGTTTCCTCATGTAGTAAGCAGTGCTATATGTTGATGATCTAACAATTTATGGATGTTTTTGTAATATGAAGGTTATAAAGATAACTTCAACAAATGATCACATATTTTCATGGACTTTTAGAAATGAATTCAGGTTTTCAGTAGATAAAAGTTTGTGTATACTCCTCTGAGGAAAACACTTATCATCCAAACTTAGAGCTATTAAGACTCATTTTTGAGAGAAAGTTTACAATTTTTGCACACATTTGTCAACATTTTTCTCTTAGAAAAATATAAAAGAACATTGAATATTCATTGCATTCTCTCCTCTACAGACTAATGGACTGCAAGTTGATTTTACTTGTTTTGCTTTTATTGTGCGCTTGTTCAATAAAAGATTATGGACCCATGTTTTTGGTTCTGCAATGGTTGGATCTTATCCATCATCCAGGTATAAAAATTGCCAGCTGCTGGTGCATTTTGCCCATCACCTATTAAGTCTTTATGTCAAAGCTAATGAAGTTCTCTGTCGTTTTCGACAGAAGCAGTCATCTGTTAACTATTCTCTACAAATAAATTCGCTTCCTAAACATCCTCTATGAACTAGTGCTTTTCCCTTATGTTGAGATTTTCACTGTTACATTCATTAGTGCCTTTCACTCATTTATTATGTGTGTGAAAGAAATTATACAAGTTGTCGACATGAATGTTGAAAAGCTGTATGTTGACATATTCTTGCACTGAACATAATAGTATTTCTCTATGATAGGTTTGTACTCAATCATGCATGTACCAGCTAAGAAAATTGAATGTTCCATCAGTCTATCCTCTGATATTTAATGTGTGCAGAGCAGAACACTAATTTTTTAGCTGTTTCTGCTAATGGTTTGAGATCTGAAACTTCTGTTGATTATGCTGTTTTTTCTGGTTCACATTATATTCAATGAGATTCCACTTAAATCCACTTAAATTATTTACTAAAATAAAAAGCCAAAAGGCTTCAGTTTGGCGGTGCAAAATTATATAAATAAGGAAGGAAATTATTCTTGCTTAGCTCTAAATAGGTCATATTTCATTTTAAAATTCTTATCTATTGAGGGCTGATATTCTATGTGTGAGAGAGAGCAGCATAGCACTCATCTTAGCATACGTCATATTCTGAGAGTACCAGCACTTTACTTGGGAGGAATGTATTTTTTACTAATCGTACTGAGTCATATATGCTCAGGTAGATCTTTTCAAACTCATTCAAATTGCATTAAGTTTTTCAATTTTAAATGCTATTTGTATAGATATGGTGTTGAATTTTAAAAAAAATTGTACATAACGTTAATCTTATTTACTGATTTAGCTATTTATTTTTTTATTTCCTTGTGTACTCTGTAACCTTTGGAATGGTGCAGTCTGAACTTCGCTCTCCTTGTACCAATAAACCACCAACAAATCAATCTCTCTCTCTCTCTCTCAGTATTATTATTATTACATGACACCTCCAGGAAGTGAATGACTCATTGAGGGAGGGCACCTACTCTACCACTCAATTCACCAACTACAAAACCGCAACTGCAATCATCATCTACACCAATCATCTACTGCCCACCACCACTAGCATTTTTACAGACAATCACAAACCTCCATGCCCATGGCGGGATTTGAACCTGCAGCCTTTTGGCTGGAGTGTTCTTCATCTGTAAGTAGAAGAGAGTAGCTCTTCATCTGTAAATGAATTCAAGAAGAGATATGACAGATATTGTTTTGCTAGTTTGGGTCTCCCGCGATGAGTCTACTGACTCCATGGAGATACCCGTAATAATAATAATAATAATAATAATAGTGTGGATACGTTAACCACTCGGCCATCCAGGACGGCATATGATGCCGGCCTGGTGTGATATCATACTTACATTTTCATGGCATTACTAGGTTCTGCTTGTATATTAAGTGGCAGAGTTGATCATTAGTAAATATTAAAAAACGGGTGTTATTTAGAATTAGTAAATATTAAAAAATGGGTGTTATTTAGAATTCTCTTTGGACAGCAGTGGTTTACTAAAGGGGAAGATCATGCTTTAGCAATTTACTTATTATAACAAAGTGACAAATGCATTGGACAAGGGGGATGCATACACAGTGGTATATTTAGATTTTGCAAAAGCATTCAATTGATTGCCACATGACAAACTGATAATTAATTGGAACAGATGGGGTTGAATGGTAGATTAGTGCATTGGATTGGAGATTGGCCGTCTGATAGGTATCATCAGGATGTGTATTGGGGAGATCCCAGAAGAGGAAAGCCATTAGTGGTGTCTCAAGGATTTGTTTTGGGGCCATTGTTGTTTAATTTGTATGTAAATGATTTGGAAAGGACTTGAATGGTGATATACAGTGGTTTTCAGATGATGCAAAGTTTTTTTTTTTGGGGGGGGGGATCTGTGAGAAGTAAAACAGATGTTGTAGCCTTCCAAGAGGAATTAAATAAGCTGGGTGATTGGGAAAGTGTGTGGAGATATCAGTTGAGTGTAGCAAAGTGCAGGGTTTTAAAATTTGTGGAATGCAGAGTATGAGATTGGTGGGGATATCTTAGAGAAGGTGAAGGAGATGAAAGGTCTGTGGATGGTGGTAGATAGGGGCCTGAGATTTCGGGTCTATTTTACTAAAATTGTGAGGACAGCACAGTGGATTATGATAATGATGTGGTGTAAGAATGTTACAATTCCATTGTACATGGCTTTGTTCAGACTGTATATATATGGATTAATGTGCACAGATTTGCTTATCTGGTTTTCAAAAGTATCGGTTGTTGGAGAGAATCCAGAGACAATTTGGAAATTCAGTTTCGGGTCTCTGGAATGTGGAGCATCGGGATAGATTGAGAGAATGCAAATCACAGAGCATATCATGGATAGGAGGAAAGGAAGAGAAGCGGGATAACATGAATGAGAAATAAATTGATAAGGGATAATTACCAGATTAATGTGAATGAGAGTTTTCATAGAATGTCTGGAGATGGAGAAAACAAGAGGCCATCCCTGGAAGCTGTATAAGGAGGGTGTGAGCAATGGGGATGAAGAGTAGATTTTTTGAATGGAGAGTGGTGGATGATTGGAATTCATTGCCTGAGGGTGTGGCAAGTGGAGAAAAGCGAATGCATTTAAGTCAAGTATGATGAGCTGTGTATGTGAGAGTGGGACCTCCTGAAATGAGTTTCTTTACTCCATGTAGGTCTGATAATTTCAGGGAGCTGGGCATGTTGAATATATAGTTATATATATAATTTCTTTTTTCCTGCTCTTCCAATGACTTCTTGAAATCCAGCACTTTTAATTCTTACCTTTTTTCTCTTACTATGAAAGGGAATTCAATGAACTTTTCTTTTATTTATTATTATTATTATTATTAAACAAGACCTCATGGAGTCAAAGACTCATCTAGGAGGTCCTTTTATCTCACACACATCTCATCATACCGGGTCTTAAACACATTCAAACTCCTTGCAGACACCACACTCTCAGGCAAGGCATTCCAATCATTCACAACTCTGCACGAAAAAAACCTGCCTCTCACTCCCCTACTCACACCCTCTTTATACAGTTTCCAGGCATGACCTCTGGTTCTCCCCTGATCTCCCACTATTCTCTGTAGAACTTCTCCACCATTGATCCTATAACAACCCCTTACCAACTTGTAGGTCTCTATCATATCGCCCCTCTTCCTTCTCTCCACTAGACTCTGCAAATTACATCTTTTCAATCTTTCCTCATACTCGACATTCCAGAGGTCAGAAACTACCTTAGTCAGTCGCCTTTGGACCCTTTCCAACATCTCTTCATCCTTCTGAAAACCAGGTGACCAAATCTGGGCACAATAGTCCATGTGTGGCCTAATCAAAGCCTTATACAATGGAACAAGAATCTCCCTACTTCTACACGTCAATGTCCTCCTCATCATTCCCAGAAGTCTTTGTGTTGTCTTCACAATTTTGGCGATGTGTCCCCTAAATTTTAGACCCTTATCCACCAACCATCCCACATACAGTTTCCAGGCATGACCTCTGGTTCTCCACTGATCTCCCACTATTCTCTGTAGAACTTCTCCACCATTGATCCTATAACAACCCCTTACCAACTTGTAGGTCTCTATCATATCGCCCCTCTTCCTTCTCTCCACTAGAATCTGCAAATTACATCTTTTCAATCTTTCCTCATACTCGACATTCCAGAGGTCAGAAACTACCTTAGTCAGTCGCCTTTGGACCCTTTCCAACATCTCTTCATCCTTCTGAAAACCAGATGACCAAATCTGGGCACAATAGTCCATGTGTGGCCTAATCAAAGCCTTATACAATGGAACAAGAATCTCCCTACTTCTACACGTCAGTGTCCTCCTCATCGTTCCCAGAAGTCTTTGTGTTGTCTTCACAATTTTGGCGATGTGTCCCCTAAATTTTAGATCCTTATCCACTATCACTCCCAGATCTCTTGTTTCCTCTACTTCCAACAATATATTCTCACCAAGCATAAATTCTGCATCCCATCTTTGTTTTCCAAATTTTAAAACCTTACATTTTGTAACATTGAACTCACATCCCCATTTGCTTGCCCAATCACTCAATTTATTCAAGTCTTCTTGCAAGGCCACAACATCTTCACTACTCTTTATGGTTCGTCCCAACTTTGCATCATCTGCAAACAACTGAATATCTCCATCCAAATCTTTGCCAATATCATTAATATACAAGTTAAATAGTAATGGCCCTAAAACAGATCCCTGAGGCACTCCACTAGTGACTTTCCTTTTCCTGGATATTGCACCCCCATACACAACTTGTTGATACCTATCAGATAGACAGTCTCCAATCCAATGCACTAATCTAATATCTAGCCTCATCTGCTCTACTTTGACTGTCAACTTATCATGAGGTACTATATCAAAATCTTTTGCAAAATCCAAATATATTACTGTGTATCCTTCTCCTCTGTCCAAGGAAGCAGTCACTTTATTGTAATAAGTAAGTAGATTACTAAAACACGGCCTCCCTTTAGCAAATCCATGCTGTCCATCAAAGATTATACCATTGTTGTTAACCCAACTCTGGATCCTAGTTCTCACAAGCTTCTCCAACAACTTAACCACAACACCTGACACACAGATAGGCCTATAGTTTGATGCTTGAGTTCGATCACCTCCTTTATGAAGTGGCACAATCTTGCCCTCCTTCCACTCTTTAGGGACTTGACCAAGTGCAAGACTCGTATTAAAAAAATATGTCAAGGCAGGTGTAAACTCTCTGGCACATTCCTTCAGAATATGTGGTGATATATTATCAAGTCCCACAGCCTTATTTACATCTAGTTTGCTCAACTCCCCAAACACCTCTTCCTCACTTACAGTCAGTCTCTCCTCCCCATCATCAACTGCTCTTAATCTCTCCATGAAGTCACATTCACAAGATTGAAAGATCTTTATGAACTGCTCATTAAGTATCTCCACCACACATTCTGCAACAACTGTCTTTATACCATTTCCTCCAATCAATGTCATCCTTCCATAATCATTCTTTCTTTTGCTGGCTACATATCGAAAGAACTCCCTAGGATTCTTTTTAGCTTCATTAGCTAACTGCTGTTCATAGCTCTCTTTAGCTACTCTCACCAACCAAGTCACTCTCCTTGCCTGGTCTTTGTAGAACTCATGAAATTGGTTACTTCCACTTCTCTTATGCTGCCTCCACAATGCCCTTTTTCTCTGTATTGCATGCTTAATCTCTTTATTCATCCATCTCACACTTAACTTATTTAACCTTCTCACCTGTGGTATACATTTAGACATTGCATCCACTAAATATTTTTTGAAAATCCCCCAAGCTGCATTGATCTCTTTTCCAGCTAACTCCTCATTCCATGCTACACCAGCAAGCTGTCTCCTGAGCTCTTCATAATCACCCCCCCCCCCCCCTTGTAGTTCCACATATACCCTTTTTTCACAGGGGTCCTTGCACTGCTGGCAACCACCCAAGTAATCACCTCATGGTCACTTTCACCAATTGGTGGATGATTTGATACCTCATTGATAATTACATCCTCCGATGAGATGACCAAATCCAAGACCCTTAATCCTCTTGTGCCCTCTGTTACATACTGTCTGAGGTAGTTATCCCTCAAAAACTCAAGAAACTCATTTTCTTTACTTCCAGTTGCTATCTCTTCATTCCAGTCTATATTGCCATAATTAAAATCACCCATAATGATCACCCTTTTCTTATTTGCTTGGCTTATTTGACTATACATTTCACTATCACCACCATCCACATTACCAGGTCTATAACAACATCCCACCAAGTATTTGATTCTATTCACCTCTATCTCACACCATACTGCCTCAAAACCACTTCTTTTATTTCCATCACAGCATTTGGAATATCTATATTTTCAGATTGAAATCTTTCAGCATTATATTTTTAACTTTTAATGATTTAATAAATGTTACTTTCAACATTTATTATACCACTATTATATATTAGACTAAACTGATTAGTTCAATTTTTCTTTAGATGAATACAAGGTTACCTGTTCCATTAACTGGAGATGCAGAAGATAATGAAGGTATACATTTTTTTTTTAACTTGTTTACTATGTCTGTTATTAAGCACAATTGTTATAACTAACGTGGAAGGTAAGTCATTTTATAAATATATAAAATGAAATGGTACTTTACAGTGGATGATTTTTTTTTCGGGAAGTGCCTGTATTTCTGTCCGATAATACATGCATTTCTTTATTAGAAAAAGCACATAGGGAGTTCATTCATCTCAATAGATAAGAATGTGTAAGACAAGACAAATGTGACCTATGTAGAGGTTTATATTTTTTAAAAAAATTAAATGAGAAGAATGAAAGTGTCGACATATATGAGAAGTGTCTGGATAGGTTGGAGTGATTAGGAATGGAAGCAGACGTCGGGACCGTAATGGAAGAACTTTGGCAGGAGTTCATGAAAATGAAAAGTGACCTTCATTTTCTGCGAAAGAAATTGGAAGTGCTCAGTAAGGAGGTTCTAGAAATTAAAACTGAGTTAAATGTGTTGAATAGCAAAATTAGGACTATGGAGATTACTTTAGCTGAAGTAACCAGAACAGAATAAAGTATGGGAGAGTCTTTGGTGATTGATGAAGTAATAAATAGTATGGGAGTGATTGGGAGTCAACAGAATGAAAGCAGAAGAGGTCTAGAAGAAACGAGATGTCGTGAGAGTGAGTAAGTAAGTAAAAGAGCATTGAGTAATCAAACTGAGAGTCATGCTGAATAGCATAGAAAATGAGGCCGTGAGTGATGCTTGTTTCGACTTGAATAAAGTTATGAGTGGTATGATATATGGTGATTCTATGATTAAGGGTATGGAGAGCGGTATGCTTGAGGAGTGTTTGGCTGGTGGAACAATAGTCTCTTTAGCAATAAAGAGAGGACATGATGCAGAAAAGATGATAGTTATGGTGGGTACTTAAATCTTTTGCTACCTGATTTATACTACCACTCAGGTACAAATGACCTGAGAGGTAGTATAAATCACGTAGCAAAAGATTTAAGAACATTGTTAGATATCGTGAAGAAGAAAAGTGTTAAAGGGAGGATAGTGTGTGCTTCCTCGTTTTGACAATTATGAGTTAAATAGATGAGCGATGATAATGATATGATTGCAAGAATGTGCAAAAAAAAAAAAGAGGTCTAGAATTCGTTGATGTCTGGAGTGTGTTTGAAGGCAAAAGACAGCTGTATGCATGAGATAGGTTGCATCTGAACATGGAAAGTCATAAGCAATTGAAGAAGTTACTGTTTTCTGAACAAGTTGAAGTAATTGGCCAGGGAAACTAAAATTGAAAAGGTTGAGTGTAAGAGGGAGAAACTTAAATAGTGATTGTATATTTGTTGATCCTTATTCATGAAATAAATTGCAGAATAGAGGGGATAAAAATTGGCATGCGACTACTGAAATTAGTGACATGTATATCAGTTCTAAAGCTGGTACAAGAATTAAAGGGAATCTGCAATTTTTGTATACTAATGCAAGAAGCATTTGAAATAAGAGGGAAAAATGTTTGGCATTAGTCAGTGCCATCTCACCAAAAGTTGTAGGCATTAGTGAAACTTGGCTGTCAGTAGAAGATGTGGTTACTTGAATTGAATGTGATGGATACAGTATTTTCAGGGAGGATAGAGAAGATAGAATGGGGGGAGGAGTACTGTACTGTTGATGATAGCTGATGAGTTGCAGCCAAAGAAAGTAATATATTTATATCAAGGAAGTAATAGATAATTACTTGAAACAGCACATAACTGAAGGGACATGTGGTGTAAGAGTGTTGGACCTGGTCATTGGTTCAGAGGATATATGCATAAGTAAGGTGTCCTCGTTACCTTCAATTGGTGAGAGTGATGACAAGAGGCCATCCCTGGAAGTTACGAAAGGAAACTGTGAGCAAGAGAGTGAGAAGTGGTTTCTTTGCATGGAGGGTGGTTGAACCATGGAATGTATTGCCTGAAGGAGTGGTATGATAGACTTTGTGTTTCTTAGGGGGGGGGGGATCGCCCCTCGATGAGTCTTGATAGACTTTGTGTTTCTTAGGAAGGACCTCCCACGATGAGTCTTTTGACTCCATGGAGGCCTGAATAATAATAATATCAAAATGATAGACATGTGAATGATAGTTGACTTGAGGCTGCCTGGTGTGAAATAGTGACCAACGCAACCATATATACAGTTGGTTGCTGCTATAGGCCAGGAGGTACAGGGATGATATTGAATTCATGCATCTGCAAAATTAGTGCAATGAGTGCAGGATTAGTGACTATTAAGGCGGATTTTAATTATGGTGATATCAATTGGAAGGAGGAAATATCACGTGGCAAAAAGGAAATGGAATTCATACATCTTCTACGATATAATTACTTGAAACAGCACATAACTGAAGGGACACGTGGTATAAGAGTGTTGGACCTGGTCATTGGTTCAGAGGATATATACATAAGTAAGGTGTCCTCGTTACCTCCAATTGGTGAGAGCAATCATGTGCGAGGTTGTAAAATTCATGGATTTCTCTCTTAAGAAGTGGTATATACGGAACTGTAGGTTAGGCAATTATAACAAGCTTTAGTATGAGCTTACAGCCGTCCCATGGCAGAACATATTGCAGGGAAAAGATGTTAGCAGTGCATGAGATAAAATCAGCAGGTATCTGAGGAAGGCAATATCAGATTGTGTTCCCATAATCAGGAAGACAAACATGGTAGGTGTTAGATGGATGAGTAGTAGTATCAAGCTTGATCTGCAAAAAAAAGAAAATGTTACGGAGAACTTACAAGGAGAAAGGCCATCAATGCACCAATGAGCGGTACAATGCTCAAGCTAGGAAAGTTACCAGCATAGTAAGAAAAGCTAAATCGGATTATGAGAAGACCTTAGCCAAAGAGATCAAGGGTAATCCCAAAGAGTTCTTCCGCTATGTGGCAAGTAAAAGGAAGAATGACTTCAGAAGGATAACTTTAGTGGTGCTGATGGTATTGAGGTGACAAATTCAGATGTAATAATAGTTACTGAGGGATCACTTTTTCAAAAGCCTATCACCCAAGTGAGTAAATCTCTGTACCTGTAGCAATAACTAATGTGAGAATTGAAGTTAAGAAATCAGAGGTACTTAGTATATTGCAAAATTTAAATGCAAACACTGCTGTAGGTTTAGATGGAATATCAGCTTGGGTGTTACGTGAATGTGCAAAGGAATTACCAACGCCTCTTACTTGGTTATTTAACTTACATTTGAACTCTGGTATGGTCCCTAGGGAGTGGAAGGAAGGCAAAGTAGTTCCTTTGCCTAAAGGTGTCTCTAAAACTGCGGTAGTTAATTGCAGACCAATCATTATCTCAGTAGCGGTGGTAAAAGTATTGGAAAAGTTGGTTACAGTTAAATTCAAGAATGAGTGGATCAGGATATGATACTCTATAGGGACCAACATGGTTTTGTTAAAGGTCGATCCTGCCTTAACAATTTATTAACTTTTTATAATAGAATGATATCTGAGTTGGACAAAGGAAATGGCTATACAGTGGTACTTCTGGGTTTTGCTAAGGCTTTTGACAGGATACCCCCATGGAATGCTGTGATTCCCTATCGAAATTGGAGCAGATGGGGATGGATACTAAACTGGTGATATGGATATGAGAATGGCTCAGGGAGAGATACCAGTAGGTGGTGTATGGAGGAGCAGAATCCAGGATGAGGCAGATGACCAGTTGTGTGCCTCAGGGCTCTGTGCTTGGGCCATTGTTGTTTAATTTGTACATAAATGAAATAGGAAATGGCCTAAAGGAATATATTCAGTTGTTTGCTGATGATGCAAAGTTGGGTAGCGCAATAAAAAATCAAGCTGATGTTGATTGTTTGCTGGATGATTTAAATAAGCTGGTAGAATTGGGCAAAAGATAATTGATGTCAGTTCAATGTGGAAAAGTGTAAAGTTATGCATTTTGGGATTAAAAGATTACCAACTGTGTACTACATTGATGGAACAGTACTCCAAGAGATTGATGAGGCTAGGGACTTAGGGGTGTTGGTGGAGTTCAGGGGATACATTGCTAAGGTGTCCAAGATTGTATATAGGATTACTTGGTTATTGTGGAACACACTAACATCCAGAGATAAAGAGGTCATTATTCCCCTTTATAAAGCGTTGATACTTCCACATTTGGATTACTGTGCTCAGGTATGGTTACTGGATCCCTTGGAGATGAGGAGGTTGTAGAGAGGGTTCAGAGGAGAGTGATTAAGTTGGTGAGAGATGTAAAAAATGCTCCTTACATTGATAGATTGAGAGCTTGTGGATTGCAGAGGTTGGCTGATAGGCGGAGAAGAGGGGACATGATAGAAACATTTAAATTACTGAAAGATTTTTATAAGATTGATGCATGGGAAATGTTTCAGTTGTGTGATAGTGAGGGAAGAACATGAGGTCATCCCTGGAAATTAAGGAAAAGTGTGGTTAACAACAATGTGAGAATGAGGTTTTTTGCCTGGAGGGTGGTGAATGAGTGGAATGCATTGCCTGACTCAGTTGTGAGTTCCTTGTCTGTAAATGAATTCGAGAAGAGATATGATAGATATTGTTTTGATGGTTTGGGTCTCTGAACATTGAATCAGAGGAGAAATATGGAATAACTGTGGATAAAGTTAATTGGGCATATGCAAGTCTTGGGAAATCACATCTAACAGGTAACATGGGTAGAACTAGTTACAGGCCTAAAAGTGACCTGCTGAGTTTATTTACAAATTCCAAGAGCATCAGAAATAAGGAAGATGAAATTGTTTCACTAATTTAGTTTATTCACCCAAAAATTGTTGGAATGAGTGAAACTGTGAATGAGGATGATTTCCTAACAGGAAAAGAAATGGAAGAAGAAGGTTTTTCTTAAAGATAGAAAGGACAAGAAGGGATTGGAGGAGGGGGAAGTGCTGCTGATGATAGAATTATAACCACATAAGGTAGAGATATTATTATCTGACCTCCATGGATTCAGAGATTCATCATGGAAAGTACACACTATTGCACTTAATGCTCATCAAACCATGCTTTCAACTGAGTCAATGTGTCTACATTCACAACACACTCAGGCAATGCATTCCACTCACCAACCGCTCCATGCAAAGAACCTTCTCCTCACTTCTCTACTCACACCCTCCTTATACAGTTTTCAGCAATGGCCTCTTGTTCTACCCTCTCTTCCATTCTGTGAAAAATCTCTTCTATCGACCTATAAAAACCCATGACTAGCTTATGTCTCAGTCATGTTATCTCCTCCTCCTATTCACGAGGCTTTGCAATTTACATGATCTATCCTTCACATTCCAAAGACCACTGTGACCACCTTTTGTGAACCTTCTCTGGATCCTTTCTGACATATCCTCATCACCATGAAAGACCAGTGATAAATCTGTGCACAAAGGTCCATATTAGTCCTTATTAAGGTCTTATACAATGGGATCATAACCTCTCTAGTTCTGCATATCAATGTCCTTCTCATAATTGCCATTATCTGATGTGACGTCTTCACAACTTGTGTAATGTGGCCCCTGAATTTCAGGTCAATCTCCACTACCACCATTCATAGATCTCTCATTTCCTCTAACTCCTTTAAGGTTTTCCCACCAAGTGTATACACTTGGTGGGGAGACTTTAAAGGAAGTAGAGGAGATGAGAGATCTAGGAGTGATGCTGGACAAGGACTTGAAATTTGGGGCCACATTGCCCAAGTGTGAAGATGTCATATCAGATAATTTGGTCATCTCGGTTCCTTCTTGATGGGGAGGAGGAGGAGGTGGAGAGGATCCAGAGGCGAGTGACTAAGATGATAGCAGGTCTATGGAATGAACCATATGAGAACAGGTTGAAGATTTGTGGGTTGCAGAAACTAGTTGATAGGCAATAAAGGGGAGATATGATTGAGACATCCAAATTGATAAAAGGATTCTATAGGATTAATTCAGAGGATATTTTTGAGATCAGGACTGGTGGTGGGAGAACTAGGGGACACCTATGGAAGCTGAGCAAGAGTGTGGTTAGCAGGGGTGTTAGAGCTGGGTTCTTTACTTTTAGAGTGGTAAATGAGTGGAATAAGCTGCCAGAGTCTGTTGTGGGTGCTATGACAGTGAGCGAGTTCAAGGCAAGGTATGATAGATACTGTGAGAATGTCGAATAGTTGTGTGGACATGATATTTAGTGCCTCCCTCTGAGTCTAAGGACTCCCTGGAGTAGCCCAAAATAATAATAATAATAATAATGGCAATGATGTGGAGGACACTGACATGCAGAATATAGAAGTTATGATGCCATTGTATAAGGCCTTGATCAGGCCAGATTTGGTTGCCGGGTTTTCATGGTGATGAGGATATGTTGGAAAGGGTCCCGAGAAGATTCACAAAGGTGGAATTTGTTGGTCTCTGGGTGGAGTACGAGGCTAGATTGAATGTAAGTTGCAGAGTCTTGTGAATAGGAGAAAGAGTGGGGGATATGATTGAGACATATAAGCTAGTCAGGGGTTATTATCCAATTAACATGGAAGAGATTTTTCATAGAATGGGTGAGGGAGGGTAGAACAAGGGGCCATTAATGGAAAATTGTATATGGAGGGTGTGAACAAAGGGGTGAGAAGTAGGTTCTTTGCATGGAGTGTGTTTGGTGAGTGGGAATGCATTGCCTGAATGTGTTGTGAATGTAGACACATTGAGAGAGGAGGGAGCCAAAGATCAGCTCCCTCCTCTGTCAGTGCCCGGAGTATATAGAGTACTTTGTTCCTGTAAGCTGACTCACTTCGGACAGACAGGCAGATCAGCAACCATCCGGTTAGAAGAACATAAGTCATACATCTGCAATTGACCATAATCATAGATTATGGTCAATCTGGCCTTGCAGACCATGTTTTTGATACAATCCACAGGATCTCCTTGAAACAATATGCTCCACCATAGTAAATTTAAAAAAAGAAAGACTGTTTTTTGAATCTGCATCTGCACTCAAGAATCAACCTAATTTAAACAAATACGCTTGCATAAAACTTCCCAAAATTTGGGAAACATTAATTATCGGAGATCCCTCTTTACATCCTAGGACACTTGCAAACACCCAGGGCACACCAACTAGATAGGACTTTAGTTTCACTCACTTGTTTTACTTATCATTGTATCAGTGGTGCACTCAGGATTTAATCTTGGAGGGGACCAAGTACTCAAGAGATGTAATCTTGGGATGGGGGACCGAGTTTAGTAGACGATTTGAGAATACACACTACGCATTGCATACGATCTATGACTGAGCATCTGCAGTGATTGCTAATACATGATACCTGTGATCTCTGACCCGGCTCGGACAAACAAAGTATCGCCTGAGCACTACTTCGTTCGCCTTGCATTCACAACGGCCAGAGCCAGAGGGTATTCCCACCTAATATGACCGCTAATTCATAAGTAGTATAGAAATAGAAGACACAACATAAATTAAAAAAAAAAAAAAAAAAGAATTTTAATTAGGAAAAGATTTTTGGAAAATTTTCTAGTCTTTTTTTCCTTTTTCTTTTTTGGGGGGGCCAGGGCATCTTGGCCTCCTCCCTGGGTGCACCAACATTGTATTGTACTGTATTTATGTGTGTTGTTACAAAAAGTTATTTGTAATCCCTGAAGATATCTCTGTGACTGAGATGAAATATTGGAAGTTAAAATTAGCTTTAATCCTTTCTCAGTGCTGATAATATTCCATTAAACCTCCAAAATGCATCCACATATTCCAATCCTCTCTTCTGACACATTCTGGCTATTATGGTATTCATTATTACTGCTCTTCTGCTCAGCTAATCACTACCTGAGCAACACACACACACGCAGTCTTTCCGCTCTGCGTTTTATTTTGCACAACCGCAAGAAAGAATCTTAGATCTCTTGCCACCCGATTTACATTGCCTCTCAAGTCACACCATCACAATCATTTCATCCACCCTTTCACCCTGCTTAATTGCCATAGCCACACTTTCTGTCGTTCCTCCAGGCAAACACTCTTGCATTCTGTCTTGTACACCACAGATCATCGAGTCTCCATACATCACACCTGTTACCATTCTGTTCCTTGATTGCTCACCTGCATCCTTCATGCTCTCTCTCTCCTTTAACCCTTTCTTTCTATATTTCCCTACTTACCTGCTGTCCTGGCATCACTCTATCCGTGGTTCCAGCACTCCCTCGCATTATTCTCATTTCCTCTCTCTCTCTCTCTCTCTCTCTCTGACTATTTCCATTCTCCCTTCTATCATTCCCATACCTCTCTCTCATTCCCTCTCTTCTACTGCTCCTATTCTCTACTCTTCTGTCATTCCAATAGCTCTCTCTCATTCCCTCTCTCCTACTGTTTCTATTCTCTCCTCTTCTATCATTCCCATAACTCTCTCTCTCTCTTTCTCTCACTCCTATTCTGATTCACCTAATCTCATCTTTCATACTTCTCATCTTACTCCCGAGATATTCCACCATCTCTTTCAGCTCATTTCTCTCTCTCTCTCTCTCTCTCTCTCTGCAAGTTAGCCACTCTTACTCACCATTCATCCTCCCAATCATGACCATCTCTGAAAACTTCACAATCGTTCAAGCCTTCCACTCTCCCCACTCTTATTTTTTCATTCATATTCGCTCGTTATTCTCACCTATCACACTACTCGTCTCTCGAAAACCTTCCACTCCTGTCGCAACAAGGTTGGATATCGTAACATCTAACTCACTGAATTCCTGCCACTGCCTACATTTTACTCATACATGTGCTCCCCCCCTTCTCTCATATCCAACTGTTGGGGGACGCATACATCCTGCAAGCACTGCATGCCACAAAATCCTTTATTATGTTACACAAAATAGAGTCCTTAAATGGGGGTTGGTGGCAAGCAATTTGTAATTGGAGCTTCGGCTCTCGCCATCATTCACTTAGTGCCAAGGAACTACTAAACTAAACGCTAAATACTGTGTTATATGCTTTGCTGTAAACAAAGTTACTTATGCGATACTACAAGTATAAACTATATTTAACTATACTAAATAACAAAAACTTATCTTGTCTTCCACTGCATATGCATCGAACTCTGACCTCACCTTCTCGGTACCCAAAAATAACACAATATAACAATGAAACTCCAAAAGCAGCACCACTAAAGAACACTTGTGTTACTGAGAAAAAGTGTAGCACAATATGCCACAGCTGGATTACTGTGTGCAGATTTGGTCTCCCGGGTTCCAAGGGGATAAAGAGGCTGTGGAAAGGGTGCAAAGAAGAGTTACAAAGATTATATCCGGATTATGGGATTTAGATTATGAGGACAGATTACGAGTATGTGGATTGCAGACTCTGGTTAACAGGAGAAAGAGGGGTGATATGATAGAGGTCTATAAACTTTTGAATGGGCATTATAGCATTTTAAATGGTGAAATTTTTCGTTATGTGGAAGGCAGGGAGAGAACACATGGGCATCCATGGAAGTTAAGGTTGTTCTCAGTCAAGAAAGGGGTAAGTGCTAGGTTTTTCTCCCAGAGAGCAGTAAGTGAGTGGAATAATTTGCCCTTAGAGGTAGTGAGTGCATCTAGTGTAAATGAATTTAAGGGAAGGTATATGATAGCTGGGTTGGGTAATTTACAGCCTCCCTCAATGAGTCCTTGACTCCCTGGAGGTCTCAGATAATAATAATATCCGACACAAGTCACACTATATACTGTTTAAAAAACACTTTTTTTTTTTTTACCACAGCTCAAATCCACCGGCACATGCTTCAGCGACTCTAGCGCCATGGATATGTCTTTTCTTTTAGATTGTTTTTAATGATATACTGTTTTGGGAACATTGTCTTCAAACCTTATCTGTTATCTACCATGGAATTAAAACTGGACAGCTTCATTCCATTCTTAGATATGAAGAGATTAAAAAATGCAGTAAATACCTTTAGAGAAACGTCAATGCTTAAAGAAGTGAATATTTGAGTAGACAAATTCCCTTGAAATGGATTTGTAAGAGATTCTGGGATGGGTAATGGGGGGGGGAGAGAGAGAGAGAGAGGAATGGCTCGAATAAGGCATGGAGAAGTCACATGCAATAAGAGGTAAGTGGCAGTTGTTAGTTCCACAAATGAACTGTTATGTTTATATACAAATGCCAGGAGTATCAGAAACAAAGGGAACAAAATTGTTGCATTGATTGAGTTCATTCACTCAAACATTGTTAGAATAAGCAAGATGTGGTTAGATGAGGATGACCACTTGACAGGAATAGAGATGAAAAGGTAAAATGGAAAGTGGAGTGCTGTTGTTGATGATGATAAAAATAAAAAAGGTTGTACTCAAGCAAGTTAGAGCTGCAAGGGGAAAATAGTGCTATTGGTTTTGAGGCAATACGGTGTGAGATAGAGGTAAATAGTATACAATGAAATACTTACTCGGATGTTGCTATTAGTGTGGTAATGTGGAGAGTAATGACCATGAAACGTTTAAGCAGATTAGTCAGTAAAATAGGAAAATGGCGATTTTAATTATAGTAGTATAGATTGGGATGATAATATTTTCAAGTAAAGAAAATGAATTTCCCAAGTTTTTGAGGGACAGCTATCTCAGGCAGTATCAAGCCTGCAAGAATCAAGGTCTTGATTTGATCTCACTATCTCAGCCTGCAAGAATCAAGGTCTTTGATTTGATCTGCTCATCAGAGGATCTCATCATAAATGAGATGTGAAATCTCTCTCTCTGGTTGGTGAGAATTACCATGAAGTGATTACCTTGGTCATTGCTAGCCATGTGAGGAAAGGATGTATATGGAATTGCAAGGCTGGTGATTATGAAAAACTCAGGTGATAACTTGCAGTAGCATAGAATGAAGAGTAAGATGGAAAGATCAGTGTTACTTGCATGCTATTGAGGAAGAACTATCTAGTTGAAGCAGTCTAAATGCATTCCAAGAGTCAAAAGGTTTTATAAGGAGGTTATATTGTGAGTGGTTGGTGTAATATAGTGCTCCTGTAAAATTGGTGATTTTTATCTGTTTTATTGTGTTTTTTCCTTAGAAAATTAGAATTTTATAGTATATTAGAGTAGGTTTTCATGTTTTTAGAGTATTTAGTATCTTTATAATACATTTTTATTGTAATATTTTCATATTAAATGCAGGTTATATTGTGCTGCCAAAAATGCAGAAGAAACAAAACACTAACAAGAACAGTGAAGTAGTGAACAAGAAGGTCTTCTCCACTGAAGATGATAATAAAGAGGATATTGAAAATAATTTAACCTCTGAGATCACTAGGCTAAAGCAGATTTTTAGATAGATAATGAGGGAGTTGGAGAAAGTCGAGCAATATTTAGAGGAACACAGGGAGAATAAAAAAAAAAGTTCCTTAGCAAAATGGAAAACAAAGCATGGAATCAGGTAAGTTAGTGTGTGATTACAAAATTCTGATAAGTAAAGTCGATTATAAAGAGGATGTTATTTGGTATGGTTATTATCATAAAATATGCCATTGATGAGAAGGTTATAACATCAAGTTTTCCTCGGGCAAAAATTAAAAATATGACACAAGCAATTCAGAAACAGAAAAGAAAAGTAATGAAGATCGTCATTGTAGTAGGCACTAACAACTTAACTAGTGATAAGTTCAGTATGAGAGAAAAGGAAGGGTTGTTGGAAGAGTGAGAAAGTGAGAATAGTAAGTATATTACCTCAACATGATAAAAAATGAATTAAGAAGGGCTACGATGGCAAATGATTCAATGCGTAGGCTGTGTAGAAGGAATGCATTGCGAGTTTTTGGATGTGTGGGGTGAGTTTGAGAGAAGATTGGATTTGTACAAGAGGGATGGCCTACATTTAAATGCGTTTAGCATCAGGATTCTTGAAAAATTATTAACTGATATAAGACCTAACACAGAGTCAGGGAAACTGAATTCTGATAGGTGGAATAGTGAGAATGTGTGTGTTAAGAGCAACAATTTTAGCTAACTGTGTTAATGATGGGAATGGTTATTATTATTGAAATGATTATGAAGAGAGAGTGATTCTGTGTTCGTCTGGTTCAGAGCTATCAAGCATTTGTAACAATGTCTGCATAAGTAAGGAACTAGATAAGAACAGACTGCAGACAAGTGTATGCAAAAGAGCATGCAAGTAATTTATTATGTCTGTACTGAAATTTTTCGAGTAACAGAAACAAAGGAGTAGAGTTTGTTGTTGTCTTAGTTAATATATTGGGACCTCATATTGTCGGCATTAGTGAGACCTGGCTATCAGAAGCAGGTGTATTAACTGGTATCGAGTGCAAAGGGTACAGTATTTTTAGGAAGGATAGACAGGATTGAAGAGGAGGGAACGTGCTGCAGATATCAGATGACTTGAATCCAGTTAGAGTTGAGAATTATGACTGCAATACTAGTAACAGTTTTTCATGTGTCAGTGAGTTTGAAGCCATCTGGTGTGAGGTGGAGTCTGAAGAGGTTAAATACACAGCTGAGCATTACAGACCTGGTGGATCAGTTGCTAGTGATGAAGAAATGCATCAACAAATAAATATGATGTGGCACTTTAATTATCTGACTATTGATTGAATAGCTATGAAATAGCATGAGAAGAATGAAACTGAACATATTGAACTGTTGCAAGACAACTTAAACAGCATGTAAAAGGAACTTGCGGTCAAACAAAGAGTGCTAGATGTTAGATCTGATTATAGTGTTGGTGGGGGGGGGGAGGTTCAGTCAAAGACATAACTATTCTGTCTCCAATTGGTGACAGTGATCATGAGGTACTCATTTGGGAAGCAACTAAGTTTATGAATGTTCCATTTAGAAAAGGTTGCATGATAAACTACGAAGCAGGAAATTATGACTACCTGAGTTGTATGCTGGGTTCTGTGCCATGGTATCAGTTATTGGATGGGAAGTGTTTAAAAAATACTTAAATGATTCTGTATCATTTAAGTATTTTTAGAATTCTAAGAATTCTAAAATTCTTAGAATTTTAGAATTCTTAGAATTCCCTCCTACTCTATTTATTCTTAGAATTCCCTAGAATTCTAAGAATAAATAGAGTAGGAGGGAAATCAATGTGTAATCTAATTAAGAAAGAGATTAGTAAGAAAAAGGTGATGTGGAAGGAATATCGCATGCATAAAGATGTCAGTTACGATAATTATAAGCAGCAGGCCAGAAGAGCCAACTGTTATACAGAAAGCTAAGTCTGAGCATGAGAAGAAACTGATTCTGCAAGCTAAAGACAAACCCCAAAGAATTCTATCGATATGTGCAAATAAAAGATGGAATGAATTTGAAAGAATAACTCTACTGAATGCAGATGATATAAGGGTGACAGATGCAGACAAGTTCAGCTAATAAGTGCCCAGTTTTCTAAAAGCTATCAACTTGGTGTATGCAGTGAGCTCACTGCTATCTGCTCACTGGACGAAGAAACTGAGGTGTATGAGGAGGAAGTATTAGAGCTGTTGCAAAAATCTGAATGAGAATGCTACAATAGGGACTGATAGGATATCATCACAGATGCTAAAAGAGTGTTCAGCTGAACTGGCTATTCCTTTAAGTAGGCTATATAATTTGAGTCTCAGAACAGGAAAAATTCCATAGGAGTGGAAAGAATGTATGGTAATCCCATTGCACAAGGGTGGTGCAAAGACAGATGTATCCAACTATTGACCAATCAGTATCTCAGGAGTGGTGGTGAAGATTTTGGAAAAGTTGGTCAGGGATTGCATTCAGAAATGAGTTGACAGAGAATCTTTACTTTGCAATGAACAGCATGGGTTCACTAAGGGAAGGTCATGCTTTAGTAACTTGCTCACATTATATGATAATGTTAATGCTGAGTTAGATAAGGGGAATGAATACATCATGATACTTTTGAATTTTGCTAAGGCTTTTGACAGAATACAGCATGGAATACGGTTGTATAAATTGGAGAATATGGGATTGGATTATAAACACCTGGCATGGATAAAGGGATGGCTGGCTGAAGATATCAAAAAGTGATATATGATTGCCGTGATTCTGCAAAATTCAAGGTAACCAGTGGTGTACCTCAAGGATCAGTCCTTGATCCATTGTTATTCAATCTGCAGATTAATGATATTGGGAAAAATTGGACATGTGACATATAGCCATTTGCTGATGATGCAAAGATAAGTAGGGTAATCTGCTGCTGATATGCAATTACTTGAGAATGATTTAATAGGCTGGAATTGTGGGCACTTGAAAATGGCTGTCATTTCAATGTTAATAAATGTAACGCCATACTCTAGTGTGATTAGATATCCAATGTCATGTTATATTGGTGGGATTATGCTTCAAGAAATTGATGAGGCTCGAGATCTTGTAGTTTTAGTAGTTAATAAGTTGAAATTCAAGGGTCATGTAGCAAAAGTTGTAAATAGAACTCAGAGAATAATGGAAATGCTCAGAACCTTGACATGTGAAGATAAGGAAGTCATTTTGCCTCTTTAGAAGGTCTTGATAAGACCTCACTTGGACTATTGCATGTAGGTCTGAACTACTGGTTTCTGTGGTGATTCTGCTACAATGGAGAGAGTGCAAAGGAGGGTGTCATAAATGATATCAGGATTATGGAATACAGATTATGAAGACAGAATGAGAATTTGTAGACTGCAGACACTAGCAAAGAGGAGAAAGAGGGGTGATATGATTGAGACTTACAAAATTCTGAAAGGGTTATACAGAATTTCAGTAGATGGAATTTTTAATTTTATGGAGGATGGCGGAAAGGATGCAAAGGCATCCATGGATGATGAGGTTCTGGTGAATTTGGTAAGTACTGCTACTATAAATGTGAACTGCACTTTTGGGTGGTAATGCCTTTCATTGCATGACGATAATCTTTACTACTTTATTAGAAAACAAAAATGGCTGTTGTCCGTTTTTGGTCTCTAATTTTCTACCCCTCTCCATATCTTGACTTGCAGTTCAAGTGCCACCTTTCAAGGATATTAATTTCACTGCAAGTGATACCTTCATATTTAAGAATATAATGAAAATGCCCAGTATTCTGATTTTCTATTTGATTTTTATTTAATTAAAAATTACAATTTGAGAACATTAAAGTAATTTTTTTTAAAATTTTGATAAATCATAATTATAATTTTAAATTTATTTTCTTTTACTAGAGCTTGACTCATCACAGCTATCACTTATAAAAAAGTTGCTCAATTCAAGACTGATAGAATCAGAGCAAACGCTGGAAGTACAGCATAATAATCCAAATTCCCCATTGTATTCAGTTAAATCATTTGAGGAACTTAAATTGTAAGTATTTAAAATAAAGAATTATGATTTTTGATAATAAACAAACAGTTAACATGTGATGTGGAAGTAAATCTCTATTAATGACGTGTTTTGAGGTTAACTGTGACATTAAACAATTTAAGTCAAAATTGAATAGTTAATATTGAATGTCATGGAGTAAGTAACTGTTTTAGAAACTGCTTCCATATAACAATAAGAATTCTGAAAATTGAATTATCCAATGACAGCTGAGTAATACATACAGTAAACACTCAATTATCCAATGACAGTGGGAGAGCAATTTGCTAGATAATTGAGTGGTTGAATAACTGAAGTTACTTACATGGTACTGTACTAGAAGTCAGTTGACTAACCCATTCAAGGATTAGTTAATTGGCGGTTTCTTCATTTGTAGGTTAGATAATCACTATTTCAAAAACTTAATATGCTTACAGAAATGGAGAGTAACCTCTATTACTGTTGGAGTCAAGACTGGGAGGTGTGCACTGTTACACATACAGCTCATCAAACTGTGCTTTAAACTCATTCAGTGTATCTATGCTGTCAAGCAGTGCATTCCACTCTCAAACCATTCTCCATGCAAAGAACTTTCTCTTTATGTACTTGCTCACCTCATTTTCCAGGGATGTCCCCTTGTTCTACCCCACTCCAATTCTATGAAAAATTTCTTCCACAGTAACCCGGTAACAATTCCTTACTTAACATAATGGTTTTGCTATAAGTAAAACTGATTTCTGTGTATACAAAAGATGGTAATATCGATTCTGCTGTAGAAAATTTCCATATTCTCTTATTCGATGTTTAATAAGTTATAATGCATGGTGGAATAAAAAGAATCATTACATAATAATTTGACATTTGCAGTCCCTCTAAGACCATTAAAGACTAGGTCAACAGCAAGAGCAGTGATTAGCATACGTTGAAGCAAAAAACGAATGTATTTAAGGCTTAAAGAATTCATTCACAGAATTTTTGAAAATAAAAGGTGACCATGACCTCATACTTCTTATAGCTGGAATAGATAACTTCTTGGAGTCTACATTAACAAACTACAGATAATCCAAAACAAATGTTTATAAATAGCATTTAACCCACATATCTCATAAGAAATATACAGCTTCACCAAGAAACTGATATTCCTGAGATCAGACTTTCTTATGTGAAAAAGACTGCAAAATTATTTGCAAATGCTGCTATCCATTGTAGTCTTCCAAGTGGTAAACCACAGTGAGTATGACCCTGCAAAACACAAACATTCACCAACTATACTGAACAGGAAATTTTTTTTAACCTACAGCAAGAAGCCCAAAATGGGTGAGCCAAACACTCAATCTTCCAATTCTGTTATGGTAGATTAAACAAACATCCCAAGAAACCATACCAAACAAGTAGTTTTATTTTTAAAAAATAATAATAAAAACAAAACAGAAATTGCATTGAAAATCCAACAAAGGGATAAAGGACCACAAGGTCAAATCAATCCATATTGCCAGAAAACAGTTACATCAAGAAAAGAATACATGTGGAAGTACAAAGCTGATGATTATGACAAGCTTAAGAGACAGCTTGGAGCTATACCATGGATTCCAAAGGTCAAAAGACTGGATAAAATAGGTGTAAAATGGATGAACGAGGGTAGGGTATTAAGGACGAAATGTGGAAGAAGACACTTTGGAGGCATCGTAAGATCATCAAATTCCTGATATGTACCCTCAAGGGTTGTACATATTATTATTAAACAAGACCTCATGGAGTCAAAGACTCATCTAGGAGGTCCTTTTATCTCGCACACATCTCATCATACCGTGTCTTAAATATATGCAAACACTTTGCAGACACTACACTCTCAGGCAAGGCATTCCAATCACTCACAACTCTGCACAAAAAAAACCTGCCTCTCACTCCCCTACTCACACCCTCCTTATACAGTTTCCAGGGATGACCTCTGGTTCTCAACTGATCTCCCACTATTCTCTGTAGAACTTCACCATTGATCCTATAACAACCCCTTACCAACTTGTAGGTCTCTATCATATCGACCCTCTTCCTTCTCTCCACTAGACTCTGCAAATTACATTTTTTCAATCTTTCCTCATACTCGACTTTCCAGAGGCCAGAAACTACCTTAGTCAGTCGCCTTTGGACCCTTTCCAACATCTCTTCATACTTCTGAAAACCAGGTAACCAAATCTGGGCACAATAGTCCATGTGTGGCCTAATCAAAGCCTTATACAATGGAACAAGAATCTCTCTACTTCTACACGTCAGTGTACTCCGCATCATTCCCAAAAGTCTTTGTGTTGTCTTCACAATTTTGGCGATGTGTCCCCTAAATTTTAGATCCTTATCCACTATCACCCCCAGATCTCTTATTTCCTCTACTTCAAACAATACATTCTCACCAAGCATAAATTCTGCATCCCATCTTTGTTTTCCAAATTTTAAAACCTTACATTTTGCAACATTGAACTCTCATCCCCATTTGCTTGCCCAATCATTTAATTTATTCAAGTCTTCTTGCAAGGCCACAACATCTTCACTACTCTTTATGGTTCGTCCCAACTTTGCATCATCTGGAAACAACTGAATATCTCCATCCAAATCTTTGCCAATATCATTAATATACAAGTTAAATAGTAATGGCCCTAAAACAGACCCCTGAGGCACTCCACTAGTGACTTTCCTTTTCCTGGATATTGCACCCCCATACACAAGTTGTTGATATCTATCAGATAGCCAGTCTCCAATCCAATGCACTAACCTAATATCCAACCCCATCTGCTCTAGTTTGACTGTCAACTTATCATGAGGTACTCTATCAAAAGCTTTTGCGAAATCCAAGTATATTACTGTGTATCCTTCTCCTCTGTCCAAGGAAGCAGTCACTTTATTGTAATAAGTAAGTAGATTACTAAAACATGACCTCCCTTTAGCAAATCCATGCTGTCCATCAAAGATTATACCATTGTTGTCAACCCAACTCTGGATCCTAGTTCTCACAAGCTTCTCCAACAACTTAACCACGACACCTGACACACAGATAGGCCTATACTTTCATGCTTGAGTTCGATCACCTCCTTTATGAAGTGGCACAATCTTGCCCTCCTTCCACTCCTTAGGAACTTGACCAAGTGCAAGACTCATATTAAAAAAAATATGTCAAGGCAGGTGTCAACTCTTTGGCACATTCCTTCAGAATACGCGGTGATATATTATCAAGTCCCACAGCCTTATTTACATCTAGTTTACTCAACTCCCCAAACACCTCTTGCTCACTTACAGTCAGTCTCTCCTCCCCATCATCAACTGCTATTAATATCTCCATGAAGTCACATTCACAAGATTGAAACACTTTTATGAACTGCTCATTAAGTATCTCCACCACACATTCTGCAACAGCTGTCTTTATTACTATTACTATTATTACGGGCAACTCCAGGGAGTCATTAGACTCATCGAGGGAGGCCCCAAATCATACTCATCACAACTATTCGACATTCATACAGTATCTATCATACCTCGCCTTAAACTCATTCACTGTCACAGCATCCACCACAGACTCAGGGAGCGCATTCCACTCATTCACTACTTTAAAAGTAAAGAACCCAGCTCTAACACCTTTACTAACCACACTTTTGCCCAGTTTCCATGGATGTCCCCTAGTCCTCTCACAACCAGCCCTGTTCTCAAAAATATCTTCTGAATTAATTTTATAGAAACCCTTGAGTAATTTGAATGTCTCAATCATATTTCCCCTCCTCCGCCTATCAACCAATTTTTGCAACCCACAAATCCTCAACCTGTTCTCATACGGTTCATTCCACAGACCTGCTATCATCTTGGTCACTCGCCTCTGGATCCTCTCCACCTCCTCCCCATCAAGAAGAAACCTAGGTGACCAAATCTGAGCACAGTAGTCGAGATGGGGTCTTCTCAAGGCTCGATACAGAGGAACAATAACCTGCTTGTCTCTGCTTGTCAACGTATTCTTCAACAACCAAGTGATTTGATGAGCTGATTTGGCCACTTTCGCAATCTGTCCCCTAAATTTCAATTCCTTATCCACCAACACTCCTAAATCTCGTGCCTCATCAATTTCCTGGAGCACGGTTTCACCAATGCATTAAACTGCTGCAAATCTTTTCACCCCAAAATGCATAACCTTACATTTTGCCACATTAAATTGACATCCATTCTTCTTAGCCCAGACCTCCAATCTATCCAAATCATCCTGCAAAATTTTGACATCATCTGCATTCACTATTGCCCTACCCAACTTAGCATCATCCGCAAACAAATGAACTGTTCCTTTCAGATCCTTTCCTATATCATTTATGAACAAATTAAACAGCAGTGGTCCAAGAACAGATCCTTGTGGCACACCACTAGTCACAGGCCGTCTTGTGGAATCTACTCCTGAGGAAACCACTCTCTGATATCTCTCCGTCAACCACCCTCCTATCCATCTCACCAACCCTATGTCCATTCCCATATGCTGCAATTTACTGATTAGAATTCCATGTGGTATCCTGTCAAAGGCCTTAGCAAGGTCCAGTAGAATCACTGTAAACCCATTACCCTTATCCAGTTCAGTCGTTTCTGTGTTATAACACGTGAGCAAGTTACTGAGGCATGACCTACCCTTCACAAAACCATGTTGTCCCCGATACAGTATCCCATTTTCTTCTATCCAATCTTGTATTTTCCTCTTGACTATTTTCTCTAAAACCTTGATAATGATTCCTGTTATGCTGATTGGGTGGTAATTTTCAACAGCAGCCTTGGAACCACCTTTGTGCAGTGGAACTATTTTCCCCTCTTTCCACCCCCTTGGGACTGACCCAGTCCTGAGGCTCAAATTAAACAAAATGGTCAAGGGCTCTGACAATTCTTTGGCCGCTTCACGTACGACACGAGCTGGTATACCATCCAATCCCACAGATGTATTGACATTGAGGTTCTGTAATAGACTAGTTACCTCTACTTCATTCATCACAATTCCAGTATAAGCTGTTGGTTCTTCCATTCCTGCAAAGTCACCACCTGGATGATACACTCTTGCAAAATGTTCGCTCAGTAATTCCACAATATCGACTGATTCGGTTACCTCCCTACCCTCAGCATTTTTTAAGATCATTCTACCATGAGCATTTTTCCTTTTACTTGCAACATATTGAAAAAACTGTTTGGGATTCTCTTTAGCCTTCGTGGCCAATTTCCTTTCGTAATCTGCTTTTGCTTTTCTTACCACCCTTGTTACCATCCTGGCCTGAGCTTTATACTGTTCCTGCGCCTGATGGTCACCCTTCTCCTTAAATTCCCTCTACAATTGTTTCTTTTTTTGCAGCTCAAGCTTAATAGTGTTATTCATCCATTTAACCCCTACTTGATTTATTATTCGGACTCTTGGTATACAGTCAACCATTGCCTCCTGCAAACAGTTCTTAACCACCTCAACTATCACTATCAACATCCAGCCCTTGCAGTTTTACATGCCATGGCATTGAGCCAAGCACACACCTAAGCTTGTCATACTTACCAGCCCGGTAATTCCACATGTACCCTGTCTTAATTGTAAATTCGACTCCTTTAGCCACCTCCCAAGTCATGACCTTATGGTCATTCTCGCCAATTGGTGGCAACATGGTCATGTTCGTTACAGCAACATTCTCAGTTGCAATTACTAGGTCCAGCACTCTCTGCCCCCTGGTATTTTCCAGTACATGTTGCCGTAGATAGTTGTCCCTTAATAACCGCATAAAATCCAATTCCTTCCTCCCATGTGCCCTCTCCTCTTTCCAGTCAATGTTACCATAATTGAAATCACCCATAATAATTACACTCCTTCCACTCATTTCTTCTATTTGCTTATGCATACTATCCCCACCATCCACTCCATCACCCGGTCTATAGCAGCACCCAATTGTATATTTTGTTCTGCTAGATTCTATCTCACACCAAACAACCTCAAATGTGCTTTTTTCCCCATCCTGCAGTTCAACTTCTATACTCCTTGGCTGAAGCTCATCAGCTATCATCAATAACACTCCTCCTCCCTTTTTATTCACCCTGTCACTCCTGAACACGCTATACCCGTTGCATTCAATCCCACTAGCTTTATCATCCTCTGTCAGCTATGTTTCACTAATACCGACAACCTGTGGCCTGGAAGTGCCAACCATGGCCAAAAACTCTTCCTTCTTGTTCCTAATACTCCTGGCATTAGTGTACATGAATCGCAGAAGCCCATTTGTCCCATCCCTATTTTGATGCCTTATACTAACTATCCCATTCTGATTTGTTGTCCGTCGTACTCGCTCGGGCATAATATACTCATTCATACAAATCCCCCCCCTTAATAAAACTAGATTTATTAAGGGGGGGACTAAAGTCTGCATATCTACTCCCCCCCCTTAATAAATCTAGTTTCCCTGAGTCTGTACATCCACTTCCACATCATTCATCAACACTCTTTCAAGACTCCGTACACCAACTCCATTCAAATGTAACCCATCCATCTTATATAAGTCCTTTCGCCCATCGAACTCATTCCACACATCCACAAATTCCACACCACTCTCCATGCATAACCGACGCATAAAGTCATTGGCAATTATGGCCCTCCTTCTAAACACTTCGCTGTCATACCGTGGTAAGATACTCTCCATCCTAACTCTCTCACTCTTCTCTTTTGCTACCTCAAACAACTCCCTCACATCCTCTGTCATTTCCGTTTTGTCCTCTTTCAAATCATTCGTTCCTGCCACGATTATCATCTCTTTCACCCTCTGTTTTTGCAGTCGAATAGATTCGCTGACGTCCTTTATGTTATACCATGTCCTCCAATCAATGTCATCCTTCCATAATCATTTTTTCTTTTGCTGGCTACATATCGAAAGAACTCCCTAGGATTCTTTTTGGCTTCATTAGCTAACTGCTGTTCATAGCTCTCTTTAGCTACTCTCACCAACCAAGTCATGCTCCTTGCCTGGTCTTTGTAGACCTCATGAAATTGGTTACTTCCACTTCTCTTATGCTGCCTCCACAATGCCCTTTTTCTCTGTATTGCATGCTTAATCTCTTCATTCATCCATCTCACACTTACCTTATTTAACCTTCTCACCCATGGTATACATTTAGACATTGCATCTACTAAATAGTTTTTGAAAATCCCCCAAGCTACATTGATCTCTTTTCCAGCTAACTCCTGATTCCATGCTACACCTGCAAGCTGTCTCCTGAGCTCTTAATATTATGATAGTGTTATGTGAAGAACTTACATCATTACTTACTTCCTATCAACAATTTTCCTCAAAATCAATCTGTTATCTGTCAAGTTTCTCAACAAATGGTTGAGAAATCATGGGAATGTAACAAAAGGCACATGACAAGGTGCCAAGAGAAAAGCTATTCAAAACTCTACAGTTGTATTGTATCAAGCAATACTTAGTCTTTATTTGATTTTAATCAGCAGTTAGAATTGAAGGAAGTATACAGGAAGATGTTTTATCTTATATGTGGTGTCAGACAAGGATGTACATTGTCCTCTCTGTTATTCATTTTCTTTATGGATCACATTATGAAGGAAAGCAGTATTAAACCTGATATCAAAATTGGAGAGGTTAACCTCGGCTCTTTATGCACATGATGTTATACTTTTAAATAAATCCAGTACAAGTCTGCAAGATTCGTTGACTAAATTGAATAACTATTGTAATAAGTTTGGTATAAAAATCAGCAATAACAAGACAATAAAAATAGGCAGAAGCATTGAAAATATCAATTGCATTGTGAATAGAGAATCTATAGAACAAGTAAAACGTTTCATCTACTCAGGCACAATTTTTAGTGAAGATGGTAAATTAACATACAAATCGGCCCTTCAGAACACACGCAATTTACAGACAAAAATTACTGTTGTGGTGGTGTTGGAGGTGGGCGGTAGATGGCGTTGATGGAGATGATTCGTAGTAGAGGTTAGGTGTAGAGATAGTTGTTGGTGTCCTCCCGCGATGAGTCTTCGGACTCCTTGGAGGTATTAGGAATAATAAGTATGGAAATGGACAACAGAATCAACAAAGCTGTATGGTAGGAAGTCAACTGAATAAATGTATATGGAATAAAAGATTAATTAGTCAAAACATTAAATCGCTGTATACATGACAGTGTTCAAACCAATTTTAATTTATAGATCAGAGAGCTGGGTTAGAAATAAAACACTTGACCAAAGACTAGAGAATGCAGATATGTAAGTCCTGAGAAAGATTAGGGGTGTGAACAGATGGCATCTATGGCAATATATTCAAAATGATATTAGGAAATGAGGATATTTAGAAAGAACTTGACATTGTCAGCATCCAGGAATGCATTAACAGAGCTAATCTCACGTGGTATGGTCACTTAAACAGAATGGGAGAGGAAAGATTAGCAAAACAAGTGTTCTCTGTCAGGTTGGCATGAAAAAGATCCAGAGGAAGACCAAGATATAGGTGGATTGATACAGTAAAAATTGCTTTAGAAGATAGAAATATAAGATCTAATAATGTTGGAGTCTTGACATTTAACAGATTGTGGAGGAAAATTGTATATAGGAAGTTAATTGTAAGTTTTTCATGTAGTATTGTCATATCTGGCTTGGTTGGCTGAGTGGTTAGTGTATCTGCTCTCCAGCCAAAAGGCTGTGGGTTCGAATCCTGCCATGGGCATGGATGCGTGTGGTGGTGGTCAGTGATAGATGGTGTTGGTGTATTTGCAGTCAATTGGTGGAGACTCCGAAGACTCATCGAGGGAGTAGTGCCCTCCCTCGATGAGTCCTCGGACTCCCTGGAGGTGTCATAATAATAATAATATCTTGTATACCCTTTAAGGGTGCATGTCAGGAATTTGATGATAATGATTCCTTTTGCAGCACTCTTTCCTTCATTTCTCAGATTTTTTAACTGCCTTTGGAATATTTTGCCACCTTTTGATATTTATTTTCTATGTTCTTACCAATGTCTACCCATGACTTTTGTTTAGCTAGTTTTACACAGTGTTTAGCTTTGTTACATTTGTCTCTATATTCTCTAAGAGCAGAAGCTGACTTATTCGCCAGGAATTTTCGATATGCTTCCTTTTTATTTCTTTGCCTCTTCCTGTGTCCACTATGGAGTTTTTTTTTTTTTTATCATCCTTGCAGACAACTTCACAAATGCCTCTCTGGCTGAATCAGTCAATGTTTTCTTCAGAATTTGCCACTGAATCTCCATGGTTTGGTTTCTGTTCTCAAATTCTTTCATTTTTTCATGAATAATGTTTGTGTCTTTTAGTCTACAATTCACATCTGAGAGCTGCTCAACTTTTATTCGCTTTAAAACTTTCTTACATGTTATTCTTTTCAATATGAAATTCAATTTTATCCTGCTCAAGACTAAATCGTGATCACTTCCAATTTCAAATCCTCTGTACACTCTAGTGTTCTGCACCAGTCGCAAAACATCCCTTGTTAACAATAACATAGTCAATGAGATTTTTCTTATTCCTTGCCTCTTCTCTCCATTGAATTTATTCACATATTTATGTTGGAACATTGTGTTAGTAATAACCAGTCAATATCCTGTGCAGAAATCAAACAAGTATTTGCCATTATTATTAACTTTGCTCTTTTCCCCAAATTTTCCGAAAATATTTTTGCATACGTGACAATCATTTCCCACTCTGTTATTTAGATCCCCAAGAAGGACAAACTTTTCCTTTTTCATTGCATCAGTTTCTTTCTCTAAAGCCTCAAAAAATTCCTCCACTTGTACATTAGAACCTTCTACAACCATAGGCATAATTAATTCTCATTGCCCAGTTCCCCATTGCTATAAGGGGTGCTTAATGGTCAAAGCTGTATAATGTGAGGAGACCTCAACATGGCTCAACAAGCGTGGATGATGCAAAACTGCGGGAGAGCAATGCAGAGTCAAATGGATCTTATGGTCTTACAAGAGGATTTGAATAGATTATATGAATGGGCAGGTAAGTGTATCTGTCAGTTCAATGTTGCAGTGTGTAAGGTTTTGAGATTTGGTAAGCAACGATTTAATGCGAATTATGCACTTGGCAGGAAACTTTAAAGGAAGTAGAAGAGATGAACGATCTAGGAGTGATGGTGGACAAGGACCTGAAACTCAGGGCCCACATTGCACAAGTTGTAAAGACATCACATCAAATAGTGGCAATGATGCATTGGACCCTGATATGCAGAAATAGAAAGGTTATGATGCCATTGTATAAGGCCTAATGTGGATTATTGAACACAAATTTGGTTGCAGGATTTTCATGGTGACGATATGTTGGAAAGGTCCAGAGAAGATTTAAAAAGGTGGTCATGGGTCTTTGGAATGTGGAGTACAGGGACAGATTGAGAGAATGTAAGTTACAGAGCTTTGTGAATAGGAAGTAATCTACTCAGGGATTGTTATCAGGTTGACATGGAAGAGATTTTTCATAGAATAGGAGAGGGATAGAACAAGAGGCTATTGCTGGAAACTATAAGGAGGGTGTGAGCAGAGGAGTGAGGAGAAGATTCTTTGCCTGAGCGTGTTGTGAATGTAGACATAGTTTAAAGCACAGTTGAATGTGCATTGTATGCAATAGTGTGCACCTCCCATGATGAGTCTCTGACTCCATGGAGGTCAGATGTTAATTATAATAATAATGATGGTTACAAATGTATTTTTTTCTGTTGGCATCTGCCTCATGAAAACGCAATCTGCCTGCCTGTCCATAGTAATATGATTCATAAGTTCAGTACACTTCATACAATCCTGGTTTGTGAGAATGGTTAGTTTGTCCTTGGGTGAATGCATAATAGATATTTCAATTCTATTGCCTCAGTATGATAGGACTAAATTGAGAAAAAAAATTGCCATGATTTGAATGAGTCATTGAGAAGGCTGCACAGGAGAGATTGTGTGCAGTTTATAGATGTATGGAGTGAATTTAATGGACAAAAAGAATGTATATACACATGATGCATTTGGATTGTTTGGGGTTTAGATGTTTGGAGAGAGTGTTGTCCATTGAGAGGGAGTAAGTTCAAAATCAGGGAAACTAAAAGTACTGGGGAAGGGTAAGTACTGGGAAATGATAATGCAGTGGTGAATGCATTTTCATATCATTCAGATTTGAATGAGTTGTGTAATGACATTATGCAAGAGTAACTGTGGATCCCAGGGATTGCTGAGATTGTTGTACACAAATGCCAGAAGTATCAGAAATAAAGGAGAGGAGTTTTTGTCATTAATCATCTAAACTTGGCCTAAAATTATAACCGTGCTTCAATATGCAGTGAGACCAGGTTAACAGAAAATTATATAGTTACAGGAATATAATGTGAAGGATATTTTATTTTCAGCAAAAATAGGAAAATAGGACAAGTGATGTGGTATTGCTGGTGATAGCTGAAGAAATTTAACCAGCAAGAATAACATTAAGGAGGATTTTGGTTTGGAGAGGTCGTTCATTTGAGGCTATCTGGTGTGAGATAGATGTGAATAGGACAAAACATATTGTTGGTGACTGCCATGTATGAGCAGATTAATGCAATAAGTGCATGCTGAGCAATTATTATGAGAGACTTTAACTATGGAGGAACAATCAGAGGGAGGAAAGGGGCATGGCATGAAGGAAGTATAATTTTTACAGTTGCTGAGGGAAAATTACTTGAAACAGCAAGGGAAAGTGGCCATGCAGTCCTGTTCTGGTAAATTGCTAAACATGTGGGATTTTCTATCAAGAAAGGGTTAATGAACTACAAAACTGGTAATTGTGACAGACTAGAAGGCAGCTAGGAGTAATGCCATGGCTTAAACTAACAAGGGAAGAATGTGAGTAGTGCACGACAAGTGGTCAGGAATTGTTTGAGAGAATTATTGTTCACTATCAAACTATGAATACCCATGGTTAGGAGGATAAATCAAGTAAGAATTAAGAGGATGATCAGAGATATAAAGCAGAGACTGTAAAAAAAGAAAAAAACTTTTGGAGGGAATATAAAGAAAAAGATGAATATACTCCTGTAAAGAAAGTACTGCAAGAAAGTTGCAGTACTTTCTTGACAGGCTAAATTAGATTATAAGAAAAAATTAGCTAAACAGGCCAAGTAAATCCAAAACAATTTTTTTCAATATGCAGCGAGTAAAAGGAAGAATGTTTATGGTTGGCTCTAATAAATTCTGATGGTAAGAAGGTGACAGGAGAAGAAATAGAGTTGCTGAGTAATCACTTTGCAAGAGTGCATCAAACAGGCAGAGATTTTGCAGGTGCTGATGTCAGAACTGTGGTAGACGAATAGGAGGTGCGCTGCATGTCGAAAAATAGCAACACGAATACAGCAGTTTAACTGGATAGCATGTAGACTAGTGTGTTATGTGAATGTGCAAGAAAATTGGCAAAATTGTTTAATTTGTCTCAGCTCTGGCAAAGTTCCAAGGGAATGCAAAGAGAGCAAGATAGTTCCAATACATTAAGGTGGCTCCAACACAGAAGTAGAAAATTACAGACCATTAAATATTATTATTATTATCAGGTTAGTCAACTGGATTCAGGATTGGCTATCTGATAGGTATTAGAAAGTTGTGTATGGTGAGGCAATATCAAGGAGAGAGAAGGTTACAAGTGGGGTCCCATAGGAACCAGTACAGGGACCTGTACTGAAGGAAAATGCATACAGTAATACTTGGACTATTGTTCTCAATGCCAATATCAATGACATTGTCAGTGGATTTCAGGGGGATATTCAGTTGTTTGCAGATGATGTGAAGCTAGGAAGGGTTATTAGTAGTAGCACAGATGTGGCAATCCTGCAAGAGGATTTGAATAAACTGAACAGATGGGCAACTAAATGGGGGTTATCGGTTTACTGCAGAAAAATGTGAAGTCTTGAAGTTTGGGATACATCGATGGGAGGAAGCATACTCTGTTGGAAGAGCTGTACTAGAGGAAGCAAGGGAGACTAGAGATCTGGGACTGATGATTGATAAAAAGTTGAAATTCAGGGGACATATTGCAAAGGTGGTGAAGGTCACCCAGAGGATTGCTGCAATACTGAGATGGATGCTGACGTGCAAAGATAAGAGTTGTCATTCCATCAGACCATACACTTAGACTGTTGTTCTCAAATTTGGTCCCCAGGATTTGAAGGGATAAATTAACTGTGGAAAGGGTACAGAGGCAGATAACAAGATGGTTTCAGGAATGTACAATGCTAGTTATGATAATCGGCTGAGAGAATGTGGACTGCAGAGTTTGGTGGAGAGGTAGTTACAGGGTTTACACTGAAGAATTTTTTTGCTTGGTGGAACATGGGGAAGGAGTGAGGACAAAGGGCCATTCCTGGAAGTTATGAAAGGAAGCTGTGAGCAAGAGGGCAAGGAGTGGTTTATTAGCATGGGGGGCAGTAGTTGAACAGCGGAATGGATTGCATGATAGAGTGGTGAGATCATGAACGATCAATGAGTGTTATGATACTGTATTTTCTAGGAAGGACCTCCCACGATGATTCTTTTTGACTCCATGCAGGCCTGAATCATAATAACAATAATAATCTTTAACAAACTTTTCCAATACTTTAATCAACACTTCTGAGATATTCTGAGAATGGGCATGGGAATGAGAGTTCAATGTTGCAAATTATAAGGTTTTAAAATTTGGTAAACAAAGATGGGATGTAGAATTTATGCTTGGTGGGGATGGATCTTGTTGGAAGTGGAGGAAATATGACATCTTGCAGTGATAGTGGATAAGCATCTGAAATTTAGATGACACATTGCCAAAATTATGAGGACAACACAAAGAATTCTGGGAATGATGCAGAGCACACTGACTTGTAGAAGTAAGGAGATTCTTGTTCCATTGTATAAGGCTTGACATCGAAACCCATGTGCTGCAACTTAAATATCAGCTTATCATGTTTCACCCTGTAAAATGCCTTTACAAAATCCAAAAAAATGGCAGTGTATGCCTTTCCCTCATCAATTGCTCTTGTCACTTTATTATAAAAGGCAATCATATTACTTAAGCAAGAGCGCCCCTTGACAAATCCATGTTGACTCTCACAGATAACATTACCCTCATCTCCCCAATGATGTATGTGGTTCCTCACTAATTTTTCCAAATCTTAATAACTACTGATGAAACACAAACTGGTCTATAATTTGATACTTCAGCCTGCTACCACCCTTATGCAATGGCACTATCTTACCTTCCTTCCATTCCTTAGGTACCTTGCCCATAGAAAGACTTTCATTGAAAAGCCAGGTCAATGGAGCTGTCAGTTCTTTAGCACATTCATCAAAACCCATGGTAAATTTCCCTCCAATCCTGCAGTTTTATTGACATCCAGAGTACTCATTATTTGAAACACATTCTCCTCTTGCACCGCTAAACCTTAAACCTGCCCTATCCCTCCAGTATTAAAACCTACTTCTTCAGTATGAAATACTCTAATAAAGTGTTCATTGAACAACTCAACTATGTCCTCTCCATCACTCACTCTATTCCTATTTTTATCTTGCAATGCCACTCTTTCACAATCATCTCTCCTCCTACTGGCCACATATCTAAAAAATTCCCTAGGATTTTCTATGGATCTTAGTGCCAATCTCTTCTTATGTTCCAGTTTTTCTTTTCCTTACCGTACTAGTTACTCTGTGGCCTGAGTCTTATATTCTTCATGCATCTGCTCTCCACCCTCTCTCTCCTTATCCCTTTTCTAACCTCTTTTTCACCTGCAGTTCCTTTTTGATATTGTTTGCCATCCACTTTACACCAAATTATGTCCTCTTCTTCACTTGTGGAATACAGCTTACTGTTGCTGCTAACAAATATTCCTTCACAATTTTCCATCTTGCCTTTCCAATTCCTCCACGGAACTACCCCAAGTTGATATCTAAGACTATTATAATCACCCACCTTATAATTCCATGTATATTTACCTTCTCTTTGATACTCCTGCATGTGTCTATTCATCTTACAAGTCAAAACCACATGGTCACTGTCTCCAGATGGGGGTAGAGATGCCATCTCGGTCATAATCAGCTCTTCTGATGCTGTTACCCACTGAAAAACTCTTGAACCTCATTTCCTTCTGTTACATGTGAGGCATTTGTCCCTTAAGAATTCTAGAAATTCCATTCCTTTATTACTACATGCATTTTCCTCTTCTCAATTTATACTGCCCTAGTTAAAATCTCCCATAACAATCATTCTTCTTTCACTTGCCAAGCTCAACTGCCTCAACTGTGTTCCTTGGCTTGTAGCAACACCCCTCTACCTCACACCATATGCTTTCAAAACCATTAATGTCACTCACCTCCAAAGCCTCCACTCTGACAGGACGCAAGTCATTACTTATCATAAGCAGTTCTCTGCCACGCTGTTTCCTCTTCCTATCCTTTCAAAAAAAATGCTGTACCCTGCTACTTCTATTCCTGTTATTATATCATCTTCTGTCAACCACATCTCAGAAAGTTCATTAAAGATAAAATCCAGAAATAGATAGATAGAAATGCACTTCTCTTGGTATGCAGCATGGATTTGTTAAGGTAGGCCCTGCCTTAGTAATTTACTCACATTTTATGTTAGAGTGACAGCAGAATTAGATAAGGGAAATGGCTATGCCATGACACTTCTGGACTTTGCTAGGACATTTCACAGAATACTGCATGGAAAATTATTACAAAACTTGGAGCAAATGGAAATCATTGTGAACCTAGTGGCATTAATAGGGTGATGGCTAACAGACACCTAAGAGTATATTATTATTCCGGCCTCCATAGAGTCAAAAGACTCATCATGGGAAGTCCTTCCTGGGAAACACAAAAGTCTAGTGGAATGCCTCAATATTCTGTACTAGGGTCACTGCTCTTTAATTTGCGTATTAATGATATAAGGAAAGATTTAAGCAGGAATATTTTAAGGAAGAATATTCAGTTGTTTGCTGAGGATGATAACCTGGAAAGGGTAGTTGACAAAGGTGATGTAGCTATTCTTCAGGATGATTTCAATAAATTGCCATTGTGGATGAAGGATCATAGTCATCAGTTTAATGTTGCAAAATATAAGGTTATGCATTTCAGGTTGAAAAGATTATGTACTGTTTACGACATTGATGGTGCTTTATTGCAGGAAATTGGTGAGGCTAGCAACTTGGGGACAATAGGGGACAGTGAGTTGACGTTCACAGTGAATATTGCAGATGTTGGCAAAATAGTCAAAGCATTGGATGTTGAAAACATGCAAATTAGTATAGATAGGGAGAGTACTATCCCCCCCCCCCTTATGTAAGGCTATGATTTGGCAGCATCTTAGCTGCTGTGCACGGATTTGGTTACGTAGTTTTCCTGGGAATCAGGAGGGGGTCAAGAGGATTTGGAGATGAGCGACCAAGCTGGTTACAGGTCTATGGAATGCTACCTATGAGTCTAAGTTGAAAGTGTGTACCTTGCCTACCAAATTTCAAGACCTTGCACTTTGCAACATGAAACTGACAGATCCATTCATTTGTCCACTCACAGAATCTATTCTGATTCTCCTGCAAGGCTACAACATGTACTTTACTTCTCATAATCGGTCCCAACTTTGTATCATCTGCAAACAGTGGAATATCTCCAGTTAGCCAGTTCCAATGCCGTTAACTGACAAGTTAAAGAATGGTTCCAAAACTGATCCCTTTACTAGTGACCCTTCCTCTTTTGTAATACCACTCTTTTATACACAACTGCTGATACCTGTCTGACAGCTAATCATCTATCCAACTGGGTAGATGATTAGCTGTCAGTAATGACTAGTTTCTTATCTAATCCCATCTGTTTCAATTTAGCTACTAGCTTTTCATGTTGGTAGTCTATCAAATGCCTTTGAAAAATCCAAGTATACCACCGTACATGCATCTCCTTTATCGAGTGAATTTGTCACCTGGTAATACATAAGTAGATTGCCAACACATGTTCCCCCCAATGAACACATACTGACAATCATAAACAATACTGCTATATTTATTCCTCATCATCTTCTCTAACACTAATAATTTGTAACCCGGCTTATTCTGCCCCCCCCTCTCCTTTTGTGAAGTGGAACAGTTTTTCTCACATTCCATCATTCCTTTGGGACTTGCCCTGTTGCAAGACTCATGTTAAACAGTTGTGCCAAAGGTGACATTAATTCCTTAGAGAATTGCTTCAAGGTACATGGCAATATATTTTCAAGACTACTGCTTTATTAACATAGTTTATTTAATTCTTCATATACTTCCTGCCATTCATCATCAGTACCTCCTCTTCTATACCCTCTACACTCCTCCAGCTTCTCATGATATTGCCTTCACAAGGATAAAATACGCTAATAACTGCTCATTAAATACTTTGGTAACTGATGTAGCAGATATAGCCATCGACCAGCGTTATCAACCAGCATCATTCTACCATAGTAATTTTTTCTTCAATTGGCTGCATATCAAAAGAACTCATTAGGATTTTTCTTAATATGATTGGCTATCTGTTTTGATTCTTCTCATATTGCACTTTTGCTGTGTCTACCTACTGAGTCAACTTCCTGGCTTGCTGTTTGTACTTTTCATGCAACTGATCATTATTATTCATCTTTAATAAATTTAATTTAATCCTTTATCCAAGTGAAAGCAAACAAAGTTTGCACCTGAAAGTATCTTCAGGACTGGAGTAAGGTGGTACAACACCGGGTAACTTGCAAAGGTGGAGCAAGTTAACATCACTCTAATCTCAGTATCTCCCATAATGCAAAACACATCTCCTTGTGGATATGTATAATGTTATACATTAAGGGAAGGGCCACTACCCAGACTAGTTTCGACCTTTATTGAGGTCTCTTCAGTGGGAGCCAGACCCAGGTGGAGACACCAGGCAGAAGCATTAGCAAGGTCATCTCTGCCTATAGGAGTTGCCAAATGGTGTCCACCTTTTTATTAAATTACTCTGGATTTAGAGAAAGATGTTGAAAGTTTATTTTTCACTTGGTTAGACTATAATAAATTTAGTTTAAAAGGATTAAACTAAAAAATTTAAAAAAATTAAAAGGATTAAACTAAATTTATTGTAGTCTAACCAAGTGAAAAATAAACTTTCAACGTCTTTCTCTAAATCCAGAGTAATTTAATAAAAAGGTGGCACACCATTTGGCAACTCCTATAGGTAGAGATAACCTTGCTAATGCTTCTGCCTGGTATCTCCACTTGGGCCTGGCTCCCACTGAAGAGACCTCAATAAAGGTCGAAACTGGTCTGGGTAGTGGCCCTTCCCTTAATGTATAACATTATACATATCCACAAGGAGATGTGTTTTGCATTATGGGAGATACTGTGATAGGAGTGCTGTTAGCTTGCTCCACCTTTGCAATGAGTTGTCCGGTGTTGTACCACCTTACCCCAGTCCTGAAGATACTTTCAGGCGCAAACTTTGTTTGCTTTCACTTGGATAAAGGATTAAATTAAATTTATTAAAGATGAATAATAATGATCAGTTGCATGAAAAGTACAAACAGCAAGCCAGGAAGTTGCTGTATATGGTCCCTCACTACTTTCTCCAAGATCTTACCAACTACTGATGACACACAAAGTGGCCTATAATTAGACACTTCCAGTCTTCTACTGCCCTTATGCAATGGCACTATCTTACCTTCCATCCATTCCATGGGCACTTTTCCCATAGCCAGACTTTCATTGAAAAGCCAGGGCAACTTTACTAACATCCAAAGTACTCAATATGTGGAACACACTTCCCTCTTACACCTCTAAACCTCGAACCTGCTCTATTCCTCTAGTATTCAAATTGACTCCTCCAGGATGAAATACTCCAATAAAGTGTTCATTGAACAATTCTACTAAATCCTCTGTATCAGTCACTCTATTCCCATTTTTATCCCACTATGTCATTCTTCTGCAGATTTTTTTTGACAACTTGTATAGCAAAGTACATAAGTTCTTTTCACCATAACGTCAGTATTACCTGGTCTACCTACTCACTGATGACACCTCGATAAAGGTTGAAACCGGTCTGGGTAGTGACCTTCCACCATAATGTATAACATCATACATCTCCTAGTAGTTGTTTTACATTATGGGTAGTACTAAGAATAGTGATCAGAACTTTACCCACCTTTGTAACGAGTTCACCTAGTGTTGAACTACGTGCTTTAACTTACGCTACAATCTGCCAAAACTTTTATAGTTTACTATATTCGGCTTGAAACTCTTTGATTCAGATCTTTGAATTTCTTATTCGGCTTTGAGATAATGTGGGATTTAATTTCCCATTAATTTAATATACACGTTAAACAGCAGTGGCCCTAAAACAGACCCCCAAGTCACACCACTAGTAACTTTCCTTTTCATGGATATCACTCCCCTATACACAACTTGTTGATACCTGTCAGATAGCCAGTCTCCAATCCAATGCATCAATCTAATATCCAACCCTATCCACTCCACTTTGACTATCAACTTATCATGCAGTAATCTATCAAAAGCCTTTGCAAAATCTAAGTATATTACTGTGTATCTAAGTATATCCTTCTCCTCTATTCATGGAAGCAGTCACCTTATTGTAATATGTCGGTAGATTACTAAAAGATGACCTCCCTTTAGCAAATGCATGTTGTCCAAAGATAATACCATTGTTGTCAACCCAATTCTGGATCCTAGTTCTCACAAGCTTCTCCAACAACTTAACTACAACACCTGACACACAGATAGGCCTATAGTTTGATGCTTGAGTTCTGTCACCTCCTTTATGAAGTGCACAATCTTGTCCTTAGAAACTTGACCCAGTTCGAGACTCGTATTAAAAAAATATGTCAAGGCCACCGTTCGTTCAGAATACGTGGTGATATATTATCAAGTTCCACAGCTTTATTTACATCTAGTTTGCTCAACTCCCTATACGCCTCTTGTTCACTTACAGTCTCTCTTCCCCATCAACTGCTCTCAATCTCTCCATCAAGTCACATTCACAAGATTGAAAGCCCTTTATGAACTGCTCATTAAGTATCTCCACCACACTTTCTGCAACAGCTGTCTTTATACCATTTTCTCTAATCAATGTTATCCTTCCATAATCATTCTTTCTTTTGCTGGCCACATATTGAAAGAACTCCTTAGGATTCTTTTTGGCTTTATTAGCTAACTGCTGTTCATACCTCTCTTTAGCTACCCTCACCAACCAAGTTACCTTCCTTGCCTGGTTTTTGTCGTCCTCATGGAAATAGTTATTTCCACTTCTCTTATATAGAATTAAATAGTTATTTCCTATTTCTCTGTATTGCATGCTTGATCTCTTTATTCATCCATTTCACACCTACCTTATTTAACCTTCTCATCCTTGGGATACATTTAGACATTGCATCTACTAGTTAGTTTTTGAAAATTCCCCAAGCTGCATTGACCTCTTTTCCAGCTAACTCCTCATTCCATGCTACACCTGCAAGCTGTCTCCTGAGCTCTTCATAATCACCCCCCTTGTTGTTCCACATATACCCTTTTCTTACAGAGGTCCTCACTCGCTGGCAACCACCCAGTGTAATCACCTCATAGTCACTCTCACTAATTGGTGGGTGATTTGACAGTTCCTTTATAATTACATCATATGATGAGATGACCAAATCCAAGACCTTCAATCCTCGTGCGCCCTCTGTTACATGCTGTCTGAGGTAGTAATCCCTCAAAAACGCAAGAAACTCATTTTCTTTACTTCCAGTTGCTATCTCGTCATTCCAGTCTATATTGCCATAATTCAAATTGCCCATAATGATCACTCTTTTCTTATTTGCTTTACTAATGTGATTATACATTTCATAGTCACTTCCATCCACATTTCCTGGTCTATATCAACAACCAACCAAGTACTTCTTTCCAAGTATTCTATCTCACACCATACTGCCTCAAAACCACTGGCACTATTTCCCTTCTTGCATGTCTACTTTGTATGGATAACTCTTTCCTCTATCATCAGTAGCACTCTCCCTCTCTTTTCACCCCTTTTATCCTCACAAAACACATCACATCCTTCCATCTCTATTCCTGTCAGGATGGCATCCTCATCTAACCATGTCTCACTTATTCCAACAATTTTTTGGTGAACAGACACAATTAGTGCAACCATTTCATCTGCCTTGTTTCTTATACTTCTAGCATTTGTGTACAAACACAACAGCTCATTTCTGGATCTACAGCTAGTTCCACTGATACCACTCACTCGATGTGATCTCTCCATGCTCGACTGGGGCCATTTCCCTTTCTGTTTATTCATTTTAGAACCCTCTTCAATTCCAACTGTTTCCTCTTGATCCCAGGTCATCCTATTTATTTCCTGTCTACACATGCTCTCACCTCCTCTGGGAGCATCCACATTTCTCGCACTGTGTACCCCTGTCCACCCTGAGCCTCCTTGTTTCCCTGTTCATTTTGCACACCCATTCTCTCATTTTCCATACTCATGCCACTTACTTCATCATTCGTATCCACCTCTTCAGTTTCTCCTGCTCTTTCAAATCACTTCCCACTTGATCTGATTGTTTCTCTATACTCATTATATCTACCTTCTAGCAACAGTCTCTCCAAATGACTCGCATCATAACCACTCAAATGCAGTCCATCACTCCCATACAGTTCACTTTGTCCTTCAAATTCATTCCACACATTAAGAAATTGTACTCTCCTCTCCTCACACATTTCAGCCAACATAGCATTCATAATCCTCGCTCTCTGCCTCATCTCACCACAGTCATACGTTGGCAACACGCTTACTACACTTCCTGTCACACTATTCTCTTTTATACTTCTAAGCAGCCTCCTTATATCCATTCTGTCATGCTCTTTGTTACTCTGTCAAGTCATTCATACCTATTAAAGCCGTCAACTCCTTCGCTCGCTCCCTCCTCATATCCAATGCTTCAATCACTGTACTCGTTTTACCGCCTGGAAAACATACCTTGCACATCCTCTCATCCAGCTCACCTTTAATAATGGAATTGCCATGCAGTGCCACTCACTCGTCTTTCGTTAACTCTTTTGTACGTACTTGATTTGTTTTCACCTGAATTTTCTTAATTTCACCATGCATCCATTTCATCTCTTGCCTCGTCCAACCAATTCAACTTTTGAATCTCACGCCACATTCTCTCTATCATTCAATCTTTCTAATTTTCAATCTCTCGACTCCCTCTTCACACTTGCACTCTCATTCATCCTTTTGAGTTTCTGTACTTTCGGTCCATATGTCCAACTTTCGCTTTCATTCATTCTTTCCTTTTTTCCCACTTTCAATCCTTTCGTCATGCTATTTCTGGTTTCTTTCTTTCTCTCAATTTTGTTTCCTTCTGCCAGATTCACCTTGCTTTCATTCTTTTTACCATCCATTACAGTTTTGAAATCACTTGTTTTCTTTTTCAATGCTTTCTTAACAATTTTTCGCCTTTCTTTCACACCATGCTTCTCTTTCGAACAAGCACTCATACTTCCTGCAACATTCTCGCTACTAACACTTTCTGTCATCAAATTCATATTAACACTCATCAAATCCTCATTTAGCTCACACTTCGCACATACCCTCCTTCCATCAACCCTAAATGTCCACAAACCATCTGTGTAATCAAAAGAATACATGTAGCACACCTCGCACGTCACGAAATGACTGAAGTCTAAGTTAAAGTGATGCACTGACAAAGTCGCTGCCATCTTTTCTCTGTCGGTTACTACTCTGAGGGCCAAAAACAACGAATTTGTAATCAAGTTTAAGCAAAATATCCCACACACTAATAATACTAGTAGCGCACAACTTTTATAGCAGCTTTTACTCAATCAGTTATATACAATTAATTATTTCAAGAATAACTTATCTGAATCCGAAGCACTTCTTACACACCACTGCTACTGTTGCCTCACAAGAGCCCTCAGTATTACTAGCTAAATAAATAAAGTATAGTAGAATCCAGTTAATTTGGTCATCCATTTATTTGGGACAGTATATGCTGTGCTCAAGATTATTTCTCTGAGGTAATTGGTTAGTTAATAATGATTAGTTAAAGGTTTATTGGAACAAGATGTGCAAAGGTCATTGTGCCAAACCACAGCTTATGACTCATCAGCTTTGTTCCTCCATGTGTTTTGGATGATAAATGACTCAACACTCCTCTCTCTCTGACAGCTTTATTACCTTCTGAGAACAGTTTCTACCTAACGTTAGTTGAGTGAACTTTCATGCTAGAAGAATGAACATGCTATGGAAAAAAGGGAACATCCTAAAAACAGAAGTGCAAAGATAATGATCCTGACATTGAGTATGCTCTAAATCAGTGGTTTTCATTTTAACTGCACAAGGAATGTGCATCAGCGGTCCAATGTTAAAAAAGAAGTCAGAGGTGCTAACTAAGAAACTGGTTTATGATGATTTAGCAACAAATGGTTGGTTGTCTTGATGAAAATATAGGCATGATATTAAATTCAAGTAATATAAATTAAATATTTAAATATCAAATTTTGTAATGTGTTGTGTATATTGTTTTAATAGAATTAAAGTGAAGGATAGCAGTTCTCTGTTGATGTTGATGAGGAGGAAAATGTAAATATTTATATATTCTAGTATCGTAATTAATTTGAATAAATGATTTGTTGCTCAGTCCTTTTAACTATTAACATGAAATGTTGCATAATTGGGGAAGCCACATAATTGGCTAGATAGTTCTAATCCCAATGCATTTTTGTTTCTTTAAGTGCTGTGAATTAAACCACAGAATTACAGATGCCAATACTTAATTATTATTATTATGTGACACCTCCAGGGAGTCCAAAGACTCATTGAGGAAGAGTGTGCCAACAGCATCGAATAGTTGATTCCCTTCCAGCTACTAACTGTGGTCAAACTTGCTTAAGTTTTTGCTGAGCCATTAGTAGCAGAGGCTCTACCAATCGCCCAACCTTTGCTTAATAATGCATGTATGTCAGTCTTTTTCCTAGAGTTACAGATCTTTGCTTACCTACATTGTGCTGTCAGCTAGAAATTGTTCAGTTTGATGACATGCTGTGGATATGGTTTAGCACAAAAATCTGTTATTCTCCCTCCCTCCATTCCACACCTTGGATTTTCATGCTTACAAAAGATATCCTGACACTACAGGCAGTAGTGTTTTATGGGAGTTAAGTCTCCTGGAATTGAGGTCATTTTCGTTATGAGCATCATCATTTCTTCCATGCAAGCCTCACTTCATAATTCCATGCAAGCCTCACTTATTTCCCATTCAGTTTGTTTCTCATGTCACTGTTCATTTTTGTTCATTCAAGTAAAAACTTGATTTTTACTAATCAAGTTTTTACTTGATTAGTAAAAACAATAGAAATATTGCAAGTTAATAATATGAATGAAAATTATCAAATCTATTCAAACAGCATCTAATATGTACTTTGTCTTTTAGATGTCCTGAACTATTAAAAGGAGTTTTTGCAATGGGATTTAATTTTCCATCAAAGATTCAGGAAACGGCCCTTCCTGCATTGATTGCAGATCCGTAAGTTGTTTCAAGTAAAAGTAATATTTTTTTAAAATCATAAAAGTGAGTACTGTATATATTTGGTTATACAGTGCAGTATATAAGCTATAAGTTTTAAGTCAGCATTAATATTGAAGGATATACATGAAGCTTTAATATAAAACAAGTCAAATGCAAGATATATGTTAGCTTTACTGTTTTTGTTTAATCTTTTTTTGGATCACATTTTGAAAGAAAGTGCATTAAACCTAATATCATTGTGAAAGATTAAACACAGTTCTTGGACTCGTACACACTTGAGGCATCATTTTCTTGAGACACCCTTTTACATGGATTTAGCTATTCTACCTTTTGTGGGTGATAAGCATTTAAAAAAAAAGTGAGAAAAGTATGAAATTTGGGAGAGCAAGCATTGCAATGATGTCATCTACAGACATGTAAGGCAGGACTCACCTCATATGTCTCCCATTTATATCTAGAAATTTATCCCATGAAAAGAACTTTCTGTATATAAATGAGAGAGATGTGTTACAAGTCATTACATGTGAAAGCATGAAATGACTAATATTAACAATTTAGTATGTGATAGTATTGTAGACAATGTAGTGGAAGGAGGGAGCAATAGTGGACAAAATACAAATGACATTATAAAGAAATGGTTAAAGGAAATATGAATGATGAAGTATCACTGAGGAAAGAGAGAGAGAAAAATACAGTTCATAGGACAATGTGAGCTGGAGTGACTTAAGAAATGCTAATCATGTACCACAGTAGGAGGGAGAATGAAAGAAGTTAATGTGAAATGTATGAAAGAGCAAGAAACTGAGAGTAAGGACGGAAAATTTGACAAGAGGGATGTACTGTATTTGCTGGCGTATAAGACGCACTTTTTTCTTTAAAAAGAGGACTGAAAAACAGGTGTGTCTTATATGCCAATACTCAGTTTTTTATTACTTTCATTTCTGGAAATTTTCTCTGTTCCGAGTTATGCTATTTCTTTCTTGCTTCCTTGTGGTGTGTGAGAGCATTCCAGTTACGTTAATTATGTATTCCAGTTATGAATAGATAACATTTGGTCTAGGTGCTCTGGGGGACTGTTGAAGAAGCCTGCCCTGTTAGTATGGGATCAATTTCATTCTCACAGAACAGAAGATGTTAAAAATAAACTCAAGGAATTGAAAACTCAGTTAGCTGTAATTCCAGGAGGTCTAACTAGTCAGCTTCAACCTTTAGATGTCTGTATTAATAAACCATTTAAGGGATTTATGAAGGAGAAGTGGAACACTTCTCCTTCATAAATCCCTTAAATGGTTTATTAATACAGATTTTGAGGTTATGCCATCAGGAAGAAGGAAGAGGCCTAGCATTTTGCAAGTTTGTGAGTGGGTCAAAGCTTCATGGGATGCTGTGAAAACTGAGACAGTGGTTAAATCATTTAAGAAATGTGGCATTAATAATGCGCTGGATGGTACAGAGGACAATTTGTTGTTTGAGGACTCAGATTCTGATTTAGAAGAGGTTTCAAGTGTCTCTTCATTTAGCTCTGGAGATGAATTTCTGGGTTTTGATGAAGAAGATTAAAAGGTGAATATTTTTTCCTAGTTAGATTAGGTATCTGTTGAAAGTAGACCTACTTATTACTTTATATTTGAAATACTGTAAATTCATTATAATATTCAATGATAAACTTTTTTTCCGAAAAAATGTGTACAAAAAAGGGGTTGCGATTTATAGGCCGGTGCGTCTTATACGCTGGCAAATATGGTATTTAAAGAAAATGTTATGAAAGCATGTTTCCCAAGTGTTGTAGATCAAGGATGTTAGTGAAGCTTTTAGTTAGAGAGTTCAAAGAAAATATGCAATAAGAGAAAATATTATTATTATTATGTGACACCTCCAATGAGTCCAAAGACTCATCGAGAGAGGGTACCTACTCTACGGCTCTGTCTCCACCACTCAATCTACCGCCTACAGCAACCCACATCATCTATACATTTGCCATCTACTGCCCACCACCATTAGTATTTTCACAGACAATGACAAACATCCATGCCCACAGTGGGATTTAAACCCACAGCCTTTTGGCTGGAGAGCAGATATACTAACCACTCAGCCAACCAGGCCAGCAAACATGGAAGAGTCACTGGAAAAAGTGAAGATTATGAATCAGCTTCATCAGTATTGTAAGACTGAATTGAGAATGGTAGCGATTGAAGTCATTGAGAAAATTACACAGCAGTAATATTATGCAGTTGATGGATGAAAGGACTAGTATATGCCTGACAGACTGACTTTGAATGTTTTGGAGTTAGATGTTTGGAGAATGTGTTGCTTATTGAGAGGTTGGAAGTGTAAAATCATTGAAACTTGAGGTATTAGGGAGGGATGCAGTCAAAGCCATGTTTAGTCGTACCTGAGACAAATTAATGCAAGTGCAGAAATGATCACAAATGGCAGGGTACAGTTTGCCAGGTTTAGAATCTGAATGAGTTAATGACATTATGTAATCATAGCTGTGGACCAAAGGGAATGAACATCCAAATGCCAGAAATATCGGAAATAAAGATGAGTGTTTGGCATTGGCAGGGTACAGTGCCAAAAGTTAACAAAATATTATTTTCAGACTTGCATGGAGTCATATTCATTATGAGAGGGGGAGGGGTCCCTCTGTCATATGCACACAGCTCACCATGTTGTTCCTTAGATGCATTCACCATACTCAGGAAATGCATTCCAATCATTCACCACTCTCCATGCAAAAAAAAAAAGTGTTTCTCACTCCTTTGCTCACACCATCCTTATACAGCTTCCAGGAATGACCTCCCCCCCCCCCCACCATTCTGTGAAAAAATCACTTACCAACTTATGTCTTTATTATATCTCTCTCTCCCCTGTCCCTTCCTCCTATACATGAGACAATGCAGTTTGCATTTTCTTAATCTATCTTGGTTCAGAACATTCCAGAGATCATGAATCACCTTCATCACCTCTTGACTCTTTCTAGTATCTCTATCCTTTTGAAAACAAGGGAACCAGGTATGTAAAGAGGACTCCCAGTTTTTGAAATAACTAATAGTATATAAATGTGTGTGTGCGTGCGCGTGCCCACATGAGTAAGAGTAGCTATAAAAGTTGTGTGCTTGCCGTGTTATTAGTGTGGGGGATTTTTTCTTTAAGTTTATTTACAAATTCTTTGAAATTAGAGCTCAGTATAGTAACTGGCAAAGGAAAGATGGCAGTGGACTGTCCATGCAGGAATTCCATTTCGATTTCAGTCGTTTTGTGAAATGTGAGGTGTGCTATATGTACTCATTTGATTATATAGATAAATTGTGGATATTTAAGGCAGAGAGAAGGAGGGTGTGTGTGTGCAAAGTGTGAGCTGAATGAGAATTTGATGAGTGCTAATATGTTCATAACTGTTAGTAGCGAGAATGCCAAGATGAGGATGAGCACTCATCTATAGAAAAGGACAGTGTAAAAGAGCAGCAAAAAATGTTAGTTTTGAAAAAGAGAACGAGCAATCTGAAAAATTTAACAATCAATGGTAAAAAAGACGAAAGTGATGCAAATGTGGCAGAAATTACAAAACAAAGTGCAGTTAAAGATAAGGTGGCAAGCGGTATTGACTGTAAACAAGTGTGTATGTTCACAGTCAACGTATCACACAAAGTTTGAAAGTTCAAAAATTCAAAAGAATTCATTCTTATGAATGAATGCGAAAGTGCGATGCAAGGTTCAAAAGATTAGTTTGTTAAGATGAGACGAGATGAAATGGATGCGGAATGAAGTTAAGATAATTCGAGATATGTATGGAAGAGTAAAAATGATGAAAACAAATAGCATTGGTATAAAAGAGGCAAAGAAAGACCCCATGAGTGGTCTTTCTGTATAGGAGCGATGGACTGTATTTGAGTGATTTTGGTGTGAGTTGCTTGGAGAGACTGCTGCTGGAAGGTAGAAAAGTGAGTGCAAAGAATGAATCTGATCAAGTGGTAAGTGATGTGGAAGAATGGGAGAGTAAGACATGTGAGATTGAAGAGGTAGTTGCGAATGAAGAAGTGAGCGGCATGAGTATAGAGAATGAGAGAACAGGTGTGCAAGACAGACAGAGAAATGGGCAGGCTCAGGGTGGACAGAGGAACACACCCTTCCCTTTCTTCAATGGAGAAAAACAAATGGCTCGAGTTAGGCATGGAGAAGTCGCATCAAATAAGTGGTGTCAGTGGAACTAGCTATAGATCCAGGAATAAGCTGCTGCTGCTGTGTTTGTATATGAATGCCAGAAGTGTAAGAAACAAGGCAAATTAAATGGTTGCATTAATTGAGTCTGTTCACCCAAAAATAGTTGGAATAAGTGAGACATAGTTGGATGAGTCATCTTGCACAAAATAGAATGGTGGAAGAATATGAATCATATGAAGATGGCATCAGACACCTATGGGCATTGAATTCTTGGTTGTTGTAATTGTTGAGTTGGATGAGGACGACATCCTGACAGGAATAGAGACAGAAAGGGTAAAAAGGGAGGGGGAGTGCTATTGATGATAGAGAAAGAGTTGTGTCCATACAAAGGAGAGATACAAGATGGAAATAATGCCAGTGCTTTTCAGACGGTATGGTGTGAGATAGAAGTGACTAGAATGAAATACTTAGCTGAATGTTATAGACCTGGTAATGTGGATTGTAGTGACTATGAAATGTATAATCAAATTAGCCAAGAAAATAAGAAAAGGTTGATTATTATGGGTGATTATAACTACGGCAATAAAGACTGGAATGATGACATAGCAACTGGAAGTAAAGAAAATGAGTTTCTTTAGTTTTTGAGGGACAGCTATCTCAGACAGTATGTAACAGAGGACACACGAGGATCTTAGATTTGATAATCTCATCGGAGGATGTAATTATAAATGAGGTGCCCAATCACCCTCCAATTGGTGAGAGTGACCATGAAGTGATTACCTGGGTGGTTGCCAGCAATGTGAGGACCTCTGAGAAAAGGGTATATGTGGCTACAAGGCTGGTGATTACGAAGAGCTCAGGAGACAGCTTGCAGGTGTAGCATGGAAGGAGGAGTTAAGAGATCAGTGCAGCTTGGGTGATATTCAAGAACTATCTAGAAGAAGAAGCAATGTCTAAATGTATCCCAAGATTGAGAAGGTTAAATAAGGTAGGTGTGAAATTGATGAACGAAGAGATTAAGCATGCAATACAGAGAAAAAAGCATTATGGAGGCAGAATGAGCGAAGTGGTAGTAATCAATTCCATGAGGATTACAAAGACGAGGCAAGGAGGGTGACTTGGTTGGTAAGGTTAGCAAAAGTGAAGTATGGCCAGCAGAGTTAGATAATGAAGCCAAAAGAATCCTAGGAAGCTCTTTCAATATGTAGCCAGAAAAAAAAAAGATTAATGAAAGATGACATTGATTGGAGAAAATGGTATAAGGACAACTACTGCAAAAGATATAGTGGGAGATACTTAATAAGCAGTTCATAAAGGTCTCTCATTCTTGTGAATGTGACATCATGGAGGGATTGAGAGCAGCTGATTATGGGGAGGAGACTGGAAATGAGCAAGAGATGTATGAGGAATTCAGCAAACTTGATGTTAATAAGACTGTGGGACTTGATAATATATCGCCACATATTCTGAAGGAATGTGCCAGGGAGTTGACATCTGCCTCGACATATTTTTTTAATGTGTTGTACTGGATCGAGTTCCAAAGGAGGGCAAGTTTCTGCCATTTCATAAGGGAGTAGATAGAACTCAGGCATCAAATTATAGGCCTATCTGTGTGTCTGTTGTTGTGGTTAAGTTGTTGAAGAAGCTGGTGAGAACTAGGATTCAGAAGTGAGTCGACAACAATGGTATTATCTTTGATGGACAGAATGATCTACTAAAGGGAGGTCATGTTTTAGTAATCTACTTACTTAAAGGTCCAAAGGTGACTAAACTAGTTTCTGACCTCTGGAATGTCGAATATGAGAAAAGGTTAGAAGATGCAATTTACAGAGTGTAGTGGATAGGAGGAAGAGGGGATATATGGTAAGACCTTCAAGTTAGTAAGGAGTTGTTATAGGATCAATGTTGAAGAGGTTTTACAGCAAACGATGAGAGATCAGGGGAGAACCATAAGTTATCCCTGGAAGCTGTATAAGGAGGGCAGGGGAGCGAGAAGCAAGTTTTGAATGATTGAAATGCCTTGCCTGAGATTGTGGTGTCTTCAGAGAATTTGAGTGTGTATGATATGATGAGCTGTGTGTATGACAAAAGGACCTCTTAGATGAGTCTTTGATTCCAATGGGGTCTTGGGTAATAATAATAATTATAATAAGGTGATGGCTTCCTTGGACAGAGGAGAGTGATACACACTAGTATACTTAGATTTTGGAAACACTTTTGATAGATTACCATGTGATAAGTTGATAGTGAAACTATAGTGGATGGGGCTGGATGTTAGATTAGTGCATTGGATCGGAGACTGGCTATCTGATAATTATCAGCAAGTTGTGTATGGCGGAGCAATATTCAGGAAGAGGAAAGTCACTAGTGGCGTGCTTCTGGGATCTGTTTTAGGGCCATTGCTGTTTAACCTGTATGTTAATGATATTGGCCACGATTTGGATGGGGATATTCAGTTGTTTGCAGATGATGTAAAGTTGGGAAGTACTGTGAAGAGTAGAGATGATGTTGTGGCATTACAAGAAGACTTGAATAAATTGAGTGAATGGGCATGTAAATGGGGATGCGAGTTCAATGCTGCAAAATGTAAGGTTCTAAAATTTGGGAAACAAAGATGGGATGTATAATTTATGCTTGGTGGGGATATTGGCAAAGATTGGAAGGCAGCATTATTGTTGAAAGTGGAGGAAATAAGACATCTTGGGGTGATAGTCGATAAGGATCTGAAATTTAGGGGACACATTGACAAAATTGTGAGGACAACACAAAGAATTCTGGGAATGATGCGAAGGACACTGACTTGTAGAAGTAAGGGGATTCTTGTTCCATTGTATAAGGCTGTGATTAGGCCACACATGGACTTCTGAGCACAGATTTGGTCATCTGGTTTTCAAAAGTACGAAGAGATGTTGGAAAGTGTTCAGAGATGACTAAGGCAGTTTCTGATCTCTGGAATGTCGAATATGAGGAAAGATTGAGAAGATGCAATTTACAGAGTGTAGTAATAGGAGGAAGAGGGATGATATGATAGAGACCAAAAGTTAGCAAGGAGTTATTGTAGGATCAGTGTTGGAGAGGTTTTATAGCAAACTGTGTGAGAACCAGAGGACATCCCTGGAAGCCGTATAAGAAGGATGTGAGAGGAGGTTTTTTGCATGCAGGATGTGAATGATTGGAATGCTTTGCCTTGAGAGTGTGTGGTGTCTGCAGAGAATTTGATGTGTTTAAGACGGTATATGAGCTCTTTGTGACAAAGGACCTCCTAGATGAGGCTTTGACTCCTAAGCGGAGGGGGGGGGGCGGTCTTGAGATAATAATAAAAGTAACCAAATCTGTGCACAGTAATCCATATGGTGTTTAATCAATCCCTCATACAGCAATGCCTTAATCACTGCCAGAGTTTGTTGTTTCATCCTCACAGTTTTGGCAACGTGACCTCTAAATTTTAGTTCACTATCTACCATAACCTCTAGAATTCTTATTTCCTCAACCTATTTCAATACATTTCAATGAATTGTACACTCTACATTCCATCTTTGGTTTTCATGGCTTTCCCAACTTATCATCTGCAAACAACTGAATATCTCCATTCAGACCTTCCCCAATTTCATTAGCATATTAGTTAAACAGCAGGGATTCTAAAACAGACCCTTGCTGCATGCCACTAGTGACTTTCCTCTTCCAGAATATTGCTCCTCCATGCACAACTTCTTGATATCTATCAGATAGCTAATCTCCAATCCAACACATTGATCTATTATCCAACCTCATCTATTTTGGTTTGACTATCAACTTATCGTGCGGCAATCTATCTAATGCCTTTGCAAATTCTAAGTATACCACTGTGCATGCATAGCTTATTTTAATGGAATTAACAACACCAAACAAGCTAATTTATAAAAAAAAAAAAAAAAAAAAAAAAAAGATTTTATTACTGGCTTATATTGTGATGGATTTCAAACTATCTTCAGAGTACAAAGCAGCATGTTTGCACATGACAATGAGTAAGAGAAACAATTCAAATTGTAACAGACAAAAGATCTGAAGTCCTAATTTCGTGCCCTGTGTAAGGTTGTAAAAGATATAAGTAGTAGTTTTCCAGCTATGTAGGAGTTTATTTTAGGATGAAAGTCTCCCAAAATTTTGGCAAACTAATGTAATCATACATGTTCAGGTCAAGAGAATACTTCATAGTCGTGGCTGACTCTAAAAATAATCTTTCTGACCTGTATTGGTTTCTAAATAGTACTTTGGTTTTCCTCCATCTAATCCTCTGTGAAGGGGTGTCCAAAGCCTAGTCTTCCAGTCCGAACTTGTCATAATTATGGTAGTGAATGTATTTTTTATGTTCCCCAAGGCAGATGTTAACAGATCTTCCCATAGTAGACCAAGTCACAGTCAAAAGGAACTTCATACATTCCAGGATATGGAATATATGAAGTATGTGGAAGGTAAGTAATGGGGCTATGTAGTATTTTATCTATTTTGTAGAAATTGTAACTATTGGTCAAGAAAGTATGGTGTAAATATTTAAGTTATGTGGAAAGAGCTTTATCATTAGAACAAATCACTCTGAGTATGTGTGTGTTTTTTAGAATACAATACTTAGGCTTGGCTTAGTGATGCGATTGTTTATATACTGTGTTGACTTTCTGTAAATGAAAAAGATAGTGATCCATCTGAAAGGCAGGTCACTAATGTGTTAATAAAAGGCAAATAGTTATTAGATTCTTTTTCTACTATAAAGTAAATTTTTGGGTGTTGGCTGTTTAGATGAGTGAACAAAAGCATTTAAAGTGTCTTGTCCATGGACCAAATGGCAAACATATTAACAAACCATATTTGTTGGGTGTTTGTGGGGCTGGTATGTAGCTGTGGTATTAATGGTACTGCTATGGAGAAATCCATAGCAGTTCCATTAATCTGTTTGCAGATTTTCCCTTCTCATGTACAGTAACTTGTATACATGGTAAATTTGATTGATTCAAAGATATCAGGGGGAAATCAGACTTTAATTAAATTAGGAGTGATTATTAGTGGTACATTGGTAAATAAAGAAGTAATATCAAAACTAACCGCTATGTCAGAATTTTTCAGGATGTGATTAATAATGGTAACAAATGTATTTTTTTTTATGTTCTCCAAGGTGGATGTTATTATGGCAAGTCGAGACTAGCAGACCATGCTTTGGCCACTCCTTCACACAGGATTAGATGGAAGAAAATCAGTGTGCTATAGAGAAGTTGTTACAGATCAGAAAGATTATTTTTAGTCAGCCATGGCTATGAAGAATTCTCCTAACCTGAACAAGTATGGTTGCATTAATTTGCCAAATATTTGGGAGACTGTTATCCTAAAATCAACTCCTACATAGCTGTAATACCACTACTTCTGTTTTTTTACAACTTTTTTAGAGAGTGCCAAAATAGGACTTTAGATCTCTTGTCTATTACAGTTTGAAATGTTTCACTTACTCATTGTCGCATGTAAACTATAACATGCTGATTCGCTGAAGGTGCTAGTTTGAAATCCAGCAAAATATAAGCCAGTAATAAACATCTTTTTTATAAATTAGTTTTTTTGGTGGTGTTAATACACCACCAACAAATGATAAATAATGTTTAACACCTAAGCTTGTCTATTAGATATACTGCATATGCATCTCCCTTGTCTAATGTGCTTGTTAAGCATATTGTAATAAATATGCTGATTATCAAAACATGACTTTCCTTTAGCAAATCCATGCTGTCTATCAAAGAGAATGTTACTGTTGTCAACCTTTAATCGCACCAGTTGACACACAAATTGGAATCTATAATTTGAAGCTTGTTGTCACCTCTCTTATAAAGTGGTGACAACAAGCTATGTTGTCACCACTTCAAAAATACACAATCTTGTGTTCTTTCTCTCCTTAGCCCAATGTAAGACATATTTCACATTAAAATTCATTAAATCTAAAATTGATAATTTTAGATTTAATGAATAGAGTGGGTGGAATAGAGATTTAGAAAAAATCTCTATTCCACCCATGGTACAATATGTGCTATAGGTTTGCTAATAACCTTTCATTGGTGGGAGCAACATAAAAAATATATATATATATTAAATATGTCACAGCAGATTTCACCTCCCTGACATATTCTTTCAAACCACAAGGTAATAAATCATCAAGTCTCATAGCCTTAATTTTAAAGTTTACTCAAATTCTTATATACCTCCTACTTACTCAGTTGATCTCTCTTCCTCCCTTTTCATTGTACTCAAACTCTTCATGATATTACATTCACAAGAATAAAACAGAACTGCTTATTTAATATCTCAACTATATTCTCTGCAGTGGTTATCCTCTTACCATTTTCACCAACCAATATCATCCTTCCATAATCATTCTTTCTTCTGCTGGCTACGTTATAGAAAACACTCCCTGCGTTTTTTTTATATTATTTTTTTTTTTACTTCATTAGCTGACTGCTGCTCATACCAATTTTGCTACCCTGCTAACTGAGTTACCCACCTTTCCTATTCTTTGTACTCCTCATGGAACTGATTACCATTCATCTTATTTCCTCCCATAATGCCCTCCTCCTCTTGCATGCTTAATCAGTTATTATTATGTGACACTTCCAGGAGTTCAGAGACTCATCGAGGGAGGGCACCTACTCTACAACTATCTCCACCACTCAATCCACCAACCACAATGAACTCCAACTGCACCAATGCCATCTACTGCCCACCACCACCACTAGTATTTTCACAGACAATCACAAACATCTATGCCCATGGCAGGATTCGAACCCACAGCCTTTTGGATATGGGTTCGAATCCTGCTAAAACAAGGGAAATGGAATGGTTGCATTGATTGAATTCATTCACTCAAAAATTGTTGGAATAAGTGAGTCATGGTTGGATGAGGATGACATCCTGACAGGAATAGAGATAGAAGAAAAGATAGACAGAAAGTGTAAAAGGGAGGTGGACTGCTATTGATGATATAAAAAGAGTTATGTCTATATGAGATAAAGAAGAGCAGATACTCTAATCACTCGGCCAACGAGGCCAGCATCCATCCATCCATCCATTTCCCACCCCATCTTATTTAACTTTCTGACTCTTGTTTTAGCCATTGCTTCTACTTCTTGAATAGCACCCAAGTAACATTGACGTTTCCACCTAACTTCTCATTCCATGTTATCTCCTGAGCTTGTCATAATCATCATCCTTGTAGTTCCACATATATCTTTTCCTCACAGCAGTTCTCAAATGGTTGTAACCATTTGAGGTGATTACCCAGGTAATCACTTCATGGTCACTCTTGCCAACCAGAGGGAGTGTGACACCTTATTTATAATGATATCCTCTTATAAGATGATTAAATTCAAAACCCTGGATTATTGTGTTTGTCCTCTGTTATATACATCATGGTGTAGTTGTCCTCAAAAAATCAAGAAATTCCTTATCTAAATTTTTATCATCATCATCATCAAATTCCTGCCATGTACCCTCAAGGGGTGTATAGGATATGATAGTACAACTTGAAAAAAAATTACATCATTACTAACTTCCTATCTGCAATTTTCCTCCAAATCAGTCTGTTACTTGTCAAGACTCCAACATTATCAGATCTTATATTTCTATTGTCTAAGGCACTTTGTACCGTATCAATCCACCCATATCTTGGTCTTCCTCTGGGTCGTTTTGCTGCCAACCTGGCAGAGAACATTTGTTTTGCTAATCTTTCTTCGCCCATTCTGTTTAAGTGACCATGCCACCTGAGATTAGCTCTGCTAACGCATTCCTGGATGCTGACAATGTCGAGTTCTTTCCTAATATCCTCGTTTTTAATATGATATTGCCATTGATGCCATCTGTTCACACCTATAATCTTTCTCAGGACTCTCATATCTGCGGTCTCTAGTTTTTGATCAAGTGTTTTACTTCTGACCCAGCTCTCAGATCCATAAGTTAAAACTGGTTTGAATACTGTCTTGTATACAGCTAATTTAGTGTTCCGACTAATTTCTCTCTTATTCCATATGAATTTATTCAGTTGACTTCCCACCATACCAGCTTTGCTGATTCTGTTGTCTATTTCTATATTTAATTTACCAGCTTCACTAAAAATCGTGCCTAAGTGGCTGAAATGTTTTACTTGTTCTACAGGTTCTCCATGCACAACACAGTTGACATTTTCAATGATTCTGCTTATTTTCATTGTCTTTGTCTTTTTATTGCTGGCCTTCATACCATATCTCTTACAATAGTTATTCAATTTAGTCAGAGAAACTGTAGCGGATTTATTTAGAAGTATAACATCATCCGCATAAAGCAAACAGCTGACATTAACATCTCCAATTTTGATATCATGTTTAATACCACTTTCCTTCATAATGTGATACATATAGATAATGAATAACAGAGGGGATAATGTACATCCTTGTCTCACACCAGATTTAACATTAAACCATCTTCCTGTACTTCCTTCAATTCTAACTGCTGACATACAACTCAAATAAGACTAAGTATTGCTAGTGAACCAAGCGCTGTGGACGTGTCTAAGAAGAGCTCCTGATTGAAATAAGTTATTCTAGGAATAATTAAGTATATATGCATAATTGTTTGAGTAAGAGTGGCTGTAAATGTTGTGCGCTACCGGTATTATTAGTGTGGGTAATTTTTCTTGCCTAAACTAAATTACGAAATCATTATTATTAGACCTAATAACTGCAGAGAAAAAAAAAATGGTCGCGGCATTGTCATTCCATGATTTTAATTTAGATTTCAATCGTTTCGTTAAGTGTAAGGTCTGTTATATGTATTCCTTCGATTACATAAATGATGTGTGGATGTTTAGCGTGGATGGAAGAAGGGTGTGTGCGAAGTGTGACTTGAACGAGGAACTGTTGAATGCAAATATGAAATTGATGACAGAAAGTGTTAGTAACGAGAATGTCGTGGGAAACAACTGTGCACGTTTGAAAGAGGGGAAAAAAAAATGTTAAAAAATCAGTAGAAAAGAAAAAGAGCGATTTGAAATCCATAACAGATGTTAAAAGGGACAAAAGTGAGGCGAGAGTGGCGGAAGGAAATGAAATTGAGAGAACAAATGAAACAAGAAATGATGTGATGCAGAAATCGAAAGTGAAAAAAATTGAAAGAATGAATGATAGCGAAAAAATAATGAATGATGGCAAAAGTTGGACGCATGTTAGACCGAAAGTATGGAAACAAAGAAAGATAAATGAGAGTGAAAGTGAGAAGAATGATAGCGAAAGTTTGACGTATGTTGGACCGAAAGTACAGAAACAAAGAAGGTTGAACGAGAGTGAAAGTGAGAAGAGAGGATCGAGAGTTAGAAAGTTAGAAAGATTTAATGATAGAAAGAATGTGTCGCGAGAGTCGGAAGTTGAATTGGATTGGATGAGGCAAGAAATGAAATGGATGTGGAATGAAATTAAGAAAATTCAGGTCAAAACTATTAAAATAAATTATGATGGCATGAAAGAGTTAGCGAAAGATGAGCGAGTGGCATGGCGACTCCATTATTAAAGGTGTGCTAGAGGATAGAATGCACAATATATGTTTTCCGGGCAGTAAAATGAGTACAGTGATTGAAGCATTGGATATGAGGAGGGAGCGAGTAAAAGAGTTAATAGTATTAATTGGTGCAAATAATTTGAGAGAGGACAAAGAGTGTGTCAGAATGGTTATCAGGAGGCTGCTTGGAAGGATAAAAGAGAATAGTGTGACAGAAAGGTTAGTCAGTATGTTGCCTAGGTATCACTGTGGTGAAATGAGCCAGAGAGCAAGGATTATGAATGATATGCTGGCTGAAATGTGTGGAAGGTGTTTGAGGGACAAAGTGAGCTGTATGGGAGCGATGGACTGCATTTGAGTGGTTATGGTGTGAATCGCTTGGAGACACTGCTGCTGGAAGGTAGAGAATGAATCAGATCAAGTGGGAAGTGATTTGGAAGAGCAGGAGAAATTGAAGAGGTGGATACGAATGATGAAGTAAGTGGCATGAGTATAGAAAATGAGAGAATGGGTGTGCAAAATGAACAGGGAAACGGGGAGGCTCAGGGTGGACACGGGTACACAGCGTGAAAAAGGTGGATGCTCCCAGAAGAGGTGAGAGCATGTGTAGACAGGAAATAAATAGGATGACCTGGGATCAAGAGGAAACAGTTGGAATTGAAGATGGTTCTAAAATGAATAAGCAGAAAGGGAAATGGCCCCAGTCGAGCATGGAGAGATAACATCGAGTGAGTGGTATCAGTGGAACTAGCTGTAGATCCAGAAATGAGTTGTTGTCTTTGTATACAAATGCTTGAAGTATAAGAAACAAGGTAGATGAAATGGTTGCACTAATTGCATCTGTTCACCCAAATATTGTCGGAATAAGTGAGACATGGTTGGAAGAGGATGACATCCTGACAGGAATAGAGATGGAAGGATACGATGTGTTTCGTGAAGATAGAATGGGTAAAAAGGGAGAGGGTGTGCTATTGATGATAGAGAAAGAGTTATATGTCCATACAAAGTAGAGATGCAAGACAGCAATAGTGCCAGTGGTTTTGAGGCAGTATGGTGTGAGATAGAGGTGAATGGAATCAAATACTTGGTGGGATGTTGTTATAGACCAGGTAATGTGGATGGTGGTGATAGTGAAATGTATAGTCAAATAAGAAAAGGGTGATCATAATTATGGCAATATAGACTGGAATGATGAGATAGCAACTGGAAGTAAAGAAAATGAGTTTCTTGAGTTTTTGAGGGATAACTACCTAGGAAAGTATGTAACAGAGGGCACACTCATTTTCAGAAACTTTTTTTCAGAACAAAAATTTCAGAAACTCATTTTCAGTAAAGAAAATTGAGTTCTTGAGGGATAACTACCTCAGACAGTATGTAACAGAGGGCACACGAGGATTTGAGGGTCTTGGATTTGGTCATCTCATCAGAGGATGTAATTATAAATGAGGTGTCTAATCATCCACCAATTGGTGAGAGTGACCATGAGGTGATTACTTGGGTGGTTGGCAGCAGTGCGAGGATCCCTGTGAGAAAAGGGTATATATGGAACTACAAGGAGGGGGAGGGTGATTATGAAGAGCTCAGGAGACAGCTTGCGGGTGTAGTAGGGAATAAGGAGTTAGCTGGAAAAGAGATCAATGCATCTTGGGAGATTTTTAAAAACTATCTAGCAGATACAATGTCTAAATATATTCCAAGGGTGAGAAGGTTAAATAAGGTAGGTGTGAGATGGATGAATAAAGAGATCACGCATGCGATACAGAGAAATAGGTCATTGTGGAGGCAGCATAAGAGAAGTGGAAATAACCAAATTCATGAGGTCTACAAACACCACGCAAGGAGGGTGACTTGGTTGGTGAGAGTAGCTAAAGAGAGGTATGAACAGCAGTTAGCTAATGAAGCCAAAAAGAATCCTAGGGAGTTCTTTCGATATGTAGCCAGCAAAAGAAATAATGATTATGGAAGGATGACATTGATTGGAGGAAATGGTATAAAGACAGCTGATGCAGAATGTGTGGTGGAGATACTTAATGAGCAGTTCATAATGATCTTTCAAACTTGTGAATGTGACTTCATGGAGAGATTGAGAGCAGTCGATGATGGGGAGGAAAGACCGACTAAGTGAGCAAGAGGTGTTTGGGGAGTTGAGTAAACTAGATGTTAATAAGGCTGTGGGACTTGATAATATATCACCGCATATTCTGAAGGAAAGTGCCAGAGAGTTGAAACCTGCCTTGACATATTTTTTTAATATGAGTCTTGTACTTGGTCAAGTTCCTAAGGAGTGGAAGGAGGGCAAGATTGTGCCACTTCATAAAGGAGGTGACGAACTCGAGCATCAAACTATAGGCCTATCTGTGTGTCAGGTGTTGTGGTTAAGTTGTTGGAGAAGCTTGTGAGAACTAGGATCCAGAGTTGGGTAGACAACAATGGTATAATCTTTGATGGACAGCATGGATTTCCTAAAGAGAGGTCATGTTTTAGTAATCTACTTACTTATTACAATAAAGTGACTGCTTACTTGGACAGAAGAGAAAGATACAATGTAATATACTTGGATTTTGCAAAAGCTTTTGATAGAGTACCTCATGATATGTTAACAGTCAAACTAGAGCAGATGGGGTTGGATATTAGATTAGTGCATTGGATTGGAGACTGGCTATCTGATAGGTATCAACAACTTGTGTATGGTGGTGCGATATCCAGGAAAAGGATAGTCACTAGTGGAGTGCCTCAGGGGTCTGTTTTATGGCCATTACTGTTTAACTTGTATATTAATGATATTGGCAAAGATTTGGATGGAGATATTCAGTTGTTTGCAGATGATTCAAAGTTTGGACGAACCATAAAGAGTAGTGAAGATGTTGTGGCCTTGCAAGAAGACTTGAATAAATTGTGCGATTGAACACGGAAATGGGGATGCGAGTTCAATGTTGCAAAATGTTAGGTTTTAAAATTTGGAAAACAAAGATGGGATGCAGATTTATGCTTGGTGAGAATATATTGTTGGAGGTAGAGGAAGGAAGAGATCTGGGGTTGATAGTGTATAAGGATCTAAAATTTAGGGGACACATCACCAAAATTGTGAAGACAACACAAAGGCTTCTGGGAATGATGTGGAGGACACTGACATGTAGAAGTAGGGAAATTCTTGTTCCGTTGTATAAGGCTTTGATTAGGCCACACACACATGGACTATTGTGCCCAGATTTGGTCAGCGGGTTTTCAGAAGGATGAAGAGATGTTCGAAAGAGTCCAAAGGCAACCGACTAAGGTAGTTTCTGACCTCTGAAATGTTGATTATGAGGAAAGATTGAGAAGATGTAATTTGCAGAGTTTGGTGGAGAAGAGGAATTAGGGCGATATGATAGAGACCTACAAGTTGGTAAGGGGTTGTTATAGGATCAGTGGTGGAGAAGTTCTACAGAGAATAGTGGGAGATCAGGGGAGAACCAGAGGTCATCTCTTGAAACTGTATAAAGAGGTTATGAGTAGGGGGGTGAGAGGCAGGTTTTTTTCGTACAGAGTTTTGAATGATTGCAATGCCTTGCCTGAGAGTGTGGTATCTGCAAGGAGTTTGAGCGTGTTTAAGGCTCGGTATGATGAGATGTGTGTGATAAAAGGATCTCCCAGATGAGTCTTTGACTCCATGAGGTCTTGGGGTAATAATAATAATAATAATACCCCATTGACATCATATAACTGTAGCGTATTGAATAGCTTCTCTCTTGGCAGCTTGTCATATGCCTTTTCCAAATCGACAAAACTTAAATACAGATCTTAGTTATATTCAAATACTTTATTGACTATTTGTCGTAAAGTGAAGATCTGATCCTGACAGCCTTGATTTGGCCTGAATCCAGCTTGTTCTTCACCAAGCTTTTCTTCTACAATTCTTCTCAACCGTTTCTCAAGTATACTTGAATAGATCTTGCCAGGAACACAGAGTAGTGAAATACATCTGTAATCCTCACATTCAGTTTTATTTCCTTTTTTATATATGGGTACTATTAGAGCTCTACTCCAATCATCAGGAATTCGTCCCTCTGTCCAGGCTTTCTTAACTATGCAGTGCATCCACTGTAAGACTCTTATACCACCATACTTCAGCATTTCAGGTCGAATATCATCTACTCCTGCTGCCTTTCCACATTTCAAACCTTTGATGGCTTTTTCTACTTCAAGTATGGATATGTATTCCTGACTGCATGCCTAGTCAGTGTTTTTAACCACTGTGATGTCATCACTACTTTTTTCATTTAGCAGTTTTTCAAAGTAATTACTCCATACTTCAAGGATATCTTTTTCTCCCGTTTTCATGTCACCTTTATCATCTGTAACTCTTTTTACAGCACTCTTTCCTCCATTCCTAAGCTTCTTCAACAACCTCAAGAATATTTTGCCACCTTCTTGATATTTATTTTCTATATCATTCCCAAAGTCCTCCCATGACTTTTGTTTAGCTAGTTTTACACAGTGTTTAGCATTCTTGCATTTGTCTCTGTATTCTCTAAGAGCCCAAGCAGACTTTTTTGCCAGGTACTTTTGATATTCGTACTTCTTTTCCTTCACTGCCTCTTTAACTTCCTGTGTCCACTATGGAGTTCTAATTTTTCTATCCTTGCATACAACTTCACCACATGCCTCTCTAGCTGAATCAATCAGGCCTTTCTTCAAGGCTTGCCACTGAATCTCCAAGGTTTGATTCCTGTTCTCAAACTCTTTCATTTTTTCTTCAATGATCTTTGTGTATTTTAGTCTACAGTTCACATCTGAGAGCTACTCAACTTTTATTCGCTTTAAAACTTTCTTAGATGTTATTCTTTTCGATATGAAATTCAATTTTATCTTGCTCAAGACTAAATAGTGATCACTTCCAATTTCAAATCCTCTGTACACTCTGGTGTCCTGCATCAGGGAGAAAACATCACTATCAACAATAACATAGTGAATGAGACTTTTCTTATTCCTAGCCTCTTCTCTCCATGTGAATTTGTGCACATTTTTATCTTGGAACATGGTGTTAGTAATAACCAGTCCATGTCCTCAGCAGAAATCCAACAAATATTTGCCATTATTATTAGCTTTGATCTTTTCTCCAAATTTTCCCAAAATATTTTTGTATGTCTGACAATCATTTCCTACTCTGCTATTTAGGTCCCCAACAAGGACCAACTTTTCCTTTTTCATTGTGTCAGCTGCTTTCTCTTAATCCACAAAAAATTCCTCCACTTCTACCTTAGTAGAACTGTCTGTGTGACCATAGGCACAAATAAGTCTCATTGTCCAGTTCCCCATTCTCAATTGCCCACATTACTCTACTTGAGACTGATTGCCATTCAAGAAGATTAGCCTCGTATTTTGTGTTGAATGCAATGGTTACTCCTTCTTTTCCTTGATTGTCATTGCCTGAATATAACATTTTGTATTTATTTCTCAGAAAGAGCTCACCAGTTTTTGTCTTTTTTGTTTCAGTCATCCCTATTATGTCGATCTGGTACTTATCTAATTCCTCGGCTAGCTCCATTTTTTTGCCATTCAGGGTTCTTATGTTGATAGTACCGATCTTTAACTCTGGTGATGCTGACTTGGGGTGTTTTTTCAGATTTGTTCCAGTAGCTGGCTTTTCGCTGTTCGCCCTGGTTCCTTAGCAAAAACAATAGGGTCCTTGTTTAACCGGGCAACGCCCCATCCGGCATGAAATTTTGTCATGTTGTACCATCATTTTTTATTATCTATATTATCATAATTAAAGTTACCCATAGTGATCATCCATTTCCTATTTGCTTATACATTTCATTATCACTGCTCTCTATGTTACCAGGTCTATATCAACATCTGACTAAGTATTTCATTTTATTCTCTTCTTTCTCACACGAGACTGCTTCAAAGCCACTTCCACTATTTCTCTCCTTGCATTTCTATGTTGGGGTGGGCATAACTCCTTTTCTATCTTCGCAAAAATCATATGTTTCAATCTCTGCTCCTGTCAGAATGTCTTTGTCCAACTAAGTCTTTCTCGCTTCTGACAATTTTGGGGTGAGCAAACTCATTAAATTCAACAATTTTGTTCTTATTTCTGATACTTTTAGCAGTTGTATACAAATATAACAGTTCATTTTGGGTGTATAAGTTCCACTGATACCACTTATTAGATGCGACTTCTCAGTGTCTTCCTGTAGCCCCTCCTCTCTCATTTTTACCCATCCCAGAATCCTCTACATATCCCAGCTATCCTATTCTTTACATGTCCACTCATATGTTCATTATCTCGGAATATCAACTTTCACATGCAGTGTCTCCCTGTTCACCCTAATTCTCTGTATGTCTTATATTCCCATTCACTCATTCTCCAGACTTGTGTTACTCACTTCTCCTTTCATAAACAGTCTTTCAATCTCCCCTCCTTACTCTTCTGTTCTTCCAGCTCACTTCTTATTTGCTGAGAATCATCCCCCCCTCCACTTGTTGCTCTTCCTTTCAGTGACAGCCTCTGTAGATGACTTGCACCAAAACATCTCAAATATAGCCCATCACTGTTATACAGTGCATTCATCTTTTAAGCTAATCTTGTATATTTACAAATTGAACCCATTTTCTCTTCACACGTTTCTTCTAACATACCATTTATACTCGTTGCTCTCTGCCTCATCTCATCACTGTCATACCTGTATAACATACTGACTACTTTTCCTATAACACTACTATCTTTTATTTTTCTCAACAACCTTCTGATATCCATTCTTATTTTTTTCCTTGTTTTCAATCAAGTCATTTGTTTCTGCTGTTACTACCAACTCTTTTAATTGCTTTCTCCTTATATGCAATGCCTCAATCAATGTGTTCATTCCTATTCTAGAAGATGTATTTACAGGGATAGAATGTAAAGGGCATTATATTTTTAGGGAGAATAGGATAGAAAGAGGGGTATTTGTGATGAAATGATGATAGCTAAAAAAAAATTTCAACCCAAAAATTAGAAGTTAGGGAGGATTTTAGGCCTGTCTGATGGAAGATGGATGCCAACAGGATGAAATATGTGCTTGGTTGCTGCTAGACTAGTGCACAGAATGACATGGATACCATGCATTAGCAGGCAAGATCATAGGGAGAGGAGGCCTGGCAAGAGGAAACTGGAATGTATGCAGTTAATAAGGTGGATAATTTCCTGAAACAGCATGTGTGATGATGGAGACCAGGAGTTTGCTGGACTGGTAATATCATCAATGTATCCATAAGCATGGTAGCCACTCTGCCTCTGATTGGGGAATGTGACCATGCAGTTTTTTTGTTCTCACAGTTTTCAAAACACAGAATTGTCACTCAAGAAAGAGTTTATATAGAACTGCAGAACTGATAATTATGAGAAACTTGGGAGGTAGCTAGAAGCAATGCCATGGCATAAGAATCTACAAGGAAAGAATGTCAGTAGTGAGTGGGAAGTGGTGAAGGATTGCTTGAGAACAGCAGTAATGGGCTTGCATACCTTTTGGTTCAGAGGATAAATCAAGTGGGTGTTAATTGGATGAAGTAGCAGTATCAAGCAGAAGCTGAAAAAAAAAAAGAAGCATTGTGAAGGGAATATGAAGAAACAGAACGTATGACCAGCCAAATAGCAAAAGAACTTGTTGGAAGTTTTTCCACTTGATTATACTATAAATTAAAGATACAAGAAAGTATATACTTGGTTTAATCCTTTATCCAAGTGTAAGCAAACAAGTTTGCACCTGAACATTTTTTCAGGACTGGGGCAACTTGTATATAGAAGCATATAACTTCACATCACTTGCCTTAGTATCCCATAATGCAAAACACATATCCTTACAGGTATGTATAATGCTATACATTATGGGAAGGGTCACTACCCTTCACAAGATGCGTCTCTTGTGGTTACATCAGTTGCTTTAATATCATTTTTGTTCTAGGTGTTTATCAGAACTTTCTACCCCCCCCCCCCCCCATGGTTAAGAAATCATTGGAATATGACAAGGATCTGTACTTAAATTTTGTAGATTTGGAAGAGGCATATAGCAAGATGCATGGAGAAATGCTTTCCATAACTATATTTAAGTTGTAAGTCAATAGTTAAAATTGAAGGAAATAGGAAAGATTATTATTATTATTATTATTATTATTATTATTCAGGCCTCCAAGGAGTCAAAAGACTCGTCGAGGGAGGTCCTTCCTAAGACAGTCTGTCAAGACTCATCGAGGGGAGGTCCCCCCCTGAGAAACACAAAGTTTATCATACCACTCTTTAAAGTCACTGACCGTTCTCGCTCCCACCACTCCATCAGGCAATGCATTCCACGGCTCAACCACCCTCCACACAAAGAAACCACTCCTTACCCTCTTGCTCACAGTTTCCTTTCGTAACTTCCAGGGATGGCCTCTTGTCATCACTCCTTCCCGCTGATCAACAAAGCGAAAGAACTCCCCAGTGTCAACCCTGTAACCACCTCTCAACAGTTTAAAAGTCTCAATCATATCACCTCTCCTTCTTCTATCCGCCAAACTCTGCAGTCCACATTCTCTCAGCCGATCCTCATAACTATCATTGTACAGTCCTGAAACCATCTTTGTCATCCGTCTTTGTATCCTTTCCACAGTTAATTTATCCCCTTCAAATCCTGGGGACCAAATCTGAGAACAATAGTCCAAGTGTGGTCTGATCAGAGACTTATACAACGGAATGATAACCCTCTTATCTCTGCAGGTCAGTGTCCTTCTCATAATAGCAGCAATCCTCTGTGTTACCTTCACCACCTTTTCAATATGTCCCCTAAACTTCAGGTTTCTATCGATCATCAACCCCAGATCTGTTGTCTCCCCTACTTCCTCCAGTATAACTCCTCCCATAGAGTATGCAGCATCCCATCGATGTTTCCCAAACCTCAAGACCTTACATTTTGCTGCATTAAACTGACACCCCCATTCATTTGCCCATCTATCTAGCTTATTTAAATCCTCTTGCAGGGCTACCACATCTGCGCTATTACTAATAATCCTTCCCAGCTTCGCATCATCCGCAAACAACTGAATATCCCCCTGCAATCCACTGGCTATGTCATTCATATAAAGGTTAAACAATATAGGTCCTAGTACTGAGCCCTGTGGGACCCCACTTGTAACCCTCTGCCTCCTGGAAACTGCTCCACCATACACAACTCTCTGATACCTATCAGACAGCCAATCCTGAATCCAGTTGACCAATCTGACATCCAGACCCACTGCAACTTAAATATCAGCTTATCATGTGGCACCCTGTCAAATGCCTTCGCCAAGTCTAAGAAAATTGCAGTATATGCCTTTCCCTCATCTAATGCTCTTGTAACTTTATTATAAAAGGCTAGCATATTGCTAAAACAAGAGCGTCCTTTCACAAATCCATGTTGATTCTCACAGATAACATTACCCTCATCTGCCCAATGCTGTACACGGTCCCTCACTACTTTCTCCAAGATCTTAACAACTACTGATGACACACAGACTGGCCTATAATTAGACACTTCCAGTCTGTTACCACCCTTATGCAATGGCACTATCTTACCTTCCTTCCATTCCCTGAGCACCTTTGCCAAAGCCAGACTTTCATTGTAAAGCCACGTTAAAGGTATTGTCAATTCGCTAGCACATTCTCTCAAAACTCGTGGCGAAATACCATCCAGTCCCACAGCTTTACTGACATCCAGAGTACTCAGTATCTGAAACACACTCTCCTCCTGTACCTCCAGACCTCGTACCAGTCCTATCCCTCTAGCATTAAAACTGACTCCTCTAGGATGAAATACTCCAATAAAGTGTTCATTGAACAATTCCACTATGTCCTCTGCATCAGTCACTCTATTCCCATTTTTATCCCACAATATCATTCTTCCACAGTCATTTCTCCTCCTACTGGCCACATAGCTAAAAAATTCCCTAGGATTTTCTTTGGATCTTAGGGCCAATCTCCTCTCATATTCCAGTTTCGCTTTCCTTACCACACGAGTCACTCTTCTGGCCTGTGTCTTATATTCTTCACCCATCCTCTCTTCACCCGTCTCCTTATATCTCTTCCATAGCCTCTTTTTCACATGCAGTTCCTGTTTAATGTTGTTTGTCATCCACTTTACTCCAAATTGCACCCTCTTCTTCACTCGTGGTATACAACTTACCATTGCTGATAACAAATATTCTTTCACAATTTCCCACACACTGGTGATATCCCGGCCGTCCAATTCCTCCCTCCATGAAACTTCCCGAAGTTGAAGTCTAAGACTATTATAATCACCTGCCTTATAATTCCACATAAGTTCCCGTCTCTTTGATACTCCTGCATGTCTATTCATTTTCCATGTCAACACCATATGGTCACTCTCTCCAACTGGTGGGAGAGACGTCAACTCAGTTATTATCAACTCTTCTGATGCTATAACCAAATCCAAAATTTTTGAACCTCTTGTTCCCTCTGTTACATGTTGCCTAAGACATTTGTCCCTCAAGAATTCTAGAAATTCCATTCCCCTATTGTTACATGCATGTTCCTCTCTCCAATTTATACTACTGAAGTTAAAATCTCCCATAACAATCATTCTTCTTGCACTTGCCAAACTTAGCTGTCTAAACATCTCCTGGTCCCCATCCTCTGTGCTCCTGGGTCTGTAGCAACACCCCACTAAATATCCTGTCTTGCCTACCTCTAGCTCACACCATACGCTCTCAAAATCATTTGTCTCACTTCCTTCCAAATTCTCCACTCTTAGAGGACATAGGTCATCACTTATCATAAGCAGCACCCCACCACCACGCTTTCCCCTCCTATCCTGACGAAAAATGCTATACCCAGCGACTTCTATTCCTGTTTTTAAAGATGGTTTGGTGTAAAATCAGGTGTAAGACAAGGATGCATCTGATATTAAAATCACAGATACCAAACCTTGGCTCTGCTTTATGCAGATGATGCACTGGTCAACACATCCAGTACAAGTCTCCAAGATTAACTAAATTGAATAACAACTTGGCATGAAAATCAATAAGCACCTCCTTAAAGCAATTGGAAGAACGATGGTACATGTGCCTTTCGATTGGAAAAGGTCTAAGTTTGATTCTTGTTGTGACAAGAGGAATCTTGTGGGTTTTTTCAATTAAAAGCAAGGTAGCTGACCTCATTGAGGTAGCAGGGTTTTTTTCCCAGAAACTCTGGTTTTTCATCTTGCATACAGACAAATCGACCTTGAACACATGCAGTTAACAGACAAATATTAGTTGTGGTGTTGGGCAGTAGATGACATTGATGTAGGTGATGGTAGTGTTCAGAGTAATTGATGGATTAAGTGGTGGAGACAGAGTTGTAGAGTAGGTGCCCTTCCTCGAAGAGTCTTTGGACTCCTTGGAGGTGTCATATAATAATAAGACCAAACTATGAAAAGAGGCAAGAACATAGAAAACTTTGAGTGTATTTCAGTGGAGAACCTATAGAACAAGTAAAATATTTCAGCTGTTTAGCCACAGTTTAGTAAAATGGCAAATTAAATTTGGAAATAGACAACAGAATAAGCAAAGCTAGATGGTGTTCAGACCAATTATAAGCTATGGATGTGAGAGGTGGGTTAGAAATAAATCTTTTGATTAATGATTAGAGACCATAAATATGAGAGTTTTGAGTAAAATTTGGGAACTGAACAGATGCCATTAATGGCAGAATCATATTAAAAATGAAGACATTAGGAAGGAACTTGACATTGTTTGCAATCAAGGATACATGAGCAGGGCTAATCTAAGGATGAGATGGCTGCTTATACAGAATGGTCAAGGAAAGGTTACCAAAATAAATGTTTGATATCCAGATGGCAGAAAAAAAAAGAATTTTTCTACTAGGTGTTCCAGGAAAGATTTATGCAATTTGAGAAAGAAGATAAGAAACATTGTGTAAGAGAAACTTGGAAAAGAACCAGCAAGTTCAGGCCAAATTAGATTAGAGATGGTCAAGATCAGATTTCAACTTTATGACAAGTAGTTGAACTCATGGGAAGTAAACATCCTTTTTAAGTTTTTTAGATCTGTAAAAAGCCTGTAACAGGGTGTGAAGAGAATGACAAACTGTAGCAGATGGGATTGGATGATAGATTAGTGAGTTGGATAGGCAACTAGCTCTTAGTGTCCCAAAAGAGGAAAAGTCACTAGTGATATGCTGCATGGATGTATTTTTGGGCCTTTGTTATTTAACTTGTATATTAATGATATCGAGAGGGATATAACTGGAGATAGAAAACTATTTGCTGATGCAAAATTGCAGAGAAGGATTCGAGCAGTGTAAATGAAGCCTTACAGTAGGACTCGAATAGATTGTGTGAATGGGCAAGTGAGTAGAAATATCATTTCATTATTGCAATGTGTAAAGTTCTGAAAATTGGTAGGCAACAATGGGATGTAAAGTATACACTTGGTAGGGAGATTTGGGACAAGGATCTGCAGTTAAGGTCACATTGAACAAGTGAAGTCATCACATCAGATGATGGCAGTGATGTGGAGTACCTTAACTTGCAGAAATAAAGATGTTCTGGATCCATTGTATAAGGTCTTGATCAGGTCTCATATGGATTATTGTGCATGGATTTGGTCCACTGGTTTTCATGGTATGAGAATATATTGGAAGAAGTCCAGAGAAGACTAGCTACTCATGGTAACTAGTCTTTGGGATGTGGGATATGATGACAGATTGAGGGAATGAGGTTTGCAAAACTTGTGAATAGGAGAAAGAGAGGGGGAATATGAGTGACACATTTAAATTGTAAAGGGTTGTTACTAGGTTTTCGTGGAAGGAATTTTTCATCAAATGGGAGAAGGGAGTAGAACTAGGTCATCTCTGGAAGCTGCATGAGGAGGGTGTAAGCAGAGGGAGGTATAATGATTATTATTAACACCTGACCTGTATGGATTTAAAGGACTCATTGCAGGAAGTCTATTCTCATGCAAAAAGATTGAAACCATGCTTTAAACTGTTCAGTTTCCATGCTCACTACACTTTAAGGCAATGCATTGCACTCGGCAATCACTCTCTCCTGGCAGAGGATCTGCTTATCATTCCCCTACTCACATTCTCTGTATTTGGCTTCCAGGGATGGCCTCTTGTTCTATCCTTGCTTCCCTCTACTCCGTGAAAAATCTGCTGCACATTAATCTGGTAACAACCTTCCTCCAACTTATGTCTCAATCATATCTCTCCCCCCCCCCCCCCGTTTCTATTCACAGGCTCTGTAAGTTGCATTCCCTCAGTCTCTTCTCATATCTGTAAAGTTTACTTACAGAGGTTGACTAAGTCAGTATCTGGATCCTCTCCAATACATCCTTATCCCCTTGAAACCAAGCAACCAAATTGGCACACAATAGTCCATGTGGCCTGATCAAAGCCTTATACAAGGGAACCATAACCTCTTTGCTTTTGCATGTCGATGTCCCCACTATCGCCATAATACATTGTGATGTTCTTACAATTTTTTTGCAATGCAACTCCTTAACTTCAAGTCTGTCCACCATCATTCTCAGATCTCTTATTCCCTCTATCTCCTTCAAAATTTTTCCATTAAAATAAAATTTGTCACTTATGATACGTAAGCAGATTGCAAAAACATGACCTCTCCCTAACAAAACCATGCTGACCATCCAAAAAATACTGCTGTTATGAACCAATTTCTGAATCTTAGTCCTCACTAACTTCTCTAACACCTTAACAATGACAACTATTCAAGACACACAGATTGGCCTATAATTTGTAGCTTCGGTCTAATCCTCATTTGTGCAGTGGAACAATTTTTCTTTTTCAGTCCTTTTGGACTTGGCCTGTTGCAAGACACATGTTAAACAGGTATGCCAAAGGTACCATTAATTCCATAGAGCATTTCTTCAACACACCTGGCAACATATTGTCAATTATTACTGCTTTATTAACATTGGTTACTTAATTCCTTATACCTCATGATCATTCGCCATCATTTCCTCCTTTACCCTATACACTCGATTCTCTCATTGTATACTTGTCAACTTAGTATGTCCGGATTAGGTGTCTGTGTCATTAATGTATATTTTGTTAAATGTTAAGTCACTTCATAATTTTTAAATTTGCAAGATTATTCAAAAAAAATTCTGATGATTTTCTGTCAACCAAATCTCAATAAAACTGATTACTTGTCAGTCTTGTAATTTGAGAATTGAGTATCCATAAAATTCACATTTAAATTCATTCTGCTATAATAATTATTTAACAAATTATAGCAGAATATAAGAATAGCAAGATGTTGCTATCACTTTAAATGTGATTTCTGATTCATATTTGTGCTGATTTCTGATTCATATTCACTTTAGTCCTTATTGCTCTGATGATGTTAATGTTACATTAAAAAAATATAATCTGTAAAGTTAATTCTTTTTTCCTCAACATGTTTTCTATGTTAAATGTTTTGTGATATATTTGTTTTTGTACAATTGTTAAGTACTTACATCATGATAGTCTGTGCTGATGTGGTAAATTGATTATTTTCCCATTCTGTTTAATCTTTCAAAATCTTTCGCTTGGTTGAACAGCGGGAAGGAGTGATGACAGGAGGCCATCCCTGGAGGTTACAGGGGGAAACTGTGGGCAAGAGGGTGAGGAGTGGTTTCTTTGCGTGGAGGGTGGTTTAGCCGTGGAGTGCATTGCCTGATGGAGTGGTGGGAGCGAGAACGGTCGATGAGTTTAGGGAGTGGTATGATGGACTTTGTGTTTCTTTGGGGGGGTCCTCCCCTCGATGAGTCTTGACGGACTTTATGTTCTTGGGAAGGACCTCCCACGATGAGTCTTTGGAGGCCTGAATGATAATAATAATATGTTGCAAGTAAAAGGAAAAATGTTAATGGCAGAATGATTTTAAAAAATTCTGGGGATAGGGAGGAAAATGAATCAGTCGATATAGTGGAATTATTGAGCGAGCACTTTGCGAGACTATATCATCCAGGTGGTGACATTGCAGGAATGGATGAACCAACAGCTTATACTGGAATTGTGATGAATGAAGTAGAGGTAAATGGTCTATTACAGAATCTCAATGTTAATACATCTGTGGGATTGGATGGTATACCAGCTCATGTCATACGTGAAGTGGCTAAAGAATTGTCAGTGCCCTTGACCATTTTGTTTAATTTGAGCATCGGGTCTGGGTCAGTCCCAAGGGGGTGGAAAGAGGGGAAAATAGTTCCACTGCATAAAGGTGGTTCCAAGACTGCTGTTGTAAATTACCGACCAATTAGCATATCAGGAATCGTTATCAAGGTCTTGGAGAAAATAGTCTAGAGGAAAAATACAAGATTGGATAGATGAAAATGGGATACTGTATCGGGGACAGCATGGTTCTGTGAAGGATTGGTCATGCCTCGGTAACTTGCTCATGTATTATAACACAGTGACGGCTGAATTGGATAAGGGTAATGGGTTTACAGTGATTCTACTGGACCTTGCTAAGGCCTTTGACAAGATACCACATGGAATTCTAATCAGTAAATTGCAGCGTATGGGGATGGATATAGGGTTGGTGAGATGGATAGGAGGGTGGTTGACGGAGAGCTATCAGAGAGTGCAGTTTATTCAGGAGTAGAGTCCACAAGACGGCCTGTGACTAGTGATGTGGCACAAGGATCTGTTTTTGGACCACTGCTGTTTAATTTGTTCATTAATGATATAGGAAAGGATCTGAGAGGAACAGTTCATTTGTTCGTGGATGATGCTAAGTTGGGTAGGGCAATAGTGAATGGAGATGATGTCAAAATTTTGCAGGATGATTTGGATAGATTGGAGGTCTGGGCTAAGGAGAATGGATGTCAGTTTAATGTGGCAAAATGTAAGGTTATACATTTTGGGGTGAAAAGATTAGCAGCAGTTTACAACATTGGTGGAACTGTACTCCAGGAAATTGATGAGGCAAGAGATTTAGGAGTGTTGGTGGATAAAGAGTTGCAGTTTAGGGGGCACATTGCAAAAGTGGCCAAATCAGCTCATCAAATCACTTGGTTGTTGAAGAATACTTTGACGAGCAGAGACAGGTATGTTATTGATCCTCTGTATCGAGCCTTGAGATAAGACCCCATTTTGACTACTGTGCCCAGATTTGGTCATCTAAGTTTCTTATTGATGGGGAGGAGGTGGAGAGGATCCAGCGGCGAGCGACCAAGATGATAACAGGTCAGTGGAATGAACCTTATGTGAACAGGTTGAGGATTTGTGGGTTGCAGAAATTGGTTGATAGGTGGAGGAGGGGAGATGTGATTGAGACATTCAAATTACTGAAGGGTTTCTATAAAATTATTTCAGAAGATATTTTTGAGAACAGGGCTAATGGTGGGAGGACTAGGGGACATCCATGGAAGCTGGGCAAGAGTGTGGTTAGTAAGGGTGTTAGAGCTGGGTTCTTTACTTTTAGAGTGCTGATTGAGTGGAATAAGCTGACAGTCTGTAGTGGGTGCTGTGACAGTGAACGAGTTTAAGGCAATGTATGATAGATACTGTGTGAATGTCGAATAGTTGTGAATGAACATGATTTGGGGCCTCCCTCGATGAGTCTAATGACTCCCTGTAGTTGCCGTAATAATAATAATAAAAAGAGCATTAATAAACTTTTGAAATTAATTTTAAGAGTGAAAATAATGATAACTGCTTAAAGTATTGCATTATTTGTTAAATTTTCCATATAGCTATTCTTTTGTTCATCTTAAGATAAATTTATTATACTCTACGATAATATAATACTTCTATTTAAAAAGGCCTCAAAATATGATTGCACAGTCACAGAATGGAACAGGAAAAACAGCAGCCTTTGTCTTATCCAGCCTATCTAGGATTGATAGATATAAGAAATATCCACAGGTAATTACATGTAGTGTTAAATATATACTATCAGTTGTATTTATAAAATTAAAATAATATACACTGACTTAATAAACATAGAAAGGTTTATTATTGATTGCTTACCAAGTTTCATTAAGAATGCCTTGCCTATAAATGCATTGTTTATGATTTCATATTCCATATTACCATGTTTTGTGCATATCTTTTTTCTAAAACATGGTGTTAATGACTATTTCATGACCTGAACAGAAATCAACGTGTATAGGTAACCCTCATATAATGTGGATGTTAGGTTCCACAAAAATGCAGCATTATATAAATCGCGTTAGGTGAGACTCGGATCACATAGAAAAAGTAGGGTTAGGTTCCGAAATCGTTTTTTTTTTTAAATATATAAACAATGACATATCCAACAAAAATATTTTTTTATTTAATTCAGGTAATTCATGCAACTAAAGAAAACATATAAACTATGAAACAAATACATAGTATAAAATTATAAAAAATTATAAATTGTATGTAAACTTTATTGCCCATAATGCATAAATGTTTTAGGCAAAATAAAATAAAGTGCATAATTTAATCGGCATTACTGTCTTCAAAACAAACATTTCTTAGATGTTCTTTATTTACGAGTGGCCGGATGTCGTCATTACTTGAAATCTCTTGGACATCATTAGTATAATTCTCATTGCATACTTCAGCTGTTTAGTTATCAAGAAGTCAGAAATAATGCTGCAATTTTTTAATAAGTTCATAATACAGAGCTAAACAAATATCCAATTGTCTCGTGAATTTTCCAGAGCGCTCCATTGAGAGATCATTATCCATAAAATAATTTTCTTGCCAAGAGTACAATCATTCTGCTAATTTCTTTAAACTGAATTTTCTAATGGATTCATGACAATCAGAATCTTCGGGGATTTTCCCCCCCGCCATTTGGTTCGACATCATCAATTAATTGTACCAGTTCCTCCTCATTTAAATGTATTTGCCCTTCAATTAATTCACTATTGAAGAGATTGGAGCACTTATGAAGAAGTTTGTGAAGGTTGAGTCTCGTGTGCTGATTGAAACTGAATGTATCTTCAGTCTTGTTCAGTTGTTACCTTGGCAGTTTTTACAATGGATAGGTTTATCCTTATTAACAAACGTATATCGCAAAAGCGCTCTAAGTGGCCATTACTATAAAAAATAATTTTTTTACATAAAAAAAAAGCATTACATATTGTATGTAACTCACCAGAAATAAAGTGCTCAGCTTGAGATTAACACACTTATGATTTTTAATGCGCTTTCCTGGCAGAAAACGAAGACAATTTTCAACAATAAATACTTTATATGGTAAACAATTGACGTACATGCATGCTAAAAGGTATTTCCCCTAATATAAATTTGCTACTTTTATAACTACATGCATGATACGGGCAGACGCAAATTTAACAAAGATAAAATTTGATTTTTAAGTCGCATTGAAAAATATATGAAAGATAAAGGGTTACTACAGTTTGTAGACCGTCTTATATCGAAACCGTGTTGTATAAGTATCACGTTCAACAAGGGTTACTACAATTTGTAGACCACTTTATATCAAAACCGCATTGTATAACCTCATTATACGAGGGTTACCTATACTCCAATATTATTAACTTTCCTCTTTTCTCCAGATTTTAGTATTAGTATTACTCTCAAGCCTCTATGGAGTTGGAAGGCTCATCACAGGAGGTCAAATACTCACAGACCACAATAACTATCATACCTTTCCTTGAAGGCATTCATCACTGGAACACTTGCCACCCACTCAGGCAATGCATTCCACTCATTTACCATCTGCCATGCAAAAAATTATTCCACTTCCTTGTGTGACCCTTGTATAATTTTCAGGGATGACCTCTAGCTCTCCCATCACAGTTATCCTATGTAAGAATTCCCCTGTATCTATTTGATAGGCTCCTTTCACCAATTTATATTGTGTGAAAAATAAAGCTTATAAGTTTTGTGACAATGTTATTTTGCTATGCACTTTCTCCCCAATGTTTCTTATTGCCCATATAGCTAGGTGACCAGATCTGCACACAGAAATCCATATTTAATGCTCTATACAGTGAAACTTATGACTCTTCAGCCCAGATTGAGCCTTGGTCTCCTGGCTTATTGCTTCCAACCCTGTGTGTTCAAATACATTATGTAGGTTATGGAAACAACCACTGTGTTGGAGTAAAACTTTAGTTTAATATAAACCAAAATAAAAACACTCAATGTTTTGACCTTAACATTAAGGTCATCATCTGGAGTATACACACATATTCAAAGAAACAAGCTGCACTACAATCTACATGGCATGCTAAAGTTACTGACCAACCGTGGGAAAAAAAAAAAAATCCTTACTACATACTACCTTACTAGAGTTCAATTATTATTATTATGTGACACCTCCAGGGAGTCCAATGACTCATCAAGGGAGAGTGTGCCAACAGCATTGAATGATTGAATCCCTTCCAACTACTAACTGCACTCAAACTTGCTTAACTTTTTGCTGAGCCATTAGTAGCAGAGGCTCTACTAATCGACCAACTTATGCTGGCTTGACTATTATCATCTACTATGTTGCAAAATTAAATTAAGCTTACAAAAAAGGAAAAAATTAATAAAAATAATAAATAAAAAAATTACTTATATAAGTTACAACCAACTGGTATGAATAGTGTCCAATAAAAGCCGAAAATTTGCTTAGAGTCTTAAAATCAGTTTGCTGGAAACTAAGTTGGCTGAATGTGTGCCATCCAAATTTTTGGGATTTTTATGCCACCATTATTGTTAAGATTAGGGTGGTTAATCAAAATGTCACAGGCTTCTTTAAATTTCCGTTCATACCAGGTTTTTGTATGATGCAATGAGCAGATACTTTTCCAATCAATTTGGTGTAGGGTGTTAAGGGCATGATCCAAGAAGCCTGCTTCAACAAAATTGTTAAATTTAATGTGTCGTTTGTGCTCTTTTTTTTACAGATAGCGATTATATGCTCTGTTTCCCTAATATAAGGTAAGTTACAGGTGCAGTAGATGCAATAAACTCCAGGATGTGCCAATGTGGGGGGGGGGGAAGAGAGGATCCTTTGAGGAGTTGAATATGTTTTTTAATTTTAAAGTTGGTTTAAAAGTGGCATTAAGATAGATTATAATGGTGTAAGATTCTATTAATTTTTTCTGATAACTCTTTGTATGGGATAGCTATGGTTTTATATATAAATAATCAATATTATTTTTTAATTAAATTTTATGAAGAACTTTATTAATGATATTTTTGCTATAGCCATTATTTATAAATATATTGCTAATAATTTTTAATTCTTGTTTAAGAGCTTGCTCATTAGAGCAAGTTGTTATAGCTCTGTTTTTGAGGATGTTAATGACTCTAAGTTTTTGCAAAGGGTGGGAATAAGAGTTAGCATGTATATATTGGCCAGTATGTGTAGGTTTGCAGTAAACAGTGAAGGATAGACAGCCTGAAGAAAGATGTGTGACTAGTGTATCCAGGAAAGGGAGCGAGTTCTGATTTTCAATTTCAATAGTAAATTGTATGTGCTCATGTTTGTTTAGGTGGCTAAGGAATGCGTTTAGCTTTTGGTGACTGTGTGGCCAGATAATGAAAACATTGTCAACGTATCTAAGCCAAACTGTACGCTTTAAAGGAATCCAGAGCACATTGTTCAAAAGCTTCCATATAAAAGTTAGCAATGGGGGGGGGGAGATAGTGGTGAGCCCATGGCCATACCTTCTTTTTTGTAGGTAAAATTTATTTTGCCATGCAAAGTAACCGGAATGTAGTACATGGACAAAAAGAGCTGTAATGTCGGGTGGAAATTTGTTCTGTAGGAGAAGAATTGTCACTGATTGGGACATTTGTGAAAAGGGCAGAAACATCGAAACTGACTAATAAATCATCTTTGCTGAGTGTCATGTTGTTTTTAATTTTGTTTATGAAGTGTTGTGTGTCCAAACTTTCCTTCTCCAGTTTGGACATTGTAATATGATGTTGCTGTCTTGAATAATGGTATCTATCCATCTTGTTCTAGGTTTTCCTTTCATCTTTTACCAAGAATTTCACAGTTTGTCTCCTTAAGAATACTGTCATTTTCCATATGAAAAACATGCCCTGTCCACTGGGACTTTTTTGAACTTGATTATAAAGAACCCACAATATCTACTATAAAGTTGATATAACTCACGGTTGTATTTGATCCTCCAGAGGCCATTATCATTCACAAGACCAAATATTTTTCCAAGAAATTTTCATCCATAATCTGAAATCAAATTCTCCACCCTTGCTGTATTATCCAGGTTTCACAATCGATAGGTAATCACCAGACGAATTATTGATTTATGTTTTTACTTTAGTCTTCTAAAGAATGTCTCTTGAACTGAGTACATGTGAGAGAGACTAAAAAGCCCGATTACTTCTCTTTATTTGATTCTTTGATTATGTTTGTCCTTTCTGGTCATTAACTGTATCTAGGCTATTCAACACCACAGTGAACTGTAATGGAGATTACACAATTCCTAGTAGCAGTCCAGTGTAAACTACTCCAAATTACCAAATTTAGTCTTCACACGACTTAACATATATATATTATTTATCATGACTATTTCTTTGTCTATGCCTGTCTTTTTCAAACTTTCCCAGATGCTGAAATCAATCAAAGGCTTGTCGAAATCAAGAAATGCCATAAATAGGCTTTTCCAAATTGTAAATGTCTTTCCATCATTTTCTCTTACAGCAAAATACAACAGTTGATTGCCCTTTTCTAAAGCAAAGCTGCTCTACTCTTAGACCTTCCTTATTTTATCTCTTGTTCTTGTTGCAGTTATCCTTTCATATATATCTTTGCACAGTGACACAGTAATGTTATTCCTCTATAGTTACTATACTCTCTTCTTGAACTTCCTTTATATATTAGGACAATAATCCCCTTGGTCAAATCATCAGATATCAGTTTCTTTTTCCAGATCAGACTAATGATGTCATTTAACCAGTGCAATCCTGCATATTACCAAGCTCTGATCAGTTCAAGGCAAAACTATCTATCCCAAGAAATTTTCCATTCTTCGTCTTCCTTAATGCTTCTTCAGCATCTGCCAGACTCATTTCCTTATCTATCTCTCTCTCATCACTGTATTCATTCCAAGTTATTTCACTATAGCTTTCATCTTTATTTAACCCAGCATTAGTAAGGTGGGAAAATGTAACAAAAGTGGTAAGGTGGGATTCCACACTAAACTTGCTTGCGTGCAACAACCTGTTGTCTATGGCGTCGAGTAGCAGGTTACAGGAGGGGAAGCTATACTGATGTGGTTCACTGCCACGTGTTGTTAAAAGTTGTAGTCAATTTAAAATCTTTGGGGTCTGTGACATCCCACCTTACTAATGTTGGGTTAACAGATTTCTGAAATAATGTAGCTGCATCATCCTAATCTCTCTTCGAGCAGTGTATCATAAGCTCATAATTTTCCTCCATTAAGCCTCTCATATAGGGTGGGGAAAAGTGTTTTTTAAACGGCATATAGTGTGAATTCTGCTACATTTTTTTCTCAGTGACACAAGTGTTATTTAGTGGTTCTGCTTTTAGAGTTTCAATGTTATATATTATGTTATTTTTGGGTTACTGAGAAGGCGAGGTCACAGTCGGCAGCATTTGCTGTAGAAGATAAGTTTTCGCTATTTAGTATAGTTTAATATAGCATTATATTTGTGTGTGTGTGTGTGTGTGTGTGTGTGTGTGTGTGTGTGTGTGTGTGTTAATATTTAGCATTTATTTATATATATATAAATATCTGTGATAGTGTTCACATATATTTTTAGCAATTAGTTTAGTAGTTACTTGGCAGTAAGGAATGATGGTGGACACAGCTACAATCACAAATGGCGTGTCACCAAGTCCTCTGCTATTTAAGAACTCTATTATACGTAACATAATAAAGGACTTTGTGGCATGCAGTGTTTGCGGCATGTATGCTTCTTGGGAGTTGGATATGTGGCAGGGGAGAGAAGGGGAGTGCATATATGCGCACAATGCAGACAGTGGGAGAAAATCAATGAATTAGATATTTCAATAACCTACCTAGTTGCTTCAGGGACAGAAAATGAATGTTGGGAGACGAGTAGCATGATAGGAGAGAATGATGAGTGAGAGATGAGTAGTGCAATAGGAGAGAATGATGAGTGAAGTATGAATGAGAAAATAAGAGTCATGAGTGTGGAAGGCTTAAAGGACTGAAGTTTACGGAGATGGTTTTGATTGGGTAAATGAATGGCGAGTAGGAGTGACTAACTTGCAGAGAGGGATAGATGAACTGAAAAAGGAGGTGGAATGTCTTGTGAATGAGATGAGAAGTATGAAAGATGAGATTAGGAGAATGGAAGAGATGTATACAAGGCGAATCAGAGTAGGAGTGAGGGAAAGTTTTGGGAATGATAGAAGAGGAGAGTGTAGAAACAGTAGAAGAGAGGGAATGAGAGAGAGGTTTGGGAATGATGGAAGAGGAGAGTATAGAAACAGTAGAAAAGCGGGAATGAGAGAGAGTTATGGAAATGATAGAAGAGGAGACAGGGTGGTAAGAGGTGTAATGTATGGTGACTCAATGATCTGTGGTGTGTGAAATAGGATGCATAAGGAGTGTTTGCCTGGAGGAACGATAGAAAGTGTGGCTATGGAAATTAAGAGGGGTGAAAGGGTGGATGAGATGATTGTGATGGTAGGAACAAATAACTTGAGAGGTAATGTAAATTGGGCAGCGAGAGATATGAGATTCTTGCTTGAGGTAGTACAAAAGAAAACGCAGAGAGGAAAGATAATGTGGGAGTTGCCCAGGTATGAGATAGTGACAAGCTGAGCAGAAGAGCAGTAATATTGAATAACATAATAGCTAGAATGTGTCAGAAGAGAGGATTGGAATATGTGGATGCTTGGAGGGCATTTCAGGACATTGAGGAATTGTATGTGAGGGACCACTTGCATTTGAATGAGGAAGGATGTAGGCATCTGGAGAGATTGCTATTCTGAACGAATCAGTGTTTCAATGAAGGGAAACTAGAATGCCCAAGGTGAATGGTAGCAGAGGATGGCCTCTTGTGGGAAAGGGTACATGGGAGAAGGAGGACAACATCAGGTAACACTGAGCCCAATGGAGTCTAAAGGGGGATAACGCTGGGTATAGAAATTGTGGCATTTTTATGCTCTATACTAATGCCAAGAGTATCCAGAAGAAAGGAGAGGAATTGGTGGCACTCATAGCATCAGTCTGGCCAAAGATTATTGGGATCACTGAGATGTTGTTGACAGAAGAGGATATAATAACAGGAATAGAAGTAGCAGAGTACAGCATTTTTCGGCAGGATAGAAAGGGAAAGTGTGGTGGTGGAGTACTGCTTATGATAAGTGATAACTTATACAAGTCCTCTAAGAGCAGAGGCTTTGGAAGGCAGTGACACTAATGATTTTGAAAGTATATGGTGTCAGGTAGAGATAGGCAAGATGGGATATTTAGTCGGGTGTTGCTACAAACCAAGGAGCACAGAGGGTGGGGAATCAGGAGATATTTAGACAGTTGAGCTTGGCAAGTGCAAGAAGAATGATTCTTATGGGAGATTTTAACTATATCAGTATAAATTGGGGAGAGGAAGAAGCATGTAGCAATAAGGGAATGAAATTTCTAGAATTCTTGAGGGATAGATGTCTTAGGCAACATGTAATAGAAGGAACAAGAGGTTCAAGAGTTTTGGATTTGGTCATAGCATCAGAAGAGTTGATAATAACTGAGATGACATCTCTCCCACCAGTTGGAGAGAGTGACCATATGGTTTTTTTACTTGGAAAATGAATAGACATGCAGGAGTATCAGAGAGACAAGAACGCATGTGGAATTATAAGGCAGGTGATTATAATAGTCTTAGACATCAATTTGGGGAAGTTTCATGGAGTGAGGAATTGGAAAGCCGGAATATCATTAGTGTTTCGGAAATTTTGAATTATTATTATTATTATTACCCAAGACCTCATGGAGTCAAAGACTCATCTGAGATTTGAAGGAGTATTTGTTAGCAGCAATAGTAAGCTGTATTCCACTAGTGAAGAAGAGGACATTTGGTGTAAAGTGGATGACAAACAATATTAAATAGGAACTGCATGTGAAAAAGAGGCTATGGAAGATATATAAGGAGACAGGTGAAGAGCAGATGCATGAAGAATATAAGACACAATCCAGGAGAGTGACTAGTATGGTAAGGAAGGCAAAACTGGAATATGAGAAGAGATTGGCCCTTAGATGTAAAGAAAATCCTATGGAATTTTTTAGCTATGTGCTAGTAGGAGGAGAAATGATTATGGAAGAATAACATTGTGGGATAAAAATGGGAATAGAGACTGATGCAGAGGACATAGTGGAATTGTTCAATGAACACTTTATTGGTGTATTTCATCCTGGAGGAGTAAATTTTAATACTAGAGGGATAGGGCAGGTTTAGAGGTGCAGGGGGAGAGCCTGTTCCAAGTACTGAGTACTCTTGATGTCAGTAAAGCCATGGGACTGGATGATATTGAGAGAATTTTGAGAGTTTTGAGAGAATGTGCTAGGGAACTGGCAGCTCCATTGATCTGGCTTTTCAATGAAAGTCTGGCTATGGGAAAAGTGGCCAGGGAATGGAAGGAAGGTAAGATAGTGCCATTGCATAAGGGCAGTAGCAGACTGGAAGTGTCTAATTATAGGCCAGTTTATGTGGCATCAGTAGCTGGTAAGATCTTGAAGAAAGTAGTGAGGGACTGTATACAACATTGGGCAGATGAGAGTAATGTTATCTGTGAGAGTCAACATGGATTTGTGAGGGGGGGGGCTCTTGTTTTAGTAATATGCTAGCCTTTTATAATAAAGTTACAAGAGCAGTAGATGAGAGAAAGGCATATACTGCCATTTTCTTTGATTTAGCAAAGGCATTTGACAGGGTGCCACATGATAAGCTGATATTTAAGTTGTTGCACATGGGTTTGGATGTCAGGTTGGTCAACTAGATTCAGGATTGGCTGTCCAATAGGTATCAGAGTTGTGTATGGTAGGGCAGTTTCAAGAAGTCAGAGGGTTACAAGTGGGGTCCCACTGGGCTCAGTACTGGGACCTATATTGTTTAACCTTTATATCAATGACATTGTCAATGGATTGCAGGGGGATTTTTGGTTGTTTGCAGATGATGTGAAGCTGGGAAAGTTTATTTGTAATAGTGCAGATGTGGTAGTCCTGCAAGAGAATTTGAATAAGCTAGATAGATGGGAAAATGAATACGGGTATTGGTTTAATGCAGCAAAATGTAAGATCTTGAGGTTTGGGACACATCGATGATCTACTGCATACTCTATTGGAGGAGCTATACTGGAGGTATAGCTCCTCCAATAGAAAGTAGGGGAGACAAGAGATCTGTGGTTGATGATTGATAGAAACCTGAAATTCAAGGGACATATTGCAAAGGTAGTGAAGGTAAGACAGATAATTGCTGCAATAATGAGAAGGATGCTGAACTGCAGAGATAAGAGTTATCATTCCATTGTATAAGACCCTGATTACACCACACTTAGACTATTGTTCTCAGAATTGGTCCCCAGGATTTGAAGTGGATAAATTAACTGTGGAAAGGGTACCAAGTTGAATAAAAAAGACGGTTTCAGGACTGTACAATGTTAGTTATGAGGATTGGTTGTGGTAATGTGGGCCAAGTACTGCGGACGTGTTTTGAAGAGCTCCTGATTCAGATAAGTTTTTACTAGGAATAATTAAGTATATATGCGTAATTGTTTGAGTAAGAGTGGCTGTAAACGTTGTACGCTACCGGTATTATTAGTGTGGGGGGTTTTTCTTGTCTAAACTAAATTACGAAATCGTTATTATTAGACCTAGTAACCGGCAGAGAGAAAAAAAAAAATAAAAATGGCGGCGGCATTGTCATTCCATGATTTGAATGTAGATTTCAGTCGTTTCGTTAAGTGTGAGGTCTGTTATATGTATTCCTTCGATTACATAAATGATTTGTGGATGTTTAGTGCGGATGGAAGAAGGGTGTGTGCGAAGTGTGACCTGAACGAAGAATTAATGAATGCGAATATGAAGTTGATGACAGAAAGTGCTAGTACTGATTGTGTCGCGATTGCACGTTTGAAAGAAATGGATGGTGAGCAAGAGAAGCGAAAAAATGTTAAAAAATCAGGAAAAAAGAAAAAGAGCGATTTGACAACTGTAACGGATGTTAAAAGGGACGAAAGTGAGGTGGAAAGAAACGAAATTGAGAGAACGAATGAAAGTAGAACTTGCGTAATGCAGAAATCGCAAGTAAAAAAAATCGAAAGAATAAATGATGGCGAAAGTTCAACGCATGCTGGACCGAAAGTACTGAAACAAAGAAAGATGAATGACAGTAAAAGTGAGAAGAATGATAGCGAAAGTTGGACGCATGTTAGTCCGAAAGTACGGAAACAAAGAAAGATAAATGAGAGTGAAAGTGAGAAGAATGATAGTGAAAGTTGGACGTATGTTGGACCGAAAGTACGGAAACAAAGAAGGATGAATGAGAGGGAATGTGAGAAGAGGGGGTCGAGAGTTAGAAAGTTAGAAAGATTTAATGATAGAGAGAATGTATCGCGAGGTTTGGAAAGTGAATTAGATTGGATGAGGCAAGAAATGAAATGGATGCGGAATGAAATTAAGAGAATTCAGGTCAAAACTATTAAAATAAATCATGATGGCATGAAAGAGTTAACGAAAGATGAGCGAGTGGCGTTGTATGGCGACTCCATTATTAAAGGTGTGCTAGAGGATAAAATGCACAAGGTATGTTTTCCAGGCGGTAAAATAAGTAGAGTGATTGAGGCATTGGATATGAGGCGGGAGCGAGCAAAAGAGTTAATTGTATTAATTGGTACAAATGATTTGAGAGAGAACAAAGAGCATGTCAAAATGAATGTCAAGAGACTGCTTGGAAAGATAAAAGAGAATAGTGTGACAGGAAAGGTGGTCAGTGTGTTGCCTAGGTATGATTGTGGTGAAATGAGGCGGAGAGCAAGGATTATGAATGGTATTCTGGCTGAAATGTGTGAGGAGATGGGTGTACAGTTTGTTAATGTGTGGAATGAGTTTGAGGGACGAAGTGAGCTGTATGGGAGCGATGGACTGCATTTGAGTGGTTATGGTGTGAGTCGCTTGGAGAGACTGCTGCTGGAAGGTAAAGAAGTGAATAGAGAAAATGAATCAGATCGAGAGGGGAGTGATGTGGAAGAGCAGGAGAGTAAGACAGGAGAGATTGAAGAAGTGGAAATGAATGGAGAGGTGAGTGGTATGAGTATAGAAAATGAGAGAATGGGTGTGCAAGAGGAGCAGGGAAACGGGGAGGCCCAGGGTGGACAGGGATACACAGCGTGAGAAAGGTGGATGCACCAAGAGGAGGTGAGAGCATGTGTAGGCAGGAAAGTAATGGGATGACCAGGGATCAAGAGGAAACAGATGTTGTTGCAAAGGGTTCTAAAATGAAGAAGCAGAAAGAGAAATGGCCCCAGTCCAGCATGGAGAGAGCACATCGAGTGAATGGTATCAGTGGAACTAGCTGTAGATCCAGAAATGAATTGTTGTGTTTGTATACCAATGCTAGAAGCATAAGAAACAAGGCGGATGAAATGGTTGCACTAATTGTGTCTGTGTACCCAGAGATTGTTGGAATAAGTGAGACATGGTTAGATGAGGACAACATCCTGACAGGAATAGAGATGGAAAGGTATGATGTGTTTCGTGAGGATAGAAGGGATAAAAAGGGAGGGGGAGTGCTATTGATGATAGAGAAAGAGTTATGTCCATACAAGGTAGAGATGCAAGAGGGAAATAGGGCCAGTGGTTTTGAGGCAGTATGGTGTGAGATAGAGGTGAATAGAATCAAATACTTGGTGGGATCTTGTTATAGACCTGGTAATGTGGATGGTGGTGATAGTGAAATGTATAGTCAAATAAGCCAAGCAAATAAGAAAAGGGTGATCATTATGGGTGATTTTAATTATGGCAATATAGACTGGATTGAAGAGATAGCGACTGGAAGTAAAGAAAATGAGTTTCTTGAGTTTTTGAGGGATAACTACCTCAGACAGTATGTAACAGAGGGCACACGAGGATTAAGGGTCTTGGATTTGGTCATCTCATCGGAGGATGTAATTATAAATGAGGTGTCAAATCATCCACCAATTGGTGAAAGTGACCATGAGGTGATTACCTGGGTGGTTGCCAGCAGTGCAAGGACCCCTGTGAAAAAAGGGTATATGTGGAACTACAAGGGGGGGTGATTATGAAGAGCTCAGGAGACAGCTTGCAGATGTAGCATGGAATGAGGAGTTAGCTGGAAAAGAGATCAATGCAGCTTGGGGGATTTTCAGAAACTATTTAGTAGATGCAATGTCTAAATGTATACCACGGGTGAGAAGGTTAAATAAGGTAGATGCGAGATGGATGAATAAAGAGATTAAGCATGCAATACAGAAAAAAAAGGCATTGTGGAGACAGCATAAGAGAAGTGGAAGTAACCAATTTCATGAGGTCTACAAAGACCAGGCAAGGAGGGTGACTTGGTTGGTGAGAGTAGCTAAAGAGAGGTATGAACAGCAGTTAGCTAATGAAGCCAAAAAGAATCCTAGGGAGTTCTTTCGATATGTAGCCAGCAAAAGAAAGAATGATTATGGAAAGATGACATTGATTGGAGGAAATGGTATAAAGACAGCTGTTGCAGAATGTGTTGTGGAGATACTTAATGAGCAATTCATAAAGATCTTTCAATCTTGTGAATGTGACTTCATGGAGAGATTAAGAGCAGTTGATGATGGGGAGGAGAGACTGACTGTAAGTGAGCAAGAGGTGTTTGGGGAGTTGAGTAAACTAGATGTAAATAAGGCTGTGGGACTTGATAATATATCACCACGTATTCTGAAGGAGTGTGCCAGAGAGTTGACACCTGCCTTGACATATTTTTTTAATACGAGTCTTGCACTTGGTCAAGTTCCTAAAGAGTGGAAGGAGGGCAAGATTGTGCCACTTCATAAAGGAGGTGATCGAACTCAAGCATCAAACTATAGGCCTATCTGTGTGTCAGGTGTTGTGGTTAAGTTGTTGGAGAAGCTTGTGAGAACTAGGATCCAGAGTTGGGTTGACAACAATGGTATAATCTTTGATGGACAGCATGGATTTGCTAAAGGGAGGTCATGTTTTAGTAATCTACTTACTTATTACAATAAAGTGACTGCTTCCTTGGACAGAGGAGAAGGATACACAGTAATATACTTGGATTTCGCAAAGGCTTTTGATAGAGTACCTCATGATAAGTTGACAGTCAAACTAGAGCAGATGGGGTTGGATATTAGATTAGTGCATTGGATTGGAGACTGGCTATCTGATAGGTATCAACAAGTTGTGTATGGGGGTGCAATATCCAGGAAAAGGAAAGTCACTAGTGGAGTGCCTCAGGGGTCTGTTTTAGGGCCATTACTATTTAACTTATATATTAATGATATTGGTGAAGATTTGGATGGAGATATTCAGTTGTTTGCAGATGATGCAAAGTTGGGACGAACCATAAAGAGTAGTGAAGATGTTGTGGCCTTGCAAGAAGACTTGAATAAATTCAGTGATTGGGCAAGCAAATGGGGATGTGAGTTCAATGTTGCAAAATGTAAAGTTTTAAAATTTGGAAAACAAAGATGGGATGCAGAATTTATGCTTGGTGAGAATATATTGTTGGAAGTAGAGGAAATAAGAGATCTGGGGGTGATAGTGGATAAGGATCTAAAATTTAGGGGACACATCGCCAAAATTGTGAAGACAACACAAAGACTTCTGGGAATGATGCGGAGGACACTGACATGTAGAAGTAGGGAGATACTTGTTCCAATGTATAAGGCTTTGATTAGGCCACACTTGGACTATTGTGCCCAGATTTGGTCACCGGGTTTTCAGAAGGATGAAGAGATGTTGGAAAGGGTCCAAAGGCGACTGACTAAGGTAGTTTCTGACCTCTGGAATGTTGAGTATGAGGAAAGATTGAAAAGATGTAATTTGCAGAGTCTCGTGGAGAGAAGGAAGAGGGGAGATATGATAGAGACCTACAAGTTGGTAAGGGGTTGTTATAGGATAAATGGTGGAGAAGTTCTACAGAGAATAGTAGGAGATCAGGGGAGAACCAGAGGTCATCCCTGGAAACTGTATAAGGAGGGTGTGAGTAAGGGAGTGAGAGGCAGGTTTTTTTCGTGCAGAGTTGTGAGTGATTGGAATGCCTTGCCTGAGAGCGTGGTGTCTGCAAGTAGTTTGAATGTGTTTAAGACACGGTATGATGAGATGTGTGTGTATAAGATAAAAGGACCTCCTAGATGAGTCTTTTACTCCATGAGGTCTTGTTTAATAATAATAATAATGTGAATTGCAGAGTTTGGTGGATAGAAGAAAAAGAGGTGATATGATTGAGACTGTTGAGAGGTGGTTACAGGGTTGACACTGGGGAGTTCTTTTGCTTGGTTGAACATCGTGAAGGAGTGATGACAAGGGGCCATCCCTGGAAGTTACGAAAGGAAACTGTGAGCAAGAGAGTGAGGAGTGGTTTCTTTGCATAGAGGGTGGTTGAACCGTGGAATGCATTGCCTGATATAGTGCTGAGAGCGAGAACGTTTAAGGAGTGGTATGATAGACTTTGTGTTTCCTAGGCGGGACCTCCCAAAATGAGTCTTGATAGACTTGTGTTTCCTAGGATGGATGTCCCACGATGAGTCTTTTGACTCCTTGGAGGGCCTAAATAATAATAACAATATTCTTGTTAGAAATCAACAAAAACCTGAGTATTTATGTCTGTATTTACATACTCCTCGGTTGGTCATAATTTCCTGCTTTGTAGTTCAGCATATAACCTTATCTGAGTGGAACATTCATAAATTAGTAATTTCCCAAGTGAGTACTGCATGATCACTGGCACCAACTGGAGGTAGAATAGTTTTCTTTAACTGAAATGCCCTTTGACACTATAATCAAATCTAACACTCTTTGACCTAGAGTTCCTTCTGTTACTTGCTGCTTGAAGAAGTTTTCCTGCAACAGCTCAATAAATGCATTTTCATTCTTCTCATGAAATTCTACTGCTACCCAATGAATATTTGGATAATTAAAGTCTCCTATTATGATTACTCTTTTCGCGCTCATCTTTTCTGTTTGGTGATGCATTTCTTCATTACTAGCAACCGATCCACCAGGTTACAACATCCCACTATGTGATTGATCTTGTTAGATTCTGCCTCACACCAGATGGCTTCAAACTTGCTGCCACATGAAATATTGTTAGTAGTACTACAATCATAGGTCTCAACTCTGACTGGATTCAAGTCTTCCAATATCACTAGCAGCATACCCCACCTCTCCTATCCTCTCTATTCTTCCTAAAAATATTGTAATCTTAACGCTCAATACCAGTTAGTAGGTCTGATTCTGATAGCCAGGTCTCATTAATACCCACAATCTGAGGTCGTAACATATTGACTAAGGCTACTCACCCTGACCCTTTGTTTCTGATAATTCTAGTATTCCTGGACAGAAATAATAATCTACCTGTTTGTTCTTTTGTATAGTCTTGTCTGCAGTCTGCCTGACACAGTTGGGCAACTTGAGATCTCTGTTCTTCTCATATACCTTATTCATGTAGTTATCTTTGAACACATTTGATGGGTCTGAACTGAATGAACACAAAGCCAAGATCATTCTTTCCTCATCAACATTTCCATGACAAAACCCATTCCCATCATTAACACAGTTATATAACATTGTCACTCTTACACTCACATTCAGGGGGCGCTAGTGGGCCAAGTACTGCGGACGTGTTTTGAAGAGCTCCTGATTCAGATAAGTTTTTACTAGGAATAATTAAGTATATATGCGTAATTGTTTGAGTAAGAGCGGCTGTAAACGTTGTACGCTACCGGTATTATTAGTGTGGGTTTTTTTTTTCTTGTCTAAACTAAATTACGAAATCGTTATTATTAGACCTATAACCGGCAGAGAGAAAAAAAAATGGCGGCGGCATTGTCATTCCATGATTTGAATGTAGATTTCAGTCGTTTCGTTAAGTGTGAAGTCTGTTATATGTATTCCTTCGATTACATAAATGATTTGTGGATGTTTAGTGCGGATGGAAGAAGGGTGTGTGCGAAGTGTGACCTGAACGAAGAACTAATGAATGCGAACATGAAATTGATGACAGAAAGTGCTAGTACCGATTGTATCGCGATTGCACGTTTGAAAGAAAAGGATAGTGCGCAAGAGAAGCGAAAAAATGTTAAAAAATCAGGAAAAAAAGAAAAAGAGCGATTTGACAACCGTAACGGATGTTAAAAGGGATGAAAGTGAGGTGGAAAGAAACGAAATTGAGAGAACGAATGAAAGTAGAACTTGCGTAATGCAGAAATCGCAAGTAAAAAAAATCGAAAGAATAAATGATGGCGAAAGTTCGACGCATGTTGGACCGAAAGTACTGAAACAAAGAAAGATGAATGACAGTAAAAGTGAGAAGAATGATAGCGAAAGTTGGACGCATGTTAGTCCGAAAGTACGGAAACAAAGAAGGATGAATGAGAGGGAATGTGAGAAGAGGGGGTCGAGAGTTAGAAAGTTAGAAAGATTTAATGATAGAGAGAATGTGTCGCGAGGTTCAGAAAGTGAATTAGATTGGATGAGGCAAGAAATGAAATGGATGCGGAATGAAATTAAGAGAATTCAGGTCAAAACTATTACAATAAATCATGATGGCATGAAAGAGTTAACGAAAGATGAGCGAGTGGCGTTGTATGGCGACTCCATTATTAAGGGTGTGCTAGAGGATAAAATGCACAAGGTGTGTTTTCCAGGTGGTAAAATAAGTAGAGTGATTGAGGCATTGGATATGAGGCGGGAGCGAGCAAAAGAGTTAATTGTATTAATTGGTACAAATGATTTGAGAGAGAACAAAGAGCATGTCAAAATGAATGTCAAGAGACTGCTTGGAAAGATAAAAGAGAATAGTGTGACAGGAAGGGTGGTCAGTGTGTTGCCTAGGTATGATTGTGGTGAAATGAGGCGGAGAGCAAGAATTATGAATGGTATTCTGGCTGATATGTGTGAGGAGACGGGAGTACAGTTTGTTAATGTGTGGAATGAGTTTGAGGGACGAAGTGAGCTGTATGGGAGCGATGGACTGCATTTGAGTGGTTATGGTGTGATTCGCTTGGAGAGACTGCTGCTGGAAGGTAGAGAAGTGAATAGAGAAAATGAATCAGATCGAGAGGGGAGTGATGTGGAAGAGCAGGAGAGTAAGACAGGAGAGATTGAAGAAGTGGAAAACAATGGAGAGGTGAGTGGTATGAGTATAGAAAATGAGAGAATGGGTGTGCAAGAGGAGCAGGGAAACGGGGAGGCCCAGGGTGGACAGGGATACACAGCGTGAGAAAGGTGGATGCTCCAAGAGGAGGTGAGAGCATGTGTAGGGAGGAAAGTAATGGGATGACCAGGGATCAAGAGGAAACAGATGTTGTTGCAAAGGGTTCTAAAGGTAGGTAGAGAAGTGAATAGAGAAAATGAATCAGATCGAGAGGGGAGTGATGTGGAAGAGCAGGAGAGTAAGACAGGAGAGATTGAAGAAGTGGAAAACAATGGAGAGGTGAGTGGTATGAGTATAGAAAATGAGAGAATGGGTGTGCAAGAGGAGCAGGGAAACGGGGAGGCCCAGGGTGGACAGGGATACACAGCGTGAGAAAGGTGGATGCTCCAAGAGGAGGTGAGAGCATGTGTAGGGAGGAAAGTAATGGGATGACCAGGGATCAAGAGGAAACAGATGTTGTTGCAAAGGGTTCTAAAATGAAGAAGCAGAAAGAGAAATGGCCCCAGTTCAGCATGGAGAGAGCACATCGAGTGAATGGTATCAGTGGAACTAGCTGTAGATCCAGAAATGAGTTGTTGTGTTTGTATACCAATGCCAGAAGCATAAGAAACAAGGCGGATGAAATGGTTGCACTAATTGCGTCTGTGCACCCAGAGATTGTCGGAATAAGTGAGACATGGTTAGATGAGGACGACATCCTGACAGGAATAGAGATGGAAAGGTATGATGTGTTTCGTGAGGATAGAAGGGATAAAAAGGGAGGGGGAGTGCTATTGATGATAGAGAAAGAGTTATGTCCATACAAGGTAGAGATGCAAGAGGGAAATAGGGCCAGTGGTTTTGAGGCAGTATGGTGTGAGATAGAGGTGAATAGAATCAAATACTTGGTGGGATGTTGTTATAGACCTGGTAATGTGGATGGTGGTGATAGTGAAATGTATAGTCAAATAAGCCAAGCAAATAAGAAAAGGGTGATCATTATGGGTGATTTTAATTATGGCAATATAGACTGGAATGAAGAGATAGCGACTGGAAGTAAAGAAAATGAGTTTCTTGAGTTTTTGAGGGATAACTACCTCAGACAGTATGTAAGAGAGGGCACACGAGGATTAAGGGTCTTGGATTTGGTCATCTCATCGGAGGATGTAATTATAAATGAGGTGTCAAATCATCCACCAATTGGTGAAAGTGACCATGAGGTGATTACCTGGGTGGTTGCCAGCAGTGCAAGGACCCCTGTGAAAAAAGGGTATATGTGGAACTACAAGGGGGGTGATTATGAAGAGCTCAGGAGACAGCTTGCAGATGTAGCATGGAATGAGGAGTTAGCTGGAAAAGAGATCAATGCAGCTTGGGGGATTTTCAAAAACTATTTAGTAGATGCAATGTCTAAATGTATACCATGGGTGAGAAGGTTAAATAAGGTAGGTGTGAGATGGATGAATAAAGAGATTAAGCATGCAATACAGAAAAAAAAGGCATTGTGGAGACAGCATAAGAGAAGTGGAAGTAACCAATTTCATGAGGTCTACAAAGACCAGGCAAGGAGGGTGACTTGGTTGGTGAGAGTAGCTAAAGAGAGGTATGAACAGCAGTCAGCTAATGAAGCCAAAAAGAATCCTAGGGAGTTCTTTCGATATGTAGCCAGCAAAAGAAAGAATGATTATGGAAGGATGACATTGATTGGAGGAAATGGTATAAAGACAGCTGTTGCAGAATGTATTGTGGAGATACTTAATGAGCAATTCATAAAGATCTTTCAATCTTGTGAATGTGACTTCATGGAGAGATTAAGAGCAGTTGATGATGGGGAGGAGAGACTGACTGTAAGTGAGCAAGAGGTGTTTGGGGAGTTGAGTAAACTAGATGTAAATAAGGCTGTGGGACTTGATAATATATCACCACGTATTCTGAAGGAGTGTGCTAGAGAGTTGACACCTGCCTTGACATATTTTTTTAATACTAGTCTTGCACTTGGTCAAGTTCCTAAAGAGTGGAAGGAGGGCAAGATTGTGCCACTTCATAAAGGAGGTGATCGAACTCAAGCATGAAAGTATAGGCCTATCTGTGTGTCAGGTGTCGTGGTTAAGTTGTTGGAGAAGCTTGTGAGAACTAGGATCCAGAGTTGGGTTGACAACAATGGTATAATTTTTGACAGACAGCATGGATTTGCTAAAGGGAGGTCATGTTTTAGTAATCTACTTACTTATTACAATAAAGTGACTGCTTCCTTGGACAGAGGAGAAGGATACACAGTAATATACTTGGATTTCGCAAAAGCTTTTGATAGAGTACCTCATGATAAGTTGACAGTCAAACTAGAGCAGATGGGGTTGGATATTAGATTAGTGCATTGGATTGGAGACTGGCTATCTGATAGGTATCAACAAGTTGTGTATGGGGGTGCAATATCCAGGAAAAGGAAAGTCACTAGTGGAGTGCCTCAGGGGTCTGTTTTAGGGCCATTACTATTTAACTTATATATTAATGATATTGGTGAAGATTTGGATGGAGATATTCAGTTGTTTGCAGATGATGCAAAGTTGGGACGAACCATAAAGAGTAGTGAAGATGTTGTGGCCTTGCAAGAAGACTTGAATAAATTGAGTGATTGGGCAAGCAAATGGGGATGTGAGTTCAATGTTGCAAAATGTAAGGTTTTAAAATTTGGAAAACAAAGATGGGATGCAGAATTTATGCTTGGTGAGAATATATTGTTGGAAGTAGAGGAAATAAGAGATCTCGGGGTGATAGTGGATAAGGATCTAAAATTTAGGGGTCACATCGCCAAAATTGTGAAGACAACACAAAGACTTCTGGGAATGATGCGGAGGGCACTGACATGTAGAAGTAGGGAGATACTTGTTCCAATGTATAAGGCTTTGATTAGGCCACACTTGGACTATTGTGCCCAGATTTGGTCACCAGGTTTTCAGAAGGATGAAGAGATGTTGGAAAGGGTCCAAAGGCGAATGACTAATGGTGGAGAAGTTCTACAGAGAATAGTGGGAGATCAGGGGAGAACCAGAGGTCATCCCTGGAAACTGTATAAGGAGGGTGTGAGTAAGGGAGTGAGAGGCAGGTTTTTTTCGTGCAGAGTTGTGAGTGATTGGAATGCCCTGCCTGAGAGCATGGTGTCTGCAAGTAGTTTGAATGTGTTTAAGACACGGTATGATGAGATGTGTGTGTAAGATAAAAGGACCTCCTAGATGAGTCTTTGACTCCATGAGGTCTTGTTTTAATAATAATAATAATAATTCACACCATTCCTCCCTTTATAATTTAGTTTTCCTGATCCTCTGTGTTAGGTCTCATTCCAGCTATTAATTTTTCTAGACTCCTGATACCAAATGCTTTCAGGTGTAGGCTGTCCCTCTTATACAAATCCAAGCTTCCCCAGACTCACTCCACACATCAGAAACTTGCATCCATTCCTTCTACAGCCTATGCATCGAATCGTTTGCCATCATAGCCCTTCTTCTTAATTCATTTTTATCATAGCGAGGTAAATTACAAATTTCACTTTCTCACTCTTCATTCTCACCTCTTCTAACAACCCTTTCATGTCCTCTCTCATACTGAACATATTGCGAGTTAAGTCATTAGTACCTACTACAACTATGATTCCGTTTACTTTTCTTTTCTGTTTTTGAATTGCTTTCTTAATATTCTTAATTTTATATATTAATAATTTTATATTAATTTAATATTCTTTATATTCTTAATTTTTGCTCCAGGAAAATTCAAAGTTATAACTTACTCATCAATAGCATATTTTATTGAAGAGTTACCATACCAAATAACTTTTCTTTTTACTAACAACATCACTTACCTGATTTCACGTTATTTCCTGAGTTGCCTGTTTCCGTGCTTTGTTGTTTCTTATTTTCCTGTTTAATTTTCTTTTTCTTCCTCTGTTCATTTAACCACTTCTCGACTTTTTTTTTTTTGCAATTCCCGCATCATCTCTCTGATGATCTGCTTTGATTTTACTATTTTGGAGGTTGATTCATTTTCATTAACCTCCTCCATATCTGTAATAACCTTGTTAGTGGGGCTAATCGTCTTGTTCTTACCTACAGTGGTTTTTTTAGCATTACATTTCTTGCCCATTTTTGGTGCCATTTTAAATGTATACTAATTATTGAAATATCTTAATAAAAATGTGTTAAAATACTAAATACATTAAAAACACTAAAATCTACACTGGTATACTATAAAATACTAATTTTCTAAGGGGAAAAAAACCCAATAAAATAGACAAAAATCACAAATTTTACAGGAGCACTAAATACACTGACCAACCACAATGTATCCTTGAACCTACATATCACACACATCAACATATGAAACGGGGATCATTCCCAAAGACTTGACATAATGCTCTCTAATAACCCATTCCATCATCATCAAATTCCTGCCATGTACCCAGTGATGTAGCTAAAGCTTTTGATGCCCGGGGCAGTCCCTGAGTTTGTCGCTCCTCCCAATACACACTAAAAATACTGCAAAAAGTCAACATGACATATAGGGAAATAAATTAAAATGCTATGTTTATTTTTTTAAGTAAAACTTTAATTTCTACATTCTAAAATGTTATATTTCTTGCTTTTCTGTTAGCAAAATCGTCGATGACATTGGCGAAGTAATCAATTTTATTTAGAAAAACTCCTCTGCCAACTACAATACTACAGCAATTGTGAGGAAAATTCGCAGCAGTATTACAATATTTGTAACTGAGTTCTCAAGACTGTATTTTAGAATTAACTGTAAAAGTTCAAAAAGGTTTAAAGTGCTGCCTGGGACACACTGCCCCCCCCCCCCTCTAGCTACACCACTGCATGTACCCTCAAGAGATGTCAGGATATGATAGTACTACATGAAAAATTTACATCATTACTAACTTCATATCTACAATTTTCCTCCAAATCAATCTGTTACCTGTCAAGACTCCAACATTATCAGATCTTATATTTTTATTTTTTTTGGCACTTTTTACCATATCAATCCACTTATATCTTGGTCTTCCTCTGGATCTTTTTCCAGAGAACACTTGTTTTGTTAATCTTTCCTCTCCAATTCTGTTTAAATGACCATACCACCTGAGATTAGCTCTGCTAACACATTTCAGGATGCTAACAATGTGAAGTTTTTTTCCTAATATCCTTGTTTTTAATATGATATTGCCATCTGTTCACTCTCTTAATCCTTAATCTTTCTCAGGATTCTCATATTTGTGGTCTCTAATTTTTGGTCAAGTGTTTTATTTCTAACCCAGCTTTCAGATCCATAAGTTAAAATTGGTTTGAACACTGTCTTGTATACAACTAATTTAGTGTTTTGACTAATTTCTCTCTTATTCCATAAGAATTTATTCAGTTCACTTCCTACCATAATATCAGCTTTGTTGACTCTGTTGTCTATTTCCATATTTAATTTACCATTTTCAACTCGTGTCTAAGTAGCTGAAATGTTTTACTTGCTTGATAGGTTTTCTAATCACAATGCAGTTGATATTTTCAGTGCTTCTGCCTATTTTTGCTCTTTGTCTTGTTATTGCTGACATTCATACGAGATCTATTACAATAGTCATTCAATTTAGTCCAGGAATCTTGTAGACTTGTACTGGATTTATTTAGAAGTATAACATCATCCGCTTAAAGTAAAAAGCTGAGATTAACATCTCCAATTTTGATATTAGGTTTAATACCACTTTCCTTCATAATGTGATCCATATGGATAATGAATAACAGAGGATATAATGTATGGCTTTGACTGACATCAGATTTAACATTAAACCATCTTCCTGTACTTCCATTTTAATTGCTGACTTACAACTCAAATAAAGACTAAGTATTGTTTGATATAATGCCCCATTGACACCATATACCTGTAGGGTTTTGAATAATTTCTCTCTTGGAACCTTGTGATATGCTTTTTATATATCTGCAAAACTTAAAATACAGATCTTTGTTATATTCCTATGATTTCTCAACTATTTGTCGTAAAGTGAAAATCTAATCCTGATAGCCTCTATTTGACCTGAATCCTGCTTGTTCTTCACCAAGCTTCTCTTCCACAATCTTTCTCAACTGTTTCTCAAGTATACTTGTATAAATCTTACCAGGAACACTCAGTAAAGAAATACTCCTGTAATTCTCACATTCAGTTTTATTTCCCTTTTTATATATGGGTACTATATGAGCTCTACTCCAATCATCTGGAGTTCGTCCTTTTGTACTATGCAGTGCAGCCACTGCAAACCTCAATACTTGAGCATTTCTGGTCAAATATCATCTACTCCAGCTGCATTTCCACATTTCAGGCTTTTGATGGCTTGAAGTATGGATATGTATTCCTGACTGTATCACTGTTGAGTGTTTTTTACCACTGTGCTATCACTGTTTGTTTCATTTAGCAATTTTTCGAAGTAATTACTCCATACTTCATTTCTCCAATTGGAGAAAAAGGATATCTTTTTCTCCAATTTTCATGTTACCGTTATCATCTCTAATTTCTTTTACAGCACTCTTTCCTCCATTTCTGAACTTCTTCAACAACCTCCAGAATATCTTGCCACCTTCTTGATGTTTATTTTCTATGTTCTTACCACAGTCTTCCCATGACTCTTGTTTAGCTATTTTTGTGTTTAAGCTTTCTTACATTTGTCTCTGTATTCTCTAAGAGCACAAGTTGACTTATTTGCCAGGAACTCTTGATATGTTTTCTTCTTTTCCTTCACTGCCTCTTTAACTTCCTGTGTCCACCATGGAGTTCTGATTTTTCTATCCTTATAGACAACCCCACATGTCTCTTTGGCTGAATCGATTAGTATTTTCTTCAGTACTTGCCACTGAATCCCCATGGTTTGGAACTCTCATTTTTTTTTAATAATGTTTGTATATTTTAGTCTACAGTTCACATCTGAGAGCTGCTCAACTTTATTCACTTTAAAACTTTCTTACATGTCTTGTTTTCGACATCGAATTCCATCTTATCCCGCTGAAGACTAAATGGCGATCACTTCCAATTTCAAATTCTCTGTACTCTCTAAATGTCCTGCACCAGGGGGAAAACATCACTGTCAACAATAACATAGTCAATGAGACTTTTCTTATTTCTTGGCTGTTCTCACCATGTGAATTTATGCACATTTTTATGTTGGAACATTGTGTTAGTAATAACTAGTCTATGTCCTGAGCAGAAATCCAACAGGTATATTTGCCATTATTATTAGCTTTGCTCTTTTCTCCAAATTGCCCAAAATATTTTTGTATGTCTGACAATCATTTCCTATTCTGCTATTTAGATCCCCAACATGGACCAACTTTTGATTTTCATTGTCAGTTGCTTTCTCTAAAGCCTCAAAAAATTCCTGTATTTCTACCTTAGCAGAACCTTCTGTGGGACCATAGGCACAAATAAGTCTCATTATCCAGTTCCTCATTCTGATATTTGCCCAATCACTCTACTTGAAATTGCCTGCTATTCAAAAAAATTAACCTCCTATTTAGTGTTGAATACTATGACTACTAAGATGGTGGAAGTAATGGAAAAGATTGGTATAGATTGGAATGACGGAAGGCTAATTATTTCACTATATATGGGACAAACTGCCATGGTGAGAGACATATATGGTACAACAGAACCAGGTATCATTGGATGAGGGGTAAGACAAGGCTGTTCTCTGTCACCAATTTTGTTTAATATGTATTCTGAAGCAATGTTTGAAGAAGCACTGGAGAATTCAGAAGAAGGAATAAAGATTTGAGGTAGAGAGATATTTGCAATAAGATAAGTTGATGACAAGGCATTATTATCAAATACTGAAACAGGACTACAACACCTGTTGAACAGGTTACTGGAATCCTGTATCAATTATGGAATGAAAATTAACATCAGAAAAACAAAGGTAATGAAAATAGCAAGGAAAGAGGCAAATATGGATATTAGAATAAATGGGGATAAATTGAATCAAGTAAAGACATTTAAATATCTAGGAAGTCTTATTAGCAGTGATGGAAGATGTAAAAGTGACATAAAAGCAAGAATAGTGATGGGAAGAAGATGCCTTTAATAGAAAATGGAATTTATTCAGAAGTAAAATGGATAAAAACCTAAAGAAAAGACTAATAAAATGTTATGTGTGAAGTGTTGCCCTCTATGCAGCTGAAACTTGGACATTGAAGAAAAGAAGAAATTAAGATTTTGGAAAGCTTTGAGATGTGAATTTGGAGAAGGATGGAAAAAATCAAATGGACAGATAAAACTACTAATGAAGAGGTCTTAGAAGTGGAAAGAAGTCTGTTAAGGAGGATAAAAATAAAGAAGTCTGTTAAGGAGGATAAAAATAAAGAAGTCTGTTAAGGAGGATAAAAATAAAGAAGTCTGTTAAGGAGGATAAAAATAAAGAAGTCTGTTAAGGAGGATAAAAATAAAGAAATCTGTTAAGGAGGATAAAAAGAAGCAAGGGAAACTGGATCAGACATATTCTGAGAAGGAATGGAATCATCAGAGATTCCATCGATGGAAAAAGATCCAGAGGAAGAGTAAGGAAAACAATGCTAGATGACATGCTGAATGGAGGCAGGTACACAACCTTGAAAGAGAAGGCTACTTTTCTGCTACTAAAAGAACCTGCTGAATTGCAGAATACTCAAGAAGAAGACTATGGCTACTCCTTCTTTTCCTTGATTGTCATTGTCTGAATATAACATTTTGTATTTATTACTCAGAAAGATCTCACCTATTTTTGTTTTGTTTCAGTCATCCCTATTATATCAGCTAGCTGAGGAATTGGTACTTATCCAATTCCTCAGCTAGCTCCATTTCTTTGCTATTCAGGCTTCTTATGTTGATAGTACCAATCTTGAACTCTGATGTTGAGTTGGGGTGTGTTTTAGGATTTGTCCCAGTAGCTGACTTTTTGCTGTTTGCCCTGGTTCCCTGGCAAAAACAACGGGGGGCCTTATTTACCTGGGCAACACCCTAGCTGGCATGAAATTTTGTCATGTTGCGCCATCATTTTATATTGTGGTTTAAGCCAATAGGAATACAACTTGGTCGGCTAAATCCCAAATTGCCAGCCCATTTGCATTCGTTCAGTATTCTAGATACCTAACAGAGTAAACCATGAGAAAATGAGGATTGGAGATTAGGTCAGAAGTCCCCTTGTCAGTTCTCTGCATTCCTTTAACCACCATACCGGCCATTATGGATCAAATAATACACACCTCCTATGCTTCGTATCCATCATATATTTCAGTGTAATATCAATAGCATTACAATTTTACAGTGCACTTCGCATCCGTGATAAACTTGACGTCTATAGACATCTTGGCCGGTAGCGTGCTTAAAGGCTATGTGGAGGTCTCCTCTTAGTTATACAACTTTGACCTTTAAGCACCCCCATACTCATTCCTAAATAAATAATGCAAACAAGTGTGGAAATCACTGAACAATAAGCATAATATCACATGCTTCGAAAATACTAAAAATTATACACAATGGACTAACAAAGAAGGCTGAAGAGTATATTGGCAATGACCAGTTTGGATTCAGGAAACAACTGGGAACATTAGAAGCAATTCCAGCTATAAGAACAGTTATCAAAAGAAGATTTGAGAAGAAGCAAAATACTCTGATTGGCATTCTTGACTTGGAGAAAGCCTTCGATAGTATTGACTGGAACCAAATATTCACCTCCTAAAAACAAAGGTAGATTGTTGAGATAGAAGGCTCATGTTTAATCTTTACAAGCACCAAGAAGCCCTAATAGAAACAGCTAGCAATAAATAAAAACTGCAATAGCAAGACTACAAAGAGGCATAAGACAGAGTTCTCTCTTTCACCCATACTGTTTAATCTCTACATTGAAGATTCAATAAATAAATTGAAAGAACTAATAGAAACAGGAATTAAGATAAATGGAATTGAAATTAACTGGCTACATTTTGCAGATGACATACCAGTTATAGCTGATAACGAAGATAAACTGAAATCCACCCTGACAAAAATGGAGGAAATTTCCACACAGTACATCCTAAAATTTATAAGAAAACAAAACTGTTAATGACAGGTAAAGCAAATCCAATGAAAATAAACCTGGAAATAAATAACTCAATACAACAGGTATTCTCCTTTAAATATCTTCGAAGTCTTATCACAGAAGATGGAAGAAACCAATCAGATATTAAAGCACGAATAATCTTGGCCAAAAAGGCATTCTACAGTAGAAGAAACTTTTTCATCAGTAAAGGACTTAGCATCCTGCTCAAAAAAGGCTAGTGAAAACATATATATGGATCATTGCATTATATGTTTGTAATCTTGGACGCTAACAAAACATGACATCAAAGAGTTGGAGGCATTAGAACTTTGGTTGTGGAGAAAGATGATGAAAATTAGTTGGACAGAAAGAAAAAGTAATGAAGTGCTAAATATAGTTCATGAAGAACAGTTACTAATGAACCACATCAATAAGAGAAAAAAAATCCTAATTGGACACCATTGAGGCATGGGGAACTGATTACAGAAATAATGGAAGGGACTGTAGAAGGAAAGAGGCCACAAGGTGGACCGAGAATTTCATATATAAATAATGTAATGATGCTAACTGCCACTAAGAGTTATAAAGAGATAAAAAGTAGGTCACAAGACAGGATGTTATGACGTGCTGCTATAACTAACCAATCTTCAGATTGATGCATCAGAGAAGAAGTCTAAATTATAGGCTAATTAGTATCTCAGGAGGTAAAACTACTGAAAAAGTTGGTCAAAAAAGGAATTCAGGATGGGTGGATAAGAATATGTAGCATGGCTTTATGAAGGGTCAGTCATACCTTAGTGATCTAACTTTTTATAATAGTGACAACTGAGTTGGATAAAGGGAATGGCTACATGATGATACTGCTGGACTTTGTGAAGGCATTTGACAGGATACTTAAATGAGTGTGTGACAGAAATGATTATGCAATGCTGAATGCAATTTCACAGGTTTCCAATTCAAATGGATTGGTAATGACATTACACCAGGGTAATTGTGGGTACAAGGGGATGGATATAAATGCAAGATGTATCAGGAATAAGGGAGAGGAGTTTTTGGCATTGGTCAGCTCTACTTGGCCAAAAATTATAACCATTAGTGAGATCTGGTTGACAGAAAATGATATAGTTGCAGGAAGATAATGTTAAAGAGTATTGTATTTTCAGGGAGGATAAAGGGAATAGGACAGGAGATGGGATATTGCTGATGATAGCTGAAGAATTACAACCAACAAAATTAGAAGTTAAAGGATTTTAGGTCTAGGGAAGATGGATCATTTGATGTTGTCTGGTGTAAAATAGAGGCCAGTAGGACAAAATATGTTGCTGGGTGCTACTATAGATCGGGGTGTGTGTGTTGGGGGGGTTGTCCACAGGAAGATGCCGATACTATATATTGGCAGATTAGTACAATGAGTGCAGGCTTGAACAATCATTATTTTAACTTTAACTATGGGGACATAGATTGGAGGGAGCAAAAGGGGCACGGTAAGATGGATGTGGAATTTATACTGTTGCTAAAGGATAATTACATAAAAACATTATAAAGGGGACGAGAGTGTTAATTCTGATAATAGCATCAGAAGATATATATCCATAACCAAAGTAGACACTGCTACGTCTTTCTGGGAAGTTGCTAAATATGTGGAATTTCTGTCAAGAAAGGGTTTATATTGAACTCTAAACCTGATAATTATGACAGACATAGGAGGCATCTCAGAGTAGCTATAAGGAAAAAAATGTGAGTAGTGCTTGGGAAGAGGGCAGGGATTGTTTGAGAGAAGCAGTATAAGACTGCATACTCAAGGTCAGGAGGCTAGACCAAGTGGGAATTAAGTGCAACAATTAGGGATGGATTAAAGGGTGGCTGATGGACAGATACAAAAAATCAGTGTGTGGAGTAGCAGAATCCAGGAGAAGGCAGATGACTAGTGGTGTGCTGCAGGGCTCTGTGCTTTGACCACTGCCATTTAATTTGTACATAAATGATATCGAAAATAACTTGAAGGAAGATTCTCAGTTGTTTGCTGATGATGCAAAGTTGGATAGAGTAATAGTTAATCAAGGCGACATAGAGAGCTTGCAGGATGATTTATATAGTCCTTTCTTTTAGACTTACACGGTGATCCGAATGCATTTTTGAAAATTATGGAGACAACTACCGTGTTTGAATAAAAACTTTAGTTTAATATAACTAAAATCTACATTCGACGTTTCAACCTTTATGTCAAGGTCATCTTCTGGAGTGTACAAATATACACAGGAAACAAGCTATACTACAATCAAACTGGTTTGTTAAAGACACTGACCAACTGCTACCACAATTGTTGGCCTGACCTCTGGTGAAAAAACCAACTAGCTGGAATGATGTTAATATATATATATATATATATATATATATATATATATATATATATATATATATATATATATATATATATATTAGACAACACTAATAATAGGACTCTAGCGTTGATGTATAATTTTTAATTTAATTCAATTTTTACTTTTTATTTATTTATTTATTTTAATTTAATTTAATTTTAATTTAATTTTTTATTTATTTTTTTATTTTTTTATATTTTTTATTATTATTATTATTTTTATTTTATTTATTTTTTTTTCACCAGAGGTCAGGCCAACAATTGTGGTAGCGGTTGGTCAGTGTCTTTAATGAACCAGTTTGATTGTAGTATAGCTTGTTTCCTGTGTATATTTGTATGCTCCAGAAGATGACCTTGACATAAAGGTCGAAACGTCGAATGTAGATTTTAGTTATATTAAACTAAAGTTTTTATTCAAACACGGTAGTTGTCTCCATAATTTTCAAAAATGCATGATTTAATTTATGTAGGCTGACATTACGAGCAAAACATACTAGATGTCAATTTGATCTGGAAAAGTGTAAAGTGGAGTATAGTGGTGGAAAGCAACCTCTTGAAAAGATGTGCTGTTTTGGGTAATAATCAGGGGTGTAGTCAGGCCAGGGTGTTGCAGGGCAATGCCATGGTAAAATTTTAAAACTATCAAAATATTGAAATTGCCTTCTTTAAACAGAGCACAACAGTGATACAAGGTCAACCATGTGGGTGTTGACTGGTGTGACTAGCACTGCTAAAATCAAGTAGCATTAACGACATACTTTTCAAAAATGATTCGATGTCATGAGTATAGTATGTATATGTATGGTGCAGTGCATAAGAGATGTGTTTGAGGAGAGAGAGAATAAATGGTAGATGAGAGAAAGTATGGATTTTGTAGGAAGTGCAATATATTTACTAAAATAAAGAGCTAAAAGGCTTCATTTCGGTGATGCAAAATTATATAAATCAAGTGGATATTAAATCCAGCATTACTTCAAAGCCGAATGCAGAAACTATGAAAGTTTCATCCGAAAATTTAAATGCAATATATTATTGAAAATTGAAGGGAAATATATTATTAGAGCAGGAGACAATGAATGTGAAACAGATAGAAAAGTGAGATGGTGTGAATGAAAGAAACGGAAATGAAAGCTAGAGCAACTGAGAGAGAGTGAGTGAATGCAAGAATGTAGAAGCAAAAGTTAGTGATTAGGGAGTGAAACAAAGTCTGAATGAGGAAATGGAAGTAAGGTGCAGCAGAATGAGAGATAGGAAGACTGCAGGAGTGACATAGTGAAATTGTTGGCATGCAAGATTGATGAAATAGTTATTGAAAATGAAAAATGAAATAAGGAATATGAGGAGTGATGTTAGACATTTAGTGGAAATTAATGAAAGTGTGCAAAAGAATAAGATGAAAGAAAAAAGAATAAAAGAAGTGAATAGTGATTTCAGGATGGTGGTGTATGGAGATTCCATAGTTAGAGGATTAGTTAATGAGAGAGTCCATAAGGTATTCTATCCAGGAGAGAGAAAGAGTAGGATAATTCAGGCATTGGACATGAGGAAGAAACGAGCAAGAGAATTAGTGTTGGTTGTGGGGATGAATTCAAAGCGGACATAAGGAGTATGTTAGGGAAAATATCAGGAGATTATTTGAGAAGCAAAAGATAACAGTGTAGTAATGGGAAAGGTTGTTGTTGTGTTGCCAAGGTATGACAATGATGAGTTGAGACGGAGAGCCAAAATCATGAATTGTGTGATAGTGGAGCTGTGTGAGGAGAAGGGAGTACAATTTGTGGATATATATGGCATGTGTCTAAGGGAAGAATGAAATTATACGGGTGTGATGGGTTGCATTTGAATGGCTTTAGAGTGAGTGCTCTGGAGAAAGTGTTGCTAGATGGAAGTACAGTATGTGATGCATGCAACAGTTCAGAAGTAAGAGATGAAGTGAAAATCAGGAGAATGGTATTGAAGAGCCAGAAGTTGGCAATGAAAACAGTAGTAGTGTGAGAGATGAAGAGACAGAGAATGGGAATGCATGAGGAACGGGTAAATGGAGGGGTGTGGACACGAAGGATGGCATAGGAAGAGTAGATGCTGAAAGTCGCAGTGAATGTGGGTATGAAGATGGAGTATATTGTGATGTGGGTAGGGAAGTTGAGTTGAAGCAGATATATGTGGTAAGTTATAAGTGATTGGGTATGGGCAGGTGTGGTGGCGAATTGCAACCAACAAGTGGCTTGGATAGGACTGGTTATAGACTTAAAATTGAGCTACTGTGTTTGTTTACAAATGCCAGAAGTATCAGAAATAAGGGAGATGAAATGGTTTCACTGGTTGAGTTTATTCACCCCAAAATCATTAGAATAAATGAAACATGGCTTAATGAAGTTGATATTCTGATGGGAATAGAAATGGAAAGATTCAGTATTTTTGCAAGGATAGTAAGGTCAAAAAGGAAGGGAGAGTTCTGCTGATATTAGCAGAGGAATTATGTCCACATAAGGTAGGCATGAAAAAGGGAAATAATGGCAGTAGTACTGAGGCAGTGTGGTGTAATGTGGAGGTTGACAGGAAAACATATTTAGTTGGATGTTGCTATAGACCAGGGATGTGGAAGGTGGTGATGAAGAAATGTATAAAAAACTTGGATTAGTGAATAGTAATTATTATGGATGATTTTAATCATGGCTATATAGATTGAAAAGAAGTGACAGCATTTAAGAATAAGGAAAATGGATTTCTGAAATTCTTGGGAGTTTCTCCACTGTTACTTAACTATCTCAGGCAGCATGTAATGAAGGGCATGCGAGGATCAAGAGTTTTAGATCTGATCATTTCATTGGAGGATGTAATTGTGAGTGGGGTTTCACACTTTCCTCCAGTTGGGGAGAGTGATCACCTGGGTTGTGACTAGCCATATTATTATTATGTGACACCTCCAGGGAGTCCAAGGACTCATTGTGGGAGGGCACACTACTCTACTTCGCTAAATACATCTCATCCTCTCCACTGCTACTTAATTCTCCTACTAAGACACTATTACCATCAATGCCATCTATCGACCTTCATCACTAACAAAAGTGTTTTTTGTCCTTAAATTGTTTGTGTTCTGAAGGTCGATTTGTCTCTATGCAAGATGAAAAACCCAGAGTTTCTGGAAGAAAAAACCCTGCTACCACTGTATGAGATCAGCTAACTCACCTTGAACTGAAAAAAGCCCATATAAGGATTCCCCTCGTCACGACAAGAATCAAACCCAGGTCTTTTCCAATCGAAGGGCACAATGTTTCGCTATTCTTCCAATTGCACTACGGCGGCTACATATGCAGACTTCTGTGAGGAAAGATATGTGGGATGATTGAGCTAGTCAAGAGTTATCAGGTTGGCATAGAATGGGAGAGGGGTTTAGAACAAGAGGCCATTGCTGGAAAATTGTGTAAGGAGGGTGTGAGCAGAGGATTGAGGAGAAGGTTCTTTGCATGGATAGTGTTTGGTGAGTAGAATGCTGCATTATCTGATTGTGTTGTGAATGTAGACACACATTGAATCAGTTTAAGGCATGGTTAGATGAACATTGTGTAGTGTGTATCCCACATTGAGTGTCTCCATAGAGGTCAGATAATATCGTATATATCTGACCTCCATATATCGTATAACTCCCTGATGTCTTTCATAAAGTCATCCACTAATATGATATCCAAACCCATTTGTTGCAACTTAAAACCAACTTGTTAAGTGGCACTCTTTTAAAATGTCATTGCAAAATTAAAAAAAAAAAAAAAGTATATGCCTTATCCTTATTTACTGCTCCTGTTATTCTATTATAAATGGCAACTAGATTACTAAAACAAGAGCATCCCCTTAAGAAATCTATGATGACTTGCAAAAATAATATTGTCCTTATGTGTTGAATTTCTTCACTCTTTTAGCCACAGAACAAGTACAAACAGGCCTGCATATAGTTCGATACCTCTATTTTACCAACACTATCTTTATGTATTGGTAGTGTCTTGCTCTTTTTCGACTCTTCAGGAACTTGTCCCATTGTAAGACTTATTAAACAACCAGGTTAATGGCATGCTCAATTTCACAGCATATTCTCTTAAAACACGGTGAAGTTCCATCTGTTTCACCCTTACAAACACTGGCCTACTCAGTGTTTCAAATGCATCCTCTTCATTCACTTCTTCCCTCTAGCGATAAAACCTGATTTACCAGAATGAAACACTCTAATAAAGTAATCATTGCATAGTTCAACTATGTTATCTGTCTTGATCCATTGAGTTCCATCTCCATATAAATTTTCTCTCCTCACTATACTAGTTACCTTCTTAGCCTGAGGCTTATTCTTCATGCAATTGTTCACCTCTCTCTTTCTGCCTTTCATAATCTCTTTTTCATCTGCAAATCCTGTTTAATTTTTGTAATCAGCCAAATTCTGAATGGAGAATCTATAGAACAAATAAAACATTTCAGGTATTTAGGCTCAATTTTTAGTAAAGATGTCAAATTAAATATGGAAATAGACAATGTTGGTATAGCAGGGAGTAAGTTAAATAAATTAATATACAATGAAGGAAATTAGTCAAAGCTAAAATAGCTGTAACAAGGCAATATTCAAACCAGTTTTAACTTATGGATCTGATAGCTGGGTTAGAAATAGAACACACAAAGACTAAGACACCACATATGAGAGTTCTGAGAAAAATTAGAGAAGTGAATGGTCAAGTCAAAAGATCTTTCAGTATCAATCTTATAACTGTCTCTCAATCATTTAAATGTTTCATTTAAATGTATTTTAGAACACCGAAATATAAGATATGACTAATTTGGAGGAAACTTTTTCATAGTTAGTTCAATATGAAAAGATTGCATCATGTTATTCTAATATTCTGTACACCCCTCCTCGTATCACCTCTTCATCTTCTATTCATCCTCTGCATCAACCTTTGCAGGATACATTCTTATATAACCTCATATTCAAAACAAAAATTTGAAAAAAGAACTTGACTTTGGTAGCATTCAGGAACGTGTATTGAGTTAATCTCAAATGGTCTGGTAACTTAAATAGAATGGGAAAGGAAAGTTTAACACAACATGTTTGATGCCATGGGGAAAAAAAAAAAAAAAAAAAAAGAGGAAGACCAAGAACTATGGTGATCAATGCAGTTAGAAGTATTTTAGAACACCGAAATATAAGATGTGACTAATTTGGAGGAAACTTTTTCATAGTTAGTTCAATATGAAAAGATTGCATCATGTTATTCTAATATTCTGTACACCCCTCCTCGATTCTACATATCAGGACTTTGTAGCTTTTATCTCATATAGTTTCAAGTGGACTACATTTCTCAAGTCTTCTGATGAACTTTTAGTTTTTTGTTGGTTGCAATTCTTCTGCTGTCATTAGTAAAAAGTAGATCAGTATAGCATATTTGAGCAGGATAGCAAGAGTATATAACAGAGTGGTGATATATTAGTGGCGAAGGATGAAGAGATGTCGGGAAGGGTCCAAAGGCGACTGACCTTAGTCCGTCGCCTTTGGAATGTTGAGTATGAGGAAAGATTGAGAAGATGTAATTTGCAGAGTCTGATGGACAGGAGGAAGAGGTCAGATATGATAGAAACCTACAAGTTGGTAAGGGGTTGTTATAGGATCAGTGGTGGAGAAGTTCTACAGAAAATAGTGGGAAATCGGGGGAGAACCAGAGGTCATCCCTGGAAACTGTATAAAGAAGGTGTGAGTAGGGGAGTGAGAGGCAGGTTTTTTTCGTGCATAGTTGAATATGATTGGAATGCCTTGCCTGAGAGTGTGGTGTCCGCAAGGAGTTTGAAAGTGTTCAAGGCACGGTATGATGAGCTGTGTGTATGATAAAAGGATCTCCCAGATAAGGCTTTGACTCCGTGAGGTCTTGGGGTAATAATAAAATAATAATTATAAGTGAGATGTTCTCTGAGTGAGAAATTACTAATGTTAATGTCAGGTTGGCTGGATAGGATATTTAGTGGGAAGTTGCTATTCCAGAGAATACAGGAGATTTAGGTATTTAAATTTGGCAAGTGCAAAATGAGTAATCTTTATGGGAGATTTTAACTATAGCTGTAAAGGAATGGGATTTCATGGACAAATTTTTAAGGCATCATATAGTAGAGGGAACATGAGGTTCAAGAGTTTTGGATTTAGTCCTAGCCTAACAGATTGTCTTGACCTCATTTGGTGAGAGTAACCATATAGTCTTGAGAGGATGAATTGTGACATGTAGAGATATAGAATTTGTGCAATTATAAGGCATGTGGTTATAAGAATCTTAGAAATCAGCTTGTGTAATTCTGTGATTGGAAGAATTGGAAGGGAGAGAGAGAGATATCACCAGTACAAGGGAACTAGTGAAGAAATATAAGTGACAATGACAAGTTGTTTTGCTATAAAGCAGATGACTAATGAGCCAAGCAAGAACTGCAGATGGAAAGAGAAGTTAGAGAAAAAAAGTACAAAGAGAAAAGTAGAGAGTAGTTGTATGATGACCATGACTGAGGCCAAGAAAGTGACTAGCATAGTAAGAAAGACAACTGAATATAAGAAGAGATGAGCACTATGACCCAAGGAAAATCCTAAGGACGTCTTTCATTAAGTGGCCAGTAGGAGGAGAAATTATTGTAGAAGAATGACATTGTCAGATGAAAATGAAGTAGAGTAACCAATGCAAATTACAGTGGAATTATTTAATGATAATTTTATTGGGGTATTTCATCCTGATAAAATAGGTTTTATTATTAGTGATGAGGAGGGTTCAAGGTTTAAAGTGCACAAGGAGAATATTTTTGAATGCTAAGTGCTCTGGATGTCAATAAGATGGTTGAACTGGATGGGATATTGCCCCATCCAGTCCAATCCAGAGAATGTGCTAAAAATCTCATAGAGAGAGAATGTGCTTGGAACTGATAGTTTCATTGACTTGGCTTTTCACTGAAAGTATGGCTATGGAAAATAGGCAAATTTTCCATAGCCATAGGAGTGCAAATAAAGTGAATATCTGTAATCTACTGGTGACATTGCCAGTGGATTACAGAGATATTCGGTTATTTACAGATGATGTGAAGTTGGGAAAGCTTATTAGTGATAGTGCCTATGTAGTGGCTCTTCAGAAGGATTTGAATAAGCTGTACAGATGGACAAAATGAAGATGGTTTCAAGGTTTAAGTTTAATGCAGCTAAATGTAAGGTCTTGAAATTTGGAATCCACCAATGGGAGACTGCGTGCTCTATTGATGGACCTATACTAGAGAAAGTAGAGAGGAGGCAAGGGATTTTGTAGCGATGACAAAAGAAATTTGATAATTAGGAAAAATATCATGAAGGTAACCCATGGGATTGCTGTAATACTTGAAGATGCTGAGCAGCATATAGATAGCAAAGTGGTCATTCCACTGTATAAAGCTCTGATCAGATCACATCTCTATTATTGTACTCATATCTGATCACCGGGATTTGAAGGAGATAACGTATCCTTGGAGAGGGTGCAGGAGCAGATAACAAAAATATCAGGACTGTACAGTATAGTTATGAAGTTAGATAAGAATGTGTACTGCAGAGTTTGATTATAGAAGATGAAGAGTTTATATGATTTAAACATTTAAATGATTGAGAGATAGTTACAGGATTGACACTGGAAAGATCTTTTGAAGAGAAGACAAAAGGTGAGCAGAAGGAAGGAAGACAAGGATTCATCTCCCCAGAAATTACAAATAGGAACTGGTGAGGTTTTTTTGCTCTTGGAGGGTCGTTGGACCATTGATTACATTAAATTAAAGATGCCAGGAAATTATATTCTTGGTTTAAGTTTTTATTTAAGTGTAAGCACTTAGATAATTGTACTCATATCTGATCACCAGGATTTGAAGGAGATAACTTATCCTTGGAGAGGGTGCAGGAGTAGATAAAAAAAAAATATCAGGACTGTACATATGCAAACAAAGTTTGCATATGGTCACTTCATGACTGGACTACCTGTATATGGAGACTGATGACTTCACATCAATTGTCTCACTATCTCATAATGCAATGCACATATCGTTACAGACCATTATGGGAAGGGCCACTACCCAGAACAGTTTTGACCTTAATTGAAGTCTCATCAGTGGGAGCCAGAACCAGAAGCGATACCAAGGTTGAAGTAATGCAGAAGTCATATTTCCATATACAAGTAGCCTAAGGGTAATTACTAAAATACTCTGGATTAGAGATAGATGTTGAAAGTTTTTCATTTGGTTATACTATAAATTAAAGATGCCAAGAAATCATATTTCTGTTGTTTAAAATCCTTTATCGGCATAAGCAAACAAAGTTTGTGTGGGAAGTTACTTCATGACTCGGCTACTTGTATATGGAGGCTGATGACTTCATATCAATTGCCTTAGTATGTGAAGTCAGCAGCCTCCATATACAAGTAGCCCAGTCATGAAATGACTTCACGCACAAACTTTGTTTGCTTATGCTTGGATAAAGGATTAAACCAGGGATATATAATTTCTTGGCATCTTTAATTTATAGTATAACCAAGTGAAAAAAACTTTCATCATGGATTACATTACCTGATAGGGTGATGAGAGCACACAGTTGGGGAAAGAGTTTAAAGAGTGGTATGATAGATTTTGTTGGCTCTCAGGTGGACTTTTGATGATGAATCTTATGACTATTATTGGAGGTTCCTGAAAAATAACAGTAATAAAAAAAAATAATAATAATAAAACATGCTCCTCCAACCTTGTTGTTCTCACCTCACTGAAAATATAATATCCCTTCCATACTTTTTTCATACCCTCTCACATTCCATACTTTTCATTCTCTGTCATTTGTTCCAGCCAAAATGATTATCTCCTTCATTTTTGAAATCTGACGGTATCACTAATATCTTTAATCTTCACACCAGAAAAGCACAGTGTAATCATGCATTCATCAAGCACACTCCTAAACTGATGCTTAGGAGTGTCTGATGTTTAGGAGTGTGTGTGATTATACAAATCTGTAATCTTCACAAATCTGACATCTTCACCTCTTAAAGTGAAGATGTCAGATTTGTGAAGCCATCTTACTATTCTCATCTTTCTTTTTCTTCAGTTATTTCTGTATTTGTTTCTTCATTCTGTACACATTCATACTTTTGTGCATTTTGTCACTGTCTTTTTTTTTTTTTTTTTTTTAAAGTTATATATCTTTTTTGATAGTGTATATATTTATATAAGCAATTTGAATTATGATTTCTTAATACCATCCAATTCCTTAGTTCTTGAATTTGGAATTTAAGATTGTCCTTGTTTTATTTATTTTTTTTTTTTTGAAGGTAGGGTCTTTATCTTTTTCTTTATATATATATATATATATATATATATATATATATCAAAAATTGTTTTTTACGGTATCTGTGTTCCATTTAAATTCAGACATAATTTATACCATAATGATATTATGGCATTAGTCATAATCATAAAATTATTCATGAAATTACCAAAAGAAAAGATTTTTTTTTAAACTTTGTTGTACTAGCTAACCAGCCCCATATATAAATTTTTTTTTTTCTCTGCACATCATAAATCTCCAGAACAGAGTCCTAAAAACCATAAAAACAGCAAAAACTGAAACCAAAAAAAATCACAAAATAATACATCAGTAATACACTAAAAAAAAAAAAAAAAAAATTCCACATACACTTCATCAACATTCATTGATTTTAATATAAATCATATGCATTACCACTTAAATCTATCCAAACCAGACTTGTTAATTCCTAATGAAACCTCAGCTAGTGACCTAATCAACTGCCATTAATCAACTTCCAAACCACATACTGCATGCTTCCTTCAATCACAGTATCTTTTCGCTGATCAGGCTGATAGTGATGGCAAAATGTCCATCCACCAAAATACCAGATAATTCTTAAAATCATAGTCAACACCAGACTCCCACCTGGGGTGTTCATCAAAAACTTTCCTAAAAGTGCTTAATGTTATCCAGAAGAGGGCTTTCTGTATAATAGAAGATTCCTTTCTTACGGAAAGGGATCATCACTACAATCATACTCTCTCTCATAGACATTCTCATTCTGCCTTATTCCTTCTATAGTACCACGAAAATTTCCAGTTTTCATAACCCCTTTTATTGCTAAAGTAGTCACCATCATTATTATTATTATTATTCAGGTCGCCAAGGAGTCAAAAGACTCATCGAGGGGAGGTCCCCCCCCCTGAGAAACACAAAGTCTATCATACCACTCTTTAAACTCACTGACCGTTCTCGCTCCCACCACTCCATCAGGCAATGCATTCCACGGCTCAACCACCCTCCACACAAAGAAACCACTCCTTACCCTCTTGCTCACAGTTTCCTTTCGTAACTTCCAGGGATGGCCTCTTGTCATCACTCCTTCCCGCTGTTCAATCAAGCGAAAGAACTCCCCAGTGTCAACCCTGTAACCACCTCTCAACAGTTTAAAAGTCTCAATCATATCACCTCTCCTTCTTCTATCCACCAAACTCTGCAGTCCACATTCTCTCAGCCGATCCTCATAACTATCCTTGTACAGTCCTGAAACCATCTTTGTCATCCGTCTTTGTATCCTTTCCAAAGTTAATTTATCCCCTTCAAATCCTGGGGACCAAATCTGAGAACAATAGTCCAAGTGTGGTCTGATCCGAGACTTATACAGCAGAATGATAACCCTCTTATCTCTGCAGGTCACTGTCTCCACCAAGCTTGAGCATTTCTGCCCAGCTTGATAAGTACTGAACCAGTTTCTCTTCCTCTTTCATTAAATGTATCACTATTCTTAGGAGCAGCCTGTCTTCCTTAAAGATTATATCCTGTTTCCCCCAAGAGATGTCCTATTTCTTTCTTAATCTCTTGCCCACACTCACACACAATTGATATGCTATAGGTCGGTGGTGTTCAACCCGTCGATCGTGATCAACAGGTCAATCGCGGAGCAATTTTTGGTCGATCTCTTGTTTATTCCTCCTTACTTAGAAATTTAATTAAAACTGAAAACATAATATTTTATTTACCATTATTTTGTATTATTTTTTAATTCTCTTTAAGCATATTGCTATTATTTATTTATTTTTTGTTAAAAATGTCAAATCAGTAATTTTCTTATAAGCCCTGGTAAATTAATTAATTTGGATCAGTGGAAGTCAAACAGCGAGCTGAGTGAATACGATTATAAGCAAAGCACATCGTATGCGTTTCGTTTATAATCGTGTTTACTCGTAACTACATCACACTACCCACTGTTAGAATTTCAGTTGCTCTAAATTTATCGTTGGATTTACCATTATTTTGTTCGCTAATTGACATTTTTTATTTTAATAAAATATTTAAAAGTTAGTTTTTTTAATTTGAGGATAATCATGAGTGTATCAAAGAAATCGAAGACTCATTTTCACAAGAATAGGAAATGGATTATTTCTTTACAATGGTAAATGGAAAGTGTTGTTGTTTGATTTGTAATTCATCTGTAGCAATTCAAAAAAAAAGATAATATTGAGAGACATTTTCGATCACTATGCAAAATATGAAGAAGATTTTCCCAAATATTCCAAAATACGTGAATCAAAAATTATAAATTTAAAGACGAGACTTTCTGGACAACAAAATATGATTTCGAAAGTAATAAATAAACCAATATCAGCCAGTATTGCATCTTTGAAAGTGTGTCATTTATTAGGAAAATCAAAAAAGCCTTTTACTGATAGAGAGTTAATAAAAGGATCATTTTTGCAGCAGCAGAATCTTTATTTTCTGATTTTAAAAATAAAAATGAAATCATTTTGAAAATTAAAGATTTACATCTAAGTTTCCAGAACAGCGGTTATGAGAAGAGTTGAAATTTTAAGTGCTGATTGGAATACTCAGTTAATGTCAGACGTTCACCAGTGTGTTGTGTTTTCATTACAATTTGATGAATCGAACGACTTCACTGATTCTGCTCAGTTAATGGTATATATTCGCATGGTATTTCAAGATTATTCAAGTAAAGAACTTTTGAAAATTGTACCATTATTGGGAAGGACTAGGGGAGAAGACATTTTTTTCAGCAGTTGATGAATTTGTGAATCAACACAAACTTCCGCTTTTTAAACTTGTGTCTATTATTACTGATGGTTCTCCTGCAATGATAGGTAATAAATCAGGCTTCATTTCCTTATGTAAAAACGATGACAAATATCCAGATATTTTAACGTACCACTGTATTATATCCACCAACAAGTACTGTGTAGTAAAAGATTAAACACAAAATATGTTTTGGATATTACATTTAAAATTGTAAATTCTGTTCTAGGAAAAGCCCTGCAACGGCGGTTATTTAAATTACAGGCAGATGATGATAGGGAACTTCTGTTGTACGATAATGTTCGCTGGCTCAGCAGAAGTTAATTTTTAGAAAGATTTCTAGTGTTAATTAACGATATAAAAATTTTTCTTGATGAAAAAGGAGATATTTATCCACAATTGAGTGATAAAGATAGTTGTTACACTTATCATTTTTAGTAGATTTTTTGTACAAAATTAAGTAATTTAAATTTAGAGTTACAAGGTAGAGATAAAAATTTAATTGGCATGTTAAGTTCAATAAAAAAGTTTCCAACAATACTTACTTTTATTAAAGAAAAATATAAATGACTGCAAATTTAGACATCTCCCATATTTATTAAAATTTTTTTAACAAAATCAAGAAATGCTTCGCTGTGATTTAAAATAATTTTATTCGTGAAATAGAATTAGTTGAGGAAGAAATAAATTCAAGATTTAAAGATTTTAATAAAACTGAAATGATTGTATCTTTTATCAATAATCCATTTCAAGAAAACTTGAACATCACAGAAATTTCAAATAAAATTAGTGGGCTGTTTGATATAAACCAAATTGAAGTAGAACTTGAGATAATAAACATTCAGAGTAGTTTAAATTTAAAATCAATAAACAATGAATTCATTTGGAAGTATACACATGAAAAATTTCCAATATTAACTGATATTGTGCAAAAAATTCTGTCGTGTTTCGATCAACATACTTGTCCGAATATGCTTTTTCAAATATGAATGTCTTAAAAAATCAATTAAGAAACCAAATTACAAATGATTATTTGGGTGATTGTCTGCAATTGGCCACTTCTTCATATCAACCTAACTATGAAAATATTGCAAGGTCCAAGCAATGCCAAATTTCACATTAACTTTTTTTTTTAATCAACCAGCATTTCCTGTAACTTGTGAATTTGTAATCAATCTGTTGGTTTTTTTTAACTTTGATTTTCCAAAATAGATAAATATTTTATTCCAATATATTTGTTTTACTTGTTGTATTAAAATAATTGAAAGTGATAAATAACTTTTTAAATACACAAATGAAGTTTTTAGTTTCTTTCAAGTTTTTAGGACTGGGAGAGTGGGTCCTTCAAAGTGAGTGAGCGCATTTAACTGCATAGTTGTGTGTAATCTGATATCAGGTTGGGGGAAGATGATCTATATAATAGAGTAGATCGCCAAATAACTTAGTATAGAAAAGTAGCTCGCATAATAAAAAAAGGTTGAACACCACTGCTATAGGTTGTGCAACATTTCGTGTGTGGGTATGATATACTGTGTGTGTGTGTGTACATATAAAACCTGCATTATATATAATCTAACTACAAATACAGTATTTTATGAAGTATTTAAATGATTAGAGTGAGAAAGAAAATTATTTTGAAATAGGTGCTAATACTATCTCCTACAATGGAACTTGCTCAACAAACAGGTGATGTGGCTAAAAGAATGGCTAAATATTGCCCAGATATAAACTTTAGGTTTCTGGTTAAAGGAGAAAAGTGTAAGTTATTTTTAAAATTTTTTATAAACATTTTCCAATGTTGTTTGTTCATTTTACATTTAATTTCAGAATTACAAAAATATAATTTTTTTTGTCCTTGCTGTTATAGTACTTGAATTCTTTCTTTGAGTACAAGTACTCAAAGTACTGGGTGGTTTAAATGCTTGCCTAGGCAATATGAAAATCTAAAATCATGTTGGAACATTTGGAGAATTGGTAAAAAATAGAAACTTCCAAAGATGAATCGATTTCTCTATCTACAATAATCTAAGAATAATGAATATAGTGTTCAAACACAAAGACGTTCATAAATTCACATGGTCAGCAAGTGGATTAAAATCTATTATAGACTATACAATAGCAAATAATAAAATAGGTAGATTCATTCTTGATGTTAGTCTTCCAAGGTTTTGAAATTGAATCAAATCATTATTTATGTGTGACATATAGTACATATATAAATAATGTGTGAATAAAGTACCAGTATCCATTAGATAACCAAGAACTTAGGTTCAAAGTCAGCTCATTATCTTACTCTTCTTCTTTCACTATGCGTTATTCCCGCTTTCTATGCAGGGTCCGCGTGTTACTTAGATGCAACTTCTTGTTAGTACCACTCTCAACCGACCTGTCGCCCTAGTCTGCTGCTGGGGGGGGGGGTATTTTTTACTGTAGCAGCGTAAGTTCATGGGGCCAGTTTACCTGCTTGCGGAATAAAAAATGCCAGATAAACTGGTGGGAAAAACCCTACTGCCCGCGCCCAAGACCGGCTAACTTGGCTATGGCTGAGGAAGATCCTTAAATTCCTCACGTCTTCAACAGGAATCGAACCTGGGACACTCCTTCCCCAATCATATGGTTGCAAAGCGCAAAGCCACTAGGCTAACCGCACTGACAGTTCATTATTATTATTAAACAAGACCTCATGGAGTCAAAGACTCATCTAGGAGGTCCTTTTATCTCACACACATCTCATCATACCGGGTCTTAAACACATTCAAACTCCTTGCAGACACCACACTCAGGCAAGGCATTCCAATCATTCACAACTCTGCACGAAAAAAACCTGCCTCTCACTCCCCTACTCACACCCTCTTTATACAGTTTCCAGGTATGACCTCTGGTTCTCCCCTGATCTCCCACTATTCTCTGTAGAACTTCTCCACCATTGATCCTATAACAACCCCTTACCAACTTGTAGGTCTCTATCATATCTCCCCTCTTCCTTCTCTCCACTAGACTCTGCAAATTACATCTTTTCAATCTTTCCTCATACTCGACATTCCAGAGGTCAGAAACTACCTTAGTCAGTCGCCTTTGGACCCTTTCCAACATCTCTTCATCCTTCTGAAAACCAGGTGACCAAATCTGGGCACAATAGTCCATGTGTGGCCTAATCAAAGCCTTATACAATGGAACAAGAATCTCTCTACTTCTACACGTCAGTGTACTCCGCATCATTCCCAAAAGTCTTTGTGTTGTCTTCACAATTTTGGCGATGTGTCCCCTAAATTTTAGATCCTTATCCACTATCACTCCCAGATCTCTTATTTCCTCTACTTCCAACAATATATTCTCACCAAGCATAAATTCTGTATCCCATCTTTGTTTTCCAAATTTTAAAACCTTACATTTTGCAACATTGAACTCACATCCCCATTTCTGTGCCCAATCACTCAATTTATTCAAGTCTTCTTGCAAGGCCACAACATCTTCACTACTCTTTATGGTTCGTCCCAACTTTGCATCATCTGCAAATCCCAAATCTTTTCCCATTTCCCAAATCTTCGAAAGCTTAATGCAATCATGGAAGAAAACCACCATGCTCCACCACAGCAAATTCAAGAAAGAGAGACTTTTCTTAGAAGCAGCAGCACCTCTCAGAAACCAACCAAATCTTAACAAATACGGTTGCATTAAGCTTCCGAAGATTTGGGAAACACTCATCACCAGAGATCCCACCTTACATTCCAGGCCACCTACTACCGCCCTTAGAGGGCGCTCCACTTAGATAGGACTTTAGTGTCACCCACGTGGTCGGGCTTAGTATTGTAAGTTTTTGTGTGCATGTTACATTAATTGTTTTTGTAATCCCCGTAGATGTCCTAGTGACTAGGACGAAATATAGGAGTATTAAATTCTAATTTAATTCATTCTGAGTGTTGTAAAAAAATCCATTAAACCTCCAACATAATGTCCTCACAGCACTTAAGCCTCTACACAAGAATATTAATACTTCATTCATGATTTAAAATGTATTGTATTTCCTGAGCTAAGTTTGCTCCTATGTAAATTGTAAATTAAGCACTTGTTAAATTTACAATTTAACAAGTGCTGTTAAATTTTTATTGAAATAATAATTGTAATTTTTTTAGTTATTTATTCTTTATAAATTCTGTATATAACTTGTAAATATATCCTAAGTGAACTTTAATATATGCATTTTATTTGTTGTCATGGAAAGTGAAAGTATTTCTAATGGACTCTGCTAATGTGATTTGATTGGCTGCTGTCAGTAAACTAAGTAATTTTAGATAGCGCGTGCCTTGGCTTATGGAGAACTATACAATGATCATGTGAGAATTGTGTGTTTTGGGCGGGAAAAAGGAGAGGGGATTTATGAGATAGAGGAAGAAGGAAAATGGCGTGAGTGTAGATAGGTAGTGAGATGTGACCTAACCTGAGATTGAACGTCGCAACGAGGATTTGGAAGCTTGTTTCGATTTTAAGGAATCTTACTTCGAACTCATAATTATTTATAGTTTCCTGTCACCTTGTAAAGGAATTTACCTGAGTGAATGGATAATAATAATATGTTTGAGATTTATCGTAAGACAAGTTATTACGAGCAAGAAAATATCTTTTCCAGTCTTGGCAAATAAGTTGTTGATCTCAGGGATACTACAAGTTTTGTGTTGTCTATAGCGGAAGATTATCGAGTGCCTAGAATTGTATGAATTTTTCATAATGTGCAAACTATGATGATCATTCCGGTAAGAATATCTATTCTATAACTAACGTGTGATAGTGTTGCTTGTGTCCAGAGAACTTGGTAAAATTTAGTGTTCCTGAAGCCAGCTGATTGAGTGATATTATAAAACATTTCCTTGTGAAACAAAATGTGAGAAACTTCATTAAAGAAATAGTTCGTGTTTGAATGTGTTATCTCACTACGTATATGTAAAATCAAGACTGAGCCTTTTAAGAACTATTTTAATCCTCTGATAATTATTGGTGATGCTTGTTAAGTGTTTGATAAATTGAAGTTTACGAATTTTTCTCTAAGACTAAAAAGAATTAACTTTTAAGTGTTTTGCTGAACATTGATGTTGTTTAAAGTGAAACTAAGATGAAATCGTAACGGATGAGAGTTGTGAAAGCCTTATACATAAGTAAATGATATACCCAGCTGTGTAGATAATACTTTATTGAATGTATAAATTGTTTTCTAATTGTATTGATCTTAATAGAGTTATTGTTTCTTAGGTAAGAATAATTTTGTGAGAGAATTAAATATCTTGAAAATTTATTTTTCATTTGGTCAGACTATAATAAATTTAGTTTAATCCTTTATCCAAGTGTGTGCAAACAAAGTTTGCACCTGAAAGTATCTTCAGGACAGGGGTAAAGTGGTACAACACCGGGCGACTCCTTGCAATGTTGGAGCAAGCTAGCAACACTCCTATCTCAGTATCTCCCATAATGCAAAACACATCTCCTTGTGGATATGTATAGTCTTATGCATTAAGAGAAGGGCCACTACCCAGATTAGTTTCGACCTTCATTGAGGTCTCATCAGTGGGAGCCAGGCCCAAGTGGAGATACCAAGGCAGAAGCATTAGCAAGTTCATCTCCCCCTATAGGAACTCCCAAACGGTGTGCCACATTTTTATTAAATTACTCTGGATTTAGAGAAAGATGTTGAAAGTTTATTTTTCACTTGGTATCTCCAGTGATGAGACCTCAATGAAGGTCGAAACTAATCTGGGTAGTGGCCCTTCTTCTTAATGCATAACGTTATACATATCCACAAGGAGATGTGTTTTGCATTATGGGAGATACTGAGATAGGAGTGTTGCTGGCTTGCTCCAACATTGCAAGGAGTTGCCTGGTGTTGTACCACTTTACCCCTGTCCTGAAGATACTTTCAGGCGCAAACTTTGTTTGCACACACTTGGATAAAGGATTAACTAAATTTATGAATTAAATATCTTGTTTAACTCTATTCTTATGCTTACCTAATTTCAGTTTCATTGCATCGCTCATTAAAATAGGAATTTTTCGGGAAACCCTATATAAAAGTAAGACAATTTCGGCCTGTAGTAAGTTCTCATTGCTGTAGTGCTAATTGGTGCTTGATTCCCTCTCAAAAAAAAAAAAAAATTGTGCGATTTTAAACATAGAGTGGTGCAGTGTAATAGAAATTTTCTTTATGTTTGAAAGTGGGGGTCAAATAACAACAGATAGCAACAGATTTGAAAGTGGGGTCAAATAACAAAGACAATTTCGGCCTGTAGTAAGTTCTCATTGCTGTAGTGCTAATTGGTGCTTGATTCCCTCTCAAAAAAAAAAAAAAAATTGTGCGATTTTAAACATAGAGTGGTGCAGTATAATAGAAATTTTCTTTGTTTGAAAGTGGGGTCAAATAACAACAGATAGTAAAAACAACAGCTAGCAAATATAAAGGTTTGATGAAAGACAGAACCAACAGTGTGAATTGTAAATTTATAGTGAAACAAATTTGAACAGAAAAATACATTTTTAAAAGTTAAGTGTTTGTAATTTAATATTATTTTAGTTGTTAGTTTTATGATTTTTTTGCTTTTAAACTGAAAGAATTTAATTTAGGATTAATTAATTAGTTGATTTTAATAAAATATGCCGGCCAATTTTTTTTTATTTAAACTGAATAATTTAATTTAGGATTAATTAATTAGTTGACTATTAACAAAATATGCCAGTCAATTTTTTTTATATATGAAATTGTGCTAAAAACTATTAATTCTGAATACCTTCCCCCCCCCCCCCCCCAAGAATTAAAAATCATTAAAATCGATGCAAAATGAAAATGTATTTATAGTTTACATCAATAAATAATTACAGAAAAAGCTAAAAGATGTTTATGGATGTAATTATTTAATTAAATCAGTAATTATAAAAATTTATTGATGTAATTATTTGTCTCCAGGTTCCCTTCTCCCCTGGAAAATTTTCTGCTGATGCATACAGTCAAATTGATTTTAATATCTATATTAATAATATAAGAGAGTAGAGGGAAACAACCAGTTTTGCATTCACATAAAAGAGTACACCAACATCAATACAATTTTATTCGTCGATGATCAGGTTCTAATTGAAGATAATGAACATTTAAAGGCTGAGACCTAGTTAGAAGCAAAATTTCCATCAATGATATTATGCAATGGTTCAGACATTCAAATGACTTTCATAAGATAACTGGTATCTAGGCTACCAGTTATCTTATGAAAGAGAGATAGACATGCAACATAAAATAACCAAATTATATAGGACTAACAAAAATTATCAATCAGATATTATTAGAGGCCATGGAGTCAGTAGACTCATCACGGGAGATCCAAACTAGCAAAACAATATCTGTCATATCTCTTCTTGAATTCATTTACAGATGAAGAGCTCACAACTAAGTCAGGCAACGAATTCCACTCATTCACCACCCTCCAGGCAAAAAACCTTGTTCTGACACCCTTGTTAACCACACTCTTCTTTAATTTCCAGGAATGACTTCTTGTTCTTCCATCACTATCACACAGCTGAAACATTTCCCCTGCATCAGTCCTATAAAAACCTTTCAGTAATTTAAATGTTTCTATCATATCCCCTCTTCTCTGCCTATCAACCAACCTCTGCAATCCACAAGCTCTCAATCTATCAATGTAGGGAGCATTTTGTACATCACTCGCCAACTTAGTCACTCTTCTCTGAACCCTCTCCACAGCCTCCTCATCTCCAAGGAATCCAGGTGACCAGACCTGAGCACAGTAATCCAAATGTGGAAGTATCGATGCTTTATAAAGGGAAATAATAACCTCTTTATCTCTGGATGTCAGCATGTTCCTCAACAACCAAGTAATCCTATGTGCAATCTTGGACACCTTAGCAATGTATCCTCTGAACTTCATCTCCCTATCTACCAACATCCCTAAATCCCTAACCTCATCAATCTCTTGGAGTACTGTTCCATCAATGTAGTACACAGCTGGTAATCTTTTAATCCCAAAATGCATGACTTTACACTTTTCCACATTGAACTGACATCCATTACCTTTTGCCCATTCTACCAGCTTATTTAAATCATCCTGCAAATTTTCAACATCAGCTTGTTTTTTATTGTGCTACCCAACTTTGCATCATCAGCAAACAACTGAATATCTCCCTTTAAGCCATTTCCTATATTATTTATATACAAATTAAACAACAATGGCCCAAGCACAGAGCCCTGAGGCACACCACTGGTCACCTGCCTCATTCTGGACTCTGCTCCTGCATACACCACCTTATGGTATCTCTCCCTGAGCCATTCTCCTATCCATATCACCAATTTAGTATCCATTCCCATCTGCTCCAATTTGCATAACAGTTTTCTATCCTGTCAAAATCCTTAGCAAAATCCAGAAGTACCACTGTGTAGCCAGTTCCTTTGTCCAACTCAGATGTCATTCTATTATGAAAAGTTAATAGATTGCTAAGGCAGAATCTACCCTTAACAAAACCATGTTGGCCTCTATAGAGTATCATATCCTGATCCACCCATTCTTGAATTTTGTCTTTAACCAACTTTTCCAATACTTTTACTACTACTCCTGAGATGGTGATTGGTCTGTAAGAGCCACCCTTACGCAAAGGAACCACTTTGTCTAACTTCCACTCCCTAAATACTGAATCACTTACAATTACACTGGATTTCTTCCAGTGCAATTGTAACATGATTCCACCCTGATCAGAATGAAAAAAACCTTATAAATTGATCACTGAATACCTCAACAATGTCTTCTGCTGCAGTTACCATTCTACCACTTTCATCCATTAACTTCTTATTATCATGATCATTCTTCCTTCTACTTGCCACATATCTTAAAAAAAAAAAAAAAAAAAAAAAACTAGGGTTTTTCTTTGTCCGATTTGCCAATTTTTGCTCATAATATACTTTTCTTTTCCTTACTGAGTCACTCTCCTGACTTGTTCTTTATACTTGTCATGTGACTGATTATTATCATTATTGATCTTGTACTTCCTCCAAAGTTACTTTCTTTTTCCAGATTTTATGCTTAAGCTCCACATTCATCTATTTTACAAGTACCTTATGTCTTTTGGCCTACGGAATACATTCACACACTGATGCTTTTATGCATTTCTTTGATAGTTCCCATGCAGCATTTATTTCCTTACCGCTCAACTCCTTGTTCCATGTTATCAGAGTAAAGACTAAAATGACTTATCTGTAAAGAGTACAGTAGCCCATTGGTGTCTTGTCCAATTTTTGTGGATAGAACAGCACTAAAAATGTACTCTACAATGAGTTGTGGATAAAGGGACGTAGACTACAGGCCTTCGGGCATATAGACCTAATTTGCCGATGTCTTGACACAGTTTGTCGAGATATGAGTACCTGTGCTTGAATGCAGCTGACTTGCAAGCTGACCTGGTGTGGTGTGCTGATGTTTTGCTTTATATTGAAAAATATGTCTCTGTGCTCCATGGTAGAGCAAGAGCAACCTAGTAACAAATGTCTGAAACACATTTCATTGGTTTGAAATGCTGTCCAGAGCCTGTATACAACATCTCTGAGATTCCAAACTCTTTATAAATATCAGTAATTCTGCAGCCTTCAAGCCTTCCATTAATTCTTGCCCACCTGAAATCATCTAGATGATGTCTTTGAGACATTACAAGTCATTCGAGTTTGCGATTTTATTCCTTCATGAAAAAAAGCTTTCTTCAAACACAATTCGCTTGGCACAGCCTTTTATCCTTTTGAGTACTACCACTTGTCCCCTTTGTGTGTAATTTAAAAAATTCGAATGTGTACCTGCTTTCTGCTCGAAATCATCAGTTATACAAATTGCAACAAGGTGATTCAGATGAATCAGCTTGTCCTGTGGTTGTAATCTTCAGAAATAGTGTTCATCCTTTGGTTTTTGACATCAGTGTATATCACTAAACTGTAAATTGATAATTCATTCACTTTTATTAAGTTTAAATTGTGTAATAAGTAAAGACTTATGTTGAGCTCAAATAAATTAGATAATTAACTGATAATATAAAAATTTAAAGCAAAAATGATTTTGATTCATAACAAAACTGCATTTCAGGAAAAATTAAAATAACAGACCCCCCCCCCTGTATATATATGGACTTCCATAAATCCAAATAAAGGATGTACCTTTACACTCTATTGCAGATGGTATAGAATCACTCACCTACAAAAGAGCTAAACATTTAGCATAGCTAAAGTGCTTTCTTGTAAAGTGTTTCTCCAGTTTTCTCAAAAGTGCTTTCTTGTGGAGTGCAAGATAGGATACCAGAGGAGTGTTTGCCTGGAGGAACGAGAGTGTGGCTATGGCAATTAAGCTAGGTGAAAGGGTGGTTGAGATGATTGTGATGGTGGATACGAATGACTTGAGAGGCAATGTAAATCAGGTGGCAAGAGATCTGAGATTCTTGCTTGAGGTTGTATAAAAGAAAACGCAGAGAGGAAAGATTGTGTGTGTGTGTGTGTGTGTGTGTTGCCCAGGTATGATAGTGACGAGCTGAGCAGAAGAGCAGTAATGATGAATAGCATAATAGCCAGAATGTGTCAGAAGAGAGGATTGGAATATGTGGATGCTTGGAGGGCATTTGAGGACAGAAAGGAACTGTATGTGTAGGCATACAGTTCGTAGGCATCTAGAGAGATTGCTGTTTTCTGAACGAGTTGTGTGTCAATGCAGGGAAACTAGAATTCCCAGGGTGGATGGTAGCAAGGGTTGGCTCTTGTGGGAATGATGCTTGGGGAAAGGGGGATGATATCAGGTAACACTGAGTCCAGCGGGTTCTGGAGAAGATAATGATAGGTATAGAAGCAGTGACATTTTTATGCTTTATACTAATGCCAGAAATATCTGGAATAAAGGTGATGAATTGGTGGCACTGATAGCATCAGCCTGGCCTCAGATTATTGGGACATGGTTGACGGAAGATGATATAATAACAGGAATAGAAGTAGCAGGCTACGGTATTTTTCGGCAGGGTATGGCATTTTTTGATGATATAATAACAGGAATAGAAGTAGTACAGCATTTTTTGGCAGGATAGGAGGGGAAAATGTGGTGATGGAGTATTGCTTATGATAAGTGATGACTTATGTCTTCTAAGAGTGGAGGCTTTAGAAGGCAGTGACACTAATGGTTTTGAAAGCATATGGTGTGAGGTAGAGGTGGCCAAGACAGGATATGTAGTGGGGTGATGTTACAAGCCAATGTTAGTTATGAGGATCGGCTGAGGGAACGTGGACTGCAGAGTTTGGTAGATAGGAGAGGTGATATGATCAAGACTTTTAAACTGTTGAGAGGTAGTTACAGGGTTGACACTGGAGTGTTCTTTCACTTGGTGGAACTGCGGGAAGGAGTGATAACAAGGGGCTATCCCTGGAAGTTACGAAAGGAAGCTGTGAGCAAGATGGTGGTTTCTTTGTGTGGAGGGTGGTTGAACTGTGGAATGCATTGCCTGATAATGGTGAGAGCAAGAACAGTGAATGAGTTCAAGGAGTGGTATGATAGACTTTGTTTCCTATGATGAATCTCTTGACTCCATGGAGGCAAGTAGTATAATAATATTATACTACTGGCAGTACCTCATCGCATATCAAAAACTCTGCTCATTTTAAGTCCAGTATACAAGGCCTCATGCCCCACAACACTAGCTTGATGGTTAGTTTTGATGTCTCCTCATTCACAAATGTCTCACTTAAGGACACCTTGGATCTTATCCTAGCAGAATTTCCTCCCATATCTCTATGTACTGCTGTAACCTGTGTCATAGCTGACCTTAGCTGACCTTGCACCATAAAACCACAAATCAACCAACCAATCTTTCATATTGAATGATTAATCTCTTCCTTCATCCATTTTATTATTATTATTTGATAACCTCCATGGAGTCAACACTCATCATGGGAGGTCCACTCAACCAGCAATATGTCTATCATAATGAGCTTTAAAGTTATTTACACTACCTGCACTCACAATGCACTCAGGCAATGCATTCCACTCACTAACAACTCTACATTTAAAAAATCTACTACTCACTCCCTTCTCCACCACATCCCTATACAACTTCCAGAGATGGCCCTTGTTCTTAACATCCAGTCTTTCTATAATTTCTTCTGTATTAATCTGATAGAATCTCCTAACCAACTTCAATGTCTCTATCATGTCTCCTGTTTTCCTCCTATCCACCAACCACTGCAGCACACATTCTCTCAAATGCTTTTCATAACCAATACACCAGAGTCCTGATATCACTTTGATTATTCATTTTTGGATCCTCTGTAGTGTTTCCACATCACAATGAAAACTAGGTGACCGAATCTGAGCACAATAGTCCATATGTGGTCTGGCTAATGCCTTATATAGATGCACCACTACCTCCTTATCCCTACAAGTCAGTGTACTTTTTATCATAGCAGAAATATGACGTGCAATCTTTACAACACTTGCAATATGCTTTCGGAACTTCAGTCCACCATCACTTAAAGATCCCAAATCTCATCCATTTCCTGAGGTAAGCTCAACCAGTACTGTACTTAGCTTTATGCCTCTATCCCAAAGTGTAACACCTTGCATTTATTAACATTAAAATTGCAATCCCATTCATTTGTCAAAGTTAAAAGCCTAATCAAATCTTCCCTTTTACAGAATTAACATTTGCACTACTCCTAATAATTCTACCTAGCTTTGCATCATTGGCAAACATTGATCCCCAGCCAATCCACAAGAAATATCATTAACAAATTAGTTAAACAGTAGAAGGAAAGGCATGCCACTAATCACCTTCCTTTTCTGAGACACAGTTCCATCATACACAAATTGTTGGTATTGTTCAGAGAACCAATTTTCCATCCATCTAGCTAATATATGATCCATTCCTATCCTCTGCGGCTTGTACACTAACTTATGTGGTTATGTATCGAAAGCTTTGGCAAAGTCCAAGAATATTACTGTATAGGGTTTTCCCTTATCCATTACATTCGTCACCTTATCAAAAAACATAAGCAGATTGCTAAAACAAGACCTACCTTTTACAAACTCATGTTGACCATCATAGAGAATCATGTTTGTCAATCCAATTCTGTATTCTATTTTAAACCAATTTTTCCAACACTTTGATCACAACTGCAGGCACATAGACCAGCCTATAATTGGAAACTTTTGTTCTCGAACATTGTTTGTGGAGAGGTATTATTTTCCTTCTTTCCAAGCCTTAGGAACTTTAACCACCGGAAGCCTCTTTAAATAACCAGGACAAGGGCATGGCTAACTCTTTTGTACATTCTTTAAAAATACGTGGTGATATCATCCATTCCCACAGCCTTATTAACATCTGACCCAAGCAACACTTGATGCACCTCTGATTCTTTCACCTTTAAGTTTCCTAATTCTTGCCTCCCTTATACACTTTGCATTGCATCGCATCATTATGATATATACTGATGAAGTGGTTGTTAAATAATTCCACTATATCATTTGCTGTGGCTACTCTGCTACTATAACTATCCATCAGCATCAACCTGCCATAATTATTTTTTACTCTTGCTTGCCACTTAGCAGGAAAATTCCCTTGGATTAGCTTTGACCTACCTGACTGGCCAATCTCCTCTCATATTCTACTTTGTCTTTTCTAACCATGCTTGTCACTTTGCTGGCATGCAGTTTATATTTTTCATGCTGCTGTTTACTACAAACTGTCTTGTACCTTCCTCCATAACAATTTATTTTGCCACACTGCTTGATGCATTTTTCCTGTTCATCCATCTCACTCCTACTCTATTTATTTACTTAATTCTTGATATGCAATTATGTAGTGCTTGTATCAGATACTGCCTTATCATTTCCCACTTTTCTGGCCTGCACTTCATATTCTTCATACATCTGTTCACTGCAAACTGTCTTGCACTTCCTACATAACTCCTTTTGTAACACTGCTTGCTTGATTTCACCGTTCATCCATCTTACTTCTGCTCTATTTATTGGCTTAACTCATGGTATACAGCTATGCATTGCTTGTGTTAGATACTGCCTTATCATTTCCCCAACTGTCAACATCTTTTTTACACAATTCATCAACCCAATGTATTGATGCTAGTTAACTAGGAACTTGTGATAATCACCCACCTTATAGTTTTACATATAAACCTTCTTGATAACAACTTTTTTCTGTTTGACTACCTTCCAAACCAGACCTCATGATTACTTTAACCAACAGGTGGCAGTGTTGATACCTCATTCACAACGACATCTGTGAGGATATCACCAAATCTAACACCGATGAACCTCATATTGCTTCAGATAGTTATCCTGCAGAAACTCAACAAATTCGCTTTCCTTGTTACTATACATTATCTCTTCTTTCCAGTCCACATTCATATAATTAAAACTTCCATTAGGATCATTTTCCTTTTATTTGCCTAACTAATTTGTTTAAACATTTCACACTCAATACTCTCCACATTTTCTGGCCTCTAACAGCATCCTATTAGATATACTATTCTGTTGATCTCAACTTCACACCAAACAGCTTCAAAATCTTAACACATACTACTATTTTCCACTTTGACTCTTGAAGGACACAATTCCTCTGCTTTCATTATGAATACTCTCCCTCCTCTCGTCATCTTTCTATCCTGTTCTATAAATTCAGTATCTTGCCATTTCAAGTCCTGACAGTATATCATCCTCAGTTAACTATGTTTCACTTATGCCAATTATTTTTGGGAATACTGATTCAATTTCTAATAGTTATGTTTCTATACATTAGTATACAAGCATTTATTTCCTCTGATTTTCATTTATATTCTTATCATCCCCAACATTTTGCACAGCATCAATTTGCTCTGCTATAATCACTTCTTCACCTTTGTATCCATCCTCATTCCATCCTTCTACAACCTACTTCTCAACCTCTCTGCCTCTTAGTCGTACTAAGTTTGTATGAATCCTGTGTATTCTTATTAAACAATGATCATTCCAAATGGCCAACACCAAACTCATTCAAATGCATTCCATCATCTTTGAACCATACTAACTTTCTTTCAAATTCATTCCATACATTAACAAATTGAACACACTCAGCCTGACATAATTTAGCCATTTTGTTATTCAGTATCATTGCTCTCCTTTTCAGTTCACTGCTGTCATATCTGGGCAACAAACTAACACTTTCCCAATGACACTATTATTCTTCACTTCCTGCAACAACTTCTTCAAATCCCTTTCAGTATTCTTTGTCTCACTATTCAAGTCATTTGTGCCAATCACTAATTCTGATGCCTGTTCCTTCCTTCTATGCAAAGTATCCAATATTCGTTTTAAATTCAAAGTATCCATTATTCCCTTTACCAACTGAAAACATATCTTGTGCATCTTATCTTTTACCACACCTTTAATGATTGCATCACCATATAAAGCAACCCTATCATCCTTAGATATTCGTTTCTTCTTATTAACTTCCTTGTCATTTACACCAATTATGCTCTTCTTTTAATGTTCAATTTCCTTCTCCATACATTTAACTTGACTCTTTATTTTCATTAACTCTTGCCTAAGCTCTTCCACGTCACTTCTTTTATTATCATCGCAAGCACTCCCATCCATTTTCTCGTTATTCCTGGTAATGTTGTTCTCATTTTTAGAATGTCCTAGCCTTTAATCTCACTTCTCACATACTGTAATATCTTACTTTTTATCATTCCATCTAACAATCCATAATTCTTTGTTTTTGGACACATACATGAAACAGGCATATTCACTGCAAAAAGTCCAGGGAAAAACTTGATGTCCAAGTTGAAAACTTCTGCTCTGCTGGTGTATGCTCTTTACTGCCACTGTCACCATTTTTGTAATGTTATGCGTACCATATTTGACCTCATGACCTTTGGAATATATTCAGACCTTGTTGCTGTTAAATGTTTCTCGACTAGCACCTAAGCAGCTTTGTTATCCATTATTATTATTTATTATTATTATTTCGGGCAACTCCAAGGAGTCGACAGACTCATCGAGGGAGGCCTAACATCATGTCAAGAACAACTATTCGACATTCACACAGTATCTATCATACCTCGCCTTGAACTCATTCACGGTCATAGCACCCACAACAGACTCTGGCAGCTTATTCTGCTCATTCACCACTCTCCAAGTAAAAAACCTAGCTCTAACACCCCTGCTAACCACATTCTTTCCCAGCTTCCATGTATGGCCCCTAGTCCTCCCACCACCAGTCCTATTCTCAAAAATATCTTCTGGATTAATCCTATAGAAACCCTTTAGTAATTTGAATGTCTCAATCATATCACTGATTTTCCACCTATCAACCAATTTTTGCAACCCACAAATCTTCAACTTGTTCTCAGCAGGTTCATTCCACAGACCTGCTATCATCTTGGTCACTCGTCTCTGGATCCTCTCCATCTCCTCCCCATCAAGAAGAAACCCTGGCGCCCATATCTGGGCACAGTAGTCTAGATGGGATCTTATCAAGGCTCGATATAGAGGAACAATAACTTGTTTGTCTCTGCTTGTTAAAGTATTTTTCAGCAACCAAGTGATTTGATGAGCTGACTTAGCCACTTTTGCAATGTGCCCCCTAAACTTCAACTCCCTATTCACCAACACTCCCAAATCCCTGGCCTCATCAATCTCCTGGAGTACGGTTCCACCAATGTGATATACTGCTGCTAATCTTTTCACTCCAAAATGCATAACCTTACACTTTGCCACATTAAATTGACATCCATTTTCCCTAGCCCAGTCCTCCAAACTATCCAAATCATCCTGCAAAATTTTGACATCCTGTGCACTGACAATTGGTTACAGGCAAATTCCTCGAATGACAATTCATCGAACAACAATTCAGCGAAAATGCAATTCATCAAAAATTTTCCAATGAATTCTTTCATAATTAATCAAAGTCATTTTTCTTGCAAAGTATTGTTTAAAAATCTTCGGTAACAATGCAGAACGTTACTCTTGATACAACATATTTAAGTGGTCACTGAAACATAATAATTATTTTCTTGCATTTTAGAGCATTTAATGTAAGTGTACATCCTGCTTCATTGTACAGTTAGCAATTTATCTGTAGAGAAGACAGGATGCACTTATCTCCCAAATAACCTCGAAAACATCTAATTGCAGTTAATAAGAGGAGGAATTAGGCTAAGAAATTCGTTCTGCCAAATTTTGTCACAATAAGTCTAGTTGATTGAAATTAAAAATTTCATTAAATTTCATCCAGCCAGAGCGAAATTGCTAATATCATTTAGGAACTTCTTTACGGAAATGTCATTATACAAGTGATCCATTACGAACTAAAACTGAACCGTGCATTCAGCTTCTGGTTCTGAAAACTTCTGCTAAGTCTGCGAGTTATTGTATACATAATTTCGACACTATTCTTTGTAGCCCTGATTATAGCTGAACTGAAAACTTGAAGGGTTCGACATTTTTTTTGTAAAAGTTTCAAATATGGAATCCAAATAAAATTTTTTCATTAATGAATGTAATAAATAAATTTACTGAACGTACGTTAGTAGGCATAATACTGATATGATTAGGCTTTTCCTCCTGGAAATAGGCAAATTGGACAAGAAAAACAATAAGAATTGATATTGTTCTGTAATTATTCCTTAGTAAAGCAGTATTGCTATACCAACAATCATTATATTGAGGAGGATGAGGGAAAATAGTATTAATGATTAATATTACAACTACTACTACTACTAATAATAATAATAAATTGATTCTTTGATGTAAATATTTTTCACAATATAATAATAAAATATACAGGAATTCAGAGTAATATTGGAAAACTTGAAAAAAAATTCATTCCTGAAGATTTTTCAATCACATTTCACTTATTTACTCCTGTTTCTGTTATTCCTCAACGACAGGAGTGCCAGATGCACTTATCTCCGGAATAACCTCGAAAGCAAGTAATTGCAGTTAATAAGGGGAGGAATAGGCTAAGAATACTGAAGAGTATATGTGTGGGTTTAATAATATATATAAAAAAATAAATAAATAAATAAAAGGTTAAAATATTCTCTAGGAAAGGAAAATAATAAAATAAGGAATGATGAATAAAGAGTTTTAAAAAAACAAACCTGTAAACCTTTTAGAAGCATACTCATCTGGTGTTATATTTAGATGAGCAGTGGTTGAAAGTCTTATTCGACTTTCGAAGGATGCCAGTGGTCGGCAGATCACAGTTAGAAAACACAGTGCTAAAGGAAATTGAAATTGGGTTGAGTTGTTTTGAATTAAGGAAGAAGCAACTGGCCTTAAATCCAAATTGGAAAATCCCTTCGTGTTTTTCCAATTCTGTTCGCTTGTTTTTTGGCAAGAAAAAACCAAGTTTCAGAGAGGAAAAACCTTCCATCCTCATATGAGACAGGCTAACTCACCTTCAAGTTAAACGCCCTGATAAAGGCGCTTGACATCCTTGATAAGCGTAGGATGCTGAAGCCCTTTTCAGCAGTTTCATTAAATGATCTTTAGAATTTTTCTCTTCTCGGTTTCTGCAGTTTTGTAGAAAATAAATTTAGGATGGAGGAATTTTTTTTATACATTCACGTCAAGTTTTTTTGTAGTCTTCCATTTTCCAGAGATGAGATGTTTCTTAAAGTTGATTTTTCTGATTTGGAATTTTCGAGTTGGTTCGAAAAAATGGCTCAACAATGCGATCATGCACGATCTCATTGTTGAGCCATTTTTTCCATGAGGAGACGATTACGAGAGTGGCATACCTAAATATGCTAGAGAAATTTGTGTTTCCCCAGATTGAGAATGTGTAGGGCCTCATTTTCCAGCATGATGGAGCAACTCCACATTATGGCGACTGCGCGTATCCCACTGCACAGTCCCGATTTGATTCTGATGGATTTCTACTTTTGCATATATTTATGTTTGTGTATAAATAATTAAGTAAAAGAGTTTTTTTTAAGGGGAAGGGGTGGAAAAATATGCTACTGCACGTGGCGACAAAATTTCTAGGGCCGGCCCTGGAGCCAGTCCTGGTGATTATGGTGTTTGAGGTAGATATTGAAATCCCAAGTCGTATATTGTCTGGATTTCATAAGCAGGTGCATTGTTCTGCAAAAGCAACACGCCGCTGCTCAGTTTCGCGAACCGATTTTCCTTCAGTACCTCCTTCAATTCCTTCAGAGCTGCTGTAACAGTTTCACCTTTCTTGAGGTAAGGTAAGGATTATGCCATCCATATCCTAAAAGACAATGGCAAGAACTTTCCCTGCTGACTGACTGGTTCAAAACTTCTTTGGCCATGGAGAACCTTTGTGTCTCCACTCCATTGACTGTTGTTTGTTCTCTGGGTCATAGTGACGAAGCCATGTTTCATCAATGGTTAGAATATGAACTAAAAAATTTCAAGGATGAAATCCCTTTATGAAATGTTCTTTTAACATCTCAACTATACCCGCCTCAGTGGATATCATTCACTGCAACCAGTATGCCCCGCCAAAAAATCGCTTTCTGAAAAGTAGGATAATAAAAAGATATATACCTCTCAAAATAATCCAAAACAAACCAAAAAAAAAAAATTGCACACACATCTTCGCCCCCCCACACGCTTTTATAATTCATTTTTTGGTGAACTGTATTTTCGATGAATTGTTTTTCGATCAATTGTGTTTCACTGAATTGTCTTTTTGATTAACTGCTCATCGGTGAATTGCTTTTTCGGGGAATTGTCTTTCGATGAATTGCTTTTTCGATTAATTGTTGTACGATAAACTGATTTTCGATGAATTGTTTTTCGACGAATTGTCTTTCGGTAAACTGTTTTTCGATGAACTCTCCAGATACCCTCACAATTGCTCTACCCAACATTGCATCATCAGCAAACAAGTCAACACCTCCTCTCAGATCCTTTCATATATCGTTAATGAACAAATTGAAAAGTAGTGGTCCAAGACAGAATTCTGTGGCACACTACTAGTCACAAGCCATCTTTTGGACTCCACTCTTGAATAAACCACTCTGGTATCTCTCCATCAACCACCCTCCTATTCATATCACCAACCCTATATCTATCCCCATCTACTCCAGTTTACTAATTAGAGTTCCATGTGGTATCCTGTCAAAGGCCTTGGCAAGGTCCAGTAGAATCACTATAAACCCATTACCCTTATCCAGTTCAGTCGTCACTGTGTTATGAAACGTGAGCAAGTTACTGAGGCATGATCTACCCTTCACAAAACCATGTTGTCCCCCATACAGTATCCCAATTTCATCTATCCAGTCCTGTATTCTTCTCTTCGCTAATTTCTCCAAGACCTTGACAATGAATATGCTAATCGGTTGGCAATTTACAACAGCAGTCTTGGAGCCTCCTTTATGCAGTGGAACTATTTTCCCCTCTTTCCACCCCCTCGGGACTAACCCAGATCCGAGACTCAAATTAAACAAAATGGTCAAGGGTACTGACAATTCTTTAGCCGCTTCACATACGACACGAGCTGGTATACCATCCAATCCCACAGATGTATTGACATTGAGGTTTTGCAATAGACTACTCACCTCCACTTCATTCACCACAATCGTATAATCTATTGGTTCATTCGTTTCTGCAATGTCACCACCTGGAAGGTATATTCTTGCAAAATGCTCACTCAGTAATTCAACTATATCACCTGATTTGGTTACCTCCCTACCATCGGCATTCTTTAAAATCATTCTGCCATATACATTTTTTCTTTTACTTGCAACATATCGAAAAAAACTGTTTAGGATTCTCTTTAGCCTGCATGGCCAATGTGCTTTCGTAATCCTTTTTTGCTTTTCTTATCACACTCGTTACCCTTCTGGCCTGTGCTGTATACCGTTCATGTGCCTGCCAGTCACCTTTCTCCTTAAATTCTCTTCATAGTTGTTTCTTTTTTTGCAGCTCAAGCTTAATGGTGTTATTCATCCATTTAATCCCTAGTTGATTTATTATTCGGACTCTAGGTATACAGTCAGCCATTGCTTCATGCAAACACTTCTTAACCGCCTCCCATGCACTATCAATTTCTAGCCCTTGCAGTTGTACATGCCATGGCGCTGAACCAATCAATCTCCTAAGCTTGTCATGCTTACCAGTCCGATAATTCCACATGTACCTTGCCTTAATTGTAAATTCCACACCTTTAGCCATCTCCCAAGTCAAGACCCTATGATCACTCTCACTAATTGGTGGCAAAGTGGTCATATTCGTTACAGCCAAATTCTTAGATGCAATTACCAGGTCAAGCACTCTCTGACCCCTAGTATTTTCCACTACATGCTGTCACAGATAGTTATCCCTTAATAACCGCATAAAATCCAATTCCTTTCTCCCATGTGTCCTCTCCTCCTTCCGATCAATGTTACCATAGTTGAAATCTCTCATAATAATTACCCTCCTTTCACTCATTTCTTCTATTTTCTTATGCATACTATCTCCACCATCTATTCCATCACCTGGTCTATAGCAGCACCCAACTGTAGATTTAGTTCTGCTAGTTTCAATCTCACACCAAATAGCCTCAAATGAGCTCTTTTCTCTATCCTGCAGTTCCATTTCTATTCTTGGCTGTAGCTCATCAGCTATCATCAATAACTCTTCTCCCCCATTTTATTCTCCCTGTCACTCCTGAACACACCATACCCCTCACATTCAATCCCACTAGCTGTGTCATCTTCTGTCAGCCATGTTTCACTAATGCCAATAACCTGTGGTCTGGAAGTGCCAACCAAGGCCAGAAATTCTTCCTTCTTGTTCCTAATACTTCTATATACATGAATTGCAGAAGCCAAATTGTCCCATCCCTATTTTGATGCCTTATACTAACTATCCCATTCTGATTCATGGTTTTTTTCTACTCGCTTAGGCATATTACACACATTCACACACTCAACTATCTCCCTAAAGTCTGCATATCTACCCCCCCCCCCTTAGTGACTCTAGTTTCCCCTGATTCTGCACATTCACTTCCACTACATTCGACAACACCTTTGCAAGTCTCCGTACACCAAATCCATTCAAATGTAAACCATCCATTTTATATAAATCCTTTTGCTTATCGAACTCATTCCACACTACTCATCAAACATAATTCACGCATAAAGTCATTAGCAATTATGGCCCTCCTATACTCTTCGCTGTCATACCACGGCAACAGACTCGCCAACCTTACTCTCTCACTCTTCTCTTTTGCTGCCTCAAGCAATTCCTTCACATCCTCACTCATAGACCTTTGTTTCCTTTCAAATCATTTGTACCTGCCACCACTATCAATTCTTCATTCCATGTTATAACACCAAGCTCTTTCCTGAGTTTTCTATATTCACCTGCTGAGTAGTTTCACCTATATGCACTCTTCATAGAAGTATTTAGGGTGATCATCCTGCACTGGTTACTTCATGGTTATTCTCACTAACTGGGGAAATTGATACTCCATTTACAGTAACATTTTCAGATGAGATAAAGATGAGAAAATTCAGGACTCTTGATCCTCATCGGTCTATATTATACACTGCCATGATAGTTGTCCCTCAAGAACTGAAGAAATTCATTTTTGTCATTCCCAGATGCTGTCTCTTCATTCTGGTCTGTTACCATAATTAAAATTACCCATAATCACTCATTTCTTATTTGCTAGGCTAATTGGCTTATACATTTGTCACGGCTCTCAACATTCCCAGTCCTATAGCAACATTAAATGAAATATTTCATGTCCACCTGTCTCAAACCACACTTCCCTAAAACTGCTACCACTGTTCTCCATTTGCATCAATACTTGGTACAGGCATAGTGTATCTTCTCTGTTATCAACACACTTCTCCTTCTTGCTTGCACTCCCTCTACTCATGAAAAGATTATATTCCTCCATCTATATTTCAGTCAGGATATCATCCTCATTCAGTCAAATCTCACTTATTCCAACAATTTTCAGGTGAAGGAACTCTATCTGTGCGACAATTTTGTTCCCTTAGTTCTAGTACTCTTTGAATTTTTAACACAGTAATTCATTCTGGTCTAACCAGTTCTACCATGCACTCTCAGATGTTATTTCTCTGAACCTGCCCTTTGCTGTTTCTCTATCACCTATCTCGTCTTTATCATTTTCAGATTTAAATATTCTCCTTGTGTCCTAGGTTATCTCATTCCTTTGTTTCTAGTGTCTGCTTTTCTTGTGCACTATATCTCCCTTTAACTAACTTCTTTACATTTCTTTATCCATCTTGCATTTCTGTTCTCTCAGTTTCCTTCTAACTTATTTTATCGTATCTCCAGTGCATTTGGAGGGGATAATGATAAGTATAGAGGCAGTGACATTTTTTTGTTTTATACTAATGGGAATACCAATTCATCTCCTTTATTCCAGATATTCCTGGTATCTGATAGTGTCAGCCTAGTCAAAGATTATGATTATTGGGATCACTGAGACGTGGCTGACAGAAGATATAATAACAGGGATAAAAGTAGAAGAGTATGGTATTTTTCAATGATATAATAACAGGAATAGAAGTAGCAGGGTACAGCATTTTTTGGCAGGATTGGAGGGAAAAATATGGTGGTGATGGAGTACTGCTTATGATAAGTGACGACTTATATCCTCTAAGAGTGGAGGCTTTGGAAGGTAGTGACACTAATGGTTTCGAAAGCATATGGGGTGAGGTAGAGGTGGCCAAAACAGGATATTTAGTGGAGTGATGCTACAAGTCAAGGAATACAGAGGATAGGAGCAGGAGATATTTAGGCAGTTGAGCTTCACAAGTGCAAGAAGAATGATTATGGGAGATTTTAACTATAGCAGTATAAGCTTGGAAGAGGAATAATGCATGTAGTAATAAGGGAATGGAATTTCTAGAATTCTTGAGGGACAAATGTCTTAGGCAACACATAATAGAGGGAACAAGTTGTTCAAGAGTTTTGGATTTGGTCATAGCATCAGAAGAGCTGACAATAATTGAGATGACATCTCCCCCCCAGTTGGAGAGAGTGACCATGTGGTTTTGACATGGAAGGTGAATAGATATACAGGAGTATCAAAGAAAAGGGAACATATGTGGAATTATAAGGTGGGTGATTATAATAGTCTTAGATATCAACTTGGAGCAGTTCCATGGAGGGTGGAATTGGAAGGCCAGGATATCATTAGTGCTTGGGAAATGGATGAAGGAATATTTGTTAGCAGAAATAGTAAGCTGTATTCCATGATTTAAGAAGCAGACACAATTTAGTGTAAAGTTAATGACAAACAATATCAAACAGGAACTACAGGTGAAAAAAGAGATTATGGAAGAGATATAAGGAGAGAGGTGGAAAGCAGATGCATGAAGAATATAAGACTCAGGCCAGAAGAGTGAGCAGTATGGGGAGGAAGGCAAAACTGGAATATGAGAAGAGATTGGCACTAAGATCCAAAGAAAATCCTAGAGAAGATTTTAGCTATGAGTCTAGCAATGAGGAGAAATGATTGTGGAAGAATGACATTGTGGGATAAAAATGGGAGTAGAGTGAGTGATGCTGAGGACATAGTGGAGTTGTTCAGTGAGCACATGTATTTCATCCTAGAGAAAAAGGTTTTAATACTACTGGGGTAAGGCAGGTTTGAGGTTTAGAGGTGCAAGAGGAGATGTTTTCCAAATACTGAGTACTTTAAATGTCAGTAAAGCAGTAGGACTGGATGATATTTTGCCACTGGTTCTGACAGCTCCTTTGACCTGGCTTTTCAATGAAAGTCTGGCTATGGGAAAGGTGCCCATGTAATGGAAGGAAGGTAAGATAGTGCCATTGCATAAGGGTGGTAGCAGACTGGAAGTGTCTAATTATAGGCTAGTTTGTGTGTCATCAGTAATTGTTAAGGTCTTGGAGAAATTAGTGAGGGACTATATGTAGCATTGGACAGATGAGGGTAATGTTATCTGTGAGAATCAACATGGATTTGTTAAGGGGGTGCTCTTGCTTAAGTAATATGATTGCCTTTTTTAAAAAAGTGACAAGAGCAATTGATGAGGGAAAATCATACACTGCCATTTTTTTTTGATTTTGCAAAGGCATGTGACAGGTACCACATAAGCTGAAATTTAAGTTACAACAGCACATGGTTTAGATGTTGGATTAGTGAACTGGATTTGGTATTGGCTGTCTGATAGGTATCAGAGCGTTGTGTATGGTTGGACAATATCAAAGAAGCAGAAGGTTACAAGTGGGGTTCCACAGGACTCAGTACTCTGGCCTGTATTGTTCAACCTTTATATCAATGACACTGTCAAGGATTGCAAGGGGATATTCAGTTGTTTTCAGATGATGTGAAGCTGGGAAGGGTTATTAGTAATAGTACAGATGTGAGAGCCCTTCAGGAGGATTAGAATAAACTGGACAGATGGACAAATGCATGGGTTGTCGGTTTAATGCAGCAGAATGTAAAATCTTGAAGTTCGTGATACATCGATGGGAGGCTGCATACTCGATTGAAGGAGCTGTACTGGAGAAAGTAGGGAAGACAAGAGATCTGGGGGTGATGATTGATAGAAAACTGAAATTCAGTAGGCATATTGCTAAGGTAGTGAAAGTAACCCAGAAGCTTGCTGCAATACTGAGAAGAACGCTGACCTGCAGAGATAGAAGAGTTATCATTCCATTGTATAAGACCCTAATCAGACCACACTAAGACTATTGTACCCAAATTTGGTCCCTAGGATCTGAAGGGGATAAATTAACTGTTTAAAGGGTGCAGAGGCAGATTACAAAGATGGTTTCAGGACTGCACAATGTTAATTATGATGATCAGCTGAGGGAAAGTGATCTGCAGAGTTTGGTGAATAGAAGAAGGAGAGGTGATATTATTGAGACTTTTAAACTGTTGAGAGGCAATTACTCGGTGGACACTTGGGAGTTCTTTCACTTTGTGGAGCAGCAGGAAGGAGCGATAAGAAGGGGTCATCCCTGGAAAGTACAAAAGGAAGCTGTGAGCAAGAGGGTGAGGAGTGTTTTCTTTGTGTGGAGGGTGGTGGAACCATGGAATGCAGTGAGAGCAAGAACTGTGAATGAGTTTAAGGAGTGGTATGATAGACTTTGTGTTTCCTATGAAGGACCTCCCACAATGAGTCTCTTGACTCCATGGAGGCCTGTTTGCTCACTTTTTAATGTAGAAAAGACTGTTCTTCCATTCTTCCATATTATGTCTTATTTCTTCAGATCTTTTGTTCTCTCTCTCTCTCATTTTCTCTTCATTCTTACAACAACCTCTCCATTTAAATGTAGTGCGTTACTCTTATGTGATTCCATCCCTCCCTCAATCTTATGTTCATAGCTGCACTCCTTCCTCCTCACACAGCATACCATTCTTATTTGCTTGTCATCTATTTATCATTTATACTTCAGCAACAGTCTGGCTGTCTTTCCTGTCACAATGTTATCTTTTAGTCTTCTCATTAATGACCTGATATCAATTCTTGCATTCTCCTTCTGCACAACCATGCAATTTGCTCCCACCACTGTGAACTTTCTTGCTTGCTTACACCCCATGCCCAAAACCTCAGTCACTCTGCTCATTCATCACACCTTCGATAATTTAGAGGTGGCCTCTTGTGGGAACGGGTACTTGGGAGAGGGGGGACGACATCAGGTAATGGTGAGCTCAGTGGAGTCTAAAGGGGATAATGCTGGGTATAGAAACAATGGCATTTTTATGCTTTATACCAATGCCAGGAGTATTCGGAATAAGGAAGAGGAATTGGTGGCACTGCTAGCATCAGCCTGGCCAAAGATTATTGGGATCACAGAGACATGGTTGACAGAAGAGGATATAATAACAGGAATAGAAGTTGCTGGGTACAGTATTTTTCGACAGGATAGGAAGGGAAAGTGTGGTAGTGGAGTACTGCTTATGATAAGTGATGACCTATGTCCTCTAAGAGTGGAGGCTTTGAAAGGCTGTGACACTAATGATTTTGAAACCATGTGGTAAGGTAGACAAGACAGGATATTTAGTGGGGTGTTGCTACAGACCAAGGGGCACAGAGGGTGGGGACCAGGAGATGTTGAGACAGTTGAGCATGGCAAATGCACGAAGAACGATTGTTATGGGAGATTTTAACTACAGCAGTATAGATTGGGGAAAGGAAGATGCATGTGGCAATAAGAGAATGGAATTTCTAGAATTCTTAAGGGACAAATGTCTTAGGCAACATGTAACAGAGGGAACAAGAGTTTCAAGAGTTTTGGATTTGGTTATAGCATCAGAAGAGCTGATAATAATATAGCATCAGAAGAGCTGATAATAACCATATTGTCACTCTCTACAACTGGTGGGAGAGATGTCATCTGGTTTTGACTTGGAAAATGAATAGACATGCAGGAGTATCAAAGAGACGGGGATGTATTTGGAATTATAAAGCAGGTGATTATAATAGTCTTAGACGTCAAATTGGGGAAGTTTCGTGGAGGGAGGAATTTGAAGGCCGCATTTTATCATTAGTGCTTAGGAAATTTTGAATGAATATTTGTTAGCAGCAATGGTAAGCTGTATTCCACAAGTGAAGAAGAGGACACAATTTGGAGTAAAGTGGATGACATGCAATATTAAACAGGAATTGCATGCGAGAAAGAGGCTATGGAAGAGATATAAGGAGACAGGCGAAGAGAAGATGCATGAAGAATATAAGACACAGGCCAGAAGAGTGACTAGTGTGGCAAGGAAGACGAAACTGGAATATGAGATAAGATTGGCCCTTAGATCCAAGGAAAATCCTAGGGAATTTTTTATCTATGTGGCCAGTAGGAGGAGAAATGACTGTGGAAGAATGACATTGTGGGATAAAAATGGGAATAGAGGGACTGATGCAGAGTGTTCAATGAACAATTCCACTATTGTTCATTGAACAATAGTGGAATTGTTCAATGAACACTTTATTGGAGTATTTCATCCTGGAGGAGTCAATTTGAATACTAGAGGAATAGAGCAGTTTAGAGATGCAGGAGGAGAGTGTGTTCCACATACGGAGTACTCTGGATGTTAGTAAAGCTGTGGGACTGGATGGTATTTCACCACGTGTTTTGAGAGAATGTGCTAAGGAACTGACAGTGCCCTTGCCCTGGCTTTTCAACGAAAGTGGCTGTGGGAAAAGTGTCCATGGAATGGATGGAAGGTAAGATAGTGCCTTTGCATAAGGGCGGTAGCAGACTGGAAGTGTCTAATTATAGGCCAGTTTGTGTGTCATCAGTAGTTAGTAAGATCTTGGAGAAAGTAGTGAGGGTACCATATACAGCATTGGGCAGATGAAGGTAATGTTATCAGTGAGAGTTGACATGGATTTGTGAAGACGCGCTCTTGTTTTAGCAATATGCTAGCTTTTTATGATAAAGTTACAAGAGCATTAGATGAGGGAAAGGCATATACTGCCATTTTTCTAGACTTAGCAAAGGCTTTTGACAGGGTGCCACACGATAAGCTGATATTCAAGTTTCAGCACATGGGTCTGGATGTCAGATTGGTCAACTGGATTCAAGATTGGCTGTCTGATAGGTATCAGAGTTGTGTATGGTAGAGCAATATCAAAGAAGCAGAAGGTTACAAGTGGGGTTCCACAGGGCTCAGTACTGGGACCTATTTTGTTTAACCTTTATATTAATGATGTTGTCCGTGGATTGCAAGGGGATATTTGGTTGTTTGCGGATGATGCGAAGCTGGGAAGGGTTATTAGTAATAGTGCTATGATGTGGTAGCCCTGCAAGAGGATTTGAATAAGATAGATAGATGGGCAAATGAATGGGGTTGTCAGTTTAATGCAGCAAAATGTAAGGTCTTGAGGTTTGGGACACATCGATGATGGGACGCTGCATACTCTATGGGAGGAGTTAAACTGGAGGAAGTAGGAGAGACAAGAGATCTGGGTTTGATGATTGATAGAAACCTAAATTTAGGGGAGATATTGCAAAGGTAGTGAAGACAACGCAGAGGATTGCTGCAATAATGAGAAGAACACTGACCTGCAGAGATAAAATGGTTATGATTCCGTTTATTAAAACTCTGATCAGACCACACTTAGACTATTGTTCTCAGATCTGGTCCCCAGGATTTGAAGGGGATAAATTAAGAAAACTGTGAGAAAGAGGGTGAGGAGTGGTTTCTTTGCATGGAGGGTGGTCGAACCATGGAATGCATTGCCTGATGGAGTGGCGAGAGTGAGAACAGTCAATGCATTTAAGGAGTGGTATGATAGACTTTGTGTTTCCTGGGAGGGACCTCCCTCGATGAGTCTTGATAGACTTGTGTTTCTTAGAAAGGACCTCCCATGATGAGTCTTTTGACTCGATAGAGGCCTGAATAATAATAATATTAATAATAAATCCCTATATAGTGCCAATCTCAAACCATTTGTTACCTCTTTCACTTATCCATATTTCATTTGATCCTTGCATATTCTTCCATTCATAACTACCAGTCTTGTAATTTCACTCTGCATGTATTTCATCTCTTGCCTATTCTAAGCTAACTCAGCTGTCAAGTCTTGCTTCACTTTCTAACCATTAGTCACACTCCATGTTAGTCTCCCTTGCTTCTACACCTCCATTGATGATGCTAGTATGGTACTTTTAGAATGTTTTTTTTTTTTTTTTTCATTAGAAGGTTAGCTAGTCAATCTCATATGAGGTGGCATAATTTCCCTTCTTGCAAAACAGGAAACTGAACAGAAACACATTTTACAGACATAATCCACTAACCTAAGGCCTTGCTGTGCTTTGGCCATGATTCCAAATATGCAACAATATTTCAGTGTTACATTTCATATTATCTTTCCCTTTTTATCTATCATTTACTCCATATTACCATGTTTCTTATGTTTTATTATAAAATGATATACTCGTATTTTACTTGTGCTGTAAAAGCAAAGTAATAAAAGTCTGTAATTGTATGTATAGTTCATTACTTGACAAATTACACTCAGGATTGAATTACTCGGTGCATTACATTCTCACTGCATTTATAACTATAGAAAAACCTCGCTTAATGCGATCAATTAACGCATGCTAAGCAAATGTTGAAAGTTTATTTTCCACTTGGTTAGAGTATAATAAATATTATACTAGTATAATATCCACTTGGTATAGAGTATAATATCCACTTGGTATAGAGTATAATATCCACTTGGTTAGAGTACACACCAGGGCAACGAGTTGCCCTGGTGTGTACCACCTTAACCCAGTCCTGAAGATACTTTCAGGCGCAAACTTTGTTTGCTCACACTTGGATAAAGGATTAAACTAAATTTATTATGCATGCTAAGCAAAATTGAGTTAAGCCAATGCAATAAACAGTGAGAATAATTATAATTCATCCATCAGTTAGTGTAAATCTGAAAAAAAAATTGTGTAATGTACAGTGAAATATTTGAGCATAAAATCATTAAATTTAATAAAAAAATCAATTGCTTAAATTTTTATTTAATGCCTAATATTTGATTGAGCTACTTTTTTTTTGCAAAAAAATTAGGTAAAGACGTTGAGCACTTTGAATAGTGCTCAACTTTTTCGTCTTGTGATGCAATTTTTGGCAATCGCTTTATCAAGATTTCAGCAGACTTCAAAGCTTCATTCCATATCAGGATCAGCACCAAACATAATTTCCTTAGCATGCTCAATGTGATCGAAAACTGGATCAAGTTCTTTGCAGTTAGCTTCTTAGTCATAACATTCTCTTCTTGTTTGCACTCCTTATCTTCTTCTTCATATCCAAGCTGTTATTCCAGTTGAAGGAGATCATTCTCACTTCACTGTTCTGAATGGGAATCGAGCAAGTTTCTCCATCTTTATTATCCGGTTCATTAACTCCAAGTTCTTTTCATATTGTGCTGATTTCTTCAATAATATTAGATCTTGGATTTTGCGCATGATTTTGCCATCCTGGTTGGCTGAGTGGTTAGCGTATCCACTCTCCAGTCAAAAGACTGCTGGTTTGAATCTCACCGTGGGCTTGAATGTTTGTGATTGTGAAAATACTAGTGATGATGGTGGTGGGCGGTAGATGGCGTTGATGTGGATGGTGATGGTGGTTGTGATTCGTTGGTGGATTGAGTGTTGGAGACAGTGCTGTAGAGTAGGTGCCCTCTCTCGATGAGTCTTTGGACTCCATGAAGGTGTCATATAATAATAATATTCAGTTTTTGCCATCCTGGCTGGCCGAGTGGTTAGCATGTCCACTCTCCAATCAAGGGGTTGCAGGTACGAATCCTACCATGGGCATGGATGTTTGTGATTGTCTGTGGAAATACTAGTGGTGGTGGTCGGCAGTAGATGGTGTTGGTGTAGTTACGGTCAGTTGGTGGATTGTGAGTGCTGGAAGCAGAGTTGTAGAGTAGATGCTCTCTCTCAATGAGTCTTTGGACTCCCTCGAGGTGACATAATAATAAACTAACATAAGTTTGAGTTCAAAGTCACACGATCTTTAGATACTTTGTTTCCCTTGTTGAGATGCTTCAGTTTTAGCTAGGAAAACTTTTGTTGACATATGCTTCCGAAAGAGACTAGTTTCGTCGATGTTGAATATTTACAATTTTTCAGAAAACTTGGCCACAGAATCTTTATCAGCACTCGCAGATTCCCCAGTTATTCTTACGTTATGTAGTCCAGTTCGATTTTTAAAACTGTCAAACCATCCTAAACTTGCAGTAAAGCTTTCACATTCTTCTTGAAATTAGGTCTTTTTCAATAATGTAAAAATATTGAGAGCTTTTGCCTGAATATTCCCTGTACTAGTAGCAGTAGCAAATTTTCATTGTTCTTGGTATTTTTTGCTCTTATTTAATATTATCCAAACTGTAGACTCTCTATATCCCAGGTGTCACACAATCATTATATTACTAGCACCACTTTCATGTCTCTTAATAACTTCCATCTTTTCCTTTAATGTAATTATTTTTCTTCTTTTTTTATTACTGCTGCTTTCTTTGTCAGTCTTTCTCTTTACTCTTTATTCAGGTTATGTTGAATAAAGCCCAATAGGTATATAAATCAAAGCAAAATGAAGGAAAAGTGATTGAGCAATAGAACAATTTACATGTGCGCTTACGATGATAGTTTTGAGTCAACTGCCAAGTGTCTCCGGCCACTGCTTGCAGCACTGCCACTACCCACTGGCTGCTACATTGACAAGTGCCGCCACTCACTGCAGATTGGCGACAAAAAATTTTGCCTACCATAAAAAAAATTACGTTAACTGATTAATCACTCGCTTAAAGCAGAAAATAGTATCATTTCACTCAATCACACTAACTGATTATCAGGCATATCGAATTCATGTTATGTGAGGTTTTCCTGTAATGCTAAAGCTTATTAGAATTTTATATTGATTATAAAGAAAAAAAAATTATGAATGAACCCTAAAATACATTAATTGCACAATGGACTTTATTAATACAAAAGTCAGCTTATGTTGAAGATTATTAATTTCATAAGTTTTCAATCACTACAAAATTTTCAAAAAGTATAAACTCCATACCTTTCAATTATAAATACTTCGTTCCTATTTGGTATAAATAATCTGTCTATTATTCTTCCTTTCTATAAATTTATGCAATTATGAATTGTAAAGTTGCAGAAAAAAAATTTGTGAGATAAATGAATTTTAAAGAGCCATACTGAATTTATTCAAAATGGGATTTTTTTTATTTACATTTCTTTTCTTTCTTTTTTTTTTTTTTTTAATTTTTTTCTGTGGAATGTAAAACTACTTATTTATTTTTTAGTTGAAATGGGAAAATGTTTAAAGGAACAGGTTTTAATAGGAACACCAGGAAAAGTATTTGACTGGGGAATTCGATATAAGATTTTTGATATGGCAAAACTAAAGGTTTTTGTGTTAGATGAAGCAGATGTCATGATTTCTTTACAAGGGCATAGGGATCAATCTGTTAGGATACATAAGTAAGTAATATGTTTTTAGAGAGAGAATTCTGAATAAATTAAAACTTAGGAATATAAATGGAATTCTGATATTATTTGTTTGATATGAAAAAACAACAGTTATTTAAACAATGCAACTGATTTACATGAATATGTTATCTAAGGTTCATGTAAATCAGTTTTATTAATGGGTTTATTTTTTTGCATCATTATTATTATTATTACGGGTATCTCCATGGGGTCAGTAGACTCATCATGGGAGACCCAAACTATCGAAACAATATCTTTCATATCTCTTCTTGAATTCATTTACAGACGAAGAACTCACAACTGAGTCAGGAAATGCATTCCGCTCATTCACCACCCTCCAGGTGAAAACCCTCGTTCTCACACCGTTGTTAACCACACTTTTATTTAATTTCCAGGGATGACTTCTTGTTCCTCCATCGCTATCACACAGCTGAAATATTTCCCCTGCATCAATCTTATAAAAACCTTTTAGTAATTTAAATGTTTCTACCATATCCCCCTCTTCTCTGCCTATCAACCAACCTCTGCAATCCACAAGCTCTCAATCAATCAACATAGGGAGCATTTTTTACATCACTCACCAACTTAGTCACTCTCCTCTGAACCCTCTCCACAACCACCTTATCTCCGAGGAATCCAGGTGACTAGACCTGAGCACAGTAATCCAAATGTGGAAGTATCAATGCCTTATAAAGGGGAATAATAACCTCTTTATCTCTGGATGTTTGTGTGTTCTTCAATATACAAGTAATCCTATGTGCAATCTTGGACACCTTAGCAATGTGTCCCCTGAACTTCATCTCCCTATCCACCAACACTCCTAAGTCCCTAGCCTCATCAACCTATTGGAGTATCGTTCCATCAATGTAGTACACAGCTGGTAATCTTTTAATCCCAAAATGCATAACTTTACACTTTTCTACATTGAACTGACATCCATTACCTTTTGGCCATTTTTCCAGCTTATTTAAATCATCCTGCAAACTCTCAACATCAGCTTGATTTTTTATTCCACAACCCAACTTTGCATCATCAGCAAACAACTGAAACCTTTAAGTCATTTCCTGAATTTCCACACGGTTAGCCTAGTGGCTACATGCTTTGCAACCATATGCTTGGGAAAGGATTGTCCTGGGTTTGATTCCCGCCGCTGACATGAGGAGCTTAAGGATCTTTCTCAGATATAGTTAAGTTAGCCAGTCTTGGGCATGGATAGCAGCGTTTTTCTCCCCAGTTTATCTGGGGTTTTTCCTCCCGCAAGCAGGCAAACTGGCCCCTTGAACACATGCATCTACAGACATAGGACACACCGAAAGGCATAGGGCTTAGCCACCTTATCCTCGAGACAGGTATGGCTTGGAATGACTTAAGACAGCCCCGTAACAGGCCAATAGGCCTAATGCGTGAAAGGGAGAAGAAGTCATTTATGTACAAATTAAACAGTGGCCCAAGCACAGAGCCCTGAGCCACACCATTGGTTACCTGCCTCATCCTGGACTCTGCTCCACCATACACCACCACCTATCCCCATATGCTCCAGTTTTTAGTATCTATCCCTATCTGCTCCAATTTGACCAACAGTATTCCATGGGTATCCTGTCAAAAGCCTTAGCAAAATCCAGAAGTGCTACTGTGTAGCCATTTCCTTTGTCCAACTCAGATGTCATTCTATTATAAAAAGATAATAAATTGCTAAGGCAGGATTGACCTTTTACAAAACCATGTTGGCCTCTATAGAATATCATATCCTGATCCATCCATTCTTGACTTTGTCTTTAACCAACTTTTCCAATACTTTTACCACCACTCCCGAGATGGTGATTGGTCTGTAATTAACTACCGCAGTTTTGGCGCCACCTTTATGCAAAGGAACTACTTTGCCTTTCTTCCACTCCCTAGGGACCATACCAGAGTTCAAACTTAAGTTAAATAACCAAGTAAGAGGTGTTGACAATTCCTTTGTACATTCACGCAACACCTGAGGTGATATTCCATCTAAACCTACAGCAGTGTTTGCATTTAAATTTTGCAATATACTAAGTACCTCTGATTTCTTAACTTTATTTCTCACATTATTGATTGCTACAATTACAGAGATATCCTCACTTGGGTGATAGACTTTTGAAAAGTGATCACTCTCAGTAACTCTACTATTACATTCAAATTGGTCACCTCAATACCATCAGCACCCACTAAAGTTATCTTTCTGAAGTCAGTCTTCCTTTTACTTGCCACATAGCGGAAGAATTCTTTGGGATTACCCTTGATCTCCTTGGCTAAGGTCTTCTCATAATCTGATTTAGCTTTTCATACTATGCTGGTAACCTTCCTATCTTGAGCCTTGTACTGGTCATTGGTGTACTGATCGCCTTTCTCCTTGTAAATTCTCCATAACATTTTCCTTTTTTCTAGATCAAGCTTGATACTACTACTCATCCATCTAACGCCTACCTTGTTTGTCTTCCTGACCATGGGGACACATTCTGATATTGCCTTCCTCAGATACCTTCTGATTTTATCCCATGCACTGCTAGCATCTTTACCCAGCAATATGTTCTGCCATGGGACAGCTGCAAGCTCACTCCAAAGTTTTGGTTATAATTGCCTAACCAGTATTTCCATATATCCTCCTTAAGAGAGGAAGCCACAAATTTTGCAACCTCCCAAATCAATATCACATGATCGCTCTCACCAATTGGAGGTAACGAGGACACCTTACTAATGCATATATCCTCTGAACCAATGACCAGGTCCAACACTCTCACACCACATGTCCCTTCAGTTATGTGCTGTTTCAAGTAATTATCTCATAGAAGATGTATGAATTCCATTTCATTTTTGCTGCGTGATATTTCTTCCTTCCAGTTGATATCACCATAATTAAAATCCCCTATAATAATCACTAAACCTGCATTCATTACACCAATTTGCTGATGCATGAATTCAATATTTCCTCCTGTACTCCCTGGCCTATTGCAGCATCCAACTGTATATTTGGTTGCATTGGTCACTATTTCGCACGAGACCACCTCAAATGAACTCTCATTCTCATGTCTATCATCTTGATATACTACTTTCTTTGGCTGCAACGCATCAACTATCATCAACAGTACCCCCCCCCCGTTCTATCTTCTCTATCCTCCCTGAAAATACTGTACTCATCACATTCAATTCCAGTGACCACATCTTCTACTGACAGCCAAGTTTCACTAATGCCTACAATATTTGGTGAGATTGCACTGACTAATGCCAAAAATTCTTCTCTCTTATTTCGAATGCTTTTTGCATTGGTATACAAAAATTGCAGATTCCCTTTAGTTCTTATACTAGCTTTAGAACTGATCATGTCACTAATTTCAGTAGTTCCATGCCGATTTTTATCCACTCTATTCTGCAATTTATTTCACGAATAAGGATCAACAAATATACAATCGCTGCTTAAGTTTCTCCCTCTTACACTCTTTCAATTTTAGTTTCTCTGGCCAATTACTTCAACTTGTTCAGAAAACAGTAACTTCTTCGATTGCTTATGACCCTCCATGTTCAGATGCAACCCATCTCATGTATACAGCTGTCTTTTGCCTTCAAACACACTCCAGACATCAACAAATTCTAGACCTCTTTTTTTTTTTGCACATTCTTGCAATCATATCATTCATTATCATCGCTCATCTACTTAACTCATAATTGTCAAAACGAGGAACACACACTTTCCTCCCTTTGACACTTTTCTTCTTCACGATATCTAACAATGTTCTTAAATCTTTTGCTACGTGATTTATACTACCACTCAGGTCACTTGTACCCACCATAACTATCATCTTTTCTGCATCATGTCCTCTCTTTATTGCTAAACCACTCTCTCTATTGTTCCACCAGCCAAGCACTCCTCAGGCACACTACTCTCCATACGTTTAATCATAGAATCACCATATATCGTACCACTCATAACTTCATTCAAGTTCAAACAAGCGTCACTCATGGACTCATTTTCTACGCTATTCAGCATCACTCTCCCAGTTTCATTACTCAATACTCTTTTACTTACTCCCTCACTCTCACGACATCTAGTTTCTTCTACTCTTGTGCTTTCATTCTGTTGAATCCCAATATGATCCCAGCATGATCTCCCATACTATTTATTGCTTTGTCAATCACCAAAGACTCTCCCATATTTAATCCTATTCTAGTTACTTCAGCTAAAGTAATCTCCAGAACACCCTTACTGAGCACTTCCAATTCCTCTTGCAGAAGATGGTCACTTTTCATTTTCACAAACTCCTGCTAAAGTTCTTCCGCTGTGTTCCCAACGTCTGCTTCCATTCCCATTCCTAGTCACTCTAGCCTATCCCGACACTTCTCGCATACGTTGACGTCTTCATTCTTCTCATTTAGTCAAACAGTCCACAGATCCTTCACATTCTTTGGCGCATACATAAGCAGTTTCCGCAATGCAGGAAAAGTGAAGTCACTAGTGGAATACCTCAGGGATCTGTTTTAGGACCATTGCTGTTTAACTTGTATATTAATGATATAGGTGAAGATTTGGATGGAGATATTCAGTTGTTTGCAGATGATGCAAAGTTGGTACAAACCATGAAGCGTAGTGAAGATGTTGTGGACTTGCAAGAAGACTTGAATAAATTGAGTGATTGTATACGGAAATGGGGATGCGAGTTCAATGTTGCAAAATGTAAGGTTTTAAAATTTGGAAAATAAAGATGGCATGCAGAATTTATGCTTGGTGAGGATATATTGTTGGAGGTGGAAGATATAAGAGATCTGGGGGTGATAGTGGATAAGGATCTGAAATTTAGGGGACACATAGCCAAAATTGTGAAGACAACACAAAGGCTTCTGGGAATGATGCGGAGGACACTGATGTGTCCTCCGCATTATTCTCAGAAGTAGGGAGATTCTTGTTCCTTCAATTATGCCACACATGGATTATTGTGCCCAGATTTGGTCACCTGGTTTTCAGAAGGATGAAGAGATGTTGGAAAAGGTCCAAAGGAGACTGACTAAGGTAGTTTCTGACCTCTGGAATGTTAGGAGGAAAGATTGAGAAGATGCAATTTGCAGAGTCTGGTGGACAGGAGGAAGAGGGGAGATATGATAGAGAACTACAAGTGGGGGTTGTTATATGATCAATGCTGGAGAAGTTCTACAGAAAATAGTGGGAGATCGGGGGAGAATCAGAGGTCATTCCTGGAAACTGTATAAACAAGGTGTGAGTAGGGGAGTGAGAGGCAGGTTTTTCTTGTGCAGAGTTGTAAATGATTGGAATGCCTTACCTGAGAGTGTATTGTCTGCAAGGAGTTTGAATGTGTTCAAGGCACGATATGATGAGCTGTGTGTGTGTGTGATAAAAGGACCGCCCAGATGAGTCTTTGACTCCATGAGGTCTTGGGGTAATAATAATCTATTGCGAAAAATCGAATGCAGAACCAGACTTTAGTATAGAAGTCCTCCGAGCCACTGATGTACGTCTCTTGTTGGATGCCATCTTTAGATGCTGAAATAGTGAAACAAACAGCAGCAAGAACACAATATATACAACAGAGTTTCAAACAACACCACCATCACCACTGGAGGACACTTGTATTCAACCAAAGCACAACTGCAGCACTATTTGTGACAAAAAGTCACACTCTACTATAAATTAAAAACACGTTTTCTAGCATATCTCAACACGACCGCTACATTCACTAGCAGCACACAAGTATAGGAGGTAGTCTGCTCAGTAGAGATCATATGAATGATAATGGTTATATTAGTATGAGACTGTAACATTTGGTGTTTTGTCATGATTCTTTCTAAATTTGTTTTTCTGCTATCGCTTTAAATATGTATTAAATAGGATGATAACTCTTAAGCACTCTCTGGATTTTCTGAAACATTTTAAATGACATGTCTAAGCATTATGTATGACTTGCATTAAGAAATAATTGCAAAACATTATGTAAAACTGTGTCTGACAAAATTTTCAGAAAGTATACTCATCTGATTAAAAAAAAATGAAATTCCCTTTGGATGGAAAAGCCTAGGTTCAAACCCTACATAGGATACCAAGAACCTGTAGCAGCATTCAGGGTTCTAAGGGGTGATAATTGCATAATATTATGAAGTACTTGCTTCATGATATATAACAGCTTCTCCCACTCAAACACCACCCTTGCCTTCTCATGCTATAACCTGTTATCACAAACGAGGCACTGTTGACAGAGTATAACCGAAACATCTGCACGAGAGTAAATACTTTGGTATGAAACGCGTGATTTCCAAATTTGCATAATCTGCAAACAGCTGTATATCTCCATTCAAATCTTCCCCAATGTCATTAACATACAGGTTAAACAGCAGTGTGTATGTTAAAACAGACCCTGGAGGCACACCATTAGTGACTTTCTTCTGGGATGTTGCTCCTCCACACACACAACTTGTTGATACCTATTAGACAGCCATCTCCAATCCAGTGCACTAGTCTAATAGTCAGACTAGAGAAGATAGTGTTGGATATCAACTTATAAGGCAGTAATCTATCAAGAGCCTTTGCAAAGTCTAGGTATGCTACTGTGTATATCCATCTCCCACATCCAATGCTGCCATCATCTTATTGTAATAAGTAGTCATCAACCCAATTCTGGATCCAGATTCTCACCAGTCTTTCCAACACTTTAACCACAACACTTGACATGCAAATTGGCCTATAATTTGATGGTTGAATTCACCTCCTTTATGAAATGGTACAATCTTGCCTTCCTCTCACTCCTCTGGAACTTGACCAGTGTAAGATTCATATTAAACAAATTGTCAAGGCACATGTCAACTCCCTGGCACATTCCTTCAAAATATGTGGTGATATGTCAAGTCGCACAGTCTTATTAATATCAAGTTTGCTTAATTCCCCTGTATACCTCTTTCTCACTCACAGTCACTGTTTCCTTCCCATCATTCACTGCTCTCAAACTCTCCATGATATCACATTCTCAAGGATAAAAGACCTTTATCCTTGAGAATTAAATGCTTATTAAATGTTTTCAAGTCAGATAAATGCAGAAATCAGATGGACTCCTTGGTATCAACTAAAGCTTGGAAAATTAGGACATGAATTGGCCAGGGAATGTTAAAATACTCTATCAAACAGGCAATCTGGCACAGCTAAGAAAGGAGATAGAAAAATATAAAATTGAATTATTGGAGGTTAGTGAAGTAAGATGGAATGGTATTGTAGAATAAATTTTCCCAATGGGAATGTGTTTCTTTATTCAGTGATGCCTAATATAACTGATATACATGAATATGGAGTTGGAGTCCTCATGAGCAAAATATTTAGTCAAGCAGTGATTGGGTGGGAACCAATTTCAGAACGAATAATAAATGGTAAATCTTAAAACTAAATTTGGAAGGTTAAGAGATGTTTAGTGCTGTGTCCCAACTGAGAATGCTTTCTTCGAAGAAAATGAAAAGTTTTACAGTCTCTACTTGATAAGACTTTGATGATTACATTACACATGGTAATGAGAGCATACTTCTCATGGGTGGCTTCAACGCTCAAAAAAAGTTGGTACAGTTAATGAGAGGTTGGAGAATGTAATAGATAAGCATGGTTTGGAGAGAGAGAAATGTAAATGGTGAACAGTTGGTGGAACTGTGTGGAAAATATAACTTAGTAATAGGTGGCACAATCTTCCAGCATAAGAGAATACATAAAGTAACCTGGGTGTCAACACAGAATCAAATAGATCATATTGGTATTAACCAAAGGTTCACAAAAATTTTATTAGATATCCAAAATAAAAGAAGTGCTGATGTTGGCTCAGATCATCACCTATTAATAGGATCTATTCAGTTATATATTAGAAAAAATCATCAGGGGAAATTTAATAGACAGAAATTTGATATTGCTAAATTATAAAATGCTGATGTCTGTAATTAAGGGAACTATCCAAAGAAAGGAAATTGTGATAATCAGAGAGGCATAAACCTGCTATGTGTCATTAGCAAAATTTCTGTAAAATTATTCTTTCAAGAATCTTTAATTTTTCAGGTGAGCACATGAGAAGAGAGCAGTATTGTTTTAGGTCATGTATCATTACCCTTAAGAATAATAATTAAACAGTCGGGTGTATTTAACTCCTTTGGGTTATGAAAAAGCCTTCAATTCCATTGCTGGAGATTGTATAGAATGCACTTCAAAACAAAGTAATGCCACAGGAGATAATAAATCTCATAAAAGAAGAATATAAAAATTCCAGTGCCAGGTGCTGCAGATGGATATTTGTCATAGCCCTTTCAAACTGTATTTGGAGTATGACAAGGATGTCTGCTATTTTTTTTATTTATTTATACTGGTGCTAGATAATGTTCTAGAAGAGACAGCAATGAAGCATGCCAAAGGAATATAATGGAAAATAAATAAAACTTTGGGTAGTCTAGACTATACAGTTGGCAGTGTTTTATCTACAGATGGAGGAGCAACTAGAGATTATTATTTGGCACCTTCAGGGAGTCCAAGGACTCATCGAGGGACAGGAAGTCTAAGGGATCATCGAGGGAGGGCATCTGCTCTACAACTCCGTCTCCACCATCCAATCACCAACTGACTGCAACTACATCAACTCCATCTACCGCTGACCACCACTGGTATTCCAAAGACAGTCACAAACATCCATGCCGACAGTGAGATTCGAACCTGCAGCCCTTTGGCTGGAGAGCGGATATGCTATCCACTCAGCCAACCAGGCCAAGGAGATGTTGATATAAGGATTCAAAAGACACGAAGTGCATATGCTAAAATTAGTGGAGTATAGAAAATGAAAAATATATACACAGTTATAAAAATATTTAATGCATATATTAAATCAGTTCTTTTATATGAATGCAAAATGTGGCTGATTTTGAAAAAAATACAAAACGACAAACATTCATAAACCAATGTCTCTAGACCATACTTCAAATTTGTTGGTTCATATTATTACTAATGAAGACCTCTGGAAAAGAAAAAATCAGCAAAAAGTCAACCTTGATATTAGAAAGCAAAAAATCCAGATGGATTGTACATATGTTTAGGAAAGATCAAGAAATCTGTCATGCAGTCTTGGAATGGAATCCACAAGGAAAGGGAAAGCCTGAATATCCTAAAAATACATGGAGGAGATCGACTTTAATGCAGTTTAAGAAGAAGAGTTTTGCTTAACTAAGACCAATAGGAAGGACCAATAATTTAACTAGGACCAATAGGATAAGGAACTGATGGAAAGCATTTACAGACTCCTGATGTTCTGGGAAAGAAGAAGATAGTAGCATACAACTAAATCTCTTCCTGTTAACCTATACCCATAAATTAAAGATGCTAAGAAATTATAGTCTTGGTTTAATCCTTTATCCAAGTGTAAGCAAGCAATGTTTGCACAGGAAGTATCTTCATGAGTGGGCTACTTGTATATAGAGGCTAATGACTTTACATCAGTTGCCTTAGTATTTCATAATGAGATAATAAGGCACTGATACTTCAAGTGCAAACATTGTTTTTATACACTTGGATAAATGATTAAATCATGAAATTAATTTCTTGGCATCTTTATTTATAGCAAAACAAAGTGAAAAAAACTTTCAGCATCTATCTCTAACCTACACCTTGCCCCAATGCTGACTCAAAACCATTGTCACTATTTCCCTTTTGCATCTTTCCTTTGTGCAGACATAATTCATCTGCTATCATCAACAGCACTCCCTCCCTCCCTTCTTGTCCTTTCTATCCTCATAAAAAATGTCACATACTTCCATTTCTATTCCCTAAACATGATCTGATAAGGATATCATCCTTATCAGATCATGTTTCACGTATTCCAACTATTTTTGGGCAAATAAACTCGATCAGTGAAAACCATTTCATCTCTTATTCTGATGCTCTAAGCATTTGTAAATAAACACAGTGATTCACTTTTAGGTCTATAACCAGTTCTAGCTATGCCATATATTAGTTGTGATTTTCTGCATACCTAATTATACCCACTTACCTTTATTACCCCCTTACCCTATATATCTTCTGAGATTCAACTGCACCACTTAATCCCAGGCCATCCTCATACACACATTCACTACTATCTCCAACATTCACTCTTTTTATACTCTGCATCCCTGTTCACCCTGACTTCTCCTGTTTCTTTGTCCATCTTGCTTTCTTCTTCTCTTATCATTTCTGTCTCATCAGTTCCTCTCTCCTGATCTTTTGCTTCACCTTATACTTCCTTTTGCTCTCTTTCTCACATCACTCATTGCTGCTCCGTGCAGCAACAGTCCCTCCAGCTGGTTCACACCAAATCTATTTAAATGCCATCCATTTTTGTATAAATCCATCCTTCCCTCAAATGCATCCCACTCATTTACAAACTTTACTCCCTTCTCCTCACACAGCTCTGCCAACACATCAGGTTCTCTGCTTTCTCCATCTCAACTTGTCATTATCATATCTTGGCAACACGTGACCTTTTCATCCACACAGTTATCTTTGTTTCCTCAACAATTTTGTAGGAATGCTCTAGGAAAGTAATTGCACTCTTGGCACACCTGTTTAACATAGGTGTTGCAATAGCCAAGTCCCAAAGGAGGAGTGGAATGTGGAAAAAATTGTTTCTGTTCAAAAAGCACTGAGAGAAATAAGACTGATTACAAATTTAGGCCAATCTGTATGTCTGGTTGTGTCAACAATGTGTTACACAGCTGAGGAGGTGGAGGTCATAATTTAACAGTGTGCTTATGTAATGTAACAAGGTGATGAATTAAGGGAGATGCACATGGTCTTATACTTGGATTTTTCAGACTTTTGATAGATTTCTGTATAATAAGCTAATAACTAAATTGTAATCGATGGAATAAAAGATAAAATAAGAGATAAGAAACTAATTAGATAAGAGATTAATGAGTTGAATAGGTGATTGTCTGTCAAAGGTATTATCAGGTTATATATGAGGGAGTTGTATTCCAAAAGAGGAAGATCACTAGTAGATGTCCACAGGGACCTGTTTTAGAGCCATTATTATTTAACTTGTATGTTAATGATTGGGACTTATCTGGCAATATGCAGCTGTTTGTTGATGATGCTAAGTTGGGAAGAATTATGAGAAGTGAATTATATATTGTGGCTTTGCAGGAGGATCTAGACTATGTCAGTGGAGCTTCAGTTTAATGCTGCAAAATGGAAAGTCTTGAAATTTGGTAGGCAAGGTTAGAATGTCAAGTGTACAATTAATGAGGAAATTTTGAAGAGAGGAGAAATTCGGGAGTGATGGCAGACAGACTTGAAATTTATGGATCACATTTTTAAAATTATAATAACATTACAATGAATTATGGCAATAATGAGTAGGACCTTGATATGCAGAAGTAAAGAAGTTATGTTCTCTTTTATAAGGCCTTGATCAAGCCACGTGCGGACTGTGTGGAGAATATATTAGAGAGGGTTGAAAGAAGGTTTGTAAAGTTGATTTTTGGTTTATGGATTATGGGATATGAAAACATGTTGAGGAAATAGAATTTGCAGAGCATTGTAAATAGAAGGAGAGGGAATGTTATTGAGATGAATAAGTTGCTGAGCAGTTTTACCAGATTAGCATGGAGGGGATTTTTTTGCATAGTGTAGAGAAGAGAGAGACAAGGGATAGAACAATGCCATCCTTGGAAGCTGTATTAGGAGAGTATGAGCAAGGAGTGAGGAGTGGGTTCTTCACCTGGAGAGTGGTTGGTAAGTGGAATGCATTGCCTGAAAGTGGTAAGTTCAAAAAGTGTAAATGCATTTAAGGCACAGTGCAATGATCGTTTTGCACAAGAGCATGGACCTCCCATGCTGAATCTTTTGACTCCATGGAGGTTTGATATTATCAATAATGATATATAATTATTAATTTTGTACATTTAGGTTATTGTAGAATAATAACAGCTGAAGAAAACTGTGTGATGATCTCATTATGTGAGTTGCAAGGTATAATAATGGTGGTTCCAAGGCTGCTGTTGAAAATTACTGGCTAATCAGCATAACAGGAATCGTTATCAAGGTCTTGGAGAAAATTGTCAAAAGGAAAATACAAGATTGGATAGATGAAAATGGGATACTGTATCGGGGCTGCATGGTTTTGTGAAGGGTCATGCCTCAGTAACTTGCTCACATTTTATAACACAGTGATGGCTAAACTGGATAAGGGTAATGAGTTTACAGTGATTCTACTGGACCTTGCTAAGGCCTTTGACAGGATACCACATGGAATTCTAATCAGTAAAATGTAGCATATGGGGATGGATATAGGGTTGTTGAGATGGATAGGTGGGTGGTTGATGGAGAGATATCAGAGAGTGGTATATTCAGGAGTAGAGTCCAAAAGACAGCCTGTGACTAGTGGTGTGCCACAAGGATCTGTTCTTGGACCACTGCTGTTTAATTTGTTCATAAATGATATAGGAAAGGATCTGAGAGGAACAGTTCATTTGTTCACAGATGATGCAAAGTTGGGTAGGGCAATAGTGAATGCAGATGATGTCAAAATTTTGCAGGATGATTTGAATAGATTGGAGGTCTGGGCTAAGGAGAATGGATGTCAATTTAATGTGGAAAAATGTAAGGTTATACATTTTGGGGTGAAAAGATTAGCAGCAGTTTACTACATTGGTGGAATTGTACTCTAGGAAATTGATGAGACAAGAGATTTAGGAGTGTTGGTGGATAAGTTGAAGTTTAGGTGGCATATTGCAAAAGTGGCCAAATCAGCTCATCAAATCACTTGGTTGCTGAAGAATACTTTGACGAGCAGAGACAAGCATGTTATTGTTCCTCTGTATTGAGCCTTGATAAGACCCCCATCTCGACTACTGTGCCCAGATTTGGTCACCTAGGTTTCTTCTTGATGGGGAGGAGGTTGAGAGGATCCAGAGGCGATTGACCAAGATGATAGCTGGTCTATGGAATGAACCTTATGAGAACAGGTTGAGGATTTGTAGGTTGCAGAAATTGGTTGATAGGCGGAGGAGGGGAGATATGATTGAGACATTTAAATTACTGAACTGTTTCTATAAGATTAATTCAGAAGATATTTTTGAGAACAGGACTGGTGGTGGGAGGACTAGGGGACATCCATGGAAGCTGGGCAAAAGTGTGGTTAGTAAGGGTGTTAGAGCTGGATTCTTTACTTTTAGAGTGCTGAATGAGTGGAATAAGCTGCCAGAGTCTGTAGTGGGTGCTGTGACAGTGAATGAGTTTAAGGCAAGGTATGATAGATACTGTGTGAATGCCGAATAGTTGTGATGAACATGATTTGGGACCTCCCTCGATGAGTCTAAGGACTCCCTGGAGTTGTCCGTAATAATAATAATTTGTATTGGACATGATGTATTCACTGGTGAAGTGTTGCAAAACGTGGAGTGTTAGTAAAGGTGTGCTGAAGGTTGCAAAACAGTATACCAAAAGTGTAACAAATTACATATGTGGAATTTATTTGTAGATTTAATGTAGCAACAAAATTAACTTCTACATGTTTTTCTGTTAACCTAGTCAAGAAGATAAACATACAAGAGAATATACAAAAAAAAACCAATCAATTCTAACAGCCATTGTTTTTAATGTATAACATTAATAGTAATGTAGATTAGTCGCACACAATTTTACTCATGACGCATGAAATCTTTATTGTTGCATAAGGCCTTTGGATGGTTATTGGGATAATGGAGATCTGAAAGTTTTCATAAATGTATGAGACACTTCCAGATGTCATGAACAATGAGTCCCCAGTTCCCATTTTTAAGTGATTATATCACTTCACAGTATTTCTTCCATATACAAACTTCTAAAGAGATTGGCTTTCTGCCTCAATGTTATTTGGAAGAAAATCAAAAACAATTGCTATTAGAATTAGTCAGATGTTTTGTGTATTCTCTAGTACGTTTATCTTCCTGATGAAGCTGTTAGTCAGCAAATATAGTGAAACGTAGAATTTTTATCACTTTCTTAAATCTACCAATAAATCTGACATATGTAATTTATATTAACTATTGTCCTCATAATGGGATGTGAAGAAACAGGGAACTGTTAGTCTGGAAAGATTAGAACTTGTGTGGACTCAGTATTTAGGAGATGATCCTGAAGATACTAGCTATGCCGTCATTTAGCTGGGTCAAGATTGTGTGTGTAAGATAGGAATGAAAAGCAGATGATGGTGAATGAATGAGATATGAACAGTGTTTGTGAAAGAGAGAGAATGAACAAGTGAAAAAAAGACGTATGATTCAATATTGAAAGAAGGGATTGACCAGGCAGAAATAGCATACTTAGGTTGAGTCTTGAACCAAGCAAAGCATGAAATGGAGAAGCTTGAAAAAAAAAAAAATGCTGCGTGCTATTGGAGATAGGAGAATGAAGAAATTATTATTACATGACACCTCCAGGGAGTCCAAGGACTCATCAAGGGAGAGCACCTGCTCTAAAGCTCTGTCTCCACTAACTGCAACTACACCAGCACCATCTACTGTCCACCACCACTAATTCCACAGACAGTCACAAACATCCATGCCCACGGCAGGACTCGAACCCACAGCCTTTTGGCTGGAGAGCGGATACTCTAACCACTCAGCCAACCAGGCCAGCATTAAATAGCAGCAAATTAGATACCAGAAAGGAGAATAGGAGAAAGCATAGGACTACAAGAAAAGAGAAAGTGTCATAGCATGATGTGATGATCACATGTTTTGGAATATGCTTTATAAATGGCAAAGAACTAGTGTTTTCTGTACGAAGTTGTGAAGGTTCATAATAGCAAATGTGCAGGGTGTATAAGGCACATGGTGTTCAGTATGGATATATTGCGTCATTTCTGCAGACAGAAGGATTTATATCTGAAAAATGCATTTTGAATGTATTTGGAGTTAGGTATTAACTGCAGAAACTGTTATTGTTATTGCCTGGCTGGCGAGTGGTTAGTGTCCGCTCTCCAGCCAAGAGGCTGCGGGTTCGAATCTCGCCGTGGGCATGGACGTTTGTGATTGTCAGTGGAAATACTAGTGGTGGCGGTCGGCGGTAGATGGCGTTGGTGGATTGTGAGTGATGGCAGCAGAGTTGTAGAGTAGATGCCCTCCCTCAATGAGTCTTTGGACTCCCTGGATGTGACAAATAATAATAATAATTATTATTATTCAGTCCTCCGTGGAGTCAAAAGACTCATCGAGGGAGGTCCCTCCTAGGAAACACAGTCTATCATACCACGCCTTAAATGCATTGACCGTTCTCGCTCTCGCCACTCCATCAGGCAATGCGTTCCATGGTTCAACCACCCTCCATGCAAAGAAACCACTCCTCACCCTCTTTCTCACAGTTTCCTTTTGTAACTTCCAGGGATGGCCCCTTGTCATGACTCCTTCCCGTTGTTCAACCAAGCGAAAGAACTCCTCAATGTCAACCCTGTAACCACCTCTCAACAGTTTAAAAATCTCAATCATATCACCTCTCCTCCTTCTATCCACCAAACTCTGCAGTCCACACTCCCTCAGCCGATCCTCATGACTAACATTGTACAGTCTGAAACCATCTTTGTTATCTGCCTCTGTACCCTTTCCACAGTTAATTTATCCCCTTCAAATCCTTGGGTCCAAATCTGAGAACAATTGTCCAAGTGTGGTCTGAGCAGAGTCTTATATAATGGAATGATAACATTTTATCTCTGCGGGTCAGTGTCCTTCTCATTATTGCAGCAATTCTCTGTGTTACCTTCACTACCTTTGCAATATGTCCCCAAAATTTCAGGTTTCTATCAATCATCAAACCCATATCTCTTGTCTCTCCTACTTCCTCCAGTTTAACTCCTCCCATACAGTATGCAGTGTCCCATCGATGTTTCCCAAACCTCAAGATCTTACATTTTGCTGCATTAAACCGAGACCCCCATTCATTTGCCCATCTATCTTATTCAAATCCTCTTGCAGGGCTACCACATCTGCAAACAACCGAATATTCCCTTGCAATCCACGGACAATGTCATTGATATAAAGGTTAAACAATATAGATCCCAGTACTGAGCTCTGTGGAACCCCACTTATATGCCTCTTTGATATTGCTCCACCATACAGAACTCTCTGATACCTATCGGACAGCCAATCCTGAATCCAGTTGACCAATCTGACATCCAGACCCATGTGCTGCAACTTGAATATCAGCTTATCATGTGGCACCCTGTCAAATGCCTTGGCTAAGTCTAAGAAAATGGCAGTATATGCCTTTCCCTTATCTAATGCTCTTGTGATTTTATCATAAAAGGCTAGCATATTGCTAAAACACGAGCACCCCTTCACAAATCCATGTTGACTCTCACTGATAACATTACCCTCATCTGCCCAATGTCCAAGATCTTACTAACTACTGATGACACACAAATTGGCCTATAATTAGACACTTCCAGTCTGCTACCTCCCTTATGCAATGGCACTATCATACCTTCCTTCCATTCCATGGGCACCTTTCCTGCAGCTACTTTCATTGAAAAGCCAGGTCAAGGCACTGTCAGTTCCTTAGCATATTCTCTCAAAATGCGTGGTGAAATACCATCCAGTCCCACAGCTTTACTAGCATCCAGAGTACACAGTATATGGAACACACTCTCCTCCTGCACCTCTAAACCTCGAACCTGCTCTATCCCTCTAGTATTCAAATTGACTCCTCCAGGATGAAATACTCCATGAAGTGTTCATTGAACAATTTCACTATGTCCTCTGCTTCTGTTACTCTCTTCCCATTTTTATCCCACAATGTCATTCTTCCACAGTCATTTCTCCTCCTACTGGCCACATAGCTAAAAAATTCCCTACGATTTTCTTTGGATCTTAGGGCCAATCCCTTCTCATATTCCAGTTTTTTCTTCCTGACCATAATAGTCACTCTCCTGGCCTGTGTCTTATATTCTTCATGCATCTGCTCTTCACCTGTCTCCTTATATCTGTTCCATAACCTCTTTTTCGCATGTGCCTCCTGTTTAGTATTGTTTGTCATCCACTTTACACCAAATTATGTCCTCTACTTCACTCGTGGAATACAGCTTACCATTGCTGCTAACAAATATTCCTTCACAATTTCCCAAGCATTAATGATATCCCAGTCTTCCAATTCCTCCCTCCACCAAACTTCCCCAAGTTGACGTGTAAGACTATTATAATCACCTGCTTTATAATTCCACATATGTTCCCGTCTCTTTGATACTCCTGCATGTCTATTCATTTTCCAAGTCAAAACCATATGGTCACTCTCTCCAACTGGTGGTAGAAATGTCATCTCAGTTATTATCAGCTCTTCTGATGCTATAACCAAATCCAAAACTTTTGAACCTCTTGTTCCATCTGTTACATGTTGGCTAAGACATTTGTCCCTCAAGAATTCTAGAAATTCCATTTCCTTATTGCTATATGCATCTTCCTTTCCCCAATCTATACTGCTGTAGTTAAATTCTCCCATAACAATCGTTTTTCTTGCACTTGCAATGCTCAACTGTCTTAACATCTCCTGGTCCCCATCCTCTGTGCTCCTTGGTCTGTAGCAACACCCCACTAAATATCCCGTTTTGCCCATCTCCACCTCACACCATATGCTTTCAAAATCATTACACAGCCTTCCAAAGCCTCCACTCATAGGGCATAGGTCGTCACTTATCATAAGCAGTACTCCACCACCACGCTTTCCCTTCCTATCCTGCCGAAAAATGCTGTACCCAGCAGCTTCTATTCCTGTTATTATATCCTCTTCTGTCAACCACGTCTCTGTGATCCCAATAATCTTTGGCCAGGCTAATGCTATCAGTGCCACCAATTCCTCTCCTTTATTCCGAATACTCCTGGCATTGGTATAAAGCATAAAAATGCCACTGTTTCTATACCCAGCATTATCCCCTCTAGACTCCATTGGGCTCAGCGTTACCTGATGTCATCCCCCTTCTAAGTTCCCATTCCCACAAGAGGCCACCCCTGTTACCATCCACACTGGGACACACTGACTCGTTCAGAACAGCAATCTCTCCAGATGGCTGCGTCTTTCTTCATTCAAATGCAGGCAGTCTCTCGCATACGATTCCTCTTTGCTCTCAAACGCACTCCAAGCATCCACATATTCGAATCCTCTCTTCTGACACATTCTTTCTATTTTGCCATTCAATATCACTGCTCTTCTTCTCAGCTCGACATCATACCTAGGCAACACACACACACTATCTTTCCTCTCTTTGTCTTCTTTCGTACAGCCTCGAGCAAGAATCTCATATCTCTCGTTCTGCTATTTGCACCACCACTCAAGTCATTTGTTCCCACCGTCACAGTCATCTCATCTCATACATCCTTTCACATCTCTTAATTGCCAGAGCCACAATTTCTATTGTTCCTCCTGGCAAACACTCCTCACTCATAAATGATAGTTGATCAGTAAATCTGTAAAAACAGTCACTGACTATTGATCAGTAAATGAGTAGATGTGAAGAATCAGGATAATAAGAGCTGTTGTGGAATCAATAAGGTAAGTATTGGTAAGGTAAGATAAAATAAATCAGGTAAAAATTGCATGATAAAAAAAAGGTAATTGTATTGAGGAGATAACTCTGAAGATTGTGTATTTATAATATATTAGCTGTATCAATATACTGAAGTGAAATTAAGACAATTAATTACATAGTTAATTACTTATTCAGTTAATTAATTGAAACTAAGACAATTAATTACCTAAAATAGCATATGATGAAGAGAATCGAAAAATCAAAGTAGTTCTGGTTATAACATCAAAGGTTTTATGTATAAATGAGGTGGTTCATCTGTTCCCAGTTGTTGGAAGACAATATGCTTTCACCTGAGAAAGATAGTCAGGTCTCAGTTTAAATAGGAGTGTATATTGAAGCAGGGAATGATGAACTTCATTAGCTCCATGCAATAGCATGGTTATCAGTTGTTACATGGGTAATAAGCGAACACTGCATAAATAATGAAAAAGCATTTGTGAGAGCAGTGTTTGATGACATTATCAAATTTGAAAGTATAAATCTTATTCATCCATTTAACACTTCCTGGTGTTAAATGGATGAATAAGCTCATCATGCAAGAGCTTCAAAAAATCAGTAAAAAAAAAAAAGCAAAATTAGAAGTGAGAAAACAATTAGTTAGCTGAGAACGTTAAGAAAAAAACAAACAAAAAAAAAAGGGAATCCTATCACTTTGTGGCAAATAAAAGAATTATTTGCTCCGAGTTGTCCAGTATTGTACTACATACTAGGGTCACTTGCATTAGCTCACGCTAGTGATCGCCAATACTTTATAGTTTACTATATTCGGCATGAAACTCTCTGATTCCAATCTTTGAGTTTCTTATTTGGTTTTAAAACATTGTAGGATTTAATATCCCCTTAATTTAAATAATGTTTATATTGCCGAAATGAAGCTTATTAGCTCTTTATATTTAAGTAACTTAATGGTTGCACCTGTTTGGAAACTTGTATAGCAGAGTATATAAGTTCTTTTCGCTATACACTTTGGTATTAATTTGTTCTAGCTACTCACTGATGAAGCCTCAAAAAAGGCTGCAACCGGTCTGCGTAGTGACCTCCCCCCCCCCCCATAATGTAATAACAGCATACATTTCCTAGGAAATGTGTTTTTACATTATGGAAAATACCTAAGAATAGCGATCAGAAATTTAACGCCTTTGCTCTGAGTTGTCCGGTATTGTACTAGGGTCACTTGCATTAGCTCACGCTAGTGATCGCCACTACTTTATAGTTTACTATATTTGGCATGAAACTCTCTGATTCCAATCTTCGAGTTTCTTATTCGGTTTTAAAACAGTGTGGGATTTAAATAAAAGAATTACGGAAGAAAAATAATATCACTGCCACAAGCAAATGGTAGAAAGATAATAGCTACTGAAGAAATAGTTGAACTGTTAAGTGAACATTTTCAGGGTGAAAAAAATATGTTGCTATTATTATTAACATTTGACCTCCATGGAGTCAAAAACTCATCATAGGAAGTACACACAATGCCCATCCAAAGGTACTTTAAACTGATTCAATGTGTGTACACCAACAACGCACTCAGGCAATGCATTCGACTGACCAACAACTCTCCATGCAAAGAACTTACTAGTCACTCCTCTGCTCACACTCTCCTTAAACAGTTCCCAGTGATGGCCTCTTGTTCTACCTCACCCCCTCTCCCATTCTTTGAAAAATTTCTTCCATGTCGACCTGATAACAGCTCCTGACTAGCTATTATATCTCAATCATATCTGCTCCTCTTCCTCCTATTCACGAGGCTCTGCAACTTGCATTCTCTCAATCTGTCCTCGTACTCTACATTCCAAAGCCCACTGACCACCTTTGTGAATCTTCTCTGGACTCTTTCCAACATATCCTCATCACCATGAAAACCAAGTGACCAAATCTGTGCACAGTAATCCATATGAGGCCTGTCAGGTCCTTATACAACATTTTCTTAAGATGCATGGCAATATGTCATCAGATCCTCTTGCCTTATTAACATCAAGTTTATATATTTCCTCATATTCCTCCTGCTCACTCACAATTAAGCCACCCCCTCTTATATCCTCTACACTTAATTTCCTCATGATTCCATCCTGATCAAAATGAAACACCCTTATAATTGATCACTGACTCCATTGACTTCATCTTACCATGATCATTCTTCTTTCTACTTGCTAGATATCTAAGAAAAGCTCTACAGTTTTTCTGTGTCTGATTTGCCAATTTCTGCTCATACTTTTGTTTTCATTGCTGAGTCACTCTCCTGGCTTGTTCTTTATACTTTTCGTGTGACTGATTATTACCAAAGCTCCACGTTCATCCATTTTGCATGTACCTTATTTAGCCTTTTGGCTCTCAGAATATATTCACACATTGATGCTGTTATGCATTTCTTTGTAAGTTCTCATCAGCATTTGTTTCCTTACTGCTCAAGTCCTCGTTCCATGTTATAGCTCGAAGTTGTCTCCTAAGCTTGTCATAACCACCAGCCTTATAATTCCACACAGTGGTGCACTCAGGATTTAATCTTGGAGGGGGCCGAGCACTCAAGATTTAATCCTTTTTTTGTGAGGGGGGCAAATCTGACTGAGCATCTGCAGTGATCGCCAATACATGATACCCGTGATCTCCTCTGACCCGACTCAGGCAAACGAAGTAGCACCCGAACACTACTTCATTCACCCTTGCATTCACAGTGGCCAGGATTCCAGAGCGCTATAGGGTATTCCCACCTAATGTGACCGCTAATTCATAAGTAGCATAGAAATAGAAGACACGACACAAATAAATTTTTTAAAAAAATGAATTTTAATTAGGGAAAGATTTTTAAATTTTCTAGTGTTTTTTTCTTTTGGAGGGGGCCAGGGCCCCTTGGCCCCCTCCCTGGTGTGCCAATGATTCCACATATACCATTTTCTCACAAGAGTCTGCATATGACTAGCCACAACACAGGTGATTACTTTCACCAACTGGAGGAAAGTGTGAAACCACCTTTCGCATTTACATTGTCTGATGAAATGATCAGATCTAGAACTCTCGATCCTTGCATGCTCCCTGAGATAGCTATCTCTCAAGAACTTGAGAAATTCATTTTCCTTATTCCCAAATGCTATCTCTTCATTCAAAGTTGTTTATAAATTTCTTCATCACCGCATTCCCATCGTTAACATACAAATTGAACAACAGTGGCCCAAAACTGACTCCTGTAGCACACCACTAGTGACCTTTCTCTTACAGGATACTGCACCCCTACATAGAGCTTTCTGATACCTATCCAACAGCTAGTCACTTCCTATTATCTAATACTGTACTGAGAATACATACAAGGGGGGAGGATGCAGGATCAAGACAAACAAGGCATTTCATATTTAATATATGCATGTTAGTTAGGTAAATAGGAATTCAGCATGTGATTGAGATGTGCAAGTGAATTGGATCCTGAAGAACAAAGAAGGAAAGATAGTATTAAAGATGCCAAGAAATTATGCTCTTTGTTTATTCTTTATTCAATTGGAAGAAAACAAAGTTTGTGCGTGAAGTATTTTTCACGACTAAGCTCCTTGTATGTGGCTAATGACGTCGCATTAATTTCCTTAGTATCTCATAATGCAAAGCACACATACTTTTGGTTGTATATAGTGCTAAGCACTTGTACATAAGCACTGCAACACTGCAGCACCCCCAAGGAAAAAACGAAAAAATTAAATTTTGTTTATGTTTATAAATAAATGCATACAACATTATATAAATGCATTACAACATGTTAAAGGTTACGGTTTATGTTTCAACATTGATTGAATAGTTAATAATTGGAATTGTTCAGTTAACACTTTAGATTATGAAACAAATGCACTGCGATCTAACGCAGTATTGGAATTATCACGTTCAGTCAGTTCCGGCCAGACTCGCCAATATTTGTTTGCACTTGTCACTGCATGTAACAAGTGAATCTGACACTGCTCAATGAGCAGTGTCGCTTCAGATAAATTGTATGCTTGCACGTGTTATTTATGTGAGATACGAAACTTTTATTATTGGTATGTGTTTGTGGTGAGGGTGAAATATTTTGGTTATTCTGTTAAAATAACATATTTATTTATTTATTATAGATACAAGGCTAAATTATGATGAGTGTCACTGTTGAAAATATGAAAAGAATTATATTTTCTCAATTATCGTTACACGAAACAAATACACCTCAATCTAACAGTGTCAAAATATCGAAACTGACACTGCTTGATGTTGATATTGTATGCTTGTGAATGTTATTTCTGTGTACGAAACATTTATTATTGGTGTGTGTTCTTAGTGAGGGTAAAATATTTTTAATAAAGCAATTTTTGTAATATGTAAATTTACTTATTAATAAATTGGTTACTGATTAGGAAAAAAATGAATTATTTTTTCTTATTTTGTATATGCAGCACCCCCACTTAAAATTTTCAACAGCCATTCCTGATGCTAAGCATTATAGGAAGGGCCATTTCTCAGGTCAGCCTCAGCCTTTATTGAGGGTCTCATCAGTAAAAACAAGATTCAGAAGTGATACAAAGTTGAAGAAATGCAGAAGTTATGTATTTCCCATATACAAATAGTGAAAAGGTGCCACACCTTATTATTAAAATACTATGGATCAGAGCTAGTTGTTGAAAGTTTTCCAATTATATTCTTGGTTTATCATTTATCCAAGTGTAAGCAAACAAAGTTTGCACGTGAAGTAACTTCACAACTGAGCAACTCATACATAGAGGCTAATGATTTCACATCACTTGCCTTAGTATCCCATGTGCAAAGCACATCCTTACGGACATGTATAATGCTATGCATTAGGGGAAGGGTCACTACCCAGACTGGTTTCAACCTTTATTGAAATCAAGTGGAAAAACTTTTGACATCTATCTCTAATCCAGAGTATTTTAGTAATAAGGTGTGACACCTTTTGGCTACTTGTATATGGAAATATGACTTCTACATTACTTCAAACTTGGTATCACTTCTGTGTCTGGCTTCTACTGATGAGACCTCAGTAAAGGTCGAAACCAGTCTGGGTAGTGACCCTTTCCATAACGCATGGCATTGTACATGTCTGTAAGGATGTGTGCTTTGCATTATGGGATACTAAAGCAAGTAATGTGAAGTCATTAGCTTCTATATAAGAGTTGCGCTTTTTTCCGTCATGGAGACAATTTTCATTAGACGAGAATCTTGATTTGGAAATGATATCAGAGTTGAGAAATGAGCATATCGTTCCACCCATTACTCGAGGGACTCCCTCAAGGCAGCATTTTGAGCCCCCTCCTTTTTTCCGTCTACTTAAATGACTTAGACAAAAATATAAATAAAGAAACAAAGATAGCTAATGTTTGTTGATGATTTGGGCCTATTCTCAGCTCACAACAACTTAGAAACAGCAGAAGGTCACTTAAAAAAAGCCATTGAAAGTTTATCTACATATCATTAATAACCACCTCAGAAAGTGGAGACCAAAGATTAAGCTAAACAGTCAACTAATTACATTCAATGAAAACCCCAAATACCTTGGAGTTACTCTGGATCCATCACTAAGCTTCAATAAACATATCAACAATATTGCATTCAGAGCAAAAAGAAGACTAAATATCATGAAAAGTATCTCTGATAGAGAGTGGGGAGCTGATGCTAAAACCTTAGTTACATACACTTCTGTTATCTGAACCATGATGGAATATGATTCACCCATCTGGATGCAAACATCACAAACCAGTTTAGACAAGCTTATAAAAATTCAGGAAAATGCAGCTAGAATCATATGTGGACTAGGAATACAACTCCTGGAAAAATAGCAAATTCAAATCCAACCTTGTTCCTTTAAAAATCAGGTAGGAAGAAAATCTTACTGAATTTGTAGAAAAAAGTGCCAACCTTGCACATCATAGAACGAGTCAACTTTTTAAAAAGTGGCAACCAACAAACAAAATAAAGAAAAAAATCAACAATGCATAAAATTCCCTTGGATTGTCCAAATAAAATAGACAACTACCCAGTCTTTCCTCCAAATTATATAGTCATTAATTTTGAAGTAGGGTAACATGAGGAAAAAAAAAGTCTAGAAAATCCTGAAATCTTGAATCATTAGCTCTTTCAAAATTAATGAAATATGGGCTGACTTGATAAAGATCTACACAGATAGCTCCAAAAATCCAAATGGCAATTCTGGGATGGCATACTCATATTTGGCTCTCAAAATATAGACTTAAAAACAGCCAACAGTATAGGATGCAACTCATACTGGCAACTCAGAATTGCAGAATTAATGACTATTAATTCTGCCATTCTGTTAATGGAAGAATTAATAGCCATTAACACCATAGCACTGCAACATTTGGATAAACAAAACCCAAAGGAATTTATATTTTTCACAGATTTTAGCTATTAACATATTAATAGCTATCAAGCTGTTAAGAACTGCTATGCTAGCCATCAAGAAATACTTAAGAGATATATCAAAATACACAAACTATTTTGATGTATCTCATAAGGATTCAAAAATAATTTTCCAGTGGTTTCCATCCCATGTATTATTAAAGGGAAATGAAACTGCAGAGAAAGTAGCAAAAATTGCTGCAACATCAAGTGATACCACAGATTTTGATCAATTTAAAACTACTCAATAAGAAAATGAAAATGTAAAAAGAGTGATTCTCCAGGATATTACTCACCACTGGTAATCAGCAGAAAAACCTGGAGCTACCATCAACTCCAAGTTTAATCGCTGTGCCACTATCATGATCTCTTACCTCGACCAGTCACGCAAGCCCAATCAAGTTTAGCATGGCATAAAAGTCTTCCTCATCTGCAAAATCTGTAACACTGAAGAAGCATTACCATAGCATTTACTAGTTTGTATGAATATTTCTAGATGTGTGCAAACTTATGTGTGGAGGATTAAGAGAGGATGGCTTAAAGGTGACAAATGTCTTGAACAAGAGAGATGCATATTCAGTGGTATATGGATTTTGTAAAAGCTTTTAATAGACTGCCAGATGACTAGACAAGTCATTTCAATTTATTTAGCTGCCAAATAAATTGAAACAGATGGGATTGGATAAGTCTTCTGAGTTGGATCAGTGACTGACTCTCAGATCAGTATCAGAAAGTTGTATATAGAGGTGCAGTATCCCAAAAGAGAAAGGTAACTAGTATGCAGCAAGAGCCAGTTTTGGAACCGTTGTTGTTTAGTTTGTATATTAATGATATTGGGATGGTTTAAGTGGTGACATAACTGTTTGCAATGATGCAGAATTGGGGAGAGCAGTGCCGAGTCAAGTAAATGTTATTGCCTTAGAGGGACATATTCAAGTCCTTATTCAAGAAGGACTTGAATATGTCATGAATGAGGAGGTAAGTAGAACTGTCAGTTCAGTATAACAAAGTGTAAGGTTTTGAAATTTGGTAACCAACGGTGGGATGCACAGTATACACTTGGTGGGGATATGACAGATCTGGCAGTGGTGCTGGTGGACAAGGACCTAAAATTCAGGGACCACATTGCACAAATTATGAAGACATGACATCGGATAACTATAATCATGCGAAGGACCCTATGCAGAAATAGAGAGGTTATGATTCCATTGTATACTAGTTGTGATGGTGGTGGGCAGTAGATGGGGTTGATGTAGATTATTGGTAGTAGAGATTCTGTGTAGTGGTGGAAACGGAGAGTACAGTAGATGTCCTCCCTCAATGAATCTTTGGAGGTGTCACGAATAATAATAATAATTTTATAAGGCCTTGATCAGACCTCATATGGATTATTGTGCACAGATTTGGTCACCAGGTTTTCATGGTGATGAGGATTTGTTAGAAAGGGTCTAGAGAAAAGTCACAAAGGTAGTCGTTGGAATGTGGGGTACAAGGACATATTGAGAGAATGTAAATTGCAAAACCTCGTGAATAGTATGCGAAGGGGACAGATATCATTGAGATATGAGCTGATCAGGTGTTGTTATCGGGTTGATATGGAAGAGATTTTTCATAAAATGGGAGGAGGAGATAGAAGAAGAGGCCATCACTGGAAACTGTATAAGAAGTGAGGAGCAGGTTCTTTCAATGGAGACTGGTTGGTGAGTGAAATACATTGCCTGAGTGTGTTATGACTCGTAGACACATTGAATCAGAGTAAGGCATGGTTGAATGAGCTTTGTGTATCATAGTGTACCTCCCATGATTGAGTCTCTGACCTCTGTGGAGGTCAGCTGTTCGTGATAATTTCTCTTTAGCTGTATTTCTACACTTCAGATTTCTGATGACATTTTCTATCTCAAGTATTTCAAATTGTTTATCTCATGAATATTTTCTAGTACTGTTTTGTAACTCCTTACCTCATCTAACAATTTTTTCACAGTAATTTCCTTCTAGTCATTAATTAGATAGACTTGGAATTATTTAAATAATTTTGGCTTTTTATTATTTTTTATTTTTATTTTATTTTTTGCATGACTTAGTAAAATAGTCTTGCAAAAGACATACAAGGGTGGTCTGAAACGTCCAAGATGGCAACACTATTGGCAAGATTTTTTTTTCTAAGTTGGCATCTGTCATAAGCATCTATGTGAAATTGCAAGTCATTCTATCAAGTAGTTTGCTTTATATAGCTGTCTGAAGCAAAAGTGTTGTCTGTATCCCTTCAAATGGATAAAATTGAGTAGCGTGCGGTTATAAAATCTTTGTAAAAGAAGGTTTAACGCCAAAAGAAATTCATTCGAAGTTCATAAAAGTTTATGGGCACTCTTCTCATTCGTTTTCAACAATTAAGAAATGGGCTGCCAAGTTCAAACATGGCCGTACCAGCCTTGAAGATGATCCACGTGAAGAATGTCCAGAAAGTGTAACAACACCAGAAATCATTCATCAAGTGCACGATGTAGTATTGGATGACTGGTGAATCAAAGTGCATGAAATTGCTGAGACTATAGGTGTTTCAAAAGAACATGTAGGATATATTTTGCATGAAGAATTGCAAATGAAAAAGCTTTGCACAAGATGGGTGCGGTGCTTGCTCACAGCAGATCAAAAATGCACTCGCATGAAAATCTCTGAACAGTGCTTGGAGCATTTTAACAAGAATAAAACTGATTTTGTGCATCGATTTATTACTATGGATGAGATTGGATTCACCATTACACACCAGAATTTAAACAGCAGTCAAAACAGTGGACAGAAGCTGGTTGTCCAAAGAAGACAAAGTCGATTCCGTCAGCAGGAAAGGTCATGGCATCGGTGTTTTGGGATACTAAAGGCATTTTGTTTATTAATTATCTTGAAAAAGGTAAAACAATAACTGGGGAATATTATTCCAATCTTTTAACCAGACTAGACAAAAAAATTCGTGAGAAATGACCCAGTTTGCAGAAGAAAAAATTATCCTCCTTCAGGACAATGCACCTACCCACAAAGGTGTTTTGGCAATGGGAAAATTAAGGGATCTGCACTATGAATTGTTGGAACATCCACCCTATTCCCCAGATTTGGCTCCCTCTATCTCTTCTCAAAACTAAAACTCTTCCTCAGTGGTCAGCGTTTTTCTTCGAATCAGTAGGTGATTGCAGCTGTAGAAGGGTATTTTGCAGATCTTACTGAGAACCACCACAGGGACGCGATAACGGTGCTGGAGCATCACTCAAATAAATGTATTAGTCTTAAGAGAGATTATGTTGAAAAATAAAAATAATTTTGAAATTATAAATTCATTTTTATTATTATTATCTGAGACCTCCAGGGAGTCAAGGACTCATCAAGTGAGGCTGTAAATTACCCAACCCAGCTATCATGCGTACCCTTGAATTCATTGTCACTAGATGCACTCACTATCCATGAGGGTAAATTATTCCACTCACTCACCGCTTTCTTGGAGAAAAACCTAGCTCTTACCTTTCTTGACTGCAATTAAATTTAACTTCCATGGATGCCCCATGTTCTCTCCCCACCTTCCATGAAATTCATCAGTTGAAATACTATAACACTCATTCAATAGTGAGCAGCACATCTATTTTTTCATTGTTAGGCCAAGAACTTTTCAGATCACCCTCATACATGCATAGCCATGTGGTTTGCTGGATCATCTGTGCTGAGTGAACTGCTTGGCTGCACATGGAATGAGGTAGCATCAATCTTTCTCTTGTTTCCAGCAATTGGTCAGTTTGAGTAGTACTGCATCATAGATATTTGCAAAATTATTTAGGTGGTTGGTGAATTTCATTGCCCTTTCAAGACAACCACCTTTTCTTACTGGAGAAAATACCTGAAAAAGTAGTGTGCTGTTTGCCACAGATCTGCTGCCAATTTGAGACTGATCTACAATATGATTGATTCTGTGTGGATCAGTATTCCTGTGCAAAGTGCTTCTGTTTTCCTTTACTTCATGGAGTCCATGCTTGATGAGTTAAAGCTGTTTAAGGACTTAAGTAGATGTGCTGCTCACTATTAGACATTGTACTTAATAAAGTGGCTACAGCACTTTAGCCAGATCGTTAAAAAAGTACAACCTCCATGCAGCTTTTACGCCCCACAGTAAACTTGCTAAACTTATCCATTCTACCAAAGACCAGCTCCCTCCTCTCTCAGTGCCTGGAGTATATAGAGTACCTTGTGCCTGTAAACTGGCTTACTTTGGACAGACAGGTAGATCAGCAACTGTCTGGTTAGAAGAACACAAGTCATACATCTGCAATCACGATTATGGTCAATCTGGCCTTGCAGACCATGTTTTGGATACAACCCACAGGATCTCCTGGAGAAAAAACCACCATGCTCCACCATAGTAAATTTATTAAAGAAAGACTATTCTTTGAATCTGCATCTGCACTCAAGAATTAACCGAATTTAAACAAATATGGTTGCATTAAACTTCCGAAAATTTTTTGTGTAAGATTAATTATCAGAGATCCCTCTTTACATCCTATGCCACCTGCAAATGCCCATAGAGGGTGCACCACCTATAGGACTTTAGTTTCACTCACTATTGTATTATTTTGTGTGTGTGTTGTTACAAAAAGTTTTTTTGTAATCCCTGAAGATGACTCTATGACGGAGACGAAATATTGGAAGTATTGAAATTAGATTTAATCCTTTCTCAGTGTTGATAATATTCCATTAAACCTCCAACATGAATTGTTCACAGCACTTAAGCCTCAACACATAAGCTACAGCATATATGTGAAAGTTTTTAACTTTCAGAAAATGTATGCATTTCTTTGCTCAGATTACAAAACTAAAAGGTGAAGTTTTCAATTTCTTTCTATACTGTGTATTAAAATATAATACTTTTTTTTTTAATTTCACTTATTTCAGAAATGAAATTGATTTCTGTTTACATTATGGGAAATTATGGAGACAATTACCGTGTTAGAGCAAAACTTTAGTTTAATATAAACCAAAATGAACACTCGACGTTTTGACCTTCATATCAAGGTCATCATCTAGAGCACATATGGACAGCCTGTGGGCTGGATCTGGCCCTCTACTTCTTTTGATCCGGCCCTAATCTATTTCAGCTAAGTTTGTCTGATTCATGGTGGGAGAAAACATGGTGTGTTCTACTAACTCACATTAAGCTGACGTCATATGACTTGCGCAAAACTCACTGTTTTCTCCAACCAAGGTCTCTTTCTCACTTGTACTGAAAGAGACCTTGGTTGGAGGTTTAATGGAATATTATCAGTGTTGATAATATTCCATTAAACGCAAGTTATTCCATTAAACATCGACGCAAGTACTGAACGTGTCAGTTCAGTACTTGCGTTGGTGTTGTGCTTTGTTCAGTGCCTGCATTGATTGTGTTCTGTTCAGTGCCTGCATTGATTGTGTTCTGTTCAGTGCCTGCATTGATTGTGTTCTGTTCAGTGCCTGCGGTGTAGGACAGTTTTGTTTGACAGTTCTGAATATCGCTTATAAATTTGGGACAATGTCAGGAGTTATTGCAAAAAAAAAAGAAAAGCAGATGCAGAGAATCATCAATTTCAAGACAACTGGACGGAGGATTATGATTTTATTCGGAATAAAGGTTTGCATGTATGTTTGCTGTGCAATGAATCTGTCAACAAGGAATACAATTTGAAGAGACACTTTACTTCGAGACATGCCGATCATCCAAAAATTGATGAACAACTATGAAAAGATGAAATACAGAAGTTGAAGAACTTGGATACCCAGCAGCAAATGTTCAACAAGCAAAGACCACAACACCACAGCATTATCAAAGCCAGCTTTGTGGTAAGCAAAAAAACGCTAAGCATTCCAAGTCATTTGGTGAAGGTGAATTTATCAAAGAATGTCTGCTGGATGTTGCAAGTATAATATGTCCTGAAAAGAAAAAAAGTCTTAGAGAATATTTGTTTGTCGAGACGTACTGTTGTCCTACAGATAGAAATTATGGCTGATATCAAAAAAAGTTTGAAAGAGAAGATTGCTAGATTGGAAGCATTTTCAATTGCTTTCGATGACAGCACCGATGTCTCCGATACAGCACAACTTGCAATATTTATTCGAGGAGTTGATGCGGATTTCAATATCACAGAAAAATTATTGGTGCTTCGGCCGTTAAAAGGAACAACTATCAGTGAAGATATATTTGAAACAGTCAACACAGTCTTCGAGAGATTTGGGCTTAAATGGAGTTCACTATCCGGAATATGCACTAATGGAGCCCCTGCAATGGTTGGTGAACAGAAGGGATTTATTGGAATAGTCCATGAAAGATCAATAGAACTACAGATCCATCCAGAAAATTTAACAAATTTTCACTGCATTATCCACCAACAAAATCTGTGTGCAAAATCGATTAAATTCACAAATGTTATGGAAATTGTAGTAGCCAGTATTAACTTTATTAAGTCACGTGCACTTAATCACCACCAATTTAAGGAGTATTTAGCAGACCTATTTTTGAATTATGAAGATGTGTCTTATTATTGTGAAGTGAGGTGGTTGAGTAAAGGTAAAATGTTAAAATGATTTTATGATCTGAGACAAGACATTGCAGATTTTATGGACATAAAAGGAAACTCAATTAACCAAATAAAAGATGATGAGTGGGTGTGTGATTTAGCATTCCTTGTAGATGTCACCGGCAACCTAAACGAACTGAATCTTAAATTGCAAAAACAAGGACAATTGGTTCATGAACTGCGTGGGCATGTCAAAGCTTTTTGTAATAAACTAAGATTGTTGGAAAGTCAGATAAGAGCTGAAAATTGTTTTCATTTTCCTACTCTAGCAACTCATAAAAATATCCCTTATAATTGTTATGGAGATGAACTGAAGGCACTAATAGAGCAATTTGATACAAGGTTTGCCGACTACAAAAACAAAGACTCCACATTCGCTATATTTGCTTGTCTGATGGATGCTGATGTAAATAATGTGCCAGAAAACTTACAGATGGAACTTATTGAGCTTCAGGCAGATTTAGTGCTAAAATCACAATTTAACAACATTGCTTTGACAGATTTTTATAAATTATATTTGGTGGAAGAAAAATATACAAATTCACGCCTTTTCAAAAAAAATCATTTGTCTTTTCGGCAGCACATATGTGTGAACAATTTTTTTTGAGGATGAAATACAAAAAATTTGGACAAGAATAACAGACGAAAACCTCAAATTCTATGTAATTATCCTTAAGTAATATTAACGTCAATATTGATAGCCTCGTAGTTGAAGTACAAGGCCAATCTTCAAATCTAATTGTTATGTTGTTCACTATATTATAAAATTTATGTAGAGCTTTATACCAAAGCATTATATTATAAATAAATGAAATATGAAGTAGCAACTTGACTCGGAGACCTGTTATTATTATCTATTAGGTGACAAAATTAAATTGGGCTGGCGAGGAACATGTTTATATATATATAAACTATGTGATTATACATGTAAATTTCAACCAATTGGTATGGAATAGTTTCCAATAATAGTTGAAAATTGCTTAGTCCTAAAACATGCTAGATATTAAGTAGGCTGAATATTGTGCCATCCATATTCTTGGAATTTTTATGCTACCATAATTGTTGAGATTAGGGTGGTTAATCAGAATTTCACAGGCTTCTTTAAATTTTCTTTCATACCAGGTTTTTGTATGATGCAAAGAGTAGGTACTTTTCCAATCAATTTGGTGCAAGGTGTTGAGAGTGTGATCTAAGAAGATTAACCTGCTTCATCAAAATAGAGATTGTATATCCAGTTTCACCAATATAAGGTAATTTAGAGGTGCAGTAGATGCAATAAACTCCAGGATGTGCCAATGGGAGGAGAGGATCCTTAGAAGAGTTGAATATGTTTTTTAATTTTATAGGTGGTTTAAAAGTGGCATTGAGATTATAATGGTGTAGGATTCTATTGATTTTTTTCTGATAACCCTTTAATGTATGGGATGGCTATGGTTTTGCTGCAATCTATATTCTTTTTCGATGAAGTTTTATGAAGAACTTTATTAATAGTACTTTTGTTATAGCCATTATTTATAAATGTGTTACTAATAATCTTAAATTCTTGTTTAAAAGCTTGTTGATTAGAGCAAAGTGTTATAGCTCTGTTTTTAAGGGTGTTAATGACTCCAAATTTTTGCGATGGGTGGTGATATGAGTTAGCACGTATATATTGGCCAGTATGTGTTGGTTTGCAGTGCACCATGAAGGATAGACTGCCTGAGGGAAGACGTGACCAGTGTATCCAGGAACGGGAGCAAGTTTTCATTTTCAATTTCAATACTAAATTGAATGCATTCATGTTGTTTGTTCAGATGGCTAAGGAATATGTTTTAATGTTTGTCGACCGCGTGGCCAGATAACGAAAACATCGTCAAAGTATCTAAGCCACACTGTAGGTTTTAGAGTAAAGTAATCAAGATCACTTTGCTCAAAAGCTTCTATATAAAAGTTAACAATTGGGGGGGAATAGTGGTGAGCCCATGGCCATACTGTCTTTTTGTAGGTAAAATTTATTTTGCCACACGAAGTAACCGGGACTTAGTACATGGACAAAGAGAGCCATAATGTCAGTGGAAATTTTTTCTGTAGGAGAAAAATTGTGTCACTGATTGGGACATTTGTGAAAAGGGCAGAAATGTCAAAACTGACTAAAAAATCATCTTTGCTGAGTGTTATGTTTTTTAATTTTGTTTATAAAGTGTTGTGTGTTCTTTATATAGGAGGGGGAATGACCTACCAACTTCTTGAGTGTTGACGCTAATTTCTTGGCTAGGTGATAATTAGGGCTGTCTATTCCTTCAACTATCGGTGTCTTAGATAAATTCATGATGATGTTTTCGTTATCTGGCCAAATGGTTGACAAACATTAACCACGTTTCTTAACCACCTGAACAAACAACATGAATGCATGCAATTTACTACTGAAATTGAAAATCAGAACTTGCTCCCATTCCTGAATACACTGGTTACACGTCTTCCCTCTGGCAGTCTATCCTTCATGGTTTACTGCAAACCGGCACATACTGGCCAATATATATGTGCTAACTCATATCACCACCCATTGCAAAAACTTGGAGTCATTAACACCCTTAAAAATAGAGCTATAACAATTTACTCTAATCAACAAGCTCTTAAACAAGAATTTAAGATTATTAGCAACACGTTTATAAATAATGGCTATAACAAAAATACTATTAATAAAGTTCTTCATCAAAAAAGAATATAGATTACAGTAAAACCATAGCCATCTCATACATTAAAGGGGTATCAGAAAAAAATCAATAGAATCCTACACCATTATAATCTCAATGCCACTTTTAAACCACCTATAAAATTAAAAAAACACATTCAACTCCTCTAAGGATCCTCTCCTCCCATTGGCACATCCTGGAGTTTATTGCATCTACTGCACCTCTAACTTATTGGTGAAACTGGACGTACAATCTCTATACATAAAAGAACACAAAAGACACATTTTGGTGAAGCAGGCCTCTCACATCATGCTCTCAACACCCTACACCAAATTGATTGGAAAAGTACCTGCTCTTTACATCATACAAAAACCTGGTTTAAAAGAAAATTTAAAGAAGCCTGTGAAATTCTGAATTAACCACCCTAATCTCAACAATAATGGTTGCATAAAAATTTCAAGAATTTGTTATGGTGCATATTTTAGGACTTGAAACAATTTTCAGTTTTATTGGAAACTATTCCATACCAATTGGTCGAAATTTATATGTATAATCATAGTTTTTTTTTAATATATAAATATATATATATATGCGGAAAAGTTTTTATATATATATATATATATATATATATATATAAACATGTTGCTCTCCAGCCCAATTTAATTTTGTAACCTAATAGATAATAATAGGACTCTAGCTTTGATGTAGTAAAGGTTTTTTTTTTTTTTTTTTTTCCCACCAGAGTTCAGGTTAAAAATTGTTGTAATGGTTGGTCAGTAACTTTAGTAAACTTTGTAGATTGTGTAGTGCAGCTTGTTTCTCTGTATATATGTGTATGCTCCAGATGATGACCTTGATGTGATGGTCAAAACATAGTGTTCCTTTCGGTTTATATTAAGGTTTTGCTATAACATGATCAGTTTTTTCCATAATGTTTTCTTATCACCATGAAAGAAAATGATTTGCTTTGATTAATTTTATTCATATTTGATTAATTTGTCTACACCTGGTGCTAATATTGCAATAGGTTCTGCATCCTCTTGACTTTATGATTAATTTAAAAAAAATAAGTCCAAATATAATATGATACTCTAAAATAATCTTTAATTTTCAGGTTTCTCTCAAAAGATCAGTGCCAAATGATGTTGTTTTCTGCAACTTATTCAAAAGAAATTGTTGACTTTGCAACTTTAATTGTATCAAATCCTATTATAATCCGTCTGAAAAAAGAAGAGGAAAGTTTAGAAAACATCAAACAGTACTATGTTATGTGTTATGGTTTTGAGAACAAATTTATAGCATTGTCTAACATATATGGAGTATTATCAGTAGGTCAAGCTATAATTTTTTGTCGTGTAAGTAATTTAAAATTTATTCAATAAAGATAAAAAATATCAGTTTCTAAAATATGCTTTGAAAATTAGAAATACATTTTGAATGATTTTGACAAATGCATATTTTTATGCATCTAAAAAAAAACCATTCTACAAATGTATGTTTACTTCTTCTTATATTGTAAATTTTATTTAAATTCAATTATTAAAAAAATAAAATTGGAATAAAGAAGAGGAATTGGTGGTGCTGATAGCATTAGCCTGGCCAAAGATTATTGGGATCACTGAGATGTGGTTGACAGAAGAGGATATAATAACAGGAATGGAAGTAGCAGGGTACAGCATTTTTTGGCAGGATACGAAGGGAAAGCATGGTGGTGGAGTACTGCTTATGATAAGTGACGACTTATGTCCTCTAAGAATGGAGGCTTTGAAAGGCAGTGACACTAATGATTTTGAAAGCATACGATGTGAGGTAGAGGTGGGAAAGACAGGATACTTGCTACAAACCAAGGAGCACAGAGGATGGGGACCAGGAGACGTTTAGACAGTTGAGCTTTGCAAGTGCAAGAAGAATGATTGTTATGGGAGATTTTAACTATAGTAGTATAAATTGGACAGAGGAAGATGCGTGTAGCAATAAGGGAATGAAATTTCTAGAATTGTTGAGGGACAGATGTCTTAGGCAACATCTAATAGAGGGAACAAGAGATTCAAGAGTTTTGGATTTGGTCATAGCATCAGAAGAGCTGACAATAACTGAGATGACATCTCTCCCCCTAGTCGGAGAGAGTGACCATGTGGTTTTGACTTGGAAGAAGAATAGACATGCAGGAGTATCAAAGAGAAGGGAACGTATGTGAAATTATATGGCAGGTGATTATAATAGTCTTAGATGTCAACTTGGGGAAGTTTCGTGGAGGGAGGAATTGGAAGACTGGGATATCATTAGTGCTTGGGAAATTGTGAAGGAATATTTGTTAGCAGCAATGCTAAGCAGTATTCCATGAGTGAAGTAGCGGACACAATTTGGTGTAAAGTGGATGAAAAACAATACTAAACAGGAATTGCATGCGAAAAAGAGGCTATGAAAGAGATATAAGGAGACAGGTGAAGAGAAGATGCATGAAGAATATAAGACACAGGCCAGGAGAGACTATTATGGTCAGGAAGACAAAACTGGAATATGAGAAGAGATTGGCCCTAAGATCCAAAGAAAATCGTAGGGAATTTTTTAGCTATGTGGCCAGTAGGAGGAGAAATGACTGTGGAAGAATGACATTGTGGGATAAAAATGAGAATAGAGTGACCGATGCAGAGGACATAGTGGAATTGTTCAATGAACACTTCATTGGTGTATTTCATCTTGGAGGAGTAAATTTTTATATTATAGGAATAGGGCAGGTTCGAGGTTTAGAGGTGCAGGAGGAGAGTGTGTTCCAAATATTGAGTACTCTGGATGTCAGTAAAGATATGGGACTGGATGGTATTTCACCACGATTTTTATTATTATTATTGACACTTCCAGGGAGTCCGAAGACTCGTTGAGGGAGAGCACCCACTCCACAACTCTCCGTCTCAACCACCAACTTCAACTGCCGAACACCCCTACTAGTATTTCCACAGACAATCACAAACATCATTGCCCACAGCGGAATTCGAATCCGCAGCCTTTTGGCTGAAGATGCGATATGCTAACCATTCGGCCAATCAGGCCGGCTATATATATATATATATATATATATATATATATATATAATTTTTTTTTTTTTTTTTTTTTTTTTTTTTTTTAGAGAATGTGCTAAAGAACTGTCAGCTCCTTTGACTTGGCTTTTCAATGAAAGACTGGCTACAGGAAAGGTGCCCAGGGAATGGAAGGAAGGAAGGTAAGATAGTGGATTGCATAAGAGGGGAAGCAGACTGGAAGTGTCTGCTTCCCCTCTTATGCAATTATAGGCCAGTTTGTGTGTCATCAGTATTTAGTAAGATCTTGTAGAAAGTAGTGAGGGACCATATACAGCATTGGGCAGATGAGAGTAATGTTATCAGTGAGAGTCAACATGGATTTGTGAAGGGGCGCTCTTGTTTTAGCAATATGCTAGCCTTTTATGATAAAGTCACAAGGGCATTAGATGAGGGGAAAGGCATATACTGCCATTTTCCTAGACTTAAAAAAGGCATTTGACAGGGTGCCACATGATAAGCTGATATTCAAGTTTCAGCACATGGGTTTGGATGTCAGGTTGGGCAACTGGATTCGGGATTGGCTGCCCGATAAATATCAGAGAGTTGTGTATGGTGGGGCAGTTTCATGGAGGCAGAGCGTTACAAGTGGGGTTCCACAAAGAGCTCAGTACTGGGACCTATATTGTTTAACCTTTATATCAACGACATTGTCAGTAGTTTGCAGGGGGATATTCGGTTGTTTGCGGATGATGTGAAGCTGGGAACGGTTATTAGTAATGGTACAGATGTGGTAGCCCTGCAAGAGGATTTGAATAAGTTAGACAGATGGGCAAATGAATGGGGATGTCGGTTTAATGCAGCAAAATGTAAAGTCTTGAGGTTTGGGACACATCGATGGGACTCTGCATACTCTATTGGAGGAGCTATATTTGAGGAAGTAGGGGAGACAAGAGATCTGTGGTTGATGATTGATAGAAACCAGAAATATAGGGGACATATTGCAGTGGTGGTGAAGGTAACACAAAGGATTGCTGCAATATTGAGAAGGACGCTGACCTGCAGAGATAAAAGAGTTATCATTCCTTTGTATAACACCCTGATCAGACCACACTTAGACTATTGTTCTCAGATTTGAAGGGGAATATTAACTGTGGAAAGGGTACAAAGGTGGATAACAAAGATGGTATCAGAACTGTACAATGTTAGTTATGAGGATCGTCTGAGGGAATCTGGACTGCAGAGTTTAGTGGATAGAAGAAAGAGAGGTGATACGATTGTGACTTTTAAACTGTTGAGAGGTGGTTACAGGGTTACACTGGGGAGTTCTTTCACTTGGTTGAACAGCGGGAAATAGTGATGACAAGGGGCCCATCCCTGGAAGTTACGAAAGGAAACTGTGAGGAAGAGGGTGAGGAGTGATTTCTTTGCATGGAAGGTGGTTGAAACATGGAATGCATTGCCTGATAGAGTGGTGAGAGCAAGAACGGTCAATAACTTTAAGGAGTGGTATGATAGATTGTGTTTTCTAGGAGGGACCTCCCACAATGAGTCTTGGTAGACTTTGTGTGTCCAAGAAGGACCTCTAGCGATGAGTCTTGACTCTATGGAGGCCTGAATAATAATAATAGAAATAAAATTATGCCTATTATGTATCATTCCATAGAGATAGCCTCCATAGCTCAGGTACAGAAACATAATATGCAAATATGTTTTTAATATTTATTCTTTTAAATTTTTACCGAGTCTCTGTAGCTCAGTTGGTATAGACGAAGCCCTTTGGTCAGAAAGACCTGGATTCAATTCGTCCTGTCCATTACATGAAGAACCTTTATCTGGTTTCTTTCAACTAATGGTGAGTTAGCAGGTCTCATACCGAGGTAGGGTTTTTTCTTCTCAGAAACTTGGTGCTTTCTTCCCCCAAAACAGATAAACCGGCTCCATAAACACACACTTGTACACTCATACCCCCCACTCACCAGCCAGACCCTGCAACAATCCAGTTGGGGTTTTCCACAGTCGCATAATCATAGCGAACCCTACCCACAAGCAGGATATAAGTGCTATAAAAAAGAAAAAATTTCTTTCCATATTTGCCATTGCAAGTTGAGAAGTGTGAAGAAGAGAATTATTGCTTTATATGAATATTTGAATAGACTGTGTGAAGGAACAAGTTGTTTACTACTTCAGCTTGCAAAGTGTAAGGCAAGGTTTTAAAATTTGGAAAGAAGCAAGTATGGAATGAAGTGTATACAATGCAAAGGTGTATTGTGGGAGTTGGTGGAGATAAGGAGTAGTGGATAAGGACTAATAGAAGTAAAGAGGTTATATTCCTTTGTATTAGGCTTTGATCAGGCTGCATATGGATTACTGTGCAGATACGGCACCAGGTTTTTAATGAGGATGAAGCCTATATTGGAGAGAATTCAGGGAAGATTGACTAAGCTGCAGTTGGATCTCAGAGTGTTAGATATATTATTAGTATCCTAAAACACCCATGGAGTCAAAGACTGATTTAGGCTGTCCCTTTGTCATACACACAGCTGATCATACTATGCCTTAAGCACATTCAAATTCTCTGCAAACATTATTATTATTATTTCGGGCGACTCCAGGAGTCCTTAGACTCATCGAGGGAGGCCCTAAACATCATGTCCACACAACTATGTGATCACATTCTCACAGTATCTATCATACCTTGTCTTGAACTCGTTCACCGTCATAGCACCCACAACAGACTCTGGCAGCTTATTCCACTCATTTACCACTCTAAAAGTAAAGAACCCAGCTCTAACACCCCTGCTAACCACACTCTTGCCAAGCTTCCATAGGTGTCCCCTAGTTCTCCCACCACCAGTCCTGATCTCAAAAATATCCTCTGAATTAATCCTATAGAATCCCTTTAGCAATTTGAATGTCTCAATCATATCTCCCCTCCTCCGCCTATCAACCAGTTTCTGCAACCCACAAATCTTCAACCTGTTCTCATATGGTTCATTCCATAGACCTGTTATCATCTTAGTCACTCGCCTCTGGATCCTCTCTACCTCCTCCCCATCAAGAAGGAAGCGAGGTGGAGGTGACCAAATCTGGGCACAGTAATCGAGATGAGGTCTTATCAAGGCTCGGTACAGAGGTACAATAACTTGCTTGTCTCTGCTCGTTAAGGTATTTTTCAACAACCAAGTGAGTTGAGCTGCTTTAGCTACTTTTGCAGTGTGCCCCCTAAACTTCATCTCCTTATCCACCAACACTCCCAAGTCCCTGGCCTCATCAATCTCTTGGAGTACAGTTCCACCAATGTGGTATACTGCTGCTAATCTTTTCACCCCAAAAATGTTTACCATGTCTAATAATAACCCATTACCTAAATAATAACCCAATACAAATTATGCTCCCAAGCAATACATTCCAATCATTCACAACTCTCTATGCAGAAAAACTTCTTCTCATTGCCTTGCTCACACCCTCTGTATACAGCTTCCAGGGATGACCTTTTGTTCTCCCCCGATCTCTGACCATTTTATGAAAAATCTTTTCAATGTTAATCCTATAACAACCCCTTCCCAACTTTTACATCTCTATCTTATCACCCCCCTCTTCCCCCTATCTATTAGACTCTGTAAATTGCATCTTCTTAACCTTCTTCATATTCAACATTCCAGAGATCAGAAATTACCTTAGTCAATCTGGCCTGGTTGGCTGAGTGGTTAGCGTATCTGCTCTCCAGCCAAAAGGCTGCGGGTCCGAATCCTACCGCGGGTATGGATGTTGTGATTGTCTGTGAAAATACTAGTGGTGGTGGTCGGTGGTAGATGGCATTGGTGTAGATGATGAAGGTAGTTGCTGTTGGTGGAGACAGAGAGTTGTAGAGTAGATACCCTCCCCTCAATGAGTCTTTAGACTCCCTGGAGGTGTTACCTAATAATAATAATAATAATAATCATCATCATCTCTGGACCTTTTCCAACATCTCTTCCTCTTTTTGAAAACCAGATGAAAAATCTGTATATGATACTTTATATCTGGCCTTATCGAGGCTTTATACAGTGAAAACAGAATCTTCTTACTCCTACAAGTGTGTATTGAAGACTGATTAAGGGAAATGCCATTTGCAAAGCCTTGTAGATAGGAGGAAGAGTGGATGAGGATATTATTGAGACATAAGGTGGTAATGGGTTATTATTAGACATGGTAAACATTTTTTGTAGATTGGGGAGGGGAAGTGGGGGTAGATCAAGAGGCCATCCTAGAAGCTGTATATTGAGTGAGCAGGTTTTTTCCACTGAATGGTTGGTGAGTAGAATGCATGCCCTGAAAGTGACGAGTAGAAATAGAAACAGTGAGTTTAAGGCACATGGAGTGATATGTGACAATGAAACATCCTATGAAGAAATTTTCACTTTAAAGTCAAATTATTGAGTCAATATACTCAATATTAACAAGGCTAAAGATTATCTCTATTCTACCTGAATAGTTCACTTTTTCTCTTATTATTATTATTATTATTATTATTATTACCACCCAAGCCCCATGGAGTCAGACTCATCTAGGAGGTCCTTTTATCAAACACATAGCTCATCATACCATGCTTTAAACACACTCAAATTCTCTGCTGACACCACACTCTCAGGCAAGGCATTCCAATCATTCACAACTCTGCATGAAAAAAACCTGCTTCTCACTCCCTATTACTATTATTGCGGGCGACTCCAGAGAGTCCTTAGACTCATCGAGGGAGGCCCTAAACATCATGTCCACAAAACTATACGACATTCTCTCAGTATCTATCATACCTTGCCTTGAACTCACTGACCGTCATGGCACCCACAACAGACTCTGGCAGCTTATTCCACTCATTTACCACTCTAAAAGTAAAGAACCCAGCTCTAACACCCCTGCTAACCACGCTCTTGCTCAGATTCCATAGGTGTCCCCTAGTTCTCTCACCATCAGTCCTGATCTCAAAAATGTCCTCTAAATTAATTATATAGAAACCCTTTAGCAATTTGAATGTCTCATTCATATCTCTCCTTTTCCGCCTATCAACTAATTTCTGCAACCCACAAATCTTCAACCTGTTCTCATATGGTTCATTCCATAGACCTGCTATCATCTTAGTCACTCATCTCTGAATCCTCTCCACCTCCTCCCCATCAAGAAGGAACCTAGGACCAAATCTGGGCACAGCAGTCGAGATGAGGTCTTATCAAGGCTCGGTACAGAGGTACAATAACTTGCTTGTCTCTGCTCGTCAAGGTATTTTTCAACAACCAAGTGAGTTGATGAGCTGATTTAGCCACTTTTGCAATGTGCCCCCTAAACTTCATCTCCCTATCCACCAACACTTCCAAGTCCCTGGCCTCATCAATCTCCTGGAGTACAGTTCCACCAATGTGGTATACTGCTGCTAATCTTTTCACCCTAAAATGCATAACCTTACATTTTGTCACATTAAATTGACATCCATTCTCCTTAGCCCAGAACTCCAATCTATCCAAGTCATCCTGCAAGATTTTGACAACTTCTGCATTCACTATTGCCCTACCCAACTTTGCATCATCAGCGAACAAATGAACTGTGTCTCTTAGATCCTTCCCTATATCGTTAATGAACAAATTAAACAGCAGTGGTCCAAGAACAGAACCCTGCGCCACACCACTAGTCACAGGCCGTCTTTTGAACTCTACTCCTGAATAAACTACTCTTTGATATCTCTCCATCAACCACCCACCTATCCATCTCACCAACCCTATATCCATTCCCATATGTTGTAGTTTACGGATTAGAATTCCATGTGTTATCTTGTCAAATACCTTAGCCAGGTCCAGCAGTATCACTGTAAACCCATTACCCTTATCCCGTTCAGCCGTCACTATGTTATAAAACTTGAGCAAGTTACTGAGGCATGATCTACCCTTCACAAATCCAGAGCTGTCCCCCTTACAGTATCTCATTTTCATCAATCCATTCCTGTATTTTTCCCTTGACTACTTTCTCCGAGACCCTGACAACGACTCTTGATATGTTGATCGGTCGGTAATTTGAAACAGTAGTCTTGGTTCCTCCTTAATGCATGGAACTATTTTCTGCTCTTTCCACACCTTCAGGACTAAACCCGACCTGAGTCTCAGATTAAACAACATGGTCAAGGGCACTGATAATTCTTTAGCTGCTTCATGCAAGACCCGTGCCATTATACCATCCAATCCCACAGATGTATTCACATTAAGGTTCTGTAATAGACTATTCACCTCCACTTCATTCATCACAATTCCCGTATTAACTAATGGTGCCTTCATTTTTTTCAATGTCACCACCTGGATGATATACTTTTGCAAAGTGCTCGCTCAGTAACTCCACTACATCAACTGATTCAGTGACCTCCTTACAACCACCACCAATGACGATGGTAAGGAGGTCACTGATTCAGTGACCTCCTTACCATCGTTATTCCTTAAAATCATTTTGCCGTGTACAGTTTTTTTCTTGCTTGCAGCATATTTGAAGAACTGTTTGGGATTCTCTTTTGCTTGCATAGCTAGTACCTTTCATAATCCGCTTTTGCTTTTTTTATCACACTCGTTACCCTTCTGGCCTGCACTTTATACGTTCGTGTTGCTGCAGGTCACCTCTTTCTTTAAATTCCCTCCACAGTTGTTTCTTTTTTTGCAGCTCAAGCTTAATGGTGTTATTCATTCATTTAACCCCTACTTGTTTTACTATTCGGACCCTAGGTGTATAATCAACCATAACCTCCTGTAAATGCTCCTTGACCACTTCCCATTGTCTATCGACATCCAGCCCTTGCAGTTGTACATGCCATGGCACTGATCCAAGCAATCTCCTAAGCTCGTCATACTTGTCAGCACGGTAATTCCACATATACCCTATCTTAATCGAAAATTCCACACCTTTAGTCACCTCCCAGGTCAAGACCTTATGATCACTCTCACCAATAGGTGGCAACATGGTCATATTCATTACAGTCAAATTCTCAGATGCTATTACCAGGTCAAGCACTCTCATACCCCTAGTATTTTCAATTACATGCTGTCTCAGATAGTTATCCCTTAATAATTGAATGAAATCCATTTCCTTCCTTGCATGTGTCCTCTCCTCCTAATTAGTGTTACCATAATTGAAATCCCCATAATAATTACCCTCCTTCCACTCATTTCATCAATTTATTTATGCATACTATCTCCACCATCTATTCCATCACCTGGTCTATAGCAGCACCCAACTGTATATTTTATTCTGCCAGTCTCAATCTCACACCAGATAGCCTCAAATGAGCTCTTTTCACTATCCTGCGACACAACAGTTCTCATTGGCTGCAGTTCATCAGCTATCATCAATAACACTCCTCCCCCCATTTTATTCTCTCTGTCCCTCCTAAACACACTATAACCTACACATTCTATCCCACTAACTATATTGCCAATAACCTGTGGCCAGGAAGAGCCATTCAAGGCCAAAAATTCTTCCTTCTTATTCCTAATACTCCTGGCATTAGTATACATGAAATGCAGCGGTCCCTTTGTCCCACCCTATCTTGATGCATTATTCTAACTATCCCGTTCCGATTTTTTGTCCTTAGTACTGGCTCGGGTACATTATATACATTCTTACACTCATCTGTCTCACTGATGTCTGCATATCCACTCCCCTCCCCTCTCCTTGGTTGTTCTAGTTTCCCTGGTTCTGCACATCCATTTTCACTTCATTCAGCAACACTTTTTCTAGTCTCCGCACACCAAATCCATTTAAATGCAGGCCATCCATCTTGTATAAATCCTTTCGCCCATCAAACTCATCCCACACGTCCACGAATTCCACACCACACCGTCTGCATAACCTGCGCATAATGTCATTTGCGATTATGGCCGTCCTTCTAAACTCCTCTCTGTCATACTGTGGCAACAGACTCTCCATTCTAACTCTGTCACTCTTTTCTTTCACTACCTTTAACAATACTTTCAAGTCCTCTCTCATAAAAAATTTATCTCCTTTCATTTCATTTGTACCCGCGCCCTTACTCACACCCTCTTTATATTTTATATACCCTAGTGTATATAAAATATTGTGTGATTGTGATATTCCTTATTTTGGACAGACAGACAAATCTCTCGAATTGCGTATGGAAGAACACATGAGGGACATTACTTACAAGAGACAGCGAGCCAGTGTATTATCAAGTCATATCCTTTTCTCGGCTAATCCTAATGATGAAAACTAAAGTCACAAAGTCTGCTGGGAAAAATCTACTAACATCTTCTGTTGCAATGATGAACTAGAGAGAAAAATCATGGGATCTAGAGAAATCATCTTCTATCCTGTTCATCTAAATAATAACTTGAGCTACAACCTCCCAGATAGTTATTCGGCTGTAATCATGTACTGGCGTTCACGTGATGCTGCAAGCAGTCACTCTCCCAACAATGCAACAAACGAAAGAACAGCTTTAAATACAACTACAATGTTTTCATGCTAATTATGTATAGAGACTCTCTATGTTGTTCATAGTCTTTTAACCTACAGTGTTTAGTGTTTTTTCTTTCTTTTGCAATGTCACCTGATGAAGGCTATTACAGGCCGAAACTAGTAGTGTTTTTATATTAAAACCTTTTTACTTAAATCTCGGTTCTAGTCATTCAATTCTTCATTAAAAAAAAAAAAATTATATATATATATATGTGCTAATGACTTCACATCAATTGCCTTAGTATCCCATAATACAACACACATATCCTTACAGACATGTATAATGCTGTGCATTATGGGAATAGCCACTACCTAGAGCAGTTTAGACTTTTATTGAGTTCTCATCAGTGGGAGCCAGACCCAGATCTGATACCACGGTTGAAGTAGTGCAGAAGTCATGTTTCCAGCCATAAGGCATCTCACCTCATTACCAAAATACTCTGGATTACAGATAGATGTTGAAATTTTTTCCACTTGATCATACTATAAATTAAAGATGCCAAGAAATTGAGATGAGTGTGAATGAATAGTGTTAGGGTTGAGACGAGATTTGAATTTCTGCCAAAAAAGAGTATGTGGGGTTTGATAGACTGAATATGGTAGTAGACACTATTAAAGTTGAAGCCGTGGATGTTAGTGAAGTGGATATGCAAGGTTCTATGGGGCATACATTTAACTGCAAGGGTCTTACACATTTCTTATGCAGTGCTTGCATACTAGTCACCATGGAGACCATACTGGTCTCCATGGTGGCTAATAGTGGTGTCACTTGATTTTTGCACGAATTTAACTTGTTTATAGTCTATGATCTAATTATTTTCTCTATTTGGCATTTTTTTCTTTGAATTGTTTTCAGAGATTACATCTTTGTACTCTCTGAGCAAATTTTAGGTTAGGACTAGCACAAAAGCACAATTGGGGGAACTGTCATTGATCTTGTTAATTGCTGTTATTAATTTAGATGTGATTGTTGGTGTGTCACACATCACTTTTACAAGACATAGAAAGTTTGTTCCATCCTTTCTTTTATTTATGGGTATGAAACGATGGCACCTGATGATATTTCTAGAATCAAGGATGCATTCTTCTGCTAATTTGCTGATGTTTTCTTTTAGTGGTTTATTGTTTACTATCAAAAAATTCAAAATAATGGCATTGAATTTTTTGTATTCGGCCTCACTTGAGTTGTGTACTGTTGATGCGAATAGGACGTGGAGTTCATTAGTGAGCAAGGTTGCTCTTGCATTGCAGTGCTGATCATCAATTAGTTCTATTAGCTTCCAGCATTCAGATTTTGGAGGAAAAAAGTTTTGTACATAGTGTTGAGCTGCTGTTTGAGGGTTTTTGCTCCTAAGTTCAGGAGCTGTTTTACAGAAGGGAGGCACAGTGAACAGAACAAGGGCTGGTTGAGGTCAATAAATATATTGTGCATAGATTCATCTATTTTTGTGTAGTAAGAATGTAGACAGTGGCAACAGAAATTGCACAATACCCCTTTTTTAATTAGTGAATTCAATTTTACAACCGCAGCACTTTATATTATCTCTGAGTTTGTTAGCAATTGATGAGCTGCTCTTTCATCATTGGCCTTTGTGCCACTATCTTCACTTTACATGGCAGGCATAACAGGCACTTACACATGGCTGATTTTTAATTGGAAAGATAACTGATTTGATGCACTATAAGTACTTATAGGTTGTGCAGAAGTAATTGACTCCTTAGTACTCACTGTTAATATTTCTGTTTGATTAATTTGAGTGAAAAACACAATGATAAAATGGGGGAGCTCAAGTTTAGAGTAGCTTATTCACAGGCACCACCTGTCAAGATGTACGAATGAAAAATCAAGCCTACCATAACTGGCTCACATCAAGAACTCCATCCTACTGTAGTACTTATACTCAAGCCTGAAATAGATGCAAGAAAACTACCAATGCTTCCAAAATAAAGTTCAAAAGAGCAAAAAGCAGGAAACATGCAACCTTTCCAAACAGCATCTGAGCCTTTTGGTCTCTTGCCAAAGCAACTGGTTGTAACATTTACCCAACACTACTCCCACCTCATCATACCCAGATGGCTCCATTGCATCATCACTCACCCACAGAAAAAAGCCAATCTCCTGGCTTCATATTTTGTTTCTATTGCATGCATAACTGACAATGGTAAATTCCCCCTAACCATTCCAGATGCCCAAAATACAATGACCGCTATATCCTTTTGACAGAAAGAGATCAGAAAGTAGCACATTTGGAACAACTGTATGTTGCACCCTTTGATTGGAAAAGGCCTATGTTCAATTCTCGTCATGATGAGAGGAATCTTTATATGGGAATTTTTCAATTGAAGGTGAGTTAGCCGATCTCATACAGAGGTAGTAGGAATTTTTCTCCCAGAAACTTGGGTTTTTCATCCTGCATACCTAACCTTATCTACGTGGTTGGTGGATTACGTGGTGGAGACGGAGAGTTGTTGAGTAGGTGCCCTCGCTCGATGAATCTTTAGACTCCTTGGAGATGTCATGAAATAATTATAATAATTAGACACACAAAAGTCTCCTTTCCCTGATGACATTCTTCCAGTTGTCATGAAGGCTTGTGCACAAGAACTGACTTCTATCCTATGTCACCTGTATATACTCTTACTTCACGGGTACCTGTCTCACTGCCTGGAAATTGGACTATATGTTCAACCCATCCCCAAGAAGGGTGATAAATCACTGCCATCTAACCACCACCCTATCTCACTCACCTCAATCCTGTCTAAAAAGTAATGGGGAAACTATCAATTCCCAACTCCTATACTATCTTGAAGACACCAGTGTTGTTCGACCTAATAAACGACCACCACCACCACTAGTGTTGATTCCCTGGCTGCCAATCAACAGGAGATCTACTCACATATATCACCCATCTCTAGACAAATGCCATGGAGAAGTTTGGTGAATCTCAAGTAGTTGCATTTGATATCACCAAACCTTGTGACTTGGTCTGGCACAAAGGCTTACTAAGCAAACTTCCATCATTTGATCTCTCAGGACTTCTGCAGCTGGATTGCCAGCTTTCTGTCTAGACACATACTGTGTGTGATGGTGGATGTTCCTTATCCTCTCACCATTCAACTAATGCCAGAGTTCCACAAGGTTCTGTTCTCTTCCCCCAACCCACTTCCTTTTATATATCAATGACCTACTTTAGTTGATCTCCAACCTAATATACAGTTTCACATTGCACTCCTCCCTTTCATTTGATAAACCTTACTTTACACAACTCACCTCAGCCTACAAAACATCAATCACTGCTGTCTTCACTTCTGATCTCCAAACCATCCTTCAACAGGGTTCAGATAACCTCATCAATTTCAGTGCTAGTAAAACCCAGTTCTGTCTTATTTCTCACAAAAAAGAACCATTTTATTTCAGTATTATTTGTGACAACACACAAATTTCCAGACAATTTGAGATCTCTCTTCTTGGAGTTACCCTGACATCAAGCCTCTCCTACATAAACACATCACATCACAGCCATTGCATCCTCAGCTTCTTAAAAAAACTAGGATTTCTCTTTTGCTCAAGATGTTACTTCACCTCTGAACAGCTGTTAGCCTTTTACAAATCATAAATCCATTGAATAATGGATTTATGATTTGTAAAAGCATATTTCAAAATGGTTGACCCAATACAGAGGAGAGCAGTTAGATTGATTAATGACCCATCTCTTAACAACTCACTCCTCCCAATTTTGCACAGATGTTTAGTTTCTGCAATGTGTGTATTCTATAAATATTTCCATGCAAATGTTCATCTGAAATAGCATCAATAATTTGCCCACTTAGTATTAAGCCTGTTGGAACACATTCAGCTGCTGCTCAACATCCCTTCACAGTGCACCTTTGAGACCCACAGAACAAGTTTCTTTTCCTCCTCCATCTTTGCTACTGTTGTATTGTAGAACATTTTTCTCCCTGATGTGTTTTTCGAGGAATACAATATACAGGCTTTTAAATAAAATGTAAACAAGCTCCTCCTTTCCCAGCCTACTTCCCATATACAGTACTAATTACTATAGATTGATCAACTAACCTCTCGTGTATTTTTTTATTTTTTTTTTTGTGTTGTGCCCATACACAGGAGGTTGTTGGTCAACTTATAGTACATTAATACCGTGTATGGGTAGTGGGTTGGGAAAGGAGGAATTTGTTTACATTTGATCTGAACGACTTTAAATTGTATTCTTTGGGAAACACGGCAGGTGGGAGACTGTTCCACAGTGTAGCAGTTGCAGGGATGAAGGAAGAGGAAAAGAAACTTGTTCTGTTTGTTTCTAGGTGTACTGTGAAGGGATGTTGTGCAAGCTGCACGTGTTCCAATGAGCTTAGTGCTGAGCGGGGGAATTATTGATGTTATTTCTGATGAGCATTTCCCATGGAAATATTTGTAGAATATACATACTGCAGAGACTATACGTCCCTGTGAAAGTGGGGGGGGGAGAGTAGGAGATGGATCATTGATAAGTCTAATTGCTCTCCTCTGTATTGAGTCGAGCATTTTGAGAGAGCTTTTAGGGGCCCCCACCCCATATGTGGGAGCAGTATTCAATAGTTGGGCGGATTTGTGACCTGTATAATGTTAATAGCTGTTTCTCAGGTGAAGTAGCTTCTTGAGCGAAAGAGAAATCCTAGTTTTTTTGAGGCTGAGGATGCAATGTTTGAGATATGTTTATGCCAGGAGAGGTTTGATGTGAGGGTGATTCCAAGGAGTGAGATCTCAAACTCTCTGGAAATTTGGGTATCGTCAAAAAGAATACTGGGAAAAAATTGTTCTTTTTTATGGGAAATAGTACAGAACTGGGTTTTATTGGGGTTGAAATTTATGAGTTTATCCGAACTCCATTGTAGGATAGCTTGGAGATCGGAGTTGAGGGTGGTGGTGGTTGAGGTGAATTGTGTAGGGTAAGGCTTATCAAATGCAAACATGGAGTGTAGTGTGCTGTCGTCTGCGAAACTGTATATTGGGTTGGAGGTCAATTGCAGTAGGTCATTGACATATAGCAGGAATAGGCTCAACATAAAAAAACAAACAAACAGCCATCATACCTTCTCTCAAACTTATTCATTCTAGATTAATACAAACTGTTCCACTCACTGTTCTATGAGAGAAAAATCTAGCTCTTACCTCTTTCTTAACTATGCATAAACTTAACTTCTGTTGACCCCCCCATCTTCTCTTTCCACCTTCCATATAACAAAACGTTTCATCACATAATAATCCTACAACATTCATTCATTGGTTTATAGACCCCTCTTTCTCCTACTTACTACTTGTGTCTGCAGTGCACATACTCCCAATCCCCATGACCTACATTCTCTAATCCAGATACAATCTTTGTAACTCTTCTTGTGCATCCTTTCCAAAGTTCTTTATCTCCTCCAAACCTAGGAGACCAAATCTCCACACAGTAGTCTAGGTGTGTGGTCCTATTAGGGCCATGCAAAGAGGAAAAATTATTTCTTTATCCATACATATCAATGTTCATTTTAGTGGTGCAATTATCCTCTTGGGGTTGTATTTGCAATTTTTGCTATGTGACCTTTAAACTTCAAATTCCTATCTACCATAATTCCAAGATTTCTAACCTTATCAGGTTCTTGTTGCATAATCCCACTAATATAATATAATATGCCATTGGATATCTTGTTACACTACAACTTTACACTAGCATCGAATTGAGAGCCATTATCATTTGCCCATATTTCCAGCCTGTTCAAATCATTCTGTAAGTGTTGTATATCAGTAGCATCTGCAATTGCCCTGCCTATCTTTGCATCATTTTCAAACAATCAAATATATCCTGCCAAACCCTTCTCATATCCTTCATATACCAGTTTCTGATACCTGCTAATCAGCCACCCCTTATTCATGTCAATAATTTATATTATATTTCAATCCCATATTCTCCAGTTTATGCACCACTCATGGGATATTCTGTTTAATACCTTAGAAAAGTCCAACAGTATCACAGTGTATTCATTCCCTCTATCTATCTCAGCAGTAACATTATAAAATATGTGCAAACTGCTAAAACATAACCTCCTTTTAGTCAACCCATGCTGTTCCTTGCAAAGTATAGCTGTCTGCCAATCCAAAACACTTTTCGGTATATGAGTTTTTACTAACTTTTCTAAAATCTTTGCCACCACTCTAGAGATGCTGATAGGTCAGTAGTTAGAGATGTTGGTTTTCGCACTACCTTTGTACAATAGAACTATCATACATTCCTATGTATCTTTCCTGAGATGGAACTCAAGTTATACAAACTTGTCAAGGGTCTAACTTATTTGGCTGAATATTCTTTAAGCATATATATGCTAATATCCCATCTTCCCCCATTGCTGAATTCTCATCCAGGTCTTAAGCTCTTAAACCATATTCTCTTGCTCTTTATCTAGTGCAATAATAACACTGTGTGCCATGTTAAATACACCTAGTTGATTTTTGTAAAGTGAGCATGCATATCCAAATTCTTATGTTCATTCTCATTCAAGATGATCCCATTTGTTTATTCTTCCAGTTTTTCTTCTCCACCCTGTTTCCCATAATCAGAGAGAAAGAGATTCTAATGATAAATTTATCATTGCAGACACGTAGGACTGCTGGATTATTGTCTGAAAAACTTCAACATGATGGACATTCTGTTGGACTATTAACAGGAGAGCTGACTGTTGAAGAAAGAGTATATGTGTTAACTAGATTCAGAGATGGCAGAGAAAGAGTACTGATCACTACAAATGTTTGTGCTAGAGGTAAGCATCAACTTATGTTGTAATAGAATTGCTTAAATGTATTATGGTAATAGGTTTCTTTGTATGAATATGCATTATTATACCTCTTATTATCACTTGCAATGTGCAGTCATGAGGATGATGCAACAGTTACCCTTTGGTTTGTATTATATTTAAGATGTAAGGAATGTTTATACGGGCTCTTCAACTAAAGGTGCATTAGCTAGTTTCATATGGAGGTGGAAAGGTTTCCATTTGGGAAACATGGGTTTTTCACCTCACAAAATGTCCACACCCACCCAAGAACACCACAGTTAACAGACATACCGGCCTTAGTCTTTTGCCATAATACTAAACAATACATCAGTCACTATGTTTGCGTGACTAACTCATTGGGTATTAAAAGTGAAGAATTGTCTATTTTCTGTTGCAACTATTTCTGTAACTCTGTGTGAGAATGAATCATAATTGCTTTTCCACTATTGTCTATTATTGTTATCCTTATTAGAAATTGTATGTGCAGGATAGACTGCACTTCAAGGGATATGATGTTAGGTGCTTGGACAAATTTGTTAATAATTTTAGTAATCTGATTGCCTTTTATAATAAAGTGACAAGCGTTTTTTTGCACCTGAAAGTATCTTCAGGACTGGGGTAAGGTGGTACAACACCGGGCAACTCATTGCAAAGGTGGAGCAAGCTAACATCACTCCTATCTTAGTATCTCCCATAATGCAAAACACATCTCCTTGCGGATATGTATAATGTTATGCATTAAGGGAAGGGCCACTACCCAGACTAGTTTCGACCTTTATTGAGGTCTCTTCAGTGGGAGCCAGGCCCAAGTGGAGATACCAGGCAGAAACATTAGCGAGGTCATCTCTACCTATAGGAGTTGCCAAATGGTGTGCCACCTTTTTTTATTAAATTACTCTGGATTTAGAGAAAGATGTTGAAAGTTTATTTTTCACTTGGTTAGACTATAATAAATTTAGTTTAATCCTTTATCCAGGTGTGTGGGTATTCTGGGTAGTGGCCCTTCCCTTAATGCATAACATTATACATATCTGCAAGGAGATGTGTTTTGCATTATGGGAGATACTAAGATAGGAGTGATGTTATCTTGCTCCACCTTTGCAATAAGTTGCCTGGCATTGTACCACCTTACCCCAGTCCTGAAGATACTTTCAGGTGCAAACTTTGTTTGCTCACACCTGGATAAACGATTGAACTAAATTTATTATAGTGACAAGAGCGGTTGATAAGGGAAAGTCATATTCTGCCATTTTTTGGATTTTACAAAGGCATTTGACAGTGTGCCACCTGATAAGCTGATACATAAGTTGTCCCAGCACTGAGCCATGTGGGACACCAATTGTAACCTTCTGTCTCCTTGATATTGCTCCCCCATACCCAATTCCATGATACCTATCAGATAGCTAATCCAATTCACTAACCTGACATGGGTTTGGATGTCAGGTTACTGAATTGGATTGGCTATCTGATAGGTATCATGGAATTGGGTATGGGGGAGCAATATCAAGGAGACAGAAGGTTGCAATTGGAGTCCCACATGGCTCAGTACTGGGACCTGTATTGTTTAAACTTTATATCAGTGACATTGCCAATGGATTGCAAGGGGGATATTCAGTTGTTTGTTGAAGCTGGGAAGGGTTATTAGTAATAGTCGTAGCCCTGCAAGAGAATTTGAATCAACTGGACAGGTGGGCAAATGAATGCGGGTTTCAGTTTAGTGCTAAATGTAAAGTCTTGAAGTTTGGTTTACATTGATGGGAGGCTGCATACTCTGTTGGAGGAAGTGGGTAAGGCAAGAGATCTGGGGGTCATGATTGATAACAAATTGAAATTCAGGGAAAATATTGCAAAAGTGGTGAAGACAACCCAGAAGATTGCTGCAATATTGAGAAGGATGCTGAGCAGCAGAGATAAGAGTTGTCATCCATTGTATAAAGCCCTGATCAGTCCACATATGAACTGTGCTCAAATTTGGTCCCCAGGATTTGAAGGGGATAAAGTAACTTTGTCAAAGAGTGCAGAGGTGGATAACAAAGATGATATCAGGACTGTACAATTTTAGTTATCAGGATGGAACAAGAGAATGTGGATTGCAAAGTTTGGTAGATAGGAGAGGCGATATGATTGAGAAATTTAAACTGTTGAGAGGTAATTACAGGGTTGACACAGCTGCATTCTTAAGTTTTTTGTAACATGGGAAGGAGCAAGGACAAGAGGCCTGGAATTTGCGAAAGGAAGTCATGAGCAAGAGGGTGGTTTCTTTGCCTGGAGGCTGTTTGAACCATGGAATGCATTGCATGAACGGTGAATGAGTGGTATGATAGACTGTGTGTTTACTAGGGTGGACCTCCCACAATGAGTCTTGTGACTTCATGGAGGTCCTGAATCATAATAATCATAAAACGTTAATGGGTGTGTTAGTGGAGTTTTGATATGTGTATTAAGGTGTGGTCTGCTGTCATGCATGTTCCCTAATGCTAGAAATATCAGAAACTAGTGAAATATTCTAATTACTGATAAATGCACAAAAATCCAAAAATGATTGGCATTGGTGAGATCTGGATCCTTGGCAAACGAGAGCATTCTATTCCTGTAAAGGAACAGAATGTGATGGAACAGAATATATTCAGGGAGAAAAAACAAGAAAAAAAGAAAGGTTGGAGAGTATTGTTAATGATTGCAGAGGAATTATGTCCAACCAAGTACTTCAAGTAGTAATTATTATTATTACATCACCACCTACACCAATATCATCTACTGCCCACCACCACCACCACCACCACTAGTATTTTTTGTCTGTATGTGGGATGAAAAACCCAAGTTTTCAGGAGAAAAAAACCTTCTACCTCTGTATGAGATCAGCTAACTCACCTTCAATTGAAAAAAACATCTGAAGATTGCTCTTGTAACGATGAGAATCGAACTCAGGCCTTTTTCAGTTGAAGGGCGCAACATACCGCCATTCTTCCAGTTGCACTTCAGAGGCACTTAACAAGGTGATAATACAAGTAATATAGGCAATAGGTTCAAACCTGTTTGATATGAGAAAGGATCAAATACATAATTGGATGCTGCTACACACTATGGTTGCTTGAAAAATAAACATGAATTGCATGGACAAATAAATCTTATAAATACTATATGGACTATCATAGTAGGTGATTTCATCCGTAGGAATATAGATTGTAGGTAAAAGAGCATGCAGGATGAGGAAAAGAGAATATATAGAGTTACTAAAAGATAACTACATTAATGTTTAGAAATGTTTTTTGCACGTATTATTCACATGAAAGAAACAGATGAGATAAAATCATTTTTTATTGATTACTTTTTTATTGATTTACTGGTTTTGTGAAAATTCTTGTTTCACATCATCAGTAGAACTTGTGAATTACTAAAAAAACAGTTATTAACAGGTAATGTACAAAATGACCTGTTTTAGTTTCTTCATATATTTCTCCTGATGTGAAACAAATTTTCACAAAACTAGTAGAATAATCAATAAAAAATGACTTTATCCCATCTGTTCTTTCATGTGGAATAATACCATCAAAAACATTTCTAATATGTTTCCACTCCACAGAAGATTACATAATAAGAGCTACATTAAGTATTTATGCTCATACATGTCACTGTTGTCATAGGTCTTGTGACATCTTTCATGGAATTGATATAAAAAAAATAATAAAATGTGTATGTGATAGAAGAGACTTGTGGTGAATTAGAACTATTAAAGATATTGCAGGAGTTTGTTTTGAGCACAACAATGGGGGTATGGATAGGATATTGAGAATGTGCAAGAGTGCTTCTGACCTGAGTCTCAGCTGTTGTACTTAAAGTTGGTGGTGAGAGTAATCATGCACTTCTGACTTTGGGAGTGATAATTCATATGAGTTTTGACTTTGTCAAAACTCATGTGAATTATCACTCCCTAAGTCAGATAGATAGGAGCGTATATGAAATGAGACCAGAGATTCAGAGAGGTGTCTGAATAAAGCTGTCTGTGTCCCCAAGTTAAGAAAATAAATTGCATGATAGTTGAATTTATGAATTAAACTTTTAAGTAAGAGCTTCATAAAAAGAAAATATTCTGGATCCAGTATCAGAGGTGACGACCAAGCCATGTTGAGGAAGTCCAGACTGCATTATGAAAAGAAAGTAGTGGAAGAAGCCAAAAATTAATGAAATATTAATGAATGCAGATGATGGGTAAGTCTTGGGTGTGCATTAGAATAGCTGACTGCATTTTTGAAAATTATGGAGACAACTACCGTGTTTGAATAAAAACTTTAGTTTAATATAATTAAATCTACATTCAACGTTTCGACCTTTATGTCAAGGTCATCTTCTGGAGTATACAACTATACACAGAAAACAAGCTACACTACAATCAAACTGGTTTGTTAAAGATACTGACCAACCGCTGCAACAATTGTTGGCCTGACTCTGGTGAAAAAAAAAAAAAAATTATACATCAACGCTAGAGTCCTATTATTAGTGTTATCTGTTGGTTGTAGAATTCATTGGGCGTAACAACAACAATTATCTATCTACAGGGTGTCCCAAAATTCACGCAAGAAGTAATTTTGATAGAAAACACAGGTTTTTAATTAAAAATTGTAATTTCTTATTGATTCATAAAGTATACAGTATAGGGTTATGCACGGAATAGCATATCGGGTAAATGGCCTCCACGGCTTTGCTGGCACACACACACTGTTTTGTCGAAATTTTCCATGACCGTTTTGCATAAATGTGGCTGAATTTCATTGGTACAGTGCTCAATTTCTTCCTTCCAGGCGTGGGTGGTCGTGGGCTTGTTGGCATAAACCTTAGACTTCAAAAAACCCCAAAGAAAAAAGTCCAACAGCGTTAGGTCACATGATCTGAGTGGCCAATTCTGATCACCAAAACAGGAAATTACACGACCAGGAAATGACTCATGCAGTAATTGAATTGTTTCTCGGGCTGTATGGCATGTGGCACCGTCTTGTTGAAACCACATGTCGTCCACATCCATATCTTGCAATTTAGGCACAAAAAACTGGATTATCATGTCGCGATAGCGAGCACCATTAACTGTTATTGCCTTACCAGCCGCATTTTCGAAGAAGAATGGACCGATGATGCCTCCAGCCCAAATTCCACACCAAACAGTGACACGTTGTGGATGCATTTGTTTCTCAACAATCACTCGTGGATTTTCTGAACCCCAAATGTCGATTAACGAAGCCATCAAGATGAAAATGAGCCTCATCGCTGAAGATGATTTTGTTCGAAAAATAAGCATCCACTTGTTGTTCCATAATCCATTCAACGGACTCTCTTCGCTGTGTGTGGTCAGTAGGCTTCAGTTCTTGAGTCAGTTGAACTTAGTAAGCATAAAGATGCAAATCTTTCGTGAGAATACGCTGTAGAGAGCTTCTCGAAATGCCCAATTCAAGACCCTGGTGTCGAATTGATGTTCCTGGACTCTCAGCAACACTCTCACGAACTGCTTCGATGTTTTCGCTTGAACGACTTGTTGAAGGACTGACAGTGTATTAGATCACTAACTGATCCAGTTTCCTTGAATTTTTTAATTAATCTTTTCACAGTTGATGAAGTTAAATCACCATTCCGACCATATTTTGTACGAAAATTGCGAACTGTAGCTGCCAAACCTTCATTATTTTTAAAATATTGCTCAACAACGAAAATGCGTTGTTCTTTCGTGTAGCACTCCATTTTTAATAACCCTGAACTGTCAGCTGTCACGCTGTCTTTTTTTTCTCGTTGGCAACACTTTACCCCACAAATGGCGCTAAATTTAAATCTTGCGTGAATTTTGGGACACCCTGTATATACATATATTAACATCATGATTATACGTGTACATTCCAGCCAGTTGGTATGGAATGGTTTCTAATACTAGCTGAAGATTGGCTAGAGTCCTGACTTATGCTGGGTCTTATATATTAGGCAGGCTGAATGTGTGCCAGCCATCTTTGTTGTTGATATTTGGGTGGTTTATCAGGATTTTGCAGGCTTCTTTAAATTTCCTTTCATACCAGGTTTTTGTGTGGTGTAAAGAGCGGGTGCTTTTCCAGTTGATTTGGTGTAAGGTGTTGAGCGTGTGGTCTGAGAGGCCTGCTTCACCATAATGGTTATATTTAATGTGTCTAATGTGTTCTTTTCGTATAGGGATTTTCCATCCTGTTTCACCAATGTACGGTAAGTTATGGGTTCAGCGGCTGCAATAGACTCCAGGATGTGCTAATTGGAGGAGAGGATCCTTAGAGGAGTTGAATATGGTTTTAAGTTTAGTGGGTGGTTTAAAGGTGGCATTGAGGTTATAATGTTGTAGGATTCTGTTGATTTTTTTCTGATAACCCTTTAATGTATGGGATGGCTATGGTTTTACTGTAATCTAGATTCGTTTTTGTTGTTGTTTTATGGAGTATTTTTGATATAGCCATTATTGATGTGTCGCTGATGATTTTTAGTTCTTGTTTCAGGGATTGCTGGTTAGAGCAAATTGTTGTAGCTCTGTTTTTAAGGGTGTTAATGACTCCATATTTTTGTGATGGGTGGTGGTATGAATTAGCATGTATGTATTGGCCTGTATGTGTCGGTTTTCGGTAGACAGTGAAGGATAGACTGCCTGAAGGAAGACGTGTGACTAGTGTGTCTAGGAATGTGAGCGAATTTTGATTTTCAATTTCGATGGTGAATTGTATGCATTTGTATTGTTTGTTGAGGTGGCTAAGGAATGTGTTTAGCGTTTGTTGCCCTTGTGGCCAGATCGTGAATACGTCGTCAACATATTTAAGCCAGACGGTCGGTCTTAGCATGGTGGAATCAAGAGCCCTTTGCTCAAAGGTTTCCATGTAGAAGTTAGCGATTGGGGGGGATGGTGGTGAGCCCATGGCTGTACCTTCTTTTTGTAGGTAAAATTTGTTTTGCCACACGAAGTAACCGGACTTTAGTACATGGGCAAAGAGGGCCATAATGTCGGGTGGAAATTTGTTCTGTAGTAGGAGAATTGTGTCATTGATGGGGACATTAGTGAAAAGGGCAGAAACATTGAAACTGACTAATAAGTCGTCTTTGTCGAGCGTTATGTTTTTAATTTTGTTTATAAAGTGTTGTGTGTTTTTTTTTTTTTTTATGTAGGAGGGGGAATGACCTACCAACTCCTTGAGTGCCGCCGCTAATTTCTTGGTTAAGTGATAATTGGGACTGTCTATTCCTTCTATGATTGGTATCGAAGGGGCACATTTTGTTTGTGTAGTTTCGTGACCAGATATATTTTAGTTATATTAAACTAAAGTTTTTATTCAAACACTGTAGTTGTCTCCATAATTTTCAAAAATGCATTCGGATCACTGTGTAAGCTTAAAAGAAAAGAATAACTGACTCATTAAGTGATCAAGTCAGCTATGTAGACCCCATCAGATGTTTTTCCCATCTTAACAGCCACTCTTTTTATAATTTCTTCTGTATTAATCTGATAGAATCATCTAATTAACTTGAAGGTCTGTCATATCTCCTCTTTTCCATCTATCTACCAACCTCTGTAATCCGCATTCTCCCAAATGCTCTTCATAACCAACACTCCAGAGTCATGATACCACTTTGATTATTCTTCTTTGGACTCCCACGTTTCCACATCGCAATGAAAACTAAGTGACCACATCTGAGCACAACAGTCCATATGTGGTCTGACCAATGCCTCATAGAGAGGCACCACACCTCCTTATCTTTACGTGTCAATGTACTTTTTATCATAGCAAAACGATGTGCAGTCTTTGCAATGTACTTTCTGAAGTACAGCTCGACCAATACATTACTTAGCCTTATGTCTCTGCAATCATTATGCCAATGGATTAGATTAGCTCTACTGACACATTCTTGAATGCTAATAATCTCAAGTTCCTTTCTAATATTTTCATTTTTAATATGATTCTTTCATTGATGCCATTGGTTCATTTATCAAATTTTTCTCAGAACCCTCATATCTATGGTCTCTAGTCTTTGAACAAGTGCTTTATTTCTAACCCAACTCTCAGATCCATAACTTAAAACTGGTTTAAACACTGTCTTGTATACTGCTAGTTTGGTGTTTTAGCTAATTTATCACTTATTCTAAATAAATTTATTCAGCTCGCTACCCACCATACCAGCTTTGCTTATTTTGTTGTCTATTTTCAAATTTAGTCTGCCATCTTCACATCATCCACAAACAAATAGCTGAAATTACTTGTTCTATAGAATCGCCATGCAGAATGCAGCTGAAGTTTTCTGTGCTCCTGCCTATTTTCATAGTTTTGATCTTTTTATTGCTGATTTTCATGCCAAATTTGTTATGGCTGTTATTTAATTTAGTTAGTGAATCCTGGAAACTTGCACTAGATGTGTTTAGGAGTACATCATCTGTATAAAGCAAAGAGCTGAGTTTGACATCTCCAATTCTCATATATCAGGCTTGATGCCACTTTCTTTCATAATACTCTCCATGTAGATGATGAATAAGAGCGGAGATAATGTGCATCCTTTTCTTACCCCTGATTTAATCTTCCTGTATTTCCTTCAATTCTAACTGCTTGAGTGACAACTTAAATATATACTATATATTGCTCTGTATAATGTTCCATTCACCCCATATAACTGTGTTTTGAAAAGCTTTTCAAAACACAATTATATGGGGTGACACTGAGTAGAAACTTTGAAAACAAGCTGGGTCTAGCCAAATAAGAGTTGTCAGGATCATAATTTTTACTTTGACAAATAGTTCAGAAATAATGAGAATATAACAACGATCTGTATTTAAGTTTTGTAGATATGAAAAGGCATATGATAATGTGTCATATGAAAAGCTGTTTAAAATGCTGCAGTTATACAGGATAAATGGGACATTGTATGCAATATATAGTTCACATTTAATTTGTAAGTCAGCAGGTAGAATTGGAGGAGCTGATGCAGGCTGGAAGGTGCCGAGTTTAGTAAGTAAAGAGAAATTGCCATGTCTGAAGAAATAGACTGAAGCAAGAAAGTAAAACCCTAGGGAATTCTACAGTTACGTTGCGGGAATTCTACAGTTACATTGCTACTAGAAGAAAGTGAATACAAGAGACTGACTTTAGTTTCTGGAGATGAAACATGAGTTACATCTGCTGAAGATTAGTGGAAATAGAAGACCGACAGTTTAAGAATGGGAAGTGTTTAGAATATTAAGCACTCTAGATATTAATAACACTATGGGACATGATAGGATATTATTATTATAGTTGTTATTATTATATGGATATCTCCATCCAGTTCAGAGACTCATTGTGGAAGACCCACATTGAATTTTAGATGCACAAAAAACCTCCCATATCTCTCCTTAAACTCATTCACTGTCATGGCACAATTAATTCTAGCAATTCATTCCACTCTTTTACCATTCTCTATGCAAAAAATGTAGTCTGCATAGGTATGCAGACTAGATTACACAGTAAGCTGTGTAATCATGCACTACACTCTTACACAGCTTCTAAGGGTGCTCCCCCATTCTTGCTCTGTATGTCATGTACTGAAAAATTTCCTTTGTGTCATTCTTACAAACCCCTATGATATCTTATCAGTCACAACATATCAACTCTTTTCCTCCTATCAACTAAACTTTACAACCCATATACCAATCTATCCTCATAGGGAGCATTCCATAGATCTATCAGCAGCTTCATCACTTGTTTCTGAATACTCTCCACCACCTACTGATTACTAAGAAATGCACTTGGCCAAATAGGTGCACAATAATCAAGATGCAGGCGAATCATAGCCTTGTAAAGAAGGAAATTAACTACCTTATCTTTACTTGTTAGCTTGTTTTTCAATATCTAAGTAATCTGTTGAGTAATTTTAGCAACTTTTGTGATTTATTATTATTTGTCACCTCCAGGGAGTCCAAAGACTCATCGAGGGAGGGCATCTACTCTACAACTCTGCTTCCACCACTCACAATCTACCAACTGACCGCAACTACACCACCATCTACTGCCACCCACCACTATTAGTATTTCCACAGACAATCACAAACATCCATGCTCACAGTGGAATTTGAACCTGCAGTCTCTTGACTGGAGAGCGGACACATTAAACACTCGGCCAGCCTGGCTGGCGAATCATAGCTTTGTGAAGAAGGATATTAGCTACCCTATCTTTACTTGTTAGTTTGTTTTCCATCAATGTGATACACATTATGTAACCTTTTCAGCCTGAAGTACATAACCTTTCATTTTGCAACATTAAATTGATAATCATTATCCTTCCCTCACAATGTTAATTTTAATCAAATCACCTTTTTGGAATCCCTCATCCTCTACACACCAGAAGATGTCAATCGCCATAGAGGAAAACCTTGCAAACTCCAGTTGCTAGAGAGCCATAAGTTGTATAGTTTTAGAAAGATCTCTGGAAAGATAAGGGCTATTTTGATTAATAATTGGCAATATTTCATGAATTTTAGGGTTGCACTATTTATTTTTGATTACAAAGTGTGTCTGTCTGTCTGCATGATTTCAAGCTTGATTTCTGCCTGATTTATTAGCTGAAATTGCCTTTTTCAAGTATAACACAATGATAGTCATAAGGTCGACCAGTGCGACTAGGTGAGCACCGTGAAAATCAAGTGGCATTAACGACATAGACTTTTCAAAAATGATTCGATATCGTGAGTGCAATATGTATGCATGGTGTAGTGTAAGAGATGTGTTTCTGGAGAGAGAGAGAGAAAATAAACGACAGATGAAAGAAAGTATGGATTTGTCCGAAGTGTGATATATTATTAGACCACGAGGCAAAGAACGTGAAACTGACAGAAAAGATAGAAAATGGTGTACATGAAAGAAACAGAAATGAAGCGAAAGCTAGAAAAACTGAGGGAATGAAAAAATTGCAAGGATGTAGATGTGAAAGAAAGCATGAATGAGAAAATGGAAGTAAGGTGAAGCAGAACGAGAAGACTGCTGGAATGACAGAGTGAAATTGTTGGAATGCAAGATTTAATGAAGCAGTCATTGAAAATGAAAAATGAATACGTTAGACATCTAATGGAAATTAATGAAAGTGTGAAAGAGAACAGAATGAAAGAAAAAAAGAGTAAAAGAGGTGACGAGTGATTTCAGGATAGCAGTATATGAACTTCATAGTTAGAGGACTAGTTACTGATAAAATCCAGATCTGCTATCCAGGTGGGAGAATGAGTAGGAAAATCAAGGCATTGGACATGAGGAAGAAATGAGCAAGAAAATTAGTTGTGATTGTAGGGACAAATGATCTAAGTGGACATAAGGATGATGCAAGGATGAATATCAGGAAATGATTGAAAAGACTGAGAGATAACAATGTAGTTATCTCTCAGCCGAGGTTTGACAATGTGTTACAAAGAAGAGCCAAAATCACAAATGGTATGCTAGTGGAACTGTATGAGGAGAATGGAGTAAAGTTTGGGGATGTACGGCATGTGTTTGAGAGAAGAATGAAATTATACAGGCATGGGTTGCATTTCAATGGTTTTGGAGTGTGTTTACTACAGAAAGTATTGCTGGATGGAAGCTCAGTGTTGTGATATGTGTAAGAGATGAAGAGAGGAAACAGATTAAGGAAAAATCAGGAAAGTGGTATTGAAGAGACAGAAATGCTTGGCAATGGAAACAGTAGTAGTGTGAGAGATGACGAGAGAGAATGGGAATGCAAGAGGAACAGGGAAATGGGGGAAGCCCAGGGAGACAGGGTACGGGGAGAGTGGATGTTTAAAGTGGCAGTGAATGTGTGTATGAGGGTGGAATATATTGCAACGTGGGTGGGAAAGTTGAGACTAAAAAGATATGTGGTAAGTGGAGAGAGCTTGGAGCTATAACATGGAATGAGGAGTTGAGTGGTAAGGAAATAATTGCTTCATGAGAACTGACAAAGTTGATTGGACATGTGATGTGGAAATCATAACCAACAAGTGGCTTGGATATGAGGAGAAGTGAGTAAAGTTTGTGGATGCATCGCATGTGTTTGAGAGAAGAATGAAATTATACAGGCATGGGTTGCCTGTATAATTTCATTGTTGCTATAGGCTATAGACCTAAAAATGAACTGCTGTGTTTGTTTACAAATTGCAGGAGTATCAGAAATAAGGAGGATGAAGTGGTTTCAGTGATTAAGTTTATTCGTCCCAAAATCATTGAAATAAATGAAGCATTGTTGAATCAAGATGATATTGTAATGGGAATAGAAATGGATGGATACAGTATTTTTTGCAAGGATAGGAAGGGAAAGAGGGGCGGGGGAGTGTTGCTGATGATAGCAGGGAAATTAAGTCCACATAAGTTAGCCATGAAAGAGGAAAATAGTGCAATGGTTATGAGGCAGCGTGGTGTAATGTGGAGGTTGAGAGGAAGTCATATTTAGTTGAATGTTGCTATAGGCAAAGAAATGTGAAGGGTGGTGATGAAGAAATGTATAAACTTGGATTAGTGAACAAAGGAAGAGTAATTATTATGGGTGATTTTAATTATGGCTGTGTTGATTGGAATGAAGAGATGGCATTTGGGAATATAAAAAAATTAGTTTCTTGAGAGATCGCCATCTCAGGCAGCACATAAAGGAGGGCATGTAAGGATTGAGAGTTTTAGATGAGATCATTCATCAGAAGATGTAATTTTGAGTTGGATTTCACACTTTCCTCCAGTTGATGAAGTGATCATGAATTGATTACCTGGGTTGTGGCTAGTAGTTGGCCTTTGTGAAGAAAGGATATATGTGGAATTATAAGGTTGGTGATTATGAACAAGCTCGGGAGACAACTTCTATCTATAACATAGAACGAGGAGTTGAGTAGTAAGGAAATAATTGCTGCATGGGAACTGACAGAAATACATAGCAGCATCAATGTGTGAATGTAAGTTTAAAAATGCATGCAGAGCTTAAGCATGCAATCTGGAAAAAGAAGGTACTTTGGAGAGTTTATTTACCATCCGCACTAAAAATTGTGCTGAAGTAGCTGAAATGTGAAATGTTTTACTTGTTCTTTTTTCACTGTTAATATTTGGTCCTTTTATACTAAATATGAGACATTTTATTTGGATTTATTATTAGACCATGATTCTTTATAAATATATGTATACAATCGTCTACAAGTTTCGTCAGCTTAAGGCTGTCTGGCTTCTTCAGGACAAGAAATGGTTCCACTAACATTAAATGCTAAAAAAAATGCAGTAACAACAGTAAAATTGAAATGACATGTGACATTAAGAGCATGGAGTGTAGAGATTTAGTCATTGTTTGTAGATCGTTTTATAGTTTTTCGCGACATTGAGTTCTGCTAAACATAGTGAATTTATTAAGCTTTTCCAAATGTCTTTTAATATCATGCCTTGATATCTGTTGAGATTATCTCCTGTTTGGAGTACCACTGCAACTGCTTTAAAGTTTCTACATCTGAAATCTTCTTCAATGTACGGCATGGAGCTGTTGTCCCAATCGATGAAGTGGTTCGAGATAGCAAAATGATGGGCTAATCCTCAGGTGTCTGTTCTGTTGTTGTTGGATTTCTAGGTTTCGTGATGTTTGGCCTATATAATTCAGTCCATAGGAACATGGGATGCTATATACACCTGCGTATTTGTAGAAGGTGATTCTGTCCTTAAGAGATCTTAACATGTGTCATGTAGTTAAAATAGGTTTGAAGGCAACCCTGATGTTGAAAGACCTCATCATTTTTGCTATTTTCATTGAAACTGAGCCGGCATAAGGTATGGCGATGGACAATGTATACTGCGTAACTTGAGGTTGTCGCTGTGGGCTGTTTCTATTCAGAATCTTTTGAATAATATTTTTTGGGTAACCATTTTTGACTAGAGTTGTAGATATGAGTGAGAGCTCATCAAGCAGATCTTTTTCTTCTGCGATGATATTTGTTGCTCTGTTTTTAAGCATATGTATAATGCTAAGTTTTTATGCATAATGATGAGTAGATTTAAAGTGAAGATAATGTCCAGTGTCTGTAGGTTTGCGGTAAATTGTGAGTTTGATTTGTCCATTCTCACGTTTTTTTATTGTACGTCCAAAATAGTTTATTATTATTATTATTATTACCTCAAGACCTCATGGAGTCAAAGACTCATCTGGGAGGTCCTTTTATCACACCCACACATCTCATCATAACGTGTCTTAAACACACTCAAATTCCTTGCAGACGGTTTTGGACCCTTTCAAACATCTCTTCATCCTTCTGAAAACCAGGTGACCAAATCTGGGCACAATAGTCCATGTGTGGCCTAATCAAAGCCTTATACAATGGAACAAGAATCTCCCTACTTCTACACGTCAGTGTCCTCCGCATCATTCCCAGAAGCCTTTGTGTTGTCTTCACAATTTTGGTGATGTGTCCCCTAAATTTTAGATCCTTATCCACTATCAGCCCCAGATCTGTTATGTCCTCTACCTCCAACAATATATTCTCACCAAGCATAAATTCTGCATTCCATCTTTGTTTTCCAAACTTTAAAACCTAACCTTTTGCAACATTGAACTCACATTTCTGTGCCCAATCACTCAATTTATTCAAGTCTTCTTATAAGGCCACAATATCTTCACTACTCTTTATAGTTTGTCCTAACTTTGCATCATCTGGAAACAACTGAATATCTCCATCCAAATCTTCGCCAATATCATTAATATACAAGTTAAACAGTAATGGTCCTAAAACAGACCCCTGAGGCACTCCACTAGTGACTTTCCTTTTCCTGGATATCGCACCCCCATACACAACTTGTTGATACCTATCAGATAGCCAGTCTCCAATCCAATGTACTAATCTAATATCCAACCCCATCTGCTCTAGTTTGACTGTCAGCTTATCATGAGGTACTCTATCAAAAGCCTTTGCAAAATCCAAGTATATTACTGTGTATCCTTCTCCTCTGTCCAAGGAAGCAGTCACTTTATTGTAATAAGTAGATTACTAAAACATGACCTCCCTTTAGCAAATCCGTGGTGTCCACAAAGATAATACCATTGTTGTCTACCCAACTCTGGATTCTAGTTCTCACAAGCTTCTCCAACAACTTAACCACAACGCCTGACACAGATAGGCCTATAGTTTGATGCTTGAGTTCGATCACCTCCTTTATGAAGTGGCACAATCTTGCCCTCCTTCCACTCCTTAGGAACCTGACCAAGTGCAAGACTCATATGATAAAAATATGTCAAGGCAGGTGTCAACTCCCTTGCACATTCCTTCAGATTATGCAGTGATATATTATCAAGTCCCACAACCTTATTTACATCTAGTTTACTCAACTCCCCAAACACCTCTTGCTCACTTACAGTCAGTCTCTCCTCCCCATCATCAACTGCTCTCAATCTCTCCATGAAGTCACATTCACAAGATTGAAAAATCTTTATGAACTGCTCATTAAGTATCTCCACCACACATTCTGCAACAGCAGTCTTTATACCATTTTCTTCTATAAATATCATCCTTCCATAATCATTTTTTCATTTGCTGGCTACATATCGAAAGAACTCCCTATGATTCTTTTTGGCTTCATTAGCTAACTGCTGTTCATACCTCTCTTTAGCTACTCTCACCAACCAAGTCACCCTCCTTGCCTTGTCTTTGTAGCCCTCGTGAAATTGGTTATTTCCACTTCTCTTATGCTGCCTCCACAATGCCCTTTTTCTCTGTATTGCATGCTTAATCTCTTTATTCATCCATCTCACACCTACCTTATTTAACCTTCTCATCCTTGGGATACATTTAGACATTGCATCTACTAGTTAGTTTTTGAAAATCCCCCAAGCTGCATTCACCTCTTTTCCAGCTAACTCCTCATTCCATGCTACACCTGCAAGCTGTCTCCTGAGCTCTTCATAATCTCCCCCCCCCCTTGTAGTTCCGCATATACCTTTTTTCTCACAGGAGTCCTCGCACTTGTTGGCAACCACCCAGGTAATCACCTCATGGTCACTCTCTCTCACCAATTGGTGGATGATTTGACACCTCATTTATAATTACATCCTCTAATAAGATGACCAAATCCAAGACCCTCAATCCTCGTGTGCCCTCTGTTACATACTGTCTGAGGTAGTTATCCCTCAAAAACTCAGGAAACTCATTTTCTTTACTTCCAGTTGCTATCTCTTCATTCCAGTCTATATTGCCATAATTAAAATCATCCATAATGATCACCTTTTTCTTATTTGCTTGGTTATTTGACTATACATTTCACTATCACCACCATCCACATTACCTGGTCTATAACATCACACCAAGTATTTGATTCCATTCACCTCTCTCTCACACCATTCCGCCTCAAAAACTACTGGCACTATTTCCGTCTTGCATCTCTAATTTGTATGGACATAACTCTTTCTCTATCATCAATAGCACTCCTCTTCCCTTTTTACCCCTTCCATCTCTATTCCTGTCAGGATGTCATCCTCTTCCAACCATGTCTCACTTATTCCGACAATCTTCGGGTGAACAGATGCAATTAGTGCAACCATTTCATCTGCCTTGTTTCTTATACTTCCAGCATTTGTATTCAAACACTACAGCTCATTTCTGGATCTACAGCTAGTTCCACTGATACCACTCACTTGATGTGATCTCTCCATGCTAGACTGGGGCCATTTCCCTTTCTGCTTCTTCATTTTAGAACCCTTTTCAATTCCAACTGTTTCCTCTTGATTCCTAGTTATCCCATTCCTTTCCTGCCTACACATGCTCTCACCTCCTCTTGCAGCATCCACCTTTCTCACTCTGTGTACCTCTGTCCACCCTGAGCCTCCTCATTTCCCTGCTCCTCTTGCACACCCATTCTCTCATTTTTTGTACTCATACCACTCACTTCCCCATTCATATCCACCTCTTCAATCTCTCCTGCTCTTCCACATCAATTATAATTGATTGTTATTTTCCAACTCTAATGTGAACTTTATATTTTTTGGTGGAAAGAATTTATTTTTTGAAGGATCTCATGTAAGGCATTTTCTGTGTCTTTCCAAATGATGAAGACATCGTCCACGTATCTCCACCAGACTAATGGTGTCAGATTTATTTTGGATAGGATGTCAGCTTCTAGTTTTTCCATGAAGAGATCTGCACACGTTGGTGCCAAGGGACTGCCCATGACTTAGCCATCAAGTTGCTGATACAATATTTAATTTGCTTTAAAATAGTTTTATTTTAGACAATGGGAGAAGAGCTGAGTAATATCGTTTGGATAGAGATCTTCTATGATCTTAATCACTTCTTCTACTGGTACGTTTTTGAATAATGACACTACGTCTAGACTTGCAGGTATATCTGTATTTGACATGTTGATACTTTTTAATCTTTCAACGAAATGCTTAGAATTCTTTATAAAGGAGTCCGATTTCTTTATCTTCTCTTTCAACTGACTGGCTAGGTGTTTGTCTAGTGTCTAGTAGGTATATTGGACAATTTCTGCCGTCCACGCAGGGGTGCACTGCTGCCCATATGTGCAATGTGTGTAACGCATACAGGTACCAGGATAGTAAAGGTGCCAAAGAGGAGGAAATACTTAAAAAAAAAAAAAAAAAAAAAAAAAAAAAAAAAAAAAAAAAAACGTTTTGGAAATACTTTTAATGGGATTATATTGTATCAAGTGCATATAATATACAACTCCAGGGCAACTTGTTGCAAAGGTGGAGCAAGATACCAACACTCCTGTCTCAGCATCTCCTATAATGCAAAACACATCTCCTTGCAGATATGTCTAATGTTATGCATTAAGGGAAGGGCCAGAACCCAGACTAGTTTCGACCTTTATTGAGGTCTCTTCAGTGGGAGCCAGGCCCAAGCTGAGATACCAGGCAGAAGCATTCGCAGGTCATCTCTACCTATAGGAGTTGCCAAATGGTATGCCACCCTTTTTTTAATAAATTACTCTGGATTTAGAAAAAGATGTTGAAAGTTTATTTTTCACTTGGTTAGAGTATAATAAATTTAGTTTAATCCTTTATCCAAGTGGGGCCTGGCTCCCACTGAAGAGACCTCAATAAAGGTCGAAACTAGTCTGGGTTGTGGCCCTTCCCTTAATGCATAACATTAGACATATCCGCAAGATGTGTTTTGCATTATAGGAGATACTGATACCGGAATGTTGGTAACTTGCTCCACCTTTGCAACGAGTTGCCCTAGTGTTGTACCACCTTACCCCAGTCCTGAAGATACTTTCAGGCACAAACTTTGTTTGCTCACACTTGGATAAAGGATTAAACCAAATTTATTATACTCTAACCAAGTGAAAAATAAACTTTCAACATCTTTCTCTAAATCCAGAGTAATTTATTAAAAAAGGGTTGCACACCATTTGGCAACTCCTATAGGTAGAGATGACCTGCGAATGCTTCTGCCTGGTATCTCAGCTTGGGCCTGGCTCCCACTGAAGAGACCTCGATAAAGGTCGAAACTAGTCTGGGTTCTGGCCCTTCCCTTAATGCATAACATTAGACATATCCGCAAGGAGATGTGTTTTGCATTATAGGAGATACTGAGACAGGAATGTTGGTAGTTTGCTCCACCTTTGCAACGCGTTGTCCCGGTGTTGTACCACCTTACCCCAGTCCTGAAGATACTTTCAGGCGCAAACTTTTTTTGCTCACACTTGGATAAAGGATTAAACTAAATTTATTATACTCTAACCAAGTGAAAAATAAACTTTCAATATACAACTATGTTATACCAACTAGTTTCACCAACTAAGGCTGTTGGCATTTTTAGGGTACATAACTGATATAAGGCACTGAAAAGTAAAAATCTGTTACAAACTATAATCAACCAATTCCAATTATATTAAACAAAGAACAGTGCATGTACAATACATGCATAGAGCGTGGATGATATCACTTGTTGTTATTTACGAACGTTCTATAGTTAGCACTATAATTCAGTTCTGGTGAGTTGAAGGATCTCACTAGGGTCTTCCAGATCACGAGCAAGATTAGTCCTTGGTTCCTGTTAAGGTTTTGTATACAGCAGGCAACTGTTGTGGCCTCCTTAAAAATTTGGGAGCGGAAGTCCTCCTGCATGTAAGGAATAAGTGCTTCTATCCCACTCTATGGTATGGTTCTTTCTTGAGAAATGAAAAGCTAACCCCAATTTTTCTTCTCTGTTATTATTTACGTCACCTATGTATTCTTTTTGCCTAATTTCAAGGCTCCTTGAAGTTTGGCCGATGTAATTCAAGTCGCACAAGCAGGGTATGTTATAAACTCCAGCATATTTGGAGAAAGGATGGCTATCTTTTGGAGATCTTAAGAATTGTCTAATCGTTTCTGTGGGTTTAAAGGCCACTCTTATTTTATGTGGTCTAAGGAGTCTAGCAATCTTATTGGAAACTGTCCCTAAGTATGGAATGACAATGGTAGAAATATAACGTATATCATCTTGTTGTCTTTGTCGGGGTTCAGAGAAAAGTATCTTGTGGACGAGTCTTCGAGGAAATCCATTCATAGTAAGGTTGGTGGATATCAGGGATAGTTCTTCCTGGAGGTCTTGTTGATCTGTTGTAAGGAGAGAGGCACGGCTCTTCAACATGTGTACAATACTAAGTTTCTGAGAAATGTGGTGGCAGGAAGTGAAATGTAAATAACGTCCTGTATTGGTAGGTTTGTGGTAAACTGAGAGGTCGATACCACCATTTGGAGGCTTCTTAATTAAAGTGCCAGAAATGATAATTGTTTTTCTTTTTCAAGTTCTAGAGTGAATTTGATTGTGTGGTGTAGAGAGTTGATTTTGTTAAGAAAGTCGAACAGGTCCTTTTTTGTGTGGTTCCAAACGATAAAGATATCGTCCATGTATCTCCACCATACTGTGGGTTTAGGGTCTGTTTGAGTTAAGATGTTACTTTCAAAATCCTCCATAAAGAGAGATCAGCACAAGTTGGAGAGAGGGGACTACCCATTGCAAGGCCAGTCAATTGCTGATATATGGTTTTATTCCATAAGAATAAAATTTTATTCTTATTTTTATAAAAATAAGAATAAAACTACAGGCGTGCCGCTGCGTCCACGATCAGGACTACAGCTCCATGCCATACATTGAAGAAGATTTCAGATGTAGAAACTTTAAAGAAGCTGCAGTGGTACTCCAGACAGGAGACAATCTCAACAGAAATCAAGGCATGATAATATTGAAAGACATTTGAAAAAGCTTAATAAATTCACTATGTTTAGCAGAACTCAATTTTGCAAAAAACTATAAAACGCGATCTACAAACAATGACTAAGTCTCCACGCTTCATGGAGACTTAGTCATTGTTTGTAGATCGCGTTTCAATTTTAATTAATTTCAATTTTAATTAATTTTACTGTCATTACTGCATTTTTTTTTTAGCATTTAATGTTGGTGTACCCATTTCTTGCCCTGAAGAAGCCAGACAGCCTTAAGCTGGCAAAACTTGTAGATGATTGATTCTATACATATATTTATAAAGAGTCATGGTCCAATAATAAATCCAAATAAAATATCATTTATTTAGTATAAAAGGAACATATGTTAACAGTGAAAATGAATAATCTAGATGGATATACAAAGCACAAGGTACATTGTTTTGAAAAACTGAAATGCAAAAAAAAAAAAGGCAAGATTGCTTAACCATCTAACTTTCCTAAAAAGATGCATACAGTTTACTATCATTCCTGAGTTCCTAGTCATTAAAGAGCAAATAAAATCTATAAAAGCAGAACGGATTTACTTCAAAACTTCTTTAGCCTTACTTCGTGAAAGAATCCAACATTTCAGATATGTACTGAACAAAATAGACCTCAAATGCTTAGATCTTTTCGATGACATCTCTGATAACATAGATAATAACACTTGGAACATAATTGACCGCATGGTATAAAATGGGTACAACAAAGTTTTTCGATCTAGTAAAGAATCGCAAATTAAAAAATTTGATAGACTTTATCAAGGGAAATGCAACTCTAGACCGCGTTTTCCAGATGATAAGGTTATTTTCAACCTTTCAGACCACACTCTTTCCAAACAGGAATTGGACATTTTAAAAAAAGGCTTCAACTTCACCATAGCTCCCAATCACATCCCAAAAATAGATTTCATAAGCAACATTAAAAAAGGACTTTCTTCATTTTCAGAGACAGTAGCAAATGACATAAGATTTAAAAGCACAGTCGTTCTCTCTACCTCAAAACCACTGTAACAGAATATTACCTCCTCTGAAAGGAAAGCACTCTTAAACTTAAAAAGAACAAAGACATTAACCTCCTAAAAGCAGACAAAGGCAATTGAACAGTTATTATGAATACCAAAGATTACATAATGAGGATCGGTGATTTAGTTTCTGACATGTCTGCCTATCGTATATTAAATGTAGATTCAACCATGAAAAACCACAAAGAGACCAATCTCTTAATACGTAATATGACCGGATGGCCTCAAGAATTACAGCGAAATTTAAAATCTCTACATCCATTATTACCGCTTATATCGTGCACCAAAAGTTCATAAAGTCGGAGTTCCGCTCCACCCGATCGTGATGGCAGAAATTCTTCAACATACCTACTAGGAGAAAATGAAGACATCAGACTCCTTTATAAAGAATTCTAAGCATTTCATTGAAAGATTAAAACGTATCAACATATCAAATACAGATATACTTGCAAGTCTAGACGTAGTGTCATTATTCACGAACGTACCAGTTGAAGAAGTGATTAAGATCATAGAAGATCTCTTTCCAAACGACATTGCTCAGCTTTTCCACCATTATCTAAAATAAAACTATTTTAAAGTAAATAACATATTGTATCAACAAGTTGATGGCTTAGCCATGAGCAGTCCCTTGTCACCACCATGCACGGATCTGTTCATGGAAAAACTAGAAGCTGACATCCTATCCAAATTAAATCCAAAACCATTAGTCTGGTGGAGATACGTGGATGATGTCTTCATTATTTGGAAAGACACAGAAAATGCCTTACATGAGTTACTTCAAAAAATAAATTCTTTCCACCAAAAAATTAAGTTCACATTAGAGATGGAAAATAACAATCAATTACTTTTTTTGGATGTACTAATAAAAAAACAAGAGAATGGACAAATCAAGCTCAGAATTTACCGCAAACCTACAGACACTGGACATTATCTTCACTTTAAATCTACTCACCATTATGCACAAAAACTTAGCATTATACATAGGCTTACAAATAGAGCAACAAATATCATCACAGAAGAAAAAGATCTTCTTGATGAGTTCTCACTCATATCTACAACTCTAGTCAAAAATGGTTACCCAAAAAATATTATTCAAAAGAGACAGGAGACAGTCTCAACAGAAATCAAGGCATGATGTTAAAAGACATTTGGAAAAGCTTAATAAATTCACTATGTTTAACAGAACTCAATTTTGAAAAAAAAACTATAAAACACGATCTACAAACAAGGACTAAGTCTCCATGCTCTTAATGTCATGCGTCATTTTAATTTTCATTAATTTTACTGTCATTTCATTCTTTTTTAGCATTTAATGTTAGTGTACCCATTTCTTGACTTGAAGAAGCCAGACAGACTTAAGCTGACAAAACGTGTAGACAATTGTCATATATTTATAAAGAATCATGGTACAATAATAAATCCAAATAAAATGTCTCATATTTTACTTGTTCTGTAGGTTTTCCATGTGCAATGCAGTTGATATTTTCAATACTTCTGCCTATTTTCATTATCTTTGTCTTGTTATTGCTGACCTTCACACCAAATCTCTTTCAAGAGTTTTTCAGCTTAGTCGGGGAATCTTGCAGACTTGTAGCTGATTTATGTAGAAGTATAACATCAACAGCTTAAACTAAAAAGCTGAGATTAACATCTCCAATTCAGATATCAGGTTTAATATCACTTTCCCTCATAACTTGATCCATTATGGATAATAAATAACAGAGGGGATAATGTACATTCTTGTGTGACTACATATTTAACATTAAACCATCTTACAATTCTAACTGCTGACTTACAACTCAAATAAAGACTAAGTATTGCTTGATAGAATGCTCTATTGACACCATATAACCATTGCATATTGAATAGCTTCTCTCTTGGCACCTTGTCATATTCCTTTTACAGATCTACAAAACTTAAATACAGATCTTTGTTATATTCCCATGATTTCTCAACTATTTGTCGTGAAGTGAAATTCTGATCCTGAGAGCTTCTATTTAGCCTGAATCCAGTTTGTTCTTCATCAAGATTCCCTTCCACAATCCTTCTCAACCATTTCTCAAGTATACTTGCATAACTCTTACTCTCTCAATAGAGAAATACCTCTGTAATTCTCACATTCAGTTTTAATTCCGCTTTTTATTTATATATGGGTAGTATGAGAGCTCTACTCCAATCATCTCGAAATCATCCCTCTGTCCAGGCCTTCTGAACTATACAGTCGTCCAGCCATTATAAGACTTTTATACCTCCATACTTGAGTATTTCTGTTCAAAACTACTCCAGCTGCCTTTCCACATTTCAGACTTTTGATGTGTTTTTTTACTTCACGTATGGATATGTATTCCTGATTGCATGCCTGTTGAGTTGTTTTTTTACTACTGTGCTGTCACTGATTGTTTTGTTTAGTAATTTTTCAAAGTGATTACTTTATACATCAAGGATATCTTTTTCACCAGTTTTCATGTCACATTTATCATCTCTAATTCCTTTCACGGCACTCCTTCCTCCATTATTGAGCTTTTTCAACAGCCTCCAGAAAAATTTCCCAGCTTCTTGACATTTATTTCTAAGTTTTTTCCAAAATCTTCCCATGACTTTTGTTTAGCTAGTTTTACACAGTGTTTAGCTTTCTTACATTTGTCAATGCATTCTCTAAAAGCACAAGCTCTCTTATTTGCTAGGAAATTTTCATATGCTTTTTTCTTTTCCTTCACTGCCTCTTTACTTCTTGTGCCCACCATGGAGTTCTGATTTTTCTATCTTGCAGATAACCTCACCACATGCCTCTCTTGCTGAATCAATGTTTTATTCAGGGTTTGCCAGTGAATCTCCAAGTTTGGCTCCTGTTCTCAAACTCATTCATTTCTTCTTGAATATTGTATGTGTATTTTAGTCTATAGTTCAAATCTGAGAGCTGCTCAACTTTTATTTGCTTTAAAACTTTCTTACATGTTCTTCTTTTCAATATGAAATTCAATTTCACTGCAAGGTAGAGAGGTGAGTAGAGAGAATGAATCAGATCAAGTGGTAAGTGATGTGGAAGAGCAGGAGAGATTGAAGAGGTGGTTATGAATGAGGAAGTGAGTGGCATGAGTATGGAAATTAAGAGAATGATGTTCAAGAGGAATAGGGAGGATCAGGGTGGACAGAGGTACACAGCATTAGAAAGGTGGATGCTCCCAGAGGATGTGAGAGTATGTGTAGACAGGAAAGGAATAGGATGACCTAGGATCAAGAGGAAACAGTTGGAATTGAAGAGGGTTCTAAAATGAATAAGCAGAAAGGGAAATGGCCCCAGTTGAGCATGGAGAGATCACATTGAATGAGTGGTATCAGTGGAACTAGCTGTAGATACAGGAATGAGCTCTTGTGTTTATATACAAATGCTAGAAGTGTAAGAAACAAGGCAGATGAAATGGTTGCACTAATCGTGTCTCTTCACCCAAAATTATTGGGATAAGTGAGACATGGTTAGATGAGGATGGCATCCTGACAGGAATAGAGATGGAAGGATGAGATGTGTTTCGTGAGGATACAAGGGGTAAAAAGGGAGGGGAAGATAGATGATTTAGCTGGATGATAGAGAAATAGTTGCATCTCTACTTTGTATGGACATAAGAGGGAAATAGTGCCAGTGGTTTTGAGGCAGTATGGTGTGAGATAGAGGTGATTGGAATGAAGTACTTGTTTGGATGTTATAGACCAAGTAATGTGGATGGTAGTGTTAATGAAATCTATGACCAAGCAAATAAGAAAAGAGTGATCATTATGGGCGATTTTAATTATGGCAATATAGACTGGAATGATGAGATAGCAACTGGAAGTAAAGAAAATGAATTTCTTGAGTTTTTGAGGGATAACTACCTCAGACAGTATGTAACAGAGGGCACTCAAGGATTGAGGGCCTTGGATTTGGGCATCTCATCAGAGGATGTAATTATAAATGAGGTGTTAAATCACCCACCAATCGGTGAGAGTGACCATGAGGTCATTACCTGGGTGGTTGCCAGCAGTGTGAGGACCTCTGTGAGAAAAGGGTATGTGTGAAACTTCAAGGGGGAGTGATTATGAAGAGCTCAGGAGACAGCTTGCAGGTGCAGCATGGAATGAGGAGTTAGCTGGAAAAGAGATCACTGCAGCTTGGAGTATTTTCAAAAACTATCTAGTAGATGCAATGCCTTCTCACCCTTGGAATTAAATGTATTCCAAGGGTGAGAAGGTTAAATAAGGTAGGTGTGAAATGGATGAATAAAGAAATTAAGCATGCAATACAGAGAAAAAGGGCATTATGGAGGCAGCATAAGAGAAGTGGAAATAACCAATACCCTCTGGAGTACAAAGACCAGGCAAGGTGGTGACTTGGTTGGTGAGGGTAGCTAAAATGAGGTATGAACAGCAGTTAGCAAATCAAGCCAAAAAGAATCCTAAGGAGTTCTTTCGATATATAGCCAGCAAAAGAATGATTTTGGAGGATGACATTGATATTAGAAAATGGTATAATGACAGCTGTTTTGGAAGGTTTGGTGGAGATAATTAATGAGCAGTTCATAAAGGTCTTTCAGTCTTGTGAATGTGACTTCGTGGAGAGATTGAGAGCAGTTGATGATGGGGAGGAGAGATTCACTGTAAGTGAGCAAGAGGTGTATGGGGAGTTGAGAAAACTAGATGTTAATAAGTCTGTGGGACTTGATAATATATCACCATGTATTCTGAAGGAATGTGCCAGGGAGTTGACACTGGCCTTGAGGAGTTGACTCGTATTAAAAAAAAAAAAAAGAGTCGTGCACTTGGTCAAGTTCCTAAGGGGTGGAAGGAGGGCAAAATTGTGCCACTTCATAAAGGAGGTGATAGAACTCAAGCATTAAACTATAGGTGGATGGAGCCTGACACACAGGTAGGTGTTCTGTTTAAGTTTCTGGAGAAGCTTTTGAGAACTAGGATCCAGAATTGGGTTGACAACAATAGTATTATCTTTGATGGACAGCATGGATTTTCTGAAGGGAGGTTATGTTTTAGTGATATACTTATTTATTACAATAATGTGACTGCTTCCTTGGACAGACAGTAATACACTTAGATTTGGAAAAGGCTTTTGATAGATTACCGCATGATAACTTGATAGTCAAACTAGAGCGAATGGGGTTGGATAGTAGATTAGTGCATTGGATTGGAGACTGGCTATCTGATAGATATCAACATGTTATGTATGGGGAGCGATATCCAGGAAAAGGAAAGTTACTAGTGGTGTGCCTCGGGGGGGGGGGGGGAGGGTTAGGACCATTACTGTTTAACTTTTATATTAATGATATTGGTGAAGATTTCGATAGAGATATTCAGTTGTTTGGCTATGGTACAAAGTTGGAAGGAACCATGACAATGTTGTGGCCTTGCAAGAAGACCTGAATAAATTGAGTGATTGGGCACGGAAATGGGGATGTGAGTTCAATGTTGCAAAATGTAAGGTTTTAAATTTTGGAAAACAAAGATGGAATGCAGAATTTATGCTTGGTGAGGATATATTGTTGGAGATGGAAGAAATAAGAGATCTTTGGGTGATAGTGGATAAGGATCTGAAATTTAGGGTACACATAGCCAAAATTGTGAAGACAACACAAAGGCTTCTGGGAATGATGTGGAGGACACTGACTTGTAGAGGTAGGAGATTCTTGTTCCATTGTATAAGGCTTTGATTAGGCCACACATGGACTGGTGTGCCTTGATTTGGTCACCTGGTTTTCAGAAGGACGAAGAGATGTGGAAAGGGTCCAGAGGCGACTAAGACAGTTTTTAACTGCCGGAATGTTGAATATGAAGAAAGATCGAGAAGATGCAATTTGCAGAGTCTTGTGGATAGGAGGAAGAGGGGGAGATATGACAGAGAACTACAATTTAGTAAGGGTTGTATAGAATCAATGCTGGAGAGGTTGAGAGAAGTTGATAAGTGAGCAAGAGGTGTATGGGGAGTTGAACAAACTAGATGTTAATAAGGCTGTTATAGAATATAATAAGGGGAGAACCAGAGGTCATCCCTGTAAACTGTATAAAGAGAGTGTGAGTAGGGGAGTGAGAAGCAGGTTTTTTTTAGCACGTTATGATGAGCTGTGTGTATGATTAAAGGACCTCTCAGATGAGTTTTTAACTCCATGGGATCTTGCATAATAATAATTTTATCCTGCTCAAGACTAAATGGTGATTACTTCTAATTTCAAATCCTCTGTACACTCTAGTGTTCTGCACCAGTGAGAAAACATCATTTTCAACAATAATAGACTCAATAAGATTTTCTTATTCCTTGCCTCTTCTCTTCATGTGAATTTGTGCACATTTTTATGTTTTTATGTTGGAACATTGTGTTAATAATAACCAGTCCATGTTCTTGGCAGAAATCCAACATGTATTTGCCATGATTATTAGCTTTGCTCTTTTCTCCAAATTTTCCCAAAATATTTTTATATGTCTGAATCATTTCCTACTCTGCTATTTAGAATCCCAACAAGAACCAACTTTTCATTTTTCATTGTGTCAGTTGCTTTCTCTAAACGCCACAAAAAATTCCTCTACCTTTTACCTTAGTAGAACCTTCTGTGGAACCATAGTCACAAATAACTTTCATTCTCCAGTTCCCCATTCTGTTATTTGCCAACATCACTCTTCTTGATATTGGTTGCCATTCACAAAGATTAGTCTTGTATTTTGTGTTCAATACTATAGCTACACCTTCTTTTCTCTGATTGTGCCTGAATATAACATTTTGTATTTATTGCTCAGAAAAATCTCATCAGATTTCGTCTTTTTTGTTTCAGTCACCCCTATTATGTCGATCTGGTACTTATCCGATTTGTCAGCTAGCTTCATTTCTTTGCCCTTCAGGCTTTTTTGTTTTGATAGTACTAGTACCAATCTTGAACTGTGGTGATGTTGAGTTGGCATATGTTTCAGGATTTGTTCCGGTAGCTGACTTTTTGTATCAGTTAAACAAGGTCACTGGGACCTTGTTTAACTGATCGACACCCTAGCTTGCATGAAATTCTGTGATGTTGTACCATTTTATATTTTGGTTTAAGCCAATAAGAATATCTATCTTATGTGGATTTAATTACCCTGTGATCATCAGCAACACTCTCCAACCCTTCTTGCCCTTTCTATCCTTATAGAAAATATTGTGCCCTTCCATTTCTAACCCTGTTACAATATCATCTTCATTCAACCATGTTTCACTTATTCCAATGATTTTGGGGTGAATAAACTAAGTCTCTGTATCAATGTACAATATCAATTATTACATCAATGTTCAAAAAAACTCGCAGTGCCCCTGACTGGCTTGGTTGTTCAACAAAATTCTGGTAAGAGGAAGAATCAAAACAAAATTGGAAGGTTGCTAGTTGTATATCACAGGGTACTTTTCTGAGACCACAGTTGTTTAACTTACATATCAATGTTATAGTTATGGTGTGAAAGGAAATATGGGGTTGTTTGGTGATGATGCTAAATTAGGAAAAGTATTATTAGGAAGTTCTGAGTGACAAGAGGATTTGCATAGGTTAGTGCTTTGAGCTGAAGAACTGAAATGTTATTTCAATGTTGCTAAGCAGAAAGTTATGTGAAGGAATGGGATTTACTATATTGGAGAAGCTTTGCTTCAGGAGATGAATGAGATAAGGGATCTTCAGATCTCGTGGATAAAGAATTGAAGGTCAGATGATACATCATGAAAGTAATAAGGATTACCTAGAAAATTGCTACTGTAATTCAAAGAACACTGTAAGGATAAGTTGATAGTTCCACTATATTTCTGCATAGATCTGGTCACTTGGCTATACTGGATAAAGAAACATTGGAGAGAGCGTAGAAGTGTGAATGATTAAGACTTCCTCAGGATGACTGGAATATTGAGTATAAAAACAGATTGAGGGAATGTGATCTTAAGAGCTCGGCAGATAGGAAGAGGGGTAATATGATTGAGACATAAGTTTGACAGGAGTTTATCAGATAGATAATGGGTGATGCAAGAACAAGTGGTCATTTCTGGAAACTGTAACCATCATGTGAGTAAGGAAGCAGAAAGGAGATTTTTTGCTTGGTTGGTGTGAACGAGTCAAATGCATTGCTGGAGTGGGTGGTGAGTGCTTGAACATTGAATGTGTTTAAGACAAGTTATGACAGTTATTGGGTGTCTGAGTGTTCAACCTCCCCATGATGAGTCTTTGGACTCCTTAGGGGTTTGGAGGTAATACTAATATAAAATCCTGTGTAAGACAAGGGTGCACAGTATCTCCAGATGGAGATAATGTGCACCTTTGGAGCTATTCAGCTCAGCACTTTACTTTATGTAGAGGATGTTATACTCTTCAGTAAATCTAGTACAAGTCTTCAAGACTAACTAAATTGAATAATTGCATATACAAGTTAGATATGCAAGTTAACAAAAAAGAAGATCAAACTATGAAAATAGACAGGAACATGAAAAACAACTTCATTCTCAGTGCAGAACTTAGAGAACAAGTAGATAATTTTGGCTATTTAGGCACAAATTTTTATTGAAGTTGGCAGATTAAATTTGGAAACTATAATAGAACAAGCAAACTTGACATGATGAGGTTCCAGATGAATAAATTTATATAGAATAAGGAAGAAATTTATCAAAATATTAAATCAGCAGTTTACACAATGGTGTTCAAATCATTTTTAATTTATGGATCTGATGATTAAAAATTCAAAGTTATAAATCAAAGACTAGACGAAAAATATGAGATGTCTGAGAATAGTTAAGAGAGTGAACAGATAGCTTCAGTGGCAAAGTCATATGAAAAATTAAGACATTGGGAAGGGATCTAACATTAGCATTTAAAAATGCTTTAGCAGAACTGATTTGATGTGGTATAGCTGACTTTAAACAGGATGAGAGAGGAAAGCTGAAGTAAAAACCCAGGTTTTTAATGTCAGGATGGTAAGGAAAAGATACAGAGGTAGGAAGACCGAGATTTATGTGGATTGATTCAGAAATGCCCTAGAAGACTGAAATATAAGATATGAAACTATAAGAGTTCTTACAAATAGATAACAAATTGATTATTACTAGCCTCTTATTGAAACTGAAAATTTTTGTTTTGAGCTTCCTAACAAAAAGTTTTAGTAATGATACAAATTTAATCATGAGGTATTCATATTAATTAAATTAGGGAAACAAAACACACGTGTTAAAAAGATTATTTTACTGATCACAAATAAAATAATAACTTTACGTTTCGACCCCTGTATTGAGGTCATCTTCAGAAGGATATATTCAGAAGTATAAGAACAAGCTACATGCTGTTGCACACTACACAAGTAAATTACATCTACGTTGTTAACTAATCTTTTTTCTAAGCCTGCCCTCTAGTGGAAAAAAAAATAAATAAAATAAAATAAAAATAAATAAATAAAAATAAATAAATAAAAATAAATAAAAAAAAAACTACAATAAACTCTGCTAAAGTCCTCATGTACTAGGCTTCTTCTGGAATTATACAGTTATATTATGATTATCTTCTGGATTTGTCCAGGTTGCTATTGAATGTTCAAGGGGGGGGGGGACACTTCACTGGGTCTTGTATTGAGATTTTTCTTTGTGGTTGCTATGAAGGTTGTAGATGGGTCCTCCACATTCTTGGGATTGTTAGACCATCATTTTTATTCAGATTCGGATCATGTTTGAGCATTTCACATGCTTCCTTGAATTTACGCTCAAACCAGGTTTTGGTGCGGTGTAGGGACTTGGTACCTTTCCAGTCAATTCTGTGGTATGTTTGGAGTGCATGGTCAGAAAGGCTGGTTTTTCCAAAATGGAGGTATTTTATGTGACGTTTGTGTTCATCCTGTTTTCCCCTATGTAACTTAACAATTTATGGCCTACCAAAAGTACACAAAACAAACATGCCATTACGTCCTATTGTGGAAGGAATTGACAGTCCGAATTACTACTTAGCCAAAAAAATTAGCTGCCACACTCAAGGAATTGGTTGGTCATTCCCCTTCCTGCATAAAAAATACACAACAATTCATAAACAAAATTAAAAATATTACACTCAACTACCAAGATCTATTAGTCAGCTTTGACATAACTTCCATTTTCACCAATGTCCCAATCAATGATACTATCCTATTCTTACAGAACATGTTTCCACATGACATCACGGCCCTGTTTGCCCACGTACTCCGCTCCGGATATTTCGTGTGGCAAAACAATTTTTACCTCCAAAAAGAAGGTACCCGCCATGGGCTCTCCACTCTCCCCACCAATAGCGAACTTTTATATGGAAGATTTTGAGCAACGAGCTCTAGAATCGGCGTGCCTAAAGCCCAAAATTTGGCTTAGATACGTCGACGATATTTTCGCCATTTGGCCCCACGGCTGCCAAGCACTAGATACATTCCTTAGCCACCTGAACAAACAGCACAAACACATCCAATTCACCATTGAAATAGAAAAAAACAACTCTCTTCCATTCCTAGACACACTTGTCGCACGTCTTCCTTCAGGCTGTCTCTCCTTCTCAGTTTACCGCAAACCTACACACACAGGCCAATACATACACAAAACATCCTATCACCACCCAACACAAAAACTAGGGGTTATAAGCACCCTTAAACACAGAACACAGAGCTCAAACCATTTGTTCAACTGAACAAGCTCTTAACCATGAATATGAGACCATCAAACATACCTTTATAAAAATGGATACAGTATAAAAACCATTCATAAGTCTAACAGATAAGCTTAGGCATTGATGGTTATTCATGACTTATTTTTCACGGTATTAACAACACTACAAACACTTTTATCAACAAGATGTTTTATTAACACTAATATTTCGCTGATTTTCAACTCAGCATCATCAGAGCACAACACACATGTAAACGCGACAGTGAGTGAGTGAAACAATATAATTGCAAAAGACAAAAGATCTAAAGTCCTATTTTTGATGCCCTCTAACGGGGAAAAAAAAAAAAAAACAGCAGTTATCCAGGAGTTTTTCTTAGGATAACCGTCTCCCAAATTTTTGGCAAATTAATGCAACCATATTTGTTAAGGTTGGGAGAATTCTTCAAAGCCATTGCTGACTCTAAAAATAATCTTTCAGATCTATAACGACTCCTAAATAGCAAATTTGTTTTCCTCCATCTAATCCTGTGTGAAGGAGTGTCCAAAGCGTGGTCTGCCAGTCCCGACTTGCCATAGTAATAGTAGCAAATGTATCTTTCATGTTCTTCCAGGCGGATGTTCACTGATCTTCCTGTTTGCCCATAATAGGCCAAGTCACAGTCACATGGAACTTCATACACTCCTGGGTGTGCTAAAGGGTGAAGTTTATCCTTTGGCGAGTGGATCAGAGTTGCCAGCTTGACATGAGGTTTGAAGGTGGTGCGAAGGCCATGTTTCAACTATACTTTGGCTATCTTTTCCGATGTACCTCTGATATAGGGAATAGAAATGGTCATGTTGTATTCTTGTGTATTAGGGGAGGGCAGAGTAATGGGCCTATGTAGTATTTTATCTATTTTGTAGAGATTGTAGCCATTGGCTAAGAATGTATGGCGCAGGTACTGGAGTTCAGTGGTCAGAGCTGTATCGTTAGAACAAATGGCTCTGGCTCTGTGTGTAAGTGTTTTTAAAATGCCGTACTGTTGGATTGGATGATGATGTGATTGTTTATGTAGGTATCTTCCTGTGTGTGTAGGCTTTCTGTAAATAGAAAAAGATAGTGATCCATCTGAAAGGCGGGTGACTAATGTGCCAAGAAATGGTAAACAGTTATTTGATTCTTTTTCTACTGTGAAGTGAATTTTGGGGGTGTTGGCTGTTTAGGTAGGTGATAAAAGCATCCAAAGTGTCTTGTCCATGGGGCCAGATCGCAAACACATCATCTACATAGCGCAACCACACTTGTGGCTTGTATGTAGCTGTGGTAAGTACTTTGTTTTCAAAGTGTTCCATGTAAAAATTTGCTAACGGGGGAGAGAGGGGGAACCCATAGCAGTACCATTAATCTGTTTTAGAATTTCCCTCCCCCATGTAAGTTTAAAAACACTTACACACACAGCCAGAGCCATTTGTTTTAACGATACAGCTCTGACCACTGAACTCCAGTACCTGCGCCATACATTCTTAGCCAATGGCTACAATCTCTACAAAATAGATAAAATACTACATAGGCCCATTACTCTGCCCTCCCCTAATACACAAGAATACAACATGACCATTTCTATTCCCTATATCAGAGGTACATCGGAAAAGATAGCCAAAGTATTGTTGAAACATGGCCTTCGCACCACTTTCAAACCTCATGTCAAGCTGGAAACTCTGATCCGCTCACCAAAGGATAAACTTCACCCTTTAGCACACCCAGGAGTGTATGAAGTTCCATGTGACTGTGATTTGGCCTATTATGGGCAAACAGGAAGATCAGTGAACATCTGCCTGGAAGAACATGAAAGATACATTCGCGACTATTACTATGGCAAGTCAGGACTGGCAGACCACGCTTTGGACACTCCTTCACACAGGATTAGATGGAGGAAAACAAATTTGCTATTTAGGAGTCGTTATAGATCTGAAAGATTATTTTTTGAGTCAGCAATGGCTTTGAAGAATTCTCCCAACCTTAACAAATATGGTTGCATTAATTTGCCAAAAATTTGGGAAACGGTTATCCTAAGAAAAACTCCTGGATAACTGCTGTTTTTTTTTTTTTTCCCATTAGAGGGCGCCAAAAATAGGACTTTATATCTTTTGTCTTTTGCAATTATATTGTTTCACTCACTCACTGTCGCGTTTACATTGTGTTGTGCTCTGATGATGCTGAGTTGAAAATCAGCGAAATATTAGCGTTAATAAAACATCTTTGTTGATAAAAGTGTTTGTGGTGTTGTTAATACCGTGAAAAATAAGTCATGAATAACCATTCACAAGATCCTCCACAAAGATAGCACTAATAACAAAAAAAGATTTCAAGAATGCTATTGCTATACCATATGTTAGAGGCATTTCAGAAAAAATAGACAGAACACTACACAAATACAACATCGAAACCACCTTCAAACCCCCGACTAAATTAAGGCACCTACTCAATTCTTCCAAGGATCCCCTGCCACACTTAGCCCACCCGGGGGTTTACAAAATAGATTGCACTTGTAACATACTGTACATAGGGAAAACAGGACGAACCATCCCAATCAGAAAGGATGAACACAAACGTCACATAAAATACCTCCATTTTGGAAAAACCGGCCTTTCTGACCATGCACTCCAAACATACCACAGAATTGACTGGAAAGGTACCAAGTCCCTACACTGCACCAAAACCTGGTTTGAGCGTAAATTCAAGGAAGCATGTGAAATGCTCAAACATGATCCGAATCTGAATAAAAATGATGGTCTAACAATCCCAAGAATGTGGAGGACCCATCTACAACCTTCATAGCAACCACAAAGAAAAATCTCAATACAAGACCCAGTGAAGTTTTTTTCCCTGAACATTCGAAAGCAACCTGGACAAATCCAGAAGATAATCGTAATATAACTGTATAATTCCAGAAGAAGCCTAGCATGAGGACTTTAGCAGAGTTTATTGTAGTTTTTTTATTTATTTATTTATTTATTTTTATTTTTATTTATTTTTATTTTATTTATTTTTTTCCACTAGAGGGCAGGCTTAGAAAAAAGATTAGTTAACAACGTAGATGTAATTTACTTGTTTAGTGTGCAACAGCATGTAGCTTGTTCTTATACTTCTGAATGTATCCTTCTGAAGATGACCTCAATACAGGGGTCGAAACGTAAAGTTATTATTTTATTTGTAATCAGTAAAATAATCTTTTTAACACGTGTGTTTTATTTCCCTAATTTAATTAATATGAATGCTGATCACCGTGTAACCTTAAAAGAAAGAGTTAATCATGAGGTACTTTCATAGCATCCTATACATCCCTTCAGGAATTGGCTAATGAGAATTGATGCATTTTAAAATACTAGTTAGCATAATGCATTCTTATAAATTGTTTTTAAAAGTTAGAGATTTCAAGTTGATAGAATTTTTTTTTAAATTTGATTATTCATTTCATTAATAGGCATTGATGTAGAACAAGTAACAATTGTTGTAAATCTAGACCTTCCTGTTAAGTTAGATGGTACTGCAGATTTTGAAACATATTTACACAGAATTGGGAGAACAGGACGTTTTGGTAGATGTGGAATTGCTGTAAATATGATAGATGGGAACAGGAGCATGAAACTTTTAAAAGCTATTGAAGAACACTTTGGTAAGTATTTAGTAATTTTTTTATTACTTATGAAATTGAAGTGATGTAAATGATGCTAGTAAGTTATAAAGGTGTGTCTAATATTTGTCATATTCGCATGTGGACACATTTTCTCTTATTAAAGTTGGTACTTCCTGTTTTTCATGAAGGAATAAAGTTGCAAACTGGATGTCTTGTAATGTTGTAAAGACATCATCTAGATCATAGGTGGCCAACAGCAGGCTGCATGCGGCCTGCGAGTGATTTTGTGCAGCCTGCAGCAGGATAAAAACTATATTAAATTATATATATATATCAATTTAGCTAGTTTCGACTGCAGATTTTCTGATTGATATACTGGTTATATTCATTATTTCTGATGATGGAAACAACTTCCATTCTCAACACAGAATGACCACCTTCAGGATTTGTTACGAATATTGTCATCATTGAAAATAGACTTTGATGAACTTGTTGCCCACAGTGTTCTCATTAAGTTGTGTTACATGTAAAAAAAAATACAGAAATATGTAATTAAATTTAATTTAACAACTTATATTTAAATCAATCAAGTGTTTTATATTGTTCTCCCAGTATTAAAATGATTTAAAAAATATAGTAATTCCCTATATATAACTATTGCCTTGAAAAAAAAAAAAGTGAGTTTATTTTTATTTAAGTTCTGTCTTAAAGTGTGCGGCCCGTGACGCTACCACTCATCATATATTGGCCCTTGTATAGAATGAAGTTGGCCACGCCTGATCTAGATGATTTCACAATGGGGAAGAATTATTGGAAAGCTTGAAGAAGGCTGCAGAATTAATGATATTGCCAAAGAGTTCAAATCTCAAAAAGTATTCTGCCCATGCTCTGGTCAACGTTTGAAACCAATGGAATGTGTTCCAGACCTAAGAGGTTGCCATCACATTACCACAGATCATGAAGACAGATTTTTGGTTATAACAGCAAAATGTATTGAATGCATTGTACCAGATCAGTTTGCAAGTCAGCTCCATTCAATCACAGATACTCAGATATCTCAACTGTTTCAAGATGTCTGCAACGAGTAGGCCTATACACCCAAAGGCTTTGAAGGAGTGGACCAGTTTGCCTCAAGAACTCCTGAATCACTTGGTGCTAAGCATTGTATGATGTTGTGAGAGCTGCATTGTAGTTCGGGATGGACATGTTCCATGCTGAAATGTCTCTCTACATAGGTTTTCTGTAAGCACTATTCATTAATCATCATCATCATCAAATTCCTGCCATGTACCCACAAGGAGTGTACAGGATATGATAGTACTATATGAAAAAATTATATCATTACTAACTTCCTATCTACAATTTTCCTCCAGATCAGTCTGTTACTTGTCAAGACTCCAACATTATCAGATCTTATATTTCTATCATCTAAGGCACTTTGTACTGTGTCAATCCACCTATATCTTGGTCTTCCTCTGGGTCGTTTTGCTGCCAACCTGGCAGAGAACACTTGTTTTGCTACTAATCTTCGCCCATTCTGTTTAGGTGACCATACCACCTGAGATTAGCTCTGCTAACGCATTCCTGGATGCAGACAATGTCAAGTTCTTTCCTAATATCCTCGTTTTTAATATGATATTGCCATTGATGCCATCTGTTCACACCTATAATTTTTCTCAAGACTCTCATATCTGCGGTGTCTAGTCTTTGGTCAAGTGTTTTACTTCTGACCCAGCTCTCAGATCCATAAGTTAACACTGGTTTGAACACTGTCTTGTATACAGCTAATTTAGTGTTCTGGCTAATTTCTCTTATTCCATATGAATTTATTCAATTGACTTCCCACCATACCAGCTTTGTTGATTCTGTTGTCTATTTCTATATTTAATTTACCATCTTCAGTAAAAATCATGCCTAAGTAGCTGAAATGTTTTACTTGTTCCACAGGTTCTCCATTCACAACATAGTTGACATTTTCAATGATTCTGCCTATTTTCATTGTCTTTGTCTTTTTATTGCTGACCTTCAAACAATATCTATTACAACAGCTATTCAGTTTAGTCAGAGAATCTTGCAGACTTGTAGAGGATTTATTTAGAAGTATAACATCATCCGCATAAAGCAAAGAGCTGACATTAACATCTCTCCAATTTTGATATCATGTTTAATACCACTTTCCTTCATAATGTGATCCATATAGATAATGAATAACAGAGGGGATAATGTACATCCTTGTCTCACACCAGATTTAACATTAAACCATCTTCCTGTACTTCCTTCAATTCTAACTGCTGACTTACAGCTTGTTGTGTCGGAAAAAGTGATGAGGCATCCCTTTTTTCCCACCCAACATTAAGTTACCTCAAAAGCCAGGGATAAGGACATGCTTGTGCCTCCGGATGGGAAGTGTACCGTATATTGTCCTGAGAAAATGTAAATAACCAGATGTGTAAATTCTAAACAGTGTCAAGATAGCCCATGTGATTGTTGAGATAATAATTGTGAATGAGTTAAAGTAGAAAGTCATGTAGTATTATCAAATAGGTATGTATAAGCTAAGTACAAGTTTAAGGCATGTAAAGACAGTTCGTAGCCACGGCGTCTAATTGGCTGCCGCCGTATGCATGACGACACCGCCGAGTGAGGGAGCTGTTCCGGAGTATAAAAGTTTCGGCGGGAGTTCGAATTGCTCTCTTATCTCCAATCTCTGATCGCTTGTGTCCCGTCTCCGAGTTTCGTAGGCACCAAGTTTCCCATAGGAGAGCTATGTAGAGCTTGCCACCACATGTAGCAAGAATCTCCCCTTGCTATGCATGTTACATCGGTCAAAGCTGCAACTACAATGTGTTCAACACATAAGGAGAAAGAGCCGCTGATGAAATCTACGTCAGCATACAAGTCTGTGTATGAGTGCTTTCAGTTCGTGTAGAACAAAGGAACAAAGCCCGCCATCAGAGGAGGTACAGTGAACAGATCAGAATACCTAGTCAAAGCAAGAATGGTAAGGGAAGATTTTCTTATATTAATGTAGGATTAAAGTATCCGTGGAATAATGAAACAGAAGTTAAGAAGACACGCTATTTACGTGTTGTACCACAGGGACAGTCTGCAATTTGGACACTTTTGTCTACTGCTAAGAGGAAAGCATATTAGGCTCCAGCTGAACAGGAGGCCGAGCTCCGAACTGTTTAAGTAATTTAAGAAAAGTAATGTCATGTGATCAGAAAGTGATTAAGGGTTAACAGATATTTTGGGGGAGAGAATTGAGTAGAAATAAGTACTATTGTCCTAGAGAATTACACGTCAGATTTATTGAATTGTCTAATGTCTATATGTAATGTTTCATGTATGATATTATCAGGTAACTTAATTGTGAGAGTCTGAAGATAGATATATGTATAGAAGTGAGGAATTTATGTACAGTAAGAGAATATAGTACAAAAGGTTTAAATGTGTTTAATTAAGAAAAAAGAACCCAGACTCTTTTAAGGTTAAGAATTTAAATAACATGTATACTTGTCTTTGTGAAATAATAAATGTGTTTCTTTTTACATAATCAATTGAGTTTGTCATATCTTCTGCAGATTTGAATTACCATTTGGAAAATTTTGTACCTTGCATTTAAAGGGAAAACCAATAATGATATGAGAATAGGGACCACGACTGCATATATATTGATCCCTACAATTTTCCTTAAGTAATTTTAGATAGTGTATCAGAGTTTAGTTGCCGGCTGGCACAGCCTTAAATCTATACAAATTTGTCGGCAACCGAAGTCTGATAGTAAGAGATACAAAGTTTAATGTTAAAAGTAAAAGTAAAAAGGCAATTAAAGTTAAATTAAAGATAAAAAAACAAAAACGGGGATATAACAAACTCAAATAAAGACTAAGTATTGCTTGATATAATGCCCCGTTGACACCATATAACTGCAGCGTATTGAATAGCTTCTCTCTTGGCACCTTATCATATGCCTTTTCCAAATCGACAAAACTTAAATACAGATCTTTGTTATATTCCCATGCTTTCTCGACTATTTGTCGTAAAGTGAAGATCTGCTCCTGACAGCTTCTGTTTGGCCTGAATCCAGCTTGTTCTTCACCAAGCTTTTCTTCCACAATTCTTCTCAACCGTTTCTCAAGTATACTTGCATAGATTTTGCAGGAACACTTAGTAGGGAAATACCTCTGTAATTCTCACATTCAGTTTTATTTCTCTTTTTATATATGGGTACTATGAGAGCTCTACTCCAATCATCAGGAATTCGTCCCTCTGTCCAGGCTTTCTGAACTATGCAGTGCAGCCACTGTAAGACTCTTATACCACCATACTTCAGCATTTCTGGTCGAATATCATGTACTCCAGCTGCCTTTCCACATTTCAAGCCTTTGATGGCTTTTTCTACTTCAAGTATGGATATGTATTTCTGCCTGCATGCCTGGTCAGTGTTTTTTACCACTGTGCTATCATCACTGCTTGTTTCATTTAGCAGTTTTTCAAAGTAATTACTCCATACTTCAAGGATATCTTTTTCTCCTGTTTTCATGTCACCTTTATCATCTGTAACTCCTTTTACAGCACTCTTTCCTCCATTCCTAAGCTTCTTCAAAAACCTCCAGAATATTTTGCCACCTTCTTGATATTTATTTTCTATATTCTTGCCAAAGTCCTCCCATGACTTTTGTTTAGCTAGTGTTTAGCATTCTTGCATTTGTCTCTATATTCTCTAAGAGCACAAGCTGACTTATTTGACAGGAACTTTTGATATGCTTTCTTCTTTTCCTTTACTGCCTCTTTAACTTCTTGTGTCCATCAGGAAGTTCTGATTTTTTTTATCCTTGCAGACAACCTCACCACATGCCTCTCTGGCAGAATCAATCAATGTTTTCTTCAGAGTTTGCCACTGAATCTCCAAGGTTTGATTCCTGTTCCCAAACTCTTTCATTTTTTCTTCAATAATCTTGGTGTATTTTAGTCTACAGTTCACATCTGAGAGCTGCTCAACTTTTATTCGCTTTAAAACTTTCTTACATGTTATTCTTTTCAATATGAAATTCAATTTTATCCTGCTCAAGACTAAATAGTGATCACTTCCAATTTCAAATCCTCTGTACACTCTGGTGTCCTGCACCAGGGAGAAAATATCACTATCAACAATAACATAGTCAATGAGACTTTTCTTATTCCTCGCCTCTTCTCTCCATGTGAATTTGTGCACATTTTTATTTTGGAACATGGTGTTAGTAATAACCAGTCCATGTCCTGAGCAGAAATCCAACAGATATCCAACTATTCATTAATTCCTTAACTATGTCCTTTGGAAATTTGTAACTTTTGCCAAAAATGTATTGCAATTTAATTTGTATGAATTTTATAGAACATTTTTTGTGTAATATAATTTATTAGTGTGCTGGCAATAAATTTATGCCCACATTTGGCTGTAGTCATGAAATTTTTTTCATATATATATATATATATATATATAGGTAAAAATGTAGTTCATGTTTAGCTTTTGGATACCAGTGTATAAGTCATTATCTTCTGCATCATTTTCAAAATGTATTGTGCTGTTCTCACAGTTTTAGCAATGTGTCCTCTCAGTTTTAGATCCTTATCCAACATCAGATAATCTTCAGATTATCTGATGTTGGATAGGAATCTAAATTTTTGTGGCTTCTTGCTCCCTCTACAAGTTGGCTATCAACCAGATAGTCTGTTGAGGAAAACCCATTCTTTTCATTGTTTCCCACAGTTTCACATGCTGAACACAGTCAAAAGCTTTAGAGTAGTCTAAAAAAACACATTATCAGAGGAAGTCTAAATTCTTTATATTTTTCTATGATTTGTCTAAGGCAAAGGATCTGATCTCTGGTGCCCTTACCTTTCCTAAAACCTGCTTGTTCATCTGACATCTCTGCCTCAACTTTGGCCTCAATCCTATTTATAGCTTTCGTATCTCCTTTCTTATGTAGTGGTATGAAAACAGACTTCTTCCAGTCTCTAGGCCATGATCCTGTCTCCCATATCCTTGTAGTCATGAAACACTCTTATATCTCCATCTCCTGTGGCCTTAATTAATTTCCCTGGGATTTCATCTGCACTTGGTGCCTTATTGCTGTTAAGCTGCTTAAATGCTCTTTCAACTTCATGCCTAAGTGGAGGAGGTTCCAAATCAAAATTTTCCTGATGATGGCTCCTCCACATTTTCTTTATCCACTCTACTGTGCAGTTCCTCACAGTATTCTTTCTGTCTGTTTTTGATTTCCATTTCTTCTGTTAGTAATGCTCCATTCCTGTCTTTGATGACATTCAATTTGGGCTTAAAATTTTGCTTTAAGTCACGAACTAAATAAAACATCCTTTTATAATTCGGCCTCCTCATCTGGAACTCTATCTCTTCACATTTATTAGTATAGAACTTTTCCTTGTCCTGCTTGATGGCTCTTCTGACTTCGCTATGTAATCTCTTATATTCTTCAGTCCCTGTGTCTCTTTGTTTTTCCAGCTGCCTTCTTTTGATTATTTCCCATGTTGAATCTGATATCCATGGGTCTCTTGGTCTTCTTATTGGGCCAAGATACTTCTTGGCTGTATCCTGTATTATCACCTTGATTCCTTTCCAAAGCATTTCTGGTGAGTTCTCCTCATTGGTCTCCAAAAATCATCCAGCCGAGTTGATATTTCTTCTGTGAATCCACTAAGAATTACTCTTACATCCAATCTCGTGGAATGTGCCTGACTTGCAAATTTTCGGAGTCTTAGTCTTACTTTGGCTCTTACTAGCTGATGATGGCCTGTACCACAATCTGCTCGGACAAGTGTACATCAGAGATGCTTGTCTTCCACAATTGGAGAGCCAGGATGTAATCAATCTGGTGCCTTGACCCATCAATGTTAGATATCCAAGTATAGATCTGTTGTGGGTGTTTCTGGAAGCAGGTATTGGTAATAACTAATCTGTTGGATAGTTAATTAGCAACTAATCTTCAGGGAGTTGAAGTCTCCAGAAAAGCAAACAACAGGACTACGTGGCGAGGCCTGGTGTGGCACATCACTGAGCATCGGAGTGACCATACGGCATCTGTGGATGTTCAGTGAACATATAGATAGATCCAACATCACCCTGCAGATCTTATTTTCTCTAACTCCTCCACCAAGTGTATACCAAATTTTAAAGCCTTACTCTTTGCAAACATTGAACTGTTACTCAACTCTGTTCACTCAATCTGTTCATGTCCTCTTGTAAAGCCACAAAACATCTGTTTTATTCTTTATAATTCTTCTCAACTTCTAAATTGTTTTTAAAAGTTAGAGATTTCAAGTTGATTCTGCAAACAACTGAAATCCCCATTCAGACCTTCTCCAACAGGTCAAACAGCAATATCCCTAAAATAGACCCTTCAGGCACACCACTGGTGACTTTCCCATTCTCCAGTGATGTTCTTCCATATGCAACTAGGTGATGCCTTATCAGATAGCCAATCTCTAATCCAATGTACTAATTTAATATCCAACTCCATTCCATTATAGTTTACCTGTTAACTTATCATTCCATCAAAAGACTTTGAAAAATCTAAGTATATTATTATGTATTATTACTATGTACTTATTATTGTAATAAGTAAGCAGTTTACTAAAACATGACTGTCCTTTAGCAAGTCTGTACTGTCTGTCAAAGAGAGTGCCACCATTATCAACCAATTCTGAATCTTCATTTTAAAACATTTATGGAAACAACTACATCTATAGATGTAGCTGTGTTTCTATAAATTTGTGTAATGAGTCTTACACTGGGTTAAGTTCCGGAAAGGAAGGCAAGATTGTACCACTTCATAAAGGAGTATTCAAGATATTCAAGCATCAAATTACAGGTCAGTCTGTGTGTCACATTATTATTATATGACACCTCAGGGAGTTCAAAGACTCTTTGAGAGAGGACACCTACTCTACCTCTGTCTCCACCCCAACTACACCACCGCCATCTACTGCCTACCATCACCACTAGTATTTTCACTGACAATCACAAACATCCATGGTAGAATTCGAACCCGCAGACATTTGGCTGGAGAGTAGATATGCTAACCACTCGGCCAATCAAATGTTGTGGTTAAAGTGTTGAATATGTTAGTGAGAACTAACATCCAGAATTGCTTTTTTCATAGTTACACAGCGATCAGCATGTTGAGTTTAATATAAACCAAAATAATCACCTGACATTTCGACTTTCATATCAAGGTCATCATTTGCAATATACATGTATATACAATGTTCAAGTCACACTATCTGGTCAACTGTTAACATTACTGGCTGAACCTCTGATGAAAAAAGAATTTCTTACTACATCAAAACTAGAGTCCTGTTATTTATTATAAATTAAACTAAAGATTACTTACAGATAAATTAGGACAAAAACAGTATTGATGGTGGTAATTAAGAGCTGAAATTATTGTTAAAGTGAGGGTTTGTTTGAGAACTTGAATGAAATTATGTAGATTAAACGTGTGCCACCCATGTTCATGGGAGTTTATGCTTCCATTATTGTTTAGATTAAGATGGCTGATCAAAATTTCATAGGTTTCCTTAAATTTTCATTCATACCAGGTTTTTGTATGATGTAAAGAACAGGTACCTTTCCAATCAATTTGGTGTAGATTGTTAGGAGCGTGATCCGAGAGGCCTGCTTTACCAATATTGTTAAATTTAATGTGTCATTTATGTCTTTTTTACAGTGGAATTGTTCATCCAGTTTCACCAATATAAAGTAAGTTGCAGGTGCATTGAATTTGGTTTACCCCAGGGTGGGGGGATCCTTAGAGGAGTTGAGTATGTTTTTTAATTTCATACGTAGTTTAAAAGTAGCGTTAGGATTGTAATAGTGAAAACCCTTTAATGTATAACCTGATAACACTTTTTATGCATGGTGAAGATATATTGTTGGAGGTAGAGGAAATAAGAGATCTTGGGGTGATAGTGGATAAGGATCTGAAATTTAGGGGACACATTGCCAAAATTGTGAGGAAGACACAAAGCCTTCTGGGAATGATGCAGAGCACACTGACTTGTAGAAGTAGGAAGATTCTTGGTTCATTGTATAAGGCTTTGATTAGGCCACACATGGACTACTGTGCACAGATTTGGTCACCTGGTTTTCAAAAGGATGAAAAGATGTTGGAAAGGGTCTAGAGGCAACTAACTAATGTAGTTTCTGACTTCTGCAATGTCGAATATGAAGAAAGGTTGAGAAGATGCAATTTACAGAATCTAGTGGATAGGAGGAAGAGGGGAGATATGACAGAGACCTAGAAGTTAGTAAGGGGTTGTTATAGGATCAATGTTGGAGAGGTTCTACAGAAAACAGTGGGAGATCAGGGGAGAACAAGAGGTTATTCCTGGAAGCTGTATAAGGAGGGTGTGTGAGCAGGGGAGTGAGAAGTAGGTTTTTTGCATGCGGAGTTATGAATGATTGGAATGCCTTGCCCGAGAGTGTGGAGTCTGCAGAGAATTTGAGTGTATTTAAGGCACGGTATGATGAGCTGTGTGTGTATGATAAAAGTACTTCCTAGATGAGTCTGACTCCATGGGGTATTGGTGTAATGTTGTTGTTGTTGTCTTGTCCTTTGAAGAGTCTTAGATGTTTCCGTGCGCTCCTCGTACTGCTTTGGCTATGTCTGTGATTTTGTTTGTATAGAGCTGTTGTTCAGGATTAGGATCTATTTCTTGCAAGGCTGCTGTAATTGCTGGACAGGTAAAGATGTGAGTGGGTGTCAGTTCCGTATTGGGGCAGTGACTCTTCATTAGAAAATGGGTGCCGTTGCCACGTTAGTCACCTTGAAATCGGACCATAAGAAATTTGGTCAAGAGCTTCAAGGGTCCAGGGGGGGCCGCGAGGAGGAGAAGATGCAATTTACAGAATCTAGTGGATAGGAGGAAGAGGGGAGATATGACAGAGACCTAGAAGTTAGTAAGGGGTTGTTATAGGATCAATGTTGGAGAGGTTCTACAGAAAACAGTGGGAGATCAGGGGAGAACAAGAGGTTATTATAATAATAATAATGTATGGCAGTGGACTCCAAAGTGGTTGATATCGACCCCCAGGGGTCGATTCGGGCTCAGGGGTTGATTGGAGGGGGGTTGATAGAAAAATATAAGACATCATTGTACAGGTAATATTTAATTTGGTTAACTTGGATTACCTCCATCCTGAATGACAACGCAATTAAGAGTGAATCGTGGGAACAGTGACATGAATAGGACCTGTAAGATGGAGTAAAGTCATGAAAATAGTTAGAGGCCAATAAACTAGGCCAAAATGACGTATTTATCAATAAACAGATGTTGGTGGTTCCTGCTCAGCTGGTGCGGCAGGAGCGAGATTGCAACATGTGCGTGGTTCTTATTTACTTACACATATTCAATCCCAGTCTCATTTTTGCGCATCGACATACAAGTGAGCGTTAATGTTCTAAAATTCATCAACATACGCATTATAATTCAATCGTTATTCATTCACGAACTAATCTTCTCTATGTTGAAGAGTTGAGCAGGGCTGGTAGTAATACTAGCGATATTAATACCAGTTGTTTATTAATATCACTAGTAATACTAGTGATAGTAGTAGTAATAGTAATATAATAATATATACTATATTATACATACACTAACTATAAAATAAACAATCTAAAAACTCACATGGGCATCTTTTTTTGTTGGCCTATTATAATTACATAATAGTAAAATAGAGGGGGTCGATAAAAAGTCAAGAAACTCTTGAAGGGATCGATGGTCAAAGAAGTTTGGCGACCCCTGATGTATGGGATACTGTTTTTATTGTAATTATATTATTTGCATTTTTAGGTGTATATCATGTATCTTCCCTCAGGCAGTCTATTCTTTACTGTCTATTACAAGTCTACACAACTTGGCCAATATATACTTGCTAACTCTTACCATGACTTTTCACAAAAACTTGGAGTCATTAACACCCTCAAAAGCAGCTACAACAATTTGCTTTAATGAACAAGTTCTTAAAGCAAGAATTACAAATTATTACAAATGCTGCTTTTAAGCTACCTATAAAATTAAACATATTCAATTCCTCTAAGGATCCCCACACCACCAAGCCCACCCAATGGTATTCTTCAAAGCATGCACTGATATATCAAGTCCCAGCCTTATTAACATAGTTCACTTGAATCCTCACATACCTCTCCTTTTTCACTATGTGATGTCACATTTACAGGGATGAAATACCTTTATGAACTGCTCACTTGATATCTCAGCCATATCTCCTGCAGCAGTGCCATCCTTTTACCATTTTCTCCAATCAAGGTCATCCTTCTATAATCATTCTTTCTTCTGCTGGCTGGATATCAAAGTATCCCCCTTAGGGTGTTTCTGGCTTTATTAACTAACTGCTGCTCATATTGCAGTTTTGCAAACCTTACTAATCAAATCTCCCTGCTTGCCTGTTCTTTGTACTTCTCATGGAACTGATGATTACCACTCATCTTATGTTGCCTCTATAATTCCTCTATATTGCATGCTTAATCCCTTTATTCATCCATACCTTATTTAACCTTTTCACTCTTGGAATACATTTAGACATTGCTTTTGTAAGATAGTTGTTAAATAGCATCAAAGCAGCTGATCTTCTTTCCACCCAACTCCTTATTCCTATAAAATTAAGCTGCAAGTTATTTCCTGTGTTTTCATAATCTCCAGCTTTCTATATCCACATACTTTTCTTCACAGAAGTTCCCAAATGTTGGCATCCACCCAGGTAATCTCTTCATAGTCGACCTCACCAACTGAGGTAGATTTGATACCTCATTTATGATGTTTCTTTGATGAGATGATCAAATCTGAGATCCTTGCATGTTCTCTGTTACATACTGCCTGAGGTATTTGTCTCTCAAAAACTCAATTGTCATCCAAATCTGTATTTCCACAATTAAAATCACCCATAATGATACCCATTTCTTATTTGCTTGGCTAATTTGCCTATACATTTTATGGTCACTACTCTCCACATCAATAGATTTCATACCACCAACATCCAACTAAATATGAGGTACTATCAAAAAAAGAAACCTGATTAGGCTAATAAAATCCTTACAACTTACCCAATTTAAATTTGGCAACCCCCCCCTTCAACATCCCTTCTGAGTTCATGCAGTGATCCCATCACTTTCACTATGCTCAAAATGCTTCCTGGAAGTCTCTTTTTGTTGAATTGCGATTTGTCTTGGATCTCCTTAATGGTTGAACCGCTGCCCCTTCAGCTTCAGTTTCATTTTTTGAATCTAAAAGAAGTCACAAGGGGCTAAATCTGGTGAACAAGTAGGATGTGGAATGACTGCCATGCTGTTGGCTGCCAAAAACTCATGTTTTTAAGGCACTGTGAGAGGGAGTATTGTGGTGGAGAAGCCAGTTGTAGCTTTGCCACAGTTCATCATTTTCAGCAAACAACTTCTCTCAACTGCCTAAAATGTTGCAGTAGAATTTTGCATTGATTGTCTGACCGGATGGGACAAATTCTCGGTGTACAAGCCTCTTAATATCAAAAAAAGATAATCAACAAGCTCTTTGTTGCACTCCTGACTTGCATTCTTTAGTCTTGGGGAATATGAACTCTTCCATGTGATGATTTTTATTTTGTCTCTGTGTCGTAGCTGTAAATCCAAGTCTTGTCCCATGTGATGACCCTTGAGATGAAGGTTGGTTCATCAGTGGCCTTCTGATGAAGATCTTGACAGACATTCACACAGTTCTCCTTCTGGTTAGAAGCCGAGAGACAGGGAACGAACTTGGCAGTGATGCAATGCACATTCAAATCTCTTGTGATAATCATTTGAGCTGCTCCATATGAAATCCCAACTTCCTAGATGGTGATGTGTCAATCTGCACAGATAATCTGTCGAATTTTTTTGACATTTTCATGGGTTGTGCTGCTGGGCGATCATCCATAGTGGTTCTGACCTTCTTAAAATGCAAGTGCCACCCAAAACATGGAGTTCAGCTCATGGCTTTTTCATGTGCCTTATGAAGTAATTTAAGGGTCTCCATGGCAGATTTCTCCAGTTTTATACAGAATTTTACATTTGTCCTTTGTTCTAATTCAGTGCCTCATATTTCATTCTGTTCACTTCTAACATACAGCATACAGTCTCAAAACCAATGTTGCTATTTCTCCCTTGCATGGCCATTTATTCCTTTTCTAACATGCCTTTTCATCTCTATTCCTTTCAGAATATCATTCTTATCCAACCCTGTCTCACCTATCCCAACAATTTTTGGGTAAATGAACTCAATAAATGCAGCAGTTTCATTCTCATTGTTTCTGATACTTATTCGTTTATATATAAACCTAACAGTTTATTTTTGGATTCATATCAAGTTTCACTGACTCCTCCATGCCTTCCTCGAACCATTCCTCTCTCTTGTTACCCATCCCAGAACCTGTGCAAATCCAACTGCTTCCCCCTTACATTCCAGTCTATTCCATTCCTTTCTTGTCTACTCCCACTTTTACTTCCTCTTTTAGCATGAATCTGTTTTGGGATAATTATTGTTTAACTTGTATGTTAATTACATTATCGCCTAACTGGAGATATGCTGCTGTTTGCTGGTGCTGCAAAGTTCAGAAGAACCATGAGAATTAGAGCAGATGTTTTGACCTCGCAGGAGAATCTCAATAGACTATGCTGTGTGAGTGGGCAAATGGATGGAGCTACCATTTTAATGTTGCAAAGTGCAAGATCTTGAAATTTGGTAGGCAAGGTTGGGATGTGGAGTATACAGTTAATGGAGAAAGTGGAAGAGATGAGAGATCTGGGAGTGATGGTAGAGAGAGACTTGAAATTTAGAAGGTACGTTGCTAAAATTATGAAAACATCACAACAGGTTATGGCAATGATAAAGAGGGCATTGACATGCAGAAGTTATGGCTCCCTTGCTTCTGCCACATATGTGCTACTTTGTGCAGATTTGGTTACCTGGTTTACATTGGGATGAAGAAGTATTGTAGAAGGTCCCTATAAGGTTCACTAAGTTAGTATCGGGTCTATGAAATGTCAGATATGGAGAGATTGAGAGAATGCAACCTGCAGAGCCTTGTGAATAGAAGAAGAGAGGATATGATTGAGACACATGAATTATTATTATCCTAAGACTATGGAGTCACAGATTCATCTAGGAGGTCTCTTTTATCATACACAGCCCATCATACCATGCCTTAAGCATATTCAAAATGTTCTCAACATTGCATTCCAATCATTCACACCTCTCCATGCAAAAAGAAACCTATTTCTCATTCTCTTGCTCACACCATCCATATAAAGTTGGTGAGTGGTTGTTGTTGGATTAATGGGTAGGAAATTTTTCATGGAGGACAGGTTAGAAGAAGAGACCATCCCTGAAAGCTGTACGGAAAGGTGTAAGCAGGGGAGTGAGAAGCAGTTTCTTTGTATGGAGAGTGATGGTGAGGTGGAATACATTGCCTAAAAGTGTGGTAAGTTTAACAATTGTGCATGGATTTAAGGCACATTTTGCTTCTTTTTTTCTTTCTTTTGCATGAGAGAATATGGACTTCCTCACAATGAAGCCTTTGACTCAATGGAAGTCAGATGCTAATAATAATAGTAATGTCTTGCTTTATCGTCACCAGCTCTGCTTTCCAATCTTGCATCATTTTTTTGCTATCATTCACTTTTGTTAACTTCATCGCTCTCAGTTACTCTGTTTTTCACCACCATTCTCGTACACTTTCTTGTTGTCATTTACACTCTTTGCCTCATTGTCCGTTTCAAATGCTTTCTTAACACTGGTATAATCTTCTTTTATGTCCAGTTCACTTACAATGCCGTGTTTCCCTACTCTGATGCAAACTAGCCTCATTGTCGATCAACATATCTCATTTCCTACATATTCACATTTGCTCCTCTCTCTCTCTCTCTCATTCAACCTCTCCACCTAAATATTTGCAGTATCTTCCCACCCATACATATTACGATCATGGCACCATACACTCTCGAAAAATCCATGCCATTCACTTTATTTGACTTTTGTGTCAACCTACACAGTGATCTCCTCCTCATTGCCATTTTGTTTGAGAGTACTAAACAGGAAATAGAGAATTTAAAATACTGTTTAAAAATTTAATGAAACAATGTGTTCCAATCACTAATATCACACACAACAATCTAAAAATTACACAATATCTTTGCACCATAAATATTAAATTAACTCATCTTGCTGCACTCCATACAATTACCATCATCATACACTCATCATCCATCATTATTCCATTCCTTTTCTCGGCACTCTCACTGATGGTCAAGAAGGTTGTCAACACACAGACATACAGGCTACCAATATGGATTTTGTTACTCTCAATTCCTATCAGATGCCCACCATTGAAAGTCTTGGAGAAACCCATAGCATTGCATTTCACATTTTCAGAACATTTGATCAGGTCTGACAGTCTTCTTTCTGAATTACCATTTTGTGGTGTGCCTTCCATCTCTTGCATTTGAGTATCAGCTTAATGTTTTTCCACCAATACTTAGAGTACTTCAGGACTATGTACTTTCACCCATAATCTTCCTTCTGCACAATACCTACCCTCACCAATCCTAAATCTTCTCCATAGTTTGTTCATGAAATTATGGTCCTTTTGTATTCATGTGGAAACTGTGTAATGTTCAAATGTTTCCACTTTCAGTATATTCTGTAATCAATGCAGTAAATACTGATCTCCTGGCTGATTTCCAGTGGAGTGAGGAGACAATCATTATTGCTACCAAAATGCAGTCCCATCACACTTCATCACCCCTTTTCTTGGATAATACCCAGATCTTCATAAAAGAAATATGATCCAGAGATCATATTTCTTTTCTGGCTGCATCAACAGCCAAATGTATCTCTAAAAAAATGTATCTTTTTTGTATGTACCCCCTTTTTTTTTTTAACAACTATTTTTTTTTTATCACTCAGCACTTAGTCCAGTTGCTAATCTTATATGAATCATAAATCTTCCCTATTTTTTCTTCTTAAAAAAAAAAAAAAATATACACACACACACACACACACACACACACACACCTTTTTATGTGCTTCTCATCTATGAAATGTTATTGGTAAATCTGTAGTACATATGTACTATGGACTAAGGATTTTTTTTCCCATTTTTATCACTTTTATATGTATGTTTTGTAATTTTTTAATTTATTTTTTACCAGGTCTAGAATTTTCCAGACAGTTGCATAAGGCACATCCAGGTGTCTTGATACAGCATGTGTACTGCATTAACTAACACTCATATTCATGTGGAACTTTTTCAGGCCTCCAGTAAGCAGGTAAGTGGTCTCACACTGGGTGATGAAATTCATCTCACTTGTGAAAGGCCAAATTCAGCATATTAGTGTTATGGGTTAGTCAAGGGTCATATAAATTAGAAATCCTATTGTAAGAGACCAGAGATGTCTTTTTACCAAGTCACCATAGGCCTTCAGTAAGCAAGACAGTGGTCTCATTCCAGTAATGAAATTCATCTGATGCCTAAAGACATTAACAGATATCCAGCTTCACACTGAGATTCAAATCCACCTCTGCTACCTCACTGAACACACTGGCAAATTTTGGAGTACTCTTTTCACATTTAAGATGGTACACCAAAATCCTCCCTATAAATGATTGGTACTCTGCAGGAGAGAGAGAAAGAACATTATACTTAATAGGTGACCTTTTCTCACATTCAATTAATCACTGTAAACTTCCACAAAATCACCTAGGTTAGTCAGTGGTGTTGGGAAAAGGAAGCTGCTTCTTCCTAGGTGGCCATGTCCAGTTGTGGACATGGTCACCTAGAAAGATGAGCTATTTGAATAGCTGGAATGCAGAAGGTTGAGATTTATGTTCTAAGATCACAAAATCACAGATGTCATGGGAAACTAATCATGAAGTGTGTATGGATGTTCAGGTGGACTGTGGTTGATGTATACTGACACAATATTATCAGCATGCCAATACAGTGATGTTTGTCATTGAACTCGCTGGGGTTCTATTCTACCCATTTACCAGAAGGAAGCTTTTATAAATACCAATCTCATCCACAAAGGTTAAAAAGCTATAGAACCTAGTATGATGTGGTGTGGTGTGTTTTGAAAGATGGAAACTTAAGCATACCATGCAACTTGGCAGGCACCAATAGGATTTAAAAAGATGGACATGGGATTTTTCCTTTCATTCTGGCTGTTAATACTGTCCACATTGAGGGCACTAACATTTCCCCAATGTGCTTTGCTTGTGAAGCTGTACTACCTAAACAATTGCAATGCTGTTGTTGCGGTCTGAAAATTTCGTCACCTGAACAAATGAAGAGGAGGTCCATTATCTCCATGTGTTCTGCAATGAATGATTAGTTCTGTCATTTTGAAGAAACAGGATTGTTGGGTGCTAAATGTGGCAGAGGTCGCAAACCAATCTGTTCACAACAAGTGAATGAAGTTGCTATTGCCGTTGTGGAGCAGGCCATGAATAAGAGTGTTAGTTAATGCATTACACATGCTGTATCAAGACACCTGGATGTGCCTTATGCAACTGTCTGGAAAATTCTAGACCTGGTAAAAAATAAATTAAAAAATTACAAAACATACATATAAAAGTGATAAAAATGGGGAAAAAATCCTTAGTCCACAGTACATATGTACTACAGATTTACCAATAATATTTCATAGATGAAAAGCACATAAAAAGATGTGTGTGTATATATATATATTTATATATATTTTTTTTCTTAAGAAGAAAAATTGGGAAGATTTGTGATTCATATAAGATTAGCAGCTGATCTGAGTGATAAAAAAAATACAGTTGTTAAAAAAAAAGGTACATACAAAAAAGATACATTTTTTTTAGAGATACATTTGGCTGTATCAAGACACCTGGATGTGCCTTTGCAACCGTCTGGAAAATTCTATGGAAGACTCTTGCATTTCTACCCATTCAAGATAACCTTGACACAGGAGTTTTGCCTGCTGATATTGAAAATTGACTGACAATCAATTTAAACTCCAAGTGGAGTTCGACACTGCATGGCCATGGATGATTTTTCGCTTTCATCTGAATGGAACTGCAAATACTCCTGCTGAGTATAGACTATACAAAACTTGCATGTAATCCAACAAATTCCTTTGTATTCACTCATTGGACCATTTTCTTTGAGGACATTTGCCAATCAGGTCCTGTGACCTGCTCAGTTAGTGCCGAAAGGTATTGCGATATGATAAACAATTTCATTGTGTCACAGATACAGCAGCACCTGTGCATGGATTCAGTCATTTTCATGCAGGATGGGGCTGCTTCCACAATTAGTTAATCTGTACAGGAGGTTCTTCAAAGACATTTTACGGAAGCCAGAATTATCAGCCGTGCATTTCCCACTGCATGGCCACCTCGTTCACCTAATCTGACTCCCTGTGACTTCTGGCTCTGGGGATTTCTCTAAGACAGGGTTTATCAAGATCATCATGATAACTTGCCAAATCTGGCATAAGACAGCATGTGCACAAATCATTCCCAACCAGCTGCATTCTGCCATTGAACACACTGCACGAAGGATGCAGTTTGTATCATACAGAGAAGGGCAGCACATCGAACAGTACAGCCCATAAATCCATAATGGGTTTAAATCCATAATATTAAGTGAATAAAAATGTGTTATTTATGCTTGTGTTGCTTTTCTCCTTCTTACTTACACACACACACACACACACACACACACACAGAAAAATTACTGCACCTACATTTGGTACACCATACAGTGCCCCGGTGTTGAATTTTGGAACTACTTTTACTCCAGTATTGCTTCTGCATGATGCACACTGTATTCCTGAAAAATTTTGCAGCATTTGAATCACTGATTAGTGCTCCTAAACAGGGATACTTTAATTTTGATCACTTTATACAAAGAGATGATGACTAGTCACTTTTCTTTCTTCAAATAGGTTCTGAGAAGAATGCTGAATTATACATGCGATTTCTGCTGAACAATAACTATGGAATTACGTTATCTAGCAGAAACGTAGAGAAGAAATCATGTATTTTTTCTTAAAGTAAGATTAGTCACTTATCCAGTTAGTCTTCTTTCCATACTTGAAGTAAGCTTTCTTAGTGGGTGTTTTTCGTTAAGAATGTTGCATGTTTTCTTGATTCCACCAAGTTGTCTTTCACCACACATGATCGCTATACCTAAGAATAGCGATCTGAACTTCCCCCACCTTTGCAACGAGTCGTCCGGTATTGTACTACGTACTAGGGTCACTTGCATTAGCTCACGCTAAGTGTTCGCCGATACCGAATCTTTGAGTTTCTTATTCGGTTTTAAAACTATGTGGGATTTAATATCCCCTTAATTTAAGTTAGTCTTTTATTTAGTATTTGGTACTTTTCTGGAATTTTTTTCATTGATGATTTTAAAATTAATTTTTATATTAAGGTTAATAAGAACTGCTCATTTGATTATGAAAAGTGCATATATCTTATTCTTTGTGTTTAGGTCACAAAATTCATAAACTGAATACAGATGATGCTGATGAAATAGAGAAGATGAGCATTTGTTAAAACAATAAAAATGTTGTAGAATAGTATTCTCTCCCCATCCCACAATATCTTTTGTTATATACCTGATGTACGGGGGGGGGGGGGGGGTCTGGAAAGTTCTGATAAACACCTAGAACAAATACCATAATAATAATATATATAATCATGATAATGACAAGAAAGAACATATCTTAAAACCCTTTAACCCCCCCCCCTCCATGTTTCATCAAAATGTAATAATTTTTTCTTTTTATTTTAGGATATTAATTTTTGTTCTAGGTGTTTATCAGAACTTTCCAGACGCCTACCCCCTCACACTCGAATATATAGTTTTGTACAAATAGACAATTAGTTTTGAAATTGTTATAAATGTATTAATTTCCATAGGGGGAAATTTTTTTAGCAAGTATAAATGTTTTATATTTCTTTGTTATATTAAGACATTGATTAATTTATTGATTTTGATTTTTTTCAAGTTCTTGTCTACATTTTCATATTTTGTATTGGGTATCGTGCAGCAATATTTTTACAAGGTTTAAATGTTTACAAGGAATTCTTGTAAAATATGATACATTCGTGCTAATTTTAATTAAGTGTTAAACTTAAAAAAAAAGATAAAGAAGAATCAAAACAAGGTACCTGATCATATGTGAACTGATGCATACTACAAACAGTGCAAGCATTATTTTGCAAGTTGGTTTTCTGAACATTCTGATTATTCACTATGTGGTTGTATTAACTATGATAAACTTCAATATATACTCTTTATAGTTTGAATTAATAATTAATTTCCGATAATAAATATATAGTGATATCATAGATCTGAAAACAGTGGCATTAATGTTATGCCAATGTGACTGGGTTTTATGGTTACTGTTATTGGAATGTTTTGCAAAGATGAAATAGTAGTTTTGCATATCGTGAAGGATATGCAGTATCATTTTTTTTTTTTTTTTTCACTGTTGGCATTCAAAATTCAACCTTATGTTTTATTATTATTTCTCCCCCATCTCTATTGTATTCTTAATTTAATAGAGAATCTTGATTTTCTTCTCTGGTTATGTGCATTGTCTCCTTGTGTCAATACAGACAGCATGAGTCTCGATTCCATGGAAGTCTGAGGATAATATTTTTTAAATTCGATAGTATATAATTTATTTTGTGAGTGTGAAATTTTGAACCTTGAAATATCAAAACATATTTCACGAACATGTAAAAAAGATGAAAAAATTATATTTTGTGAGTGTGAAATTTTGAGCCTTGAAATATCAAAACACATATTTCAATGAAAAAAAAAGACCAAAAAATTATATATAATCTATATATATATATATATATATATAGATAGATATTAGTTTGGAAAATATTCTTGAAACCTATAGTGATTTTGATTAGTATATTTCTGCTATTATGTATATCTTATCCATTTATATTTAGTGATTTATATAGCACAAAAATCTTACAAAGGTTTTTTGTATGAATTTGAATTTATATTATCCTCATCCTTCATTGGGTTTGCTTAATCAATCCTTTTGTCAAGTAAGCCTGTTCATCAGGTTAGCTGGTTCCAGAAGGAGACCGCTCTTGAAAACAGTTTTACTTCCTACAAAACTGGCAAGTTGATCTGAAAACATAGGCAATTGGCAGACTTAAGCTAACTCTAAATTTATGCAATCCAAAATCTTATAATTCATTGCACTTTAACCCAACAGCTGATGTAACCGAATAAGACCTCAGTAAGAATATTCATATTGAAGCAATGAAATCAAACTGCCTTTCTAGTCATTAAGATATTCAATTCATTTTTCCCCCCAACAAGTTTGTTTTTAAGATTAATGCAAACTGTGTAGTGATCATTCTTACTATGTGATGGATGTAGCATAGTAAGAATGACCACTACAGGTTTGTGATATATATATATATATATATATATATATATATATATATATATATATATATACATACTAAAATGTTGTTTATATCAGTTTGGACTTATTGCTTTGTTTCATTGAGCTTTGCATTGGGTTAATATCAGTAATTGACAAGAACCACATCAGGATCATATCACTGATAATTTCAGTATGCTGTTTATGACTCTTTCATATTGTTAAAGAACAAATTAAACTGAAGATTATCTGAGAAATTCATTAAGCTCATTTTTAATTATCAAAGCAAAACAAGCACAGCTATTTTGGTAATGAGACAGCTCCATTATCACAACCAGGCAAAAAGATCCAAATTAAATTTGATTATTAATTTGACATACATTTTTTGAAGGTAAAAATTGGCATAGTACTTGTACAGAACTTACTGTATGAACATGAACCAACAGAAATACTAACCAGATTGTTAATAATGAAAAAATTAATTATGCTGATTTTGAATTTAAAAGAACTGAAAATAAAGAATAAAAGGAGAAAGAAAACCTATTATATAGATGACAATATGATAAAATATTGTGCTGCTATTTTGTTTAGGATAAGGTGTAAAATCTACTAATGTTTTAAATGAAATTAAAAAAAAAAAATTGTTCTAAGCACCTTTTTGAACTTAATTTTTTTAAAAACTAAGATCTCAGTGAATTGATACAGTAACAAAGTGCCTTAGAAGACAGATGACAACGTTTGAGTCTTGAGAGATAACAGATTAATTTGGAAAAAAATTGCCGATAAGTTACTAATGATGTAATTTTTGCATATTGTGCTGTCATGACATCCTGTACACCTCCTGAGGGTACATGTCAGAAATCAGTACGCGATTATTGGTGAGATGGGTTTTCTTATCATTGAACATTAGTCAGCTAGGAACTAGGAGACTGGATGATTTCTTCTTGCAAAACAGGCAGACTAATTGAAGAAAGACCCTTGAAAAGCTGTCAGACTTTTCCCTTTTTTTGTTAAAAGAAATGCTCAAGTCATAAGTGCCTTACCTCTGCAGTTTCTGCCTAAGATAAGTTAACTTAGCGTTACCTGAAAAAGGTCTGTAAGGTTTGAGACTATCACTCTTTTTCAGTTAAGTGCTTAAAGACATTCAGCCATTCAAGTGCCTTTATTATTATGATTATTTTGCCACTTAATTAAATTGATAATTGTCATTATTCTCATAATCTGATGTTTTTAGCATATGTATTAACATTTACTTATTTACAAAGAAGTAGCATTCAAATATGTTAAGTAAAATGTAGATGTCATATTATGTAAAATATAATGTCATGTCATGTAAAAATGTAACTTGGAGATTTTGTTAAATACTGATCTACATAAAATTTTTAAAAACTTTGCTGCTTTATTTTTTTATTTCATTTATTTATTTGTTGAGAAATTATTGTCTTAAATCACTCTCTCCTTTCACCTTCTTTAGTTCCAGATTCTTAAATGCATTTTCCACAGGTAATTTATTTCTACCCTTGATTTCTCTCCCACACACATTACCTGATTTTTAGTGGTTTGATCAAACATTGTTGCATATTGTTTGATATTATAACAGTACACACACACACACACACACACAGCAAGGAAGAGAGGTATAACATTAATCTCTTATGCTCTTATTTATAGGTAATTGGGGAGTGGCGCTAGCGTCGCCGTAGCACGTGGCGGTGAATTTGAGCTGTGCAGAAGAAAGTGATTTTTAATCGGTGAATAGTCCGCTTTTTCCCCCGTTTTTCTACGTTTTTGAGTGCTAAATTGTTTCTCTGAATACGAGTGTACTTCAGTGGTTGTTTTTTTGGAAGTTAGTTGCTGTCGCGATACAATATATGTTGGTACCGTCGGAATCGAACGCGTAACGGTGGAAGACAAAACGAAGCTAAGTTACTGTATTTAGTTATATTTCGTTTATTTAATTATATTTAGTACTTTAAATGTTCTGATGTTTGTACTTTTTTCCCCTCTTATTTATTAATTGAATAATTATTAAAGATTACGCTACTCGGCAGTAAGGAATGATGGTGGATTCAGCAGCAGTCGCAAGTGGCGTAACGCCAAGTCCTCCGCCATTTAAAAACTCAATTATTAGCAATATCATAAAGGACTTTGTGGCATGCAGTACTTGCGGCACGTATGCTTCTCGGGAATTACATATGTGGCTTGTTAAAGAGAGTGGAGAGCGTATGTGCGCCAAATGCAGGCAGTTGGAGGAAATAAATACATTAGATATATCGATATCAGACTTTGTTGCTCCAGGAATGGAGAATAGGAAGACAAGTAGTATGATAGGAGCGAATGAGAAAATAATAGTTGATAGTGTGGAAAGTGTGAGTGACTGTGGAAGTTTAGGAGATGGTTTTGTATGGGAGAGTGAATTTAGATTAAGAGTGACTGACCTGCAGAGGGAGATAGATGAGTTGAAAGAGGAGATGGAATGTCTAGTGAATGAGAGCAGAAGTATGAAAGATAAGATTAGGAGAATGGAAGAGATAAATGCAAGGCAAATCAGAGTAGGAGAGAGAGAGAATTTAAGGAGTATGAGTGAGAGGTATGGGGGTGCTAGAAGAGGAGAGAATGGAAACAGTAGAAGAGAGGGAATGAGAGAGAGGTATGGGAATGCTAGCAGACGAGAGGATGGAAACAGTAGGAGAGACGGAATGAGAGAGAGATGTGGAAGTGCTAGAAGAGGAGAGAATGGAAACGGTAGGAGAGATGGAATGAGAGAGAGGTATGGGAATGCTAGAAGACGAGCGGATGGAAACAGTAGTAGGAGAGACAGAATGAGAGAGGGATATGGAAGTGTTAGAAGTGGAGAAAATGGAAACAGTAGGAGAGAGGGAATGAGAGAGATGTATGGGAGTGCTAGAAGAGGAGAGAATGGAAACAGTAGAAGAGAGAGGTATGGGAATGAAAGAAGAGGAGAGAATGGAAACAATAGGAGCGAGGGAATGGTAAGAGGTATAATGTATGGCGACTCAATGATCCGTGGTGTTCAAGATAGGATGCGTGAGAAGTGTTTGCCAGGAGGAACAATAGAAAGGGTGGCTATGGCAATTAAGAGAGGTGAAAGGGTGGATGAGATGATTGTGATGGTAGGAACGAATGACTTGAGTGGTAATGTAAGTCGGGCAGCGAGAGATATGAGATTTTTGCTTGAGACTGTACGGAAGAAGACAGAGAGAGGAAAAATAGTGTGCGTGTTGCCTAGGTATGATAATGATGAGCTGAGCAGAAGAGCGGTGATATTGAATGGCATAATAGCGAGAATGTGTGACAAGAGAGGACTGGTATATGTGGATGCTTGGAGTGCGTTTGAGGAAAGAGAGGAGTTGTATGCGAGAGACCGTTTACATTTGAATGAGGAAGGGCGTAGGCATCTGGAGAGATTGCTGTTCTGAACGAGTCAGTGTGTCCCAGGGAGGATGATAGCAGGGGTGGCCTCTTGTGGGAATGGATACTTGGGAGAAGGGAGACAATGTCAGGTAAGACTGAGCCCAGTGGAGTCTAGAAGGGATAATGCTGGGTATAGAAACAATGGCATTTATATGCTGTATACTAATGCCAGGAGTATCCGGAATAAGGGAGAGGAATTGGTGGCGCAGATAGCATCAGCCTGGCCAAAAATTATTGCGATCACTGAGACGTGGTTGACAGAAGAGGATATAAAAACAGGAATAGAAGTCGCTGGGTATAGCATTTTTCGTCAGGATAGGAGGGGAAAGCGTGGTGGTGGGGTGCTGCTTATGATAAGTGATGACCTATGTCCTCTAAGAGTGGAGAATTTGGAAGGAAGTGAGACAAATGATTTTGAGAGTGTATGGTGTGAGCTAGAGGTAGGCAAGACAGGATATTTAGTGGGGTGTTGCTACAGACCCAGGAGCACAGAGGATGGGGACCAGGAGATGTTTAGACAGCTAAGTTTGGCAAGTGCAAGAAGAATGATTGTTATGGGAGATTTTAACTTCAGTAGTATAAATTGGAGAGAGGAACATGCATATAACAATAGGGGAATGGAATTTCTAGAATTCTTGAGGGACAAATGTCTTAGGCAACATGTAACAGAGGGAACAAGAGGTTCAAAAATTTTGGATTTGGTTATAGCATCAGAAGAGTTGATAATAACTGAGTTGACGTCTCTCCCACCAGTTGGAGAGAGTGACCATATGGTGTTGACATGGAAAATGAATAGACATGCAGGAGTATCAAAGAGACGGGAACTTATGTGGAATTATAAGGCAGGTGATTATAATAGTCTTAGACGTCAACTTCGGGAAGTTTCATGGAGGGAGGAATTGGACGGCCGGGATATCACCAGTGCGTGGGAAATTGTGAAAGAATATTTGTTATCAGCAATGGTAAGTTGTATACCACGAGTGAAGAAGAGGGCGCAATTTGGAGTAAAGTGGATGACAAACAACATTAAACAGGAACTGCATGCGAAAAAGAGGCTATGGAAGAGATATAAGGAGACAGGTGAAGAGAGGATGGGTGAAGAATATAAGACACAGGCCAGAAGAGTGACTCGTGTGGTAAGGAAAGCGAAACTGGAATATGAGAGGAGATTGGCCCTAAGATCCAAAGAAAATCCTAGGGAATTTTTCAGATATGTGGCCAGTAGGAGGAGAAATGACTGTGGAAGAATGATATTGTGGGATAAAAATGGGAATAGAGTGACTGATGCAGAGGACATAGTGGAATTGTTCAATGAACACTTTATTGGAGTATTTCATCCTAGAGGAGTCAGTTTTAATGCTAGAGGGATAGGACTGGTACGAGGTCTGGAGGTACAGGAGGAGAGTGTGTTTCAGATACTGAGTACTCTGGATGTCAGTAAAGCTGTGGGACTGGATGGTATTTCGCCACGAGTTTTGAGAGAATGTGCTAGCGAATTGACAATACCTTTAACGTGGCTTTACAATGAAAGTCTGGCTTTGGCAAAGGTACCCAGGGAATGGAAGGAAGGTAAGATAGTGCCATTGCATAAGGGTGGTAACAGACTGGAAGTGTCTAATTATAGGCCAGTCTGTGTGTCATCAGTAGTTGTTAAGATCTTGGAGAAAGTAGTGTGAGGGACCATGTACAGCATTGGGCAGATGAGGGTAATGTTATCTGTGAGAATCAACATGGATTTGTGAAAGGACGCTCTTGTTTTAGCAATATGCTAGCCTTTTATAATAAAGTTACAAGAGCATTAGATGAGGGAAAGGCATATACTGCAATTTTCTTAGACTTGGCGAAGGCATTTGACAGGGTGCCACATGATAAGCTGATATTTAAGTTGCAGCACATGGGTCTGGATGTCAGATTGGTCAACTGGATTCAGGATTGGCTGTCTGATAGGTATCAGAGAGTTGTGTATGGTGGAGCAGTTTCCAGGAGGCAGAGGGTTACAAATGGGGTCCCACAGGGCTCAGTACTAGGACCTATATTGTTTAACCTTTATATCACTGACATAGCCAGTGGATTGCAGGGGGATATTCAGTTGTTTGCGGATGATGCGAAGCTGGGAAGGATTATTAGTAATAGCACAGATGTGGTAGCCCTGCAAGAGGATTTAAATAAGCTAGATAGATGGGCAAAGGAATGGGGGTGTCAGTTTAATGCAGCAAAATGTAAGGTCTTGAGGTTTGGGAAATATCGATGGGATGCTGCATACTCTATGGGAGGAGTTATGCTGGAGGAAGTAGGGGAGACAAGAGATCTGGGGTTGATGATTGATAGAAACCTGAAGTTTAGGGGACATATTGCAAAGGTGGTGAAGGTAACACAGAGGATTGCTGCTATTATGAGAAGGACACTGACCTGCAGGGATAAGAGGGTTATCATTCCGTTGTATAAGTCTCTGATCAGACCACACTTGGACTATTGTTCTCAGATTTGGTCCCCAGGATTTGAAGGGGATAAATTAACTGTGGAAAGGATACAAAGACGGATGACAAAGATGGTTTCAGGACTGTACAATGATAGTTATGAGGATCGGCTGAGAGAATGTGGACTGCAGAGTTTGGCGGATAGAAGAAGGAGAGGTGATATGATTGAGACTTTTAAACTGTTGAGAGGTGGTTACAGGGTTGACACTGGGGAGTTCTTTCGCTTGGTTGATCAGCGGGAAGGAGTGATGACAAGAGGCCATCCCTGGAAGTTACGAAAGGAAACTGTGAGCAAGAGGGTAAGGAGTGGTTTCTTTGTGTGGAAGGTGGTTGAGCCGTAGAATGCATTGCCTGATCGAGTGGTGGGAGCGAGAACGGTCAGTGACTTTAAAGAGTGGTATGATAAACTTTGTGTTTCTCAGGAGGGGACCTCCCCTCGATGAGTCTTGACAGACTTTATGTCTTAGGAAGGACCTCCCTCGATGAGTCTTTTGACTCCTTGGAGGCCTGAATAATAATAATAATAATAATAATTTATACCCCCCCCCAAACATATATTTTACATCTTACTTAATTTCTGTTTACAAGTTAAGTTTCATAACTATGGAATTATCAGTTAAATTGGAAAAGAGATCAATGCAGCTTGGGGGATTTTTCAGAAACTATTTAGTAGATGCAATGTCTAAATGTATACCATGGGTGAGAAGGTTAAATAAGGTAGGTGTGAGATGGATGAATAAAGAGATTAAGCATGCAATACAGAGAAAAATGCATTGTGGAGGCAGCATAAGAGAAGTGGAAGTAACCAATTTCATGAGGTCTACAAAGATCAGGCAAGGAGGGTGACTTGGTTGGTGAGAGTAGCTAAAGAGAGGTATGAACAGCAGTTAGCTAATGAAGCCAAAAAGAATCCTAGGGGAGTTCTTTCGATATGTAGCCAGCAAAAGAAAAAATGATTATGGAAGGATGACATTGATTGGAGGAAATGGTATAAAGACAGCTGTTGCAGAATGTGTGGTGGAGATACTTAATGAGCAGTTCATAAAGATCTTTCAATCTTGTGAATGTGACTTCATGGAGAGATTAAGAGCAGTTGATGATGGGGAGGAGAGACTGACTGTAAGTGAGCAAGAGATGTTTGGGAAGTTGAGTAAACTAGATGTAAATAAGGCTGTGGGACTTGATAATATATCACCGCGTATTCTGAAGGAATGTGCCAAAGAGTTGACACCTGCCTTGACATATTTTTTTTAATATGCGTCTTGCACTTGGTCAAGTTCCTAAGGAGTGGAAGGAGGGCAAGATTGTGCCACTTCATAAAGGAGGTGATCGAACTCAAGCATGAAAGTATAGGCCTATCTGTGTGTCAGGTGTTGTGGTTAAGTTGTTGGAGAAGCTTGTGAGAACTAGGATCCAGAGTTGGGTAGACAACAATGGTATAATCTTTGATGGACAGCATGGATTTGCTAAAGGGATGTCATGTTTTAGTAATCTACTTACTTATTACAATAAAGTGACCGCTTCCTTGGACAGAGGAGAAGGATACACAGTAATATACTTGGATTTCGCAGAAGCTTTTGATAGAGTACCTCATGATAAGTTGACAGTCAAACTAGAGCAGATGGGGTTGGATATTAGATTAGTGCATAGGCTTCGAGACTGGCTATCTGATAGGTATCAAGTTGCGTATGGGGGTGCAATATCCAGGAAAAGGAAAGTCACTAGTAGAGTGCCTCAGGGGTCTGTTTTAGGGCCATTACTATTTAACTTGTATATTAATGATATTGGCGAAGATTTGGATGGAGATATTCAGTTGTTTGCAGATGATGCAAATTTGGGACGAACCATAAAGAGTAGTGAAGATGTTGTGGCCTTGCAAGAAGACTTGAATAAATTGAGTGATTGGGCACGGAAATGGGGATGCGAGTTCAATGTTGCAAAATGTAAGGTTTTAAAATTTGGAAAACAAAGATGGGATGCAGAATTTATGCTTGGTGAGAATGTATTGTTGGAAGTAGAGGGAATAAGAGATCTGGGGGTGATAGTGGATAAGGATCTAAAATTTAGGGGACACATCGCCAAAATTGTGAAGACAACACAAAGACTTCTGGGAATGATGCGGAGGATACTGATGTGTAGAAGTAGGGAGATTCTTGTTCCATTGTATAAGGCTTTGATTAGGCCACACATGGACTATTGTGCCCAGATTTGGTCACCTGGTTTTCAGAAGGATGGAGAGATGTTGGAAAGGGTCCAAAGGCGACTGACTAAGGTAGTTTCTGGCCTCTGGAATGTCGAGTATGAGGAAAGATTGAGAGGATGTAATTTGCAGAGTCTAGTGGAGAGAAGGAAGAGTGGAGATATGATAGAGACCTACAAGTTGGTGAGGGGTTGTTATATCAGTGGTGGAGAAGGTCTACAGAGAATAGTGGGAGATCAGGGGAGAACCAGAGGTCATCCCTGGAAACTGTATAAAGAGGGTGTGAGTATGGGAGTGAGAGGCAGGTTTTTTTTCATGCAGAATTGTGAGTGATTGGAATGCCTTGCCTGAGAGTGTGGTGTCTGCAAAGAGTTTGAATGTGTTTAAGACACGGTATGATGAGATGTGTGTGAGATAAAAGGACCTCCTAGATGAGTCTTTGACTCCATGAGGTCTTGTTTAATAATAATAATAAAATTAAAAATGTCAAGAAATTATAACAGATTAAGTGTAAGCAAACAAAGTACACACATGAAGTTTCTTCACAACTAGTCTACTTGTACATAGAGTCGAAAGACTTCACATTAATTGCCTTAATATCTCATAATACAAAGCACATATCCTTTCAGGTATATAATATGGGTATAATGCTACGCCCTTCCCATAATGCATAGCATTATATGAGTATAATACTATGCATTATGAGAAGGGCCACAACCCAGATCTGTTTGACCTTTATGAGGTCTCATCAGTGTGAGCCTGACCCAGAATAGATACTAATTTTGAAGTAATGCAAAATTCATAATCTATATCTCATATACAAGTAGAGAAATGGTGTGTAATACCTTATTATTAAGACACTCTGGATTAGAGCCAATTGTAAAGTGTTTTTCTTTTGTTATAAATTAAATTAGAATATATATATATATATATATATATGTTAAAAAATCTAGGACTGTTTTGTGTGTAAAATATGTTCACATCTGAACTACTTGCGTATAGAAGCTAATGACTTCATATCACTTGCCTTATTATGTATCCCATAATGCAAAGCACCCCCCCCCTTTCGGACATGTATAATGCTATGCATTTATATTATATTATTTAAATTATATACTTGGTATTGATCCTTTTCCTAAGAATGCAAAACAATGTTTTGTGCATGAAATATATTCACGTCTGATCTATTGTGTATAGAGGCTAATGACTTCATATCACTTGTCTTGATATGTATCCCATAATGCAAAGCATACTCCGATGTGTATAATACTATGCATAATGGGAAGGGCCACTACCCAGACCGGTTTCCACCTTTATTGAGGTCTCATCAGTGGGAGCCAGACCTGGGAGAGATACCAAGGTTGAAGTAATGCAGGAGTCAAATGTATCTCATATTATTATTATTCGTGACACCTCCAAGGATTCCAAAGACTCATCGCAGGAGGACACCTACTATACAACACTCAGTCTCCACTACTGCACCGACCCTCTACTACCAATCACCTACATCAATGCTATCTACTGCCCACCACCAGTATTTTTGTCTGTAAATTGCGTGTGTTCTAAAGTAGCCAAAAGGTGCTCGGCCTTATTAATAAAAATTCTCTGGATGAGAGAAAGATTTTTACCTTGGGTTTATTATATATTAAAGATACCAAGGTTTAAACCCAAGGTATCATTGTACAGTTATCTCAGGTGGGGGAGGAAGACTAAAATCTCTGCTTTTGATTGTAAGAGAAAAAAAAGTCTTTCAGTTAATCCCATGATATAGAAATAATTCTACACCACCAGCAAATGCTCTATTTGATCTAGTAAAAAAAGTAATCCCGTAATGCAGATATTAACTGCACTACCAGCAATCTTAATATTTACTTTAAAAAAATCTAGTGCTAGTGGGGGCGAAACCAGCACAGTAAAATAAAATCAAAGTGAAAAAAGCAAACAAAAAAAAACCAAAGTACTTATTTTGCCAAAATCCGAGCTGTTGTCAGTGGGAGCAGACACAGAAGTGATTTCAAGGTTGAAGTAATGCAGAAGTCATATTTCCATATACAAGTAGTCAAAAGGCATCACACCTTATTACTAAAATACTCTGGATTAGAGATAGATGTTGGAAGTTTTTTCACTTCATTATACTATAAATTAAAGATATCAAGAAATTATGTACTTGGTTTCATCCTTTATCCAAGTTTAAGCAAACAAAATTTATACATGAAGTTGCTTCATGTGTGATGGAACTGAAGTTGACTGATGTTTGTACACAAAACACTGGTGATAATTCTTATACATTTTGTTCTTACTGCTGACTTCAGTGTTTATATTGATAAAGAAAATTTTACATGTGATTTATTTACATAAGTTGGATCTTTATTCAAAAACACAACATATACATAATTTTAACATGAGAATTTCAATGTCAGCTTTACTGTTTTGCCATTGGAATGGCTAAATTTAAAATAAATCATTTGATTCATCGTGATAGAACTGAAGTTGACTGATTTTAAAAAAGTTGTCTTTTTAAAGATAAATATTCCTTCATTAAATGTAAGTGTTCCATTAATTTGGGGGATGTATTAATTTGTTTACCATAGGATTTGTTTTTCTGGATATAAATTTATCAATAATAAGAAAAATAAAATGCCAAAATACTGAATGCAGGTACGAGAAATTTCAAAAAATTTTTGAAATTTATGAAGTAACTAGTTTCCATTGTTAAGATTGATTGCAATCAGATGTCTTCTATACTGTTTGGTGTTTCAGAATCAAAGCTGCTAAATATGCTATAAAATAGCATTGAACTTTTTCAGTGTTCCATTGCCTTCTTTGATATCTGAATACAGTGCAAAAATAGTAGGGAACAAGTAATCTTCTTTTGAGTTAGATCTATTAGACAAAGAATGTTAACAACAGTCATGCATTGGCAGAAATGATTGTCATCAAAGTTCCAAATGATTGATATTTAAGACTGATATATTCAGTGCTACCTTCTCTCTTTGTTAGCCTTCGTCATGTGAAATGGCTCCATTTTCTCTCCTACTTGAGTCAGTAACTGATTTATTCAAATTAATTAATGTTTTGAAGGTTGGATTTATTCATATTAAATCTATATACTGCCAAGTGATCTTTTTTAAGTTTTGTACAAAATAGGTTATATATTTTTAAAAAAAAAAAAAAAAGTATAAATATTTTCTATTATCAAATGTCGATCAACCTTGTTACTTTCCTTTGGTTTCATTACAAATATAAAAGTAACATTGTTTTGATTTCATCCTGATCATTCTTTATAAAAGTCTTAACAACAGCTTATCTACATAAATGAATGTTATAGTTTATCAATAGTGATCCACATACATTTGTTAATTTCAGAGGTAGATGTTATTGTTACCCTTCTCCCAAAACATAACTATCAGATTTATGAGGAAAAAAAAAAGTTCTCTCTGACAACATTTTAATGTGAAGCTAAAATTCCTAGAGTAAAGCTATAAGCAATTTTGCTTGAGTGAATTAAAAGTTTGTACTTTTCATAAGTACTATATATTTGAAATTTCAAAACTGGAATAATACAAGTCTTCTCACAATTTTTGATTTATAATAGCCAAAATTTTTGAATTTCTACCAGTTTGAATAAATACACTGAAATTAACATTTTCCTCAGGATGTTTATCATTTTATGGGAAAAAAAAAAAAAACTTTTTATGCCTTAATACAGCACGGTTTTAGATTTGGCTGTTTTCTTTCAAGTATGGATCAGTATCTGCCCCATACTACTGAAGAAGTTTCAGTTCATATTTACAGATAGAATTAAAATTTAAAAAAATCCATGTCGTCACCAGACTTCACATTTTTTGACAGGATTCATGGGTGATCCAAGACTACAATTAAACTCACTTGCAAACTCTGGAAGATTAGAAAATGGTCCAATCACTCTGTGAGGGAAAAGGAAAAAAAAAATAATCAAAAATACAAATATATAAAAATAAAAAAATATTAAAATTATAAAGAAAAACAAAGTATAGTCACTAGTAGTGTGCCTCGGGGGGGGGGGTCTGTTTTAGGGCCATTGCTGTGTAATCTGTAAGTTAATGATATTGGGTAAGACTTGAATGGGAATATTCAGTTGTTTTGTGATGCAAACTTGGGAGGAACCAAGGAGTAGAGAAGATGTTATGGCTTTACAAGAAAACTTTAAAAAGCTGAATAAATTCGCATACAAGTCGGGATGCCAGTTCCCTGTTATTACTATTATTATTCAGAACCTCCATAGAGTGACGACTCATCGTGGGCGGCCCACCTTAGAAAACAGTATCATACGCTTGAATCCATTGACCATGCATATTGTCACCACTCTATCATGCAATGCATTCCACTGTTCAATCATCCTCCATGCAAAGAAACCACTCCTTACTCTATTGCTCATGACTTCCTTTCACAACTTCCAGGGATGTCCTCTTGTCCTCAATCCTTTCCAAAGTTCCACCAAACAAAAGAACTCCCCAGCGTCAACCCTATAACTATCTCAACAGTTTAAAAGTCTCAATCATTTCACCTCTCCTATCTACCAAACTCTTGGGGAATGGAAATGGGGATGAGAGTTCAATGTTGCAAAATGTAAGGTTTTAAAATTTGGAAAACAAAGATGGGATGCAGAATTTATACTTGGTGAGGATATATATTGTTGGAGGTGGAGGAAATAAAGAGATCTGGGGGTGATAGTGGATAAGGATCTAAAATTTAGGGGATGCATAGCCAAAATTGTGAAGACAACACAAAGGCTTCTGGGAATGATGCAGAGGACACTGACATGAGAAGTAGCGAGATTCTTGTTCCGTTGTATAAGGCTTTGATTAAGCCACACATGGACTATTGTACCCAGATTTGGTCACCTGGTTTTCAGAAGGATGAAGAGATGCTGGAAAGGGTCCAAAGACGACTAAGGTAGTTTCTGACCTCTGGAATGTAGAGTATGACGTGAGAAGTAGGGAGATTCTTGTTCCGTTGGATAAGTCTTTGATTAAGCCACACATGGACTATTGTACCCATATTTGGTCACCTGGTTTTCAGAAGGATGAAGAGATGTTGGAAAGGGTCCAAAGACGACTAATTAAGGTAGTTTCTGACCTCTGGAATGTAGAGTATGAGGAAAGATTGAGAAAATGCAATTTGCAGAGTCTGGTAGACAGGAGGAAGAGGGGAGATATGATAGAGACCTACAAGTTGGTAAGGGGTTGTTATAAGATTAATGCTGGAGAAGTTCTACATAAAATAGTGGGAGATAAGGGGAGAACCAGAGGTCATCCCTGGAAACTGTATAAAGAGGGTGTGACTGTATGAACTGTATAGAGTAGGGGAGTGAGAGGCAGGTTATTTTTGTGCAGAGTTGTGAATGATTGGAATGCCTTGCCTGAGAGTGTGGTATCTGCAAGGAGTTTGAGTGTGTTTAAGACACAGTATGATGAGCTGTGTGTGTGATAAAAGGACCTCCCAGATGAGTCTTTGACTCCATGAGGTCGTGAGGTAATAGTAATAAACTCTGGATTCCATAATCCCTCAACCTATCCTCGTAACTAACATTGTACAGCCCTGATATCATCTTTGTAATCTACACCTATGCACTCTTTCCATGGTTAATTTATCCCCTTCAAATCCTGAGGACCAAATTTGAGTAGAATAGTCCAAGTGTAGTTTGATCAGGGCTTCATACAATGGATGACAACTCTTTTATCTCTGATCATGACTTATTTTGAATGGTATTAACAACAAAAGAACTATTTTATAAAAAGATGTTTTATTATTTTGCTTATATTTCACTGAGTTTTAAATCGGCATCATCAGAGCACAACACAGCATGTGTATGCAATAGCAAGTGAAACAATACAATTGTAACAGGCAACAGATCTAAAGTTCTATTTTGGCACCTTCTAATATTGTAGGAAAAAAAAACAAAACATTACAGCTATGTGGGAGTTAAGATAAGTCTCCCAAATTTTCACCTGCCTTTCAGATTAATCACTATCTTTTTCCATTTACAGAAAGCCAACACACACACAGGAAGATATTTACATAAACAATTACATCATCATCCAGTCCAACAGTATGGTATTTTAAAAACACTTTTGCACAGAGCCATTTGTTCTAACGATATAGCTCTGTCCACAGAACTCATATCTGCACCATACTTTCTTGGCCAATGGCTACAATTCCTACAAAATAGAATACTACATAGCCCCATTACTTCCTCCTCTAATACACAGGAACACAATAGAAGTTGTTACCATTTCTATTTTCCTGTGTCAGAGGTACATCCGAAAAAATAGCCAAAGTACTAATGAAACATGGCCTTCATATCACATTCAAACCTCATGTTAAATTAGCAATTCTGATTCGCTCACCTAAGGATAAACTTCACCCTCTAGCACACCCTTGAGTGTATGAATATGGTTGCATTAATTTGCTAAAAATTTGGGAGACTTATCTTAAGAGCATCTCCCCATAGCTGTATGGGATATTTTTTTTTATCCCCTATAACATTAGAGGTTGCCAAAATAGGACTTTAGATTTGTTGTCCATTACAGTTGTATTGTTTCACTTACTCACTGTCGCATATACATGCAGTGGTGTGCTCTGATGATACTGATTTGAAATTCAGCAAAATATAAACAAGTTAATAAATATCTTTTTATAAAATAGTTCATTTGGTGTTGTTAATACCATTAAAAATAAGTCACGAATAACTGTCAACACCTAAGCTTATCTGTTAGATCTTTTATCTCTGCTGGTTTCAGTATTGTAGCAATACTGAGTCATTTGGTTACTTTCACCTTTGCAATGTTTCTTGAATTTTAGGTTCCTATCAGTCATCACTTCAGTTCCTTTGTCTCCATTCCTCCAACACAGTATGCAGCTTCCCATTGATTATATAGTTAGTATATGCCAAACTCCAGTCTGAATTAAAGTGAACTCCCCATTCATTTTCCCATTCCTAACTCCACTTTATTCAAATTCACTTGCAGGACTACCACATTTGCATTATTACTAATAACCTTTCCCAGCTTCACATTATCTGCAAACAAATGAATATCCCCCAGCAATCTAATGATATAAGTTAAACAGTACAGGTCTCGGTATTGATTGTCCTCCGTAACTATTTTCATGACTTTGCTCTATCTTACAGGTCTTATTCATGTCACTGTTCCTACGATTTACTCTTAATTGCATTATCATTCAGGATGGAGGTAATCCAAGTTAACCGAATTAAATATTACCTGTACAATGATGTCTTATATTTTTCTATCGACCCCTAACAATGTTATATCGACCCTTGGGGGGTCAATATCGACCACTGATCTAGAGTCTAGATGTATCCAGAGCATACATCTAGACTCTAGATGTATGTTCTGATCAAAGTTATATGGTGGAAATCTCCACTCATCATCATCCTTCTTACCATTCTAACAGTATGCCATGTGGTTTTTGCAACGTGTCCTTGTGCTTCTTGTCTCTCATTTATTACTCCACATCTCAAATCCCATTGATCTTATGAGTTCCCCTAATATGTATGTAACACTACACTTCACTTCTAAGCAAAGGGCAAAACTTTGCACTTATCAACATTATCAGCATGTACAAATGCCAGCTCTTTAAATCTTCCCGAAAGAAATTGTCATTGGCACTGTGTATAATTCTGATGAATTTTCATCAGACTACAACTGAAAACCATCTTTCCCACTACCAATATTTCCACCCATTTTTTGTTCACTATGTCACACTGTTCTGTCTTTAAATGCTCTAATCTATCATCTCTCTCTCTCTCACACACACACACACACACACTTCAGTACTCTTTCTTTTCATACCTTCTCGCAGTCCATAAGTTAATTCAGATTTCTGATGCATACATAAAGCATTCCTCACAACATATCCATTAGGAAATCTAACCAGCAGCGATGATTGTTATATAAGTAACCCAAATCAACACAGGAAACATCACAAAACAACTCCTATATCCAATTTTAAAAAACACTATACACAAATTAAGACACAATAATTGTATTATTTCTTCAGTTACTCTAGTTACACAATACGTGTGTGTGAGAGAGAGTGAGTGATCTGCCTTACCTGAACTCGTGAGGACTATGGGCACCAGTTAAAATTCGCAGTTTTAATGCTTCTGGTCTATACTTTCCACACCATACCTTAAAAGAAGCAAAAATTATGTTTAAGAATAAAAACAATATACAATATATAATAAATTATATATTTAAAGTTATATACAGGTATCCCTCAATTAATGGGGTTAATTAATCCCTCGATGTTACTGCGTATATCAAAATCGCGTTAATCAAATCTAATAATGGTAAAAATTACAATTCGTCCATGATTCATTACTGTATTAATAATTCATTTTATATATACAATATATAATAAATTATATATTTAAAGTTATATACAGGTATCCCTCAATTAATGGGGTTAATTAATCCCTCGATGTTACTGCGTATATCAAAATCGCCTTAATCAAATCTAATAATCAATGGTAAAAATTACAATTCGTCCATGATCCATTACTGTATTAATAATTCATTTTATATGGTACTCTTTTAGGAAAGATAAAATATGAATGCAAAGTAAATGTTTAATAAATGCTTCCATCTACATTATTTACTGCAATTTTTTTATCAAAAGAAGTTATCAAGAGTCGTTTGAACAGTTTTAGTTTTTATCTTATCGGCATAAATTCTACGATAACAAGCAAAATGACTCTCCAGACCTCGGCAAACAAGCAATAAAACATAAAGAAAAAACACTGCAAATATAATACATGATGATACAAATTAAGTGTATGTTGAATCCAACATTATTTCACAGCCGAATATAGAAACTACAAGAGTTTCGTGCCGAATATATAGAAACTAAAAGTTTCGGCGGATAGCAACCTTATGGGCAACTCATAGTAAAGGTGGAGTAAGCTCCAGATCACTTTCCTTAGTATTTTCCATAATGTAAAGCACATCTCCTAGAGGACATGTATGATAAATAAGCCTTTGGCTCTCTATTTCAATAATACATGATGGTTTATTTATTTTCAGTTACAATCTAGAAATTATTGAACAAGGAATTAAAAAAAAACCAATATACTGACATCGGAGGTCGCGGTATCTCTCAGATACAATTTACTGTCAAATATCACAAACCTTTACATAACGTGTTAAACCAAACTGACAGCAAAAAACAGTGCGGAATATCACTCATGACATATGAATGCACAGCTACTTGTGACTTCCAAGCTATACACTGAATTGTGTAAGAATATTTATATTAAACATTTTGCATGTATCTGTCAGATCAGCTGAGAACTCCACAGAGTTAAAGGCGTGTTAATCAAAATTCTTGCCACGTATATCAAGGGATTGTTGCAATTAATTTCGCCGCATTAATCAAATCCCCTGTTAAGCAAGGGATACTTGTATGTGAATTGTGTTTATAGTCATTTAAAAATTTCATGTATTCACATTAATAACATACACATCACATGGGAATCTAATGCTGGATGCAGAAAAGATTGTGATGAAAAGATTGACTGCATTCAACTTATGACCTTTTATTTCTTGTGCAATTTTTGACTATCGTGAATGCAAAGTTACAAAATGTTATATTATTGGCTCTCTATCTCAGTTATAAGAAGCAAATAAAAAGAAATATCCATTGTCATCAAATTCCTGATATTACTCAGAATGGGTGTACAGGATACTATGGTAATACCATGATTTAGTTTGCATATTAACCTCATATCCATAATTTTCTTCCAAATTAAGCTGCCACATCTGCTAAAATAGCCCTGCTTACACATCTTTGAATATTAACAATGTCAGATTCTTTCCAGATATCTTAATGAGTTAGAGCAATTGAGGCACTGGATATGAGGAATAAGAGTTGGTAGTGCTAGTAGACTTGGTTGGAAATAAGGAGAATATAAAAATGGATATCAGGAGGTGGTTGGTGAGAATAAAAGATAATAGTTTGATAGAAAAGGTATAAACAGTAATCAAAGAGTCGAGGTGGTAATCAAAGAATATTAATGGTATATTAGCAGATGTGTGAAGAGAAAGGTGTGCAGTTTGTAAATGCGTAGGAAGAGTTTGAGGGACAACTACCTAAGGAAGTATGCAACAGAAGGCATGCGAGGATCAAGAGTCTTAGATTTGATCAACCTCATCAGAGGATATAAATCAATCACCATCTATTTGGTGAGACTGCCTATGAAATGATTACCTAGATAGTTGTCAGCTATATGAGGACTCCTGTGAGGAAAAGATATATATGTGTGAACTCCAAGATTTGTGTAAGCTCAAGAGACAGCATACAGCTATGTCATGGAATGAGTTGATTGGAAAGGAGATCGATGCTGCTCGGGTGCTATTCGAGAACTATCTGGTAGACACAATATCTAAATGTATTCTGAAGGTTAGCAGGTTAAATAAGGTTGGTGTAAATTGAATTAATGAAGAGATTAAGCATGTAATCTGGAGGAAGAAAGTATTACGGAAGCAGCATAAAATGAGTGGAGATAATCAGCTCCATGAGGAGTACAAAAAAACAGGCAAGGAAGGTAACTTGGTAAAGGTAGCAAAAGTTGCAGTATGAACAGCACTTAGCTAATAAAACAAAAAAAAAAAAAAAAAAAAATCAGGAGTTCTTTAGATACGTAGCCAGCATAAGAAAGAATGATTATTGAAGGATGATATTGATCGATGAAAATGGTAAAGAATATGATTCTGCTATTGATGCCATCTGTTTGAGTCCCTTAATTTTTCTCAGAACTCAAGCATTGATCAAATTTTTGTAACACTTCTCAGATTCATAAGTTAAATATTGTTTGAATGCTGTCTTGTGTGATGTTAGTTTAGTGTTTATCCAGTGCTTTTTTTGGGATGGCATGCAGCAGCACATTGTCCTGGCACCTTTACTAACAGTGACATCACACATGAATATATATCATGTCGCTGTTAATAAATAACCTGTGCATAAATAACTGAAATATTGTTCTGTAAGCTCTTCACTGATAATGCAGTTAATGTTTTCCATGTTTCTACCTTTAGCAGTCTTTGTCTTTTTATTACTAATTTTCATGCCAAATTTGTTACAGCAATTTTTCAATTATTTAAAGAATCCTGACGATGTACTAGATTTATTTAATAATATAACATTGTCTGATATAAAGTAAAGAGCTAACATGAATAACTCCAATTTGGATATCAGCTTTGATACCACTTTCCTTTATAATGTGATCCATATAAGAGTGGTGATGATAGTGTACATTCTGATTTTACACCTTGATTTTATATCATCTTATCTTCCTGCACATTCTTCAGTTCTAACTTCTGACTTTCAGCTTGACACATCCTGTTTACATCATATGATTGTAGTATTCTGAACAGCATTTTGCTTGGCACCTTATCACAAGCCTTTTCCAGATCTTCTTCTATGGTTCTTAATGTGCTCTCATAACCATTCAAGGTATTCATAACCATTCTTGACTATCATAACCATGATTCCAGAATGAGGTAATTAGCCTTATTCCTGTAAATATTGTAAATTGCATGTGTTCTCTTGGCAGGATTACCTGATTGCAGGATGAAAAACCAGTTTTCTGGATAAAAACCCTAGCACCTTCATATGAAACTAGCTAACTCACCTTCACTTAAAAAGTTCTCATAAAGGTTGTCACATCCTAGATAGGATGTGAATCCAAACCTAGATCTGTTCAGCCAAAGGGAATCGTTCACTGAAACTGACTGAGCTACATAATTTATAGTTGCCAAGAAATTATATTCTTGTTTAATGCTTTATCCAAATTAAGCAAACAAAGTTTGCACATGAAGTATTGACTGTTGACTTTCACATCATTGTCTTAGTAGGCATACCTTTTCCAGATCTACATTACAAAACCTACATGGATCCTGTTATATTTCTATGATTTCTGTCATAAAGTGAAAATCTGATCCTGACCTTACCTGAAACACTCAGTAGAAAAATTCTTCTGCAATTCCATAATATGACCTTTAGACCATGCCTTTTGAATTATTCACAAAGCACAGTCTAAAGATCAACTGCTTGTTAAATATCATCTAATCCACCACATTTCCAGTGTCTAATAGTTTCTTCTTACTAAAGTACTGATATGTACTCTTTCCAAGGTTAATTTATTCCCTTCAAATCCTGGGGACCTAATCTGAGTACAGTAATCCAGGTGTGATCTCATCAGGGCTTTATACAATGGAATCGCAACTCTTCTATCTCTGCTGTGATCAGTATTACTCACATTCTATAATAATGTTACCATTGAGCTAGACAAGGGGGAATAGATAAACACCATGATACTTTTGGATTTTGCTAAGGCTTTTGACAGGATACAGTATGGAAAACTTGCATTAATTGGAGAATATGGGATTGGATTATAAAATATGGCTTGAATAAGAGGATAGCTGACTGATGGATATCAAAAAGTGGTATATGGGGAATGCGAGTCTGCCGGATTTAAGGTAACCAATGATGTACCACAAGGATCAGTCCTTGGTCCACTGTTATTCAATCTTTACATTAATGACATCAGGACAGATTTGACAGGCAACATGCAATTATTTGCTGATGATACAAAAATAGTAGGGTATATAGAATGCAGCACTTGCAGACTGATTTGAATAGGTTGGAATTGTGGGCATGTGAAAATGGCTGTCATTTCAATGTTAATAAATGTCAAGTCATGCACTTTGGTGTAATTAGATATCCAATGTTGTATTATGTTGGTGGGATTATGATAGAAAAACTGATCAGGCCAGGGAAATGTAATGTAACTTTTGAGTAATATGAAAATGATATTTTCACATTACTCAAAAGTAATGTTATCTTATTTCAATTTCTAAAAAAAACATATTTACTATTCAAAATAGTGTGCATATAGCCAAGATTGCAAATACAACTCAAAAGATAATTGCAATGCTGAAACGAACTTTCACATGTAAAGATGTCATTTTGCCTCTTTACAAGGCCTTGATAAGACCTCACTTGGACTATTGCACAGGTCTGGTCTCCTGGTTTCCGTGGTGATTCTGATATAGTGGAGAGAGTGTCAAGAATGATGCCAAGATTGTTGAATACTGTTTATGAAGACAGATTAAGAATTTTTAGACTGCAGATACTAGCAAACAAGAGAAAGAGGGGTGATATGATTGACTTAAAAATTTCTGAAAGTGTCATACAGGATTTCAGTTGATGGAATTTTTGATTTTATGGATGGTGGGGGAAGGAGAAGAGGGCATCATTGGAAGGCTGAGAATGAATGTCTCCAAGAAGGGGGTGAGATCTAGATTTTTCTCTCATGGAGTGGTGCATGATTCAAATGGACTGCCATTAAATTCTGTATGTGCAAGATGTGTGAATTAATTCAAAAACAAGTGTGACAGCTGGTGCATGTAGTATGTGGCCTCTCTCGAGGTCTCTCTCTTAATAATAATAATGCATATGGTTGGGAAGCATAGATTTTAGCATCAAGTGTGATGGTGAATAGACTGTACTGCTGGAGAGGGTCATCAGTATGTGAGGACTAAGAATGAATTTAAGATATGCAATAATGGGTATTGTGGCATTTAGGAAGAAGCAACACTGAGTCCCATGATGAGTTTTTATTATAACACACTTCCTCTATGCAGATACATTATCATGATGATGATCTCGTTTCTTTTCACTTTTTTTTTTTTTTTATCTTCTCTGGAGAAATATATTTTAAGAACTGGAAATGAATAGGCAAGTATTTTGATATCCTCTGTTTCACTGTTGATTAATTTTTACAGTATAGATGAGAACACAGACCAATACAAAAAATAACTATTTAACTTATTGCTGATATTTCACTGGTATTCTATCCAGCATCTTCAGAACACAAAAATAGTTTGCCACGGTATGCAAGACAACAATAATCCAGTATAACCATGGGACTAGTTTGAACAACTGTACCGTACAACACAAAGACTAAAGCCTAATTAGGCGCCATCTACATCGAGAAAAAAAAAATGAGAGAGAGAAACCAGGTATTGATTAGGTCTTAAGATGACTATCTCCCAAATCTTTGGCAAATTTATACAGCTATACTTGTTGAGGTTTGGATTTGGAGTATGTTTCAAGGCTTCTGTTGATTCCAAGAACAATCTCTCTGACTTATTAAGGCTTCTGTGCAACACTTTTTTCCAATTGATCCTGTGTGCAGGGGTATCAAAAGCATGATCTGCTAGACCCGATTGCCATAGTGATATTGTCATATGTATTTTTTATGCTCACTGAGGCAGATATCCATAGTTCTTCCTGTCTGTCCATGGTAGGCTCGATCACACGAATACAGCACTTCATAGACTCCTGGATGTGATAAAGAAAAGATTCTGTCCTTGGGTGAACAGATGAGAGTTGCCAATTTGACATAGGGTTTAAATACAGTGCATAGTTGATGTTTATTAAACACTCTAGATATATTTTCAGATGTGTGCCTTTAATGTATGGGATGGTGACAGTTTTGTTGTAGTCTTCTGTTGTAGACAGTGGGGGATTTCTAGGGAGCATTTAGTATTTTGTGTATCTTATGGTGATTATAGCCATTGGCTAAGAGAGCATTGTCATTGGAACAGATTGCTCTAGCTCTGTGAGTTAGTTTTTTTAGGATACCATACTGTTGTGATGGGTGATGGTGTGGTTGTTTGTGTAAATATCTTCCTGTATGTGTGGGTTTTCTATAAAACAAGAATGACAGGAAACCATCTGGAAGATGTGTGATTAGTTTCTCCAGAAAGGGAAGACAGTCATTAGCTTCCAGTTCCATTGTAAAGTGGATTTTTGGATATTGGCTATTTAAATGTGCTAAGAATGCTGTTATATTCAGGCAATGACAATCAAGGAAAAGAAGAAGTAACCATAGTATTCAACACAAAATATGAGGCTCATCTTCTTGAGTGGTGGTAGGCAGTGTCAAGTAGCGTGATTTTGGCAAATATCAGAATGGGGAACTGGACAATGAGACTTATTTGTGCCTATGGTCCCACAGAAGGCTCTACAAAGGTAGAAGTGGAGAAATTTTTTGAGGCTCTAGCGAAAGCTAGCTACTGACACAGTGAAAAAGGAAAAGTTGCTCCTTGTTGGGGATCTAAATAGTAGAGTAGGAAGTGATTGTCAGACATACAAAAATGTTTTGGGAAAATTTGGAGAAAAGAGTAAAACCAATAATAATGGCAAATACCTGTTGGATTTCTGCTCAGGTCATGGACTGGTTATTACTAACACCATGTTCCAACATAAAAATGTGCACAAATTCACATGGAGAGAAGAGTCAAGGAATAAGAAAAGTCTCATTGACTACGTTATTGTTGATAGTGATGTTTTCTCACTGGTGCAGGAGACATCAGAGTGTTTTTGTGCTCTGAAGATGCTGGATAGAATACCAGTGAAATATCAACAATAAATTATTATTACGTGACACCTCCAGGGAGTCCAAAGACTCATTGAGGGAGGACACCTACTCTACATCTCTCTGTCTCCACCGCTCAATCCACCAACGCCATCTACCACCCACCACCACTAGTATCTCCACAGAGAATCGCAAACATTCATACCCACAGTGGGATTCGAACCGGCAGCGTTTTGGCTGGAGAACGGATACGCTAACTGCTCGGCCAACCAGGCTGGCAAGTTAATAAATAGTTGTTTTCACATCGGTCTGTGTTCTCATCTATACCATTAAAATAAATCAATGTGTACAATAAACATATCAGTCTTTCTACACTCTGTTTCCATTGGCATGATGAGAAACAGAAACATTTTATTACATTAGGAAGTATATCAATTTAGGATTGTACACCCTCTGTCCAAAAAGAAACTGAACTTTTCAAAAATATAAGAAACTTGTGGTGCCACCTGTTGTATCTTTTTTGTTGTCGAAAGCGACAAACTTCATTAGTGTTGTGTCAACTGTTTATGATATTTGTTTCATTAGAAGCCTAGTTATAGTGCCAAGAGTGTGTTTTGATGAACGGTCGGTCGTCACGATATTTAATGCCATACGCGACAAATTCTCACTATCAATCACTTGAAAACTTTGGAATAAAACTCAGAATTGACCGTTTGGCCAGGCAGAACGAATTCTTTGTGGATAATGGCCCTTGGAATCATAGAAACAAATCGGCATTGTCTTTACTTTTGACTTCTCCAAGCGACCTTTTTCTGGATGCCCCTATTCTGATGATCTCCACTCAGCACTCTGGCACTTTGTTTTTAGGCTCATACTCAAAACACCATATTTCATCACCAGTAATGATCATTTCAAGGAAGTTTGAGTCCTTACAAGCAGTTTTAATGCGGTCCTTGCAGTGTTCAATCAATCGCACTGACGATTTTGGGTTTTCTTTGATGAAACATGCACTTTTTGGATATTAACTTCGCTCAGTCCAGTTTTTGGACGGCCCGACTTTTCGTCATCCTTAAGTGTCTCACAACCACTTTGAAATCGCTTAAATCCCTCGTAAACTTGAGTATGGGATCAGCATTCATCACTGTATGCTTTTTGAAGCATTTGATGCATTTTGGTAAAACTTTTACCAAGTTTAGCACAAAAGTCAATTGCAGCTCTCTGTTTGAAACTCATTTTCCGACCATTCATCAAAACACACTGTTATTCTTGGCACTATAACTCGGCTTCTAATGAAACAAATGTCATAAACAGTTGACACAATACTAATGAAGGTTGCCGCTTTCAACAACAAAAAGATACACCAGGTGGTGCCACTAGTTTCTTCTATTTTCAAAAGTTCGGTTTCTTTTTGGACAGAGGGTGTATGTGTAAGAATGCATTTGAGACCAGCTCAGTAACAATGGTACCTTTAGTTGGAAAGATCTTGGTTTGAATTTTGTCTAGAAAGATGTCATGCACCTTTTCTAAGGGTATATTGACTGAAGGCAAATAACTACATTCATACAGAAGTGATGAGGTTTTCTCTTCAGAAATTTGGGTATTTCATTCTGCAAACCAGCTAGAAGAACACATAATATATACTGGCCTTCATAGCTTTAGTTACTCCTGCTGTAATCCAACACAAACCAGTTCTTCACCCAAATGCTCACACAAATAACATTATCCTGATCTGTTACTGTTTCTTTGAAGGATGCATGGAATGCATTGCTTTTGTGATCTGAGGATTCAGATAGTGAATGACTTTAAGATAGAATATGATTCTTACTTCATTTTATGAAAGTCCTGTAATAATAATTTTATTATTTTGTTTTTTGTGTTGCTTTAATATAATTTTTGTTCTAGGTGTTTATCAGAACTTTCCAGACCCCCTCATAAAGACATGCACATAAATTATAATATCACAAGAATGAACATAAGTTACCTTCATAACTCTGCTACTAGTATGTTCTTTCTTGTGGATATATCAGTTGCTTTAATATCATTTTGTTCTAGGTTTATCAGAACTTTCCAGACCCTCCCTCATAAGTTCATCTGTTATAAACTGAATGTTACTGTACATTTTGACTAATAGCTTTTAATGGATCTTTACCCACATATATATGCAGTATATTAATTAGTAACAAAGCAGAGGACCTACATGAAAATTTGAATAGATTGGTGATACCAACACGATATGTCTAAATGCCAAGTATTGTACGTTAAAATTTTCACCTGAAGGATTGGGCAGTAGTTAGTTATGAGGATCAGCTGAGGGAATGTGGACTGTAGAGTTTGGTGGATAGAAGAAGGAGAGGTGATGTGATTGAGACTTTTAAACTGTTGAGAGGTGGTTACAGGGTTGACAATGGGGAGTTCTTTCACTTGGTTGAACAGCGGGAAGGAGTGATGACAAGAAGCCATCCCTGGAAGTTACGCAAGGAAACCGTGAGCAAGAGGGTGAGGAGTGGTTTCTTTGCATGGAGGGTGGTTGAGCCAGGAATGCATTGCCTGATGGAGTGGTGAGAGTGAGAACGGTCAATGAGTTTAAGGAGTGGTAAGACTTTGTGTTTCTCAGGGGGGGGGGACCTCTCCTCGATGAGTCTTGATAGACTTTGGGTTTCTTAGGAAGGACCTCCCACGATGAGTCTTTTGACTCCATGGAGGTCTGAATAATAATAATAATAATAATATAATAATAATAATAATATATTAGGATGGAGAAGAAAGCAGACAAGAGATTTAAGAGTTCTAAATGACAGGAAGTTGAAGTTCAGGGAATACTTCAAAGGTAGTGAACAATGGGGAATTGCTTCAGTAGTGAGAAGAACAAGAAAAATTTGAGATAATGAAGAAGTACCATTGCATGATCATAGATCATATTTGGACTACTGTGTACATATTTAATCACTTTTTGATGTTGGAGAAATGAGGAAATTCTAGAGAGATAGTTCAGAAATTAGAATAAAGGTATATGGCTATGAAACTGTTGTAGATTGGCTGGGAGAATCTGCAGACTAGAATAGAACTTGGCAAACAGAAGAAAGAGGAGAAATAACATGATTTACACACATGAATTGTTGAGTGGACTTTCTATAACTCTTTTCACTCCACACAGGTCCACCTATATTAATAAGTTTAATAATAATTTTATTATACATACATTTGCTGCACTAATCCAAAATAGCTGATTAGGTGTATATTTGAGTCCAGGTAAGGAATCTTCAAGCCCATGATCTTTCACCCAAGATTTGTATGCCTATATGAAAAAGGGAGAAAAAATGTTATATAAAATTTATGCTTTGCAAAATTCGCATACACTGGGAATAAGTAAAATAGCATATTACTTATTACAAAATAAATAAAACAAACACATAAGGAAAGTCGTAAAACTAATTTTAATAATATTTCCACGCGTCATCACCAGGAAGAATAAACACTTTTAAAAGCAAGAAACATAAAATGACACAGGAAATTAAAAGCTAATTATCAGATGTGTGCAAATGGATGGAACAGAAATTCACTAAAGTATTTTCCTCTGGTTCTCCTGCTGTTGCAAAAGTTTTCTAATAGCTACTTAAAACTTTTGCAACAGCTACTTGCCCAATCAGCTTGAGTGAAAGTTTGCCAATAGAAGCTGCAGGGTGTGGTGCATTCTAAAAGAAAGGCAGCCCATAGATAAAGCTCATGTTAAGTAATACTACATTACAGATAGTGTGAAAAGTAGTGCCCATTATATTCCTCTCATGTATATTTTAAATCATGTTATGAAACACCTATAATTATGTTCTGTTAGTAGAGAATTTACTGCAGCATGCTGACTTTGAATCTGTATCTTTCAGTGTGTGAAGTTGATTTGAGCCTACAGTCTTCTTCTTCCTCCTCTATGCATTTATCCCACTTCCAATGCAGGGTCCGCGTGTTACATTTTGATGCGACTTTTTGTTAGTACGACCTCCAACCAGCCTGCCGCTTGGGGGGGGGGGGTTTTTGACTGTAGCGGCATGTGTTCACATGCTGGGGGGAAAACCCTGCTGTCCACGCCCAAGACCAGCTAACTTGGCTATGGCTGAGAAAGATCCTTGAGCTCCTCACGTCGTAGATGGGAATCGACCTAGGACACTCCTTCCCCAGGCATATGGTTGCGAAGGACATAGCCACTAGGCTAACCGTGTGGACTGATTTGAGCCTACAGTATTCCTTAAAAATTCCCATAAAAAGAAATCAATTAAGATAAGGTTTGACTACTGATGAAGCATGTATGTCAAATACACCAGTTGCGTTTGTCTTGTTGAAACCATGTTTTAGGTTTTCTGATGATAATATTTTCGTTAATTGTTGTTGCACAATTACAACAAATTGCTCACTGTTGACTGGCTGATAAAAGAATCAAAGATTTGCTTTTTTTGTAATACTGCACAGCTTTCTTGAAGTCTCATAATTTCTGAGGATTATCCTGTTTCACCTAATCAGTAAATCTGATAAACCTACTCATTTGGAGCCATGTTGTTTCTGTTCAAAACCAGTTATCCAGGTTCTCTGATGTAAATATGTCTAAATATAATGGTGAGGAAACTTCAAAGTTTCCTCACCATTATATTCCATGAACCTGAAAATGCAGATGGTACTATACATAACTAATATAATAGAGTAGAAGCAAACGTTTTCAAATAAAAAAAAAATTTAGTTAAGAATTATGAATTTTTGACATTATCACTCATGATATAAACATCTCCAGCGAAGCACAGAATAAACCTTACATATTAATTAATGTTTTTTTTTTTTTACTTACTTTTTTATGGTGATCCTAAACACGAGAGATTATTCAGCCTATATATATAATATGCTATGATATTAATGTAGCTTGGTGAATTTGTTTTTTATTGTAAATTAAATATCATTCCCTTTTCGCATAAGGCAAGTATATATTATCATATCATACATATAATTTTAAATGAAATTTTCACATTACTCAAAAGTAATGTTATCTTATTTCAATTGCATACTCTATGGGAGGAGTTATACTGGAGGAAGTTGGGGAGACAAGAGATCTGGGGTTGATGATTGATAGAAACCTGAAGTTTAGGGGACATATTGCAAAGGTGGTAAAGGTAACACAGAAGATTGCTGCAATTATGAGAAGGACACTGACCTGCAGAGATAAGAGGGTTATCATTCCGTTGTATAAGTCTCTGATCAGACCACACTTGGATTATTGTTCTCAGATTTGGTCCCCAGGATTTGAAGGGGATAAATTAACTGTGGAAAAGATACAAAGACGGATGACAAAGATGGTCTCAGGACTGTACAAGGATAGTTATGAGAATCGGCTGAGGGAATGTGGACTGCAGAGTTTGGCAGATAGAAGAAGGAGAGGTGATATGATTGAGACTTTTAAACTGTTGAGAAGTGGTTACAGGGTCAACACTGGGGAGTTCTTTCACTTGGTTGAACAGGTTTCTTTGCATGGAGGGTGGTTGAGCCAGGAATGCATTGCCTGATGGAGTGGTGAGAGTGAGAACGGTCAATGAGTTTAAGGAGTGGTAAGACTTTGTGTTTCTCAGGGGGGGGGACCTCCCCTCGATGAGTCTTGACAGACTTTATGTTCTTAGCAAGGACCTCCCACGATGAGTCTTTTGACTCCATGGAGGCCTGAATAATAATAATAATTTTTAAAAAACCTATTTACTATTAAAAATATTCCACATTACATAAAATGGGTTGGTTTCTTTGCCAGGATGCATGTATGTCAATGCCTAGTGATATCTCAATTTTATTGTTATTATCTGAGACCTCCAGGGAGTCAAGGACTCATCGAGGGAGGCTATGAATCACTGAAACCAGCTGTCGCACCTTCCCTTAAATTCATTCACACTAGATGCACACACTCACTATCCCTAAAGGCAAACTATTCCACTCACTCACTGCTCTCTGGGAGAAAAACCTAGCTTTTACCCCTTTCTTAATTGCAAAGAAATTTAACTTCCATGGATGTCCCTATGTTCTCTCCCAACTGTCTATATAACGAAAAATTTCATCTGATGATAATCTTTAACACCCATTCAAAAGTTTATACACCTCTATCATATCACCCCTCTCTTCTCCTGTTAAATACAGTCTGCAGTCCACATACTCCCAATCTGCCCTCATAATCTAAATTCCAGGCCAAGTGGTTAGCATATCCGCTCTACAGCCAAAAGGCTGAGGGTTTGAATCCCACCATGGGCATTGATGTTTGTGATTCTCTGTGAAAACACTAGTGGTGGTGGAGGTTGACAGTAGATGGCGTTAGTGTAGATGTTGAAGGTAATTGCGAGTGGTAAAGACGGAGAGTTGTAGAGTAGATGCCTCCCTTGATGAGTCTTTGGACTCCCTGGAGGTGTTACATAATATAACTCATCTTTTTGCCTTTTTTACAGCTTCTTTATCCCCTTGAAACCTGGGGGGACCAAATCTGCATGCAATAATCCAGGTGTGGTCTTATCAAAGCCTTATAAAGAGGCAAAATGACTTCCTTATCCTTACATGAGGTTCACTTCAACATCACAATTATCCTCTGAGTGATATTTGTAAGTTTTGGTATGTGACCTTTGAACCTCAAATTGCTACCCACCAATACACCAAGATCCCTTGCTCCTCAATTTCTTGTAGCATAACCCCACTAATATAATATGCCACTGGAACTCTCATCATGCCAAAGTGTATAAACTTTACACATACTAACATTAAACTGATAGTCATTTTCGTTTGCCCAAATTTCCAGCCTATTCAAATAATTTTGTAAGTGCTGAATATCAGTAGCATCCCTGATTGCCCTGCTAATTTGCATCATCGGCAAACAATTGCACATCTGGTGTTAAACCCTGCCTGATGTCTTAATGTACAGATTCAACAATAATGGCCCAAGGACTGAACCCTCAGGTACACCACTGGTCATCTTAAATCTAGCAGATTCACACCCACTGTATACCACTTTTTGATAACTGCCTATCAACCATTCCCTGATCCAAGTGAAGAGTTTATATTCCAATCAATATTCTCCAGTTTATGCAACAGCCTTTCATGTGGTATCCTACCAAATGCCTTAGAAAAATCCAACATTATCATAGTGTATCCATTCCGTTTATCCAATTCGGCCATAACATTGTTATAAAATATGAGCAAATTGCTAAAAAACATGCCCTTGCTTTAGTAAACCCATGCTGCTCCTTGCAGAATATAGCGTGTTTGTCTACCCATTTCTGTATGTGAGTTCTTACCAACTTCTCTAAAATCTTCACTACCACACCAGAGATACTGATATTAATCACATCAGTAATTAAACACATCAGTTTTTGTACTATCCTTGTATAATGGAACTATCATACATTCCTTCCATTCCTGTGGGATGATTCCTGAGCTGAGACTCACATTATACAAACATGTGAAAGGCCTAGCAATTCAGGCTGAACATTCCTTTAGCAAACAGACTGATATTCCATCTGTCCATATGGCTACCATCCAGGTAATAGCCTCATAACGTAGTGAAATTAAAAAAATCATACACTTACCCTGAATGCCTCCTTTAAACCTCCATTGTCTGCAATATTTTCTCCTTGAGTATTAATTCCATTTACCTAAAAATTAATAAACAATTAACATAAAATAAACATAAAATACATGATAGTGTGCATAAATTAATCTTTTCTCTTAAAAATATGGGTTTTTAATCCTATGAATCTGAAAATTTGGCTGTAGAACTATTTCAGATAGTAATACCAGTTCAAGTTAGGAATACACACACACAATGAGTGGCTTATGACGAATTAATGCAGCCTGTTCATCACTCCTCTGCTGCATCCTCTAAGGGTGATATTCATAACTCTAATCTGTGTGTGTGTGTGTTCACGGGTTTGCCAGTTTGCCTATTCTGGGAAATGAAAAACTTGAGTTTCTGGATGAAAAAAATCCCTATTTCTGTATGAGACCAGCTAACTCACCTAAAGTTTTTCATGTCACTGATGGGAATCAAACCCATGTCTTTCAGACCAAAGAGCTTCGTCTATATCGACTGAGCTATGGAGGCTCTATATATAAATCAGCAGCCATAAATTTAATGGACAAGAACTAGTTGTGGAGACCAGCTGGCTATTGCTTTCCAAGAGTTAGAGCTAAAAGAGTTCTGCCTTCTTTACTTTACTTTAGAGGATTTATTTTGCTTAGTATCAAGTAATTTGGAGAAAAAATCCCAGGGGACTTGAAATGCACAATTTTTTAATGACATTATAGTTTTGTAGGCATGCCAAATAATATCTAAAATTATGATGTCTAGGAAGTTGATCCCAATAACATAATAAAATGCTGGAAGATATCCTCATGGGGTAATTTGGATGTATACCTTTGTGTATATATTTATATATAGAAATTTAATACAATAGGTGAGTCAAAAATTAACCAAATTTTTGAAGACCAAAATGTGCTTTGTTACTTCAGTTACCTCATGCCTCTGTCAACAAGGCGGTGGTGGTTATAACACCTAAAATGAGTAAAGAATACCACTTTTCTTGCTTGAGAGAAAGGGAATTGAAATTCAGAGATGTAAGAAACTCATGTACTGCCTTATTATGGGTATGAAGTGGGAATGGCTCAATGTTGAAGGGATCCACACTAACTATTATTCCTACAAAACCTCTCACACCTCCCCTGAAATTAATTCACTGTGAGTGCCCTGACAGTGAATTAATTTCAGGGGAGGTGTGAGAGGAAATCCTGGAAATCCATTCAATCATTCATCACTCTCCAAGCAGAAAAGTTTAGTACCCAGACCTTTGCTATCCATGCTCTTACACAACTTCCATGGATGACCTCTAGTTCTTTCCCAACCTAGCATGTATTAAAAAATAATATATATATATATCACAATCTTATAAAATGTGACAGTTTTTATCATGCATTTTCTACCTATCAACTAAACTTTGCAACCAGCATCTTCAGTCTCTCCTCACAGAGAGCATTCCACAGGGGTGTCACCATCTTACTCCCTCATTTCTAGATTCTCCACCACCACTACTTCTTCATCCCTAAAAACCCAGGTTCACACCTGGGTTTTTAAGGATGCAGCCATATCATATCCTTATAAAGTGATAAAATCTCTTTATGAGGCTATGATATGGCAATATTTGCCAATCTTTGCTATATACAATCTGAACTCTCTGTTCACCATCACCAGCAAATTCCTAGCCTCATCAATTTCCTACAATCCATTAATGCAATACACAGTATACACTCTTTAATCCCAAATAGCACAACCTTACACTGTGCCATATTAAATTGATGACTAGTTATCCTTCATCAACACTACTGTTATTTAAATCATCTTGCAGGATCTCTACATCACCTTCAATAATTGCTCTCCCCAGTTTTGCATCATTCAGCAAGCAGCTGAATACTACCCGCCCCACCTCATATCACTCTCTAGAGATCAGGGTTTCTCAAACTTTTTCTATGACGGAACACTTCACAAATCCTGAAATATTCATGGAACACCTTGGTTGTTTTGTAATGTATTAATTAAGAATTAATTGATAATTTAGCTTATTTTATTGGTAATTAATAATTAATAAATTACCGATTATTAATTATTCATTAATAATTAATACTTAATTATTATTAATCATTAATTATTAAATATTGTTCATTAATAATTAATAATTAATTATTATTAATCATTATTAATTATTAAATATTGTTCATTAATAATTAATAATTAATTATTATTAATCATTATTAATTATTAAATATTGTTCATTAATAATTAATTGATTATTAATAATTAATTAAACATTAATTAAACCATCATTAAATTAATTTGTGCTGATTTTTATTGACACATCCCATTCTGATCGCCAAAAATTTATAATATAAGTACTTACGAGTGAATGCAGACTTTTTCTCCTGTGTGCTGGTTTTGTAGGTTAGGTAAATATAAATAAAATAGATGAGTAAATCTAAGCATTAAGAAAAAACATTCATTTATTGTCAAATGTTAATTAGTAAAAACAAAACACAAAAATAGTAAAACGTATATTGCAATTCAAGTTCTTAATGACTCCGATGTTTTTGGGTCTTTGAATTACAAATTCTTTTGATATCAGGCACAATATTAGAAAGTTGAATTCTCATATTTGGTGTAGCATCGAATTTGTTCCTGGACTTTGATTTGGTTGCAGCATAATATGAAAATCCTGCCTCACATAAATATGTCATTGTAAAAGGAAGTAAAACAAAAATAGCTAGTTTTGACACACTTATCCAGAAATCATTTATTGGCAGTTCCTTGTATTTTTGTTTTAAATCAGAGTCACTAATTATCAATTAGATTTTCATAGTCACTTGCACTGAAGCCTGCTGGTTTAGCTGTCACTGTAAATGGATTCGGAACCCAGGAATTGTCCTCACTGGATTTTGGAAAATATTGCAAAAGGGTTGATTGCAAGTCATGAAAGTGTTCTAAAATTACGTTAGATACTTCTTCATTTACTTTAGAATTTATTTCAGTCAAAAATTCATGCAAGGTGGAAAAACAATCAAAACGATTCTGTTCAACTGTAGAAATCCAGAATTGCAACTTCCTATTAAAAGAGGCAATTTTATCTCTTGTATTAAAAATTGTAATATTCTTTCCTTGTAATGATAAGTTAATTTCATTGCACTTTGTACAAATATCTGCCAGATATGCAAGACTCATCAACCATGAAGAATTTCTTAATAATTCAATAAAATTTTGTCCTAAATTATGTGACATCAAGAAGACCTCACTACGAAGTTCAAAAAAGCCTCAATAATGATTTTCCTCTGGATAGCCATCTCACTTCAGTATGTAATAAAAGCATTATGTGCACTACCCATTTCATCGTGCAAAATTTTAAATAATCTCGATTGAAGTGGTTGAGATTTTACATAGTTGATCAATTTTTCGGCTTCATCTCAAATAGTTTTTAAATATGGACGAATTCTTTTTGTTACTAGTGCTTGTCTATGCAAAACACGACTTTTGGTGGCTCTTGAAGCTACTTGCAAGACACATGTTACAACTCCTTTCATCTTTTCTTCCATTGCTTGAGCACCATCTGTACAAATATCAATACACTTTTCCCAACCGATTTCCTGTTTTGTAATATAATTATTAATGCAATTGAATATATCTTCTCCGGTAGTTTTTTTCTTGTAGATATTCGCACATGAGTAAATCTTCTTCAATACTTTTATCAAATATGTAATGAACAAACACTAGTAATACAGTGAGTCCTGCAACATCTGTAGATTCATCCATTTGCAATGAATATTCACTGCAGTCTAAGTCGATGAATTAGCTCTTTTTCTATGTCAGCAGAAAGATCTTTGATGTGGCGTGAAACAGTATCATTTGATAATTGTACTTCATCTATTTTTTTAGCAACCTGCTCGTTTAACATGCATGATACAATGTCTTTCACACAAGGCTTAATGAGCGTCTCACCAATTGTATGAGCTTCACCATGAAGTGCAATGCTGCAACTCATGCGAAAAGACACCTCTGTTGCATTTTCAGTTGTAATAATTGTAGCTATTTGAAGTTTAGATTTTTCTAGCAAGTCATGTCTCTTAAAAAAATGTATATCTTTTCCTTTGTAATCAGTGTGTTTTGTTTCGAAGTGCCTATGAAATTTAGCTGGAGCCAAAGAACTGTTTACTAGTATTTTATTATATAAAACATCAGGAGCATGTGTATTGCCAATACACGTAAATCCATAATTTAAATAATTTTCCTGGTACTTCCGTTTTTGGTCTGTTCTTAGATGACTCTTGTTCTTTAATATTAGTTTTTGAAGAAACCACAGTTCAATTCCATATCTTCTCCAATCATATGAGTAGATGTGTCAGCAGAAGTATTTGCTCCTCCTTGTGTTAAAGTTCCTGTCTTTAAACAAGAATCCATGGGTATTTTTTCAATAATATTCAAATTCCAAATTCCAACAATAAGATTATAAATAAGAAATGTCGAATAATATAAAAGTAAATGAATAATGATACAAAATAGTAAAAAAAGACTGCAACACACAAAAGTAAATATGAATTGTAACAATACTTGTAAGAAAAGTACTAAACCGTATCAAATAATGTAAAAGCAATTGTAATAAGAATGATTAGATAAAATGTTCAGTAACAAAAATTAAACAGTTTGAAATAAATCAGATATTAATTATAAAATTAGTTATAAGAGTAAGAAGAATTCTTTTTTTAAAAGTCGCCTTGCCTACTCCCTATATACGGGAATAAAAAGGTGTTAGCTGATTTTTTTTCCCCCCCCGCGGGGCCCGGTCCCAACAAATTTACTCATAAATACCTTTCCAAATTTTTTTAACGTTCATACATTAACATAAGTATTAATAATTAATTATGGCATAATCATAAAGAGTATTAGTACACTTATGTATATGGTGTGGCATGTTGACAAATATAAATTATATTTAAATTAGTTATCAATCACTGGACTAATGAAATGTTGTAGCATGTCGTAGTTTATTCAGGCAAACATCATTAAATTAATTTGTGCTGATTTTCATTTACATATCCCATTCCGATCACGAAATATATTTATAATATTATTATACGTACTTACGAGTGAATGCAGACTTTTCCTCCTGTGTGCTGGTAGTTTTCCCCTCCTTTTGAACATCCTGGAGATCTTTGTAGGCTTCAGGTGGATGACTCACTATCTGTTCCATCACAAACACCTTCAATAAGAGATTTCTTAATAACAAAATTAAACAAAGTGCCTTGTCTCTTATTCATATCAGATTTTAACTCTGTATTCCTATTACTTTTAAAAAAATCACGGCACTCCGGTTTCAGAACAAGCACTTACACACTGCAATACGAACTTGCGAAGAAAGTATTCAGTAGTAATAGATTTGAGAACTGGATACAGACTACCTTGATCTTCAATTTAAGTGGAAAAATTTTCTTTATATTTCCTTGCTGATTGGTCACTGATATTTGCAACGCAGATGTTATTTCATTCAGTTTTGAGAACATGCCGCCCATTGTTGTAATCAGTTTGCAGGCAGTTTTTATGATCGGTCATAAACGGCGGTATTCTCTTTCCTGATTGTTGAAAGATTTCAATGTGTGAAAATTAACGATAATTCATGAATACTTCCATGTTTAAAAATATGCTGCTTGGTCACTGACATTTGCTACATAGATGTCATTTCCTTCAGTTTTGAGAACAGAAGATATGACACCAATTGTTGTAATGGGCTTGCAGGCAATTTTTATGACCTGTCATAAACAGCAGCATTCCCTCTCCCAAATGTTGAAAGGTATTGATGTGTGAAAATTAACGATACACAGATGTTATTAGGTATTCTGGGTCTGAGCTTTTAGACATATTCACGAATATTATTCTCCTCAGAATATTTTTACTATAAAATATTTATTCATGAAAAATGCTTAGAAAACTACATTAACAAATTTCAGAACTTCTTGCGGAACACCTATTCACCTTCCACGGAACACAGTTTGAGAAACCCTGCTCTAGATCATTAATATACAAATTAAACCACATCGATATGTTAACCTTTGCTTATAACCTTTGTTACAATAAGACCCCTCTTGCAACAGAACTCAATTATATAACACCACACTGGCTACAGTTCCCACAACATCAAAAAAATAATCAATCCTTCCCCCAATCCATTATCTAATCTTTAGAAATATTTATGAATGCTATAACAATTCCTGATGTCTGAGGCATTGCAAAAAAAAACATCCAGAATCTTAAATACAGTCTTTGCACCACTTTCAAGTCCCTTAAAACTCCATGCATCAGTGGTTCTAACAGGCACTTAAGCACCCACAATCTTCCAATTATTCTTGGACTTCTCAACCGTAATTCAAATATAAGGTGGTCAGCCCTATGCCTTCCAGAGTGTCCAATGTCTGTAGATGTGTGTGCTCAAAGGGCCAGTTTGATTGATCTGGGGGACGAAAAACCCAAGTTACTTAAATCTAGTTACCCTTATCTAAAGACAAACTTCCACCCCTCTCGGTTCAAGTTGTATATGGGAATGGGAAAAATGTGTGTGAAAGTTCAGCTATAGTATGCAAACATGATAAAGATATGAATGTAAAAGGAGTAGAAAAATATGCTTTGGATTCGGACCTTTTAAGTACATCTGGGAAGGGAAAAGAGAAAGTTCTATAACAAGGCCAAATAGATTGCATATTTAAATATAAGAATAGGCTAGGTGGTAATTTATTATGCACAAATGCCAGGCGCATCAGAAACAAAGGGATCAAGTTTGTTGCTTTATTCAATATGATGTGGCCTAAGATTATTATTATTATTACTGACACCTCCAGGGAGTCCAAAGACTCATCGAGGGAGGGCACCTACCCTACACCTCTCTGTCTCCACCATTCAAATCCACCAACTACACCAACACCATCTACTGCCCACCAACACCACTAATAGTATTTTTCACTGACGATCACAAACATCCATGCCCACGGCGGGATTCAGACCCGCAGCCTTTTGGCTAGAGAGTGGATACCTTTTGGCTAAGATCAAGGTGTAGATTGTTGGCATTAGTGAAACCTGGCTATCAGAATCAAATATGGTAACTAGGATTGAGTGTAATGGGTATACTGTTTTTAGGAATGACAGAAGAGATAGGAAAGGAGGAGGAGTACTACTAATGATATCAGATAACTTAATTCCAGTTAGGGTAGAAACACAAAAAAACAATGATGGTCACAATATCCCATGTAGCAGTGAGTTTGAGTCTATCTGGTGTGATGTGGAGACTAACAAAATCAAATATATGGTGGGGTGTTGCTACAGACCTGGCAGCTCAGTTGCAGGGGACAAAGAAATGCATTGCCAATTTAGCCAAATGGCTATCAAATGAGTGATCATTATGGGCAGGGGCGGCTCGTGCATAGGTACTGTGGAACTGCAGTACCCCCAATTTTTCTCGATATATTAATTTATTTATATTTGCTTGTAATATTTAATTTTATCATCAACAATCCTATATAATTCTCTTATTTTCTAAAAAAAAATAATAAAAATCCATCTTGTAGCACTTAGGAGGGTGAGGGATGCTAGCGGCACTGTGTTTTCCACAGTGTCATATTGCTACGCACACAAGCATATGCATGTCATAGTGTGATGCGAGCTATTAGCATAATTGGGCACTGTCCGTTGCATAGTTCCACTGTTATTTATATGCAGTTTGCGTCAGTAGTAGAGTATTCATAGTGCTTATCGTATTTACTCTGTCTCTTTAAATATTTGGATATTACAATTAATTACTATTACTATTATTACGGGCAACTCCAGGGAGTCATTAGACTCATCGAGGGAGGCCCCAAATCATATTCATCACAACTATTTGACATTCATACAGTATCTATCATACCTCGCCTTAAACTCATTCACTGTCACAGCATCCACCACAGACTCAGGGAGCGTATTCCACTCATTCACTACTCTAAAAGTAAAGAACCCAGCTCTAATACCTTTACTAACCACACTTTTGCCCAGTTTCCATGGATGTCCCCTAGTCCTCCCACAACCAGCCCTGTTCTCAAAAATATCTTCTGAATTAATTTTATAGAAACCCTTCAGTAATTTGAATGTCTCAATTATATCTCCCCTCCTCCGCCTATCAACCAATTTTTGCAACCCACAAATCCTCAACCTGTTCTCATACGGTTCAATTAAAGACATAAAATTTGTTATAGTAATTTATAAGTAATTTTGAATTATACTAAACTGTATAATTTTATCGATAATAAACAATATTTTTTCATGTTTGATTTTTTTTTTTAATTTTTACCATAATTTTGATATTTTATCCAAACATGTATACACTGTGTATGTATATTTTGAAAGTTGCACCCCCCCCCCATGATGTCAAATCACGAGCCACCACTGATTATGGGCGACTTTAATTTTCCAAACATTGACTGGGTAGATGAGAAATCTCGAGATAAGAAAGAAGAGGAATTTATTGAATTGTTGTGAGACAACTTTCTCAAGCTGCATGTGAAAGAAGGAACTCGATGGCAAAGAGTGTTGGATTTGCTCATAGCTTCAGAAAGAATATGGAAAATAGCCATTAAGAATATGGCTATTTTACCACCAGTTGGTGATATTGATCATGCTGTGCTTTCTTAAGAAGTATCTAATTGTGTTGATGTTCCAATTAGAACATGCAACATGTTGAATACAAAGCTGAAGCTGGAAATGATTACCAACTTAGAAGAATACTATCTTTGGTCCCATGGTATCAGTTACTGAATAGGAAAAATGTCAGCAATGCATGAGAATCTTTGATAAACTTAAATGAAGTAGTATCTGAATGCATCCCTAGTGTTCAAAGAACAAACAGGTTGGGAGTGAAATGGATGTGCAACTTCATTAAGCAAGAGTTCCACAAGAAGAAGATAATGTGGAAAGAATATCATAAGAATAGTTATGAAATTATGAAGTTATGACATTTGAGTTTCGCAAGTGCAAGAAGAATGATTGTTATGGGAGATTTTAACTACAGTAGTATAAACTGGGAAGAGGAAGATACATGTAGCAATGAGGGAATAGAATTTCTAGAATTCTTGAGGGACAAATGTCTTAGGCAACATGTAATAGAGGGAACAAGAGGTTCAAGAGTTTTGGATTTGGTTATAGCATCAGAAAAGTTGATAATAACTGAGATGACATCTCTTCCACCAGTTGGAGAGAGTGACGATATGGTTTTGACTTGAAAAATGAATAGACATGCAGGAGTCTCAAAGAGATAGCAACGTATGTGGAATTATAAGGCAGGTGACTATAATAGTCTCAGAGGTCAACTTGGGGAAGTTTCATGGAGGGAGGAATTGGAAGACCGTGATATCATTTATGCGTGGGAAATTATGAAAGAATATTTGTTAGCAGCAATGGTAAGTTGTATACCACGAGTGAACAAGAGGACACAATATTGGGAAAGTGGATGACAAACAATATTAAACAGGAATTGCATGCAAAAAAGAGGCTGTGGAAGAGATATAAGCAGACAGGAGAAGAGAAGATACATGAAGAGTATAAGACACAGGCCAGAAGAATGACTATTATGGTAAGAAAGACGAAACTTTAATATGAGAGAAGATTAGCCCTAAGATCCAAAGAAAATCCTAGGGAATTTTTCAGATATGTGGCCAGTAGGAGGAGAAATGACTGTGGAAGAATGATATTGTGGGATAAAAATGAGAATAGAGTGACTGATGCAGAGGACATAGTAGAATTGTTCAATGACCACTTTATTGGAGTATTTCATCCTGGAGGAGTCAGTTTTAATGCTAGTGGGATAGGGCAGGTTCAAGGTTTAGAGGTACAGGAGGAGAGTGTGTTTCAAATACTGAGTACTCTGGATGTCAGTAAACCTCAGGGACTGGATGGTATTTCACCACGAGTTTTGAGAGAATGTGCTAGGGAACTGACAGTGCCTTTGACCTGGCTTTTCAATGAAAGTCTGGCTACTGGAAAGGTGTCCATGGAATGGAAGGAAGGTAAGATAGGGCCATTGCATAAGGGTGGTAACAGACTGGAAGTGTCTAATTATAGACCAGTTTGTGTGTCATCAGTAGTTAGTAAGATCTTGGAGAAAGTAGTGAAGGACTGTATACAGCATTGGGCAGATGAGGGTAATATTATCTGTGAGAGTCAACATGGATTTGTGAAGGGGTGCTCTTGTTTTAGCAATATGCTAGCCTTTTATAATAAAGTTACAAGAGCATTAGATGAGGGAAAGGCATATACTGCCATTTTCTTAGACTTAGCAAAGGCATTTGACAGGGTGCCACATGATAAGCTGATATTTAAGTTCAGCACATGGGTCTGGATGTCAGATTGGTCAACTGGATTCAGGATTGGCTGTCCGAAAGGTATCAGAGAGTTGTGTATGGTGGGGCAGTTTCAAGGAAGCAGAGGGTTACAAGTGGGGTCCCACAGGGCTCAGTGCTGGGACCTATATTGTTTAGCCTTTATATCAATGACATTGTCAGTGGATTGCAGGGGGATGTTCAGTTGTTTGCAGATGATGCAAAGCTGTGAAGGATTATTAGTAATAGTGTAGATGCGGCAGCCCTGCAAGAGGATCTGAATAAGCTAAATAGATGGGCAAATGAATGGGGATTCGGTTTAATGCAGCAAAATGTAAGGTCTTGAGGTTTGTGAAACATCGATGGGATACTGCATTCTCTATGGGAGGAGTTATACTGGAGGAAGTAGGGGAGACAAGAGATCTGGGATTGATGATTGAAACCTGAAATTTAGGGGACATATTGCAAAGGTGGTGAAGGTAACACAGAGGATTGCTGCAATAATGAGAAGGACGTGGACCTGCATAGATAAAATAGTTATCATTCCATTGTATAAGACCCTGATCAGACCACACTTGGACTATTGTTCTCAGATTTGGTCCCCAGGATTTGAAGGGGATAAATTAACTGTGGAAAGGGTACAAAGGCAGATAACAAAGATGGTTTCAGGACTTGTACAATGATAGTTATGAGGCTCGGCTGAGGGAATGTGGACTGCAGAGTTTGATGGATAGAAGAATGAGAGGTGACATGATCTTTTAAACTGTTGAGAGGTGGTTACAGGGTTGACACTGGGGAGTTCTTTGGGTTGGTTGAACAGCGGGAAGGAGTGATGACAAGAAGCCATCCCTGGAAGTTACGAAAGGAAACTGTGAGCAAGAGGGTGAGGAGTGGTTTCTTTGCATGGAGGGTGGTTGAACCATGGAATGCATTGCCTGATGGAGTGGTGAGAGCGAGAACAGTCAATGAGTTCAAGGAGTGGTATGATAGACTTTGTGTTTCTTAGGTGGGGACCTCCCCTCGATGAGTTGTGATAGACTTTGTGTTTCTCACGATGAGTCTTTTGACTCCATGGAGGCCTGAATAATAATAATAATAATAATAATAATATATAAAGCTCAGGCAAGAAAAGTAACAAGTATTGTGAAGAAAGCTAAATTGGAGTATAAAAAGAAATTGGCCATGTAAGCTAAAGGCAATCCATAGGAATTTTATCGTTATGCCGTAAGCAAAAGAAAGAATGAAGGTGAAAGAATAACTTTATTGAATGCAGATGGTACTCCAATGTCAAAAGCTAATGAGATGGTTCAATTAATGAGTGCTCACTTTGCTAAGATATATCAACCAGGTGTATTTAACATGGTGCCCAGTACTACTGCTACATTGGATGAGAAGCTAGAGGCACATGAAAATGAGGTTGAAGAGCTGTTGCATAACCTGGATAAGAATTTGTCAATATGGACAGATGGAATATCAGTCTGTTTGCTAAAGGAATGTTCAACTGAATTGACTAGGCCTTTTACATGTTTGTATAACATGAGTCTCAGCTCAGGAATGATACCACAGAAATGGAAGGAATGTAAGATAGTTCCATTATACAAGTGTAGCGCAAAAACTGATGTGTCTAACTGCCTACTTATCAGTATCTCTGGTGTGGTAGTGAAGATTTTAGAGAAGTTGGTAAGAACTGATATACAGAAATGGGAAGGCAAACAAACTATACTTTGCAAGGAGCAGCATGGGTTTACTAAAGGAAGGTCATGTTTTAGCAATCAGCTCATATTTAATAGCAATGTTACACCTGAATTGGATAAAAGGAATGGATACAGTATGATAATGTTGGATTTTTCTAAGGCATTTGATAGGATATCCCATGAAAAGCTATTGCATAAAATGTAGAATATGGGATTGGAATATAAACTCTTGACTTGGATCAGGGGATGGTTGACAGACAGATATCTAAAAGTGGCATGGAGTGGGTGTGAATCTGCCAGATTTAAGGTGACCAGTGGTATACCTCATGTTCAATCCTTGGGCCATTGTTGTTCAATTGTTCAATACATTAATGACATCAAGCAGGGTCTAACATGATATGATCAATTGTTTTCCAATGATGCAAATATAGGTAGGGCAATCAGCGAGCTACTGATACTCAGCATTTACAGAATTATTTGAATAGGCTGGAAATTTGGGAAAACGAAAATGGCTATCAGTTTAATATTAGTAAGTGTAAAGTTATGCACTTTGGCATGATGAGATTTCCAGCAGCATATTATATTAGTTTGGTTATGCTACACGAAACTGAGGAGGCATGGGATCTTGCCAATATTAATGGATAGGAATTTGAAGTTCAAAAGTTGCAATTACAACTCAAAGGATAATTGTAATGTTCAAGCGAACCTTGACATGTAAGGATATGGAAGTCATTTTGCCTCTTTGTAAGACTTTGATAAGACCACACCCAGATTATTGTGTGCAGATTTAATCTCCTAGATTCCAATGGAATAAAGAAGTTGTGGAAATGGTTCAAAGAAGAGTTACAGAGATTATATCTGGATTATGGGATTTAGATTATGAGGACAGATTGCGAGTGCATGGATTACAGACTCTGGTTAACAGGAGAAAGAGTGATGATATGATAGAGGTGTATAAACTTTTGAATGGATGTTATAGGAGTATCCACGCAATTTACAGACAAAAAATACTGTTGTTGGTGATGACGGGTGATAGATGGCATTGATGGCAGTAGGAGTGTCATAGTTGGAGAATTAATTAGTAGTGAAGAGGATGAGATGTATTAGCGAAGAGTAGTGTGCCTTCCCACGATGAGTCCTTGCACTCCCTAGAGGTGTCATGTAATAATAAAATAATAATAAAATATTGTCTGGTGATATTTTCCGTTATATGGAAGGTGGGGAGAGAACACGGAAGAACATGGAGAACATCCATGGAAGTTAAATTTATTTGCAGTCAAGAAAGGGGTAAGAGCTAGGTTTTTTCCCCAGAGAGCAGTGAGTAAGTGGAATAGTTTGCCTTTAGGGATAGTAAGTGCATCTAGTGTGAATGGATTTAAGGGAAGGTATGGCAGCTGGTTTGGGTGGTTCATAGCCTCCCTCAATGAGTCCTTAACTCCCTGGAGATCTCAATAATAATAATAATAATAATAATAATATACAATTCCTTGTTACTGTTGACCTATATACAATTTACAATATACTATATATTACTATATACAATATACAATTCCTTGTTACTGTTGTTAAGTTGGCCTACTATGGACAGACAAGAAGATCAGCTGCCATATAAATGGAAGAACATAAAAAATACATCTGCAGTCATGACTATTATCAGTCTGGTCTTGTAGACCATGCTTTGGATACAGTTCACAGAATCAATTCAAAAAGAGACTATCATGCTCCATCACAGTATATTTAGAAGAAAAGACTGCTTTTAGAATCTGCTGCTAGATCTCTTAAAAATCAGCCTAATTTAAATAAATATGGTTGCATAAAACTTCCCAAAATATGGGAAGCACTAATACTTTGAGATCCCAGTTTACATCCTAAGCCACCAACAGGTGTCCATAGAGGGCATGTAGTTAGACTCTAGTCTTTGATTCATGTGTTTCAGTTAGTTTTGTGCTGCCTTTGTATGTGCTACAAGTCTCATTTTGTACTCCCTGGTGATGTCTTTGTAACTGAAATGAAATATTGGAATCATTAACTACTAGTTTTATAGTATTTAATGTTTCCATATTTAAAGCATATAAAGTAAATTATTTATAGTATTTAAAACAGGACAGCACATTTCCTAGTGCTGTCTTGTTTCACTCCATTAAACTTTTATTATGTCTGACGGAAGATGATATAGTTAGTGGGATAGAATGTGTAGGTTATAGTATGTTTAGGAGGGACAGAGAGAATAAAATTGGGGGAGGGATGTTATTGATGATAGCTGATGAACTGCAGCCAAGGAGAATTGAAGTATTGCAGGATAGTGAAAGGAGCTCGTTTGAGGCTATTTGGTGTGAGATTGACACTGGCAGAATAAAATATACAGTTAGGTGCTGCTATAGACCAGGTGATGGAATAGATGGTGGAGATAGTATGCATAAATAAATTGATGAAATGAGTGGAAGGAGGGTAATTATTATGGGGATTTCAATTATGGTAACACTAATTAGGAGGAGAGGACACATGCAAGGAAGGAAATGGATTTTATTCAATTATTAAGGGATAACTATCTGAAACAGCATGTAATTGAAAATACTAGGGGTGTGAGAGTGCTTGACCTGGTAATAGTATCTGAGAATTTGACTGTAATGAATATGACCATGTTGCCACCTATTGGTGAGAGTGATCATAAGGTCTTGACCTGGGAGGTGGCTAAAGGTGTGCAATTTGTGATTAAGACAGGGTATATGTGGAATTACCATGCTGGCAAGTATGACAAGCTTAGGAGATTGCTTGGATCAGTGCCATGGCATGTACAACTGCAAGGGCTGGACGTCGATAAAGCATGGGAAGTGGTCAAAGAGCATTTACAGGAGGTTATGGCTGATTGTATACCTAAGGTCCAAATAGTGAAACAAGGAGGGGTTAAATGGATGAATAACACCATTAAGCTTGAGCTGCAAAAAAAGAAACAACTATGGAGGGAATTTAAAGAAAGGGGTGACCTGCAGGCACACGAACGGTATAAAGTACAGGCCAGAAGGGTAACGAGTGTGGTAAAAACAGCAAAAGCCAATTATGAAAGGAAACTAGCTATGCAAGCAAAAGAGAATCCCAAACAGTTCTTTCAATATGCTGCAAGCAAGAAAAAAACTGTACATGGCAAAATGATTTTAAGGAATGACGATGGTAAAGAGTTCACTGAACCAGTTGATATAGTGGAGTTACTGAGCGCGCACTTTGCAAAAGTATATCATCCAGGTGGTGACGTTGAAAAAATGAAGGAACCATTAGTTTATACGGGAATTGTGATGAATGAAGTGGAGGTGAATAGTCTATTACAGAACATTAATGTGAATACATCTGTGGGATTGGATGGTATACCGGCACGGGTCTTGCATGAAACGGCTAATGAATTATCAGTGCCCTTGACCATGTTGTTTAATCTGAGTGTCGGGACTGGCTTAGTCCCGAAGGCGTGGAAAGAGGGGAAAATAGTTTCACTGCATAAAGGAGGATCCAAGACTATGGTTGCAAATTACTGACCGATCAGCATATCAGGAGTCGTTGTCAAAGTCTTGGAGAAAGTAGTCAAGGAAAAAATACAGGAATGGATTGATGAAAATGAGATACTGTACAGAGGACAGCATGGCTTTGTGAAGGGTAGATCATGCCTCAGTAACTTGCTCAAGTTTTATAACAAGGTGACGGCTGAACTGGATAAGGGAAATGGGTTTACAGTGATACTGCTGGACCTGGCAAAGGCGTTTGACAGGATACCACATGGAATTCTAATCCGTAAACTACAACATATGGGAATGGATATAGGGTTGGTGAGATGGATAGCTGGGTGGTTGATGGAGAGATATCAAAGAGTAGTTTATTCAGGAGTAGAGTCCAAAAGACGGCCTGTGACTAGTGGTGTGCCACAGGGTTCTGTTCTTGGACCACTGCTGTTTAATCTGTTCATTAACGATATAGGGAAGGGTCTAAGTGGGACAGTTCATTTGTTTGCTGATGATGCAAAGTTGGGTAGGGCTATAGTGAACGCAGAAGATGTCAAAGTCTTGCAAGATGACTTAGATAGATTGGAGTTCTGGACTAAGGAGAATGGATGTCAATTTAATGTGACAAAATGTAAGGTTATGCATTTCGGAGTGAAAAGATTAGCAGCAGTATACCACATTGGTTGAACTGTACTCCAAGAGATTGATGAGGCCAGGGACTTGGGAGTGTTGGTGGATAGGCAGATGAAGTTTAGGGGGCACATTGCGAAAGTAGCTAAATCAGCTCATCAACTCACTTGGTTGTTGAAAAATACCTTGACGAGCAGAGAAAAGCAAGTTATTGTACCTCTGTACCGAGCCATGATAAGATCTCATCTCGACTACTGTGCCCAGATTTGGTCACCTCGGTTCCTTCTTGATGGGGAGGAGGTTGAGAGGATCCAGAGGCGAGTGACTAAGATGATAGCAGGTCTATGGAATGAACCATATGAGAACAGGTTGAAGATTTGTGGGTTGCAGAAACTAATTGATAGGTGGAAAAGGAGAGATATGATTGAGACATTCAAATTGCTAAAAGGATTCTATAGGATTAATTCAGATGATATTTTTGAGATCAGGACTGGTGGTGGGAGAACTAGGGGACACCCATGGAAGCTGGGCAAGAGCGTGGTTAGCAGGGGTGTTAGAGCTGGGTTCTTTACTTTTAGAGTGGTAAATGAGTGGAATAAGCTGCCAGAGTCTGTTGTGGGTGCTATGACAGTGAGCGAGTTCAAGGCAAGGTATGATAGATACTGTGAGAATGTTGAACAGTTGTGTGAACATGATGTTTAGGGCCTCCCTCGATGAGTCTAAGGACTCCTGGAGTAGCCCGTAATAATAATAATAATTATGAAATTAAACCATAATGGAGTTGTGGTTTAATTTCATGATAAAAGTTTAATGGAGTTTAATGTGGTTAAACCTCAGTACAGAGCCCTGAGACACCCTACTGATCACCCTCATTCTTGTGGATTCTACTCCACCATGTACTGTTCTCTCTCTCTCTCGTATCTCAGCATTCTTAATTTGCATTTGCTCCCACTTATTTAATAGTTTTGTTTGGAGTATTCTGTGAAATGACTTTGTAAAATCAAGCATTGAATATACGCTGCTTGAAAAAACGTCAATGGACACCATAGTGTGAGTAACAAACATCCATGGTGCCCACCTTAATAAGATATTGGACCTCCCCTTTCACTGCAGTGACCACAGCAATCCTATAGGTCATATTTTCCACAAGTATACAATAGCAATCAATAGAAATTTTAGACCATACTTCCTGTGGGCATGTAATAAGGTCTTGGAATGTTGAGTGGAAGACATCCTTTGACCTCACCAAATACTCCAGTTCATCCCACACATGTTCAATAAAGTTGAGATCAGGATTCTGTGGAGGCCAGTCAATTGTGGTGGTATTCATGTCATAAATCACGCAGTTGCAGGAGCAGTCTTTTGACATCGTGTACTGTCTTGCTGAAAAAAGATAATGGTTATTTCTGTAGAAATGTCACAAAGTAGGAAGCACTGCATTGTCCAGAATGTTCAGATACTTCTCAGAGTTTAATGTACATGCCACCACTAACAGAGGTCTGAGTCCAAACCAGGAAGAACAGGACCATACCATCACACTGATATCTCTGAATTTCATAGTCATTTCATAGGTGGATATCTCTTTCCAGAGTGCATACTGCCACACCTGCACCTGTCCATCTGTTTGGTAGAGAGTGTAGCACAATTTGTTACTCCATAAAACAGATTCCGATTCCATGTTTCACTGCATGCTCTTTGCACCACTGAAGACAATGTTACATATTGGTTCAGGTGGTGTGCAGCTGCATATTGCAGACCTACAATGGAAACTCATGTTGTGAGTGAGCCTCAGTTCTGAATGTTTTTGTGCAGATTCGTGTTCCAGTTGGTGTCTGGAACTCTGCAATGTGTCGACCAATGAATGGCGATTTTTACATATTATCCTTCTTAGCACCCTATAGTCATGTTTGGTGAGTATGGTGTGTCATCTGCTGTGGATAGCCCACACACTTACATAACTTCCAGAGATGGCCTTTGGTTCTTCTCCTCTTGCCTTCTACTCTTTTTATAATCCATTCTGGATTGATCCGATAAAATCCTCTCACCAACTTAAACATCTCTATCATATCATCTCTTTTCCTCCTATCCACCAAACTCTGCAATCCACATTTCTTCAACCTCTCTCTCTCTCTCTCTCTCTCTCTCTCTCTCTCCATAGCTAGCATTCCAAAGTACTGATATTGTTTTAATTGCTCATCTCTGGGCCCTCTCCAATTTTCCCACATCACATTGAAAACCAGGTGACCAAATCTGAGCACAGTAGTCCAAGTGTGGTCTGACCAGTGCGTTATACAGTGACACAACCACTTCCTTATCCCTACATGTTAGCACTACAATGTGCAGTCTTTGCAAACACCTGCAATATGCCCTCTAAACTTCAGTCTACTGTCAACCACCATTCTGAAATCTCAGATATCATCCACTTCCTGCAGTATGGCACCATCAATATAGTACACAGCCATATATTTCTGTACTCCAAATTGCAATAATTTGGAGTACAAAACTACAACCTCATTCCTTTGTCCAAAGTAAAAAATGTATTAAAATCTTCTTGAAGGGAATTAACATCAGCAGTGCTTCTTGTAATTCTTCCCAACCTCATCATTAGCAAACAACTGAAGATCCACCACAGTCAGTCCACATGATATATCGTTTACAAACAAGTTAAACCATAGGAGCCCAAGAACAGAACCATGGGGTATGCAACTGGTTATCCTCCTTTTTTGATGGCACTGCTCCATCCTACACAAACTGCTGGTATTGGTCAGAGAGCCAATTTCCAATCTGCCTATGTTCTTCCCTTTTCAAATATGACCAGAACTTGGATACAGCTTTCTTCCACCATCCATTGAATTCCAAAATCCACATATTCACCAACAATCATTTCCTACACATTCTCCTCCCTCTATATCATGCTATCATACTATACATTATTATTATTATTATGTGACATCTCCAAGGAGTCCAAAGACTCATCGAGGGAGGGCACCTATTATACAACTCTCCGTCTCCATCACTCGATCCACCAATTACAGCGAACTGCAACATCTACACCAACACCATATACTGCCCACCACCACCACTAGTATTTTCACAGACAATCACAAACATCCATGCCCACTACAGGATTTAAACCCACAGCCTTTTAGCTTGATAGCTGATACACTAACCACTTGGCCAACCAGGCCAGCAATCATGGTTAATATTCTAACCTATAATACTAAGGTAATACTATTTTCCTCTCACACTCTTCTACCCAATCCTCAACATTGTTCTGAAGTTCTTCGTTACCTTATTCATCTTCCTCTCAGATTATCCATACCAATCAATACTGCCATCTTGACTATATTTGAATCTCTTTCATTGTCAAAATTACTCATGTAAGGAGGGCATGCGAAGATCAAGAGTTCTAGATCTGGTAATTTCATCAGAGGATGTAATTGTGAGGGGGGGGGGTCACGTTTTCCTCCAGTTGGTGAAAGTGATCACCTGGGTTGTGGCCAGTCAAATGCAAATTTTTGTAAGGAAAGGATATATGTGAAATTATAAGGCTGGTGATTATGAACAAGCTTAAGAGAGAACTTGGAGCCATAACATGAAACAAGGAGTTAAGCAGTAAGGAAATAGATACTGCATAGAAACTGACAAAGAAATACATAACAGCATCAATGTGTGAATGTAGTACGAAGGCCAGAAGGCTGAATAAGTTAAGTGTAAAATGGATGAATATGAAGCTTAAGCATGAAATCTGGAAAAAGCAGGTACTTTGGAGGAAGTGCAAGATTGATAATGGTAATAATCAGTTACATGAAGAGTATAAAGAACAACCCAGGAGAGCGACTCAGTAAGGAAAACAAAGTGCAGTATGAGCAAAAATTGCACACCAGGAGGTGAAGAAAAACCCTAGAGAGTTTTTTAGATATGTGGCAAGTAGAAGGAAGAATGCTCATGGTAAGATGATGTTAATGGATGAAAATAGTAGAATGGTAACTGCTGAAGATGACATTGTTGAGGTATTCAGTGATCAATTTATAAAGGTGTTTCATCTAGGGTGGAATAATGAGGAACTTAAGTGTAGAGGACATAGGAGAGGATGGCTTAATTGTGAGTGAGGTATTTAAAGCCTCCATAGCTCAGTCAGTATACACGAAGCCCTTTGGTCGGAAAAACCTAGATTCGATTCCCATCTGCAACATAAGGAACTTTTATCTGGTCTCTCTCGACAAAAGGTGAGTTAGCTGGTCTCATATGGAGGTAGGGGTTTTTTTCACCCAGAAACGGGAGTTTTTTGTCCCCCAGAACAGGCAAACCGGACCCCACGAACACACATGGATTACAGTCATGAATACGTCCCAGCTGTATGCTTGTCCCGAGCCTGGATAAAATTGGGGGGAGGGGGGGAAGCAATAGTGAACTACCCTGTAAAAAATCTCACCAAGAATATTTTGTAGACAATGCCTACAAAGTCACCTATTTACTGAAATGACCCAAAGGAAAAACCACCACTAAAACCATGATAGGATTTTATGACATATCACTGCGTCTTATGAGAATGTTCCAGGGAATTCGCACTAGCATTGGCATGCCTGTTTAATAAGTCTTGTAACAGCACAGATTCCAAGGGAGTGGAAGGAGGGTAAAATTGTTCCACTGCATAAAGGTGGTGATAAGGCTTTATCTTCCAATTATGGCCAGTCTGTATATCTCGAGTTGTGGTGAAGGTACTGGAATGGATGGTGAGAAGTAGGATACAGAAATCGGTTGATAACAGCAGTATTTATGGTTATCAGAATGGGTTTGTTAAGGGGAGGTCATGTTTCACTAACATACGCAGTATAACAAGGTGACAAATACCTTGGATATGGGAGATGCATATACAGTGGTGTATTTGGATTTTGCAAAAGCTTTTGATAGATTGCCACACAACAAACTGTTAAATAAATTAAAACAGATGGGACTGGATAACAGACTTCTGAATTGGATCAGTAGCTGGCTGTCAGATAGGTATCAGAAAGTTGTATATGGGGGTGTGATATCCCAAAAGTGGTGTACTGCAGGAGTCAGTTTTGTAATAATTGTTGTTCAATTTGTATATTAATGAAATTGGGATGGGTTTAACTAGTGATATGCAGCTGTTTGCAGGTTATGCAAAATGCAGAGGGAAAGCAATACAGAGTCAAGCAGATGTTATGCCCTTACAAGAGGACTTGAGTAACTTGCATGAATGGGCAGGTAAGTGGAACTATCAGTTCAATGTTGCAAAGTGTATAGTTTTGTGATTTGGTAAGCAACGCTGGGATACAAAGTATACGCTTGGGGGGGAAACTTTAAAGGAGGTAGAGGAGATGAGAGATCTAGATGTGATGGTGGACAAGGACCTGAAATTCTGGGGGCCACACTGCACAAGTTGTGAAGATACCATTTCGGATAATGGCAATGATACAGAAGACCCTGACATGCAGAAATAGAGAGGTTATGATGCCATTGTATAAGGCCTTGATCAGGCCTCATATGGATTATTGTGCACAGATTTGGTCATCGGGTTTTCATGGTGAACGAGGATATTTTAGAAAGAGTCCAGAGAAGATTCACAAAGGTGGTCAGTGGTCTTTGGAATGTGGGGTATGAGGACATATTGAGAGAATGTAAGATTGAGACATATAAGCTGGTCAAGGGTTGTTATCAGGTTGACATAGAAGAGATTTTTCATAGAATGGGAAAGGGGAGTAGAACAAGAGGCCATCGCTGGAAACTGTATAAGGAGGGTGAACAGGGCAGCGATGAGCAGATTCTTTGCATGGAGAGTGGTGGGTTAGTGGAATGCATTGCCTGAGTGTGTTGTGAATGTAAACAATTAAATCATTTTAAGGCACAGTTGGATGAGCATTGTGTGCAATAGTGTGTACCTCCCATGATGAGTCTCTGACTCCGTGGAGGTCAGATGTTAATAATAATAATAATAATAATATTGTTCCCCTTCCTCCAAACACACCCACTTGTGTAACATTCTATCTTGCACATCCTCAATCATGGCATCTTCATAAATCTCACTATGCATTCTTTCCTCTTCCAAACTCTCATTTCTTCCTTGGTCTTCCACTTGTTCTGTTGTTCTTTCCATTCTGCTGTCTTTCTTGCATTCCTACCCTTTACCTTGCCCTTCCATTCACATTAACTTAGCGCCTCTTCAATCATTGTCCAAGATATCTTCTAACTCTACTATAATTCTCTGTCTTCTTGAGACAGTTGTTTGTTCATCTTCCTCATCAGGACTGAACTTCAACTTGATCACTCTCCTAAGGCGAAAGGTGAATCTTCATAATCTCATTTTTGGATGTCTTTACCAAGTTCAAAACTTTTAGCAGTTGTTACCTCCATTACATACTACTTCAGATAATTAATTCTGAATATCACTCTCTCTTATGACATAATCTTTTCATTCATTCTACGACAGTATAGGTAAAATATATTATAACATTTGCCATCTTTGTGATTGCTAAGCTAATTTGCCTAAATATTTAACTATAACTTGCCTCGATATTTCCAAGCCACTTTACTAAATATATCATAATGCTTACCTCTGCTTCATGAAAATACTGTCTTCGGCCAGAACTCCATTGCAAGTGGACATAGCTCTTCCATTGGCATTAATCATATATTACTCTCTTTCTTTTTATTCTTTCTGTCTTTCTGTATTATGAGCTATTTCCAGTCAGTACATCAGTTTCCGTGAACTGTTTTATGATTGTTAGATTACCTATGGTTTTAACTAATTGTAAGGCCAAGCTTCACACTTTTCCTAATATTTTCTGTTTATATATATTAATATTAAGAGTATATTCGGAATAAGGAGTATGAATATGTTGCCTTACAATCAGTTAAACAGATAGTTAATTCCGAAAAAATCACAGGTTATTTAATATTTATAAAACGTATTTCTGCACATAAAAATAGTTATATTCTCATCATTGCACCTTGCCAATCCCCAGTTCTACCTTGTGAAATCCATCATCAAATTCCTGCTATGTTACCTCAGTGGGGGTGTGTACAGGAGAATTATGAGAGTACTACATGAAAATGTTACACCATTACTAACTTCTGATCAATAATTTTCCTCCAATTTCATCTGTTGCCAAGACCCCAATATCATCACATCTTATATTTCTGTCTTTTAAGGCACTTTTTACTGTATCAATACATCTACATCTTGGTCTTCCTCTGAGTCTTTTTCTTGCCATCCTGATAAACAACACTTGTTTTCCCAATCTTTCCTCTCCCATTCTATTTAAGTGACCATACTACCTGAGATTAGCTATACTAACACATTCCTGAATGCTAACAATGGCAAGTTCTTTATTAGTATCCTCATTTTTGATGTCATACTGCATTGATGCCACTACTCATATCAGAACTCTCATATCAGAGGTCTCCCATCTTTGATCAAGTATTTTCAGATATACAGCTAATTTAGTGTTTTAACTAATTTCTTTCTTATTCCATATAAATTTATTCAGCTGACTTCTTACCACACCAACTTTACTAATTCTGTTGTTTATTTCCATATTTAATTTGCCACCTTCACTAAATATTGTTCATAAATAGCCGAAATGTTTTATTTGTTCTGTAGGTACACCATTCAGAATATAGTTGAAGTTTTCAGTGTTTCTGCCTATTTTCATTGTCTTTTTATTGTTGATTTTCATACCAAATTTATTACAACAGTTATTCAATTTAGCCAGGGAATCTTGCAGACTTGTGTTGAATTCATTCAGAAGTATAACATTATCTGCATAATGTAAAGAGTTAAGATTAACATCACCAATTTTAATATAAGGGTGCACATTATCTCCACTGAATAACACTGGAAATAATGTGCATCCTTGTCGCACACCTGATTTTACTTCAATCCATCTTCCTGTACCAACTGCAATTCTAACTGCCGACTTACAGCTTAAATAGAGAATATGTATTTTTTGATATAATATCCTATTTACACCATATAACTGTAGCATTTTGTGATCCTTGTCACCTTGTCATATGCCTTTTCCGGATCAACAAAACTTAAATACAAATCCTTGTTATGTTCCCAAGATTTCTCAACTATTTGTTTTAAAGTGAAAATCTGATCCTCACAACTTCTATTTGGCCTGAATCCAGCTTGTTCTTCACCAAGCTTCCCTCCACAATTTTTCTTAGCCATTTCTCAAGTATACTAGCATAAATCTCCAGGAACACCCAGTAGTGATATAACTCTGTAATTTTCACGTTCAGTTTTATTTCCCCTTTTTATAGATAGGTATTAGGAAACTCTGCTCCAATCATCTGGAATTCGACATTCTGACCAGGCCTTCTGAACTATGCAATGCAGCTACTGTAAAACTTATATATCTTATACCTCCATATTAGAGCATTTCTGGCTGAATTTCATCTCCTCCAGGTGCATTTCCACATTTCAGGTTTTTGATGACTTTTCCCCACTTCAAATATGGATATATATTCCTGACTGCATTCCTGTTGCGAGTTTTCAACTATCATGCTGACACTGCTGGTTTCATTTAGAAGTCTTTCAAAGTAATTACTCCAGACATTTCAAATACCTTTATCTTCAGTTTTCATGTCACCTTTATCATCTCTGATTCCTTTAACAGTACTTTTTCCTCCATTTCTAAGCTTTTACAATAGTTTCCAAAATATTTTGCCACCTTCCTGATATTTTTTCCTATGTTCTACCAAAGTCTTCCCATGACTTTTGTTTAGCTAGATTTACACAGTGTTTAGCTTTCTTACATTTTTCTCTGTATTCTCTAAGAGCACATGCCATCTTACTTGCCAGGAATTTTCGATATGCTTTCTTCTTTATCTTCATTGCCTCTTTAACTTCCTGAGAGTCCACCAAGGAGTTCTGATTTTTCTATCCTTACAGATAACGTAGCCAGATACTTCTCTGGCTGAACCAATCAATGTTTTCTTCAAGATTTGCCACTGAATTTCCAATGTTTGGTTCTTGTTTTCAAATTCTTTCATTTTTTTCTTCAATGATGTTTGTGTATTTCAGTGGCAAATCTTGAAGAAAAGATTTTGACAGAATAGTGTGAGACTGTCATCACTATTCTGCTTATTAGTGATCAGAAGTAGCTTGCATTATACATGTCTGTATGGATATGTGTTTTGCATTATAGAATATTAGGTAAATGATGTGTAGTCATTAGCCTCTATATACGAGTTGCCTTGTCCTGAAAATACTTCAAGTGCAAACTTTGTTTGCTTACACTTGGATAAAGGATTAAACCAAGAATATAATTTCTTGGCATCTTTAATTTATAGTATAACCAAGTGGAAAAACTTCCAACAGGTAGCTTGCAAAAGTACCTTTTTAAGCTACTTTAAGCATGGTTTTCAGTTTCTTTAACCCTTGACCTGCACTCAGCACTAAATGCTGGCAGGTCAAGGTGGGATTGCCAAAAACAAAATATGTCTGTAGCATTCTCAGAATAAATAAACTGGCCCAGTAAAGATTTCCTTGGCTAATTAATGTATTACTAGTGTTGTGTCCTGAATAAACTAATAAAGAGGATTTAACATGAATTATTCAGGAACAACTTTATTTCAATATAGGCAGAGAATGTGGTGTGTTGGCTATATACTAGAGAGGTAATTTTATGCATATAACACTAAATTAGGAGTAAGAAATTGTATAACAAATGAAAGAAAATTGTAAGACCTAACCTGTTGTGCATAGCGGTCAGATAAAGAAATTAATTAAAGTGTTAAATTTATTTAAGAACCCCATTTCATGTGTTATAAGGTAGCAAAACCTGTAAGCCAGAGTCCAAGGGTCACCTTTTGACCGTCGAGTGTTACGTATACCGGGGGGGAGAAGTTATGAGAAAGAGAAACCAGAGCGCTTTCCAAGAAAAACACAACAAGCGCACGTGCGATGTAATAGAGGGAGCTGGACGCCGTGACATAAACCCACGTGACCGCGTTGGCGGGCATCGCTATAGCCGAGAAGAGAAAGAAAACAAAAGGGTCAAGCAAACCCCACTTGAGGCTTTTTGGTTCCGGTTTCCTGATCGCTTGGACGTTGGTCCAGTCCACACCTACGGAGAAGTTCCAGGTAGTCGTGGGAGGTATGAGGCATCTGTCGTAGCGTACCAAGTAGGGCTAGCTATTTCCTTGGACTAGGATAGCTGTGTTATGTCATGCGACGGAAGAACCAAGTAGATGCCATCTGCTCTGGCTAAGCTCCTGAGCCATATCGTCCTTCCCACGGAGAATCTGGCCGTACAGTTTGTAGTAGGTGACCAGACGGATAGCAGACTGAGAAGAAGCCTTGATGTTTTAGACAAGGCAGAAGAAAGCATCGAGTGTCATTCCAGGGATGGTAACGTAGACTCTTGTGATATATTTTTCAGTTGAGGAATTGTGTGCTTTCTAGAGAACAATTTTGTGTAGTGGACTTGTTTCATGGAACTTTAAGATGCTGTCTACAACTTGGCATAGGCCCATTTTGTTTGAGAACTGTCTGCCTAGAAAGGCCATGTTTATTCTGTATGAATTAGCAGTAATGTGTTAGATAATATAACTAGTGACCACATGAGTGTAGAAAGTGTGATAAGTGTTAATGAGAAAATGCTAAGTTGCATACAGAGGTGATCCAAGCAAGTTTGTTCATGTATTTTGTTTAGTAGTATTGAACCAAAGATATTACTTGAGAATGAGTCAGATTACTTAGTAGTAATGCTTACTTGTATAATTTCTTTATTAATAAATATGTTTCTTAATACCTGCCTGATCTGATTTAGTATATTAATTCAAACAGCCACTCATAAAATTACTATCGAACTTAGCGGGAAGAACCCACGTGTATGATTAAACAAAGCAGACCACGACTGCATGTAAGAATTTAAGGAACAGAAATTAGATTTTATTATAGTTTAATTATTGTGTATCATTCTGAGAGAGCCATCCTGGATAAGAGTCTCATCTATCCTCGGTATTGGCTGGCGCAGTTAAAATATAAATTTGTCAATGCTTATCGGGTGGACAGTCTCAGAAGATATGTTAATGGTCACATCCCATACAAGGACAAAGCCCTAAACATTAAGTAACCTACATGTGGTTAAACTATAGAGAGGCCAAAGAACTGCTTGTTTAAAAAGGGGAGAGATTTAAGTAAAAGAAACGAAATAAGTGTAGAATAAAGTTTAAAAGGAAAGATATACGAGAATAAAAGATTAAATTAAATAAGAATTAAAGATAAAATAAATAAGATGAAGAAGTTATAACAAATGGCACAGTTGATAGGATTTATATAGATGGATAGAACAAAAACATGATATAACACTAGGAACTTAATAACAATACAGCAACTTTTTGTTTATAGGTTCTCGAATGGAGTGCATAATATTAAAATAATGTAGAATGATGCTTATAGTTGCAGGAGAATTAAGTAGTAAGGAAGATGGTGAGATGTGTATAGCAGAGTGCTTTCCCACAATGAGTCCTTGGAGGTGTCACATATTAATAATAATATAATTTTATTCCATACTCAAACAATACCAAGCGATTTTTATCCTAATTTTTTTCTGATCTACCTTCATTCCATTCTCTGGAACTGTGTAATTTCCATATTGGTGAATGATACACTGGGCTCTGTCTCGAAACTTCCTATCTGTTGCAGCATCCCACCAGTTGACATTGTTCCCTTCCTTATCAAACTGCCTTCCTAGAAAAATAAATAAATAAATAAACATGCTGGTAAAGAATCATAATAATATTTAATAATAAAAGAACATGATAAATAAATTTGTGTATGTGAAAAGATGGAGAGGTGCGAATATGATCTTGACAAAGATATTATTATTATTATTATTATTCAGGGCTCCATTGAATCAAAAGACTCTTTGTGGGAGGTCCTTCCTAAAAAACACAAAGTCTATCAAGACTCATCGAAGGGAGCCCCCCCCCCCTAAGAAACACAAAGTCTATCATACCACTCCTTAAACTCATTGACCATTCTTGCTCTCACCACTCCATCAGGCAATGTATTCCATGGTTCAACCACCCTCCATGCAAAGAAACCACTCCTCACCCCTCTTGCTCACAGATTCCTTTCGTAACTTCCAGGAATGGCTTTTTGTCATCACTCCTTCCTGCTGTTCAACCAAGCAAAAGAACTCCCCAGCATCAACCCTGTAACCACCTCTCAACAGTTTAAAAGATCATATCACCTCTCATTCTTCTATCCATCAAACTCTGCAGTCCACATTCCCTCAGCCGACCCTCATAACCTCATTGTACAGTCCTGAAACCATCTTTGTTATCTGTCTTTGTACCCTTTCCAGAGTTAATTTATCCCCTTCAAATCCTGGGGACCAAATCTGAGAACAATAGTCCAAGTGTGGTCTGATCAGGCTCTTATACAAAGGAATGATAACTGTTTTATCTCTGCAGGGTCAGCGTCCTTCTCATTATTGCAGCAATCCTCTGTGTTATCTTCACCACCTTTGCAATGCGTTCCCCAAATTTCAGGTTTCTATCAATCATCAACTGCTAGATCTCTTGTCTCCCCTACTTCCTCCAGTATAACTAACTCCTCCATAGAGAATTCAGTGTCCCATCGATGTTTCCCAAACCTCAAGACCTTACATTTTGCTGCATTAAACCGAACCCGCATTCATTTGCCCATCTATCTAGCTTATTCAAATCCTCTTACAATGTTGCCGAATCTGCACTATTACTAATAATCCTCCCCAGCTTTGCATCATCCACAAACAACTGAATATCCCCTCGAAATTGATATAAAGGTTAAACAATATAGGTCCCAGTACTGAGCCCTGTGGGATCCCACTTGTAATCCTCTGCTTCCTTGAAACTGCCTCACCATACACAACTCTCTGATACCTATCAGACAGCCAATCCTAAATCCAGTTGACCAATCTGACATCAAGACCCATGTGCTGCAACTTAAATATCAGCTTATCATGTGGCGCCCTGTCAAATGCCTTCTCAAAGTCTAAGAAAATGGCAGTATATGCCTTTCTCTCATCTAATGCTCTTGTAACTTTATTATAAAAGGCTAGCATATTGCTAAAACAAGAGCACCCCTTCACAAATCCATGTTGACTCTCACAGATAACATTACCCTCATCTGCCCAATGCTGTATACAGTCCTTCACTACTATCTCTCCAAGATCTTACTAACTACTGCTGATACACAAACTGGCCTATAATTAGACACTTCCATTCTGCTACTACATACTATACTATACTATACTATACTATTACTATTATTACTATTATTACGGGCAACTCCGGGGAGTCATTAGACTCATCGAGGGAGGCCCCAAATCATATTCATCACAACTATTTGACATTCATACAGTATCTATCATACCTCGCCTTAAACTCATTCACTGTCACAGCATCCACCACAGACTCAGGGAGCGCATTCCACTCATTCACTACTCTAAAAGTAAAGAACCCAGCTCTAACACCTTTACTAACCACACTTTTGCCCAGTTTCCATGGATGTCCCCTAGTCCTCCTACAACCAGCCCTGTTCTCAAAAATATCTTCTGAATTAATTTTATAGAAACCCTTCAGTAATTTGAATGTCTCAATCATATCTCCCCTCCTCCGCCTATCAACCAATTTTTGCAACCCACAAATCCTCAACCTGTTCTCATACGGTTCATTCCACAGACCTGCTATCATCTTGGTCACTCGCCTCTGGATCCTCTCCACCTCCTCCCCATCAAGAAGAAACCTAGGTGACCAAATCTGAGCACAGTAGTCTAGATGGGGTCTTATCAAGGCTCGATAGAGAGGAACAATAACCTGCTTGTCTCTGCTTGTCAACGTATTCTTCAGCAACCAAGTGATTTGATGAGCTGTTTTGGTCACTTTTGCAATGTGTCCCCTAAATTTCAATTCCTTATCTACCAACACTCCTTAATCTCGTGCCTCATCAATTTCCTGGAGCAGGGTTCCACCAATGCAGTAAACTGCCGCCAATCTTTTCACCCCAAAATGCATAACCTTACATTTTGCCACATTAAACTGACATCCATTCTCCTTAGCCCAGACCTCCAATCTATCCAAACCATCCTGCAAAATTTTGACGTCATCTGCATTCACTATTGCCCTACCCAACTTCGCATCATCCGCAAACAAATGAACTGTTCCTCTCAGATCATTTCCTATATCATTTATGAACAAATTAAACAGCAGTGGTCCAAGAACAGATCCTTGTGGCACACCACTAGTCACAGGCCGTCTTGTGGACTCTACTCCCGAGTAAACCACTCTCTGATATCTCTCCGTCAACCACCCTCCTATCCATCTCACCAACCCTATGTCCATTCCCATATGCTGCAATTTACTGATTAGAATTCCCTGTGGAATCCTGTCAAAGGCCTTAGCAAGGTCCAGTAGAATCACCGTAAACCCATTACCCTTATCCAGTTCAGCCGTCACTGTGTTATAATACGTGAGCAAGTTACTGAGGCATGACCTACCCTTCACAAAACCATGCTGTCCACGATACAGTATCCCATTTTCTTCTATCCAATGTTGTATTTTCGTCTTGACTATTTTCTCTAAGACCTTGACAATGATTCCTGATATGCTAATCGGTCGGTAATTTACAACAGCAGTCTTGGAACCACCTTTATGCAGTGGAACTATTTTCCCCTCTTTCCACCCGCTCGGGACTAACCCAGACCCGAGACTCAAATTAAACAAAATGGTCAAGGGTACTGACAATTCTTTAGTTGCTTCTCGTACAACACGAGCTGGTATACCATCCAATCCCACAGATGTATTGACATTGAGGTTATGCAATAGACTACTCACCTCCACTTCATTAACCACAATTCCCGTATAATCTACTGGGTTATTCGTTTCTGCAATGTCACCACCTGGATGATATACTTTTGCAAAGTGCTCACTCAGTAACTCAATTATCTCAACTGATTCAGTTACCTCCCTACCATCAGCATTCTTTAAAATCAATCTGCCATGTACATTTTTCCTTTTACTTGCTACATATCTAAAAAAACTGTTTAGGATTCTCTTTAGCCTGCATGGCCAATGTTCTTTCGTCATCCTTTTTTGCTTTTCTTACCACACTCGTCACCCTTCTGGCCTGCGCTTTATACCGTTCGTGTGCCTGCCGGTCACCCTTCTCCTTAAATTCCATCCATAGTTGTTTCTTTTTTTGCAACTCAAGCTTAATGGTGTTATTCATCCATTTAACCCCTACTTGATTTATTATCCGGACTCTAGGTATACAGTCAGCCATTGCTTCATGTAAGCACTTCTTAACTACCTCCCATGCACTATCAACTTCTAGTCCTTGCAGTTGTACATGCCATGGCACTGAACCAATCAAACTCCTAAGCTTGTCATACTTTCCAGCCCGATAATTCCACATGTACCCTGTCTTAATTGAAAATTCTACACCTTTAGCCACCTCCCAAGTTAAGACCCTATGATCACTCTCACCGATTGGTGGCAATGTGGTCATATTTGTTACAGCCAAATCCTCAGATGTAATTACTAGGTCAAGCACTCTCTGACCCCTAGTATTTTCCATTACATGCTGTCGCAGATAGTTATCCCTTAATAACCGCATAAAATCCAGTTCCTTCCTCCCGTGTGTCCTCTCCTCACTCCAATCAATGCGACCATAGTTGAAATCTCCCATAATAATCACCCTCCTTCCACCCATTTCTTCTATTTGCTTGCGCATACTGTCACCACCATCTTTTCCATCACCTGGTCTATAGCAGCACCCAATTGTATATTTAGTTCTGCTAGCCACAATCTCACACCAAATGGCCTCAAATGTGCTCTTTTCTCTATCCTGCAATTCAACTTCTATTCTCCTTGGCTGGAGCTCATCAGCTATCATCAACAATACTCCTCCCCCCATTTTATTCTCTCTGTCATTTCTGAACACACTATACCCATCACATTCAATCCCACTAGTTATATCATCTACAGTCAGCCATGTTTCACTAATACCTATAACCTGTGGTCTGGAAGTGCCAACCATGGCCAAAAACTCTTCCTTCTTGTTCCTAATACTCCTAGTATTAGTGTACATGAATTTAAGACCCCCATTACCCCCAACCCTACCTTGATGCCTTATATTAACTATCCCACTCTGATTTGTTGTCCTTATTTGCTCTGGCATATTATATTCATTCTTACATTCAACTGCCTCCATAAGGACTGTATCTCTACTTCCCCCCCCCACCCTAACAAATCTAGTTTCCCTGAATTTGCACATCCACTACATTCAGCAACACTTTCTCAAGTCTTCTTACACCGTAACCATTCAAATGCAAGCCATCCATCTTATATAGATCCTTTCGCCCATCAAACTCACTCCACACATCCACAAATTCCACACCACTCGTCATACATAACCCACGCATAAAGTCATTTGCAATTATAGCCCTCCTTTTAAACATTTCACTGTCATACCGTGGCAAAAGACTAATCATTCTAACTCTCTCACTCTTTTCTTTTGCTACCTCAAACAATTCATTCAGGTCTTCTATCATTTCCATTTTATTTCCTTTCAAATCATTCGTACCTGCCACAACAATCATTTCTTTCACCCTTTCCTTTTGCTCTCTAATAGACGCAGTTACGTCCTTTATGGTCGCACCAGGTTGGTACGATTTTGTCAAATCCTCTACTAACACACCTCGTACTAACGAGTCTCCATACAGCACTCTATCCTTCATTTTGTTCATGTTCACATTCATACGTCTATTTTTCCTGTCATACCTTTTATTATTGGTTGGTTCATTCAGTCTACTTTTGTTCATGCACTCTAGCTGCTGTTTTGCTCTTTCTATCACACTATTCAACAACGCGATCTCACTCAATGCATCTATCTCATCTTTTTTGTTCTCTGAGAAACCATTTATACTATCATTCACACTTTCTACATTCACACTCTCACAATTTTCATGTACAACCTTGCCGTTTCTTGTCATATCCCTATTTCCTTCATTCTGAAGGTTGACAAAAATATCACACTCACGATCCGAAATACACTTCAATTCCGCATTCTCCCTACATTTTCTACACACATTCAATCCTTCATTATCATCTAACCACACTCCGACCGCACTCCGCAAAGCGTACATTTCACAGCTAGTACACTGACTCATTTCTTTTATGCTACCGTTCTTTGATAACGATGGCGAACCTTCATTACTGGCCGCCATTTTCCTTCGCACAGGTGCCATACTTATCTATAACGTGTTTTGTCAAATTATACGTTATAACACACCAAAAATAGAAGCACTAAAATACGCAAAGCAAACAAAACAAAACTACACAATATTAAGTAATTTGTATCGATAACTGAAAATGATACTTATCTTATCTGGAGCTTGCACGAACACTACTCATTACAAATTCATCTAGCGGCGACTTCCCGACATAGATTATGTTATAAAACACTTTAGTACACTAACCACGCTAATAAAGCTCCAAGAATATACCAAAATTAAACACTTAAGTCCATTAAATTGAATCCAAAACACCAATAAATCAACAAAAAACACAAATCTCTCAGGAGCTCTCCGATAGCACGTCCGTTCACCAGCTAGCCTCGACACCAATACTATACTATACTATAATATATAATAATATAATATTATAAAAACACCCCTAACTCAACATCACCAGAGTTAAAGATCGGTACTATCAACATAAGAAGCCTGAATGGCAAGGAAATGGAGCTAGCTGAGGAATTAGATAAGTATCAGATTGACATAATAGCTGTGACTTAAACAAAAAAGACAAAAACTGGTGAGATCTTTCTGAGCAATAAATACAAAATGTTATATTCAGGCAATGACAATCAAGGAAAAGCAGAAGTAGTCATAGTATTCAACACGAAATAAGAGGGTAATCTTCTTGAATGGCAAGCAGTCTCAAGTGATGTAGTGAGGTAGAGTGATGTGGGCAAATATCAGAATGGGAAACTGGACAATGAGACTTATTTGTTCCTATGGTCCCACAGAAGGTTCTACTAAGGTAGAAGTGGAGGAATTTTTTGATGCTTTAGAAAAAGCAACTGACACAATGAAAAAGGAAAAGTTGGTCCTTGTTGGGGATCTAAATAGCAGAGTAGGAAATGATTGTCAGACATACAAAAATATTTTGGGAAAATTTGGAGAAAAGAGTAAAACCAATAATAATGGCAAATACCTGTTGGATTTCTGCTCAGGTCAAGGACTGGTTATTACTAACACCATGCTCCAACATAAAAATGTGCACAAATTCACATGGAGAGAAGAGGTAAGGAATAAGAAAAGTCTCATTGACTATGTTATTGTTGATAGTGATGTTTTCTCCCTGGTGCAGGACACCAGAGTGTACAGAGGATTTGAAATTGGAAGTGATCACTATCTAGTCTTGAGCAAGATAAAATTGAATTTCATATTGAAAACAATAACATGTAAGAAAGTTTTAAAGCGAATTAAAGTTGAGCAGCTCTCAGATATGAGCTGTAGACAAAAATACACAAAGATTATTGAAGGAAAAATGAAAGAGTTTTTGAACAGGAATCAAACTTTAGAGATTCAGTGGCAAGCCTTGAAGAAAACCCTGATTGATTCCGTTAGAGAGGCATGTGGTGAAGTGGTCTGCAAGGATAGAAAAATTAGAACTCCATGGTTGACACAGGAAGTTAAACAGGCAGTGAAGGAAAAGAAGAAAGCATATCAAAAAAGTCAGCTTTTGCTCTTAGAGAATACAGAGACAAATGTAAGAAAGCTAAACAGTGTGTAAAACTAGCTAAACAAAAGTCATGGGAGGACTTTGGCAAGAATATAGAAAATAAATATCAAGAAGGTGGCAAAATATTCTGGAGGTTGTTGAAGAAGCTTAGGAATGGAGGAAAGAGTGCTGTAAAAGGAGTCAGAGATGATAAAGGTGACATGAAAACAGGAGAAAAAGATATCCTTGAAATATGGAGTAATTACTTTGAAAAACTGCTAAATGAAACAAGCAGTGATGACAGCACAGTGATAAAAAACACTGACCAGGCATGCAGTCAGGAATACATATCCATACTTGAAGTAGAAAAAGCCATCAAAGGCTTGAAATGTGGAAAGGCAGCAGGAGTAGATGATATTCGACCAGAAATGCTGAAGTATGGTGGTATAAGAGTCTTACAGTCTTACAGCTGCACTGCATAGTTCAGAATGCCTGGACAGAGGGAAGAATTCCCGATGATTGGAGTAGAACTCTCATAGTACCCATATATAAAGAGGGAAATAAAACTGAAAGTGAGAATTACTGAGGTATTTCTCCACTGAGTGTTCCTGGTAAGATATATCCAAGTATACTTCGATTGAGAAGAATTGTAGAAGAAAAGCTTGGTGAAGAACAAGCAGGATTCCGGCCATATAGAGGCTGTCAGGATCAGATCTTCACTTTACGACAAATAGTGGAGAAATTATGGGAGTATAACAAAGATCTCTATTTGAGTTTTGTAGATCTGGAAAAGGCATATGACAAAGTGCCAAGAGAGAAGCTATTCAACACGCTACAGTTATATGGTGTCAATGGGGCATTATATCAAGCAATACTTAGTCTTCATTTGAGTTGTAAATCAGCAGTTGGAATTGAAGGAAGTACAGGAATATGGTTTAATGTCGAATCTGGTGTGAGACAAGAATGTACATTATCCCCTCTGATATTCATTATCTATATGGATAACATTATGAAGGAAAGAGATATTAAACATGATATCAAAATTGGAGATGTTAATGTCAGCTCTTTGATTTATACGGACGATATTATACTTATCAATAAATCAGCTACGAGTCTGCAAGAGTCCTTGACTAAATTGAATAACTGTTGTAATAGATATGGTAGAAAGGTCAGCAATAAAAAGACAAAGACACTGAAAATAGGCAGAATCGTTGAAAATGTCAACTGCAGTGTAGCAGAGAACGTCTGGAACGGAGAACTTGTTCCACACGTTAGTAGAGAACCTGTGGAACAAGTACGACATTTCACCTACTTAAGCATGATTTTTAGTGAAGATGGTAAATTAAATATGGAAATAGACAACAGAATCAATAAAGCTGGTATAGTAAGAAGTCAGTTGAATAAATACACCCCAAACACCTCTTGCTCACTTACTGACTGTAAGTGAGCAAGAGGTGTTTGGGGAGTTGAGTAAACTAGATGTAAATAAGGCTGTGGGACTTGATAATATATCACCGCATATTCTGAAGGAATGTGCCAGAGAGTTGACACCTGCCTTGACATATTTTTTTAATACGAGTCTTGCACTTGGTCAAGTCCCTAAAGAGTGGAAGGAGGGCAAGATTGTGCCACTTCATAAAGGAGGTGATCGAACTCAAGCATCAAACTATAGGCCTATCTGTGTGTCAGGTGTTGTGGTTAAGTTGTTGGAGAAGCTTGTGAGAACTAGGATCCAGAGTTGGGTTGACAACAATGGTATAATCTTTGATGGACAGCATGGATTTGCTAAAGGGAGGTCGTGTTTTAGTAATCTACTTACTTATTACAATAAAGTGACTGCTTCCTTGGACAGAGGAGAAGGATACACAGTAATATACTTTTCGCAAAAGCTTTTGATAGAGTACCTCATGATAAGTTGACAGTCAAACTAGAGCAGATGGGGTTGGATATTAGATTAGTGCATTGGATTGGAGACTGGCTATCTGATAGGTATCAACAAGTTGTGTATGGAGGTGCAATATCCAGGAAAAGGAAAGTCACTAGTTGAGTGCCTCAGGGATCTGTTTTAGGGCTATTACTATATAACTTGTATATTAATGATATTGGCGAAGATTTGGATGGAGATATTCAGTTGTTTGCAGATGATGCAAAGTTGGGACGAACCATAAAGAGTAATGAAGATGTTGTGGCCTTGCAAGAAGACTTGAATAAATTGAGTGATTGGGCAAGCAAATGGGGATGTGAGTTCAATGTTGCAAAATGTAAGGTTTTAAAATTTGGAAAACAAAGATGGGATGCAGAATTTATGCTTGGTGAGAATATATTGTTGTAAGTAGAGGAAATAAGAGATCTGGGAGTGATAGTGGATAAGGATCTAAAATTTAGGGGACACATCGCCAAAATTGTGAAGACAGCACAAAGACTTCTGGGAATGATGAGGAGGACATTGACGTGTAGAAGTAGGGAGATTCTTGTTCCATTGTATAAGGCTTTGATTAGGCCACACATGGACTATTGTGCCCAGATTTGGTCACCTGGTTTTCAGAAGGATGAAGAGATGTTGGAAAGGGTCCAAAGGCGACTGACTAAGGTAGTTTCTGACCTCTGGAATGTCGAGTATGAGGAAAGATTGAAAAGATGTAATTTGCAGAGTCTAGTGGAGAGAAGGAAGAGGGGAGATATGATAGAGACCTACAAGTTGGTAAGGGGTTGTTATAGGATCAATGGTGGAGAAGTTCTACAGCGAATAGTGGGAGATCAGGGGAGAACCAGAGGTCATCCCTGGAAACTGTATAAAGAGGGTGTGAGTAGGGGAGTGAGAGGCAGGTTTTTTTCGTGCAGAGTTGTGAATGATTGGAATGCCTTGCCTGATAGTGTGGTGTCTGCAAGGAGTTTGAATGTGTTTAAGACCCGATATGATGAGATGTGTGTGAGATAAAAGGACCTCCTAGATGAGTCTTTGACTCCATGAGGTCTTGTTTAATAATAATAATAATAATAATAATAATAATAATAATAATAATAATAAATTCATATGGAATAGGAGAGAAATTAGTCAGAATACTAAATTAGCTGTATACAAGACAGTATTCAAGCCAGTTTTAACTCTTGGTTCTGAGAGCTGGGTGATAAGTAAAACACTTGACCAAAGACTAGAAACCACAGATATGAGAATCGTGAGAAAGATTAGAGGCATGAACAGATGGCATCAATGGCAATATCATATTAAAAACGAGGATATTAGGAAAGAACTTGACATTGTCAGCATCCAGGAATGTGTTAGCAGAGCTAATCTCAGGTGGTATGGTCATTTAAACAGAATGGGCGAGGAAAGATTGGCAAAACAAGTGTTCTCTGCCAAGTTGGCAGGAAAACGACCCAAAGGAAGACCAAGATATGGGTGGATTGATACGGTACAAAGTGCCTTAGATGACACAAATATAAGATTCGTGTCGTCTAACTTCCTATCTACAATTTTCCTCCAGATCAGTCTGTTACTTGACAAGTAAGAGAAAATTGTAGATAGGAAGTTAGTAATGATGTAAATTTTTCATGTAGTACTATCATATCCTTTACACCCCTTGAGGGTACATGGCAGGAATTTGATGATGATGATGATGATGATGTACTATAATATAAATACTATATATATATATATATATATATATACATATATATATATATATATATATATAGAAAGTATTTTACCTTGGGTATAATAAATGTTAAAGACTTTAACATTTATTATACCCAAGGTAAAATACTTTCTACATTTATATCTCCTCCTGAGATTTTTATTTAATAAGGTTAAAACACCTTATGGTAACTTGTTCTGGTAAAATACTAATAAGCTCTGTATTACTAAAATCTTGATATTTCTAGCCTGGCTCTCACTGATGAGACCTCAATAAAGGTCGAAACCGGTCTGGGTAGTGGCCCCTTGCCTTTAATACAAAGCATCATACATCTCCTCCAGGAGATGTGCTTTGCATTATGGGTAAATATTAAGATTAGTGATCAGAGCTTATTCTACTTTTACCATGAGTTACCTTGGTCTTGCACTACCTGCAGGGTCAGCTAGACTTGCATTATGTGCAGGCGCAAACTTGACTTATTTGTCTGTTTGCTTACTTGGGAAATGGAGCAAAACCAGGTTTAAAATAGCTTGGTATCTTTAACATATATATATAAATACACACCTCTAAATACTATATATATATATATATATATATAGTATTTAGAGGTGTGCAGCTTATCTTTTTTATTATTATTTGACACCTCCAGGGAGTCCAAGGACTCATCAATCTTCCATTCATATAGTTGATCAATGTCTGTTACAACCATGTATCAAAGCTATGAATTTGAAAAATAAAGCAGAGTGAGAATGTGAATGAGATACTAATGATAGTTGATATGAATGACCTGAGATGCAGTGTGAATAGAATAGCAAAGAACTTGCTATTCTATTCACACTGAGATTGCTTAGCTGCCCAGGTATGATAATGCAGAGTTGAGCAGCAATAAAGAATGTATCCTATCCCAATGGCTTTAACAGGCCTTTAAGGCCTACAATCTTCCAAGCATGCTTGGATTTCGTAACCGAAATATGAGGATAGAATGGTCACCCCCATGCCTCGAAGTATTCCTGGCTGTATCCCTGTGTGTTTACGGGGCTGGTTTGCCTGCTTGCGGGATGAAAAACCCCAGATTAACTGACAGAAAAAAACCTTGCTGTCCACGCCCAAGACTGGCTAACTTGGCTATGGCTGAGGAAGATCCTAAAGCTCCTCACGTCGTTGACGGGAATCGAACCTAGGACACTCCTTCCCCAGGCATATGGTTGCAAAGCGCAAAGCCACTAGGCTAACCGCGCGGACAGCAATAAAGAATGACATTGATTATTGTCTCTTTTCCTTTTGAAGTGATATGATTGAGATATGTCTCAATCATATCACCTCAATCATTTTCACTGCTACTATTGACAATAATAGTGCGAATGTGTAAAGAAAAGAAGTCTGGACTTTGTGGATGCATATACATTTGATGGTGAGAGAGAGCTGTAATGAAAGAAATGAGTTGTATCTGAATGTGGAAGAATGCAGGTATTTGGAAAGGTTGTTCTCTGGGTGGAGTTGCCATGGTGAGAAAATAGTAGGAATAGCCTCATATAGGGATGGTGATTTGGAAAATGAAGAGATGTATAGTATATTGCAGAGCCAAGTTTGGGAAAAGTAATAATAGTTATGAAAATACTGACAATGCATTTTTTTTTTATATATAAGGAATGAGTTTGTGGCATTGAATTGAAGATCACTGGTACCAGTAAAACAGTTGGCAGAAGATAATGTTCTGACAAGGATAGAAGTTAAAAGGTATAGCATATGAAGAATAGGGAAGATAAATGGGATAGTGAAGGTGATGAGTTGATGAGTTATGCCCTCTCAGGAGGGAGATAGAGAATCAGAATTGAAACAGCACTGATGATTTTGAGAGCATATATGCAAAGTAGAGGTAGGCATCATATTATAAATAGACAAAATAATATTGGACAGAGAAAACAACATATGGTAATAAGGAAAGTAAATTTCCGGAATTCTTGAGGGACAACTGTATTAGGCAGCATGGGATGGAAACACAAGGATCAAAAATTTTGGATTTGGTCATAGTCACAATCAGATCCTGTAATGCTAAATAGCATTACTTCTAAACCTTCACCGAGGTGAATACTCATCAGGGGAGGTTGAACTCTCACAGACCACAGTAACTATCATACCTTGCTTGGAACTTAGAGCACTCACCACACACACTCTGGCAATGAATACCACTCATAAACCATCCACCAAACAAAAATTTCCTTTCCACTTCCTTATGTGATCTCTCAACAGTTTCCAGGGATGACCTCTCATTATTGCATCCATTATTGCATGACCTCGCATTATTGCATTCCATTATCATATGTTATAATTCTCATGTATATCTATTTGATAGGCTACTCTCACCAACTTATATGTCTCAATCATATCACCTCTCCTCCTATATGCTCAAGCTCTAAAGACCACATTATATCAATCTATCCTCATATTCAATATTTCAGTCCTGAGACAGTTTGCCTCTACACTTTCTCTGATGTTTCCTTATTACCAATATACTCAGGTGACCAGATCTGTGCACAGAAATCCAAATAAGGCCCAATTAGTTCCTTATACAGTGGAACTGTTACCTTCTTATCCATACATGTCAGCATTCTTCATATTATAGCAGCAATTTTTTGGGTAACACGTAAAACTTTTGCAATGGGTCTCCTGAACTGAAGTTCAGGAGACCCATTGCAAAAGTTTCTCTATCCAAAGTTTCTCTAATATGATAAACTTCATATTATTATCATTATTTTCCTGACTTCTCCTTCAATTTATCCACTGTCTGCACATTAACCACCCTCTCAGACAATGCATTCCATGCAATAAAACTTACTTCTTATCATTTCACTTCCCTTTTGAAAATTCCAGGGATGGCTCCATGTCCTTGCTACTTCCCTTCATTCTACCATATGAAAATTCTCCTCAGTGTTAGCATGATAATAATCATTCAATAGCTTAAATGTCTTGATCATACCTTCCTCTTTGTCATCTATCCACCAAACTCTGCAGTCTACATGCCCTCGGTCTGTCCTCATAATCAACATTGCGCAGTTCTAATATCATTTTTGTTATTTGTCTCTGCACCCTCTCCAAGGATCTACTTCATCTCCTTCAAATCCCAGTGACCAGATCAGAGTATAGAAATTCAGATGTGGTCTAACCAAAGCTTTATACGATGGGACTGGCACACTTTTATCTCTTGTGGTCAATGTTCTCCTCAACTTTGAAGCAATTCTCTAAGATGTCTTCATAATCTTTGCATGTAATATGTTCTCAGAACTTCAAATCTCTATCTACAATCATGGGAAGATTCCTTGCTTCCTCTTCCTCCAATATAACCCCACCAAGTGAGTACGAAGTCCCATCTATGGATCCCAAATTTTAAAACCTTCGTGTAGCTGCATTAAACTGACAACCCCATTTTTGCCCACCTTTCCAGCTTATTCAAATTCTCTTGAAGAGCCAAAACATCAGCACTATTACTAATAACCCTCCCAAAATATCCAAACCCATATGTTGCAACTTAATAATCAACTTGTCATGTAGCACCCTGTCAAATTCCACTGAGAAATCCAAAAAAATTATAGTGTATGCTTTACCATCATCCATTGCTCTTATAAGAGTGCCCTTTAACAAATCCATGCCAGCCTCCATAAATAATATTGGCCTCTAATTGTAATTGGAGGTTTCTGTGGTTTAGAAGTTCATAAGGCATATTCCGGTAATTGGACCACATTTTTTTTATTAAGTTAAAAGCACAATAAAGAAATAAAACCCGACAAGTTTCGTAAGTCGTTTGACTTACATCTTCAGGGGTAAATGGTAATTTAAAGCTTAAAACAACAAAAAAGAGAAATTAATGTTCATACTATACAATTGCAGCAGTCTGACTGTTCATAAAATTAAAAAATCAGAATGCAGATTCAAAGCAGTGCTAAGTTTAAACAGTGCTGGATGATGCCACGTTCTGTTGTTCACATTCATAATGTCCGAGGTCTGACTGAGGTATATTTTTTATCAAAGCTGACCAAATTTGGTGTAGAATTAAGCCTTGGTTTTTATTGCATTGTGATGGAATTCTAAGCATATTTGCAGCTTCTTTAAATTGCCTTATGTAACAGTTTTTTTTCTATATAAGACATGTTTGTTTTCTGCCATAGTACATTGTGGCCAGTGGAAGTGGTATGGAAAGCTAGACCCGATTTGTGTTCTCTTCTGTTGTGTACATCCTTTTGGTGTTCGTTCTTGCGTATTTCCCCAGATCTTCCTGTCTATCCTACGTAGCAGATGCCGCAAGGACAATACATTTTATAAACACCTGATTTTTTTAAAGGATGATGTGGAGGTTTTGGGGATATAGAAATCTTGAAGTCTTTTTCAGCAGCAGAAAGACTATTTTGATGTTATGTTTGTTTAGTAATTTAGCCATCTTGTCTGTAACATTCTTGATTTCTGTATATGAGATATATATGTATATTCAATTCTGTATATGAGCTGCTACAGATTTCTCCAAAATCTTAATAAATACAGAAGAAATACAAACAGGCCTATAGTTTGATACCTCCATTCTACTGCCACTCTTAAGCTACGGTGCTACCTTACCCTCATTCCACTCATCAGGAACCTGTCCCATTGCAAGACTTTCATTAAACAGCAAAGCTAACAGCATAATCAGTGCCCTGGAACATTCATTTAAAACATGGGAGATTCCATCTAGGGCCCCCCCTCATCTTATTAACATTTAGCATACTCAGCATTCAGAATGTATCCTCTTCATTCACTTCTAACACTTCATCCAGCATTCAGAATGCATCCTCTTCATTCACTTCTAACACTTCATCCCTTCATTAGCCTTCTAAAAATATATCCTGCTGTACCACCATTCTGGTACAGCAGGCTATATTTCTAGAAGGATAATGGAGAATTTACTCACCACATAGAAAGAAAACTCCTTGGTATTCTCCTTGGATTGCATAACCAGTCTCCTCTCATATCTGATTTTTCTATCCTTACAATACTAGTCACTTTCCTAGCCTGAGTGCAATATTCCTCATGCAACTGTTCTCCACTTCTCTTTTTATAGAATGTCTTGCATAATCTCTTTTTCTTCTGCAATTCCTCTTTTATCTCTCTTGTCATCCATTTGACTCCAAATTGTTTGTATGTATACCTCTTCTTCATTGAGGTATACAATTTACCATTGCCATCAATGATTTTTTCATAAGCATCTCCCATGCTATAAGACTACTCTTGCAGCATGAGAAATGCTTATGATTAATGATCCCTTTTCTTTCATATTCTTTCATCCATGCTGTCTAACACAGTTGCCTCACAAGAAATCTAAAAATTCAGTTCCCTTATTATGTGCACTATCTCATTTGCCCAGTTTATATTGCTATAGCTGAAGTCCCCCATAATGATCACTTACAATGCACTTGCCAAACTAATTTTCCTAAACATTTCCCTGCTCATCAGCAGTTACATTTCCTGGTCTGTAGCAACATCCCACAGGGGGTAAAATTCATCTCTTATCATGAGTAATACTAACACCATGTCTATCCCCTGTTCTGCCAAATTTTTTTTTTTTTTTTATTTGATCTACACACGAAAGGCCACAAGACCTAGAGCACATTAGTGCTGTGTGTGTGTGTGGGAAAGAGGAATAGAAGAAAGGAGGAATCTGTTCACATTTTGCTTTAACAGCTGAGGGTTGTAATCTTTGAGGAAAGCAAGGTGGGGGGACTGTTCCAAAAAACAGAAGTAGATGAAGCAGGAGGCAGTGAAGTTGTTTTTGGTGTGTTTTAAGATGGACTGTAAAGGGGTGTTGGTTTTTTTTTTTTTTTTTTTTTTTTATGTTGTGCCCATATACAGGAGGTTAGCTGGTCAACCTATAGTACGTTAGTACCGTATATGGGTGATGGGTTGTGAAAGGAGAAACTTGTTTACATTTGATTTGAATGCCTGTATATTGTATTCCTTGGGAAATACGTCAGGGGGGAAGACTGTTCCACAGTACTGCAGTAGCAGAGATGAATGAGGAGGAGAAGAAACTTGTTCCGTGGGTTTCGAGGTGTACTGTAAAAGGATGTTGGGCGGCAGCTGTACGTGTTCCAATGGGCTTGGTACAGGGTGGGGGAATTATTGATGCTGTTTCAGATGAACCTTTCCCGTGAAAGTATTTATAGAATATACAGATTGCAGAGACCAAGCGGCTATGTGAAAGTGGAGGGAGCGAGTTGGTGAGGGATGGGTCATTTATTAGTCTAATTGCTCTCCTCTGTATTGAATCAAGCATTTTGGGGGAGCCTTTTGGAGCCCCACTCCAGATGTGAGAGCAGTATTCACGAGCTGGGTGGATTTGTGACTTGTATAGTGTTAACAGCTGTTTAGAGGTGAAGTAGCATCTTGAGCGAAAGAGAAAACCTAGTTTTTTGGAAGCTGAGGATGCAATGGTTGTGATGTGTTTATGCCAGGAGAGGCTTGATGTCAAGTTAATTCTGAGAAGAGAAATTTCGTCTTGTCTGTGAATTTGAGTGTTATCGAAAACAATGCTGGGAGAAAATGGTTCTTTTTTGTGAGAAATAAGACAGAACTGGGTTTTACTAGCATTGAAGTTGACAAGGTTGTCTGAGCCCCTTCGGAGGATGGCTTGGAGGTCAGAATTAAGGGCAGTGGTGGTTGATATTCTGTGGGTTGAAGTGAGTTGTGTAGGGTAGGGTTTGTCAATTGAAAGGGAGGAATGTAGTGTGCTGTTGTGTGCAAAACTGTGTATTGGGTTAGAGATCAACTGAAGTAGGTCATTGATATATAGAAAGAAGAGGGTCGGTGAGCCTTAAGAGACCCCGGCATTAGTTGGATGGTGAGAGGATAGGGAGCCGTCTACCATCACACATAGTGTGCGACCAGACAGGAAGCTGGTAATCCATCTGCAGAAGTCCTGAGGCAGTCCAAATGATGGGAGTTTGCTTAGTAAGCCTTTTTGCCAGACTCGGTCAAAGGCTTTGGAGATATCAAGTGCAACTACTTGGGATTCGCCAAATTTCTCCATAGCGCTTGTCCAGTGATGGGTGATGTATGAGAGTAGATCTCCTGTTGAACGGCTTTGGCGGAATCTGTACTGGTGGTCACTTAATAGCCGGGTACCTTCAAGATAGATTAGGATTTGAGAGTTGATGATTTTTTCCATTACTTTAGATAGGACTGAAGTGAGTGATATAGGACGGTAGTTAGATGGCAGTGATTTGTCACCCTTTTTAGGAATGGGTTGAATATAGGCTAGTTTCCAGGTTTTGGGATATAATATATACCAGTGGAGTAAGAGAGTGTGTACAGGTGACATAGGATAGGAGTTAGTTCAGATGCACAGACCTTCAGAATAATTGGAAGAATTCCGTTTGGGCCAGGAGACTTTTTTGTGTCTAATTTAGACGGCAGGTTTGTGATGTCTTTTTGGCAAAAGGATACAGGGGCATTGTATGTTGGGTAGTTTGAAAGATTGGAGAGCATTTGCCATTGTTAGTTATGTGTGCATTGGAGGCAAAGTGTGATGCCAGGAGGTTAGCTTTTTCTATGGGTGATGTTGCAAATGAGCCATCTGGGTATGATAAAGGTGGGAATAGTGAGGGCAAAAGTTACGGCCAATTGCCTTGGCAAGGGACTAAAAGACACAGCTTCTGTTTGGACAGGCTGCAAGCTTCCTTCTTTTTGCCCGTTCAAAATCTGTTTTGGAAGTATTGATAGTTTTCTTGCATTTGTTTTGGGCTTCAGTGTAGGTATTGAATGAGGATGGGGTTCTTGATTTGAGCCAGTTGTGGTATGCCTTATTTTTCATTTGTACTGTCTTGGCACATTTTTTGGAGAACCAGGGCTTAGTTAGGAGACGGCAGGTCTGAGTAGTGTGGGAAATATATGCTTTCATGCCAGCGAGGATCACTTTGGTGATGCGTTTGGTGCATATGTCTGGACTGGAAGACCGGAAACAATAGTCTAACCATGGGAATGAAGCATAGTAGTCTCGGAGACTGTCCCATTTGGCACTATTATAATGCCAAACTACTCGTGTGGGAGTAACTGTGTAGGCGTTGTTGCATGGGGGAGGAGATAAGCACTAAGTTGTGGTCAGAATTACCCAGGGGACTTACTACATTCACTGCATATTTGGAGGGGTCATTAGTAAGGAAAAGATCTAGGGTATTTGGGGAGTGGTTTGGGTTATCTGGTATTCTGGTCAGTTTTTGAACAGTTTGCATGAGGTCATTAGTGACTGCAAATGTTTCAGCATCTCTGCCTGCAGGATCTGTATGACTGGAAGAGGAAAGCCAATTGGTGTTATGGATGTTGAAATCACCCAGGAGGATGATTTTGCTGTTTGGGGAGTGGGAGTGGAGAAAATCAACTTTTAAGGAGAGGAAATGAAAGATCTCTGAGTGATTGGTAGTGTTAAGAGAGCGATAGAGACAGCAGATGAATTTGACTGAGTGGGGGAGGGATATCTTCAGCCAAAGAAGGTTGAAGTCGGGTGATTCCAAGCTAGTTGTTCTCTGACAGGGTATGTCAGAGCAGATATATGCACAGACGTCACCCTTGGGTTGAAAGGAGTTGAATAGTGTATAGTTAGGAAGGTTGAGATGAATAGTGCTTGGGGGAGGTGAGATTTGAGTTTTGGTTAAAAAGAGTAAGTGGGCTTTGGTGGACTGCAGGTTGTAGTGGATGCTGTTGAGGTTAGAGTTGAGGCCACGGATGTTGGTGAAGTGGATATGCAGGGTTCTGTAAGGCATGGATTTGATCCCAAGGGTCCTGCACATTTCCTATCACCAAGAACACCAGCATGCCTGCATGCTGGTGTTCTTGGTGACTACTGGTGTCACTTGGTTTTTGTACTAGTTCGGATTGTTTGAAGTCTATTACCCAACCGTTGTCTCCATTTTGGCGTTTTTCTTCTAGTTGTTTTTGGAGTTGGCATCTTTGTTCTCTCTGGGAAAAGGTTAAATCAGGTCGAGCACATATGAGTGACTGGCGGCAAGTGTCCTTTAGCTTGTTGTTTATCGCTGTTATCAATTTGGTTGAGTTTATTGGGGAGTTGCAGGAGAGTAGAGGAATAATAGTGACAATTCAACACTGTCCATGAAAGTATCTGTAGAAGAAGCACAAAGGCAGAAACTGAACATCTATGAGAGAGGGATTGGAGTGGATCATTAATTAGTTGGATTGCCCTCTTCTAGATAGAATCAAGCAATCTTTGAGAGAATTTTGGTGCTCCACTCCACACCAAACATGAGAGCAATATTCTATATCAGGATTCTTGCAACAGATCAGACAGAACTGAGTTTTAATGGCATTGAAGTTTACAAGGTTGTCCTTGCCCCATTGGGACATAGATAGTGGGATCTTCTGCCGTCTTTCCAGACAGAAGATCCCACTAGATCCTCCGATTTTGAGCCTTCTGTGTAGGCAGGCACAAAATCAGAGTATTTAGTTCTATGAGCTTCATGGTGGATGACAGAAGGGATGGACAATTTTGGTAGTCTGCTGAAAGAAAAGCTATATGGTGGCACATATAATTGCCCAGTACAGCTGCTCTGGGCTGGCAGACCATGCCTTAGATACCCACCATAGAATTCGTTGGAAGAAAATACACTGCAGCAAGTTTAAATATGAAAGATTATTCAAGGAATCATCAGCAGCTCTAAAAAACGTTCCTAACCTCACTAAATTTGGGTACATGAAACTTCCCCAAATTTGGGAGACTTACATTATGAGAACATCAGCCCAACTGCCAAGACAACCAAATTAGCCCACCATTAGGACTTTAGGAACAATATTAGTTTCTTGCTTTCTTCCTCATTTGCTTTTGTTAGTGCCTGCATGCACATACCATATCTTTATGTTAATAAAGATGGCAACATGACGTTGCCGAAATATAGAAGTTATTCATTAAAGTTACCTTTAATTAATATACTTTATATGCATTGTTAATTCCGTAAACTAATTATCAGTTATGTATGACCAACGTATAAGCCTTGCTACTAGAAATATATAATTGCCATGGTGGAAGTGTGTTTAGTGGTTAAGCTAAGTTGTCTATCTCTATTTCTAGATCTTGTAGGAAAGCTTTCATCTGCAAACCAAAGGGTTTTATAGCAGTCTGTCAGGTGTTGTAATCATAAATTATTATAACACCTGACTTTGTGAGTCTGAGTATATTATGCAACTTTGGTAGTGATGTATTTTATGGAAGCTGATGTATTTTAAGTTTCAGTAAGGAAATGGGTAATCCAATATCTCCTGCTATTGCCAACTACTTCATGGAGCACCTCGAACAATGTATCTTTGACAACATTACACCCAGTGGTGAGCTATAGAAATTTTAACAAAGGGCTCGCATCGTCGAGAAAAAAAAAAAAAAAGACCTAACTTAGACCTAACTTATATTGTGACTTTGTAGAGCTTCTGACAGATATGATAATTCCTGTAGGATATCAATCATTAATGCCAGATCTAAAATTCCAAATCGAGAAGTCGGTTTAAAAAGCCCTTATATTTATCGTTCGATGCAAAACGCTTGCATAAAGCTGGGTAATTTCTCCACAAAGCAAAAGCCGTTCGTAAACTGCAAGCTGCCCATCGTGGTCCAAACACATGGCCGATCTTTAAAATATAAACGATCTTTAAAATTTCAATACGAATTCAATCGTATTTAATTCTAGTTGATTTTTTGGTGATTGATGATGAAAAGCATATAATTTATCCATAAATATTTCAAAATGATTTATTTCTTTAATGTTTTTTTTATCAAATTGTCTAATGCTAAGTGTAAACGATGAGCGAAATGCCAAATCACAACGTTGGGAAATTTTTGTACAAGTTTGATTGCAACACCTGATTTGTTTCCTAACATTACACTAGCTCCATCAGAACAAAATGCAATGAAATGATTTTTTATATAGTTATCAGAAAATCCATATGAATTTAAAGTAGCAATTATGGTAACATGTATACATTCAACAGTGGTTTCTAAATCACGTTGTTCAATAGGGAATTGAACAACGTAGTTCCGAATATAAATTAAATTATACTTTAATAAATATTTCCGATATTTCGGCAACGTCATGTTGCCATTTTCAAAAGGAACTTACAAAAAGGCACGTGCATGCAGGCACTACAACACAGTAACTAAGAATGAAGATATGAAGCTGTTGTTCTCCTAGAAGTCCAGTCGTTTCATTAAGTGTTAGGTGTGTTATATGAATTCTTTTGATTACATAAATGATTTGTGGATGTTTAGGGCAGATGGAAAGAGGGTGTGTCCGAAGTTGACTGTGACCCAAATCAGGAAATGATGAATACAAATATCAAATTGATGAGGGAAAGTGTTAGTAGCGAGAATGTTGTGGGGAAAATAAGTGCACATTTGAAAGAGAGGTGAAAGAATGTTAAAAAATCAGTAAAAAAGAAAACGAGTGATTTAAAAACCGTAATAGATGTTAATAAGGATGAAAGTGAGGCGAGAGTGGCGGAGGGAAATGAAATTGAGAGAAAATGAAACTGGAGATAGCGTGATGCAGGAATCGAAAGAATGAATGATAGTGAAAGTTGGACGCATGTTGGACCGAACGTAGAGAAGCACAGAAGGATGAATGAGAGTGAAAGTGAGAAGAGGGTGCCGAGAGTTAGAAAATTAGAAAGAATGAATGATAGAGAGAATGTGACGTGAGATTCAGAAGTTGAATTGGATTGGATGAGGAAAGAGATGAAATGGATGCGGAATGAAATTAAGAAAATTTGGGTAAAAACTATTAAAACTAATCATGATGACACGAAAGAGTTAACGAAAGATGAGCGAGTGGCGTTATATAGTGACTCCATATTAAAGGTGTGCTGGATGATTGGGTGCACAAGGTATGTTTTCCAGGCAGTAAAATGAGTAGAGTGATTAAGACATTGGATATGAGGAGGGAGTGAGCAAAAGAGTTGATAGTTTTAATCGCACAAATAATTTGACAGAGGACAAAGAGCAAGTCAGAATGGATGTCATGAGGCTGCTTAGAAGATTAAAAGAGAATAGTGTTACAGGAAGGATAGTCAGCTTGTTGCCTAGGTATGACTGTGGTGAGATAAGGTGGAGAACAAGGATTGTGAATGATATGCTGGCTGAAATGTGTGAGGAGATGGGAGTACAGTTTGTTAATGTGTGGAATGAGTTTGAAGGAAGAAGTGAACCGTATGGGAGTGATGGACTGCATTTGAGTGGTTATGTGAGTCGCTTGGAGAGACTGCTGCTAGAAGGTAGAGAAGTGAGTAGAGTGAGAAGTTGAATCAGATCAAGTGGGAAGTGATGTGGAAGAGCAGGAGAGTAAGACAGGAGAGATTGAAGAGGTGATTATGAATGAGGAAGTGACAGGTATGAGTATAGAAAATGAGAGAATGGCTGTGCAAGAGGAGCAGGGAAACGGGGAGGCTCAGGGTGGACAGGGGTACACAGCGTGAGAAAGGTGGATGCTCCGAGAGAATGTGAGAACATGTGTAGACAGTAAAGAAATGAGATGACCTGGGATCAAGAAGAAACAGTTGGAATTGAAAAGGGTTTTAAAATGAATAAGCAGAAAGGGAAATGGCACCAGTCGAGCATGGAGAGATCACATCAAGTTAGGTGGTATCAGTGGAACTAGCTGTAGATCCAGGATGAGCTGTTGTGTTTATATACAGATGCTAGAAATGTAAGAAACAAGGCAGATGAAATGATTCCACTAATTGAGTCTGTTCACTCAAAAATTGTTGGAATAAGTGAGACATGGTTGGAAGAGGACAATATCCTGACAGGAATAGAGATGAAAGGATATGATGTGTTTCGTGAAGATAGAAAGCATAAAAAGAGAGGGGGGGGGTACTATTGATGATAGAGAAAGAGTTATGTCCATACAAAGTAGAGATGCAAGACGGAAATAGTGCCAGGGCGGTTTTGAGGCAGTATGGTGTGAGACAGAGGTGAATGGATTCAAATACTTGGTTGGATGTTGTTATAGACCAGGAAATGGTCTATAACAAATAGTGCCAGGGCGGTTTTGAGGCAGTATGGTGTGAGACAGAGGTGAATGGATTCAAATACTTGGTTGGATGTTGTTATAGACCAGGAAATGGGGATGGTAGTGACTATGAAATATATAATCAAATTAGCCAAGCAAATAAGAAAAGAGTGAACATTAGGGGCGATTTTAATTATGGCAATATAGACTGGATTGATAAGATAGCAACTGGAAGTAATGAAAATGAGTTTCTTGAGTTTTTGAGGGATAACTACCTCAGACAGCATGTAACAGAGGGCACACAAGGATTCAGGGTCTTGGATTTGGTTATCTCATCAGAGGATATAATTACAAATGAAGTGTCAAATCATCCACCAACTGGTGACAGTGACTATGAGGTGATTACCTGGGTGGTTGCCAACAGTGTGATGACCTCTGTAAGAAAAGGGTATATGTGGAACCACAAGGGAGGTGATTATGAAGAGCTCAGGAGACAGCTTGCAGGTGTAGCATGGAATGAGGAGTTAGCTGGAAAAGAGATCAATGCAGCTTTGGAGATTTTCAAACTCTATCTAGTAGATGCAATGTCTAAATGTATTCCAAGGGTGAGAAGGTTAAATGAGGTAGGTGTGAAATGGATGAATAGAGAGATTAAGCATGCGATAACAGAGAAAAAGGGCATTATGGAGGCAGCATATGAGAAGTGGAAATAACCTTCCATGTGGTCTACAAAGACCAGGCAAGGAGGATTACTTGGTTGGTGAGGGTAGCTAAAGAGAGGTATGAACAGCAGTTAGGTAATGAAGCCAAAAAGAATCCTAAGGAGTTCTTTCGATATGTAGTCAGCAAAAGAAAGAATGATTATGGAAGGATGATATTGATAGGAGAAAATGGTATAAAGACTGCTGTTACAGAATGTGTGGTGGAGATACTTAATGAGCAGTTCATAAAGATCTTTCAATCTTGTGAATGTGACTTCATGGAGAGATTGAGAGAATCTGATGATGGGGAGGAGAGACTGACTGCAAGTGACCAAGAGGTGTTTGGGGGAGTTGAGTAAACTAGATGTAAATAAGGTTGTGGGACATGATAATATATCACCATGTATTCGGAAGGAATATGCCAGTGAGTTGACACCTGTCTTAACATTTTTTAATATGAGTCTTACACTCAGTCAAGTCCCTTAGGAGTGGAAGGAGGGCAAGATTGTGCCACTTCATAAAGGAGGTGATCGAACTCAAGCATCAAGCTATAGGCCTATATGCATGTCAGGTGTTGTGGTTAAGTTGGGTTGACAACAATGGTATTATCTTTGATGGACAGCATGGATTTGCTAAAGGGAGGTCATGTTTTAGTAATTTACTTACTTATTACAATAAAGTGACTGCTTCTTTGGACAAAAGAGAAGGATACACAGTAATATACTTAGATTTTGCAAGGCTTTTAATAGAGTACCTCATGTTAAATTGATAGTCAAACTAGAGCAGATGGGGTTGGATTTTAGATTAGTGCATTGGATTGGAGACTGGCTATGTGATAGGTATCAACAAGTGGTGTATGTGGGAGTGATATCCACAAAGGAAAAGTTCACTGGTGGAGTGCCTCAGGTCTGTAATGGCCCCAAAACAGATTTGGATGGAGATATTCAGTTGTTTGCAGATGATGCAAAGTTGGGATGAACCATGAAGAGTAGTGAAGATGTTGTGGCCTTATAAGAAGACTTGAATAAATTGAGTGATTGAACACAGAAATGGAGATGTGAGTTCAATGTTGCAAAATGTAAGGTTTTAAAATTTGGAAAACAAAGATGGGATGCAGAATTTATTCTTGGTGAGGATATATTGTTGGAGGTGGAAGAAATAAGAGATCTGGGAGTGATAGTGGATAAGGATCTGAAATTTAGGGGACACATAGCCAAAATTGTGAAGACAACACAAAGGCTTCTGGAAATGGTGCGGAGGACACTGACGTGTAGAAGTAGGGAGATTCTTGTTCCATTGTATAAGGCTTTGATTAGGCCACACATGGACTATTGTGTCCAGATTTGGTCACCTGGTTTTCAGAAGGATGAAGAGATGTTGGAAAGGTTCCAAAGGCAATTGACTAAGGTAGTTTCTGACCTCTGGAATGTCGAGTATGAGGAAAGATTGAGAAGATGTAATTTGAAGAGTCTGGTGGACAGGAGGTAGAGGGGGAGAAATGATAGAGACCTACAAGTTGGTAAGGGGCTGTTATAGGATCAATGCTGGAGAAGTTCTACAGAAAATAGTAGGAGATCTGGGTAGAATCAGAGGTCATCCCTGGAAACTGTATAAAGAGGGTGTGAGTAGGGGAGTTAGGGGCAGGTTTTTTTCGTGCAGAGTAGTAAATGATTGGAATGTCTTGCCTGAGAGTGTGGTGTCTACAAGGCGTTTGAATGTGTTCAAGGCATGGGATGATGAGCTGTGTGTGTTATACAAGGACCTCGCAGATGAGTCTTTGATTCCATGAGGTCTTGGGGTAATTATAATAATAATAATAATAATAGGTGTTTAAGTCTTTGTGGGACAGATAGCTTTCATTTCACAACAGCAGCCAACTCCGCTGCTTATTAGAGTGTGAAGTAGGCTTTAAAACATAAATATTTATTCTCTAAAGCAAGGATTTCATATTATATAACCTTTATTTGCAGATACAGTTGATCTAGAGATATGATTCTCGCTTTGGGTGCAAGAGGTCCTGGTTTCAAATCCTGAACCAACCTGTTCTTTCAAGGGTAATGCAAAGGCTGATGTATCCAACTATTGACTTATCAGTATCTCTAGAGTGCTGGTGAAATTTTTGGAAAGGTTGGTTAGGACTCGCATTCAGAAATGGGTTGACATAGAATAGCATTTGTTTACTAAGGGAAGGTCATGTTTGAACGCTTGCTCACATTCTATAATTATGTTACCGTTGAATTAGACAAGAAGAATGGATTTTGCTAAGGCTTTTGATAGAATACAACATGGAAGACTGTTGCATAAATTGCAGAATGTGGGTTTCAATTATAAAATATTAGAATGGATAAGAGGATGGGTGGCTGACAGATGTCAAAAAGTCTATATATGGGGGATGCAAGTCTGCAAGATTTAAGGTAAAATGTGGTATACCACAAAGATCAATATTTGGTCCATTGTTATTTAATTTATAGATTAATGACATTGAAAATGTCATTAATAATGACATTAATGATATGACAGGCAATATACAGGCAAAAATAGGCAGATTAATCAATAATTCAACCAATGTGCAGTAATTGCAGAATTATTTGAATAGGCTGAAATTGTGGACATGAAAATGGCTGGCAGATCAATATTAGTAAATGTAAAGTAATGCACTTTACATTTACTACATTTATATTGTCATGTTATATTGGGGGTATTATTATGGTATCTCCATGAAGTTTGGAGACTCAGCACAGGAGACCTAAATCAACCATCATACACACAAATCCTATCATACCTCTCCTTGAATACATTCACAGTCAGGTAACTCACAACGAATTCTGGCAATGCATTCCACTCACTCACCACTCTCTGTACAAAAAATCTGGTATACACACCCCTACTAACCATGTTCTTACACAACTTCCACGGATGTCCCCTAGTTCTCTGACTATTTGTCATAAATTGAAAAATTTCACTTGCATCAATTTTATAAAACCCCTTTAATATCTTAAAAGCTTCTATTATGTCTCCTCTTTTCTGACTATCAGCTAAATTTTATAACCCACAAACACTGATTTGTCACCAGTGGCGGCTAGTGGCTTGAAATTGTGGGGGTGCTGCAACTTTCAAAAAATACATACACACTGTAAGTACAGTGTATACATGTTTGGATAAAATATCAAAATTATGGTAAAAATTAAAAAAAAAATTAAACATGAAACAATATTGTTTATTATCGATAAAATTATACAGCTTAGTATAATTCAAAATTACTTAAAAATAAAATCCATTATCATAACCCTAAGAATGTTCTAAAATAAAAACTATAACAAATGTTATGTCTTTAATTATAATGTCCAAATATTTAAAGAGACGAAGTAAACACGATAAGCACTACAAACACTCTACGACTGCCCGCAAACTGCATATAAACAACAGTGGAACCATGCGACGGGACAGTGCCGCATTATGCTAATAGCTCGCATCTCACTATGATGTGCAAATGCTTGCGCACGTAGCAATATGACACTGTGGTAAACACAGTGTTGCTGGCATTCTTTGCTCTCCTAAGTGCTACAAGATGCATTTTTATTATTTTTTATATAAAATAAGAGAATTGTATAGGATTGTTGATAATAAAATTAAATATTACAAGCAAATATAAATAAATTAATAAATATATTTATATATTGAGAAAAATTGGGGTGCTGCAGTTCTGCAGTGCCTATGCATGAGCCGCCCCTGTCTGTCACCATCTTAGTCACTTGTCTCTGAATCTTTTCGACCACCTCCTGGTCCCACAAGAAACCCAGGTGACCAAATCTGTTTGCAATAGCCAAGATGTAGCTGAATCATAGCCTTATCAAGAGGGATAATAATTTCCTTATCTTTACTTGTTAGCATGTTTTTCAACATCCAAGTAATTTGTTGAGCTATTTTATCAACTTTTGCAATATGCCCTCTGAACTTTAGTCTTTGTCCACCATTATCCCCAAGTCCCTAGCTTCACCGATTTCCTGCAAACCAATACTATCAATATGATACACCATATGCAACCTTTTCCAAGATGACTCCTGAGTCTTTCATAATCACCAGTCTTATAATTGAACATAAACCTCTTCTTGACAGAGAACCCCCTGTGTTTGGCAACTTCCCAGAACAAGACTGCATGGTCACTCTCCCCAGGCCGAACATCTACCTTGGTTATGAATACATCTTCTGATGCTATTATCAGATCCAATGCCCTCAGACCACTTGTCCCCTATGTAACATGTTGTTTCATGTAATTATCCCTTATCAACTGTATAAATCCCACTTTCATCTTGTTATGCTCCCTCCAATTGATGTCACCATAGTTAAAGTCTCCCATAATATTTGTTCAGCCTACATTCATTGTGCTGATTTGCTGATATGTGGCATCTACATCTTCTTGTGGATCCCCCAGTCTATAGCAGCACCCAACAACGTATTTTGTCTTATTTGCCTCTATCTCACACCTGACAGCTCAAATGAACCATCTTCCTCAGACCTAATATCTTCTTTAACTTCTAATTTTGTTGGTTGAAATTCTGCAGCTATCATCAGCAATATCCCACCTTCTGTCCTGTTCCTTCTATCCTCACTGAAAATACAATACCCTTTACATTATATCCCTATAACTATATCATTTTCAGTCAACCACATCTCAGTAATGCCTATAATTTTTGGCCAAGTTGAGCTTACAGATGACAAAAATTCTTCAACCTTATTTCTCCATTATGTTAGAAGAAACTGATCAGGCTAGGGATCTTGGAGTTTTAGTAGATAGGAAGTTGAAATTCAAGAGCCATATTGCAACAACTGCAAATACAACTCTGAGGATAATTGCAATGCAGAAACAAATCTTGACATGTAGAGATAAGGAAATCATTTTGCCTGTAGGATATTAGAGGATATAAGAAACCCATATGTGAGATCAGTGGCATAAATTTTAAACACATGGAAAGGAAAGGATATTTTTATACAGTTACATATAAGGTATAGAAAGAAAGAATTAAATAATGTATTACTTTTGATTACTTTTGTTTTGCAATCAAACCATTTCTCAGTTTCTTTTCAAACCACCTATAAAAATATTTATATAAATTAGACTGATACTATGGGCAAGTAAATATTTTTTGTAGCTAGTAGAGTTAAGTTATATCGCTGGAGCCCTGCATATAACACATAATTGAATATATATAATATGTTCAATACAATTGAATACATATGTATTCAATGTGAACTATGGTATTTTTGTTGTGGACATCTGGTTATATATGTAACCCAGAAGATGATGCTATAAGTATTGAAAAGCAGTATAATTAAAATATATATTGTCAACCATGGATAATGTATTCATAAGCAATAGAATGCCAGTGTATCAGACATAAGGCAATAAAGAGAAAAGGTATGTTATTTCATTTTTAATTAATAAATTAATACATTTTAATTAATAAATAAACTAATTTATTAATATTCAGAATTCATCATACATACCTCTGTCATCAAATCCATGTGTAATTTCATGTCCAATCACAAATCCAATAGCACCAAAGTTCATATAACTAGAGAATTAAAAACAAATACCTGAAGTAGTTCTCTAAAATATCAAACATTTATTTCAGTTAACAAAAGTTTTATACTAATTTCACTAATAATCACATAGTGTATCAAGTTATTATAATGACACATGCAGTTGGTAGCGAAATCAGTCCAGCATTTAAAAACATGATATGTGGCACCTTCCTAATCATTTGTACCTGCCAAATGATCAGAAAGGTGACGAATGTGGTATGTGAGAAGAAATGAAAGAGTTGCTGGTACAAGCAACTAAGAAACATGAAAAAATAACGATTGAGTCTACTGCTCTAGTATGATAGAGGTGAGATAAGAAGAGTGGCGATTAGTGTGAATGGTCAATGTGTAAGTTGTGCAGCAGTTAATAGTGTGGATTTTGTAGATGTGTAGAGTGAGTTCAATGGATGAAAGAACTTATTATAATATGGATATATCTATGGAGTCAGAAGACTCATTGCAGGAGGCCCACTAACCATTACTCACATAATATCTATCATACCTCCTCTTTGGCCTTCTGCAATGAATTTAAACATATGGTGTATGGATCTCCATTTGTGCTTGCAGGGCTTGAGGCAAGCACAAATGGAGATCCATATACCATATGTTTAAATATTTAAAAGTTATAAAGCAAGCTAAAAAACTGTTAAATAAAATATGTTCTATACTCCTACAACTGAAAAATATACCTTCATAATAATAAAATCAAAAAATATGCATAAAGCTGCAGTTGTTATATAATTGAAAGTTGGCAAAATATTAAAGACAACTAAATTTAATTATTGTTGCACATGTCTGGGTGTTCTTTGATTGCCAGTGATGTTTGAATGAGCTAAAATTAATACATACATAATTCATAAATTATTATATATTTTATTATTATTATTATTATTCAGGCCTCTGTGTAGTCAAGAGACTCGTTGTGGGAGGTCCTTCTTAGGAAACACAAAGTCTATCATACCACTCCTTGAATTCATTGATCGTTCTTGCTCTCACCACTCTATTATTATTATTTATGATTATTATTTCGGGCAACTCCAAGGAGTCAACAGACTCATCGAGGGAGGCCCTAACATCATGTCAAGAACAACTATTCAACATTCACACAGTATCTCTCATACCTCGCCTTGAACTCATTCACGGTCATAGCACCCACAACAGACTCTGGCAACTTATTCCACTCATTCGCCACTCTCCAAGTAAAAAACCTAGCTCTAACACCCCTGCTAACCACATTCTTGCCCAGCTTCCATGTATGGCCCCTAGTCCTCCCACCACCAATCCTATTCTCAAAAATATCTTCTGTTTTAATCTTATAAAAACCCTTCAGTAATTTGAATGTCTCAATCATATCACCCCTTTTCTGCCTATCAACCAATTTTTGCAACCCTGAAATATTCGACCTGTTTTCATAAGGTTCATTCCACAGACCTGCTATCATCTTGGTCATTCATCTCTGGATCCTCTCCACCTCCTCCCCATCAAGAAGAAACCTTGGCGCCCATATCTGGGCACAGTAGTCTAGATGGGGTCTTATCAAGGCTCGATATAGAGGAACAATAACTTGTTTGTCTCTGCTTGTTAAAGTATTTTTCAACAACCAAGTGAGTTGATGAGCTGATTTAGCCACTTTTGCAATGTGCCCCCTAAACTTCAATTCCATATCCACCAACACTCCCAAATCCCTGGCCTCATCAATCTCCTGGAGTACGGTTCCACCAATGTGATATACTGCTGCTAATCTTTTCACTCCAAAATGCATAACCTTACACTTTGCCACATTAAATTGACATCCATTTTCCTTAGCCCAGTCCTCCAAACTATCCAAATCATCCTGCAAAATTTTGACATCCTGTGCACTCACAATTCCTGTACCTAACTTTGCATCATCAGCAAACAAGGGAACACTTCCTCTCAGATCCTTTCCTATATCGTTAATGAACAAATTGAAAAGTAGTGGTCCAAGAACAGAACTCTGTGGCACACCACTAGTCACAAGCCGTCTTTTGGACTCCACTCCTGAATAAACCACTCTTTGGTATCTCTCCATCAACCACCCTCCTATCCATCTCACCAACCCTATATCCATTCCCATCTGCTCCAGTTTACTGATTAGAGTTTCATGTGGTATCCTGTCAAAGGCCTTGGCAAGGTCCAGTAGAATCACTGTAAACCCATTACCCTTATCCAGTTCAGCCGTCACTGTGTTATAAAATGTGAGCAAGTTACTGAGGTCTGATCTACCATTCACAAAACCATGCTGTTCCTGATACAGTATCCCATTTTCATCTATCCAATCCTGTATTCTTCTCTTGACTAATTTCTCCAAGCCCTTGACAACGATTCCTGATATGCTAATCTGTCGGTAATTTACAACAGCAGTCTTGGAGCCTCCTTTATGCAGTGGAACTATTTTCCCCTCTTTCCACCCCCTCGGGACTAACCCAGACCCAAGATTCAAATTAAACAAAATAGTCAAAGGTACTGATAATTCTTTAGCCGCTTCACATACGACATGAGTTGGTATACCATCCAATCCCACAGATATACTGACATTTAGGTTTTGCAATAGATTACTCACCTCCACTTCATTCACCACAATTCCCGAATAATCTATAGGTTCATTCATTTCTGCAATTTCACCACCTGGATGATATATTCTTGCAAAGTGCTCACTCAGTAATTCAACTATATCAACTGATTTGGTTACCTCCCTACCATCGGCATTGTTTAAAATCATTCTGCCATATCATTTTTTCTTTTATTTGCAACATTTTGAAAAAACTGTTTAGGATTCTCTTTAGCCTGCATGGCCAATGTGCTTTCATAATCCTTTTTTGCTTTTCTTACCACACTCGTTACCCTTCTGGCCTGCGCTGTATACCGTTCATGTGCCTGCCGGTCACCTTTCTCCTTATATTCCCTTCATAGTTGTTTCTTTTTTTGCAGCTCAAGCTTAATGGTGTTATTCATCCATTTAACCCCTACTTGATTTATTATTCGGACTCTAGGTATACAGTCAGCCATTGCTTCATGTAAACACTTCTTAACCGCCTCCCATGCACTGTCAACTTCTAGCCCTTGCAGTTGTACATGCCATGGCGCTGAACCAATCAAACTCCTAAGCTTGTCATACTTACTAGCCCTATAATTCTACATGTACCCAATCTTAATTGTAAATTCCACACCTTCAGTCACCTCCCAAGTCAAGACTCTATGATCACTCTCACCAATTTTTGGCAACGTGGTCATATTCGTTACAGCCAAATTCTCAGATGCAATTACTAGATCAAGCACTCTCTGACCCCTAGTATTTTCCATTACATGCTGTCGCAGATAGTTATCCCTTAATAACCGCATAAAATCCAATTCCTTCCTCTCATGTGTCCTCTCCTCCTTCCAATCAATGTTACCATAGTTGAAATCTCCCATAATAATTACCTTCCTTCCACTCATTTCTTCTATTTGCTTATGCATACTATCTCCACCACCTATTCCATCACCTGGTCTATAGCAGCACACAACTGTATATTTTGTTCTGATAGTTTCAATCTCACCAAATATCCTCAAATGTGCTCTTTTCTCTATCCTGCAGTTCCACTTCTATTCTCCTTGGCTGTAGCTCATCAACTATCATCAATAACACTCCTCCCCCCATTTATTCTCCCTGTCACTCCTGAACACACCATACCCCTCACATTCAATCCCACTAGCTGTGTCATCTTCTGTCAGCCATGTTTCATTAATGCCAATAACCTGTGGTCTGGAAGTGCCAACCAAGGCAAAAAATTCTTCTTTCTTGTTCCTAATACTTCTGGCATTAGTATACATGAATTGCAGAAGCCAAATTGTCCCATCCCTATTTTGATGCCTTATACTAACTATCCTATTCTGATTCATGGTTTTTCCTACTTGCTTGGGCATATTACACACATTCACACACTCAACTATCTCCCTAAAGTCTGCATATCTACCCCCCCCCTTAGTAACTCTAGTTTCCCCTGATTCTGCACATTCACTTCCACTACATTCGATAACACCTTTTCAAGTCTCCGTACACCAAATCCATTCAAATGTAAACCATCCATTTTATATAAATCCTTTCACCCATCAAACTCATTCCACACATCCACAAATTCCACACCACTTATCAAACATAATTCATGCATAAAGTCATTAGCAATTATGGCCCTCCTTCTGTACTCTTCACTGTCATACCGCAGCAACAGACTCACCATCCTAACTCTCTCACTCTTCTCTATTGCTACCTCAAGCAATTCCTTCACATCCTCACTCATAGCCATTTTGTTCCCTTTCAAATCATTTGTACCTGCTACCACTATCAATTCTTTCACCTGCTGCTTTTGCATTCTAATTGACTTGCTGACATTCTTAACGTTCGCACCAGGTTGGTACGATTTTGTTAAACTTTCAACTAACACACCTCTTACTAAGGAATCTCCATACAACACACGCTCTTTCATTTTGTTTACACTCACTATCATACCCTTATTTTTTCTATCATACTTTTGCCGATTATTAGTTGAAATATAGTAGACAATTGAGTTGAAATGCTAACTCTCTTCAACCGAATTCCATATGCGAAACTGCCATAACATTCATTATATATATATATATATATATTACTTAGTTTTAACACTTTTACGAATTTTAACACGGTCAGTTGAATTTTATTGCTGCCTTGGGAAATCGAACTCACACACATCTAATTAATAACAATAGTTTTTAGTTAGATACTGTGTTTGCCCATGCAACATATGGTTTTGTTTCAGTCTATACAGCATAGTTTCTGTATGAGGGGACATGTGATTCATTAATTAGTGTGTTTTTATCCCAGTTGTCTCTAATTGCACTATTTGTTGAGAAATATGTTACACAGACTCCTCATACCTTATTCACTGGCATAATAAAAGTACTTGTTTTTATTGCCTCTGCAGTATAGTGGCTGTTAGGGAGGGCGTGTTGTTTACCACTGCAAGCGAGTTACTATCTCCCCACATGAACTTGTTTAAGCTTTTTTTCATGTGTGAAGTATATGCGAAACTTTTATTGTAACAGAAAACTAGCTTGGATGACAGCGATAATATAAAACAAGTTTTGATATGTATATAAAGTCAGTATCAACAGTCCCTGATTACAAACGCATGATGAAAGAGACAGGAAGATTTGGAGCTTCCCTTGAGAGCATTCGAAGTAAATACAATTAACCACTGCTTTGCAATGAAACATAAGAATAAGCAATTTTTACTAATATTCATTAAGTGCCAAAATATGCAGGAAGCAAAGTTTGTGAACCAACACCAATGTGTGAATTTTTCCATTAAAATATAAAAAATAACAAAAAAGAAATAATAAATAATAAAAGTTAAATATGCTTCTTTTAAAATAAAAAAAATCTACTTAGTCTTAAAACATTTTAAATTTGTTTTCATTATTTCACGACCCTCCCTCAACAAAACCTACAGCTCCCCAAGGGGAGCCGCAGCCCACAGTTTGGTTAGTGCTGCTCTAAACCATTTGTGCCATTGCCCTCCAAATCCATCACTCTGAGGACACAACTTATCACTAATCATAAGCAGTACTCTACCACCATGTTTTCCCTTCCTATCTTGCTAAAAAATGCTATTATTATTATTATTATTATTATTACTGACACCTCCAGGGAGTCCAAAGACTCATCGAGGGAGGGCATCTGCTCTACAGCTCTCTGTTTCCACCACTCAATCCACCAACTACATCAACACATCTACTGCCCACCACCACCGTCAGTATTTATTATTATTATTATTATTATTCAGGCCTCCAAGGAGTCAAAAGACTCATCGAGGGAGGTCCTTTCTAAGACAAAGTCTGTCAAGACTCATCGAGGGGAAGTCCCCCTCTGAGAAACACAAAGTTTATCATACCACTCCTTAAACCCACTGACCGTTCTCGCTCCCACCACTCCATCAGGCAATGCATTCCACGGCTCAACCACCCTCCACACAAAGAAACCACTCCTCACCCTCTTGCTCACAGTTTCCTTTCGTAACTTCCAGGGATGGCCTCTTGTCATCACTCCTTCCTGCTGATCAACCAAGCGAAAGAACTCCCCAGTGTCAACCCTGTAACCACCTCTCAACAGTTTAAAAGTCTCAATCATATCACCTCTCCTTCTTCTATCCACCAAACTCTGCAGTCCACATTCTCTCAGCCGATCCTCATAACTATCCTTGTACAGTCCTGAAACCATCTTTGTCATCCGTCTTTGTATCCTTTCCACGGTTAATTTATCCCCTTCAAATCCTGGGGACCAAATCTGAGAACAATAGTCCAAGTGTGGTCTGATCAGAGACTTATACAACGGAATGGTAACCCTCTTATCTCTGCAGGTCAGTGTCCTTCTCATAATAGCAGCAATCCTCTGTGTTACCTTCACCACCTTTGCAATATGTCCCCTAAACTTCAGGTTTCTATCAATCATCAACCCCAGATCTCTTGTCTCCCCTACTTCCTCCAGTATAACTCCTCCCATAGAGTATGCAGCATCCCATCGATGTTTCCCAAACCTCAAGACCTTGCATTTTGCTGCATTAAACTGAGACCCCCATTCATTTGCCCATCTATCTAGCTTATTTAAATCCTCTTGCAGGGCTACCACATCTGCACTATTACTAATAATCCTTCCAAGCTTCGCATCATCCGCAAACAACTGAATATCCCCCTGCAATCCACTGGCTATGTCATTGATATAAAGGTTAAACAATATAGGTCCTAGTACTGAGCCCTGTGGGACCCCACTTGTAACCCTCTGCCTCCTGGAAACTGCTCCACCATACACAACTCTCTGATACCTATCAGACAGCCAATCCTGAATCCAGTTGACCAATCTGACATCCAGACCCATGTGCTGCAACTTAAATATCAGCTTATCATGTGGCACCCTGTCAAATGCCTTCGCCAAGTCTAAGAAAATTGCAGTATATGCCTTTCCCTCATCTAATGCTCTTGTAACTTTATTATAAAAGGCTAGCCTATTGCTAAAACAAGAGCGTCCTTTCACAAATCCATGTTGATTCTCACAGATAACATTACCCTCATCTGCCCAATGCTGTACACGGTCCCTCACTACTTTCTCCAAGATCTTAACAACTACTGATGACACACAGACTGGCCTATAATTAGACACTTCCAGTCTGTTACCACCCTTATGCAATGGCACTATCTTACCTTCCTTCCATTCCCTGGGCACCTTTGCCAAAGTCAGACTTTCATTGAAAAGCCACGTTAAAGGTATTGTCAATTCCCTAGCACATTCTCTCAAAACTCGTGGCGAAATACCATCCAGTCCCACAGCTTTACTGACATCCAGAGTACTCAGTATCTGAAACACACTCTCCTCCTGTACCTCCAGACCTCGTACCAGTCCTATCCCTCTAGCATTAAAACTGACTCCTCTAGGATGAAATACTCCAATAAAGTGTTCATTGAACAATTCCACTGTCCTCTGCATCAGTCACTCTATTCCCATTTTTATCCCACAATATCATTCTTCCACAGTCATTTCTCCTCCTACTGGCCACATAGCTAAAAAATTCCCTAGGATTTTCTTTGGATCTTAGGGCCAATCTCCTCTCATATTCCAGTTTCGCTTTCCTTACCACACGAGTCACTCTTCTGGCCTGTGTCTTATATTCCTCATGCATCTCTTCACCTGTCTCCTTATATCTCTTCCATAGCCTCTTTTTCGCATGCAATTCCTGTTTAATATTGTTTGTCATCCACTTTACTCCAAATTGCGCCCTCTTCTTCACTCGTGGTATACAACTTACCATTGCTGATAACAAATATTCTTTCACAATTTCCCACGCACTGGTGATATCCCGGCCTTCCAATTCCTCCCTCCATGAAACTTCCCGAAGTTGACGTCTAAGACTATTATAATCACCTGCCTTATAATTCCACATAAGTTCCCGTCTCTTTGATACTCCTGCATGTCTATTCATTTTCCAAGTCAAAACCATATGGTCACTCTCTCCAACTGGTGGGAGAGACGTCAACTCAGTTATTATCAACTCTTCTCATGCTATAACCAAATCCAAAATTTTTGAACCTCTTGTTCCCTCTGTTACATGTTGCCTAAGACATTTGTCCCTCAAGAATTCTAGAAATTCCATTCCCCTGTTGTTACATGCATCTTCCTCTCTCCAATTTATACTACTGAAGTTAAAATCTCCCATAACAATCATTCTTCTTGCACTTGCCAAACTTAGCTGTCTAAACATCTCCTGGTCCCCATCCTCTGTGCTCCTGGGTCTGTAGCAACACCCCACTAAATATCCTGTCTTGCCTACCTCTACCTCACACCATACGCTCTCAAAATCATTTGTCTCACTACCTTCCAAATTCTCCACTCTTAGAGGACATAGGTCATCACTTATCATAAGCAGCACCCCACCACCACGCTTTCCCCTCCTATCCTGGCGAAAAATGCTATACCCAGCGACTTCTATTCCAGTTTTTATATCCCCTTCTGTCAACCACGTCTCAGTGATCGCAATAATTTTTGGCCAGGCTGATGCTATCTGCGCCACCAATTCCTCTCCCTTATTCCGGATACTCCTGGCATTAGTATACAGCATATAAATGCCATTGTTTCTATACCCAGCATTATCCCTTCTAGACTCCACTGGGCTCAGTCTTACCTGACATTGTCTCCCTTCTCCCAAGTATCCATTCCCACAAGAGGGCACCCCTGCTATCATCCTCCCTGGGACACACTGACTCGTTCAGAACAGCAATCTCTCCAGATGCCTACGTCCTTCCTCATTCAAATGCAAACGGTCTCTCGCAAACAACTCCTCTCTTTCCTCAAACACACTCCAAGCATCCACATATACCAGTCCTCTCTTGTCACACATTCTCGCTATTATGCCATTCAATATCACCGCTCTTCTGCTCAGCTCATCATTATCATACCTAGGCAACACGCACACTATTTTTCCTCTCTCTGTCTTCTTCCGTACAGTCTCAAGCAAAAATCTCATATCTCTCGCTGCCCGACTTACATTACCACTCAAGTCATTCGTTCCTACCATCACAATCATCTCATCCACCCTTTCACTTCTCTTAATTGTCATAGCCACCCTTTCTATTGTTCCTCCTGGCAAACACTCCTCACGCATCCTATCCTGAACACCACGGATCATTGAGTCGCCATACATTATACCTCTTACCATTCCATCGCCCCTATTGTTTCCATTCTCTCCTCTTCTTTCATTCCCATACCTCTCTCTTCTACTGTTTCCATTCTCTCCTCTTCTAGCACTCCCATACATCTCTCTCATTCCCTCTCTCCTACTGTTTCCATTTTCTCCACTTCTAGCACTTCCATATCCCTCTCTCATTCTGTCTCTCCTACTGTTTTCATCCTCTCGTCTGCTAGCATTCCCATACCTCTCTCTCATTCCTTCTCTTCTACTGTTTCCAATCTCTCCTCTTCTAGCACCCCCATACCTCTCACTCATACTCCTTAAATTCTCTCTATCTCCTACTCTGATTCGCCTTGCATTCATCTCTTCCATTCTCCTAATCTTATCTTTCATACTTCTGCTCTCATTCACTAGACATTCCACCTCCTCTTTCAACTCATCTATCTCCCGCTGCAGGTCAGTCACTCTTAATCTAAATTCACTCTCCCAAACAAATAAATAATAAATAATAAATAATAAATAAATAATAAATAATAAATAAAGTATATTATCTTTCATTAACCATGTCTCAGTGATCCCAATAATCTTTGGACAGGATCAGGCTATCAGCACCACTAATATATCTTCTTTATTCTAGATACTCCTGACATTAGTATAATGAATAATCAATGCATTGTCACTGTTTCTATATCTATCATTATTCTTTCCTTCAGACTCCACTGGATTTGGCATTACACAATGTCTTCAAAGAAAGTATTATTTATTCTAAATTCATTATGCTATTCAAAATGCTAGTTGTGGTGGGTGATAGATGGCGTTGATGGAGATGATTCGTAGTAGAAGTTGTTCGATGTAGTTGTTGAGACAGTTGTAGGCATCCTCCCGCAATGAGTCTTCGGACTCCTTGGAGGTGTCAGGAATAATAATAATAATTATATATGTAAACTGAAATAGTCTTATTCTATAATATTTTCTCTAATAATCATAAGTGTCAACACAAGATAATGTGGAGAAATAACAGGATGAGTGTCTACAATAGATTATATAATAACAAACAGATGGTAAAACTAGATGCACATGGAATACTGGACTAGTATCAGCAGATGTTGGAAGTGATCATGAACACTACTGATCAGAAAGTTTAAACTTCAACAAAATATAAATGAGTGAAAAAGCAAAACAAAGGAATATGAGGAAAAAAGTTAAGTAGAATTATCACAAGAGCAAAAGAATACCTTACCAAAATAGACTAAAAGAAATATATAAAAAATGCTATCATCAACGACTAAGATGTAGACTCTCATTAGGAAAAATTCAAAATGAACATTAAGCAATTATTATTTATTATATGGAACAAGTACAGAAACAAACCAGAAAATACAAGAGACCAGGCAAACTCCCTAGTATGCTGAAGAAATGAAAGCACTATCAGAAAGCAAAAATATAGTCTTTAATAGACATTTACAAGATAAAACTAATACAGACATTCTTGACATATGTAAGTAGACCGTTTCACACAACTCCTTACACCAGTCGAAATTTATGTAAGTTGGATTACTCCCCTCCCCTCCCCTCCCCTCACTTCCCTTCGACCTCTCATAATAGATTTTATGTCAAACACATATGCAAAACATAAACACGTAATACCAATACAGGAATATTAAATAGTAAAAAAAATTATAAATATCCTGTATTAAATACATAAAAGATCCATACCATATCTGGCTAGACAATTTTTTAAACAATGAACACAACAAATACAACAATTTGACCACACTTCAGTACTGACAACACAGTATATTAGCAGGAAATTGTCACTGCACATTCTCTTTTAATTAGTTACTTTCAATAATACAAACTCATTCTATAGATAAAAGAAGAAAATCAAGAATAATCAACTAAAAAATCAGTCCAAAATGCTCCATCAGTATTAAGATTACATTTAATAAAAAAAAAAAAAAATGGTACCTATTGTTGCATTTTGGTTGGTTGCTAGTCATAATTAAAATCTGTCAAGAGATATTTGAACTTTTGCATTCTTTTTTTATACTAAGCTCATGCAAAGATTCCTGTCCCTACCTTGCCCACACAGGGGTTTACAAAATTCTTCAACTTACCCTACAAAGGTGAAATGGGGCACATCATACCAATAAGAAAAGATGAATATAAATGCCACATTATATTCCTCCACTATGGTAAAACAGGCCTATCAGACCATACACTTCAAACATGTCGCAGAATCAACTGGAAAGGCAAAATGTTCCTACACTGCACCAAAACCTGGTTTGAAAAGAAAGTTCAAAGGAACTTGTGAGATACCTGAAACATTATCCAAATCTAAACAAGAATGATCAATCAGTAATTTCAAGAATCTGGAGTAATCATCTGCAACCTACATAGCATCCAGAACATGATGGCAGAACCATAACACAAGAAAACCTTAATATAAGGGAGTTGACACCTGCCTTGACATATTTTTTTAATACGAGTCTTGCACTCGGTCAAGTTCCTAAGGAGAAGAAGCAGGGCAAGATTGTCCCACTTCATAAATGAGGTGATCGAACTCAAGTCAAACTATAGGCCTATCTGTGTGTCAGGTGTTGTTGGAAGAACTTGTGAAAACAAGAATCAAGAGTTGAGTTGAAAACAATGGTATTATCTTTGATGGACAGCATGATTTGCTAAAGGGACGTCATGTTTTAGTAATCTACTTACTTATTACAATGAAGTGACTGCTTCCTTGGACAAAGGAGAAGGATACACAGTAATATACTTAGATTTTGCAAGGCTTTTAATAGAGTACCTCATGATAAATTGATAGTCAAACTAGAGCAGATGGTGTTGGATTTTAGATTAGTGCATTGGATTGGAGACTGGCTATCTGATACATATCAACAAGTGGTGTATGTGGGAGTGATATCCACGAAAAGGAAAGTTCACTGGTGAAGTGCCTCGGGTCTGTTTTGGGGCCATTACTGTTTAACTTGTATATTAACGATATAGGTGAAGATTTGGATGGAGATATTCAGTTGTTTGCAGATGATGCAAAGTTGGGACGAACCATGAAGAGTAGTGAAGATGTTGTGGCCTTATAAGAAGACTTGAATAAATTGAGTGATTGGGCACGGAAATGGAGATGTGAGTTCAATGTTGCAAAATGTAAGGTTTTAAAATTTGGAAAACAAAGATGGGATGCAGAATTTATGCTTGGTGAGGATATATTGTTGGAGGTGGAAGAAATAAGAGATCTGGGGGTGATAGTGGATGAGGATCTGAAATTTAGGGGACACATAGCCAAAATTGTGAAGACTACACAAAGGCTTCTGGAAATGATGCAGAGGACACTGACGTGTAGAAGTAGGGAGATTCTTGTTCCGTTGTATAAGGCTTTGATTAGGCCACACATGGACTATTTGGCCCAGATTTGGTCACCTGGTTTTCAGAAGGATGAAGAGATGTTGGAAAGGTTCCAAAGGCGATTGACTAAGGTAGTTTCTGACCTCTGGAATGTCAAGTATGAGGAAAGATTGAGAAGATGTAATGAGTCTGGTGGACAGGAGAGAGAGAGAGAGAGAGAGGGGGGGTGGAAATATGATAGAGACCTGCAAGACCTGGTAAGGGGTTGTCATAGGATCAATGCTGGAGAAGTTCTACAGAAAATAGTGGGAGATCGGGGGAAAACCAGAGGTCATCCCTGGAAACTGTATAAAGAGGGTGTGAGTAGGGGAGTGAGAGGCAGGTTTTTTCGTGCAGAGTTGTAAATGATTGTAATGCCTTGCCTGAGAGTGTGGTGTCTGCAAGGAGTTTGAATGTGTTCAAGGCATTGTATGATGAGCTGTGTGTGTGTGTGTGTGTGTGTGTGTGTGTGTGTGAGACAAAAGGACCTCTCAGATGAGTCTTTGACTCCATGAGGTCTTGGGGTAGTAATAATAATAATAATAGTAATTAGAGTTTGTAGTTTATTTTAATTTAATTTTTTATAATCTGTATATTATTATACTGATGTATTATATGGATAAAAAATTATTTTATTTTGTAAATTACACAAAAAATTAATTTTGTTTTTTTTTATTGATACTTATGGATATTTTGCTTATTTTCATAAGTAGTACCCTTTTACTATTAGTATTATTATTATTACCCAAGATCCCATGGAGTCAAAGACTCATCTAGGAGGTCCTTTTATCAAACACACAGCTCATCATACCATGCTTTAAACACACTCAAATTCTCTGCAGACACCACACTCTCGGGCAAGGCATTCCAATCATTCACAACTCTGCATGAAAAAACTGCTTCTCACTCCCCTGCTCACACTCTCCTTTGTATAAGGAGAGTGTGAGCAGGGGAGTGAGATACAGCTTCCAGGGATGACTTCTGGTTCTCTCCTGATCTCCCACTATTTTCTGTAGAATCTCTCCAGCATTGATCCTATAACAACCCCTCAACAACTTGTAGGTCTCTATCATATCTCCCCTCCTCCTCCTGTCCACCATACTCTGCAAGTTGCATCTTCTCAATCTTTCCTCATACTTGACATTCCAGAGGATAGAAACTACCTTAGTCAGTCACCTCTGGACCTTTTCCAACATCTCTTCATCCCTCTGAAAACCAAGTGACCAAATCTGGGCACAATAGTCCATGTGTGGCCTAATCAAAGCCTTATACAATGGAACAAGAATCTCCTTACTTATACAAGTCAGTGTGCTCTGCATCATTCCCAGAATTCTTTCTGTTGTCCTCATAATTTTGGCAATAAGTCTCCTAAATTTCAGATGCTTATCCACTATCACCTCTGACAATATATCCTCACACAAATAGGCCTATAATTTGATGCTTTGAGTTCGATCACCTCCTTTATGAAGTGACACAATCTTGCCCTATTTAGGAACTTGACCAAGTGCAAGACTCATATTAAAAAAATATGTCAAGGCCGGCATCAACTCCTTGACACATTTCTTCAGAATGCATAGTGATATATATTATCAAATCCTGCATCCTTATTTACATCTAGTTTGCTCAACTCCCCATGCACCTCTTACTCACTTATAGTCAGTCTCTCCTTCCCATCATCAACTGGCTCTCAATCTCTCCATGAAGTCACATTCACAAGATTAAAAGACCTTTATGAACTACTCATTAAGTATCTCCACCACACCTTCTGCAACAGCTGTCTTTGTACCATTTTCTCCAATTAATGTCATCCTTCTATAATCATTATTTCTTTTGCTGACTACATATCGAAAGAACTCCTTAGGATTCTTTTTGGCTTCATTAGCTAACTGCTGTTCATGCCTCACTTTAGCTATCCTCACCAACCCAGTCAACCGCCTTGCCTGGTCTTTGTAAGCCTCATGGAATTGGTTATTTCCACTTCTCTTATGCTGCCTCCATAATGCCCTTTTTCTCTGTTATCGCATGTTTAATCTCTCTATTCATCCATTTCACAGCTACCTCGTTTAACCTTCGCACCCTTGGAATACATTTAGACATTGCATCTACTAGATAGAGTTTGAAAATCTCCAAAGCTGCATTGATCTCTTTTCCAGCTAACTCCTCATTCCATGCTACACCTGCAAGCTGTCTCCTGAGCTCTTCATAATCACCTCCCTTGTGGTTCCACATATACCCTTTTTTTTACAGAGATACTCATACTGTTGGCAACCACCCAGGTAATCACCTCATAGTCACTGTCACCAATTGGTGGGTGATTTGACACTTCATTTGTAATTACATCCTCTGATGAGATAACCAAATCCAAGACCCTGAATCCTTGTGTGCCCTCTGTTACATGCTGTCTGAGGTAGTTATCCCTCAAAAACTCAAGAAACTCATTTTCATTACTTCCAGTTGCTATCTTATCAATCCAGTCTATATTGCCATAATTAAAATCGCCCATAATGATCACTCTTTTCTTTTTTGCTTGGCTGATTTGATCATATATTTCATAGTCACTGCCATCCCCATTTCCTGGTCTATAACAACATCCAACCAAGTTTGAATCCATTCACCTCTATCTCACACCATACTGCCTGAAAACTACTAGCACTATTTCCTTCTTGCATCTCAACTTTGTATGGACATAACTCTCTCTATCATCAATAGTACCCCCCCCCCTCTTTTTATGCCTTCTATCTTCACGAAAACATATCCTTTCATCTCTATTCCTGTCAGGATATTGTCCTCTTCCAACCATGTCTCACTTATTCCAACAATTTTTGGGTGAACAGACTCAATTAGTGCAACCATTTCATCTGCTTTGTTTCTTACATTTCTTGCATTTGTATAACACAACAGCTCATTCCTGGATCTACAGCTAGTTCCACTGATGACACTCATTCAATGTGATCTCTCCATGCTCGACTGGGGCCATTTCCCTTTCTTCTTATTCTTTTTAGAACTCTTTTCACTTTCAACTTTGTATTATATCATTAGCTTTTTTTTACTTCAGTTAAATTAAAACACTGTATTTTAAAAATATAACTTAAAAGAAAAGTAATATAAAAAAAAAATTTTGACATACACTTATAGAATCCTCAAGATTAACTTTTTTTTTTAGAATAGCATTAGAAATATATTAATAAAAAGTATATATATAAACTGAACTTTAAACCATTAAAATGAACTGTCCATGAATAATGAACTATAAACAATTTAGGACTAATGTCTGAATTAATACATTAGAACTTTTTTTTAAAAAAGGGAGTGAAAATAGAGATAAATATATATGTGAAGGCTAAAAATGCAGAAATTAAAATATGCAGACTAAAATGCAGAAATTAAAATATGCAGACTAAAATGCAGAAATTAAAATATGCAGACTAAAATGCAGAAATTAAAATATGCAGACTAAAATGTGAAAAATACATAGTGATTTCATAATGGTCTCATATCAAGGATGAACTAGAAAATTTTAAAAAAAAGGGAAGATAAAAAATAAAGATAAAATAGATAAAAAAATATGAAAGTACAGGGTATGAGCCAACATGGAAATTTTGCAGACATAATGTTTTATATTTATTATGTTTTTTTTTTTCGCCAGAGGTTAGGCTAGGGTAAACGATTAACAAAGCATTTAGATTTATCTCACTTTTGTGTAGTGTTATGTAGCTTGCGTCATAAGCATATGTATGTTTTCCTGATGATGACCTCAATTCTGATCTCAAAACATAAAGTATTATTTTCACTCCAACATGTGTGTTTTTTCTTCATAAATTCTTGGCTATGAATGCTGACCACTGTGTAGCCTTAAAAGAAAGAATTATATAGGTGAGTGCATAGCAAGAGGCATGAGGAAACTGGGACAATGCAGCATGTGGGTCTGAGCATTGATTTGCACATACTGTTTGTGCATAAGCACTGTCCATAAATATGTGTAGCTTAGGAATGTCTTAAGTACAGATTTATGTATCTTGAATTTACATATATTAGTGTCTCTCTGTATATCCAAATATTGTTATTATTATTATTACATAACACCTCCAGGGAGTCCAAAGACACATTGAGGAAGGGCACCCACATCACAACTATCCATCTCCACCAATCACAACTACCTTCATCATCTACACTAATGCCATCTACAGCCAATCACCACCACCACTAGTATTTTCACAGACAATCACAAACATCAATGCCCACAGCAAGATTCGAACCCTCGGCCTTTTGGCTGGAGAGTGGATATGCTAACCACTTGGCCAGCCAGGCCAGCAAATATGAAGAGTATAAATGAAATAAACAACAAAATAAGGCTCATAAAGCAAAAATATTATGGAAGCTACTTTAAACAACTCAACTCCGATCTCCAAACCATCATACAATGGGGTTTGGATATTTCAATGCCAATAAAACTCAGTTCTGTACTATTTCCCATAAAAAAGAACCATTTTTTCCCAGTATCCTTTTTGACAATACCCAAATTTCCAGACAGTTTGAGTTTGACCAGTTTGTAGCCTTAAAAGAAAGAATTATATAGGTGAGTGCATAGCAAGAGACATGAGGGAACTGGGACAATGCAGCATGTGGGTCTGAGCATTGATTTACACATACTGTTTGTGCATAAACACTATCCATAAATATGTGTAGCTTAGGAATAAAACTAGAACACCAAACCTCTCCTGGCATAAATATATCACAACCATTGCATCCTCAGCCTCAAAAAAACTAGGATTTCTCTTTCGCTCAAGACGTTACTCCACCCCTGAATAGCTATTAACATTATACAAATCACAAATCTGCCCAGCTATTGAATACTGCTCCCACATATGGGGTGGGGCCCCCAAAAAAGCTCTCTCAAAATGCTTGACTCAATACAGGGGAGAGCAATTAGACTTATCAATGATCCATTGCTTACCAACTCTCTCTCCCCACTTTCACACAGATGTATGGTCTCTGCAGTATGTATATTCTACAAATATTTCCATGGGAAATGCTCATCTGAAATAACATCAATAATTCCTCTGCCCAGTACTAAGCTCATTGAAACACTTGCAGCTACTGCACAACATACCTTCACAATACACCTAGAAACAAACAGAACAAGTTTCTTTTCCTCTTCCTTCATCCCTGAAACTGCTGCACTGTGGAACAGTCTCCCACCTGCTGTGTTTCCCAAGGAATACAATTTAAAGTCATTCATATCAAATGTAAACAAATTCCTCCTTTCCCAATCCACTACTCATACATGGTACTAATGTACTATAGGTTGACCAACCAACCTCCTGTGTATGGGCTCAACATAAAAAATGAAAAAAACAAAAAACAAAAAAAACAAACAAACTAGAATATGACTTTTATTGAGCACATAAACAAATTATCTGAAATCAAAGAAAAGAAATTTGTGCATACATAGTAAGCTGTATTCCACGAGTGAAGAAGAGGACAAAATTTGGTATAAAGTGAATGACAAACAATATTAAACAGGAACTGCAAAAAAAAAGCGATATAAGGAGAGGAGTAGAGAGCAGATGCATGAAGAATATAAGACTCAAGCCAGGAGATTGACTAGTATGGTAAGGAAGGTGAAACTGGAATATGAGAAGAGATTGGCCCTAAGATCCAAAGATAATCCTAAGGAATTTTTTAGCTCTGTGGCCAGCAGGAGGAGAAATGATTGTGGAAGAATGACATTGTGAGATAAATCATCAGTAGTTGTTAAGATCTTAGAGAAAATTAGTGAGGAACCATAACAGCATTAGGCAGATGAGGGTAATGTTATCTGTGAGAGTCAACATGGATTTGTTAAGGGATGCACTTGCTTTAGTAATATAATTGCCTTTTATAATAAAGTGACAAGAGTGGTTGATGAGGGAAAGGAATATTCTGCCATTTTTTTTGGATTTTGCAAAAGTATTTGACAGGGTGCCACATGATAAGCTGATATTTAAGTTGCAGCACATGAGTTTAGATGTAAGTTAGTGGACTGGATTCAGGATTAGCTACTGATAGGTATCAGAGAGTTGTGTATGAGAGAGAGTGGTATCAAGGTAGCAGAAGGTTACAAGTGGGGAAGGGCTCAGCACTGTTACCTGTGTTGTTTAACCTTTATATAAATGACATTGTTGATTTGCAAGGGGATATTCAGTTATTTGCAGATGATATGAATTTGGATAGGATTATTAGTAATGGTGCGGATATGGTAGGGTAGGATATTCGGTTATTTGTCAATGATGCAAACTAGGGAGGACAATAGTTAACAAAAGGTGATGCAGATATATTACACTTTGGGATGAAACAATTACATGCTTCATATCATATCGATGGTAATAGTTGAAAGAAATTGATGAGGCTAGGGATCTGAGAATGATGGTGGATAGAGATTTGAAATTCAAAGGACATATTGCAAGAGTTGGCAGAATAGCTCAGAGTATTACTTGGATGCTGAAGAACACATTGACAAGCAAAGATAGGGAGGTAATTATCACTCTTTATAAGGCTATGATTTGGCCATATGTTGACTATTGTGCACAGATTTGGTCATCTGCGTTTCTTTGTGTTTCTTGGGGAATCAGGAGGTTGTGGAAAGGATTCAGAGATGAGTGACCAAGCTGGTGACAAGTCTGTGGAATGTTCCCTATGAGAATAGATTGAGGGTGAGTGGATTGCATAGTTTAGTTGACAGGTTTAGGAGAGTGAATATGTAGTAACTTATAAGTTACTAAAGGAATTCTATAAGATTGACACAGAAGAAATGTTTCAATACATGGGAGTAGGAAGAGAACCAGGGGTCACACACTTGGAAGTTATCTAAGAAGAGTGTAGTTAGTGGGGGGGGGGGGGGTGCAGACTAGATTCTTTACTTGGTGAGTGGTGGGTGAGTGGAATGGATTGCCAGAAGTGGGGGGAGGTGACGACTGATAGAAACCTGAAATTCAGGGAACAATTTGCAAAGGTGCTGAAAGTAACCAGGAGGATTGCTGCAATACTGAAAAGGATGCTGACCTACAAAGATAAAAGAGTTGTCATTCCATTGTATAAAGCCCTGATTAGACCACACCTGGACTATTGCATTCAAATTTGGTCCCCAGGATTTGCAGGGGATAAATTAACCATGGAAAGAATGCAGAAGCAGATAACAAAGATGATATCAGGAGACAAGTGGCCATTCCTGGAAGTTATGAAAGGAGGTCATCAGCAAGAGGGTAAGGAGTGGTTTCTTTACATGGAGGGTGATTGATCTGTGGAATGCATTGCCTGATAGGTGGTGAGAATGTGAATAGTCATTGAGTTAAGGAGTGGTATAACAGACTTTGTGTTTTCTAGGATGGGTACGGTGACCATATGTCCTGTATTTAAGAGGACAGTCCTTTATGTCACTGCTGTTTTTTAGATTTATTTTTTTTTCTGAAATGGCCATTTTATGCTTTATTTTGTGAATTGAAATAGCAAATTGAATATTGGCATGCAGCACATGCCCCATAGAAACACAAACATGTCATTTCACCGGCACTCGCTAGCGATGTGGCATATATGGCTGTGTCATTGATGTGTGTGTGTACATGTACAGTTATGTCACCAGTGAAAAGATCAAGGAATGGTGACAAAATGATGAGTCCTTTCAAAATTTCAACCCAATGTAGATGGGTTGAAAATTTTAAATATTTCACAGGTAAATATGCATCTTTTAAAACTCGTTGAATTTTGCTTATGTCTCCCTCGATCTAATGCCCCCACTGAACAAGTATTTTCATTAGTGAACCAGTGTGGACCAGTGGAAAAAAACAATTAAAAATCGAAACATTGAAAGCATGCATTTATACCAAATGCAACTTTGACATGAATTGTATAGTTTTATGAATTTTTAAAACACAAACCTGATTTATTAAAAAAAGTTCATTCTTGTGAAAAGTATCAAAATTAATTTTTTTAAGTAATAATATGAATGTTTAAAATTCTATGTATATGCTTATATTTTATAATAAATGTTATAAAGCTTTTTAGTTTTAGTGAAACAAATAAATGCAACCTGCTTTTTTTTTTTTTTTTTTTTTTGAAACAATTTCTGATTTGGCCTTTATTTGTTCCAAAAAAATATGATCAATGTAAGGATGGGTACCCACGATGAGTCTTGTGACTCCATGGAAGCCTGAATTATAATAATAATAATAATAATCCTAGAGGAGTCAGTTTTAATGCTAGAGGGATAGGACTGGTTCGAGGTCTGGAGGTACAGGAGGAGAGTGTGTTTCAGATACTGAGTACGCTGGATGTCAGTAAACCTCAGGGACTGGATGGTATTTCACCACGAGTTTTGAGAGAATGTGCTAGGGAATTGACAGTGCCTTTAACGTGGCTTTTCAATGAAAGTCTGGCTTTGGCAAAGGTGCCCAGGGAATGGAAGGAAGGTAAGATAGTGCCATTGCATAAGGGTGGTAACAGACTGGAAGTGTCTAATTATAGGCCAGTCTGTGTGTCATCAGTAGTTGTTAAGATCTTGGAGAAAGTAGTGAGGGACCGTATACAGCATTGGGCAGATGAGGGTAATGTTATCTGTGAGAATCAACATGGATTTGTGAAAGGACGCTCTTGTTTTAGCAATATGCTAGCCTTTTATAATAAAGTTTCAAGAACATTAGATGAGGGAAAGGCATATACTGCAATTTTCTTAGACTTGGCAAAGGCATTTGACAGGGTGCCACATGATAAGCTGATATTTAAGTTGCAGCACATGGGTCTGGATGTCAGATTGGTCAACTGGATTTAGGATTGGCTGTCTGATAGGTATCAGAGAGTTGTGTATGGTGGAGCAGTTTCCAGGAGGCAGAGGGTTACAAGTGGGGTCCCACAGGGCTCAGTACTAGGACCTATATTGTTTAACCTTTATATCAGTGACATAGCCAGTGGATTGCAGGGAGATATTCAGTTGTTTGCGGATGATGCAAAGCTGGGAAGGATTATTAGTAATAGTGCAGATGTGGTAGCCCTGCAAGAGGATTTGAATAAGCTAGATAGATGGGCAAATGAATGGGGATTTCAGTTTAATGCAGCAAAATGTAAGGTCTTGAGGTTTGGGAAACATCGATGGGATGCTGCATACTCTAGGGGAGGAGTTATACTGGAGGAAGTAGGGGAGACAAGAGATCTGGGGTTGATGGTTGATAGAAACCTGAAGTTTAGGGGATATATTGCAAAGGTGGTGAAGGTAACACAGAGGATTGCTGCTATTATGAGAAGGACACTGACCTGCAGAGATAAGAGGGTTATCATTCCGTTGTATAAGTCTCTGATCAGACCACACTTGGACTATTGTTCTCAGATTTGGTCACCAGGATTTGAAGGGGTTAAATTAACTGTGGAAAGGATACAAAGACGGATGACAAAGATGGTTTCAGGACTGTACAAGGATAGTTATGAGGATCGGCTGAGAGAATGTGGACTGCAGAGTTTGGTGGATAGAAGAAGGAGAGGTGATATGATTGAGACTTTTAAACTGTTGAGAGGTGGTTACAGGGTTGACACTGGGGAGTTCTTTCGCTTGGTTGAACAGCAGGAAGGAGTGATGACAAGAGGCCATCCCTGGAAGTTACGAAAGGAAACTGTGAGCAAGAGGGTGAGGAGTGGTTTCTTTGTGTGGAGGGTGGTTGAGCCGTGGAATGCATTGCCTGATGGAGTAGTGGAAGCGAGAATGGTCAGTGAGTTTAAAGAGTGGTATGATAAACTTTGTGTTTCTCAGGGGGGGGACCTCCCCTCGATGAGTCTTTTGACTCCTTGGAGGCCTGAATAATAATAATAATAATAATAATAATAATAATAATAAGTAATCACACCACCACCACCATCGTTACCAATAATATGGCATCCTCAAAGCAGAGCCAGGACTATTTGTTCAAATGACACAGCCCTATTGAAAGTGAGCTCAGGTACATTTCCAACACTTTTTCAGCAAATGGCTTCAATCCTTATAAAACAGATAAAATATCAAATTCCTCCACTCTCCTGCAACCTTATATTCAGAATATGTTGGAAAAGATAGCCAAGTTCTCTACAAATATAATTTTCATGCCATTTCAAACCAATCATTCAGCCATTCTCCTAAAGATCAACTTCATTCTCTTGCACATCTTAGCGTGTGTAAAGTGTCAGTTTAGCCTACTTTGGGCAGACTGGTACATCCACGATCATCTCTATGGTTGTCTACAGTTTACCTGTAAAAGCTACTGAACTTTAATTCTTTTTAAAACTTTCTGACATATTCTTTTCAATGTGATATTAATTTTTATTCTCTTAAAAATAAATGATGATCACTTCTAATTTAAAATACTATGTATACTCTTGTATCCTGAATCAGTGACGATATCACTATCAACAGTAACATAATCAATGAGGCTTTTTTCATTTTCTGTCTTCTTTCCATGTGAACTTGTGCACATCTTTATGTTGGAAAATGGTGTTAGCAATGACCTTATCCTGAACAAAATCTAGCAGATATTTACCATTAATATTAACCTTGTCCTTTTCTCCAAATTTTACAAAACATTTCTATATGCCTGGTAGGATTCAGATCCTACTCTGCTGTTTAGGTCTCCAACAGGGAACACACATTTTCTATTTTTTTTTGTCAGCTGCCTGCTCTAATGATTCAAAAAATTCCTCCACTCTTCCTTAGGAGAACCTTATGTGGAACCATATGCACAAATAATTGAAATTGCCTTCCAATCAAGAAGTTTATCTTCATGTTTGGTGCTGAGTGCTATCGCGGCCCTTCCTTAGCATTGTTGCTTGAATATAACAACCTATACTTATTATGTAGTAGGACTTTACCTATTTTCTTTGACTTCTTTGTCTCAGTAATTATGTTCACATGATACTTTCCAGTTCTTAAGCAAGTTCAGTTTCCTTTCCGTTAATACTTCTTTATGTTGATAGTTCCCACCTTCAATTCTTCGGATGTTGGGTTTGTTCTTCTTTTATTTCTCTAGATGTTGAGTTGGAATTTGTTCTGACTTCTGATTTTTCATTGTTTGTCTGTCCCAGTTCCTTGAAGAAATTTTTTGTTTGTCCCAGTTCCTTGAAGAAACTGGGGCCTTTTTAACTAGCCAATGCCCCAAATGGCATGTAATTTTACCATCTAGGAGGTCCTTTTATCTCACACACATCTCATCATACCGGGTCTTAAACACATTCAAACTCCTTGCAGACACCACACTCTCAGGCAAGGCATTCCAATCATTCACAACTCTGCACGAAAAAAACCTGCCTCTCACTCCCCTACTCACACCCTCTTTATACAGTTTCCAGGGATGACCTCTAGTTCTCCCCTGATCTCCCACTATTCTCTGTAGAACTTCTCCACCATTGATGCTATAACAACCCCTTACCAACTTATAGGTCTCTATCATATCTCTCCTCTTCCTTCTCTCCACTAGACTCTGCAAATTGCATCTTTTCAATCTTTCCTCATACTCGACATTCCAGAGGTCAGAAACTACCTTAGTCAGTCGCCTTTGGACCCTTTCCAACATCTCTTCATCCTTCTGAAAACCAGGTGACCAAATCTGGGCACAATAGTCCATGTGTGGCCTAATCAAAGCCTTATACAATGGAACAACAATCTCCCTACTTCTACACGTCAGTGTCCTCCTCATCATTCCCAGAAGTATTTGTGTTGTCTTCACAATTTTGGCGATGTGTCCCCTAAATTTTAGATCCTTATCCACTATCACTCCCAGATCTCTTATTTCCTCTACTTCCAACAATATATTCTCACCAAGCATAAATTCTGCATCCCATCTTTGTTTTCCAAATTTTAAAACCTTACATTTTGCAACATTGAACTCACATCCCCATATATATATTAATATATATTAATATATATATATATATATATAAACATTTATATATTAAAAGCATGTCTCAGCATTGCACTTCATTGTACAGTATTCACTCATGAAAAATATATTTTTCAATATTTAGTAGCACTTAAACACATCTAAACTTTAACATTATATACAAAAATTACTTTGGTCTGTCCTTGCCAAAAAAAGCTCCTTGTAAAATACCAGCAGGAAATTCTGCAAAAAAAATAATTTCCAGTAATTATAGATCAGAGTAATGAGTAAATTAAGTATATTAACAAATATTGTGTAACTGAATTAAGCAAATAATTATGATTAACAATTAAATACATAATAATTATAGATGCCTAATTAGTTCTGAGAATTTATAATTATTGAATAAACATAAATTGTTTAATAACAGCATGACTGCATAAAAATTTAAATGTTGAAGTGTTATAAGGACATATCTGAAGCATGAAATAGTTATTTTTATCATGTAATTAGCTGCTGCTAATGTTCATATTATTATTATTATTGGACCTTAATGCTTCACAGGACTCTTCATGGGGGATCAACTTTAGCACTATGTATTTCATAACCATATCCTAAATTCCTCCAGTGTCAGTACACCAGTCACTTTCACTCATCATGCATTCCACTCAAATGTATGATTAAAATAATTGCAAATGAATGCAAATTTAAGGAGGCCTGTGAGATTCCTATCAATCGCCCTAATCTTAACAATAATGATAATCTAAAAATCCAAAACATATGGAAGACACATATTCTACCTACTTAACCTTTCTCCCTAAGAGTTAATTATAAAAAAAACCATAGGTAATCCAGGATCCTAAATCTAATATAACAATTGTCATGTTAAATTACAAGATTCTAATAAAATGTTAAGATACATTTAAATCACTTTTTTTAACTTAACATGATTTCCACAAGATTTCAAGCATCTCATCAATCAAATCAGTACATACACCGCCTGAACTTAGAAGCATGGAGGTGTGTCATGTAATAATAATAATAATAATAATAATAATTTAGTTCTATTTGTTTAGTTTAAAACTTTAGGCATTCAATAATGTTTATCTGCCTATTAGGTCGCCAAGGTGTTGCACATGCATTCATACCACTCCTGCCTTCCCCCACCTTTTATACGTTTATCCGCAAGAAAGGACTTAATTTTTTATATAGGTATATTCTCCAAGCTGAGAGCTATCTACTCATACTAGTCATGTACGTGTAAGTGTATTGATAAGTGATTTATGACAGTGTTCTTCTCCTGGTGTACGAGTTCGTATATATCTTCAATTTCGACGCCATAATTCCTTCTCCAACACCTGCACCCCTCACCGGAGGCTATAGCCGGCGAAGGATTACCCACCATGGTAACTGCACATTCATGTACTACCAAGGATTTAGCAATTCAAAGACCCCCTACGACTTCAGACCCGGAAGGAAGAGCAAAGTTCACCGGAGCTATGTACATGGAAAATAGGTCAGTCAATTCAAACTCTTACGCTAATGTTGTATCTAATGGAAATATCCTATCGTCTCCCAAAGCACTGATCTCACACACGAATGCCACATCAGCCAGCAGTAAACCGATTAACGCAAAAATAACTAACACTGTTACCAACGTCATCTCCCGAGAAAATGGGATTGTTATTTTCACCACCAAAGAAAACATCCCATTAGATGATTATCTGACGGCGATCGTCAAAATTGTGCCCGCAACAAATATTACTGATGCTTCCCGCATAGCTGGAACTGTGCAGGTATATTTTAGCCATATCTCATGGGCACAAATGGTACTGCAAAAAGGCGTCAATATTGGCGATTATCACTTCAAAGCAGCCCCATCACTTCATAGCACTGGCCCCAACAAAAGTAACAGTATCAAATGTTCCCCTGAAATTCCTCATCAACTCATTAGATCCATGTTATCAAGATACGGTTCTGTCACAGGAAAAATACGCACATTGTCAGCAGCCATGAAGAAACCCGAATTTGCCCATGTCAAAAGCTATCGAAGACAGGCATTAATGCACTTTCCAAACAACGACGCACTACACGACCTCCCAAAATTAATCAACACGGACATAAATGGAATAACCTACACTTTCTACTTATCTTCCTCATCACAGTGCTTCTTCTGTCATGAAAATGGTCACATTAGGAAACAATGTCCCTATATTACCAACAGTTCATCAACAAACATCCCAGCTCAGAATAGTTGAACAGAATAACATCGTACATGAAGAAACTGAAAGCATAGGAAAAAGTAAACCAAAAATTCTCTCCCCATCACGAACTTCAGAGGAAAGAAAATCCCAAACTGGAAAAGGCAGCACTCATGTCGCTCTTGAGTGCCTGCCAAGTAATGAGATCCAAAGCTCTGATAACGAAGTCTCACTGCATGAAAACACGGATCCTCCCAACAGAGATGACACTTCTTTACTAAATTAAGAGTACTACTACATTAAGAGTACTAATGGTTAACCAGATGGCTGCGAGTGTCTTATGGCATACCCTCAAAGTACTCACACCACCTGAACAATTTCTCTACCACATTCAAAAGGAGATCAAACGTTTCCTCTGGAACAAAATACTGGACAACATACCCTCAACTCTGCAAGCCACTCAGCAAGGGAGGTCAAGGCCTGATTTCCCTTGAAAACAAGATTAGATCCTTCTGGATAATCCTCCTAAAGACACTTCAATGCAATCACACTTATGTAACCACCTTCAATTACATCACAAAATCATCCACCAGAGGACTTACACTTTCCACAATCCTCCGAATGGCCAGTCCTGCACCATCTCCTCCTAAACTACCTCATTTTTACAAAGATGCTCTACAGCGGTGAAAAAACACAGGACATCATCACACACTTACAGGATCAACAGAGTCAGCAGTACTTACAGAACCACTATTTTCGAACAGAAACATAACAAGTCCCACAACTGGCCAGCCTTTTCTTTTCCTTACATGGAACTGGGCAGGAACAAGAGTCATAGGGACCTCCTAACCAGACCCTTAAGTGGAAAGCATTCACAAGCCTACCAATGAAGAACCCAAAAACTGAAAAGCAATGTCAACAGCTGCAAGCCTCCATTATAAAAGCCTATCTAGATATTGCTACACCTCAGGAAATCCGTATTCCTTCTAGAAATTGCTTGGGGTCAATATTTCATCTTGTACAATCTGAAGCCTCACTTCCAATTCTTCCCTCCAACTACAAGAAAATATACCACTTCCTCATGTCAGTGTCTCAATCCTCGCCCTGCTTATATTCATCCTTAACCCTCTCATCTACAAGGCTGCATATGCCACTCAGTTTTCAGTGGGATCTGCCATATAAATCAAAATGTGCCAAACCAGATTCCGACATACAGTGGAGACTATGGCATAACATCCTGCCAACTCCTTCTAAGTGCTACAAATTTCAGATAAGAGAAACAGATCTGTGTCTATTCTGTGACGTTTCAGGTACCTTGGAACACACATATCTGACCTGTCCCGCAAACAAAGCGATGATCACCTACGTCCTGAATACTGCCTCCAACACCGGTAACTATGCACACAGCCAAGAAGACTACTGGAATTTAGTCCACACCGAAGAAAAAAGACACAGAACATGTAATTTCCTCTTCATCTGTGCTAAGGCCGTCATCTACAGCTTCTACCTAAAACAGACAAGAAATAACCAGCACCCATCCATCACTGAAACTGCACAAACCCTTGTATATCCTCTGCCAGAAACTAAAAAGCAGGCTTTCATTGGAACTTGAATACTTCAAATAAACAAGAACTGTCACGAAATTCATAGAGGAGTGGAATCCAACTGGTACCCTCTTCTGGATTGATGACGACAATACACTTCATTTGAAAGATAACTCATACTGAAACTGAACTGTAAATTTGGAATTCATTTATTGCATTCTCTATTGTATACCCAAAAGGAAAATGTTTCTTTCTCTGTAATATATATATATATTTATATACTTCATCATCATCATCATCATCAAATTCCTGCCACGTACCCTCAAGGGGTGTACAGGATATGATAGTACTACACGAAAAAAATTACATCATTACTAACTTCCTATCTACAATTTTCCTCCAAATCAGTCTGTTACTTGTCAAGACTCCAACATTATCAGATCTTATATTTCTATCGTCTAAGGCACTTTGTACCATATCAATCCACCTATATCTTGGTCTTCCTCTGGGTCGTTTTCCTGCCAACCTGGCAAAAGAACACTTGTTTTGCTAATCTTTCTTCACCCATTCTGTTTAAGTGACCATATCACTTGAGATTAGCTCTGCTAACCCATTCCTGGATGCTGACAATGTCAAGTTCTTTCCTAATATCCTCGTTTATAATATGATATTGCCATTGATGCCATTTGTTCACGCCTATAATTTTTCTCAGGACTCTCATATCTGCGGTCTTTGGTCAAGTGTTTTACTTCTGACTCAGCTCTCAGAGCCATAAGTCAAAACTGGTTTGAACACTGTCTTGTATATAGCTAATTTAGTGTTCTGGCTAATTTCTCTCTTATTCCATATGAATTTATTCAGTTGACTTCCCACCATACCAGCTTTGCAGATTCTGTTGTCTATTTCTATATTTAATTTACCATCTTCAGTACAAATTGTGCCTAAGTAGCTGAAATGTTTTACTTGTTCCACAGGTTCTCCATTCACAACACAGTTGACATTTTTAATGATTCTGCCTATTTTCATAGTCTTTGTCTTTTTTATTGCTGACCTTCATACCATATCTATTACAACAGCTATTCAATTTAGTCACAGAATCTTGCAGACTTGTAATGGATTTATTTAGAAGTATAACATCATCCGCATAAAGCGAAGAGCTGACATTAACATCTCTAATTTTGATATCATGTTTAATACCACTTTCCTTCATGGTGAAGGAAATGGATAATGTGATCCATATAGATAATGAATAACAGAGGGGATAATGTACAGCTTTAACATTAACCAATCTATCTGTACTTCCTTCAATTCTAACTGCTGACTTACAACTTAAATAAAGACTAAGTATTACTTAATATAATGCCCCATTGACACCATATAACTGCAGCGTATTGAATAGCTTCTCTTTTGGCGCCTTGTCCTATGCCTTTTCCAAATCGACAAAACTTAAATACAGATCTTTGTTATATTCCCATGCTTTCTCGACTATTTGTCATAAAGTGAATATCTGATCCTGACAGCCTCTATTTGGCCTGAATCCTGCTTGTTCTTCACCAAGCTTTTCTTCCACAATTCTTCTCAACCGTTTCTCAAGTATACTTGCATAGATCTTGCCAGGAACACTCAGTAGGGAAATACCTCTGTAATTCTCACATGCAGTTTTATTTTCCTTTTTATATATGGGTACTATGAGAGCTCTACTCCAGTCATCGGGAATTCGTCCCTCTGTCCAGGCTTTCTGAATCATGCAGTGCAGCCACTGTAAGACTCTTATACCACCATACTTCAGCATTTCTGGTCGAATATCATCTACTCCTGCTGCTTTTCCACATTTCAAGCCTTTGATGGCTTTTTCTACTTCAAAGGCTATGTATGGATATGTATTCCTGACTACATTCCTGGTCAGTGTTTTTTTACCACTTTGCTGTCATCACTGCTTGTTTCATTTAGCAGTTTTTCAAAGTAATTACTCCATACTTCAAGGATATCTTTTCTACCGTCTTCATGTCACCTTTATCTAACTCCTTTTACAGCACTCTTTCCTCCATTCCTAAGCTTCTTCAACAACCTCCAGAATATTTTGCCACCTTCTTGATATTTATTTTCTATATTCTTGCCAAAGTCCTCCCATGACTTTTGTTTAGCTAGTTTTACACACTGTTTAGCATTCTTGCATTTGTCTCTATATTCTCTAAGAGCACAAGATGACTTATTTGACAGGAACTTTTCATATGCTTTCTTCTTTTCCTTCACTGCCTCTTTAACTTCCTGTGTCCACCAGGGAGTTCTAATTTTTTTATCCTTGCACACAACCTCACCACATGACTCTCTGGCAAAATCAATCAATGTTTTCTTCAGAGTTTGCCATTGAATCTCCAAGGTTTGATTCCTGTTCTCAAACTCTTTCATTTTTTCTTCAATAATCTTTGTGTATTTTAGTCTACAGTTCATATCTGAGAGCTGCTCAACTTTTATTCACTTTAAAACTTTCTTACATGTTATTCTTTTCAATATGAAATTCAATTTTACCCTGCTCAAGACTAAATAGTGATCACTTCCAATTTCAAATCCTCTGTACATTCTGGTGTCCTGCACCAGGGAGAAAACATTACTATCAATAATAATATAGTCAATGAGACTTTTCTTATTCCTTGCCTCTTCTCTCCATGTGAATTTGTGCACATTTTTATGTTGGAACATGGTGTTAGTAATAACCAGTCCATGTCCTGAGCAGAAATCCAACAGATATTTGCCATTATTATTAGCTTTGCTCTTTTCTCCAAATTTTCCCAAAATATTTTTGTATGTCTCGCAATCATTTCCTACTCTGCTATTTAGATCCCCAACAAGGACCAACTTTTCCTTTTTCATTGTGTCAGTTGCTTTTTCTAGAGTGTCAAAAAATTCCTCCACTTCTACCTTAGTAGAACCTTCTGTGGGACCATAGGCACAAATAAGTCTCATTGTCCAGTTCCCCATTCTCATATTTGCCCACATTACTCTACTTGAAACTGACTGCCATTCAAGAAGATTAGCCTCATATTTTGTGTTGAATACTATGGCTACTCCTTCTTTTCCTTGATTGTCATTGCCTGAATATAACATTTTGTATTTATTGCTCAGAAAGATCTCACCAGTTTTTGTCTTTTTTGTTTCAGTCACCCTTATTATGTCGATCTGGTACTTATCTAATTCTTGAGCTAGATCCATTCTTTGCCATTCAGGCTTCTTACGTTGATAGTACCGATCTTTAACTCTGGTGATGTTGAGTTGGGGTGTTTTTTCAGATTTGTTCCAGTAGCTGACTTTTCGCTGTTCGCCCTGGTTCCCTGGCAAAAACAACGGGGGCCTTGTTTAACCGGGCGATGCCCCAGCCGGCATGAAATTTTGTCATGTTGTACCATCATTTTTTATTTTGGTTTAACCAATAAGAATACAATTTGGTCGGCTAAATTCCAAATTGCAAGCCCATCCTCGTTCGTTCAGTATCCAAATAGATACCCAACAGGGTGCACCACGAGAAGGTGAGGATTGGACATTAGGTCAGAAGCCCAGGTCGGTTCTCTGCATTCCTTTAAAGGCTATGTGAAGGTCTCCTCTCAGTTATACAGCTTTGACCCTTAAGCACCCCACTTATATACTTATAATATGTAAATAGTCCTTGTTACCTATCATCTAATGTATATTTTAACAAGTTGAATAAAAAAATAAAAAAAATAAAAACATATCTATCTGTGTTAACCCTGACAGCATATGTTGATGATGTTACAATCATAGCCCGCAAAGAAGAGGCCTTCCATAACATACAAATGGCATACCAACAATATCAGGCAGCCTTAGGAGCAAAACTGAACACACATAAAGCCACAGGACTGTGGTGTGGCAAATGGAAAAACCGAACCGATTCCCCAATGTCTGGTACCTGGTCCGCAGAGGGGAAACAAATACCTGGGGATTTACCTAGGAAACACGCCCTCTTATGTGGATAAGAACTGGGAAACACTAAACAAACGTTTCAAGTACTAGGAAAGTGGGCAGCAATACGAGCCTCTGCTTCCACAAGAGGGAGAACAATAATCATTAACCAAATAGCCACCAGTGTCCTTTGGCATACACTAAAGATTCTTATGGCACCAGTGCAATTCATCAAACAAATAAAGTCAACCATCTATCGATTCATATGGAACAAAACAAACTGGCTTTCCTATTCCAAGCTATGTACTTCTCTCAAAGATGGAGGACAAAATTTGGCCTCCATTGACAACAGGATAACAACGTTCCGCACTCAATTTCTCCTTAATGCCCTACAACAGGATGCACAAATGCACCACTGAATATATTTTCACTTCTGCCACTAGAGGTCTCTCTCTCTCCACAACCTTAAGAATGACAACAGCTCAAGTGCCAGTAAATTTAACAAACTTTCTACAAAGATGCCCTTTGGCGATGGAAGAAGCTAAACCTCCAGCACACAGTGAAGACAGCATCCCTACCTGAAATCCTCATTGACCCCATCTTCCACAACACAATGGTAAGAAGCCCAATCACTCAGAAAGAGTTTTTCTTTCCTCCATGGAGCTGGCGAAGCATGAGGATCTTGGGTGACATTCTTTCTCCAGGCCTCACCTGGCGCTTTCCAAAATCGCTTGAAAACCTGGAATATGGGAATGAGTCTGAGCAGATAGACACTGTAAAGGCCGCTTTTCAAGCCGCTATGCCTGATAGCATAACAGAAGTGGGGCTTAGCCCTCCCAACTCAGAAGATCTGTTGCCTATCTTTCTGATAAAAACCAATAACTCATGGGAGAAACTTACACCCAGCAACACCAACAAGATCTACAGCACTCTAACACAACAGTCAAACGAAAGCACTTTATTGGAAAATCCTGCATCATCTGATCAAACAGTATTTCAATGGGATTTACCATATCGTACAAGAGTCATCAAACCTGACGCAGATATTCAGTGGAGAATGTGGCACAATATATTACCCACTCCTACTATATTACGAAAATTTAACTCAAACGTCTCAGATAACTGCCTGTTCTGCTATCAATTAGGAACAGTCTGGCATATCTACTTGGAATGCCCAGTCAACACCCAATTAATCAGTTTGTCTTGGGAAACGGCAGCTCTCACCTGTGGTAGTCTTCATACAGAAGAGGAATATTTCAATCTTGTCCATGCAGAGTCAAATAACCATTTATTCTGCAATTACCTCTTCATCCCCGCAAAAGCGGTAATATACAACTTCTACCTCAGACATACAAGACCAGACAGCACAGCAACTTCACAGAGAGAGGCAACTGACCAACTCATTGCAGCCTTCAAACAAAAGGTGAGAAGTCGGCTCCTACATGAGCATCACCACCATAGGCAAAACAACACATTAGATCTTTTCCGCCAAGACTGGAATTCACGGAATCAACTCCTGGCTGAGCAGGGCGACTGCATTATAATCCACTTTCCAGCATAGAAATGACACCATCCCCATCCCCCCCCCCAAGAAAGGGAGAAGAAGGATTATTGTTGCTTAACAGTGCAAAAATTAATCAGCTGGCACTCTCATGTAAATAGATAATATTGTGCTATAGTAACTCCTATGTTCTTCCACATTTATGTTCTTATACAGTATCATGTTATTAAGAGCTGGAAAACTGTTACTAGATGGAAGTGCAGTGTGAGATTCTAAGCAAGAAATCAGATGTAAGAGGTGAAGTGAAACAGAAATTTCACAAGAGTGGTTAAGTTCCACAATTGTGGAACAGAAAAGACAGAAGTGCTTAGCAATAAAAATCGTAGAAATAGAAATGCAAGAACAGAGAAATAGGGAGCCCAGGTGGACCCTGCAATAAGGAGAATGGATGTGGAAAGTAGTAAAGAATGTGCATATGGGAATGATCAGATTAGAAATAGAATGGATGGTAATGTGGGGATAGTCAAGACTGAGGAGATATATTATTATTATTATTATTATTATTATTATTATTACCCCAAGACCTCATGGAGTCAAAGACTCATCTGGGAGGTCCTTTTATCACACACACACACACACACACACACACATATCTCATCATACCAAGCCTTAAATACACTCAAACTCCTTGCAAGACACCACACACTCAGGCAAGGCATTCCAATCATTCACAACTCTGCACAAAAAAAACCTACCTCTCACTCCCCTACTCACACCCTCTTTATACAGTTTCCAGGGATGACCTCTGGTTCTCCCCTGATCTCCCACTATTCTCTGTAGAACTTCTCCACCATTGATCTTATAACAACCCCCTTACCAAATTGCAGGTCTCTATCATTTCTCCCCTCTCTCTCTCCTGTCCACCACACTCTGCAAATTACATCTTCTCTTCTCAATCTTTCCTCATACTCAACATTCCAGAGATCAGAATCTCCCTTAATCAGTCACCTTTGGACCCTTTCCAACATCTCTACATCCTTCTGAAAACCTGGTGACCAAATCTGGGCACAATAGTCCATGTGTGGCCTACTCAAAGCCTTATACAACGGAACAAGAATCTCCCTATTTCTACATGTCAGTGTCCTCCACATCATTCCCAGAAGCCTTTGTGTTGTCTTCACAATTTTGGCAATGTGTCCCCTAAATTTTAGATCCTTATCCACTATCACCCCAGATTTCTTATTTCCTCTACCTCCAACAATATATTCTCACCAAGCATAAATTCTGAATCCCATGTTTGTTTTCCAAATTTTAAAACCTTACATTTTGAAACATTGAACTCACATTCCCATTTCCGTGCCCAATCACTCAATTTATTCAAGTCTTCTTGAAAGGCCACAACATCTTCACTACTCTTTATGGTTCGTCCCAACTTTGCATCATCTGCAAACATCTGAATATCTCCATCCAAATCTACGCCAATATCATTAATATACAAGTTAAATAGTAATGGCCCAAAAAAAGACCCCTGAGGCACTCCACTAGTGACTTTCCTTTTCCTGGATATCGCACCCCCATACACAACTTGTTGATACCTATTAGATAGCCAGTCTCCAATCCAATGCACTAATCTAATATCCAATCCCATCTGCTCTAGTTTGACTATCAATTTATCATGAGATACTCTATCAAAAGCTGTTGCAAAATCCAAGTATATTACTGTGTATCCTTCTCCTCTGTCCAAGGAAGCAGTCACTTTATTGTAATAAGTAAGTAGATTACTAAAACATGACCTCCCTTTAGCAAATCCATGCTGTCCATCAAAGATTATACCATTGTTGTCTACCCAACTCTGGATCCTAGTTCTCACAAGCTTCTCCAACAACTTAACCACAACACCAGACACACAGATAGGCCTATACTTTCATGCTTGAGTTCGATCACCTCCTTTATGAAGTGGCACAATCTTGCCCTCCTTCCACTCCTTAGGAACTTGACCAAGTGCAAGACTCGTATTAAAACAATGTCAAGGCAGGTGTCAACTCTCTGGCACTTTCCTTCAGAATACATGGTGATATATTATCAAGTCCCACAGCCTTATTTACATCTAGTTTACTCAACTCCCCAAACACCTCTTGTTCACTTACAGTCAGTCTCACCTCCCCATCCCCATCATCAACTGATCTCAATCTCCCCATGAAGTCACATTCATAAGATTGAAAGATCTTTATGAACTGCTCATTAAGTATCTCCACCACACATTCTGCAACAGCTGTCTTTATACTATTTTCTCCAATCAATTGCATCCTTCCATATTCATTCTTTCTTTTGCTAGCTATATATCGAAAGAACTCCCTAGGATTCTTTTTGGCTTCATTAGCTAACTGCTGTTCATACCGCTCTTTAACTACTCTCACAAACCAAGTCACCCTCCTTGCCTGGTCTTTGTAGACCTCATGAAATTGGTTATTTCCACTTCTCTTATGCTGCCTCCACAATGCATTTTTCTCTGTATCGCATGTTAATATCTTTATTCATCCATCTCACACCTACCTTATTTAACCTTCTCTCCCTTGGAATACATTCAGAAATTGCATCTGCTAGATAGTTTTTCAAAATCCCCCAAGCTGCATTGATCTCTTTTCCAGCTAACTCCTCATTCCATGCTGCACCTGCAAGCTGTCTCCTGAGCTCTTCATAATCACCCCCCTTGTAGTTCCACATATACCCTTTTTTTACAGGTGTCCTTGCACTGCTGGCAACCACCCAGGTAATCACTCACCAATTGGTGGATGATTTGACACCTCATTTATAATTACATCCTCTGATGAGATGACCAAATCCAAGACCCTTAATCCTCGTGTGCCCTCTATTACATACTGTCTGAGGTAGTTATCCCTCAAAAACTCAAGAAACTCATTTTCTTTACTTCTAGTTGCTATCTCATCATTCCAGTCTATATTGTCATAATTAAAATCACCCATAATGATCACCCTTTTCTTATTTGCTTGGCTAATTTGACTATACATTTCACTATCACCACTATCCACATTACCTGGTCTATAACAACATCCCACCAAGTATTTGATTCCATTCACCTCTGTCTCACACCATATTGCCTCAAAACCACCCTGGCACTATTTCCATCTTGCATCTCTACTTTGTACGGACATAACTCTTTCTCTATCATCAATAGCACTCCCCCCTCCCTTTTTACCCCTTCTATCCTCACGAAACACATCATACTTTTCCATCTCTATTCCTGTCAGAATGTCATCCTCTTCCATATATGGGGTGAACAATGATAAAGGTGAATGGGCAAGAGTAGGTATGGTGTGGCAATCAGAACCAAGTGGCTTGGGTAAAACAAATATCAGAAATAAGGGAGATGAAATTGTTTTACTGATTGAATTTATTTACCCAAAGATTAGAATAAGTGAAACATGGTTGAATGAAAATGATATTCAGAATGGGAATAGAAATGGAAAGTTACAGTGTTTTTTGTGAGGATAGAAAGGACAAGAAGGGAGAAGGAATGCCACTAATGATAGTAGGGGAATTATGTCCATATGAAATAGACATCAAAAAGGAAAGAGACAAATAATAGCGATGGTTTTGAGGCTGTGGGGAAACAAGAAAAGATATTTAGTTGGATATTGCTATAGTCCATAGGAAGGTAGAAGAAGGTGATGAAGAAATGTGTAAGCTACTTAGGTTAGTGAACAAGGGACAAATGATTTTAATTATGGTAGTATAAATTGGAATGAGGAGATAGCATTTTGGAATAAGGAAAATTAATTTCCTGAGTTCTTGAGCGACAGCTATCTTTGGAAAGGATCCAGAGAAGACTGACTAAGGTGGTAACTGGTCTTTGCGATATGGGATATAAAGACAGATTGAGAAAATGCAATTTGGAAGGCCTTGTGAAAAGGAGGAAGAGAGGGAATATGATTGAGACATTTCAGTTGGTAAAGAGTTATTTCCAGCTCAACATGGAAATTTTTTTCATAGAATGGGGGAAGGAATAGAACATGGGGATATACCTGGAAGCTGAATAATATCATGGAGACTGGTTTGTGAGTAAAATGCATTGCCTGACATGGTGGTGAATGCAAGTACATGAAATGAGTTTAAAACAAAGTTTGAGGGACTTTGTTCATAAAGCATGTGCCTTCTGCATTAATGAGTCTTTTGACTAGAGTTAATAATATTAAAAAGATATATATAGAGAATTACAGATAAATATGAAATTTTTTTATAAGTGTGGAACAACTCACCTATACTGTTTTCTAAAGAATTGTAGTAAGCATTCACAACTGCAGCTCTGGCATGTTTTTTCCAACTATAAATAAAAGTATTAAAAGTATTACAATTCATACTAATAAAAAGCATAAATATTTTCCTTTTAATGGTGGAGTGGTAAACACAGAAGTAAAGAAAGGAAGAAATAAGCATACCACTTTTTAGATAGAATGTTGTTATTAATACTTACTCTCCTTTCTCATTTGGCTTCCGAAGTTGACTAAAAGCATAATCTGTAGACCACTTTCGAATGTTCTGGATGTTAGTGAAGTAACCTTTGTTAGTGACTGTCAGCTGCAAATAAGAAAATAATCACAATCACTTATGCATCCGAAAAGGATTCTTGCAACAGAATATAGCATCAATATATATATATATATATAATAGAATGACCTGGAACTTACATTTTCATACAAAGAAAAAATTTTGTCATTGTCCAGGAGCTCTTCTGGATAACCAATATAGCAATTAATAGCACTAGCCTGTAAAACAAAAACAAACAAAAAATAAATTAAAATATATTATAAAATATACACATGGTACACAGTTTATGTACCGTTAACTTTTACTATAACTTGTCAGATCCAAAGAAATAGTTTGTTGTGGAGTACCATTTGCTATAGTGAATTGCTTTTATTATAGCATTGTATATATGGAACTTTTTTTCTTATAGTGAACAATTTGCATTTTTTTTTTTCATGTTGAAATTTCCGAAACAGAAAACTATGTAGACACTGGAATACAAATAAATAATTTAGTAACTATACTTAATTAAATGCAAGTTGACGTTTTGTGAAGACACAAACTCTAATGACCAGGATAACAAGTACAGTCACTTGCATGGTGACTGACAATGGCACTCTTCATGGAGATTCCTTTTGTTAATGCTGATAGATAGACAGGTCAGTGCACTAAAATCTATGTAAAATCATACCATCAGTTCAGTTTCACTCTCTGATTTAAATGGAGATTTGTAATGTAGCAATACTTGGCTTTCTTCTACCTTAAATCAGAGAGACTGTTCCTGGAAGTGGGACAAGTTCTACAGAACCCAGTTCTGTTATAGTTAAATATAACTGAACTGATAGTGTGATTTTTCATAATACAAGGTAAAAGAATTATTATTATTATTATTATTTATACGGGTACTCAATGGAGTCAAAAGACTAATCATTGGAGACCCACACTATCCATTAACACAATACCTGTCATACATCTCCTTAAACCTATTCACTGTTGGGGTGCTCACAACCACCTCTGGCAAACCATTCCACTCACATACCACTCTCCAAGTAAAGAGCCTAGTCTCACACCCTCACTAACCACACACTTAGACAACTTCCAAGTATTTTCTCCTTACTCCCCATGTATTGAAAAATGCATGTCAATTTACAGAATTCTTTTAGTAACTTATAAGTTTTTTCTATCATATCCCCTGTCCTCCACCTGTCAGCTAAACTCTGCAATCCACACACCGTCAATCTATCTCTGTCACTAGCTTGGTCACTCATCTTTGAATCCTCTCCACCACCTCCCAATTCCCAAGAAATGCAGTGACTAAATCTGTGCACAGTTGTCAACATGTGGCCAAATGATAGTCTATCTTTACTTGTCAATGTGTTCTTCAACATCCAAGTAATCCTCTGAGTTATTTTGCCAACTCTTGCAATGCCCTCTAAATTTCAAATCTCTATCCACCATCACTCTCAGATTGCTAACCTCATCAATTTCTTATAAACTAGTATCATTAATATTATACAAAGCACGTAATCTTTTCATCCCAAAATCATTAACTTACATTTCATAATATTAAATTGACAACCATTGTTCTTTGCCCATACTACCAATTTATTTAAATCATTCTGTAAGATATCTACATCACCCTTATTAATTTTTGCCCTCCCTTGTTTTGCATTACCAGCAAATAACTGAATATTCTCCCTCAAATCTTCCACTATATCATTAATGTACAAATTAAAGAGCAGAGGTCCTAGTACAGAGCCCTTGGGCACTCCACTAGTCACTCTCATTTGCCTTGATTTCATTCCACCATACATACCACTCTCTGAAATCTGTCTATCATCTCTCCCACATATCCATTCCCATTTGCTCCAACTTATGAAGTAGTTTTAAATGCAGTATTCTGTTAAATGCCTTTGCAAAGTCCAGTATATCATGGTGTAGCCATTTTCTTTATCTAATCCCATTGTCACCTTATTATAAAATGTGAATAAATTACTGAGGCAGGACCTACCTTTTACAATGCTATGCTGCCTGCTATAGAGTATTATATTCCTATCCACCAATTCTGAATTTTACTTTTAACCAACTTTTCCAATACTTTGACCACCACTCTAGAGATACTAATTGGTCTATAATTTGCTACTTCTATCTTGAGCCACCTTCTTTATGTAATGGACCTCTCTTACCCACTTTCCACTTCCTTGGAACCTTGCCAGAACTGAGACTTAGATTGAACAACTTCATCAGAAGCACTGCCAATTCACTTGCACATTCTTGTAGCATATGAGCTGACATACCACCCAAGTCCACTGCTGTATTTGCATTGATATCCTTCAATATACTGAGTACCTCCAATTCATCTACCTCAATTCTCACATCAGTAACTGCAAAGTCGCCACTTGGATGATATACCCTTGCAAAGTGATCACTTAGTAAATGAACTATTTCTTCTGCTTCTGTCACTTTCCTACCATCAACACTGAGTATTAACCAATATAACCAATACTTTATCTCCAGTTACTGAATCATTCTCAAAATCAAAACAATTGAAATGAATCACCAAGGCATGCAGTGCAAAAATGAGTAAGGGTGCAAAATATTTAAACTAGTACTCTGTTTTCTTGATTCTCTGGGCAATCAAGGATAGTAGGCTTTTGGAAGTTTTTCTTGGTATCTTTGTGTATCTATGCATACTCAATTGGAGGAGCTGTACTGGAGGAGGTAGGGGAGACAAGAGATCTGGGGATGATGATTGATAGAAAATTGAAATTCAGGGAGCATATTGCAAAGGTGGTGAGGGTAACTCACAGGATTACTGCAATACTGAGAAGGATGCTGACCTGCAGAGATAAAAGATTCCATTGTATAAGGCCCTGATCAGACACACTTAGACTATTGTTCTCAGATTTGGTCCCCCTTGAAGGGGATAAATTGACTGTGGAAAGGGTACAGAGGCAGATAACAAAGATGGTTTCAGGACTGTACAATATGAGTTATGACGATCAACTGAGGGAATGTGGACTGCAGAGTTTGGTGGATAGACGAAGGAGAGGTGATATGATCGAAACTTTTAAACTGTTGAGAGGCAGTTACAGAGTAGACATTGGAGAATTCTTTCAGGGTGTTTTTTGGGGTGTTGACTAAGCAGGATAATCATTAAAAACCTGAATATTAAAAACCCGAATATTTTATTCAAAAGAAATAAAATTCTCAAAAGTTAAAGCAAATTTTGATAAAGCCACTTCACTTTAATCGTTGAATATAATGCTACAGGGATTATAGCCTTCTCACCGACCCGAATCGCTAACAAAATTAAAATGAATTTTAATTAAAGTTAAAATTTATTTGAACTAAAGTTTAAAAAATCCTTGCATTTTACTAAATTGTTAGTAAGTTGCAAAAATTTTTTAATAATTTTTATAATTTGAACTATCTTTTAGGAAAATAAAAGAAACTCAAGATAGATGAGAAAATAAGAAACGAATTCAGAAATAATAATTAGAACATTTTATTAATATTAATATAAGTATTCAAAAAATAAAATCTTTACAAATAACAGAAAATAAATTAAATTAAATAAATATACGTGAAATTTTTTTATTAAAATTTTAGGGTTCTTGATTTCATATTCACTAAATTAGAAATAATGGTCTTAACATCTAATTCCGCACATACATCATTTTCGATAGCTATTAACGGCAAACTAACAAGCCTTTTTTGTGACATACTTGTTCTTAAGTAGGTTTGAATCAATTTCAACTTGGAAAAGGAACGTTCACCACTCGCTACACTAACAGATAAGGTTAATAGTTTTCTTAAAGCAATTGAAAAGTAGGGAAAGATAAATTATTGGACACAATAAAATTAAGAATATCGAAAGGGTTTTGAATATTTAAATTATCGTTTCGAAAAAATCCCGGAAAGCACATAACTTGTCATATAGTTCTATTGCATTTATTATTATTATTATTATTATTATTATTATTATTATTTCCCAAGACCTCATGGAGTCAAAGACTCATCTGGGAGGTCCTTTTATCACACACACATCTCATCATACTGTGTCTTAACACACTCAAACTCCTTGCAGAGACCACACTCTCAGGCAAGGCATTCCAATCATTCACAATTTTGAATGAAAAAGCTTGCCTCTCAGTGCCCTACTCACACCCTCTTTATACAGTTTCCACGGTTGACCTCTGGTTCTCCCCTGATCTCCCACTATTCTCTGTAGAACTTCTCCACCATTTATCTTATAACAACCCCTTACAAACTTGTAGGTTTCTATCATATCTCCCCTCTTCCTTCTATCCAATATAATGATACAGGGATTATAGCCTCCTCACCGACCCAAATCGCTAACAAAATTAAAATGAATTTTAATTAAAGTTAAAATTTATTCGAACTAAAGTTTAAAAAATCCTTGCATTATACTAAATTGTTAGTAAGTTGTAAAAATTTTTTAATAATTTTTATAAGTGGAACTATCTTTTAGGAAAATAAAAGAAACTCAAGATAGATGAGAAAATAAGAAAAGAATTCAGAAATAATAATTACAACATTTTATTAATATTAATATAAGTATTCAAAAAATAAAATCTTTACAAATAACAGAAAATAAATTAAATTACATAAATATACTTGAAATTTTTTTATTAAAATTTTACGGTTCTTAATTTCATATTCACCAAATTAGAAATAATGGTCTTAACATCTAATTCCGCACATACATCATTTTCGATAGCTATTAATGCCAAACTAACAAGCCTTTGTTGTGACATACTTGTTCTTAAGTAGGTTTTAATCAATTTCAACTTGAAAAAGGAACGTTCACCGCTCGCTACACTAACAGGTAAGGTTCATAGTATTCTTAAAGCAATTGAAAAGTTAGGGAAAGATAAATTATTGGACACAATAAAATTAAGAATATCGAAAGGGTTTTGAATATTTAAATTATCGTTCTGAAAATATCCCGGAAAGCGCATAACTCGTCATATAGTTCTATTGCATTCTTTATTATTATTCATATTATTATTATTATTATTATTATTATTATTATTTCCCAAGACGTCATGGAGTCAAAGAATTATTTTTGACTTAGTCAAAGACAGAATCTCGAAATTGTCACAATTTTTTTGTAAATCTTCGTTATTAATTTGTAGTAATCTATGCAATAAATTTAAATTATCATAATATGTTTTTAGTTGTTCAAAACGGTCTGTTAACGAACACATTGCAACATCTAGAAGTGTATAAAACACATTCACTCTAAATTTATCTTTTGGCCATTGTGGCGTTTCGTCATGATGCTCGTAGTCAAATTGTTGTGTCTTCTTTCTTCGTCGAACTTCCGTATACCAGTTTTAAATTTTTGTTCTCCATCCACCTTTAACTCAGTTCTTTTGCCATTTTTAGAAATTCTTTAAAATTTGTATCTGATCAATACTCTTATAAGAATATTTTTAAGATTTCGATAGATTCTAAAACAAGTGTAATGTGAAGCATTTTACTCACAGGCTTTATTCTGTTAAATAAATCATGCCAAATTATAAGAGAACAAATAAATTTGTAGTCCTTCATTTTAGCATATAATGTTTGTTCTTCATGCTGAGTTTCTTTATTAAAATTTTCATTATTTAAAATTTCAAAAAGTGCATCATAAATTTCTCCTAACTGATATCATAGAGGGTGGATTGCATTAATTTTACTTTCTCATCGCGTTTCTGATGGCTGTTTCAATTTTAAATTTTTCACGAACTTTAAAAGGATTGCCCAACGTTTGTAAGAGAATGAAAAGAAATTATATATTTCTTGAATAATTGCAAAGAAACTAATTGTATCTGCATTCACTTTGACTGCATCATTAATGATTAAATTTAGAGTATGAGCAGCACATCGCACGTAAAAAGCTCGAGGATTTTTGTTCAAAAGCAAATTTTGGAGCCCATATTTTTTCCCTTTCATATTTGCCCCATTGTCATACCCTTGACCTTGAATGCCTACAATGGGAATATTCCATTTTTCCAGTTGTTCCACTATTGTTGCACATAAACTACGTCCTGTGGAATATGATATATCTGCAAAACCTAAAAAGTTTTCCCTGATCTTAAAAATTCCATTGTCACAGGAAACAAGGCAAACAATAATGGTCATTTGTTCCGTTTTACTTGCATCAGGTGTACAGTCTAAAATTATGGAATAATATTTAGATTTTCGAATTGATAATAAAATTGTACCCCTGATTGCATTACTTAAAGTTTCGAATATTTCATTTTGACTGTCTTTACTCAAATAGTGTACTCTATTGTTTCCTTGTAGGGTCCTTTCAACATGATTTTCCATAACAGGATCAAACTTCGCAAACAGTTCGACTAATTTTAAAATATTGCCATTATTCCTTTCATATAATTTATCAGATGATCCACGAAAAGCAAAATTTTGGCAACCAAGGAATTTTATCATTTCAATCAAGTGGTCTAAAACACTCGTCCAATATTTCTTTTCCATTTCATACATGCTTTAAGTCTACCAATGAATAGTAGTTTTTTTTTAAATTTTTATCAAGTTCCTTCCATTTTAAGAAATTTTCAAGTGAGTTAAACTAGTCTCATGTCTATGCAATGTTTATTATTATTATTATTATTATTATTATTATTATTCAGGCCTCCATGGAGTCAAAAGACTCATCGTGGGAGGTCCTTCCTAAGAACAAAGTCTGTCAAGACTCATGGAGAGGAGGTTCCCACTAAGAAACACAAAGTCTATCATACCACTCCTTAAACTCATTGATCGTTCTCACCCTCACCACTCTATGAGGCAATGCATTCCACGGCTCAACCACCGTCCATGCAAAGAAACCACTCCTTACCCTCTTGCTCACAGTTTCCTTTTGTAACTTCCAGGAATGGTCTCTTGTCATCACTCCTTCCCGATGTTCAACCAAGTGAAAGAACTCCCCAGTGTCAACCCTGTAACCACCTCTCAACAGTTTAAAAGTCTCAATCATATCACCTCTCCTTCTTCTATCCACCAAACTCTGCAGTTCACATTCTCTCAGCCGATCCTCATAACTATCCTTGTACAGTCCTGAGACCATCTTTGTCATCTGTCTTTGTCCACAGTTAATTTATCCCCTTCAAATCCTGGGGACCATATCTGAGAACAATAATCCAAGTGTGGTCTGATCAGAGACTTATACAACGGAATGATAACCCTCTTATCTCTGCAGGTCAGTGTCCTTCTCATAATTGCAGCAATCCTCTGTGTTACCTTCACCACCTTTGCAATACGTCCACTAAACTTCAGTTTTCTATCAATCATCAACCCCAGATCTCTTGTCTTCCCCAACTTCCTCCAGTATAACTCCTCCCATAGAGTATACAGCATCCCATCGATGTTTCCCAAACCTCAAGACCTTACATTTTGCTGCATTAAACTGATACCCCCATTGATTTGCCCATCAATCTAGCTTATTCAAATCCTCTTGCAGGGCTGTCGCATCTGCACTATTACTAATAATCCTTCCCAGCTTTGCATCATCTGCAAACAACTGAACATCACCCTGCAATCCACTGACAATGTCATTGATATAAAGGTTAAACAATATAGGTCCCAGTACCGAGCCCTGTTTAACCCCACTTGTATCCTTCTGCCTCTTTGATATTGCTCTACCATACACAACTCTCTGATACCTATCAGACAGCCAATCCTGAATCCAGTTGACCAATCTGACATCCAGACCCATGTGTTGCAACTTAAATATCAGCTTATCATGTGGCACCCTGTCAAATGCCTTTGCCAAGTCTAAGAAAATTGCAGTATATGCCTTTCCCTCATCTAATGTTCTTGTAACTTTATTATAAAAGGCTAGCATATTGCTAAAACAAGAGCACCCTTTCACAAATCCATGTTGACTCTCACAGATAACATTACCCTCATCTGCCCAGTGCTGTATACGGTCCCTCTCGAATTTCTCCAAGATCTTAACAACTACTAATGACACACAGACTGGCCTATAATTAGACACTTCCAGTCTGTTACCACCCTTATGCAATGGCACTATCTTACCTTCCTTCCATTCCCTGGGCACCTTTGCCAAAGCCAGACTTTCATTGAAAAGCCAGGTTAAAGGCACTGTCAATTCCCTAGCACATTCTCTCAAAACTCGTGGTGAAATACCATCGATTCCAAAAACTTTATTGACATCCAGAGTTCTCAATATCTGAAACACACTCTCCTCCTGTACCTCTAAACCTTGAATCTGCCCTATCCCTCTAGCATTAAAACTGACTCCTCCAGGATGAAATACTCCAATAAAGTGGTCATTGAACAATTCCACTATGTCCTCTGCGTCAGTCACTCTATTTCCATTTTTATCCCACAATGTCATTCTTCCACAGTCATTTCTCCTCCTACTGGTCACATAGCTAAAAAATTCCCTAGGATTTTCTTTGGATCTTAGGGCTAATCTCCTCTCATATTAAAGTTTCGTCTTTCTTACCATAATAGTCATTCTTCTGGCCTGTGTCTTATACTCTTCATGTATCTTCTCTTCTCCTGTCTACTTATATCTCTTCCACAGCCTCTTTTTTGCATGCAATTCCTGTTTAATATTGTTTGTCATTCACTTTCCCAATATTGTGTCCTCTTGTTCACTCGTGGTATACAACTTACCATTGCTGCTAACAAATATTCTTTCACAATTTCCCATGCACTAACGATATCCCGGCCTTCCGATCCCCCCCCCCTCCATGAAGCTTCCCGAAGTTGACGTCTAAGATTATTATAATCACCTGCATTATAATTCCACATAAGTTCCCATCTCTTTGATACTCCTGCATGTCTATTAATTTTCCAAGTCAAAATATATATGGTCACTCTCTTCAACTGGTAGGAGTGATGTCATCTCAGTTATTATCAACTCTTCTGATGCTATAACCAAATCTAAAACTCTTGAACCGCTTGTTCCCTCTGTTACATGTTGCCTAAGACATTTGTCCCTCAAGAATTCTAGAAATTCCATTCCACTATTGCTACATTCATCTTCCTCTCTCCAATTTATACTACTGTAGTTAAAATCTCCCATAACAATCATTCTTCTTGCACTTGCCAAACTTAGCTGTCTAAACATCTCCTGGTCCCCATCCTCCGTGCTCCTGGGTCTGTAGCAACACCTCACTAAATATCCTGGCTTGTCTACCTCTACCTCACACCATATGCTCTCAAAATCATTTGTCTCACTTCTTTCCAAAGCCTCCACTCTTAGAGGACATAGGTCATCACTTATCATAAACAGTACCCCACCACCACACTTTCCCCTCCTATCCTGATGAAAAATGCTATACCCAGCGACTTCTATTCCTGTTATTATATTCCCTTCTGTCAACCACGTCTGTGATCCCAATAATTTTTTGCCAGGGTAATGCTATCTGCGCCACCAATTCCTCTCCCTTATTCCGGATAATCCTGGCATTAGTATAAAGCACATAAATGCCATTGTTTCTATACCGAGCATTATCCCTTCTAGACTCCACTGGTCTCAGTATTACCTGACATCATCTCCCTTCTCCCAAGTATCCATTCCCACAAGAGGCCACCCCTGCTATCATCCTCCCTGGGACACACCGACTCTTTCAGAACAGCAATCTCTTCAGATGCCTACGTCCTTCCTCATTCAAATATAAATGGTCTCTCGCATACAATTCCTCTCTTTCCTCAAACACACTCCAAGCATCCACATATACCAGTCCTCTCTTGTCACACATTCTTGCTATTATGCCATTCAATATCACCGCTCTTCTGCTCAGCTCATCATTATCATACCTAGGCAACACACACACACACTATTTTTCCTCTCTCTGTCTTCTTCCGTACAGTCTCAAGCAAAAACCTCATATCTCTCGCTGCCCAACTTACATTACCACTCAAATCATTCGTTCCTACCATCACAATCATCTCATCCACCCTTTCACCTCTCTTAATTGCCATAGCCACCCTTTCTATTGTTCCTCCTGGCAAACTCCTCACGCATCCTATATTGAACACCACGGATCATTGAGTCGCCATACATTATACCTCTTACCATTTCCTCTCTCCTATTGTTTCCATTCTCTCCTCTTCTTTCATTCCCATAGGTCGCTCTCATTCCCTCTCCTCTACTGCTATTCTCTCTTCTGGCATTCCCATACCTCTCTCTCCTACTGTTTCCATTCTCTCCTCTTCTAGCACTCCCATACCTCTATCTCATTCCATCTCTCCTACCGTTTCCATTCTCTCCTCTTCTAGTACTTCCATATCTCTCTCTCTCATTCCGTCTCTCCTACTGTTTCCATCCTCTTGTCTAGCATTCACATACCTCTCTCTCATTCCCTCTCTTCTACTGTTTCCATTCTCTCCTCTTCTAGCACCCCCATACCTCTCACTCATACTCCCTAAATTCTCTCTCTCTCTCTCCTACTCTGATTCTCCTTGCATTTATCTCTTCCATTCTCCTAATCTTATCTTTCATACTTCTGCTCTCATTCACAAGACATTCCGCTTCCTCTTTCAACTCATCTATCTCCCTCTGCAGGTCAGTCACTGTTCATCTTGAATCACTCCACTTGAACTTGCTGCTGAATCCGTCATCATTCCTTACTGACGAGTAGTGTAATCGTTAATTATTCAATTAATAAATTCCGTTAAATAAATAGAAAAAAAGTACAAACAATTACAACCAAAACAAAACATTTAAGTACACTAAAAAAAAATGAAATATAACTAAATACAGTAATGAAAACTTAGCTTCGTTTTGTATTCCACCGTTATGCATTCGATTCCGAAGGTAACCAAAATAACCAAAATATATTATATCGCGACAGCAACTAACTTCCAAAAAACAGCCACTGAAGTACACTCGTATTCAGAGAAACGATTTAGCACTCTAAAACGGGGAAAAAAAAACGGACTATTCACCAATTAAAAATCACTTTCTTCTACACAGCTCAAATTCACCGCCACATGCTACGGCGACCCTAGCGCCACTCCATTTGTACTTACATTTCTCCAGTCGTTATAACCTTCTACAAGACTACTTGATTCAGTAAGTGCGAAAAGTTTGCAACAAAAGCAAAAAACAGAATTTAAAGTTTCAGAATAAATGAGCAATGTTCTTGACAAGAGCTCCCCATTTTCCATTTTTCTATTATAATGCGTGTCACCAAATTTACGACCATATGTATCTCTGGGATATATTATATTTTTCTTTTGAACAGGCCCCATTTCAATTAAAACAACGCGTAATTTTTCATAAATATTTCGCCATTCACCTGTATCTAGCTGACACTAGCGCCACTCCATTTGTATTTGTACTTACATTTCTCCAGTCGTTATAACCTTCTACAAGACTACTTGATTCAGTAAGTGCGAAAAGTTTGCAACAAAAGCAAAAAACAGAATTTAAAGTTTCGGAATAAATGAGCAATGTTCTTGACAAGAGCTCCCCATTTTCCATTTTTCTATTATAATGCGTGTCACCAAATTTACGACCATATGTATCTCTGGGATATATTATATTTTTCTTTTGAACAGGCCCCATTTCAATTAAAACAACGCGTCATTTTTCATAAATATTTCGCCATTCACCTGTATCTTCTAAATTTACAGAGACTAAAAATGTGTTAGTTTTGTGGTCAACTACAACTAACTCTTCTCCTAACTGTTTTTCACTTAAATCCTGCATCTTGTTATCTTGTTCAACAGTTGTAATAGTACTTTCATTCAAACTGGATGATGTGCACGGGTTTGTCAACTCTGATTTCCGATGTATCGAGTTGGTTACAATCTGCATCAGAATATTTTAATATTTTAACAAATTTATTAAGAGCCCCAGTTTGTTTCTTAGTATCTGCTTCTTTCGTAACATGTTGCTTACGATTTTGTGCACCAGATAACTTTTTTAAAATTTTTGATTCCATTTCTATTTTAAACCCACAAGAAATTATTACACAACACGACACAGAGACGAAACAATAGTCTGCACTGCGCTACTGTCAGTAGCCTATTGAGATGCATACTGTTATAAATCTACTGTTGCTATCCTGTCATTACTGCGACATTGTACAATTTTATTATTATTTTAACTTTGTATACTTGTAATTTTTATTAATTACTAGTGATGTCTTTTGTCTTTACTTTATTCTCCATTATTCTAATGTAGCTGTGAGCGCTTTCTCTCTCTAAGAATCTCTCTTGTTTATATTATTACGTGCTACGTTTACAAGAAAGTGAAATAACATTTATTTACATTACTATGAAATGTACACGAATTTAAACAATAGGGAGACTGCTTTCTCTATCCTTCTATAAAAACTCTTTAGCAAAATTTAGAACCTTTTTTCTTAAACTTTAAAATACTTTCTTTAACACAAAACGTTATCTACTCTCAGTTTACAAATTTTACTTATTAAACTCCAAGCTTACTCGCAAAGAGATTACCTAAATCTCTCTGTTAAGTTTTCTTTACAAATTTGATATCAACTTCTAACATGCCAATTGATTCTCTTAAGGACACTTCTTAACCTTATTAAACATTAAATATATATCTTAAAAGTCTTTCTAATACTAATACAACTATAAGAGGAATTATATAAACGTTTTGAACTTACAAAGGATCTGTATCTCACAATTAGTGAAAAGTCTTTCATTAAAAGTTCTATATCAATTCTTTCATCTCAGATCTTCATCTGGAATTTTGGCTTTGGCTATATCAATTGGGAATGTAGCGGGACTTGTACAGTTCCGGAAAAATGTTATTCTCCCACAGTGAAAAGAAAAACTTACAAGCGAGGTACTTCGGGAAATTTGCCTCGCCTTTTCTCCTCTACTTGGACTCGCCAAAAATGCCTGGACGACTGCCATCTTAAGTAGCTTGAATTGCCATCCCTAAGAAACTGAAAATGCCACCTCCAAGAAAAATGAAACTGTTGTCAACTGTCAATCAGGATCCCTCTGGACTGGAAACGTTTCTCTTGTACGGCGTTTGAGACTTCTCCTTTCGGCAATTTAAAAGCCCTATCTGTGGCCTAGAAGTCGTTTCTCTCTAGCGACGTCTTGAACCGAGAAGCTCCTTTCTGGAAGCGGAAAACTCCTCTCTCAACCAACGTCTGGATCTGGGATGCTCTCTGATGATGTCAGGAACAGAGTAGCTCTGTCTCTCTTTGGCAACGTCTGCGACCGGGCAGCCTCTCCTGTCTCTCTGTGGACGTCTCTTTAACTGGGTCCCCTCTACTTCTGCAGCAATCTCTGGATTCGTGCAGCCCCTTCTGTTTGCTTCAGTCCCTTTTTATTATACCTCCTCTGAGACCTTGCATGAAGTTTGGCAACCCCCAAAGAATCAGTATGATTCTTTCATCTTAAGTTTCAAGTTCAGCACGCCTTTTGTTCTCCTCTTCTTTCTTTTAATTGTAAGTTGCCGGCCATCGGAAAGTTGTTTGAATCTTTCTGACTGACTTAGCAGATGTTTACACTTAGAGCCTGCAAGCCTTTCTCATACAAACAAATTTTAATAACAATCTTTCTAATGCCACCATGTAGATCTATTACATGCAGCTTTGGCAATATAAACATTGCCTTTGTCTTTAACACTCTAACATATTCTTATTAAAGCAGTATACACAGTTAACTTCCAGAGTGTTATTTACAATAACATCTAAAACAAACTATACAGAGACAAACAAAGTTTATTTTTACAATATTCACATGGGACTTCACCTAAGTAAACAATCAAATGTAATGTGCTTTGGAATATTTAAGCTACTATCGAGTTTTTACAGTACCATATGACTGGTTACATAGCAACAAATGTTTTGTACGAAAATTCGTTTCTGCGCATAGAAACCGTTCACCATTTCACTTTAGATTCTGGAGACAAGCATTTAGCCTGCTCTCGCTGCAAAATTGTAAACAGCCTTCCTAAGTAAACAATCAAATGTAATGTGCTTTGGAATATTTAAGCTACTATCGAGTTTTTACAGTACCATATGACTGGTTACATAGCAACAAATGTTTTGTACGAAAATTCGTTTCTGTGCATAGAAACCGTTCACAATTTCACTTTAGATTCTGGAGACAAGCATTTAGCCTGCTTTCGCTGCAAAATTGTAAACAGCCGGCAATATACAATTTTTTAAAAATTTTTATTCGGTGTATCCGGCCTTATTTATTTTAATATTGATCATGCTAAGAATCTTTTGTTTTTATGATAAAAATTTTGTTTCTTAAAAATGAACTTATGACCCATGCCCCGGCACTCCCTTCGTAGCGACGCCCGCATGCTCTGCATGCCTGCTTCCACCGGCCTTGGTTATGATGCCATCGTATAAGGCCTTGATCAGACCTCATATGGATTATTGTGCACAGATTTGGTCGGTGGGTTTTCATGGCTGAGGAAGTACAGTTTTCAACATATGAGGATATGTTGAAAAGGGTCATAGAAGGTTCACAAAGATGTTCAGTGATCTTTGAAATGTAGAGTATGCAGACAGATTGAGAGAATGTAAATTGCAGAGCCTCATGAATAGGATTAAAAGGGGAGGGGATATGATTGAGACATGGAAGCTAGTCAGTGGTTGTTATCAGGTTGACATCGAAGAGATTTTTCATAGATAGGAGAGAGGGGTAGAACAAGAATCCATCACTGGAAACTGTATATAAGGAGGGTGTGAGAAGAGGAGTGAAGAGATGAGTCTTTTCATGGAGTGTGTTGTGAATGTAGACACATTGAATCAGTTTAAAGCATGGTTCAATGAGCATTGTGTGCAATAGTGTGTACCCCCCCCCCCATAATGAGTCTCTGACTCCATACAGGTCAGATGTTAATAATAATAATAATATTTAAACAAGCCTCATGGTCCATTAGAATATCACATTTTCTACATATCAGACTTGTTCTTTTCGCTTATTCAGCCTCTCTACATAAATATCTGCAACATCTTACCATGCATACATTCTACTTTCACAGCACCGTACCATTTTTGAGAACTCCATGGTGTTTGTTTTATTGTTCTTGAGCAGACTTACACAATGACAAATGCCAAAGGTATCGTTTTCAAAATGTTAAGTATTATGAAAAAAACTGAGGAAGTGCTTGCAGAGTCTATTGGATAGGAGGGGAGAGGGAGATATGATTGAGACATATAAGTTGCTAAAAGTTCATCATCGGATTAATATGGTTTATTATTAAAACACTTAAGGAATAGAACAACGTAGTTAAGGATATAAATTAAATTAAACTTTAATAAATATTATCCGATATTTCAGCAACGTCATATTGCCATTTTCTAAAGGAACTTACAAAAAAGTTACATGCACGTAGGCCCTACAACACAGAAATTGGGAATATCATTCCCAAAAAATATCAGAAAATATTTATTAAAGTTTAATTTAATTTATATCCTTAACTACGTTGTTCTATTCCTTAAGTGGTTTAATAATGCATAACCAACGTATAAGCCTGTCTATGAGGATTAATATGGTGATAACCCCTTAATATGATAACAGGAAAGAAGAACAACAAGCTCCTTTAAAGCTGTATAATGATGATGTTGTCAGGCTGGAGTAGAGCATGGAGAGTGTAGGTGATTAGAAAGCATTGCCTAAGTGTGTAGTGAGTGCAGAGATGGTAAATGCATTTAAGGCACAGTATGATGAATTACTGTGTGTGTATGTGAAAATGAGATCTTTCATGGTAAGTCTTTTGACTCCATGAAGGTCTGGTAATGATGATTCTAATAACAGTAATCCACCATGTATACATTCATATTTGTAGATTTAGGCACTCAAAAACACACGTGTTGAACAGATTATTTTATTAATTACAAATAAAATAAAATAATCTGTTCAACACGTGTGTTTTTGAGTCCCTAAATCTACAAATATGAGTGCTGATCACCGTGTAACCCTAAAAGAAAGAATCACCATATATACATGTATCACATAACTCTATCCTGAATTTATATTTATATGATTTAATAAACTTATACTATTCTAAAATGTAAAAGTAAAAAAAGTAAGCAATCGGTTTTACCTTTTCTTTTGCTCTTTGTCTTGTTTTTTCATCCATCCAGTTGATTTCGTCTAGTATCTTTGTAAATTCTTTATGAATATAGTTCACCATTTTCATAGCCTTAAAAGAAAAAAACCGAAAATTATAGACAACTATATAAATAGTAATTTATATAGTTGTATATAAATTTTATATAGTTGAAGCAGGCATAGGTTTCTTGCTAAGTAACAAGGCCTGTCAGGCAATGATAGGATACAAACCAGTTAGTGAAAGAATAATAGTTGCAAGATTCGGTGCCCAACCATTTAATATCACAACCATTCAAATATATGCACCCACTGCAGAGAATATGGATAAAAACATTGAGAGTTTTACAGGGATCCACAACTAGTAATTGATGAGGTGCCGAAGCAGGATATACTCATCATTGGAGGAGACTAGAATGCAAAGATTGGCAAAATGCACATGTTGGAACAGATGACCAGACATGGAGGGGTGTGGTTGGGAGGAATGGTGCCCCTGACCTTAACGCGAATGGGTTGAAATTATTGGCCTTCTGCTGTACTAACAGCTTGTCCATAATGAATACCTTCTTCCAGCACCGAGATGTCCATAAGTATACCTGGTACAGGGATATGCTAGAACAAAGGTCTCTGATTGACTTTTTTATAGTCTCAGTAGACCTATTTTCCTCAGTGTTCTGCCCCTCTTCTCGAGTGAGAAGAGGGGCAGAACTGTCAACTGACCACCATCTTGTTGTGTGCACTACGGCTTCAGAAACCAGATGCTACCATCAACACTGGTAGGCCTAAGCAGCTATACTGCCTGAAATGGGAGACATTGGAAAATGAGGCTGTGAGGAAGAATTTTGCAGATGATATTTCCTCCAGGTTCAAAGAGATTCCCAAGCATACTGCAGATGTTGAGGAAGAATGGAAGCTGTTTAGAACAGCTGTCACTGCTGCTGCACTCTCATGGTGTGGCAGAAAGCGGCTCAGCGTGGCAACGGGCAGTGAGAAAAGGACGCCTTGGTGGAACCAAGAATTCTGAAAAGCTGTCTAGGCAAAAAAGAAGTCCTACCTAACATGGCTTAGAGTCACATCACCTGAGATGTGTTTGTGGTATGCTGAGGCACGAAAAGCTGATGCTGCTGAGGCAGTAAAGACAGTAAAGCAAAAGGCTTGGGAATCCTTTGGAGAAAGATTAGACTCATCCTATGCAAATGCAAACAAAGTATTCTGGCAGACTATCTGCCGCCTTCGAGGGAGGAAATCAAGCACGGCAAGGGCAATTAAGGCCTCTGATGGTGCACTTTTAACAACCGAGAAGGATATCCTCCACAGATGGAGGGAATACTTTGAGAGCCTTCTTAACCCGGGTGGCTCAGCAGTTGTGGACATCCAAGAGGTGCAGATCAGGGCAATGACTAGTCTCACAGCAGAAGAGGTCCATTTAGCAATAAAATCACTAAAATCGGACAAGGCTGCTGGTGATGATGAAATTCGGCCCGAAATGCTAAAAGCCTTAAATCAAGACGGTGTTCTCTGGCTGACTCGATGGATATCTGGGCGAGCACCAAAGCAATGGCAGACAGGCATAATAATACCAGTCTTTAAGAAGGGAGACCAGAAGGATTGCAGTAACTATCGTGGCATCTCTCTGCTCAGCCTGCCTGGGAAAGTGTATGCTAAGTGCTTGGAAAAACGGTGCAGGAGCATAGTTGAGTCAAAGTTCCAGGAAGAACAATGTGGCTTTCGTCCTGGTAGAAGCACAACTGACCAAATCTTCACTTTAAGGCAAGTCTTTGAGAAATCTTGGGAATATGTCAAGAATGTCTACACATGTTTTGTGGACTTGGAGAAGGCATATGACCAGGTTCCTCGGGATAAGCTTTGGCAAGTAGTACAGGAGTATGGAGTGGATGGTCAACTATTAGCTGCCATCAAGTCCCTGTATGAATGCCCAGAGTTTTGTGTCAGGGTAAACAGCACAAAGTCTGAACTTTTCACAGTCTCCGTTGGCCTCCGCCAAGGGTGTGTTCTGTCACCCCTCCTTTTCATAATATTTATGGACTGGATTGATAGGCACAGCCAAGGCAATGAGTGTGTCAGAATTAAAAAATGTAGCATTGGACGTCTGCTTTTTGCAGATGACCTAGTTCTGCTTAGCTCTTCCACAGATGACCTCCAATGGACCCTGGATAGGTTTCTAGCTGTTTGTGCAGATGCCGGAATGAAGATCAGTGTAGCCAAAACAGAAACATTTGTGGTCACAAGACAACCATCCCAGTGTACTCTAAATGTAAGTGGAGTCCCAATGAGGCAGGTGGAGAGGTTTAAATACCTTAGGTCCATATTCATGAATGATGGAAAATGGGACGTAGAGCTAGATACTCGAATTGACTTAGCAAGCTCAATATTGCGGGAGCTTGGCCGTTCGGTAGTATTGAAGTGGGAGTTAAGAAAGAAGGCAAAGCTGGCTGTATTCAATACAGTCTATGTCCCCATCCTTACTTATGGTCATGAGAGTTGGGTAATGGCCGAAATAATGCGGCCACGAATCCAAGCGGCTGAAATGAGGTTCCTTCGAGGGGTTGCGGGGCTGACAAAATTCGACAGAGTCAGAAGTTCTGCAATTCGGGAAGCCCTCAATACTCAACCGCTGCTTCTCCGTGTTGAGAGATCACAGTTACGTTGGTACGGGCACCTGGTCAGAATGCCACAAGAGAGGCTCCCTCAGCAGGCCCTCTTTGCCAAGCCAGAGGGTGTTCTGGTGGGATTCCCAAATGTGTCCACCCAAGGTTTTGGATATTATCTATCCAGCGAGTCCGTGGAAGGCCAAGGACTCGCTGGATAGATAATATCCAAAACCTTGGGTGGACACGTTTAGGAATCCCACCAGAACACCTGAGCTTGGTGGCAGAGGATCGTGACCATTGGAAGGTCCTCTTGCAGCTGCTGCCCCCACAACCCAATTAGGAAGAGTGGGCCTTGAAGATGTATGTATGTATGTATGTATGTGTGTATTCACAAAATTAGAAATAATGGTCGTGACATCTAATTCCACACATATATCATTTTCTATAGCTATTAACGCCAAACTAACAAGCCTTTCTTGTGACATACTTGTTCTTAAGTAGGTTTTAATCAATTTCAACTTTGAAAAGGAACGTTCACTACACTAACAAGTAAGATTAATAGTATTCTTAAAGCAATTGAAAAGTTAGGGTAAGATAAATTATTGGACACAATAAAATTAAGAATATTGAAAGGGTTTTGAATATTTAAATTATCCTTCCGAAAAATATCCCGGAAAGCACATAACTCATCATATAGACCTACTGCATTTACATCTTTGTTGTCACCGTCCTTCAAGAGAATCTTTAAATCATCACAATTTTTTCGTAAATCTTCATTATTAATTTGTAGTAATCTATACAAGAAATTGAAATTATCATAATATGTTTTTAGTTGTTCAAAACGTTCTATTAACGAACACATTGCAACATCTAGAAGTGTATAAAACACATTCACTCTAAATTTATCTTCTGGCGATTGTGGCGTTTCATCATGATACTCATAGTCAAGTTGTCGTGTCTTCTTTTGTCATCAAACTTCCGTACCAGTAAAATCTTGTTCTCCATTCACTCTTCACTCAGTTCTTTTGCCGTTTTTAGAACTTCTTTAAAATTTGTATCTGATCAATACTCGTGTAAGAATATTTTTAAGTTTTCGATAGATTCTAATGCAAGTGTAATGTTCATATCTTTGTCTTGAAGCATTTTACTCACAGGGTTTATTCTGTTCAGTAAATCATGCCAAGTTATAAGAGAGCAAATAAATTTATACTCCTTTATTTTAGCACATAATGTTTGAGCTTCATGCTCAGTTTCTTTATTAAAATTTTCATTATTTAAAATTTCAAAGAGTGCATCGTAAATTTCTCCTAACTGATATCGTTGAGGGCGGATTGCATTAATTTTACTTTCCGATTGCGTTTCTGATGGCTGTTTCAATATTAAAATTTTTACGAACTTTAAAAGGATTGCCCAACGTTTGTGAGAGAATGAAAAGAAATTGTATATTTCCTGAATAAGTACAAAGAAACTAATTGTATCTCCATTCACTTTGGTTGCAACATTAATGATTAAATTTAGAGTATAAGCAGCACATGGCACGTAAAACGCTCGAGGATTTTTGTTCAAAAGCAAATTTTGGAGCCCATATTTTTTCCTTATTTGTCCCATGTCATACCCTTGACCTCGCATGTCTTCAATGGGAATATTCCATTTTTCCAGTTGTTCTATTATTGTTGCACTTAAACCACGTACCGTGGAATCTGATATATCTGCAAAACCTAAAACATTTTCCTTGATTTTAACATTTCCATTGTCACAGGAAACAAAGCAAATAATAATGGTCATTTGTTCTGTTTTACTTGTATCAAGTGTGCACTCTAAAATTATGGAATAATATTTAGATTTTCGAATTGATAATAAAATTGTATCCCTGATTGTTACTTAAAAGTTTCCAATATTTCATTTTGACTGTCTTTACTCAAATAGTGTACTCTATTGTTTTGTTGTAGGGCCCTTTCAACATGATTTTCCATAACGGGATCAAACTTCACAAACAGTTCGAGTAATTTAAAAAAAATTGCTGTTATTCCTTTCATATAATTAATCAGATGATCTGCGAAAAGCTAAATTTTGGCTACCAAGGTATTTTATAATTTTAATCAAGCATTCTAAAACACTCGTCCAATGTTTCTTTTCCATTACATACATGCTTTCAGTCTGGCAATCAATAGTAGTTTTGTTTTTTACATGTTTATCAAGTTCCTTCCATTTTAAGAAATTTTTCATGTGAGTTAAACTAGTCTCATGTCTATGCAAAGTCGTACTTACATTTCTCCAATCGTTATAACCTTCTACAAGACTACTTGATTCAATAGGTGCGAAAAGTTTACAACAAAAGCAAAAAACAGAATTTAAAGTTTTGAAATAAATGAGCCGTGTTCTTGACAGGAGCTCCTTGTTTTCCATTTTTCTATTATAATACGTGTCCCCAAATTTACGACCATATGCATCTCTGGGATATATCATATTTTTCTTTTGAACAGGCCCATTTCAATTAAAACAACTTGTAATTTTTCATCAATATTTCCCCATTCACCTGGATCTTCTAAATTTACAGAGACTAACAATGTGTTAGTTTCATGATCAACTACAACTAAATCTTCTAACTGTTTTTCACTTAAATTATACATGTCTTGTTATCTCGTTCAAAATTGAAATAGTATTTTATGCAAACTGGATGATGTGCACAGTTCTTCAACTCTGATTTCTGATGTATCGAGTTGGTTACAATCTGCTTCAGAATATTTTAATATTTTAACAAATTTATTGAGTCCCAATTTATTTCTTAATATGTGCTTCTTTCTCAGCATGACGTTTACGATTTTGTGCACCGGATAACTTTTTTTAAATTTTTGATTCCATTTCTATTTTATACCCACAAGAAATTATTACACAACATGACACAGAGACGAAATAATGGTCCGCACTGCACTACTGTCAGTAGCCTACTGAGATGCATACCATATCACTGGTTAACTAGCAACAAATGTTTTATATGAAAATTCGTTTCTGAGCATAAAAACCATTCACCGTTTCACTTTAGATAGACTGCAGTAGATTCTGCAAGCAAGCATTTAGCCTGCTCGCTGCAAAATTGTAAACAGCTGGCTGATCAAAGAGGTGGCAATATACAATTTTTTTTTATTTTTATTTGGTGTATCTGGCCTTGTTTATTTTAATATTGATCATTGTAAGAATTTTTTGTTTTTGTGATAAAAATTTTGTTTCTTAAAAATGAACTTATGAACTGTGCTCCAGCGGCGCCGCACCCTTCATAGCAGCGCCCGCATGCACCGCATGCTCTGAATGCCCGATTCCGCTGGCCCTGGTTGGATGACCAGTGCAAAGACATTGAACAGTATTATGGAAAACCCAAAACTAGAGAGGTCTACAAACTTATAAGAAATGTCAATAGGAAGTGGCAAACAAGATCAGTAGCAATCAAAGATGAAAATGGTAAAGTATTGATGGACAAGACAGAAATCATACACAGATGGACAAGATATTGCGGCGAACTATATAAAAATCAACTAAAAGATACTGCAACAGAAGTAATCAAAGAACAAAAAGCAATCTATCCACCAGCAGAGATCTTTGATAATGACATCCCGGAAGAAAAGGTGAATAAGGCTATAAAACATCTCAAGAATAACAAGTCTCTTGGAAATGACAACATAATAGGCAAAATGCTAAAATATGGGGGAGAATCATTTGCAAAAGAAATACATAAGCTATGTAATGAAATATGGAGATGAGAGTATGCCCCCCCCCGAAGAGTGGAAAAAATCGGTCTTGGTTGTTCTTCATAAGAAAGGCAGTGCTTTAGAATGCACCAATTACAGAACTATTGCATTAAGGAGTCATCTTGGCAAAGTGCTGATGAAAATACTAACAGAATGCCTGAAGGAGCATAATGAGGCACATCTTCCGGATGAGCAAGCCGGATTTCGAGAAGATTGAAGTACAGTGCAACAAATACTCGCACTAAGACTAATAGCAGAGAAAGCTCGAAGAAAGAACAAAAAGATATATTGCTGTTTTGTGGACTTCCAAAAAGCATTTGATAATATTGACAAAAATATACCATGGGCTGTCTTGGAATACTATAGTGTGGACAATAAATTGATCTGCCTGCTGAAAGATATAAACAGCCAAGCACAAGCAAAAATCAGAATAGCAGGTGAGACTGGAGATTGGTTTGTCACTAGTCAAGGCACAAGACAAGGGGACCCAATATCACCAATCATCTTCATCACACATCTGGGAAGAACATTAGATAAGATTAAAGAAGAAGGCAGAGGCATTTCAATAAATGGCATGAGAATAAACTACCTCTGCTTTGCAGATGACGTCGTCCTGATTGAAGAAGACACAGCAAGGCTGCACAGACATTGCAAACACTATACACAGAAGGAAAAATATATGGACTAAATGTCAACTTTGAAAAAACTAAAACAATGATATTTGGACAACAGGAGTTACGGAATAGAGTTACGATAGATAGATTTCAACTGGAAAATGTGGAACACTTCACATATCTTGGATGCCACATGACGCATGACTAGGGCCCCAAAAAAGAGATAAAAATTAGAATAGCCAGAGCAACAACTATTTTAAAAGCCATGGACAAAATATGGAAGAGCTGAGCTATAAACATGCAAACTGAACTGCGTGCATTGTAGAAACTTGTATCTTCAGCAGCATGCTCTATGGATGCGAAGCCTGGGTACTCCTGAGAGAATCTGAAAGGAGGATATTGGCATTTGAGAGGAAGTGGTATAGAAAGATCTTGAGAATAAGCTGGATACAGAAAGTGAACAATGAGGAAATCTACAGACGATACAACCAAAAGAAAACCTGATCCAGAAAACAATCAAAAGGGAACTACATCTATTTGGCCAAATATGTAGAATGAATGATCAAAGAAAATTAAAAACATTGCTGTTTGGAGTGATTGAAGGAAATAACAAAAGAGGAAGACCAAACAGAGAATGGGGCGATGACATCGTCAAATGGTGTGGAAACTCTAATATGAATTGAGTTCATCTTGCACAAAACAGAATGCAATGGAAGAATCATATCAGGATGGCAGCAGACACCTACGGACATTGGACCCATGGTTGTTGATGATGATGATGAATCCATATATGGTGTGCAGTTTGCTTTTTATAGCAGTATTTGTACAACTTACAAAAATGTAATGTTAGCAGTTGTTTTTATATGAGACTAATTGAAAATTGAAAAGACAACACAAAGGCTTCTGGGAATGATGCGGAGGACGCTGACTTGTAGAAGTAGAGAGATTCTTGTTCCATTGTATAAGGCTTTGATTAGGCCACACATCGACTAATGTGCCCAGATTTGGTCACCTGGTTTTCAGAAGGATGAAGAGATGTTGGAAAGGGTTCAGAGGCGACTGACTAAGATAGTTTCTAACCTCTGGAATGTCGAGTATGAGGAAAGATTGAGAAGATGTAATTTGCAGAGTCTGGTGGACAAAAGGAAGAGGTGAGATATGATAGAGACCTACAAGTTCTCTATCATATCTAGTTAGTAAGGGGTTGTTATAGGATCAATCCTGGAGAAGTTCTACAGAAAATAGTGGGAGATCGGGGAAGAACCAGAGTTCATCCCTGGAAACTCTGTAAAGAGGGTGTTAGTAGGGGAGTGAGAAGCAGGTTTTTTTTGTGCAGAGTTGTAAATGATTGGAATACCTTGCTTGAGAGTGTGGTGTCTGCAAAGAGTTTGAGTGTGTTTAAGACAAGGTATGACGAGCTGTGTGTGTGATAAATGGACTTCCCAGATGAGTCTTTGACTCCATGAGGTCGTCTTTGGATAATAATAATAATAATAATAATAATAATAATAATAATAATAATAATAAAAAAATCAGCTAACGCCTTTTTTTTTATTCCCGTATACGGGAGTAGGCGAGGCCATTTAGCCCTATCTAACTTTTGGAGACTGAGTGGGCAGTTCAATCTCCACTGGTACCAATCAGAGATAGATGGCCCAAGGCTATCACTAATTAAGCGATACACAGTGAAGAGAGATGGCTCAAATGTGCTACCATCTCGTGGTCCCTATCCCTAACACAATATATTTAATGTCGGAAATAATGTGGGTTCTACAGTCGATTTTCTTGAGTTTATGGGACGAAAACCCCGAGTTTCCGGGAGGAAAAACCTGCTTGCCCATGCCAGAGATCGACTAACTCGGGAATTGGTCGAAGAAAGGCTTAGAAAATGTTCCTCCAGTCAGCGACTAGACTTGAACTTAAGTCTGACTTCAAGCGACCAAGCGCAGAGGACGCAAGCACCACTTACACTGAGCTACACAGGCCTATCAATAATAATAATAATAATAATAATAATAATAAATATTTTTAACCTCTTGAATAATAACTATAGTATGTAACATATTCTGAACCACAAAAATCTTAATAAGTTGAAATGTTCAGAGCATTCAATCCCTTTAATTATCCTTTTAATAAGCATCCAGAAGCTTTTAATTGCATTAAAACAATAACTTACAAAGAATGTAAATGAAACTAAATTTTTTTTAAAATATTACATGAACAGGACATTTGGTATTCATTTATATATTGTTTGTTTGCTTTTTATAGGACTATTTGAACAACTTACAAAAAATTAATGTTAGCAATTGTTTCTATATGAGACTAATTGAAAATACATTTAAATAAAACATTGTGGATAGTTAGAAAATATCCAAATGTTTTACTTATTCTTTAAGATATTTTATCCTTATGAGCAGGACTCAAAAAATACACTTGCCCACTCACCCACGACAAGTAGATTTTGCCATCTGGAGAGTAGCTGTAGATTCAATGAAATATATTTTTTATTTAACGAAAAATAACTTTCTGAACAAAATCTGATTTTTAACTTTAAGAAAATATAGAATATGTGTAAAATAACGGGCCATTCTAGTAACAAAAATTACTAAGCTCTGCTTACTGGAATGGTTCTCACACAAAGGAAATGTTCTCCAAACAGTGATACATCATCATTAATCACTGTATGGAACTCTTATTAATTTATTGGGACACATCATCAAAAAAATGTGTGAGGAAGGAATTTGTGAGTTAATTTTTTTCATAGCAAGTCAGATTTTGCATTCTTTATTCTTGTGAATATGTGTTTTTAATAAACTATACTGTTACAAGTGCCATTAAAAGCTCTTAGGAGCTTGACTAATTTGTCAGCTCTGCTTGTAAGTCTGGTAATGTACAAAGCTTGAGAAAGAAGGAATGGTATAGGAGGACCAATTAGTACAAGCCAGCAAGGGGGGGGGGAGAGATATCAACAATTAAGCAAACCTGATGTTATATAGCAGTAAGACATGATAACATATCTACTACCATATCTTTTAACACATTCACTGCTACGCTCCTCGGGCATAATTTGTTACCGTACACCAAGCAATTTCACTTCTTCAAGGTCAGTACGAGTAATCTTGTTGCCAGCGGTAATCGACATACGAGTATATTCATAGTTGGCTTGTGGAGCTCATATTCCAAATACGAGTGTACACACTTTCACTGCTATGCTCCGCACGCCAAGCACTTTCACTTCTTCAAAGTCAGTACGAGTAATCTCTTTGCAGGTGGTAAGCATCATACGAGTATATTCATAGTTGGCAGCTAACGTGTTAAGGGAATGTTCTAAGGTAGGGGTCGCCAAACTTCTTTGACCGTCGACCCCTTCAAGAGTTTCTTGACTTTTTATTGACCCCCTCTATTTTACTATTACGTAATTTTAATATTACCTAATATGTATGTTGATGAATTTTAGAACATCAACGCTCACTTGTATGTCGATGCGCAAAAATGAGACTAGGTTCGAATACATGTAAGTATAAGTAACCACCACATCCATTTATTGATAAATACGTAATTTTGACCTACTTGATTGGCCTCCGTAACTATTTTCATGACCTTGCTCCATCTTACAGGTCCTATTCTTGTCACCATTCCCACGATTCACTCTTAATTGCTTTGTCATTCAGGATGGAGGTAATCCAAGTTAACCGAATTAAATATTACCCGTATAATGATGTCTTATATTTTTCTATAAACTCCCAATCGACCACTGAGCCTGAATCGACCCCTAACAAAATTATATTGGCCACTGTTCTAAGGAGTTCAGCATTATCAGTGAGGAAAAGGAGAGTAGAAGGGTAAAACTAGTCTACTTCATAAAGAGGTGCAGAGACTGTGGCTTCAAATTACAAGCTGGTCAATGTGTGTGGAATTGTGATTAAGGTCCCAGTTAGAGAGATTGATGAGAAAGAATCCAGAATTGAGTTGATAATGAATTGGGTTGTTTTAGCAACAATTTTATTTATATATAAAAACAGGGCAAATGTACTGGATAAGGGAGATGTATATATATACATATACAATAGTAGCATATTTCGATTTAGAAAAGGCCTTTGATAGACTCACTTTTTCGTCGAAAGAGACCAGATAAAGCTTCCTTGCTTCACTGACAGGAATCGAAACCAGGTCTTTCCAACCAAAGGGTTTCATCTATACTGACTGAACTGCAGAGGCTCCGTACATAAATGATATAGGAAATAATTTAAGGGAAATATCCAATTGTTTGCTACAGTAGTTATAACCTAGGTTACAGCTACTGTATATTCTATACTGATGGAATTGGACTGCAGAAAATTGATGAGTTCAGGGATTTGGATAGTGGATAGGGACTTGAATTCAGAGGACTTATTGCAAAAGTAGCTAAAATAGCTCATGGGATTACCTGATTATTGAAGAACACCCTGACAAGCAGAGATAGCAACTTTTTTTTTTCCTGCTTGGGTTTTTCATCCCACATACAGACAAACTGGCCTCGAAGACACATGCAATTTACAGACAAAAAAACTAGTAGTGGGCAGTAGATGGCATTAGTGTATGTGATGAAGATGATGGAAGTGGTGGTTTGCTGTAGTTGGCTGATTAAGTGGTGGAGACAGAGAGTTGTAGAGTAGGTTCCCTCCTTTGATGAGTCTTTGGACTCCTTGGATGTGTCACGTAATAATAATAATAATTCTAAAAATAATGGTTAGTACAGATTCTTGCTTTCAGATCTTGGACTGTAGTAATGAAGACGTGACAATGGATTATGTAGTGACGAGGAGAACATTAATATGTAGAAGTAAAGAGAATATAATTTCAATGCAGAAAGCCTTGATCTGGCCACATATGGACTATTGCAGACAGATATGATCATTTGGTTTTCAAAAGCAGAGAGATTTTGAAAAAATAATGATATGACTGACAAAATATAAGTCGGTGAAGCATTTATACCAACTAATGCAGAACATATTTTTTCATAGTAGAGAGAGAGAGAGAAAGAGAGGCTGGGCCAGAATAAGAAACCATCTCTGGAGGTTCAAAACAATCAGTTTTTTTTTTGCTTGGAGAGTGGTAGATAAGGAGAATACACTGTGTGAGATTGGTGGGTATAGAAACTTATCAAGTTTATTGTAAGGTATGATAGGCTTTGTGTTTGATAGTGAGGACCTCCCGCAATAAGTTGTTGATTCCATGGAAGTCTGAGAATGATAACAATCTCATCTCATCTTCCTTTCAGGTTAGACTGTTACAGCCAAGTAACTTAGCATCTCAGAAACCTGAGTACAGCTTATGACAGGTTGATTAATCCTGTCTGCTTTGGCTGTAAATAACATGTGTTCTTCTGGCTGGTTTTGCAGGTGGAAATACCCTGCCACCTCCATACAAGACCAGCAAACTCACTTTCAGTTGAAAATCTCCGATTAAAATTCTGACATCTTAGATGCCAAGGTCTTTCCAACGAGAAGGTATCATCAATACAAACAGAGCTAAGGAGACCCTAATTATTATTATTATTATTATGAGTAACTCTAAGTGTCCAAGAGTTCATCTTGAGAGGCCTACTCAACCAAACATACACACATATATCATGCCTCTGTATGATAATGGGGTTTCTCTTTCCATGATACACCATCCACAGAGAGGAAAGATAATGTGTGTGTATGATAATGTCGAGCTGAGCAGAAGAGCTATGATATTGAATGGCATAATAGCAAGAATGTGCCAGAAGAGAGGATTCGAATATGTGGATGCATGGAGTGTGTTTGAGAGCAGAGAGGAATTGTATGCGAGAGACTGTCTGCATTTGAATGAGGAAGGATGTAGGCATCTGGAGAGAATGCTGTTCTGAACGAGTCAGTATGTCCCAGTGTGGATGGTAGCAGGGGTGGCCTCTTGTGGGAATGGGTACTTGGGAGAAGGAGGATGACATCAGGTAACGCTGAGCTCAGTGGAGTCTAGAGGGGATAATGCAGGGTATTGAAACAATAGCATTTTTATGCTTTATACTAATGCCAGGAGGATTTGGAATAAGGGAGAGGAATTAGTGGCACTGATAGCATCAGCCTGGCCAAAGATTATTGGGATCACAGAGACGTGGTTGACAGAAGAGGATATAATAACAGGAATAGAAGTTGCTAGGTACAGCATTTTTCAGCAGGATAGGAAGGGAAAGCGTGGTGGTGGAGTACTGCTTATGATAAGTGACGACCTATGTCCTCTAAGAGTGGAAGCTTTGGAAGGCAGTGACAGTAATGATTTTGAAAGCATATGGTGTGAGGTGGAGGTGGGCAAGACAGGATATTTAGTGAGGTGTTGCAACAGACCAAGGAGCACACAGAGTGGGGACCAAGAGATGTTGAGACAGTTGAGCATGGCAAGTGCAAGAAGAATGATTGTTATGGGAGATTTTAACTATAGCAGTATAGACTGTGGAAAGTAAGATGCATGTAGCAATAAGGGAATGGAATTTCTAGAATTCTTGAGGGACAAATGTCTTAAGCAACATATAACAGAGGGAACAAGAGGTTCAAGAGTTTTGGATTTGGCTATAGCATCAGAAGAGCTGATAATAACTGAGATGACATCTCCACCACCAGTTGCAGAGAGTAACTATATGGTTTTGACTTGGAAAATGAATAGACATGCAGGAGTATCAAAGAGATGGGAACTTATGTGGAATTATAAAGCAGGTGATTATAATAGTCTTAGATGTCAACGTGGGGAAGTTTCATGGAGGGAGGAATTGGAAGGTAGGGATATCATTAGGGGAAATTGTGAAGGAATATTCGTTAGCAGCAATGGTAAGCTGTATTCCACAAGTGAAGAAGAGGACACAATTTGGAGTAAAGTGGTGACAAAAATATTAAGCAGGAATTGCATGCGAAAAAGAGGCTATGGAAGAGATATAAGGAGACAGGTGAAGAGAAGATGCATGAAGAATATAAGTCACAGGTATGAGAAAAGATTGGTCCTTAGATCCAAGGAAAATCCTAGGGAATTTTTTAGCTATGTGGCCACTAGGAGGAGAAATGACTGTGGAAGAATGACATTGTGGGGTAAAAATGGGAATAGAGTGACTGATGCAGATGACATAGTGGAATTGTTCAATAAACACTTTATTGGAGTATTTCATCCTGGAGGAGTCAATTTGATTACTACAGTGATAGAGCAGGTTCGAGGTTTAGAGATGCAGGAGGAGAGTGTGTTCCACATACTGAGTGCTCTGGATGTTAGTAAAGCTGTGAGACTGGATGGTATTTCACCACGAGTTTTGAGAGAATGTGCTAAGGAACTGACAGTGCCCTTGACCTGGCTTTTCAATGAAAGTCTGGCTGTGGGAAAGGTGCCCATGGAATGGAAGGAAGGTAAGATAGTGCCATTACATAAGGGCGGGAGCAGACTTGAAGTGACTAATTATAGGCCGGTTTGTGTGACATCAGTAGTTAGCAAGATCTTGGAAAAAGTAGTGAGGAACCATATACAGCATTGGGCTGATGAGGGTAATGTTATCAGCGAGAGTCAACATGGATTTGTGAAGAGGCACTCTTGTTTTAGCGGTATGCTAGCCTTTTATGATAAAGTTACAAGAGAGCATTAGATGAGGGAAAAGTATATACTGCCATTTTCCTAGACTTAGCAAAGGCATTTGACAAGGTGCCACATGATAAGCTGATATTCAAGTTGCAGCATATGGGTCTGGATGTCAGATTGGTCAACTAGATTCAGGACTGGCTGTCCGATAGGTATCAGGGAGTTGTGTATGGTAGAGCAATATGAAAGAGGCAGAAGGTTACAAGTGGGGTTAAACAGGGCTCAGTACTGGGACCTATATTGTTTAACCTTTATATCAATGACATTGTCCATGGATTGCAAGGGGATAATCAGTTGTTTGCGGATGATGCGAAGCTGGGAAGGGTTATTAGTAATAGTGCAATAGTGCAGATGTGGCAGCCCTGCAAGAGGATTTGAATAAGCTAGACAGATGGGCAAATGAAAAGAGGTTGTTGGTTAATGCAGCAAAATGTAAGGTTTTGAGGTTTGGGCAACATTGATGAGACACTACATACTGTATGGGAGGAGTTATACTGGAGGAAGTAAGGGGAGACAAGAGATCTGGGGTTGATGATTGACAGAAACCTGAAATTTAGGGAACATATTGCAAAGGTGGTGATGGTAACACAGAGGATTGCTGCAATAATGAGAAGGACTCTGACCTGCAGAGATAAAACAGTTATCATAATTCGTTGTATAAGACCCTGATCAGACCACATTTAGACTATTGTTGTCAGATTTGGTCCCCAGGATTTGAAGGGGATAAATTAACTGTGGAAAGGGTACAAAGGTGGATAACAAAGATGGTTTCAGGACTGTACAATGATAATTATGAGGATCGGCTGAGGGAATGTGGACTGCAGAGTTTGGTGGATAGAAGAATGAGAGGTGATATGATTGAAACTTTTAAACTGTTGAGAGGTGGTTATAGGGTTGACACTGGGGAGTTCTTTTGCTTGGTTGAACAGTGGGAAGGAGTGATGATAAGAGGCCATCCTTGGAAGTTACAAAAGGAAACTGTGAGCAAGAGGGTGAGGAGTGGTTTCTTTGCATGGAGGGTGGTTGAACCATGGAATGCATTGCCTGATGGAGTAGTGAGAGCGTGAACGGTCAATGAGTTTAAGGAGGAACCTTTTCTTAGGGGGGAACCTCCCCTCGATGAGTCTTGATAGACTTTGTGTTTCTTAGGAAGGACCTCCTACAATGAGTCTTTTGACTCCATGGAGACCTGAATAATAATAATAATAATAATAATAATAATAATAATCACTCCCACTGATAACCCATTCCACTCATATACTCACCACTTGCTAGAAGAAGAATCGAGCTCTCATATCCTCACTAACCAATCATCTACTCAAATTCTTAGGATGACTTAATATTGTTTAAGTTTTTATGTTGTAGTAAAAGTCTACTAAAATAATTATATTAGTGAACATGCAGGTTATTATCACAGGACGTTGATGGAATTAAAAAACTCGTAGTGGAAGGCCAAGTCTGCTTCCAGTGCTATAAAGTCTTTCACACCACACTATAAACTCCATAATCTTACTCTTTAGCAAGACATTTCATGCAAAAATAGGTTTCTTTTGCTTGATGCAAAAGAAACCTATTTTTCGCTTTTCTGCTCACAACATCCTTGTGATTTCAAAGAATAGTCTCTCTTTATCCCTGATGCTTATCCCTCCACTTATTCCACACATTGAAAATTTCCCCAGTGACATTTTGGTGAGCTTGTCAGCACCCTATTTCTCCATGATATCACCCTTTCTCTTCTTATATACCAAACTGCAGATTACACATTCTCTAAATCTATCTCTCCATAGCTCATGGCCCATAGTTTTGATATAATTTTGTAATGTGTCTCTGTGTTCATTTTAAGTGTCAGCATACTTTAAAATGGAGATGCATAGACTTGTGCAAAGTATTTTGGATATACTCTGATCAAAGCCTTGTAAATGAAACGTGTACTTTTTCTTTGCCAAAAATTAACGTGTCCTTTTTCTTTGCCAATCAATGTGCTTATCTTCACTGCGGCATTCCACTGGATGATTGTGTTCACCAAATATACATTGTGTACCCAGAACTTCATCTACCTGTCCACTATCACAGCAGTATCAGATTAATACAGAAGGGATTATAAAAATATTGGAAGGTGGGAATGGAAAAGAACAAGAGACCATCACTGGAAGTTGTGTAAAGGTGTGGTGAAGAGGCATGTGCAGAGTAGATTTTTTTATATAGAGAGTGGTGAGCAAGTTAAAATATTTCAGATTATTATGAAGAACATATTATGGTGAGTTGAAGAAGGGTAGGTAAGAGGAATTGTTTTTATATGAAGAAAGGTGAGTGAGATGAATGCTAGCAGAATTAAGGAGTTTAAAGTTTAATATGATAAAATGTTACTACTTAAGTGGACTTCCCATGATGAGTCAGTTGACTCTGTGGAGGTCGATAATAAGAGCCTACAGCTCACCTCTTTTCAGAAGTCAAATGTAGACTAAAATATAGAAAAGCTATTGAGAGAAAAAAGGGTAAAAATGAAAGGACAAAAACAAGAAACTGACCATTGAAAGTTTTTCCATTTGGTTATACTATAAATTAAAGATGCCAAAAAATTACAATATATTATTGGTTTAATCCTTATCTAAGTGTAAGCAAGACTGGGTAACTCATATATAGAGGCTACTGACTTCACATCATGCCTTAGTATCCCATAGTGCAAAGTACATATACATGGATAATGCATAGCATTATTCATGTCCCTAAGGATATGTGCTTTGCATTATGGGATACTAAGGCAATCTCCAGACATCTATAATAACCTTCTATAACTAACCCTCTCTGGAAACCCTGCAATCCCTAGAGAGCGCGTCCCCTGGGTGGCAGATAGGGGAGCCCACCATGTGTGCGTGCGTGTGTATATGGTGGGATGGTCCGTATATACTGAATAAGGACTCGTGGACCAACAGGGCCATAAGGGGCAATCATCTTGATTGTAAGGGAAGCGGCACTCCCATGGACCCCTAGCTGGATCTATCTCCTCTCCTTCTACTACTTTGAGGAAGATCCACTTACTTTAATCTTTCCTATAAGGCCTTATTAGCTAACTCTTCTTATTTTATGACCCCTATGCTATTAGAGTACTCGAGGGCCATGGGGTCTTTTCATTTCTGGCCTTACAACTATGCCCTCTCTATAAACCTTACTGTAATTCTTCTATAATCTACTCTTTCCCCCCCCTTCAATATACCCTATTCCTCCTATGGGTTTAAATTCGGAAGAAGGCTAGTTCAGAGGCCTTAAGGTAGCAGCCCTACCACTGAATTATTCCATCGTTAGGCTAGTCCCCTGACATGGAGAACATAACTCTACTAGTAAGCTGACGGAAAAAGATAATCGGATTGAATCTATAGGAAATGACCCTGGAATGGAAAAGGTAAAACAAAAATGGAAACGACAAAATATAATACACATAGCAAACTGGAATGTAAGAGGAATAGCATATAAAGAAATAGAATTAGACCAATTATTAAATGAAAGAAATTTTAAAATAGAAGTAATCACCAAAACAAAAAAGAAATTAAAAGGAACCATGAGAACTGAAAATTTTAATGTGATATACAGTGGAGTTGACAGAGACCAAAGAGTGCAAGCAGGAGTCATGATTTGGATTCATAACTCCCTTTGAAAACAGTTAAAACATTATAAATTATGGAATGAAAGAATGATAGAAGCTAGAATAAAAATAGATAGAGGCTATTTAACAATAATTGGTTTATATGTCCCAAAAGAGGGGAGAGAACAAGATAATATTGATTTTTATAATCAGCTACAAAACATATATAATAAAATAAATAAAAATGATTACATAATTTTAGCAGGAGACTTAAATGCAAGAATTGGAAACACGAAAATTAATAATAATATAGGAATACGTGGAAAACATACTCTAAACAGGAATGGTAAAAAATTGATTGACTTTGTAGTTTATAATAACCTAAAAATAATGAATTCCTTCTATAAACATAAAGACATACATAAATATACTTGGGCAGCAAGAGGATGGAAATCAATATTATATTACTTTATACTAAATGAAAAGACATCAAAATTTTCACTAGATGTTAGAGTTCACAGAGGATATGAAATAAACAGTGACCACTTCCTTGTTAAAATAAAATTAGGATTTCCACCTAAATGGCTACAAGTAACAAGAACAGAAAGAAAAATTGAAACATTTGTTTATAAAACTAGACTATTGAATGACATAAATGTACAATGGCTATATGAACAAAGAATTAACCAATATCTAGACAAAATAAAACAAAATGAAGAAATAGAAATAGAATGGCTTAATATAAAAATGATACTAAATGCAGCAGCAAATGAAAGAAAGCTTAGGAAAGACCAAAAAATTCAATAAAAGGAAAAAACTGAAGATCTGAGATGATACAATGAAAGAAATAATCAAAAAGAAAAAAGAAGCCTATCACAAATGGTTAAGCAGTAAAAGATTAGAATATAAAAGAATAAGAGCCATAGCTAAAAGAGAAGTCAGAAAAAGACATAGAGAATCATGGAACAAATTTGTTTCTAATTTAGAACATGATTTATATAAAATAAGACCCAATGTATATAAAATTTTGAAACACTTAAATGCAGATACCAAAGAAAACATAAAATTAACCACTGAATTGAAATTAGAAGAATTTCTAAATTACTACACAGAATTGTGGACAGACAAATATTTTAAAAAAGACAACTGACAAACAATTAACAAAAATGAAAAGGAAATAACTAAAGAAGAATTAGAAATCAGCCTGAAAGAAACAAGAAACGGAAAGTCACCTGAAGAAGATAAACTAGGTTCAGAACTATATAAATATGCAGGAACTAGATTCAAAGAAAGACTCTTATTATTTTTAAATAAAATTTATTCAACTGGTATCCCCCCAATAGAATGGAAAAAAGCAATTGTGATTCCTATCTTTAAAAAAGGTAATAGAGATGATCCTAAAAACTATAGAGGTATCAGTATACTAAATTCCTGTTACATAATATATAGCAGAATCCTAAATAGCAAACTAATGAAATATTCCGAAAATTTTATTTTAGAAGTACAGAATGGATTTAGAAAAGGACGATCATGTATAAACCCGGCCTTTTGCCTAAAATTAATAATAGAGAAAAGAAGAGAATACAATTTAGAAACACATATTGCATTTATTGACTTTGAAAAAGCATTTGACAAAGTTAAAAGAAACATATTATTTAACATATCAAAAGAAAGACAAATACCAAATAATATCCTAAAAGCTATCACAAGTATATATGAAAATAATCAAATACAAATAAGATTAAATCACGAGCTATCATATACGAGAGAGATAAACCAAGGGGTCCGACAGCGATGTCCCCTCTCAGCAACTCTTTTTAATATCTACTTAAATGAAATAATAATAATATGGAGTAAAAATTTACATCAAGGAATTAAACTTTTTCCTACAGTAAACTTAAACACTCTCCTCTTTGCCGACGACCAAATAATAATTACAAATTCTGAAGATAAACTACTGAAAGCTATTTTAGATCTAAATGAGATATCCAAAGATTATGGTATGATAATATCAACAGAAAAATCAAAAACTATGGCATTTAAAGGACAAGATCCAGCAAGAACTAAAATAGTAATAGATAACAAGATCTTAGAACAGGTGAATTCATTTAACTACCTAGGATGTACGATCACATATGAAAATGAAAAAGATATAAACCTAAAAATTGCAAAATATTTAAAAATAACAGGTGTAATTAACTCTATATTTAAACCAAACCTAGTTCAAAAACAAACCAGACTAAAAGTATACAATACGTTAGCCCTACCAGTCTTAATGTATGGAAGCGAAATCTGGACAATAAAACAAAAATACAAACAAAGATTAACAACAGCAGAAATGAAGTTTATGAGGAAAACTGCAAAGTATACCCTATTTGATCACAAAAGAAATGAAGAAATTATGAAAGAATTAAACCAAGAACCAGTAAAAGAAAATATTAAAAAATATAAACATAAATGGATGGAACACGTTCAAAGAATGAAAACAGAAAGATTACCAAAACACCTTAAAATACAAGCCATTAGGAAAAAGAAAACCAGAACGTCCTCTTAAACGATTCAACGATGACTTCTAAGGCTGGAACAGGCCATGCTAGGCCCTAAATTTGATATGCATGATGATGATGATGATCTATAATAACCATATCTTCAGTTTTGATGTCTCATTTATTATTATTATTATGATTATGATTAACGTCAGTTAGTAATAATAGTGCCTTTTATTACTAACTATTAACTATTACTAACATATGCCTTTTAGATGGAAGGCATAGGTCCAAACTCCTCTTGGAATGTGAACCTTATGAGGAGTAGAGCAGATGTATCCTTGAAAGATGACTTGAATAGACTGCTCTACTCCTCATAAGGTTCACATCATGCTCTAGTATCATTTTGCTCTACCATCATGTTCTACCATACAAAATGATACTAGAGCATGATAATATCATACTAGAGCATGATATTATCATGCTCTAGTATCATTTTGTATGGTGCAGAATGTCCTTTAAATTGTGTCAATTATGAGGAAGTAGATGCAGTTAATATGATTTGAGCTTATCATGTTGTTCTATTTGTTTGTCCGTAATACAGTCAACACACCAGCAAACACCATTATCACAATGTACACTATAACAAATGACCAAAAAAAAGTCTTGGTGGCATAAGGCTGTTCTAAAGGTACTTCACAAGAGCAAAACATCAACTATATGATGTTTCTGCAGTTCCTATCAGTTAATTATAATGAGAATCAACTACAGTAGAATGTCAACTAATGAACACCTTGCAGATTTGTGTGTAGACTAAAGTCTTGGGTGGAACAAGTAATAGTGGAAGTTTTTATAATGAGCTGGAAAGTGATTTGTAAATTATTTTAGCAAAGTCTGTTTCATTAGATATTTCTTTTATGTTCTGAAGATAATGCTCTCTCATTTTGATTCGCTGGTTGAGAAATCTGGAATGTCTGTATGAAGTTTTAATTACTATTATTATTATTATTATTATTATCATTATTATTATTATTATTATTATTATAACCAAATTCATATGGAGCAACAGACTCATGTGTGGGGGAGGGGGGGGGTCCAAAAAACATCTATTGAAATTCATTCACACTCCTGGTATTCAACACATTCTGGGCAATGTATTCCATGCAGAAAATCTACTCCTTACTCCCTTCTTCACCACACTTTTAGCACAACTTCCAAGGACAGCTTCTCATTCTGCTGCTCTCTCACTCTCAGCTCTGTGTATAATTCCTTCTGTATTAATTGAACCATGGAATGCATTGCCTGATGGAGTGGTGAGAGTGAGAACGGTCAATGAGTTTAAGGAGTGGTATGAGAGACTTTGTGTTCCTTAGGTGGGGACCTCCCCTCAATGAGTCTTGATAGACTTTGTGTTTCTTAGGAAGGACCTTCCACGATGAGTCTTTTGACTCCATGGAGGCCTGGATAATAATAATAAAATAATAATTAATCCTGTAAAATTGTAAAATTCTCTTGCTGACTTAAACAATGTCTATAATATTGCCTCTTTTTTTGACAATCCCTTAAATGCTGTTGCAATCATGTTATATATATATATATATATATAACATTAGGTGCTAAAATAACCAAGCATATAAAATTGCTTGGTTATCCTAATATATATATATATATATATATATATAAGTGTCTTTTGTAAATTATTTTTATTATTACAGTAACCTCTAAGGAGTCAGTAGACTCATTGTGGGAGATCAACTCAACCAGCAACATGTCTATCATAATGAACTTTGAAATTATATATACTCCTGACATTCGCAATACACTTAGGCAATGCATTCTACTCACCAACAACTCCCCACATAAAAAATCTACTCCTCATACCTTTCTTCACTGCATACAACTTTCAGAGATGGCCTCTCATACTTCTCATCTTAACATCCACTCTTTTTATAATTCCTTGTGTATTAACTTGATAGAATCTCTTAACTAACTTGAAGGTCTCTATTATGTTTCCACTTTTATTCCCATCCACCAAACTCTGTAATCCACATTCCCTCAACTGCTCTGCATAATCTGCACTCCAGAGCCCTGATATCATTTTGGCTATTCGTCTGTCACCCTTCTCTAATGTTTTCACATCCCAATGAAAATGAGGCAACCAAATTTGAGCACAGTAGTCCATGTGTGGTTGGACCACTCGCTTATATAGAGCCACTACCACCTCCTTATCCTTAAATGTCAAAGTATTTCTTATCATGGCATCAATACAATGTGAAGTCTTTGCAACACTGGCAATGTTGCCTCAGAACTTTAGTCCATTGTCTACCATCACCCCAAGATCTCCTGAATCTTGTCTACTTCCTGAAGCACAGCTCCTCCAACACAACATATAGCCTTATATCTCAGCACCCCCAAAGTGTAGCATCTTGCTTTTATTAACATTAAAACTATAGCCCCACTCATCTGCCCAAACTAAAAGTCTATTCATATCTTTCTGTAGAGAATTAACATCAGCAATACTCCTGATAATTCTATCTAAATTTGCACTATCAGCAAACATTTGAAGATCTCCAGTCAATCCACATGAATATTCTTAACAAATAAGTTAAACAGTATGACCCAAGAACAGAATCCTGAGGCACACCACTAGTCACCTTCTTTTTCTAAACACACTACTCCATCATACACAACTTGCTGATAATCATTCAGAAAGTCAGTCTTCAGTTAATCAATCTGTTATCCAGTCCCATCTTCTGCAGCTTACACACTGCTCTGTCATGTGGTGATCTATCAAATGCCTTTGCAAAGTGCAAGAAAATCACTGTATACGAATCTCCCTTATCCAACACAAGATCTTTCCTTTAGAAATCCATGTTGACCATTATAAAGAATCCTGCATCCATCAACATAATCCTGTTTTCTATTCCTAACCAGTTTCTCCAACACTTTGATCACAAATGCAGACATATAGACTGGTCTATAATTGGAAACCTCTGTCCTAGAACCATGCTTGTGGAGAGGCACTGTTTTGCCTTCTTTCCACTTCTTATGAGGGTAGTCTGAAAATTTCTTGGCCTAACAATGAAAAAACGAATTTATAATTTCAAAATTATTTTTATTTTCAACATAATCTCCTCAGACAACCAAGTTTCACTTACACCAGTTATCTTGGGCATAATGATTTCATCAATGCTACAAACGCATCCTATTTATTTCTGATGCTCCTTACATTAGTATACAAACATAACAATTCTCTTTGAGGCCATCCCACCAACACCATCGCTCTGTACTCTCACTCCCTCCCTCTCTCTCTCTCTCTCTCTCTCTCTCTGCTACAGTAGACCCCTCTCTCTCACTTTGATTTGACCATCTCCATTTTCCTGATTCAGAATCTGGTTGTCATTCATTATCCCTATCATCTCCACTTTTTTTTTCACTACATCTGCCCTGCCATAATTACTTCCTCACCTTTGTATCAATCTTTTTCTTGTCCTTTCAACCTGCTTTGCAACCTCTCTTTCTCTCTTGACCCTTAGCCATGCTAAATATGGACCTTGTTTACTCTTTGCATCTTTTATGGTCAAGAGTTTTCTTCCTGTATTAACACATTAAATTAACATAAGATCTGGTAGTGTTTAAAATTTCAAAATTGCTTTCTATCTATTCTATCTTTCTTTCTATCTATCTTTGCATTTAGCTTATTATTGTGCTTTCTTTGCTTTAAAGCCACTAACATCTAAATCATTTACAAAAGCAAAATAGAAATTATTTTTGCTGAAATAATTAATTTCATTTAAATATAAATATTTTTATCTTTATATTACAGTATTATAGTATAATAATGTTTAAATGAAAATATGTGCTAATGTTCACAACTTTAATTATATCTTTGATTAAGATTAATACCCTGGTTGTAATAACCAAATAAAAAACTTACAATTTCTTTACTTTCTTCTTGAAAATGCATGCGAACATACAAGGATCCAAGTGCCACTCCAAGACTACCCGTTAGTGAAGACAAACATTGTTCCCATCGAGGTTCCTCACGACTTTTTCCTGTGATGATTGAACTATAATGTTGAGCAAGATCTCTCCAAGTTTTGTTTAACATTGACAATGACTGACCCACTACCCTCCACATCATATAATTAGCAACAGTTCTATAAAGAAATAATGGCCATCCACAATGATCCTTTAAATATTCTTGTAGTTGTCATTATAAATGCTATCAAATGAATTTTACATTATCTTATTATAATTTTTTCACATATATGCAATTTAGAATTTATAATAAAAAAAGCTTTAGGAGCACAGATTCATTCACAAATCATTAAAATAAAACAGTTTCTTTCTGATATGTGAAAGTTTATGGCAACTGACAACATCTTATTTTAAGGAATAAATATTTATTATCTTTGTTTTAATTATTGACAACCATGGAGTCAAAGATTTATCATAACAGGGTTCTCACTATCAAACACAGTGCTATCAAACCATATCTTAAAATGGTTCACTGTTTGTGAACTCACCACTTTTAGGCAATGCATTCTGCTCATCCATAACATTTCAACCAAAAAAAAAAAAAACTGTCCTCATTGCACTGCACACAGCCTATACCTCTTTATGCAACCTCCAGGGATGGCTTTTTGTTCTGACCCCATCTACTTTATGAAACATCTCTTTTGCATTAATCTGATACAAACTCATTGCCAACCAATATACTATAATTGCTGACCAAGTAGTTAGCACATTCAGTCTCAAACAGGTTTTGGGTCAGCACATCCAGTCTCAAACAGGTTTTGGGTCAGATACTGTTGTGTGCATGAATGTTTGTGATTGCCTTTAGATGGTAGATGAATTTTGTTGCCCAACATGAGATAACAGTTCTGCTTATTGGAGACCAGAACTGGCTTGAAAATTGAAAAGGTCTAGGTTTGGTCTTTGGAACAGGGTTTCTAGTTTGGTAAAAAATAAATAAAAAATTATAAAAATTAATAAGAAAAAAATCCTTAGCCCACCTACAATACTAAGGTTTACATGGTAAACCTAATAGGTTTACTATTAGGCTTACCTTGCATGGATGGGATTCACAAAAAAAAAAAGGAAAAAAAAAAGTCATATCACCACTTCTTTATCCAACCACCAAGTTCTGCAGACAGCATTCCCTCATACCTAACATTACAAACAGAGACCTTGCAATACCTTACTCTTCTCATTTCTTCTCTTCTCCTCATTATTTATAATCTGTTGTGTTATTTTCACAATTTTAGCAATATGGTTATTTATTAGTTACTGATTTTCAATGTTTTGCCACTTATAGTAATGCCATCTTATATCAAATATATTAGTCCAGTACAGACATGATGTCTAGTGTTAACATCCAGGAAAATACAAGTGTATATTTTGGATAAATAGAAAAAAATAAATGTGTGTGTTTGTGTATCCTACACTCTGTGTACTAATACATGAAAGGGAGGAAGGCTATTGAACCTTTGTGGATCAGCACTGGGGGGGGGGGGGTGCCTGCCTGTCTAGTATGTGCCATTAGTGATATTCAATCCTTTTCGTGCAGGATCTCTTTTTCTCTCTCCTCCCATAATATTGGCCTGAAGTTCTGTAGAGTTGCTATAGTAGTGTGATGGCTGTGGCATAATGCTTTAATATGCATGCCTAAATCCTGTGGACCATTTTTGACTTAACACTGAATAAATAGTGCAGCAAAACTATTATTGGCTGTTATATTGATAATTCAAACCCATTTAATGATATTAAATCACAGCACCATATATTATGTAAGCTGCTCATATTTTACTGGATTCAAACCAACATTTTCAGAGAACAAAAGCACTTGTCATAAAATACAGGATACTATATTCAAATGACTAGTAACAACACAGATAACCTTAACAGCTTCTGATAACAGGCAGTGATAGAAGGAGAAGTAACAATCGAATTTCTGACTGATCACTTTGGAAGGGTGCAATATCCAGTTGGAGATACAGCAATGACAGATATGTGATAGGGACTGACGTGAGAGTACAGGTAGATGAACTGGAGGTGCTTTGGACACTATAAAATCTCAGTGTAAATACTGTCATGGAATATGGGCCTATTTATAATGAAAAGGTGCAAAAAAATTGGAACCATGCCGTAACTGAGAGTTAAGTCTCAGCTCTGGCATGATCCTAAAGCAATGGAAAGAGGACCAAATAGTTCCATTACATAAAGGAGGTTTCAGAAGAGAGGCAGCAAATTACAGATTAACCAGTATCTCAGGAGAAGTTATTATTATTATTAAACAAGACTGGGGTACTTAAGGGTCAAAGCTGTATAACTGAGAGGAGACCTCCACATAGCCTTTAAAGGAATGCGGAGAATCGACCAGGGCTTCTGACCTAATGTCCAATCCTCACCTTCTCGTGGTGCACCCTGTTGGGTATCTACTTTGATACTGAACGAACGAGGATGGGCTGGCAATTTGGGATTTAGCCGACCAAATTGTATTCTTATTGGTTAAACCAAAATAAAAAATGATGGTACAACATGACTGTACCATCATTTTAATTTCATGCCGGCTGGGGCGTCGCCCGGTTAAACAAGGCCCCCATTGTTTTCGCCAGGGAACCAGGGCGAACAGCGAAAAGTCAGCTACTGGAACAAATCTGAAAACAAACCCCAATTCAACATCACCAGAGTTAAAGATCGGTACTATCAACGGTAGAAGCCTGAATGGCAAAGAAATGGAGCTAGCTGAAGAATTAGATAAGTACCAGATCGACATAATAGGGGTGACTGAAACAAAAAAAGACAAAAACTGGTGAGATCTTTCTGAGCAATAAATACAAAATGTTATATTCAGGCAATGACAATCAAGGAAAAGAAGGAGTAGCCATAGTATTCAACACAAAATACAAGGCTAATCTCCTTGAATGGAAGGCAGTCTCAAGTAGAGTGATGTGGGCTAATATCAGAATGGGGCACTGGACAATGAGACTTATTTGTGCCTATGGTCCCACAGAAGGTTCTGCTAAGGTAGAAGTGGAGGAATTTTTTGATGCTTTAGAAAAAGCAACTGACACAATGAAAAAGGAAAAGTTGGTCCTTGTTGGGGATCTAAATAGCAGAGTAGGAAATGATTGTGAGACATACAAAAATATTTTGGGAAAATTTGGAGAAAAGAGCAAAGCTAATAATAATGGCAAATATCTGTTGGATTTCTGCTCAGGACATGGACTGGTTATTACTAACACCATGTTCCAACATAAAAATGTGCACAAATTCACATGGAGAGAAGAGGCTAGGAATAAGAAAAGTCTCATTGACTATGTTATTGTTGATAGTGATGTTTTCTTCCTGGTGCAGGACACCAGAGTGTACAGAGGATTTGAAATTGGAAGTGATCACTATTTAGTCTTGAGCAGAATAAAATTGAATATCATATTGAAAAGAATAACATGTAAGAAAGTTTTAAAGCGAATAAAAGTTGAGCAGCTCTCAGATGTGAACTGTAGACTAAAATACAGAAAGATTATTGAAAAGAAAATGAAAGAGTTTGAGAACAGGAATCAAACCTTGGAGATTCAGTGGCAAACTCTGAAGAAAACATTGATTGATTCTGCCAGAGAGGCATGTGGTGAGGTTGTGTGCAAGGATAAAAAAATCAGAACTCCCTGGTGGACACAGGAAGTTAAAGAGGCAGTGAAGGAAAAGAAGAAAGCATATCAAAAGTTCCTAGCAAATAAGTCAGCTTTTACTCTTACAGAATACAGAGACAAATGTAAGAAAGCTAAACAGTGTGTAAAACTAGCTAAACAAAAGTCATGGGAGGACTTTGGCAAGAATATAGAAAATAAATATCAAGAAGGTGGCAAAATATTCTGGAGGTTGTTGAAGAAGCTTAGGAATGGAGGAAAGAGTGCTGTAAAAGGAGTTAGAGATGATAAAGGTGACATGAAAACAGGAGAAAAAGATATCCTTGAAGTATGGAGTAATTACTTTGAAAAACTGCTAAATGAAACAAGCAGTGATGACAGCACAGTGATAAAAAACACTGACCAGGCATGCAGTCAGGAATACATATCCATACTTGAAGTAGAAAAAGCCATCAAAAGCTTGAAATGTGGAAAGGCAGCAGGAGTAGATGATATTCGACCAGAAATGCTGAAGTATGGTGGTATAAAAGTCTTACAGTGGCTGCACTGCATAGTTCAGAAAGCCTGGACAGAGGGACGAATTCCCGATGATTGGAGTAGAGCTCTCATAGTACCCATATATAAAAAGGGTAATAAAACTGAATGTGAGAATTACAGAGGTATTTCCCTACTGAGTGTTCCTGGCAAGATCTATGCCAGTATACTTGAGAAACGGTTGAGAAGAATTGTGGAAGAAAAGCTTGGTGAAGAACAAGCTGGATTCAGGCCATATAGAGGCTGTCAGGATCAGATCTTCACTTTACGACAAATAGTCGAGAAAGCATAGGAATACAACAAGATCTGTATTTAAGTTTTGTCGATTTGGAAAAGGCATATGACAAGGTGCCAAGAGAGAAGCTATTCAATACGCTGCAGTTATATGGTGTCAATGGGGCATTATATCAAGCAATACTTAGTCTTTATTTGAGTTGTAAGTCAGCAGTTAGAATTGAACGAAGTACAGGAAAATGGTTTAATGTTAAATCTGGTGTGAGACAAGGATGTACATTATCCCCTCTGTTATTCATTATCTATATGGATCACATTATGAAGGAATGTGGTATTAAACCTGATATCAAAATTGGAGATGTTAATGTCAGCTCTTTGCTTTATGCGGATGATGTTATACTTCTAAATAAATCCGCTACAAGTCTGCAAGATTCTCTGACTAAATTGAATAGCTGTTGTAACAGATATGGTATGAAGGTCAGCAATAAAAAGACAAAGACAATGAAAATAGGCAGAATCATTGAAAATGTCAACTGTGTTGTGAGTGGAGAACCTGTGGAACAAGTAAAACATTTCAGCTACTTAGGCACGATTTTTACTGAAGATGGTAAATTAAATATAGAAATAGACAACAGAATCAGCAAAGCTGGTATGGTGGGAAGTCAATTGAATAAATTCATATTGAATAAGAAAGAAATTAGTCGGAACACTAAATTAGCTGTATACAAGATAGTGTTCAAACCAGTTTTAACTTATGGATCTGAGAGCTGGGTCAGAAGTAAAACACTTGACCAAAGACTAGAGACCGCAGATATGAGAGTCCTGAGAAAGATTAGATGCGTGAACAGATGGCATCAATGGCAATATCATATTAAAAATGAGGATATTAGGAAAGAACTTGACATTGTCAGCATCCAGGAATGCGTTAGCAGAGCTAATCTCAGGTGGTATGGTCACTTAAATAGAATGGGAGAGGAAAGATTAGCAAAACAAGTGTTCTCTGCCAGGTTAGCAGGAAAACGACCCAGAGGAAGACCAAGATATAGGTGGATTGATACGGTACAAAGTGCCTTAGACGATAGAAATATAAGATCTGATAATGTTGGAGTCTTGACAAGTAACAGACTGATTTGGAGGAAAATTGTAGATAGGAAGTTAGTAATGATGTAATTTTTTCATGTAGTACTGTCATATCCTGTACACCCCTTGAGGGTATATGGCAGGAATTTGATGATGATGATGATGATGATGATTAAACAAGACCTCATGGAGTCAAAGACTCATCTAGGAGGTCCTTTTATCTCACACACATCTCATCATACTGCGTCTTAAACACATTCAAACTCCTTGTAGACACCACACTCTCAGGCAAGGCATTCCAATCACTCACAACTCTGCACGAAAAAAACCTGCCTCTCACTCCCCTACTCACACCCTCTTTATACAGTTTCCAGGGATGACCCCTGATCTCCCACTATTCTCTGTAGAACTTCTCCACCTATAACATCCTATAACAACCTCTTACCAACTTGTAGGTCTCTATCGTATCTCCCCTCTTCCTTCTCTCCACTAGACTCTGCAAATTACATTGTTTCAATCTTTCCTCATACTCGACATTCCAGAGGTCAGAAACTACCTTAGTCAGTTGCCTTTGGACCCTTTCCAACATCTCTTCATCCTTCTGAAAACCAGGTGACCAAATCTGGGCAAAATAGTCTATGTGTGGCCTAATCAAAGCCTTATACAATGGAACAAGAATCTCCCTACTTCTACACGTCAGTGTCCTCCGCATCATTCCCAGAAGTCTTTGTGTTGTCTTCACAATTTTGGCGATGTGTCCCCTAAATTTTAGATCCTTATCCACTATCACCCCCAGATCTCTTATTTCCTCTACTTCCAACAATATATTCTCACCAAGCATAAATTCTGCATCCCATCTTTGTTTTCCAAATTTTAAAACCTTACAATTTGCGACATTGAACTTACATCCCCATTTGCTTGCCCAATCACTCAATTTATTCAAGTCTTCTTGCAAGGCCACAACATCTTCACTACTCTTTATGGTTCATCCCAACTATGCATCATCTGCAAACAACTGAATATCTCCATCCAAATCTTCGCCAATATCATTAATATACAAGTTTAATAGTAATGGTCCTAAAACAGATTTTACTGATTTTTAAGTTAAGGAAAAAATTCTAGAATAAGTGGATAAGAATATGATACTTTATAGAGGGAAGGTAACATGGATTTGTGAAGGGGAGATCTCGCCTTAGTAATTTACCTGCATTCCCTCAGCATATCTTCATAACTAACATTGTACAGTCCTAATATCATCTTTGTTATCTGCCTCTGCATTCTTTCCACAGTTTCAAATCCCAAGGACCAAATTTGAGCACAACAGTCCAGATGTTGTTTGATCAGGACTTTATACAATGGAATGACAACTCTTCTATCTCTGTGTGCCAGTACTGAGCCCTGTGAAAACCCCACTTATAACCTTCTACGCTCTTGATACTGCTCCTCCATACACAATTCTCTGATACCTACCAGATGGCTAATCCTGAATCCAGTTCAATAACTTGACATCTAAACCGATGTGCTGCAACTTAAATATCAACTTTTCATATGGTACCCTGTCAAATGCTTTTGTAAAATAAAAAAAAAAAATGGTAGAATATGCCTTTCCTAATCAACCGCTCTTGTCACTTTATTATAAAAGGCAATCATATTGACTTTTATAATAAAACAAGAGCACATACAAATCACCAGATCCAATAGGAAAAACCATGCTTTTATACAGAAACAGGTATAAATCTTCCATAGCACATTCTGCAAATCTAAACAAATTCAACTGCCTAACATTACCAAAAATCTGGGAGAAATCAGCTTGAGACCTTCAGCAAGATACCATCATCACATTCATAGACAGTGTTTGTTAGGACTATAGACTCCTGCCTTTTACATTTACACTTAGTCTGTGTGTTTGTCTTGCACTTGCTTAGTATATTTCCCCATGCCCATGAAGTATGACCAAGCCATAATATTGGCATAATAATTTAATAGTTAAATAAATTTAGTTAGTTATTTGTAATCTCCAGGCATGTGTTTTCTCCTCTCATCAACATGAGAGGAGAAAACACATGCCTGTATATATACATCAAGAGGTAGGCATATAAATAAAGCAGAAGTGAAATTAATGAACATTAAAAGAGAATCAATGCTAGAAGGGCTAGAAATGAGAGAATGAAAGGTGTGTGAAGTGCTAAGTGGACTAGACATCAATATTATTATTATTATTATTATTCAGGCCTCCATGGAGTCAAAAGACTCATCGTGGGAGGTCTTTCCTAAGAACATAAAGTCTGTCAAGATTCATCGAGGGGAGGTCCCCCTTAAGAAACACAAAGCCTATCATACCACTCCTTAAACTCATTGCCCATTCTCGCTCTCACCACTCCATCAGGCAATGCATTCCACAGTTCAACTACCCTCCACGCAAAGAAACCACTCCTCACCCTCTTGCTCACAGTTTCCTTTCGTAACTTCCAGGGATGGCCTCTTGTCATCACTCCTTCCTGCTGTTCAACCAAGCGAAAGACCTCCCCAGTGTCAACCCTGTAACCACCTCTCAACAGTTTAAAAATCTCAATCATATCACCTCTCCTTCTTCTATCCACCTCTGCAGTCCACATTCCCTCAGCCGATCCTCATAACTAACATTGTACAGTCCTGAAACCATCTTTGTCATCTGTCATTGTATCCTTTCCACAGTTAATTTATCCCCTTCAAATCCTGGGAACCTAATCTGAGAACAATAGTCCAAGTGTGGTCTGATCAGGGTCTTATACAATGAATTATGATAACTGTTTTATCTCTGCAGGTCAGAGTCCTTCTCATTATTGCAGCAATCCTCTGTGTTACCTTCACCACCTTTGCAATATGTTCCGTAAATTTCAGGTTTCTATCAATCATCAACCCCAGATCTCTTGTCTCCCCCTACTTTCTCATTCTTCCACGGTCATTTCTCCTCCTACGGGCCACAAAGCTAAAAAATTCCCTAGGATTTTCTTTGGATCTTAGGGCCAATCTCCTCTCATATTCCAGTTTCGCTTTCCTTACCACACTAGTCACTCTTCTGTTCTGGCCTGTGTCTTATATTCTTCACGCATCCTCTCTTCACCTGTCTCCTTATATCTCTTCCATAGCCTCTTTTTCACATGCAATTCCTGTTTAATATTGTTTGTCATCCACTTTACTCCAAATTGTGTCCTCTTCTTCACTCGTGGTATACAACTTACCATTGCTGCTAACAAATATTCTTTCACAATTTTCCATGCACTAACGATATCCCGGCCTTCCAATTCCCCCCTCCATGAAACTTCCCGAAGTTGACGTCTAAGACTATTATAATCACCTGCACTATAATTCCACATAAGTTCCCATCTCTTTGATACTCCTGCATGTCTATTCATTTTCCAAGTCAAAACCATATGGTCACCCTCTCCAACTGGTTGGAGAGATGTCATCTCAGTTATTATCAACTCTTCTGATGCTATAACCAAATCTAAAACTCTTGAACCTCTTGTTCCCTCTGTTACATGTTGCCTAAGACATTTGTCCCTCAAGAATTCTAGAAATTCCATTCCACTATTGCTACATTCATCTTCCTCTCTCCAATTTATGCTACTGTAGTTAAAATCTCCCATAACAATCATTCTTCTTGCACTTGCCAAACTGAGCTGTCTAAACATCTCCTGGTCCCCATCCTCCGTGCTCCTGGGTCTGTAGCAACACCCCACTAAATATCCTGTCTTATCTACCTCTACCTCACACCATATGCTCTCAAAATCATTTATCTCACTTCCTTCCAAAGCCTCCACTCTTAGAGGACATAGGTCATCACTTATCATAAGCAGTACCTCACAAACACACTTTCCCCTCCTATCCTGATGAAAAATGCTGTACCCAGTGACTTCTATTCCTGTTATTATATCCCCTTCTGTCAACTACGTCTCAGTGATCCCAATAACTTTTGGCCAGGTTGATGCTATCTGCGCAAACCAACTCCTCTCCCTTATTCTGGATACTCCTGGCATTAGTATAAAGCATATAAATGCCATTGTTGCTATGATAATGGATGATATGTCACTACATAATTTAGGAAATGTGCAAAAAAAGTTAACTATTCTATAATTTAGTTGTTTAATGAGAAAGTTTTACATTGAGAGGTTGTGAAAATGCAGAATATCTGCTGCACAAAAATGATGCTATAATAGATGTTTATAGTTATTAGACCAACTGTATATCTGTAGCATTGGAATTATTATTATTATTATCATCTCTCTCTCTCTCTCTCTCTCTCTCTCACACACACACACACACACACACACACACACACACACACACACACACACACACACACACACACACACACACAACCTGTGACAAGCCCCTCTCAAAAAACACCACTACAAAGATACAAACAAACACGTAATGTCCAAATCCAACCCTACTTGCAAAAAAAAAGAAAAGAAAAAAAAAAAGTTAAACTGTGTAATAGCAGTTGAAGCATTAATAGCATGTACCAACAAACTGTAAAACCAACACCTGGCTTGCGACCAGTATAGAAACATGATCACAAAACCACTGCCATCTATTATCTTCCTCAGATAAGCTCTGCAAAGCTTCAAGGAAGAAATCAGAAATGCCTCCCAAACTATTATTATTATATTAATTATTCACTCAAAAAAAAAAAAAAAATTCTGTATAATCATCACTGTTAATATTAGAACATGCGTTTGTAAATGCACAATACAGAGGCAAAGGGTGTTATTACATTTTTTAACTGAAATCCAATATAAAAAAATTTTGTAAATTTATACTCAAGATAACTATTGTATATATATGTGTGTCTGTGTGTGTAAATATTTTAGAAATGAACAAAAATATTATTTATTAAAAAAAAAATTATTATTAATTGACACCTCCAGGGAGTCCAAGGACTCATCGTGGGAGGTCACTCTACTTTGCTAAATACATCTCACCCTCTCCACTACTACTTAAGTCTCCTACAACGCTATGCTACTACTACCATCACTGCCATCTACTGCCCATCATCACCACCAACAACAGTATATTTTCTCTGTAAATTGCATATGTTCTGAAGGCCAATTTGTTGTCTGCACATGGAATGGAAAAACTCTGCTAGGGTTTTTTAGTTTGAAAGTTTAATTTGAAATAGAAATAGAATATGGAATTGGGTTGATAGTCATAGGAATATCTATGATAATCAGCATGGACTTGCTAATGGAAGATGACTTTATCAATCTGCTTTCAATTTAATGATATAGTGATCAATTTTTGGCAAGGGATAATAGTCATTGATATTCTTGATACACTACTCATTGATATACTCAGTGATATTCTTGGACTTCTCAAAGCATTTGATAGACCTGCATGTCAAATTGGTATATAAGCTCTAAGGTAGATAGATGTAGACAATAGCTTGATCAGATGGATAGGAGACTGAATGTAACTAGCAGTATGTCAAAGGTTCTTTTTTTGGGTCTTACTGTTTAACACTGTTTAATCAAGTTTAACCCTTGATAGCACACAGTAAACATCCATTTACTGTGTGCTAACTCTGATGATGTAATGTTCCTCATGAAATGTGTCTTTCTATTAAATAGTTTATTTTTAATTTTACATAATTTACACATTTAGTCAGTTCACTATGCATATAATTTTAGCTTTGACAAATGAATGGGAAGGCTGTTTTAATGTTAATAAAGGCAACATGTTAAATTTTGAAGTTTTAAAAGTGTGGGCTATGTGCCACATTGATGGGACAGTGCTTCAGGAGGTGGATAAGATTTAGGATTATGATTTACAGAGACATGGAGTTCAGAGGACACATTTCAACAATTGCAGGGCACATTACTGCTGTGATAGGATTTGCAAGTGGCACCTGATCTCTGGTGTCATGCAGAAGCTCTAAAGGAGGTCCAGCAATAAGTAACTAAAGCAATAGGATTCTTTAATGTTGGTTATGAGGAAAAAGTGGAAAATTTAATTGCAGAGTTTAGAGGATAAATGGAAACAATTAAACATACATATATATCACTCAGTGTGAGGATTTTACACCATTAATACAGAAGGGGTTATTAAATGTAGTGAAAGCATGAACAAGAGGACATTTCTGAAAGTTTGCAAACATAGGATAAAGAGTAAAGAAAGGAATCAATTCTTTATATGGAGAGTCATGGTAACTGAAATGCATTATTTTTAGAATGCTAAGGTTTAGTATGGTAGATATGTTACTTGCTGAGCATAACCTCCAATGATGAGGTGATTGACTACTTGGAGATCTGTTATCATGATGACAATAACAATTTCATATGCCCACTTCCCAAATAGGTGGTTTGATAAAAAAAAAAAAAAAAAAAGACCACTTTTCTGACCATACACCTTTAGATTTTTTTTCTATATAGTTATATCAAGAATATAAAGTGCATGCATCAAAAAGTGACCTTACTCAGGGCCGGTTTTATCATTACGCGAAGCTAATTAGTGCCAAAGTCTTAGTGCCTAGGGGCACTAAGACTTTGGCGCTAACACATGATAATTCTAGAGATTTGACGGAACAGATTTATATAGTGAATTACAAATAATAGCAAGGTGAATTCCAGAAAATACTTTCTCATTAGATGCCCTCCCATACATATAGTACTAGGCTCAGTACTAGGACCTATATTGTTTAACCTTTATATCAATGACATTGCCAGTGGAATGTAAGAGGATATAGTGCAGATGTGGTAGCCCTACAAGAGGATTTTAATAAGCTAGATAGATGGGAAAATGAATGGAGGTCTCAGTTTAATGCAGCAAAATGTAAGGTCTTGAGGTTTGGGAAACATCGATGGGATGCTGTATACTCTATGGGAGGAGTTATGCTGGAGGATGTAGGGGAGACAAGAGATCTGGGATTGATGATTGATAGAAACCTGAAGTTTAGAGGACATATTGCAAAGGTGGTGAAGTTAACACAGAGGATTGCTGCAATTATGAGAAGGACACTGACCTGCAGAGATAAGAGGGTTATCATTTCGTTGTAAGTCTCTGATCAGACCACACTTGGACTATTGTTCTCAGATTTGGTCCCCAGGATTTGAAGGGGATAAATTAACTGTGGAAAGGGTACAAAGGTGGATAACAAAGATGGTTTCAGGACTGTACAATGATAATTATGAGGGAATGTGGACTGCAGAGTTTGGTGGATAGAAGAATGAGAGGTGATATGATTGAGATTTTTAAACTGTTGAGAGGTGGTTACAGGGTTGACACTGGGGAGTTCTTTCGCTTGGTTGAACAGCGGGAAGGAGTGATGACAAGAGGCCATCCCTGGAAGTTACAAAAGGAAACTGTGAGCAAGAGGGTGAGGAGTGGTTTCTTTGCGTGGAGGGTGGTTGAACCATGGAATGCATTGCCTGATGGAGTGGTGAGAGTGAGAACGGTCAATGAATTTAAGGAGTGGTATGATAGACTTTGTGTTTCTTAGGGGGGGGGGGGAGGACCTCCTCTCGATGAGTATTGACAGACTTTATGTTCTTAGGAAGGACCTCCTACGAAGAGGCTTTTGACTCCATGGATGCCTGAATAATAATAATAATAATAATAATAATAATAATAATATGCAAAAATAATTTAGAAAATAGTGTCCCAAATGTGTTTATTGCTCTGAGAATTTTTTCGACATTGCCAGTATTGGTAGCAAGTCAGAAAGGAGTTTCTCGAAATTAAAACTTAAAAAAACTTACACTCGCTCTATGACGGCTCAAGAACAACTCACTGGTCCAGCAATAATAGCTATAGAGCATAAAATTGCATCTATAATCAATATAGATGAATTAATTCAAAACTTTGCCAAAGCAAAAGCCTGAAAGATTAATTATTCATAATTTTGTATTTAAGATGTAATAATTTTTTTACTATACAGAGATTAGGAGTAATCATATATGTATACAAATGTATTGGTTTTGATTAATACATTTTTTAATGTTCATAATGATATTATTTTTATAAATATCCACATGTATAGGTGTACGTGTGCTTGTGTGAGTATGACAAAATATATATAGAGAGATGTATAGGGGTGCCTAAATTTTCTTTGCTTAGGGGCATCAGATACTCTTGCACCAGCCCTGACCTTACTACAAGAGTTAGAGAAAAAATTAGCCTGTAGCTATAGTTACTTTGAAAATGTTGGAGAACATATAACAAGAATTATTTACAAAGCAGCATGTAGATGCTTAGTGGAGAAAACACACATCTAGAGATAATTATTACTAATAATAATTACTAACTAAACTTATTATAGTTAATAAATTACTAAACCAATATTTTTCCTTGACTACCAAGGCGCAACTAGGACATGCACATGAGAAGGCAAACACAGAGTGTGAAAGATGGTATCCTACCGTCCTAACTGGCACCCTCTATAGGTGTGGTAATTGTCTTCCAGATATTTGATAAAGTAAGGTAGCCAAATTAGATTTGGCAAATTTTGTAATGCTGTGGTGGATTCTAAAAACAGCTTGTCTGATTTATATCTGCCTCTATTTAAAAAGCTAGTTCTGTTCCAATGGATCTGGTGATTTGCATGTGTTATTGTCTGCTACAATGGATATAGTCGAGATATAAGGGACATTGCTTCTGTGTTCCTCAAGGTAGATATTACCTGTTCTTTCTGTTTGTCCAGAGTATGAAAGTTAGCAGAAGCAAGGGTTGCTGTAGACCCCAGGATGGTTAAGACAATGGAGATGATCTTTTGGTGAATAAATAAAGGTAGTTAATTTTTGGTATGACACATCCATCATCTATCACATCATCACCTCTCCCAGCAATATGGTGTTAATGTTAACAAAAACTTTAGCAAATCAAGCTAGAACCATTTGCACTACCACAGCAGTCTGTCAATAGACTTGATCATATCCAGGTTACATTTTTAGCCAATAGTTTTGCCCTTCACAAAATCAACAGAACTCTCTGCCCATCCCCCAAGCCCAACCACCATAAAATCCAGGACACATACACAAATTCACTGCCATTCTCTATATCCAGGGCACCTCAGAAAAAAATTTTATATATTCTAAAAAAAAATGATATATAGACCTCCCTCAAGCTATATCAAAAATTATCTATCCTTATCCACTCACCAAAAGATTCTCTCCATTATCAACTTACCATCCTGGTGTCTACAACAACATCCCTTGCTGCTGCAAACTTTTGTACTGTAGATGAACATGAAGAATATCTGTCTGAAGGAACACAGAAACCATTACAGCTATTCTGGAGTGTCAGACTATGTCATGGATAAGAATCACCAAATCCAATGGAACAAAAACCTCCTTCTAAACAAAATAAGATATAAATCAGAGGAAGAGATGGAGAGAGAAAGAGAGAGAGATTATTTCCAAAATCCACCACAGCAGTACAACATTATTATTATATTATTATTATTATTATTATTATTATTATTCAGGCCTCCATGGAGTCAAAAGACTCATCGTGGGAGGTCCTTCCTAAGAAACACAAAGTCTATCAAGACTCATCGAGGGAAGCTCCCCCCCAAGAAACACAAAGTCTATCATACCACTCCTTGAACTCATTGACCGTTCTTGCTCTCACCACTCCATCAGGCAATGCCTTCCATGGTTCGACCACCCTCCATGTAAAGAAACCACTACTCACCCTCTTGCTCACAGTTTCCGTTCGTAACTTCCAGTGATGGTCTCTTGTCATCACTCCTTTCCACTGTTCAATCAAGCGAAAGAACTCCCTAGTGTGAACCCTGTAACCACCTCTCAACAGTTTAAAAATCTCAATCATATCACCACTCCTTCTTCTATCCACCAAACTTGCAGTCCATTCTGAGTGAGATAGCTGATCCTCATAACTATCATTGTACACCCCTGAAACCATCTTTGTTATCTGCCTTTGTACCCTTTCCACAGTTAATTTATCCCCTTCAAATCCTGGGGACCAAATCTGAGAACAATAGTCCAAGTGTGGTCTGATCAGAGACTTATACAACGGAATGATAACCCTCTTATCTCTGCAGGTCAGTGTCCTTCTCATAATAGCAGCAATCCTCTGTGTTACCTTCATCACCTTTGCAATATGTCCCCTAAACTTCAGGTTTCTATCAATCATCAACCCCAGATCTCTTGTTTCCCATACTTCCCAGTATAACTCCTCCCATAGAGTATGTAGCATCCCATCGATGTTTCCCAAACCTCAAGACCTTACATTTTGCTGCATTAAACCGAGACCCCCATTCATTTGAACATCTATCGAGCTTATTCAATTCCTCTTGCAGGACTACCACATCTGCACTATTACGAATAATCCTTCCCTGCTTCGCATCATCCACAAACAACTGAATTTCCCCTTGCAATCCACTGACAATGTCATTGATATAAAGGTTAAATAATATAGATCCCAGTACTGCGCCCTGTGGGACCCCACTTGTAACCCTCTGACTCCTTGAAACTGCCCCACCATACACAACTCTCTGATACCCATCAGACAGCCAATCCTAAATCCAGTTGACCAATCTGACATCCAGACCCATGTGCTGCAGCTTAAATATCAGGTTATCATATAGCACCCTGTCAAATGCCTTCGCTAAGTCTAAGAAAATGGCAGCATATGCCTTTCCTTCATCTAATGCTCTTGTAACTTTATCATAAAAGGCTAGCATATTGCTAAAACAAGAGCATCCCTTCACAAATCCATGTTGACTCTCACAGATAACATTACCCTCATCTGCCCAATGCTGTATATGGTCCTTCACTACTTTCTCCAAGATCATACTAACTACTGATGACACACAAACTAGCTTATAATTAGACACTTCCAGTCTGCTACCGCTCTTATGCAATGGCACTATCTTACCTTCCTTCCATTCCATAGGCACCTTTCCCCCAGTCAGACTTTCACTGAAAAGTCAGGTCAAAGGCACTCTCAGTTCCCTAGTACATTTCTCTCAAAACTCGTGGTGAAATAGCATCCAGTCCCACAGCTTTACTGACATGCAGAGGATTCAGTATTTGAAACACGCTTTCCTCCTGTATCTCTAAACCTCAAACCAGTCCAGTCCCACAGCTTTACTGACATGCAGAGGATTCAGTATTTGAAACACACTCTCCTCCTGTACCTCTAAACCTCAAACCTGCCCAATCCCTCTACCATTAAAACTGACTCTTCCAGGATTAAATACTCCAGTAAAATGTTCATTGAATTCCACTATGTCCTCTGCATCAGTCACTCTATTCCCATAATATCATTCTTCCACAGTCATTTCACCTCCTACTGGGCACATATCAAAAAAAAATCTAAAACATCTGCCTTATCTAAGCAAATTGAGCTGCTTCACTTCACCAAATAATCTGGAAGGTCATTATCTTTAGCCCTTACATATAGAGGACACAGGCCACCACATATCTAAAAGAAAAAATCTGAAACATCTGCCTTATCTAAGCAAATTCAGCTGCCTCACTTCACTGAATAATCGCAAGGCCATTATCTTTAGACCTTAGATATAGAGGACACCAGTTAGGACTGTTACCTGTGTTTACCTTCTTGCTAGTGTGCCTATATGTACATGCTTAGTTGTATTTCTTTGGCTTAATAATTCATTAATGAAATAAATTTAGTTAGTAATTATTATTTATAGATGTCTTTTCTCTACTAAATATCAACATGAGAATCAATATCTAAGTTGCACGTATGCCAGATTACACTTAGAACATATACTGAATTTGGTCATCTCAAATATATATATAAATATAAAACTTTACACTTCAACCTCTCATTCCCAGTATTTGTTACTGCTGTCTTAATATTTTTTCATAGATATTTGCATTTAAAATACTGGTATTCATTTGCAGAAATCCTGTGTATAATAATATAAAAGCATTTTCAAAAATTTAGTATTAATGTAATCATACCGCTTTTCTGTTGACCGAATCAATTCACCAAATTTCTGCACAAAGCCAGGTACATTCACAATTACTTCATCATCAGGTGTGATTTCATCATTCAATAGTCCATTCATATACTTCATCCAGTCAATCTGGAAAAAAAAAAAAAAAAAAGTGAACAGAATCAATTCGTAGTATTACTAGTCTGAGTAACAAGAACATATAGGATAATACAAGTGATTTGAATAAAAGTATCCAACTCAGTTACTTCCATTATTGCTGGTTTGATAGATAATGCCTCTACTTTGCTAATATAGGCTGTAGTTTAAATCTTATACTAGCATGAATGTTTGCAAAAGTCTTTAGGTAGGTGATTTTCATTATCCACTAGACATTCTATCCTGCTTATACTACTGAAAATCAAGTTCCACTGTTCAGTGCATAAGACAAATAACATGAATGGTAGAATTTTTCCAAGAAGACACACTGCCAATAGTATAATATGTATGCATGGGGGGGGGGATTGAGCAAGAAAAGTTAGCAGGGGTATGTATTCAAGAAGATTGGTATTTTAATGTATTATGAACTTGTTCACTCTCATTGAAGACAAGCTCATAATACATTCAAATGTCAGTCCTGGAGTAAATAATGCTGGACAAAGTGTGGAAGGCAGTGCATAGCATAAGAATGTGAATAGTAGTAAGTAGAAGGGAGAACAAGAAACCATGATTGGAAGCATGAATGTAAACAAGACTGATCAGCGAGAATGAGAGCACAACTGGCAGCATGACAGCAAGCATAAAAAATGGTGAGAACGTGATGCAAGACTAAGTTAGTGAAAATATGGCAAGAGATAAAGCATGTGTAGAGTGAAATTACAAGAGAAGCAGTTATGAATGAAAGGATTCAGAAGAGTCAAATTAAAGATGACTGAAAGTTGTAATGACTGATTCAAGGGTGGCCTCATATGAGGCCTGAAGCTTACAACAAGAACTTCTCACCATCAAAACTTTAATGGAATTTAATGTTTCCAATCAGTGCCATAACTAGGCAGGTGCATAGGCACAGAGCCCAGGACAAAGGAGGCCTGAAATGGAGTATCAGAAAAAAAAATCAGTTTTATATTTTCATTTTCAAATTTTAAATTTTGCCACTGTGGGGCCAATTCTGTAACATTTTTGGTTAAATTTAAATATTAACCAATCTATTTCTGTTTTTTTTTTTTTTTTTCAAAAAAAAGGGGGGAGGCAAAAATAAAATCTTGCACAGGGTCCATGCAGTTAGCCTAGTGGTTATGCGCTTCACAACTACATGCCTGGGGAAGGAGTGTCCTAGGTTCGATTCCCATCAGTGATGTGAGGAGCTTAAGGATCTTCCTCAGCCATAGCCAAGTTAGCTGGTCTTGGGCATGGACAGCAGGTTTTTTTCCCCAGTTTAACCTGGGTTTTTCCTCCCGCAAAGCAGGCAAACCAGCCCTGTGAACTTTTTGTTGCTTTGACAGACATGGGAAACGACTGGGAATAAGGAGCAACCAACCAATTCCATGGGATTATCAGTTACTGAAGCTTACATGGTAAAATGTGTAGGCCTGAGCGAAAGTGTAACATATGATGACGATGATAGGACCCATGAAAAGATAATTACAGCACTGGTTACAACCCTCATCGAATCCAACAGATAATTGACCCCTATGTTCCAATATCTAAGGATTCTTCAGACTGCAGTGTTCTAATCCCTTATATTTCTGGTATCTTCGAACCTATTGGTAGAATTTTGAAGTATCACCATATTTCCACATATCATCTGTTACCATCTACAAAAGGACAAACTGTCATCTCTATCTTTTGATAGTGTTTACCAGATCCTTTGTGAATATAATTTGACATACTTCAGACAGACAGACAGGCCATTCTATGTAAACAAGAATTAAGGAACATCAATATTACATTGAATACATGAACCCTCAAAAGTTGGTCTGGCACAGAATAGTATTGACACTAAACACAATATCCTGTGGGATGAAACTCGTCTTCTCCATAGAGGCAGTTTTAAATATGAATGCCCTTTTACATCAGCCTAACCAGAATCAGAATGATTCTCTCTCTCTCTCTCTCTCTCTCTTGCTCCCAAAAGGCTGGGAGATTCTCATTTTATGTACGCATCAAAAATTGTTTTAATATTATTTATTAATATTAATAAATTGTTGTTTCTACACACTGATGATGTACTGAAAAGCATGGATGCTGGAAACAGTAGTGAATGTCTGAATACACAACAAAGAAATGGGATACCTGGAATGCATTTGATTGTGAGTAAGATTATAGGATAGGTGGTGAGAGAGGACAGGTGTGGAGGAATTACATCTGAGAGATGGCATGGGGAAGACTGTTTAAAGAACCAAAAATGAATTTCTGTGACGGCAGGAGTATCAGAAATAAAGAGAGACAAAACTGTTGCATTTATCAAGTTCATTCATCCAAAAACAGTTGAAATAAGTGATATTATTATTATTATTACCCAAGATCCCATGGAGTCAAAGACACATCTAGGAGGTCCTTTTATCAAACACAGCTCATCATACCAAGCTTTAAACACACTCAAATTTCCTGCAGACACCACCCTTTCAGGCAAGGCATTCCAATCATTCACAACTCTGCATGAAAAAAACCTGCTTCTCACTCCCCTACTATCACCCCCAGATCTCTTATTTCCCCCATCTCCGACAATATATCCTCACCAAGCATAAATTCTGCATCCCATTTTTGTTTTCCAAATTTTAAAACCTTACATTTTGCAACATTGAACTCACATCCTCATTTCCGTGCCCAATCACTCAATTTATTTAAGTCTTCTTGTAAGGCAATAACATCACTACTCTTCATGGTTCGTCCCATCTTTGCATCATCTGCAAACAACTGAATATCTCCATCCAAATCTTCACCAACATCATTAATATACAAGTTAAACAGCAATGTCCCTAAGACAGACCCCTGAGGCACACCACTAGTAACATTCCTTTTCCCATACACAACTTGTTGATACCTATCAGAATGCACCAATCTAATATCCAACCTTATCCACTCCAGTTTGACTATCAAGTTATCATGCAGTAATCTAAAGGATTGAAGGCAACTGTCATAAGATGACAGTCTCCCTCAATTACACAGTCCAACACAATTTTTGCTGACTTTTATATGAGACTTGTGTTTTACTAATTTGGGTGCGCTGCTTTCATATATCAAACCCATTTTTCTCTATCACGTCATGTTTTTCCTCTATCGCATTTTCTTTTTGCTAATTTGTAAGTTTTTGATAGTTTTATGGAGGCAGTACTATTTAGAGGATCAAAATAGTATAATATTAAAAAAATCAATTTTTTAATATTATTTTCTGAAAGTATGCACTTTTAAAAATCTGTTCCTAACTTTTTATCAAGAAATTCGAAAAATTCCCGAAGATATAGCCTATTATTCAAAGCGGTACACAGATCAGAATCGGAGTGCTCACCGCTCTAGCTTGTTAGTAAACGAATAAATGCATAAGAACGTGCAACGGCACGTACTGGTGCTTTGAATGTGAGAGAGACCGATAATTAGATGCATAACTAATTAACAATATTCATTAAAAATTACAAGAATATTTATAAAAAAATAACAATTTTACTTACACATGAGTTTCAGGGAATAAATTTTTGTTTGTAGCAATTTCTGCTGTGTGTTCTGTTTTGGCAATCCCTTTGAATATTCCACAGTAGTCAGCAATCATGTGAGAATCCCATCTTCCTTGGTACCAATCTTCCATAGTTTTTAAGTCTTGATGAAATCTTTCGCCTTGTTCATTGCTTATAGCACCTAAATTCTTGGGAAATCTATCAAGATGACTGTATAGGAAATGAAGCTTTATGATCATGTTGCAACCTAGGCGCTGGAAATTTTCAAGCATTGTTTCCACTAGATGTTTGTAACTGCACGCTTTTTTGTTTCCAAGAAAATTATTCGCAACCATCGTAAATGAAGTCCAGGCCTCTTTCTCAATTTCGTTCATAGAGTTGATGAAATTTGGGTCTCTCATTAAAGTTCTAATTTGCGGTCCATCAAATACACCGGCTTTAATTTTTTCATAACTAAGTCGTGGAAATTTTTCACATATGTATTGGAAACAGTCACCTTGTAAATCTAGTTTGATGTGTAGAGGTGGAAAAATAATTTTTTCTCTGTCGATTAAAGGTTGATTTATAACATTCTGTTCTCCAACATCTAAGGATATTCTAAGAGTCCAATGTTTCTAACTCCAATGTTGGTTTCTAGCTTGACTATCCCAGAAGCATAGAAAACACAGAAACTTTGTATATCCTCTTTGAAAGCCAAGTAAAAAGTTCACCATTTTAAGATCCACACAGATGATCCAGTTATGGTCTGTATATTTTAATAACTTCAGAACCTTTTTAATGTCCTCATATGTTTCCTTTAAGTGGACTGAATAGCCAATAGGAATTGAGCCATATACATTCCCATTGTGTAGTAAGACACACTTGAGACTTCTGCTTAAACTGTCGATAAATAAACGCCACTCATTTGGATGATATTGTACAACACTCATTTCAGTTAGTAAACCTGACACATTGTTACAGTAAACAAACCCACACTCATGTTTAAAATATTGTACAAGATTACTTTCCCTGCTATGATAAAAAGTTATTTCGTATCTTGCTCCAGTAAGTTTTTTCATTTAATCTTGAAGCTAACAATTCCGATGATTCCTTTGATAAGCCCAAATCTCTTACTAAGTCATTCAATTCCGCTTGAGTAAAATGTTGTGGTCCAGAACTAGAAATTAAATTTTCATTGTCTAAATCAACATCTGGGTCTTGCTCCTCAAGAACATGTGGCACATCCTGATCATGCTCGTTCTCAAGTAAAGGAAGTCCTTTATAAATTGGCATGGCTATTTCAGTGGAATGAACAACTGGCCGAATTGCTGAGTCGAGATTTGGATACACAATTTTTTTCTTATTCTTCTTATTATAACCAGAAGTCTGAACTAAACAAAAATAGCAATCATCGACGTGATTTTTCGGTTCACGCCGAATCATTGGAATGCCAAAAGCTAATTTTTGGCGTTTTCCCTTGCTCCACTGTCGTAAATTTTCTACACATGACTTACACACTTTATTTGGAGCCCATGACTTGTCCTGATCTGCAATTTTTATGTCAAAGTTTGCAAAGTACACTTTCTTAATGAAATCAGTGATATTTGTCCTTTGACTGGGAACAGTAAAGCTGCCACAAATGTAGCAGAAGGAATCTACACTATTGACACAATTTCGAGTAGTAGACATGATGTATTTTCTTCACTGCCGACTAACATGCAATTAACAAGACAAAAAAAAACAGAGACTTTATTCAAAACGTTATAAGCACTCATCATACTTTCACGATCGATTAACGATTGACTGATTTCAATCGTTCTTTCTCCGCTATGATGCATATAGCATTCGTTTGTTTCAGGCAGTTGTCATCGCCTACTTTTCATCACCTAAATGTATTAGGTTGGTTATCGGCCTCTCTCACATTCAAAGAGCCAGTACGTGCCATTTGCAGGTTCTTACGCATTTATTCGTTTACTAACAAGCGAGAGCGGTGAGCGTTCCGATTCTGATCTGCGCACCGCTTTGAATAATAGGCTATATCTTCAGGAATTTTTCGAATTTCTTGATAAAAAGTTAGGAACAGATTTTTAAAAGTACATAGTTTCAGAAAATAATATTAAAAATTCGATTTTTTTGATCCTCTAAATAGTACTGCCTCCTTAAAACTATCAAAAACTTACAAATTAGCAAAAAGAAAATGCCATAGAGGAAAAACCTGACATGATAGAGAAAAATGGGTTTGATATTTGAAATCAGCGCACCCAAATTAGTAAAAAACAAGTGTTAGATCATAATCAGCAGAAAAAACGTTTTTTTGTTGGCCAGTGTTATCAATTGGCCTGCAATTTTGTTATTATCATATATTTTTCTATTTTCTACTACTAATTTGGATTGTTTAAAATCCCTTTAATGAATGCTTGCTTTGCAGCTATTTTGTCTAACCATTCCCCACTCATTATCCTTTACAAGCTCCGGTTGATGACAACATCCCACTAAATATCCTGTATATCCACCTCTATCTCACACCATACATTTCAAAAACATAAAACCACCAGTACCACTTCAAAGACAAGTCGTGTAATTTTCAGAAACTAATTGCAACATTTAATGCAGCTGTCAATATAATTTGCTTCAGGTTCTTCCATGGACAGGATTGCTTAAAAAAAAAAAAAAAAAAAAAAAAAAAAAAAAAAAAAAGGTAGAAACATGTTTTTATATATATATATATATATATAGCCTAAACAAAAAAATGTATTACCTCAGATGCAAGTTTAGATAAGTCTTTAACAGTCATCTTGTTATAAAGTAAGCTAATGTTTCGCCGTTCCTCCCTTGGTAATGAAATCTAGAAAAAGGAAAAAATAAAGGAAGAAAGAAATTTCATTCACATTACTCTAAATCTTTGTTACTCATTAAATATAAGCAAACTTAATTCTTGTATTGTCTTCAAAAATTCTATTTCATTAATTGCCAACCTGGGTGGCCAAGTGGATAGCATACTCACTTTACAGTAAATAGATTCAAATCCTATGATGGAAAGAATGTTTGTGAAAGATTTAAAGTAGTAGACCTAGTGAATCAGGGATAACTGCACAGGGATTCACACTACCCCTCAGATCATTTATCCCAACCACTACCATCATCTCCTCCACACCACATCCCTCTTCATTGCCACACTTTGTCATCCCCCCCCCAGGCAAGCACTCTTCTGTCACTCTACTCTGCACACCCTGAATCACTGAATCTCCATACATGACACCTTAAACAGATTCATTCACTCTTCTCTCACTGGCATCCCTGGCTCTTGCTACTTCCAATCTCACTATCTCTCACATACACTCTTCATCCTGCCTCTCATCTCTCTATTCCATGCTTCCATAATCTCCTGACTTTCTGAAATTTCCTCTTTTCCCCTGTCTCTCCCATTTTCTTGCCTTCCTCTCTGATGCCATTCTCTTACACCTACCCTTGTTTTTCTTGCACTAACCAACCTCTTCATCCTCCTAATATCTTCATTCACCCTCCTCAACTCAGTCTTCATTCCTTAGATTTCCTTTCTCTGTAGTTCTCTCTCTCTCTCTCTTTCCACACATCCCACTTTCAATTTGCATTCACATACACATGCAATGATGGCCACCAGGCAAACCATCTCCATCTGCTACACTGTACTGTCGAAGGTTAAATCCATATGTATGTATTTAATATTCTCTCCACCCTCCAACACACTACTGTATCCACAAATTGAATTTCACCCATTTGCATAGCACTATCTCTGCTGCTGCTAAATCCCGAAGTTGAGTACTTATGTCCCACAGTGCTTTTGATTGTCTACATTTGATGCACGTGTACACATACCCATCCTGCACCTGCCACATTTTTAAACAAAGAGATGCACACATACCACATGCTTGGCAAACTACATAATAATCAACTATGCTATGAATAATAGTCTTTAAATGGTAGTGGTGGGCTGGGTGAGGTGCTAAAACTGGTGTCTGCCATGCTAAATGCATGGAATATATAGTTGGATACAATACTGAGACAATAAAATCCTAACAAAAGGGCACAGAATCATACAAAACATGCCAATTTGCATAGCAAAAACTTAAAAACTAGTATTGGTGTTGAAATAAACACAATAATATCTTTCCTTACTTCTAATACTTATCTTTTTTTTAATAGCTCACATCATGCATTACAATTTTAGTGTTTAACAGTATTTATCAATTTAGTGCGTAATGGTTTTTGATTAATTGCAGTAATCGTCACAGAGAACAGACCATAATTAATTTTTAAAAGTTTGTAACTGGTTTTTTGTATGGGAGTGATGGACTGCATTTGAGTGGTTATGGTGTGAGTCGCTTGGAGAGACTGCTGCTGGAAGGTAGAGAAGTGAATAGAGAAAATGAATCAGATCGAGTGGGAAGTGATGTGGAAGAGCAGGAGAGTAAGACAGGAAAGATTGAAGAGGTGATTATGAATGGGGAAATGAGTGGTATGAGTATAGAAAATGAGAGAATGGGAGTACAAGAGGAGCAGGGAAAAGGGGAGGCTCAGGGTGGACAGGGGTACATAGCATAGGATGCTCAAAGAGGAGGTGAGCATGTGTAGGCAGGAAAGGAATGGGATGACCAGAGATCAAGAGGAAACAGTTGGAATTGAAAAGGATTTTAAAATGAAGAAGCAGAAAGGGAAATGGCCCCAGTTGAGCATGGAGAGATCACATCGAGTGAGTAGTATCAGTGGAACTAGCTGTAGATCCAGAAATGAGCTGTTGTGTTTGTATACAAATGCAAGAAGTATAAGAAACAAGGCAGATGAAATGGTTGCACTAATTGTGCCTGTTCACCCAAAAATTGTCGGAATAAGTGAGACATGGTAGGAAGAGGATGACATCCTGAAAGGAATAGAGATGGAAGGGTATGATGTGTTTCGTGAGGACAGAAAGGCTAACAAGGGAGGGGGAGTGCTATTGATGATAGAGAAAGAGTTATGTCCACATAAAGTAGAGATGCAAGAGGGAAATAGTGCCAGTGGGTTTTGAGGCAATATGGTGTGAGATAGAGGTGAATGGAATCAAATAATTGGTGGGATGTTGTTATAGACCAGGTAATGTGGATGGTGGTGATAATGAAATGTACAATCAAATTAGCCAAGTAAATAAGAAAAGGGTGATCATTATGGGTGATTTTAATTATGGCAATATAGACTGAAATGATGAGATAGCAACTGGAAGTAAAGAAAATGGGTTTCTTGAGTTTTTTTTTGAGGGATAACTACCTCAGAGAGTATGTAACAGAGGGCACATGAGGATTGAAGTTCTTGGATTTGCTCATCTCATCAGAGAATGTAATTATAAATGAGTTGTCAAATCATCCACCAATTGGTGAGAGTAACCATGAGGTGATTACCTGGGTGGTTGCCAGCAGTGTGAGGACCTCTGTGAGAAAAGGGTATATGTGGAACTACAAAGGGGGGTGATTATGAAGAGCTCAGGAAACAGCTTGCGGGTGTAGCGTGGAATGAGGAGTTAGCTGGAAAAGAGATCAATGCAGCTTGGGGGATTTTCAAAAACTGTATTCCAAGGGTGAGAAGGTTAAATAAGGTCAGTGTGAGATGGATGAATAAAGAGATTAAGCATGCGATACAGAGAAAAAGGGCATTGTGGAGGCAGCATAAGAGAAGTGGAAATAACCAATTCCATGAAGTCTACAAACACCAAGCAAGGAGGGTGACTTAGTTGGTGAGGGTAGCTAAAGAGAGGTATGAACACCAGTTGGCTAATGAAGCCAAAAAGAATCCTAAGGAGTTCTTTCGATATGCAGCCAGCAAAAGAAAGAATGATTATGGAAGAATGGCATTGATTGGAGAAAATGGTATAAAGCCAGCTGATGCAGAATGTGTGGTGGAGATACTTAATGAACAGTTTATAAAGATCTTTCAATCTTGCGAATGTGACTTCATGGAGGGATTGAGAGCAGTTGATGATGGGGAGGAGAGACTGACTGTAGGTGAGCAAGTGGTGTATGGGGAGTTGAGTAAACTAGATGTTAACCTTCCAAATGGCTAGGACGTCTATATAGATGTCCAGCTAAATCTGGATATGTTTCAGCCCACCTGTTTAAAGAACCTGGATAAGAAGTGCAATTTGACCCTCATGTCCATTAGAAAGTGTGATAAACCCTCACGCTGAAAAGAACGGTTAATCGGATTATCTTGCATTCGTAGCTGCCTCTCAGTTGCCTATAAGAAGAAACGCACTTCCTTGTTCCATGCTGGTCAACTGGATTTTAGTTATATAGGATAGACTAAAAATAGAGAAATTATTTATATTTTTGTTTTCTCTATTTATTGTACAATACAATTTTAATGTCTAGACAAAATAAAGATCTTCTATAATTTGTTGACTTAAAAATATTTAAGTGAACAAAGCTTACCTTGGAGAACCAATTTAATTTTTTATTTTTTTGCGCTAATTTTTTTCTAATCACTTACTAGACAAAAGATTTTTCTTTGTTCTTGAAGAAATTAATTCGCGATAATTATTTGAAATATTCTTTTAAAAAAAGAAAAGAAAACCAGCTGCCGACATTCCAGTTGATATTATTTTTATTTTTGTACAAAACCTTCGAAATCGAATAATAGTTCACAGATTTCCTTTAGGACATGCTTGAGCAACTTTGCTTTATAGAGAATAACATGAAATTCTTTAATCATATTACTAAATTTTTTCTTCATATTGTATAGTAATATACTGTTCTTTGTACTTTCACATTCTTGGTTTCCTTGTATAATTGGTCATTACAAAATGAAATTAACAGTTATGATTTAAATTTATATTTTCTGCATAATTCAGATATTTTATTCTCCAATTTTTAAAGTAAATGATACATTTGCTTATTTTTATCATTCAAAATATGTATATCAAAATTTCATTTCCTTTCACAATAGAATTGTACTTTATTTCGCCTCTGATAGTTTAACTCCTCCTCCCGTGGCATTACTATCACACGCCCGAAAACTGTTATGAAACATAGGTACAGTTTTTATTTAATTCATTATTTTTCTCTAGTAATTGTTCCACATAACTTTAATTTTTCGATACTGAAACTATGTGGTGATTATTATAAATTAGCAAATTATAAATCAGACAATATACATATTATTTATGTATATTGTCTGATATTGAGAGACCCTTTACTGGGGAAAGGTTACTGCATTACAATGGATAATTACTATATGTGTCCTGAACTCGCTGATTTGCTTTTACAGCATCGTACAGATAGTTATGGTACTGTAAATGCAAAAAGGCGAGATATGCCTCCAGATCTGGCTTCAGGAAAGTTATCGAAGGGGGAAATCCGAGCTTATCAGCAGGGGAAAGTCTTTGCACTACGTTGGAAAGACAAAAAAGATGTTTTTCTGCTGTCTTCCCTGCACAATCCATCAACGGAATCCGTGGAGAAGCATGGTTTGAAGAAAGAAAAACCCATTGCTGTGTTGTTTTATTAATTATATCTTGAATTGTTTATTAATTATATCTTGAAAAGGATAAAACAATAACCGGGAAATGTTATTCTGATCTTTTAACCAGACTTGACAAAAAAATTCGTGCAAAAAGACCTGGTTTGCAGAAGAAAAAAATCATCTTTCATCAGGACAATGCACCCACAAAGGTGTTTTGGCAATGGGAAAATTAAAGGATCTGCACTATGAATTGTTGGAACATCCACCCTATTCTCCAGATTTGGCTCCCTCTGACTTCTATTTCTTCTCAAAATTAAAACTCTTCCTGTCTGGTCAGCATTTTTTCTTCAAATCAAGAGGTGATTTCAGCTGTAGAGGGGTATTTTGTAGATCTTACTGAGAACTACTAGAGGGACGGGATAATGGTGCTGGAGCATCGCTGGAATAAATGTATTAGTTTATTCAACAAATAATAGTTTATTCAACATATTTTTCAACATAATCTCCTTAAGGGAGATTATGTTGAAAAATAAAAATAAGTTTCAAACTATAAATTCGTTTTTTCATTGTTAGGCTGAGAACATTTCAGACCACCCTTGTATTTAATCTATCAGTAAATCATTTACAGCTTTCCGCACATACAAACCACATGTATAATGTGCATATAGAAGCATCGATTTCAAAATGTTCCTCTTTTGCCTTCATGCATGCCCAAAGTGTATGAGGCCACATACTGATGGTGGCACACACAATATCCAATGGAAACACTGACACTGTTCACTCTATATCCACCTTCAGGCTGGTGATACTGCAGTTTCATTTCTTGAAGGCTACTCTCTCAAGCTCCGACAACAATTTGAAGTCCAATGGATTCAGATCAGGACTTTCAGATGGCCAATCAGATGGTGATATGTGGTCGGACACATTTGCCTCCAACCACTGTTGTGGTTGGAGGCGAATGTATCTGACCTTGTGCTATGGTCATTGCCTTGTATTTTATCAGCTGAGTCCTGTTGGAAGGGCCTCTGCATAACACGTTATTGTTCAGGAGCCATATCACAGGTTCCAGCACGGTGTCTTGATACGCTTTGGCAGAGGTTTTTGACCCTTTCTTGCAGAAATGCAACTCTGATACCCCCCCTTGATATGTCATCCCCCCACCAAAACTATCACTGATGAGGGGTAATGACCTCTCTGAATCCTGGGTGCTATGGCATGTGCTTTGCAACCATCCAGGTCATATACCCAATCATGGCAGTTAAATGACTTGAATGCTGAAAATCTTCTCATCTGTGAAGAGGATATCTCTGTGTCTGTTGTTTGCATATCAGAGAAGTGCCTTTGATTTTATCATCTTCTGCTGCATAAATCGTGGTGTTAGGAAGTGTCCAGTAGAACAACAATATGCTCTAACCCCAAGGTCATTAGTTAGTGGCATTGTACTCTGTGAAACATTCATCTCTTGTGACATCACTTTCTGCATTCTCACAGGATTACGGTAGAGGCATGCCTTCATAGCCCTCCCAAGCTGTTGTGTCCCAATGTAGTGTGATCAACCTGTTCTTTGGTGGTCAAATACATCTTCTGTATTGTTATAACAGTTAATAGTCTTAATACACAAGCATCCTACTGATCCTGAGTGTTTTTAGCAGGTTGAAAAAAAAAAAAAACAGGTGGCTGCATTCCAACCTTGTGAAGTGCTATTACAGCTACACGGCTCTCATAATCTCCCCAAAGCTAGACATCTCTCTCTACTGATAAGCATGCGCATGTTGGCTGTGCACAGCGCCAAAAATAACAGTATTTTTGCAAGACTGTGTATATAGGAAGGTGGTGGGTAGATTTATCAGATACTTGTTAGTTTTGAAGAGTGGCATAATCAGTGCATGATTTAAAAGTTTAGTATCCATAGCAAATTTTTTACTATTTACAAGTTTAATAATTTTATGTTATTTAGATAGGTATATATTATTTTAACATTACAAATGCTAAAGTATGTAAACTTATATCATATTAAACTTACAATTATAGTAAAAACTTAAATTTACTGTATTAAACATGGATTAATTGAGCATTATGTAAACCATAATATGAACATGATTTTGTTAATGAAAATTAATATCATTTTTCTCCTTGGGGAAATACAGTCATTCTCAAGTGATATTATGGTTGCTGTAGTCACCTAAAGGAAACCAATAAGATAATCTTGATACAGAAGTCAGTTATATGACATTATATTGTTACAGAAACCTGTTAAAGAAGCAATTATAAATTGATATGATTTGCTAAATAACATAAATGAAAAGCATACATACATTGGCTAATTCAATTTCAAATTTCAAAGCTTTTTCCAGTTCTTTTGATGTTGTTTTTGAATCAGCACCTAACATTACTGCGCTGTCAACCATCAGTTTAAAATATGCTGCCACACTGGAATCATTGAGTCCTTTAATCATGTAAGTCCTATCTGGCATTCCAAGAGAGGTCTGATCTAACTATAATGGTATTATATGAAATATTATGGATATTCAAAATAAAATGATAGCAAATTCAATAGTAAATTTATTCAATTTAAAGGCATTAACATAAAAGCATCATTTTATCTATTGATTTGAACATGGAAATTGTATGTGAATGTGGAATGTATAGTATTATCAACATATATTAACATCACTTACAAGGGAGGTTTGGAAAGTTCTGATAAACACCTATAACAAAAATTAATTAATTTCGTCTACTTATACAGGGTGTTCGGGATAAATTTGACAGTTTCGTAAGGAAAAAGAAAATCTTCTTTGTATCTATTAAATTTAATGAATTGACAAAAAAACATTACAGGCAGAGTTAATTACAATACTATCAACAAGATTTACTCAAAATAACCACCATCAGCATCGATCACAGCTTCAATTCTGCTTCGGAACCTCGAACAAGCTGATGCTACAGTCTCCCTGGGAAGGGCCGCAAAAACTGTTTTAATTTTATCCATTAACTGGGCTTTTGTATTACTGGAAGTGCGATTGGTGTCTTTTTCAACTGCGCCCCATACAAAATAATCCATGGGGTTAAGGTCTGGGGAGTTTGGAAGCCAAACATTTGGACTGGTGAAGTCGTAGAAATTTTCAGACAACCATTTTTGACTTTTCCCAGAGGTGTGGCAAGGGGCCGAATCCTGCTGCCATACATACGGCCTACCATTGGCTACCCTTGTTATCCAGGGCTTGACTACAGTTAGCAACTCCACGAACAAAGCCCAAATTCCAATGCCAGGGTTCTTCAACACCTGTTCCTGCAGATTTGCGAGGAATTCTGCTGTACGAACGCAATCAGATCGTCTGCTAGGGATCTTTCTTCTTGCTACATCCTCGTAGTCACCATTGCAAGTCTCTAGTTCATGCCTGATTGTTTTTACTGTATTCAGGGAGCATTGGGCAGCAGTCGTAATATCCTTATTTTGATGGCGGGCACGAATCATCATGATACAAGTTATTCTCTTCCATGATTCAGGTGGGTTCCAGCTATCCATCCTTTCTGACATCTTGTATATGAATGAAGAAGGGTCCAAACTTTTAAATGAAGAGAAGTGTGTGTTAATACATGTAACTTACGGAAAAATATAATTAATTATAAATATGTCAAATTTATCCCGAACACCCTGTATATTCTAAAAGAAAAGATATTTTTCTGAAAAAACATTTTTATATGAAAAAGACGTTTTTGTTCTAGATGTTTATCAAAACTTTCCAGATCCCCACCCCCATAAATTAAAATTTTAGAATATTTTATTTGTCTGTAAGTGATAGATAAAGGGGACCCAATTAATTTTCTTTTGGGTCAATAATGGAAAAATTACCTTATTGTATTCCTACATTCTTGATAATTGAAAATAATAAAAACATTCAAAAATTATATTATTTTTATTATGATTATCATTAACAAGCTTGAGGACACAAGAGTACACAGAGGATTTAAAATTAGAAGTGATCATTGTTTTGTTTAGAGAATAAAAATTAATTTCATATGGAAAAGTAAAATATGGACAAAAGTTTTAAAAAGAATCCAAGCCGAGCAGCTTTTAGAGTACACTCAAATACTATTAAAAAATAAATAAATAAAAGAAAAAAGAAAGAAAGCATTTGAAAACAAGAAAACCAAATGGACTCAGTGGCAAACTCTGAAGAAAAAAATACTGACTGATTCAGTCATGGAGGCATGTGGTGAAGTTTCATGCAAGAGTAGAAAAATTAATATTCTATGGTGAACTCAGATAGTGAAAGAGGCAGTCATAGAAAAGAATAATACTTTCTTCTTTTCTATGACTTTTCTCTCAGAGCACACACACACACACACACTGACTTACATGACTGAGAGTTTTTCAGTATATAAGTCAGTGTGTGTGTGTGCTCTGAGAGAATACCAAGAAAAATGCAAGAAAGTGAAGTGATGTGTATAAATGTATAATTTATTTTGTGGAACTCGTATTATCAGTCATAAAATGACTGATAAGAAGATGTATCAGGAAAGTTGCAAAATGTTCTGAAAGCTATTGGAGAAGCATAGAAATGGACGATGTAAAATCAGGTGAAAGAATGCTTTCAAAGGAGTTGGAGATGGTAAAGATGACTAAGATATTCTAGATGTCAAGAGTAACTGTTTTGAAAGATTGTTAAATAAAACAAAAAAGTGACAGAATGTGGTAGCTGTTCAAGAAGAATGCAGGCAGGAATACCTATCAATACATGAGGTAGGTGGAAAAACTCATCAAAAACCTGAAATATGGAAAGACAGGCAGCTGGAGTAGCTGATATTTAATCAGAAATGCTCAAATATGGATGTATAATAGTTCTAAAGTTGCTGTAACACACTGTAAGCCCATCATATACTCTTCCAAAAGCCTGGTCAGAGGATGAAGTTTGGGATGACAGAGTAGTTGTTTCATAGTATAATCATCTTTAAAAAGGGATATATAAAACAATTTAAGAATTACAGAGGAATTTCCCTGCTGAATGTTCCAGGTAAGATTTATGCAAGCCTTGAGAAGAGATTAAGAAAAAGAATTGTAGAAGAGAAACTTGGAGAACAAGCTTCGTTCAGGCCAAATAGAGGTTGTCAGGATCAAATTTTCACTTTAAGACAAAGGTTGAGAAAGCATGGGATCTGGAAAAGGTACATGAGGTGCCAAGAGAAAAGCTGTTACAAAATTCTACAATTATATGATGTAAACAGACCAATGCACAGTTTATATTTAAATTGTAAGTCATCAGAAATTAAGAAGGTAGTCTGATGTAAAATCAGGTGAAAGACAAAGGTGTTTGCTATCTCCATTCTTATTCATCATCTATATGAATCACATTATGAAGGAAATTGTTATTAATTCCAATATCAAACTTGGGTATGTTAATTTCAGGTTGTTTAGTTTATGCTGATGATATTATGCTCTTAAATAAATCCAATACCAGTCTGTGGAATTCCTTAACTCAACTGAATAACTGCTCTAACAAATCTGGAAATGAAAATAGGGATTGATAAATATGCTCGCCCATGGCGAGTAGATTTTGCTACGTGGCAAGTAGCTGCAGAGTGGACAAAACAAAATATTTTTTATTTAAGAAAAAAAAAATTCTCCAACCACAATATAGCACTAGTAATCATTTTGTGGAACTCCTATTGACTTATTAGGACATATTTTAAAAGATGAGGGTTTTAGGCAAATACATTTTTTGCATGGCGAGTAGGGTTTGCATTATTTGTCAAGCCTTAGGTATGAACATGGAAAACACCAGCTGCATCCTGAATGGAGAATTTATAGAACAAGTAAAATATTTCAGCTATATATGAACAATTTTTAGCAAAGATGACAAAGTAAATATAGAAATAGGCAACAGAGTAAGCAAAGTTTGTGTGGCAGAGAGTCAAGTGAAGAAATTTATATGAAATAAGAGGGAATTAGTCAAAATATTAAACTAGCTGTATACAAGATAGTGTTCAAACTAATTTTAACTTATGGATCTAATAAATGGGTTAGAAATAAAACAGTTGATCAAAGACTAGAGACTAGATATGAGAGTTCTATGAAAAATTACAGGGATTAAGAGATGGCATCAATGGCTAGAATCATATTAAAAATGAAAATATTAGGAAAGAATTACCTAACATAATTGAGATAAGTTTTACTAGGAATAATTAAGTATATATGCATAATTGTTTTTAAGTAAGAGCGGCTGTAAACGTTGAACGCTACCGATATTATTAGTGTGGGGGGTTTTTCTTGCCTAAACTAAATACGAAATCGTTATTATTAGACCTAGTAACCTGCAGAGAAAAAAAAAAAAAAATGGCGGCGGCATTGTCATTCCATGATTTTAATTTAGATTTCAGTCGTTTCGTTAAGTGTGAGGTCTGTTATATGTATTCCTTCAATTACATAAATGATTTGTGAATGTTTAGTGCGGATGGAAGAAGGGTGTGTACGAAGTGTGATCTGAAGTGTGAAATGAGGCGGAGAGCAAGGATTATGAATGATATTCTGGCTGAAATGTGTGAGGAGATGGGAGTACAGTTTGTTAATGTGTGGAATGAGTTTGAGGGATGAAGTGAGCTGTATGAGAGCAATGGACTGCATTTGAGTGGTTATGGTGTGAGTCGCTTGGAGAGACTGCTGCTGGAAAGTAGAGAAATGAATACAGAGAATGAATCGAGAGGGGAGTGATGTGGAACAGCAGGAGAGTAAGACAGGAGAGATTGAAAGAGTGGAAATGAATGGGAAAGTGAGTGGTATGAGTATAGAAAATGAGAGAATGGGTGTGCAAGAGGAGCAGGGAAACGGGGAGGCTCAGGGTGGACAGGGGTACACAGCGTGAGAAAGGTGGATGCTCCAAGAGGAGGTGAGAGCATTTGTAGGCAGGAAAGTAATGGGATGATCAGGGATCAAGAGGAAACAGATGGAATTACAAAGGGTTCTAAAATGAAGAAGCAGAAAGGTAAACGGCCCCAGTCCAGCATGGAGAGATCACATCGAGTGAGTGGTATCAGTGGAACTAGCTGTAGATCCAGAAATGAGTTGTTGTGTTTGTATACCAATGCTAGAAGTATAACAAACAAGGCGGATGAAATGGTTGCACTAATTGCGTCTGTGCACCCAGAGATTGTCGGAATAAGTGAGACATGGTTAGATGAGGACGACATCCTGACAGGAATAGAGATGGAAAGGTATGATTTGTTTTGGGAGGAGAGAAGGGGTAAAAAGGGAGGGGGAGTGCTGTTGATGATAGAGAAAGAGTTATGTCCATACAAGGTAGAGATGCAAGAGGGAAATAGGGCCAGTGGTTTTGAGGCAGTATGGTGTGAGACAGAGGTGAATAGAATCAAATACTTGGTGGGATGTTGTTATAGACCTGGTAATGTGGATGGTGATGATGGTGAAATGTATAGTCAAATAAGCCAAGCAAATAAGAAAAGGGTGATCATTATGGGTGATTTTAATTATGGCAATATAGACTGGAATGAAGAGATAGCAACTGGAAGTAAAGAAAATGAGTTTCTTGAGTTTTTGAGGGATAACTACCTCAGACAGTATGTAACAGAGGGCACAAGAGGATTAAGGGTCTTGGATTTGGTCATCTCATCGGAGGATGTAATTATCAATGAGGTGTCAAATCATCCACCAGTTGGTGAAAGTGACCATGAGGTGATTACCTGGGTGGTTGCCAGCAGTGCAAGGACACTTGTAAAAAAAGGGTATATGTGGAACTACAAGGGGGGTGATTATGAAGAGCTCAGGAGACAGCTTGCAGGTGCAGCATGGAATGAGGAGTTAGCTGGAAAAGAGATCAATGCAGCTTGGGGTATTTTCAAAAACTACTTAGTAGATGCAATGTCTAAATGTATACCATGGTGAGAAGGTTAAATAAGTTAGGTGTGAGAGGGATGAATAAAGAGATTAAGCATGCAATACAGAGAAAAATGCATTGTGGAGGCAGCATAAGAGAAGTGGAAGTAACCAATTTCATGAGGTCTACAAAGACCAGGCAAGGAGGGTGACTTGGTTGGTGAGAGTAGCTAAAGAGAGGTATGAACAGCAGTTAGCTAATGAAGCCAAAAAGAATCCTAGGGAGTTCTTTCGATATGTAGCCAGCAAAAGAAAAAATGATTATGGAAGGATGACATTGATTGGAGGAAATGGTATAAAGACAGCTGTTGCATAATGTGTGGTGGAGATACTTAATGAGCAGTTCATAAAGATCTTTCAATCTTGTGAATGTGACTTCATGGGGAGATTGAGATCAGTTGATGATGGGGAAGAGAGACTGACTGTAAGTGAGCAAGAGGTGTTTGGGGAGTTGAGTAAACTAGATGTAAATAAGGCTGTGGGACTTGATAATATATCACCACATATTCTGAAGGAATGTGCCAGAGAGTTGACACCTGCCTTGACATATTTTTTTAATACGAGTCTTGCACTTGGTCAAGTCCCTAAAGAGTGGAAGGAGGGCAAGATTGTGCCACTTCATAAAGGAGGTGATCGAACTCAAGCATCAAACTATAGGCCTATCTGTGTGTCAGGTGTTGTGGTTAAGTTGTTGGAGAACCTTGTGAGAACTAGGATCCAGAGTTGGGTTGACAACAATGGTATAATCTTTGACGGACAGCATGGATTTGCTAAAGGGAGGTCATGTTTTAGTAATCTACTTACTTATTACAATAAAGTGACTGCTTCCTTGGACAGAGGAGAAGGATACACAGTAATATACTTAGATTTCGCAAGGCTTTAAATAGAGTACCTCATGATAAGTTGACAGTAAAACTAGAGCAGATGGCGTTGGATATTAGATTAGTGTATTGGATTGGAGACTGGCTATCTGATAGGTATCAACAAGTTGTGTATGGGGGTGCAATATCCAGGAAAAGGAAAGTCACTAGTGGAGTGCCTCAGGGGTCTGTTTTAGGGCCATTACTATTTAACTTGTATATTAATGATATTGGCGAAGATTTGGATGGAGATATTCAGTTGTTTGCAGATGATGCATGGTTGGGACGAACCATAAAGAGTAGTGAAGATGTTGTGGCCTTGCAAGAAGACTTGAATAAATTGAGTAATTGGGCAAGCAAATGGGGATGTGAGTTCAATGTTGCAAAATGTATGTTTTAAAATTTGGAAAACAAAGATGGGACGCAGAATTTATGCTTGGTGAGAATATATTGTTGGAAGTAGAGGAAATAAGAGATCTGAGGGTGATAGTGGATAAGGATCTAAAATTTAGGGGACACATTGCCAAAATTGTGAAGACAACACAAAGACTTCTGGGAATGATGCGGAGGACACTGACGTGTAGAAGTAGGGCGATTCTTGTTCTATTGTATAAGGCTTTTATTATGCCACACATGGACTATTGTGCCCAGATTTGGTCACCTGGTTTTCAGAAGGATAAAGAGATATTGGAAAGGGTCCAAAGGCGACTGACTAAGGTAGTTTCTGACCTCTGGAATGTCGAGTATGAGGAAAGATTGAAAAGATGTAATTTGCAGTCTAGTGGAGAGAAGGAAGAGGGGAGATATGATAGAGACCTACAAGTTGGTAAAGGGTTGTTATAGGATCAATGGTGGAGAAGTTCTACAGAGAATAGTGGGAGATTAGGGGAAAACCAGAGGTCATCCCTGGAAACTGTATAAAGAGGGTATGAGTAGGGGAGTGAGAGGCAGATTTTTTTTGTGCAGAGTTGTGAGTGATTGGAATGCCTTGCCTGAGAGTGTGGTGTCTGCAAGGAGTTTGAATGTGTTTAAGACATGGTATGATGAGATATGTGTGAGATAAAAGGACCTCCTAGATGAGTCTTTGACTCCATGAGGTCTTGTTTAATAATAATGATGATAATAATAATAATAATAATAATAATAATAATAATAATAATAATTAGCATTCTGGAATGTGTGAGCAGAGCCTAATACCAGATTGTATGGTCACTTAAATAGATTGGGAGAAGAAAGTTTAGCAAAACAAATATTTGTTTGCAGAGTGGCAGGAAAAAACCCAGAGAAAGACCAAAATCTAGGTGAATTGATAAAGGGAATCACCTTAGAAGAATTTAAATTTAAGATCTGACAATAATGGGTCCTGACAGATAAGAGATTAATCTGGAAGAAAATTGTCAATAGGAAGTTAGTAATAATGTCAATTTATTATGTTGTACTGTCATAGCATCTTGTACAGTCTTTTCAGAAATGTTATGATGATAACAAACCTCTACAAATTAACAGACTAATACAGGAGGCCTCACTCAAGCAACATATTTATCATACCAAACTTTAAACTCATTTATATGCCTAAAATTCACAACACATTCCAGGCAATGTATTCTGTCTATTTTATCTTCTTTCACTCATTATAGACCTTTCTTTTAGCAAATTTCTCTTTAAGTCAAAGGTTGATGTAGAATTGATGTAGAAGAATATAAGATTGATGTAGAAGAAAAAGATACAGTCAATTCTTTTACACATTTCCTAAAAATAAATGGTGTATATTATCCATTCTTCCCATCTTAATAACATCTAGCCTACTCAACAGTTCATACACCTCTTGTTCATTCGCTTCTAGTCCCTCCCCTCCTCAGCATTTTGCCTTCCTTCTAGATGTTGCATAACTTCATTCACACCAGTAATATATTTACACTAACAAATTGTTATTAAATAATTCCACTACATCCTTTGCCACATCACTTTGCTGTCATTACCATTTACCAATATCATCCTTCCATGTAATTTTTCTTCTTCTTACTTGCTACTGAGGTAGAATTCTCTTATTTTCTTTGGTTTAACTGGCCAATCTCTTCTTATATATATATTGCATTTTTCTTTCCTTGCCATGCTCACATTTCTGGCCTGCATTTTATGCTCATATTATATGGACATCTGGATAAAGTTCAAAGATTTGCTATATGCTTTTACTCATATAATACTTATCACACCTCTCCTTGAACTCATTCACTAATAAAGCACTCTTTATGGCCTCTAGCAATCCCTTCCACTCACTCTCCCAGCAAAAATTGTCCTTGCTTCCTTACTAACCATAATCTTATTACAGTTGTCATAGACTTAACCCGCTGTTTTTTTTAACTTATCACATATTGAAAAATTTCTTCTACATCAATCTTATAAAACCTCTTTGGTAATTTATATGTTTCTATCATGTACCCTGTTTTCTGTCTATAAAATAAACGTTGTCAATTTAATGTAGCAAAATATAAGGTTATGCACTTCAAAATGGTAAGATTACACACTTTGTATCATAATGATCATGCTGGACTACAGGAAATTGATGAGGCTAGGGATGTGGGGATGGTGGTGGATAGATATTTTAAATTCAGAGCACATATTGCAAAAACTGGAAAAATAAGCTCAATGGGTTGCTTAAATCTTGAAGAATACATTGACAAGTAAAGATCAAGTGGTTATTATCCCTCTTCATAAGGCTATGATATGGTTTCATCTTGACAGAAAGTGCACAGAAATGATCATCTGGGATTCAGGAGGTAGTGGTTCAGAAGCAATTAACCAAGCTAGTGGCAGCAATTAACCCAGCTGTGAAATGCTCCATATGAGGATAGGTTTAAGTTGTGTTAGTTACAAAATTTAGTTAACAGGCAGAAATGAAGAGACATGATAAAAACTTGTAAATTATTATTATTGTTATTATTTAGACCTCTGTGGAGTCAAAAGAATCATTGTGGGAGGTCCTTCCTAGGAAACACAAAGTCTATCATACCACTCCTTGAACTCATTGACCATTCTTGCTCTCACCATTCTATGGTTCATTCTATGCAAAGAAACCACTCCTCACCCTCTTGCTCACAGCTTCCTTTTGTAACTTCCAGCGATGCCCTTTGTCATCGCTCCTTCCCCCCCCCGTTGCACCAAGTGAAAGAACTCCCCAGTGTCAACCTTTTAGCTACCTCTCAACAATTTAAAAGTCTCAATCATATCACCTTTCCTTCTTCTTCTTCTTCTATCTACCAAACTCTGCAGTCCACATTCCCTCAGCCGATCCTTATAACTACATTGTATAGTCCTGAAACCATCTTTGTTATCTGCCTCTATACCCTTTCCACAGTTAATTTATCCCCTTCAAATCCTGGGGACCAAATTTGAGAACAGTAGTCTAAGTGTGGTCTGATCAGGATCTTATACAATGGAATGATAACTCTTTTATCTCTGCAGGTCATTGTCCTTCTCAGTATTGCAGCAATCCTCTGAGTTACCTTCACCACCTTTGCAATATGTTCCCTAAATTTTGGTTTTCTATCAATCATTAATTGCAAATCTCTTTTCTCCCCTATTTATTCCAGTACAGCTCCTCCAATCGAGTATGCAGCCTCTCCCATTCATTTGCCTATCTGTCTAATTTATTCAAATCCTCTTGCAGGGCTGCCATATCTGCACTTTTACTAATAACCCTTCCCAGCAAACAACTGAATATTCCACTGCAATCCAATATCATTGATATAAAGGTTAAACAATACAGGTCTCAGTACTGAGCACTGTGTGTCCCACTTGTAACTTTCTGCCTCCTTGATATTGCCCCACCATACACAACTCTCTGATATCTATCAGACAGCCAATCCCCATCCAATTCACTAACCTGACATTAAAATCCATGTGATGCAACTTAAATATCAGTTTATCATGTGGCACCCTGTTAAATGACTGTAAAATAAAAAAAAAAAAAAATGGCTGAATATGCCTTTCCTTCATCGACTGCTGTTGTCACTTTATTATAAAAGTCAGTTAAGATCACTAAAACAAGAGCACCCTTCACAAATCCATGTTGACTTTCACAGATAATATTACCCTCATCTGCCCAATGTTGTATACAGTCCCTAACTAATTTCTCCAAGATCTTAACAACTACCGATGACACACAAACTGGCCTATAATTAGACACTTCCAGTCTGCTACTGCCCTTATGCAATGCCACTTTATATGGGATAGGAGGAAAAGTGCCCAGGGCACTTTTCCCATATCCAGACTTTCATTGAAAAGTCAGGACAAAGGAGCTGTCAATTCTTTAGCATTCTCTCAAAACCCGTGGTGAAATACCATCGCGTACCACAGCTTTACTGACATCCAGAGTACACAGTATTTGGAACACACTCTCCTCTTACCTTGAACTTGCCCTAGCCCTCTGGTATTAAAACTCACTTCTCCAGGATGAAATACTCCAAAGTGTTCATTGAACAACTCCACTATGTCTTCTGAATCAGACACTATATTCCTTTTTCATTTTACACACATCATGTTGTGTTATAAATAATTATTTTAATTTCCCGATGTTTCGACCTTCATATTAAGGTCATCATCTGGAGTACATATATATATATATATACAGAGTCAAGCTAAATTACATTTCACATAGCATGCTTAATAAAATAAAAGTAAAAAAAATATTACAATAAATAAATTAAATAAAATTAAAAAATAACTAGATTATTCATAAGGTATATTCTGGTAATTGGACCACATTTTTTTTATTAAGCTAAAGCACAAGAAAGAAATAAAACCCAACAAGTTTCGTAAGTCGTTAGACTTACATCTTCAGGAGTAAAAGGTAACTGAAAGTTAAAACAACAAAAAAAGAGAAATTAATAGTTCATACTATACAGTTGTAGCCATCTGACTGTTCATAAAATTAAAAAATCAGAATGCAGATTCAAAGCAGTGCTAAGTTTAAACAATGTTGGATGATGCCACTTTCTGTTGTTCATGATCATAATGTCCGAGGTCTGACTGAGGTATATTTTTTATCAAAGCTGACCAAACTTGATGTAGAATTAAGCCTTGGTTTTTATTGCATTGTGTTGGAATTCTAAGCATGTTTGCAGCTTCTTTAAATCTCCTTATGTAACAGTTTTTTTCTATATAAGACATGTTTATTTACTGCCAGAGTACATTGTGGACAGTGGAAGTGGTATGGAAAGCTAGACCTGATTTGTGTTCTCTTCTGTTTTATGTAGGACAGACAGGAATATCTGGGGGAAATATGCATGAATGAACACCAAAAGGATGTACATTCATGCGTATTTCCCCAGATCTTCCTGTCTGTCCTACATAGCAGATGCCGCAAGAACAATAAATTTTATAAACACCTGGTTTTTTTAAAGGATGATGTGGAGGTTTTGGGGGATATGGAAATCTTGAAATTTTTCCCAGCGGCAGAAAGGATACTTTGATGTTATGTTTGTTTAGTAATTTAGCCATCTTGTCTGTAACATTCCTGATATATGGAAGCGTGATGGTATTTTTGAAATCTTGTTTCTGTGAGATGCTTGTAGATGTGTGGAGGATTTTTTTGATAGTCTTAGGTTCATAACCATTTTTTTTGAGGATCTGTGTTAAATATTCCAATTCTTCATTTCTCTGGTTTTCTGTGCTGGAAATATTATAAGCTCTGTCCCTCAGGGTTTTTATTAGACCTATTTTTTGTGAAGGATGGTGATGTGAGGCCGCATTAAGAAATCTTCCTGTGTTGGTGGGTTTTCTATATATTGAGAAAGAAAGTTTATTATCTTTTTCATTGACTTCTAATAGGATGTCAAGAAAAGGAAGTTTTCTAAGTTCTTCTTGTTCTAAAGTAAATTTTATATTCTTATGTAAATTATTCAGGTAATCTTTGAAAGCAATGAGTTCATCTGTTGTTCCTGGCCTAATGATGAAAATATCATATAATAAATTTAGTTTAATCTTTTATCCAAGTGTGAGCAAACATAGTCTAACCAAGTCTAAACTTTCGATGAAAATATTGTCTACATAGCGTAGCCAAATTTTTGGTTTGTTATGATAATTCATTAAAGCATTATTTTCAAAATTTTCCATAAATAGGTTAGCTAAAGCCAGGGAGAGGGAAGAGCCCATAGCTAATCCTTTTTGTTCCCAAAATTTGTCTTGATACATGAAAAAAGTATTATTTATACAATGTTTATAAAGATCTACGATGTCCGGAGGAAAGAGGTCTTCAAGGAGATTCACAGTTTCGTTTCTTGGAACATTTGTAAATAGGCTGATAACGTCCAAACTTGCTAAGATGTCTGAAGGTCCAATGTAAATATCTTTTACTGTCTCAATAAAATGTGCACTGTTCTTGATGAAAGAAGATGTTTTTCCTGTGAGGTAAAATCATGTTAGTGAGATGTTTTGCTAAATTAGAGGTCGGAGAGTCTCTTCCATCCGCTATCGGTCTTAAGGAAATACCTATCTTATATATTTTTGGTACACCATAAATTCTTGGAACTAATGGGTGTTTTGATTGTAGAGTTCTTTTAAGTTCTTCAGCCCAATTAGGCATGTTTTTAATTAAATCATTGGTTTTATTGTGAGCATGCCATGTGGGATCTCTGTCTAAAGGTCTATAGGTATTAGAATCTTCAAGAAGAGTTTTCATTTTATTGTTATAATCTTCCGAGTTCAAAACTACTGTTGAATTCCCTTTCTCTGCTTTGATTATAACGATATTTTTGTCTGATTTTAGTTCTTTGAAGAATGTGTATTCCATGTAAAGAAGATTCCTTTGAGGTAATTTGCTTTGCGATAGTAATGCTGTGGTGCTCTGTATGCAGATGAGATCTGATGTATCACCAGGTAAATTTCTTATTCCTTTTTCTATTTGAGTGATTATGTCAATTTTTGGTAGGAAACATGCCGTTAAGGCAAAGTTGAAACCTTTCATGAGTAGATTTTTTTCAGTTCTTGATAGGACTCTTGAAGAAAGGTTAATAACTACTTTAGAATAATCTAGGTATTTTCTTTGTTTTTGTTTTTCATGAAGAAGTAAGTTAAATTTTTTGATTAAAGTATGCTTTTTCCAATCAAAAATCTGCAGCTTTGTTATATGTGATGGTGTCTATGTTGTTCCACAGGTTGGACGGAAGAGATGTAGCTAACTCATTATGTAGAGAAAATGTATCTTGGCTAATTTGTGCTAATTCTGATCTAGTGGCTGAAATCCTTTCTCTCAGAATCGCTAGTTCCATTCTTTGGTAAATTCTGTTAGCTTTATTTGTATGGAATGCACACTTGATTTGGATGAACTTAGGTACGATTTCGTTATCTCTACATCAGATTAAGAATATAAGATGGTTGATGAAATTCAGATGTTTATTACAGAAATGAAAAACAAAAACAAAAAAAACACCTAGATTATTCCAAAGTAGGTATTAACCTTTCTTCAAGAGTCCTATCAAGAACTGAAAAAAATCTACATATCTTCATTTGGACGTTTCGGATATCGTGATCAGTTTAGATGTTGTTTCTTTATTTACAAATGTTCCTTTATTTGACAGCATTGAATTATTGCAACAGGAATTTCCTTCAGACATTGTAAAAATATTTGATTTTGTAATACATTCTGGTTATTTTCCCTTTAAAAATAAGTTGTATCGACAAATTGAAGAAACAGCAATGGGCAATCCTCTTTCTCCTGCTATCTCCAACTTCTTTATGGAACATTTTGAACAACGAATCTTTGACATTTCTCCCAGACCTACTCATTGGTTCAGATATGTCGATGACATTTTTGCTATATGGAATGGCTCTTCTGATGAACTTCAACAGTTTCTCACTAAGTTAAATGCACTTCATCCAAGGATCCAGTTTACCCTAGAAGTAGAATCAAATAAGCAGTTAGCCTTTTTAGATCTTCTAATTCTTTGCCAACCAGATGATAACCTACATTTCTCAGTCTATAGAAAGAAGACTCATACAGGCCATTATATCCATGCTGAATCTCATCACCATCCCAGTCAAAAGTCAGGAACTATTAAAACACTGGTTCATCGTGCCATGCCCACTCCTTTTGTTCTTTAGACGATCTATTACAGAAAGAACTGCAATATATTACTTATTTCTTTCTATCTAATGGATATAAGAATTCCTTCATCAAAAGAGCTTCAAATACAGAAGAAATAATGCGCATTCCTATCCCTTATGTACAAGCCATTAGTGATCGTATAGCTAAAGTTTTAAAACCATTGAATATTTTTGTTGCCTTCCGACCATTCAGAAAAATCTCCACCTTTCTCACTTCTCCTAAGGACAAGCTTCCACATCTTAATTATCCGGGTGTTTACCAGATTCCTTGCTCTTGTGGATTATCTTTTTTCGGACAAACAGGAAGATCTGCCTCTATTCGGCGAGAAGATCACCAGTCTTATATTCAATACCTTGAACCTGAATAGTCTGGACTTGCAGAACATGCCATCATCACTAGACATAGAGTTCATTGGAAAAAGACAAGCTTCCTTCACAAACGGCTTTATAAAGAAACATGTGAAACTTTACTTCACTTGCCTAACTTAAACAGATCTGATGGTTTTTTTTTGTTTTTTTTTTGTTAGGAAATTTATTGACCGTTTTACTTATCTTACACTAGCTTCTTAAGTGGCGCTTTTTGGAATTGTCAGTTATTGTTTAATTTGAGCTTAAAATGTACTGAAGATGCCTGTGACACACAGGCCAAAATTATATTATTAAATAATCTTTTTACTTGAGTTTTTTGGTTATTAATTTTGTATTTATATGTCTGCTCACATTTTGCCATTATTAAAATCATACACAACTCTCTGATACCTATCAGACATCCAATCCTGAATCCAGCTGACCAATCTGACATCAAGACCCATGTGCTACAACTTGAATATCAGCTTATCATGTGGCACCTGTCAAATGCCTTTGCTACATCTAGGAAAATGGCAGTATATGCCTTTCCTTCATCTAATGCTCTTGTAACTTTATCATATTGCTAGCATATTGCTAAAACAAGAGCGCACCTTAACAAATCCATGTTGACTCTCACTGATAACATTATCCTCATCTGCCCAATGCTGTATATGGTCCCTCACTGCTTTCTCCAAGATCTTACTAACTACTGATGACACACAAACTGGCCTATAATTAGACACTTCCAATCTGTTACCGCCCTTATGCAATGGCACTATCTTACCTTCCCTCCATTCCATGGGCACCTTTCCTGCAGCCAGACTTTCATTGAAAAGCCAGATCAAGGGCACTGTCAGTTCCTTAGCACATTCTCACAAACCACGTGGTGAAATACCGTCCAGTCCCACAGCTTTACTAACATGCAGAGTACTCAGTATGTGGAACACACTCTCCTCCTACACCTCTAAATCTCGAACCGCTCTATCCCTCTAGTATTCAAATTGACTCCTCCAGGATAAAATACCCCAATAAAGTGTTCATTGAACAATTCCACTATGTCCTCTGCATCAGTCACTCTATTCACATTTTTATCCCACAATGTCTTTCTTCCACAGTCATTTCTCCTCCTACTGGCCACATAGCTAAAACATTCCCTAGGATTTTCTTTGGATCTAGGGACCAATCTTTTCTCATATTCCAGTTTTGCTTTCCTTACCATACTTGTCACTCTTCTGGCCTGTGTCTTATATTCTTCACGCATCTTCTCTTCACCTGTCTCCTTATATCTCTTCCATAGCCTCTTTTTCGCATGTAGCTCCTGTTTAATATTGTTTGTCATCCACTTTACTCCAAATTGTGTCCTCTTCTTCGCTTGTGGAATACAGCTTACCATTGCTGCTAACAAATATTCCTTCACAATTTCCCAAGCACCAATGATATCCCAGCCTTCCAATTCCTCCCTCCACGAAACTTCCCCAAGTTGACGTGTAAGACTATTATAATCACCTGCTTTAAATTCCACATACGTTCCCATCTCTTTGATACTCCTGCATATCTATCCATTTTCCAAGTCAAAATATATATGGTCACTCTCTCCAACTGGTGGGAGTGATGTCATCTCAGTTATTATCAGCTCTTCGGATGCTATAACCAAATCCAAACCTGTTGAACCTCTTGTTCCCTCTATTACATGTTGCCTAAGACATTTGTCCCTCAAGAATTCTAGAAATTTCATTCCCTTATTGCTACATGCATCTTCCTTTCCCCAATCTATATTGCTGTAGTTAAAATCTCCCATAACAATCGTTCTTCTTGCACTTGCCATGCTCAACTGTCTAAACATTTCCTGGTCCCCACCCTCTGTACTCCTTGGTCTGTAGCAACACCCCCACTAAATATCCTATCTTGCCCAACTTCACCTCACACCATATGCTTTCAAAATCATTAGTGTCACAGCCTTCGAAAAAGCCTCCACTCTTAGGACATCACTTATCATAAGCAGTACTCCACCACCACGCTTTCCCTTCTTATCCTACCGAAAAATGGTGTACCCAGCAACTTCTATTCCTGTTATTATATCCTCTTCTGTCAACCATGTCTCTGTGATCCCAATAATCTCTGGCCAAGCTGATGCTATCATTGCCATCAATTCCTCTCCCTTATTCCGAATACTCCTGGCATTGGTATAAAGCATAAAAATGCCATTGTTTCTATACCCAGCATTATCCCCTCTAGACTTCGCTGGGCTCAGTGTTACCTGATGTCATTCCCCTTCTCCCAAGTACTCACTGGGAGAAGGGGGATGTACATGAACGGTATAAAGCGCAGGCCAGAAGGATAATGAGTGTTGGAAGAAAAGCATAAAACGATTATGAAAGAACATTGGCCATGCAGGCTAAAAAGAATCCCAAACAGTTTTTTCGATATGTTGCAAGCAAAAGAAAAAATGTATATGGCAGAATGATTTTAGAGAATGCCGATGGTAGGGAGGTAACCGAATCAGTTGATAAAGTGGAATTACTTAGCGAGCACTTTGCAAGAGTATATCATCCAGGTGGTGACATTGCAGGAATGAATGAACCAATAGCTTTTAAGGGAAATGTGATGAATGAAGTGGAGGTGAATAGTCTATTACAAAACCTCAATGTCAATACATCTGTCGAATTGGATGGTATACCAGCTTGTGTCATATGTGAAGTGGCTAAAGAATTGTCAGTGGCCTTGACCATTTTGTTTAATTTGAGTCTCGGGTCTGGGTTAATCCCGAGGGGGTGGAAAGAGGGGAAAATAGTTCTACTGCATAAAGGAGGTTCCAAGACTGATGTTGTAAATTACTGACTGATCAGCATATCAGGAATCGTTGTCAAGGTCTTGGAGAAAATAGCCAAGAGGAAAATACAGGATTGGATAGATGAAAATGGGATACTGTATGGAGGACAGCATTGTTTTATGAAGGGTAGATCATGCCTCAGTAACTTGCTCACATTTTATAACGCAGTGACAGCTGAACTGGACAAGGGTAATGGGTTTACAGTGATTCTACTGGACCTTGCTAAGGCCTTTGACAGGATACCACATGGAATTCTAATCAGTAAACTGCAGCATATGGGGATGGATATAGGGTTGGTGAGATGAATAGGATGGTGGTTGATGGAGAGATATCAGAGAGTGGTTTATTCAGGAGTAGAGTATAAAAGACAGCCTGTGACTAGTGGTGTGCTGCAGGGTTCTGTTCTTGGACCACTACTGTTAATTTTGTTCATTAACAATATAGGAAAGGATCTGAGAGAAAGTGTTCATTTGTTTGCTGATGATGCAAAGTTGTGTAGGCAATAGTGAGTGCACAGGATGTCAAAATTTTGCAGGATGATTTGGATAGTTCGGGAGACTGGGCTAAGGAGAATGGATGTCAATTTAATGTGGCAAAGTGTAAGGTTATGCATTTTGGGGTGAAAAGATTAGCAGCAGTATATCACATTGGTGGAACCATACTCCAGGAGATTGATGAGGCCAGGGATTTGGGATTGTTGGTGGATAGGGAATTGAAGTTTAGGGGACACATTGCAAAAGTGGCTAAATCAGCCTCATCAAATCACATGGGTGCTGAAAAATACTTTAACAAGCAGAGACAAACAGGTTATTGTTCCTCTGTATTCAGCCTTGATAAGACCCTATCTAGACTACTGTGACCAGATTTGGGTGCCAGGGTTTCTTCTTCATGGGGAGGAGGTGGAGAGGAGCCAGAGACGAGTGATCAAGATGATAGCAGGTCTATGGAATGAACGTTATGAGAACAGGTTGAAGATGTGTGGGTTGCAGAAATTGGTTGATAGGCGGAAAAGGGGTGATATGATTGAGACATTCGAATTACTGAAAGGTTTCTATAAGATTAATTCAGAAGAAATTTTTGAGAATAGGACTGGTGGTGGGAGGACTCAGGGCCATACATGGAAGCTGGGCAAGAGTGTGGTTAGCAAAGGTGTTAGAGCTAGGTTCTTTACTTGGAAAGTAGTGAATGAATGGAATAGGCTGCCAGAGTCTGTTGTGGGTGCTATGACTGTGAATGAGTTCAAGGCGAGGTATGATAGATACTGTGTGAATGTCAAATAGTTGTTCTTGACATGATGTTAGGGCCTCCCTCGATGAGTCCATCAACTCCTTCGAGTTGTCCATAATAATAATAATAATAATAAATTGAACCATAGGGTAATCAAGGATCCTAAATGTAATATAACAATTGTCCAAGGATCCACTCCCTCCTCTAAATTTAATTAAATATAATAACTATGACAAAGCTGGTCTTTCTGATCATGCCCTGAACACTTTACATAGAATTGACTGGAAAAGCACCTGTTGTTTGCATCACACTAAAACATGGTATGAACGTCAATTTAAGAAGGCCTGTGAGATTCTTATCAATCACCCTAATCTTAACAATAATGATGGTCTAAAAATCCCAAGCATATGGAAAGCACATATTCTACCCCCCACTTAACCTTTCTCCCTAAGAGTTAATTATAAATAGAACCATAGGTAATCAAGAATCCTAATTCTAATATAACAATCGTCATGTTAAATTAGGACATCACTTTTACTGTAACAAAACTATCTTTTCTGATGTTGTCTTAAATAGAATATAGCTTTGATATAGTTCATTTATTTTATTTCATTTATTTATTATAATTAAAAAAAATATATACTTTATTTTCACTAGAGGTCAGGCCAATAGAATAACCATTGATCAAATCATTGTCTCCTCAGCATACTATGTGAAATGTAATTTAGCTTGTCTCTGTATATAAATGTGTGTACTCCTTCATACCGTAATACGAAGGTCGAAACATTGAGAAATTAAAATAATTATTTATAACATGGTTGTAGAGTCCATAATTTGTGTAAAATTAATGCTGATCACTGTGTAACACTAAAGGAAAGGAGTCACTCTGTTCCCATTTTTTCCCCCAATGTCATTCTTTCACAATCATTTCTCCTCCTACTGGCCACATAGCTAAAAAATTCCCTAGGATTTTTATTATTATTATTATCACGGGCAATTCCAAGGAGTCGATAGACTCATCGAGGGAGGCCCTAATATCATGTCAAGAAAAACTATTCAACATTCACACAGTATCTATCATACCTTGCCTTGAACTCATTCACAATCATGGTACCCACAACAGATTCTGGCAGCTTATTCCACTCATTTACCACTCTCCAAGTAAAAAACCTAGCTCTAATACCCTTGCTAACCATACTCTTGCACAGTTTCCAGATGGCCCCCTAGTCCTCCCACCACCAGTCCTGTTCTCAAAAATATCCTCTGAATTAATCTTATAGAAACTCTTCAGTAATTTGAATGTCTCAATCACCCCTTTTCTCGCCTATCAACCAATTTCTGCAACCCACAAATCTTCAACCTGTTTCTCATAAGGTTCATTCCATAGACCTGCTATCATCTTGGTCACTCAACTCTGGGCACAGTAGTCAAGAGGAGGTCATATCAAGGCTCGATACAGAGGAACAATAACTTGCTTGTCTCTGCTCGTCAAAGTATTCTTCAATAACCAAGTGATTTGATGAGCTGATTTAGCCACTTTTACAATGTGCCCCCTAAACTTTGACTCCCTATCCACCAACACTCCCAAATCCCTGGCCTCATAAATCTTCTGGAGTACAGATCCACCAATGTGGTATACTGCTGCTAGTCTTTTCACCCCAAAATGCATAACATGGTTGTAGAGTCCACGGGATTTTCTTTGGATCTTAGTGCCAATCTCTTTTCATATTCCAGTTTCACCTTCCTTACCATACTAGTCACTCTCCTGGCCTGAGTCTTATATTCTTCATGCATCTGTTCTTCACCCCTCTCCTTATATCTCTTCCACAACCTCTTTTTTACCTGCAGTTCCTGTTTGATATTGCTTGTCATCCACTTTACACCAAATTGTGTCCTCTTCTTCACTTTTGAAATACAGCTTACTATTGCTGCTAACAAATATTCCATAGCAATTTCCCAAGCACTAGTGATATCCCAGCCTTCCAATTCTGCCCTCCGTAAAATTGCCCCGAATTGATATCTAAGACTACTATAATCACCTGCCTTATAATTTCACATATGTTCCCTTTTCTTTGATACTCCTGCATGTCTAAGTCAAAACCACTTGGTCACTCACTCCATCTGGGGGGGGGGGGATATGTCATCTCAGTTATTATCAACCCTTCTGATGCTATGATCAAATCCAAAACTCTTGAACCCTTTGTTCTTTCTATTATATGTTGCTTAAGACATTTGTCCCTCAAGAAGTCTAGAAATTCCATTCCCTTATTACTACATGCATTTTCCTCTTCCCAACTTATACTGCTGTAGTCAAAATCTCCCATAATAATCATTCTTCTTCTTCTTGCACTTGCCAAGCTGAACTGCCTAAACATCTGCTGCTCCCCATCCTCTGTGCTCCTTGGCTTATAGCAACACCTCACTAAATATTCTGTCTTTCCTACCTCTTCCTCACACCTTTCAAAACCATTAGTGTCGCTATAATAAATTTAGTTTAATCCTTTATCCAAGTGTGTGCAAACAAAGTTTATGCCTGAAATATCTTCAGGACTGCGGTAAAGTGGTACAACACCGCTTTGTTTGCACACACTTGGATAATATTATGGGAGATACTGAGATAGGAGTGTTGGTAATTTGCTCCACCTTTGCAAGGAGTTGCCCGGTGTTGTACCACTTTACCCCAGTCCTGAAGATACTTCCAGGCGCAAACGTTGTTTGCACACACTTGGATAAAGGATTAAACTAAATTTATTATAGTTTGACCAAGTGAAAAATAAACTTTCAACATTAGTGTCACTGTCTTCCCGCTCTTAGATTACATAAGTCATCACTTATCATAAGTAGTACTCCACCACCGCGTTTTCCCTTCCTATTCTGCCGAAAAATGGCGTATCCTGCTATTTCTATTCCTGTTATTATATCATCTTTCAGCAACCACATCCCAGAGATCCCAATAATCTTTGGCCAGGCTGATGATATCAGCACCACCAATTCATCTCCTTTATTCCAGATACTCTTGGCATAAAAATACTCTTGGTATAAAGCATAAAAATGTCACTGCTCCTATACCTACATTATCCCCTCCAGACTCCACTGGACACAGCATTAACTGATGTCATCCCCCTTCCTCCAAGCACCCATTTCCACAAGAGACCACCCTTTCTACCATCCAAATTAATAAAGGAATTCTATAAGATTGACACAAATGAAATTTTTCAATACATTATGAGTAGGCATGTATTGAAAAATGTATATCCTCATATCCTTACTAACAAACTCTTACACAACTTCCAGGGGTAATCCCAAGTGGAATGGATTGCCAGAGGTAGTTGTGAGTACCCACCCCAATGGCGAATGAGTGTAAGGAGAGTCTCTGATAATGAGACTTTTGACTCTGTGGAGACACCTTTATAATAAGAAAATATGATATAATATATTATAATATAATATAATATAACATATATATATATATATTTCTGCTCACATATATATTTCTTACATGAGAACCAGGATATTTTTCACTGGTAGATAGGCAAGTTATCTTCATAAACACAATTTAATCAGCCATTCTGAAGATAAAATGTAAGCTCTGGTGAGAATTACTTCTAATTCATATTGTAATTAATTCATACATTACAGTGTATGGTAATTAAAACTAGTCTGAAATAAAACGTGGGCTTAGGTAGTCATTCATCTATTATATCTTATGCGCTCTTTTTTAATTACATCCCTTTTTACTTTCTGGTAAGGAAAGTTGAGAGACATAGTGTGAGGGAAAGCTTAACATGCAACTAATGTATTATAAGAAAAGTGAAGAAAATAAGTAATGGTGTATTTATGGAATGAAGTAGTGATGCTATTTCCTTAAATAATACTTTTGATATATTGTTTATCTTACAGATAAGCATAGGTGTTGACAGTTATTCATGACTGTTTTTTTAATGATATTAATAACACTAAATGAACCATTTTATAAAACGATGTTTTATTAACCGCTTATATTTTGCTGAATTTCAAATCAGCATCATCAGAGCACAACACAGCATGTATACATGACAATGAGTAAGTGAAACGATACAATTGTAATGGACCAAAGATCTCAAGTCCTATTTTGGCACACACTAATGTTGAAAAGAGAAAAAAAAAATACAGCTATGTGGGAGTTGCTTTTAAGATAACAGTCTACCAAATTTTTGGCAAATTAATGCAACTGTATTAGATAAAAGAAAACTAATGTGCTATTTAAAAGTCGTTACAGATCCAAAAGATTATTTTTTGAGTCAGCCATGTCTTTGAGGAATTCTCCTAACCTGAACAAATATGGTTGCATTAATTTGTCAAAAATTTGGGACACTATATTAAGAGCAACTCCCACATAGCTGTAATTTTTTTTTAAACATTAGAGGTTGCCAAAATAGGACTTTAGATCTATTGTCCATTACAATTGTATCGTTTCACGTGATCATTGTCACGTATACATGCTGTGTTGTGCTCTGATGATGCTGATTTGAAATTCAGTGAAATATAAGCAGTTAACAAAACATCGTTTTATAAAACAGTTAGTTTGGTGTTGTTAATACTGTTAAAAAAATAAGTCATGAATATTTTCCTTATATTTTAACAACACGTTAAAAAAATAATAAAAATATAAAAATAAAAAACTTACATCAATAACATGCTTGGTGTTGTTTCGGTAATCAGGAGTCACTGAGAGATCCATAAGAATATCATGACTATATCCAGCCTTCCTGAATTGCAGAAGTGTTTCTAACCAATCAAATGAGTCAGGATTCCAAGCTTCTCCTTGAACAACAGGCCATCCCCCTAAAGATTCTAGCACTTCTATAAGTGGTTGAGCACCCAATTTATCTACAGTAGCTAGAATCAACAGAGTAAAGTTTTATTATTTAATAAGGAATTACTAAAACAAAGCTTTTTATATATATCTTATATATAGTAATGTACATAATTTTGTTATTCTAAGCAGTGGTGTTCAACAGATCAATGCTGACTGATTTAACCGTGAGATAATGGCAAGTCATCCAGTGATATCACATGCGAATAACTAAGTATTCCTCATATGACACTTTAGGTTCTGAACCAGCATCACATAATGAATCATTGCATTTTTAAGGAGGTATGATTATGGAAGGACAACTTTAAAAAGTGCTGATGGGGGGGGAGGTAACAGAAGAAAACCAAATAGTTGAATTACTGAGTGAGAATTCTGCAGGGGTGTGCCACATATGTAGTGACAGAGCCAGATGTGACATTGACTGATGGGAGAATACAGGTTCAAGAAACGGAAGTGCTTAAAATACTGTAGAACCTCAATCCGAACAGAGCCATAGGATTAGATGACATATTGGCCCATGTATTACAAGAAATGTGTAAGGGAATTATCAGCTCCTCTGACCAAGCTGTTTAATTTAAGCCTTAATACAGGGAAGGTGCCAATGAAGTGGAGAGAGAGAGAGAGAGAGAGAGCAAAGTAGCCTCACTGCCATAAAGGATGCTCCAAGACAGAAGAAGCCAACTAGGTCAATCAGCATCTCAGGAGTGGTGGACAAGGTATTGCAGAAATTGGTGAAAGGCAGAATTCAGGACTGGGTGGATAGGAATATCGTCATATTATCATCAATTTTCTGATATGTACCCCAAGGGTAGGAATAAGATACTCTATAAGGGACTACATGGTTTTGTGGAAGGTAGTAAAGGCAGCTTACCTTAGTAATTTGCTTACTTTTTATAATACAGTGACAGTGGATTTGGATAAGGAAATTGCTCAGTGATATTGCTTGACTTTGGAAAGGAAATCAACAAGATTCCACATAGAACTCTGTTACATAAATTGGAGATAATGAGAATATATACAAATCTCGTGATTTGGATTAGAGGGTGGCTGATGGACAGATATCAAAGAGTGATTTATGTATTTATGTAGGAGTTGAGTTTAGAAGAAGTCAACTGACCAGTATACCACGGTGCCAGTACTTTGTCCTCTGTTCTTACTTTATATATCAATGATACAGGAAATTATCATTATAAGACCTAAGACCTCATGGAGTCAAAGACTCATCTAGGAGGTCCCTTTTTCATACCCACAGCTTATCATACTGTGCCTTGAATTCAAATTCAAGTTCACATTCAAATTCTCTGCAGACACAGCACTCTGAGGCAATGCATTCCAATCATTCACAAATATCGATGAAAAAACCTGTTTAGCTCCTCCAATAGACCCTATTGATGTGTCCCAAACCTCAAAACCTTACATTTTGCTGCATTAACCAACAACCCCTTTTCATTTGCCTAGCTTATTGAAATCCTCTTGCAGGGCTACCACATCTGCACTATCACTAATAACCCTTCCCAGCTTCACATCATCCACAAACAACTGAATATTCCCATGCAATCCACTGACAATCTCATTGATATAAAGGTTAAACAATATAGGTCCCAGTAGTGAGCCATGTGGAATCACCACTAGTAACTCTCTGTCTCCTTGAAACTGCCCGACCATACACAACTCTCTGATACTTATCGGACAGCCAATCCCGAATCCAGTTGACCAACCTGACATCTAGATCCATGTGCTGCAACTTAAATATCAGCTTATCGTGTGGCACCCTGTCAAATGCCTTTGCCAAGTCCAAGAAAATGGCAGTATATGCCTTTCCCTCATCTACTTCTCTGGTAACTTTATTATAAAAGGTTAGCATATTGCTAAAACAAGAGTGCCCCTTAACAAATCCATGTTGACTTTCACAGATAATATTACCCTCATCTGCCCAATGCTGTACACGGTCCCTCACGAATTTCTCCAAGATCTTAACAACTGCTGATGACACACAAGCTGACCTATAATTGGACACTTCCAGTCTGCTACCACCCTTATGCAATGCCACTATCTTACCTCCTTCCATTCCCTGGGCACCTTTCCCGCAGCTAGACATTCATTGAAAAGCCAAGTTAAAGGAGCTGTCAGTTCTTTAGCACATTCTCTCAAAACTCATGGTGAAATACTATCTAGTCCCACAGCTTTGCTAACATCCAGAGTACTTAGTATTTGGAACACACTCTCCTCCTGTATCTCTAAACCTCGAACCTGCCCTATCTCTCAAGTATTAAAATTTACTCCTCCAGGATTAAATACTCCAATAAAGTATTCGTTGAATAATTCCAATATGTCCTCTGCATCAGTCACTCTATTCTCATTTTTATCCCACAATCCACGTGGTTAGCCTAGTGGCTTTGCGCTTCGCAACCATATGTCTGGGGAAGGAGTGTCCTAGGTTCGATTCCCGTCCACGACGTGAGGAGCTTAAGGATCTTCCTCAGCCATAGCCAAGTTAGCCGGTCTTGGGCGTGGGCAGCAGGGTTTTTTCCGCCAGTTTATCTGGGGTTTTTCATCCCGCAAGCAGGCAAACTGGCCCTGTGAACACACAGGTTACAGTCATAAATACTTACGGCAAGGAAGGCAACCGGAAACCTCCCTGCTCATAATCATCTCTCCCTAGAATGGTAGCATTTAGCTACCCTCCCGCGGCCGTATGGCAGATGGGAACCAGAAGAATCCCACAATATCATTTTTCCACAGTCATTTCTCCTCCTACTGGCCACATAGCTAAAATATTCCCTAGGATTTTCTTTTGATTTTAGGGCCAATCTCTTCTCATATTCCAGTTTTGTCTTCCTTACCACACTAGTCACTCTCCTTGTATCTCTTCCATAGCCTCTTTTTCGCATGCAGTTCCAGTTTAATATTGGTTGTCTTGCGTCCTTCGATTGGAATAGGCCTAAGTTCGATTCTCGTCGCTTTTCAATTGAAGGTGAGTTAGCCGATCTCATACGGAGGTAGCAGGGTTTTTTCTCCTGGAAACTCGGGTTTTTCATCCCGCATACAGACAAATTGGCCCTTCAGAACACACACAATTTACAGACATAGAATACCAGTTGTGGTGGTGGTGGAAATGGGCGGTAAATGGCATTGATGGAGACGATTCATCGTAGAGGTTCGGTGTAGTGGTTAAGACAGTTGTAGGTGTCCTCCCACGATGAGCTCAGACTCCTTGGAATTGTCAGGAATAATAATAATAATAATAATAATATTCCCTCACAATTTCCCAAGCATAATGTTATCCTGTCTTTCCAATTCCTTTCTCCATGAAACTTCCCCAAGTTGATGTCTAAGACTATTATAATTATAAGACTAGTATAAAAGACTAAGACTATTATAAAAGAAATTAATACATGTTTTGTTATGCTTCTGCAAACAAAATCTGTTAATTGCTCTCTTTTCCATAAATGATACTTAATTTTATTATTATTATTACCCCAAGACCTCATGGAGTCAAAGACTCATCTGGGAGGTCCTTTTATCACACACACAGATCATCATACCATGCTTCGAACACATTCAAACTCCTTGCAGACCCACACTCTCAGGCAAGGCATTCCAATCATTCACAACTCTGCATGAAAAAAACCTGCCTTTCACTCCCCTACTCACACCCTCTTTATACAGTTTCCAGGGATGACGTCTGGTTCTTCCCGGATCGCCCACTATTTTCTGTAGAACTTCTCCAGCATTGATCCTATAACAACCTCGTACCAACTTATAGGTCTCTATCATATTTTACCTCTTCCTCCTGTCCACCAGACTCTGCAAATTACATCTTCTCAATATTTCCTCATACTCGACATTCCAGAGGTCAGAAACTACCTTAGTCAATCGCCTTTGGACCCTTTCCAACATCTCTTCATCCTTCTGATAACCAGGTGACTAAATCTGGGTACAATAGTCGTGTGGCCTAATCAAAGCCTTATACAACGGAACAAGAATCTCTCTCTCTACTTCTACAAGTCGATGTCCTCTGCATCATTCCCAGAAGCCTTTGTGTTGTCTTCATAATTTTAGCGATGTGTTCACTAAATTTTAGATCCTTATCCACTATCACCCCCAGATCTCTTATTTCCTTCACCTCCAACAATATATTCTCACCAAGCATAAATCTGCATCCCATCTTTGTTTTCCAAATTTTAAAACCTTACATTTTGCAACAGCGAACTCACATCCCCATTTCTGTGCCCAATCACTCAATTTATTCAAGTCTTCCTGCAAGGTCACAACATCCTCACTACTCTTCATGGTTCATCCTAACTTTGCATCATATGCAAACAACTGAATATCTCCATCCAAATCTTCACCTATATCATTAACGTAGAAGTTAAACAGTAATGGACCTAAAACAGACCCCAGAGGCACTCCACTAGTGACTTTCATTTTCCTTGACAACGCTCCCCCATACACAACTTGTTGATACCTTTCAGAAAACCAATCTCCAATCCAATGCACCAATCTAATATCCAACCCCATCCGCTCCAGTTTGACTATCAATTTATCATGACGTATTTTATCAAAATCCTTTGCGAAATCCAAGTATATCACTGTGTATCATTCTCCTCTGTGCAAGGAAGCAGTCACTTTATTGTAATAAGTAAGTAGATTACTAAAGCATGACCTCCCTTTAGCAAATCCATGCTGTCCATCAAAGATAATACCACTGTTGTCAACCCAACTCTGGATCCTAGTTCTCACATGCTTCTCCAACAACTTAACCACAACACCTGACACACAGATAAGCCTATAGTTTATGGCTTGAGTTCGATCACCTGCTTTATGAAATGGCACAATCTTGCCCTCCTTCCACTCCTTAGGGACTTGACCGAGTGCAAGACTCGTATTAAAAAATATGTCAAGACAGGTGACAACTCCCTGGCACGTTCCTTCAGAATACATGGCGATATATTAACACAGCCTTATTAACATCTAGTTTACTCAACTCCCCATACACCTCTTGCTCACTTACTGTCAGTCTCTCTCTTCCCCATCATCTATTGCTCTCAATCTCTCCATGAAGTCACATTCACAAGATTGAAAGACTTGTATGAACTGCTCATTAAGTATCTCCACCACACATTCTGCAACAGCTGTCTTTATACCATTTCCTCCAATCAATGCCATTCTTCCATAATCATTCTTTCTTTTGCTGGCTGCATATCGAAAGAACTCCTTGGGATTCTTTTTGGCTTCATTAGCTAACTGCTGTTCATAGCTCTCTTTAGCTACCCCCACCATCCAAGTCACCCTCCTTGCTTGGCCTTTGTAGACCTCATGGAATTGGTTATTTCCACTTCGCTTATGCTGCTTCCACAATGCCCTCTTTCACTGTATCGCATGCTTAATCTCTTTATTCATCCATCTCAAACCCACTTTATTTAACCTTCTATTAGCTAACTGCTGTTCATACCTCTCTTTAGCTACCCTCATCAACCAAGTCACCCTCCTTGCTTGGTCTTTGTATACCTCATGGAATTGGTTATTTCCACTTCTTTCATGCTGCCTCCGTAATGCCCTTTTTCTCTGTATCACATGCTTAATTTCTTTATTTATCCATTTCACACCCACCTTATTTAACCTTCTCACCCTTGGAATATATTTAGACATTGCATCTACTAGATAGTTTTTTGAAAATCCTCCAAGCTGCAATGATCTCTTTTCCAGCTAACTCCTCATTCCATGTTACACCCACAAATTGTCTTCTGAGCTCTTCATAATCACTCCCCCCCCCTTGTAGTTCCACATATATCCTTTTCTCACAGAGGTCCTCACACTGCTGGCAACCACCAATCACCTCATGGTCAATCTCACCAATTGGCAGATGATTTGGCACCTCACCTATAATTAGATCCTCTGATGAGATGATGAAATCCATGACCCTCAATTCTCGCTTGTCCCCTCTGTTACATACTCTCTGAGGTAGTTATCCCTCAAAAACTCAAGAAACTCATTGTCTTTACTTCCAGTTGCTATCTCATCATTCCAGTCTATATTGCCATAATTAAAATCACCCATTAATGAACACCCTTTTCTTATTTGCTTTGCTAATTTGACTATACATTTCACTATAACCACCATCTACATTACCTGGTCTATAACATCCCACCAAGTATTTGATTCCATTCACCTCTGTCTCACACCATATTGCCTCAAAACACTGGCACTATTTCCCTCTTGCATCTCTACTTTGTATGGACATAACTCTTTCTCTATCCTCAATAGCACCCCCCCTCCCTTTTTACCCCTTCTATCCTCACGAAACTCATTATACCCTTCCATCTCTATTCCTGTCAGGATGTCGTCCTCTTCCAACCATGTCTCACTTATTCCGACAATCTTTGGGTGAACTGACGCAATTAATGCAACCATTTCATCTGCCTTGTTTCTTTCGTTCATTAAAATATATAAGTCTTTGTTTTGCTCTGAGTGGATCGAACTAGGTAAAGGACAGAAACTTCTAAGAGAATGCACTCCAGAAACTATTAAAGTTTCGTAAAAAAGTTGACCAGAGAGCTTACAGCAATATACTCGCCAGCATTCACGAGTTGCCCTAGCACAGACCATATATAGGACATGAGCACTTGCCCAAGCGTCCTTATATTTGCCTTTTATTGGTCAATTCTGATAAGGTTTCAGTGGCCTGACAGCTGTTTTGAACTGGTTAGTTCTCCTCAGAGACCAGGCACTGTTTAACTAAAGCACCTCTCTAAAAATTAGGCAATTCCAAACCACTCCTTATGAGTGGCCAAAAGATTGTCCAACTCAGTTACAGGCTCACCCTACCACTGAGCAGAACCGCTCATATTCCAGGAAAGAGCACCCACTGACATGGCCAGGATAGAGGCCTTGCCAGAAAATGCCAATCAATAGAGACTCAAATTGCTCTCTCAAAGAAAAACCCTCCGAAATCTTAAACCCCCTCCTAGCAGGAACCAGATCCAGAAGAAACCTTAAAAGAGCAAAAAACCTTGTTCAATATTATAGAACTTGAAGTGTCAGAGGTGTATTTTTCGTAAGCAAACTCTCAGTTGGTGTGTAAATTATTTACTAAAATAAAGAGCCAAAAGTCTCAAGTTCAGAGATGCAAAATTATATGAAGCAAATGGATATTAAATCCATCATTATTTCAAAGCCGAATGTGATAGGGTAACTCGTCAATGCCTTCGAGTGTGTTCCCATAAACTCTCTGGTCAGCTTTTGGTCAGCTTTTTTACGAAACCTTCATAGTTTCTATATTCGGCTTTGAAATAATGCTGGATTTAATATCGACTTGATTTATATGGATTATTAAAGTTGTGTCACTGACGTTTTATCCAATTGTTGGTTTACTGTATACCAATTACACTGAAAAAATAGCAGATGCACGAAATTTAAATTTGGTAATACTAAACTGGCATTAATTTTCATCTGTCCACTTCACCAGCTTAATGAAAAGACCCAACAGCAGCTATATTAAAAATTGTTTCTTATTACTCTCCTCAGCTTTTATCAGCAGCAAAAAATGACATATTTCCCTCTACACTATTCATGGTATCATTAATATACATATTAAGTAATGACCATCAATTTTCACAGACCTATGAACCACTACCACTAAAACAAAAAGAAACATGCACAGGCCAGTTAGGCAAAAGCCATTGCAATTATACTCTTGCAGTTGTGCATGATCATCAATTATGCAAACAGAAACAGATCAAAAGGAAAAAATATATTTTATGCTAAAGCAAATACAAATAAGCATATTTGCTGATTGCTAAGAGATTTGCAAATCAATAAAATAAAAAAAATAAATAAATCAGCTAACACCTTTTATTCCCTTATAGGGAGTAGGCGAGGCCTTTATACCCTATCTAGCTTATGGAGACTGAGTGGGCAGTTCAGTCTCCACTGGTAGCCAATCAGAGATAGCTGGCCCATGTCTATCACTAATTACAGAAAGCCACCGATGAAGAGGCTGGCAAACAAGTGCTGCCATCTCTTGGTACCTAACCCTAACAGGATATGTTACTGTCTGAAATAATGTGGGTACTACGGTCAATTTTCTTGAGTTTACGGGATGAAAAACCTGAGTTTACGGGAGAAAAAACCCGCTTGCCCGTGCCAGAGATCAACTAACTTGAGAATCGGTCGAAAATAGGCCTAGAAAAAGTTCCTCCAGTCGTCAACTAGACTTGAGCCTAAGTCTCATTTCGAGCGACCGAGCACAGAGGATGCAAGCGCCACTTCCACTGAGCTACACAGGCCTCTGATTTGCAAATCATGGATATTATATTAATAAAATAATAATATTGCATTAAAATGATGCACCTCTGCATTAAAACATACATATATGCTATTGATATTTAAAAAAATAATCTACTTACGAAGGTCCATACAAGATGTGTACATATCTTTCAGCATTTTGATGAAAACAGTTTCTTCACCTTGAATTTGCTTCTCCACCAATACTATAACAAAAATGAACTGAATATAGCAAATGAACTGAAAATGCCAAAAGCAAATGATTTGGCATTATAATTTTTTTACTATTTATTGTAGCATTAGCCATAACCAACACTTTAAAAATAACCAAAAAAATACTTTGGTAAAGGACTGCAGATTGATTCACCAACATGCTGGAAAAAAATTTGTGGATACATGTAAGGAGGAATCAATTAGGTGCATTATCTATGTTTTGTCAGTGTACGTTTGAGTAGAAACATACTGGAAAAAAAAATAAAATAAAGGAGAAATAAATTAGATTCATTACTCATGTTTTTTTCAGTGATGTATTTTGGGTTGTTAACCATAAATATATTATTATTATTGCTTGAGCACTTTCACAAATTCCAAAGATTCATTGCAGGAGAACCATGCTAACCATAATTCACACAATGCCTATTATATTTTTCCTTATACTCAATCACTCAAATGCTCATAACTAATTCTAGCAGCATATTTAATCCTTATACCATTATAAGGATTATCCTTATTATCCTTACTAATCTCTATACCATTTTTAACTATTCAGTTTGCGTTACAGAATTTCCCCATTTTTCTTTCCCTTTCTTCTTCTGGTAATAGTGTGGTAGGAGATAGTGGGACAGGATAAAGAGCCTTTGCTGGGGCTTAAGAGGAGCTCTCCTCAAAGAGGTAAGCCCAGACTCTAAGGCAGAAGAGATAGTAGGCCGCCCCTTTGAAGTAAACATGATGCCAAAATATCTTCACTCCTCTAAGACGGTCAAAGGATGCAGTGGCCTCTCGTGCAAGGAAAACTCAGTATTCTTGACCTTTAGCTTCTGGTTGTGGCCTGAAGGGACAAGGGCTAGTGAGCAGGACTTCTCAGTCTTCTCCATCAAACCTTCATATAGAACCTCTTCAGTAACTTATCTTTTTCTATCATATTCCTCTTTTCCACCTATCAATTACATTTTGCAACCCACAAACATTAATCTATCTTCATAGAGAGTATTCCATAGACTTTTTACTATCTTAGTCACTCACTCCTTTCCAACACATTCCTCATCCCTAAAGAACCAGATCCTGTGTGCAGAAGTTCAGATATAGATGTATCAAAATCTTATAGAAGAGGAATAATAACATCGCATCTTTATTTCTGTTTGTCAGTGTGTACTTGAACATCCAGCTAATCCCACAAACTATTTTGGCTACTTTTATAGTGTGTATTCTAAACTTCATTCAGTCATCCCTCCCAGATTCCTACTTTCATCAATTTCTTGAAATCCAGTGCTGTTAATATGGTACACAACTTGTAATCTTTTCATCCCAAAATACATAACCTCGTATTTTGCCACATTAAACCAGCAACCATTATTCTTTGCCCATACACTGTCAGTCTATTTAAATCATCTTACAGGATCTACACATTACCCTTATTAGCTATTGCTTTACCCAGTTTTACATCATCAGCAAACAACTGGATATTTCCCTTTTAAATTACTTCCTATATCACTGATGTACAAATTAAATAGCAGCAGCCCAGTAAAGATCCCTGGAGCACTGCTAGTTCCATATCTTGTCCTGGATTCAATTCCCCTCATATGCTCTGATGCCTCTAATCAGCCATCCTCTTATCAAATCATACCTTCCTGTATATCCCTGATTTGTTCCAATTAATATAATAAGAGTTCCATGTGGTGTCCTGTCAAATGAATGCTTCTGCAAAATCCAGCAGTATCACTGTGTAGTGTTGGATCGTGAATGAGGCCTGCCGTTACTAGACAGGCTTTCATTCAAGATCTGACAAGAACAGAGCCTAAATCAAAAGAGGGAAAAACATTGTAGGTTATGTTGTATGTGATATGTCAAAGAAAGGGATATATGAATTTGTAGTGAGGCTGCATATTTGATGACCAACTCAAGAATAGGCTGTGTGAAACAGTGCATACTTCAGTGGTGACTAAGGGCCCTGAGGTCATGACCTTGGCAAACTCATTAGTGATCCTTACAAGCAAGGTTCATGAGAAGAGACAAACATGGACAATTCTCTGGGAGGAGCTCTCTCACGCATTCGAGTGCAACGTCATCGAAGCGACCATGACTGAAAGCTGCAGTACAATATGAGTTGGTGGTTGAAAAAAAAGCGGGAGAGAAGGGAGGGAACATAAAGCAGGAAGGGAAAAAAAGGGAATGTGATCGAAGCACGGAGGACAGGAAGCACTGGCCGTAGAACAAAGGGGTGCCAGTGCGAACGGTCGGATGAAGTCCGACAGAAACCTCTAAGTGCAGACCAAAGAAGAAGCTTGGGACCAAGTGGAACCTCAATCGTGATGTCCTTCTAGAAGGGTTCGTAAGTCCTGGAGATGCATGGTGAAAAATTCCCACCGACAGAAAAGTTCCATTGCGCATTGATCCAAAAGGGAGAGTGCTCCACTAAGTGAGTAAAGTCCAATCAGGGTTTGCATGTGACTTGCACGTGGTGACGAAGTGTGACTATATGCTGCATCAAATGGTAATGCAAAACTTTGCTATATCTAAAAATTGTTAAATGTCAAAGGGAGAAGCAGCTAAGACCTTTCGTTAGCAAAGGAAGCTGAGACTATTTGTCGGTATTGGAACTTATTGAGACCTTGGACTGGTAGTCTGAAGACCCATGCAATGTGATCTTCACATTGTGCATATATGTGTCACTTTAGCAATCTCTCCAGAGATCCATATTCAGATAATTAATAGTACATGCTTATATCTATAACACTCTTAGAAAATAGCAATCTTGTCCTGTTTGAAATTGTCATGTATTACCATGGAGAGCGTTTAAATTTTGAAATAACAATTAACTGATTAAATGATTTATGTTCTATGTATCCTAATCTTGTTAAAATTAAACTTTGTGTTTCTTGTTAAATCCTGGTCACTGAATTGTGTTTGAGAACTACATTGCCACTCACCAACACACAAACTGTGATAAAAGGGGAGGAGTATCTAAATAAATTTAGTAAGGCCAGGAGAGGGCACGACTGCAAAATCCCTGAATCCGTACACTGTTCTACCTGACTTGGGTCAAGTAAGATAAATGTTGGATTCAGGAAGGGCCTGCAACATTAAGGGGGTGACTCTGACTGGTGCAGAACAAAGAAATTTGTTAGAGTCTGTGATCCGAGGGAGCTTTGGATCCCAGGTCACAGTAAAGCACGTTAATAGGCCATATACAAGGCTCAGAACAAATATTCCGCAGAGTGGCGACATAACAGTAGCCATTTCCTTTATCTAACTCAGCTGTTGGTATTATAAAAAAGGGAGTAAATTACTAAGTTAAGATCTACTCTTTACAAAACCATGCTGCCCTCCATATACACAAGTAACCCTGCTATCCCCAATCTCAGACATGCAAAAAAAAGACACAATGAAGAAAATAGAGGCTTCAAATTACAAGCCAGTCTGTGAATTTGGAATGATAGAGGTTTTAAAGGTTGGTTAGTGGAAGCACTACAACTGCGTTGGTAGCAGAAGGATTCTTTACAAGAATCAGCATGGATTGGTTAATGTGAGATCAACTGGAGGGAGCCCCCATAACTCAGTTGGTATAGATGAGCCCTCTGGTTGAAAAGACAAAGGTTTGGACAGATATAACAAGAAGAACATCTGTCTTTTCAATTAAGTGGTCAGTTAGCCAATCTCATACAGAGGTGGAAGGTTTCTCCTCCCAGAAACTTAGATTTTTATGTCTCTCAAAACAGGCAAACCAGTCCCACGAACACAGATCTTTAGGCATAAATACTTGCCCTTAGGAGATGTGGCAGAGAACTGGTTTGTGCCAGCTGCATTAATTTGCTGTGACCCCAATCAGGGGATTCTTCCCATCCTAAGGAATGGATGGGTTGAAGAAGAATATCACAAATGGATGACAGATATATACTGGGCAAAGGGAATACCTATATAGTAGTGTATCAAGATTTAGCAAAGCCCTTTAATAGATTATTACATAAGTTAATATTTAAATTAGAGCAGCAGGAATTGATAATAGATAAATGAGTTGGATGAGAGATCAGCTTTCTCAGAGGTAACTATATATGTGGGGGATGGTATCCTGAAATGGCAAAAGTCATTAGTGGTGAGCTGCAAGGATCTATTTTAGGACCATCACTGTTCAACTTCAGTGATATTGAAACAAATTTTAATGGAGATATGCAGTCTGCAGAGCAAACGGTTGCATTGTATATCCTCATTCATATCTATATGCAACATCTATTCAAATCCTCCCTGAGGATTTGAATAGACTATTGTGTAAGTAGATAATGAAATTCACTGTTGCAAGTGTAAGGTTTTGAAATTTGGAAGGCAAAGTTAGGATGATGTGTATTAAGTTGGTTGGAATGTGCTGAAGAGAATAAAGTAGATGAGTATATGATGATGTACTCATCTGCTTTATTGATGAGGACCTGAACTTTAGGTACCACATAGCAAGAAATGCAAGGACAACAACACAACAGATTATGGCAGTAATTAGGACAGTGACAAGTAGAAATAAAGTGCTTATATTGCTATTGTACAGGATTGTGATCAGGATGAACATGAACTGCTATGCTTAGATTTAATTACCTAGTTTTTGAGAAAAAAATGATTTTGATATGTCTAGAGGCCTGACACTATTAAGGTAATATCAGGCATTTAATCCCGTCTGCATTGTCTGTTAGACATGTAAGTTATGCATGTTCTTTTGCCTGATAATGATATATTCTTCATATCCTAGATGGGATTCAAACCCAGATCTTTCTAAACTAAGGGCATCACTGATATCAACTGAGCTACAGAGGCTCTAAGTATAATATTAAATATTTATAATATTTATATGTTTCAATAATAACTTTTGTATTTAAATTATAATAATAAATGCACACTCTGGAATGTCTTGTAAGAATATTGTTGCATCTGTTGCAACGATATTCTGTTATTTTGTTATTTAACAAAAAGTTAAAGAGTATTCTTGGAAAAGAAGAAAGCATACTGAAAGTTCCTTGCAAATAAGTTGGTAGATTAATATAGCTGATTAATATATTTGAAAGTATTTTTAGAAAAAAAAAATATCATCTTCATCAAACCTCCACATGATCAGAGGACTCATTATGAGAACTCCCCACCATATAATACAATGAATAAACTGACCTAAAACTTTTACTGTTTCTACACTCATTACATTATTCAGCAATGCACTTTACTCACGACTCACAACTCTTTAAGAAAGAAAAAAAGTTGGTGCTTTGAAACTTCCACAAATTTCTTCTATCTCAGCCCCCACTTTGTAGATTTCTGTGTTGTTATCCATGATTTAAGATGAGTTAGAACTTTGGATGAGGTAGAAGTTAGGACTTGCATAACCACAAATAATAAGAATTTTTTTTTTTTGATAGAGAACCCATTCACAAGAGGTTGGTCACCCTGTAGTACACTAGTGTCATGGAATGGAAATAAGGAACTTGTTCAACTTTGACTTGAAAAGTTGTGGTTTGTATTCCTTGGGAAACACATATTGGGAGTCTGTTCCAGAGGATAGCAGTGGAAGGGATGAATGAAGAGGAAGAGAAATGAAAGTTTATGCAAGTATTCTTGCATTTTGCCACTTCCTAATATTTATTTTCTATATTCTTACTGAAGTCTAACCAAACTTTTGCATCGTTTTACAAATAGCTTAGCTCACTTATTTTTTTCTCTATATTAATCTACCAACTTATTTGCAAGGAACTTTCAGTATACTTTCTTCTTTTCCAAGAATACAAAAAATTAGTGAGTTAGTTAGTGAGTTAGTAAATTAATACAAAAGAGTGGAGAATTTGGAAGGAAGTGAGACGAATGATTTTGAGAGCGTATGGTGTGAGGTAGAGGTAGGCAAGACAGGATATTTAGTGGGGTGTTGCTACAGACCCAGGAGCACAGAGGATGGGGACCAGGAGATGTTTAGACAGCTAAGTTTGGCAAGCGCAAGAAGAATGATTGTTATGGGAGATTTTAACTTCAGTAATATAAATTGGAGAGAGGAAGATGCATGTAGCAATAGGGGAATGGAATTTCTAGAATTCTTGAGGGACAAATGTCTTAGGCAACATGTAACAGAGGGAACAAGAGGTTCAAAAGTTTTGGATTTGGTTATAGCATCAGAAGAGTTGATAATAACTGAGTTGATGTCTCTCCCACCAGTTGGAGAGAGTGACCGTATGGTGTTGACTTGGAAAATGAATAGACATGCAGGAGTATCAAAGAGATGGGAACTTATGTGGAATTATAAGGCAGGTGATTATAATAGTCTTAGACGTCATCTTCGGGAAGTTTCATGGAGGCAGGAATTGGAAGGCCGGAATATCACTAGTGCGTGGGAAATCGTGAAAGAATATTTGTTATCAGCAATGGTAAGTTGTATACCACGAGTGAAGAAGAGGACGCAATTTGGAGTAAAGTGGATGACAAACAATATTAAACAGGAATTGCATGCGAAAAAGAGGCTATGGAAGAGATATAAGGAGACAGGTGAAGAGATGCATGAGGAATATAAGACACGATATAAGACATGAGGAATATAAGACACGAAGAATATGAGAGGAGATTGGCCCTAAGATCCAAAGAAAATCCTAGGGAATTTTTTAGCTATGTGGCCAGTAGGAGGAGAAATGACTGTGGAAGAATGATATTGTGGGATAAAAATGGGAATAGAGTGAATGATGCAGAGGACATAGTGGAATTGTTCAATGAACACTTTATTGGAGTATTTCATCCTAGAGCAGTCAGTTTTAATGCTAGAGGGACAGGACTGGTTCGAGGTCTGGAGGTACAGGAGGAGAGTGTGTTTCAGATACTGAGTACTCTGGATGTCGGTAAAGCTGTGGGACTGGATGGTATTTCACCACGAGTTTTGAGGAATGTGCTAGGGAATTGACAGTGCCTTTAACGTGGCTTTTCGATGAAAGTCTGGCTTTGGCAAAGGTGCCCAGGGAATGGAAGGAAGGTAAGATAGTGCCATTGCATGAGGGTGGTTACAGACTGGAAGTGTCTAATTATAGGCCAGTCTGTGTGTCATCAGTAGTTGTTAAGATCTTGGAGAAAGTAGTGAGGGACCGTATACAGCATTGGGCAGATTAGGGTAATGTTATCTGTGAAAATCAACATGGATTTGTGAAAGAACGCTCTTGTTTTAGCAATATGCTAGCCTTTTATAATAAAGTTTCAAGAACATTAGATGAGGGAAAGGCATATACTGCAATTTTCTTAGACTTGGCGAAGGCATTTTACAGGGTGCCACATGATAAGCTGATATTTAAGTTGCAGCACATGGGTCTCGATGTCAGATTGGTCAACTGGATTCAGGATTGGCTGTCTGATAGGTATCAGAGAGTTGTGTTTGGTGGAGCAGTTTCCAGGAGGCAGAGGGTTACAAGTGGGGTCCCACAGGGCTCAGTACTAGGACCTATATTGTTTAACCTTTATATCAATGACATAGCCGGTGGAGTGCAGGGGGATATTCAGTTGTTTGCGGATGATGCGAAGCTGGGAAGGATTATTAGTAATAGTGCAGATGTGGTAGCTCTGCAAGAGGATTTAAATAAGCTAGATAGATGGGCAAATGAATGGGGGTCTCAGTTTAATGCAGCAAAATGTAAGGTCTTGAGGTTTGGGAAACATCGATGGGATGCTGCATACTCTATGGGAGGAGTTATACTGGAGGAAGTATGGGAGACAAGAGATCTAGGGTTGATGATTGATAGAAACCTGAAGTTTAGGGGACATATTGCAAAGGTGGTGAAGGTAACACAGAGGATTGCTGCTATTATGAGAAGGACACTGACCTGCAGAGATAAGAGGGTTATCATTCCGTTGTATAAGTCTCGGATCAGACCACACTTGGACTATTGTTCTCAGATTTGGTCCCCAGGATTTGAAGGGGATAAATTAACTGTGGAAAGGATACAAAGACGGATGACAAAGATGGTTTCAGGACTGTACAAGGATAGTTATGAGGATCGGCTGAGAGAATGTGGACTGCAGAGTTTGGTGGATAGAAGAAGGAGAGTTGATATGATTGAGACTTTTAAACTGTTGAGAGGTGGTTACAGTGTTGACACTGGGGAGTTCTTTCGCTTGGTTGAACTGCGGGAAGGAGTGATGACAAGAGTCCATCCCTGGAAGTTACGAAAGGAAACTGTGAGCAAGAGGGTAAGGAGTGGTTTCTTTGTGTGGAGGGTGGTTGAGCCGTGGAATGCATTGCCTGATGGAGTGGTGGGAGCGAGAGCAGTCAGTGAGTTTAAAGAGTGGTATGATAGACTTTGTGTTTCTCAGGGGGGGGGGGACCTCCCCTCGATGAGTCTTGACAGACGTTATGTCTTAGAAAGGACCTCCCTCGATGAGTCTTTTGACTCCTTGGAGGCCTGAATAATAATAATAATAAAAAGAATACTCTTTAACTTTTTGTGTTTACCATGATGTTCTTATTCTTCTATCCTTGCAGACAGCTTCACCATATTCTTCTCTCTCTCACTGAATCAATTAATGTTTACTTCAGAGTTTGCCATTGAGACTTCAAGGTTTGGTTCTTGTTTTCAAACTGTTTAATTTTTTTCTTTCAAAATGTTTGCATAGTTGAGTCTACTTTACCTGTAAAAGCTGCCCAACTTTAATTCTTTTTAAAACTTTCTTACATATTGTTCTTTTCAATGTAATATTCATTTTTATCCTATTTAAAACTAAGTGATGGCACTTCCAATTTCAAATCCTCTGTATAATCTTATGTCCTGAAGAGCATGAAGATATCCATTGACAATAACATAATCAATGAGGCTTTTCTTATTTTCTTGAACTTGTGGACATCTTTATGCTGGAACATGGTGTTAGCAATGAGTAGTCCATATCCTGAGCAGAAATCCATCAGGTACTTACCATTATTATTATTAAACTTTCCCTTTTCTCCAAATTTTCCTAAAACTTTTCTATGTGCCTAGTGGGATTTATTTTCTACTCATCTGTTTAAATCTCTAAAAAGGACCAGCTTTTCCATTTCTTTATGTCATTTGTCTACTCTAACAACTCAAAAAAAAACTCCTCCACTTCTTCCTTAGGAGAACCTTCTACAGGATTATAGGCACAAATAAATTTCATTGTCCATTTCCCCATTTTGAAGTTTGTCCACATAACTTTACTTGAAACTGCCTTCCAGTCAACAAGTTTATCTTCATGTTTGGTGTTGAATGCTACTCCTTCCTTTCCCTTCCTAACCAAATCATATAACTATTAATTCCATGCCACATTCCCTAAAAATATTCAGTGATATCCTATCAATTCCACAGCCTTACTGACATTTAGATTGCCTAATATTCAAAAGAGCTCTAATTTAACTCATTTCCAGTTTCTCAGCTCTCATTTATCTCATGCCTTTTCCTCTTCACCAACTCTTCTAGAAATACTGTGTACTCTACCACAGTAAAACATTTTAGTAATGAAAGTGTTCATCACTCCATAGTGCCACTGTATCACCTACACTAGTTACTTTGCCAGTAGCTTTATCCAATAGTTATTCTTCCATAACCATTTTGCTTTTTTTTATTGCACATCTCCAAATCACAAAAGGCTGTAAGCATGCCATACATTGATACCATAGGTGGACTAAAGATTAATTAATTCAAAAACCTTGCTCTAATGACTAAACAAGGAACTTTCTGAAGCCACTTCAAGCATCCAGTAATCATGTTGACTTCACAAGCAGTAATTAAATTCATCTACCACCCAAACATATTCACAAAATAAAACCCATACCTGTAGCAGGATTTGAACCCAATGGCCACATAGCACAAAAACTCCTTGAAATTCCCTTTTGCCTTCTTTACTAGCCTATGTTGATATTCTCATTTCTCTTTTACTGGATCTATCATTTTCCAAAATTGCATCTCATGTTCTTCTGCAACTCTTGTTCTTTATCACACCACCATATTTATATTGTCAGATCGTATACAGTATATTGGTCTTTTAAGATACTTCTAACTGTATTACTCTATCTAGATATTGGTCCTCTTCTGAGTCTTTTTCCTGCCATTAAATAACATTTTAATATATTCTATACTATTAGAATGCCAAACAGTAGACTCTTCAAATACACACCACCTCTATACTCATTTGAACATATTCGAACCTATCAAATATATGCTAAACATCTATATGCTACAAAACTCTCTTCATACATATTCTAATGATTATTTCATTCATAATTAGTGCTCTTCTCTTCACCTCAAGATTATCAAATCTGTACAATACCCTCAAAATCCTACCTCTTTTGCTTGTGTCTTGCACTGTTCTTAATTTATGCCACCTCTCAAACTGAAATTCTGCAAGTCACCAAACTTGAAGAACTTAACCACGCTACCGGCCAGGATGTATATATATATGTCCAAGTTTCCATGGATGTGAAGTGCATATTAAAATTGTAATACCATTGATATTGCATTTAAATATATGACGGATACGAAGCATACGAGGATGCGTATTTGATCCATAATGGCCGGTAAGGTGGTTAAGAAATTCATTACAGAGCATACCATTGTAAAAGATCATGGATTTCACTGGAAGAAGTCATTTCAAGGTCAGATCTATAAAAGGGGTACCCACAGGAGTTTGCTGAAGCTGTGATGAAAACTCCTAATTTAAAGTGAAGTGATTCTATATAAATTAACAGAATATGATCAAACTCTCTTACATTGCCAGCAATGGTTGGTCGATTGGTAGAGCCTTTTCTACTAATGGCTCAAGCAAAAAGTTAGTAGTTGGAAGGGGATGAATCATTCGATGCTGTTGGCACACTCTCTCTCGAAGAGTCTTCGGACTCCCTGGAGGTGTCACATAATAATAATAATAAGAAGAAGAAGAAGAAGAAGAAGAATACTTTTTTTCATCAGATATTGTGTGTCTCATTATTTTGCTTATTTTGCATATTACATGACTCAAAATATGTTAGCTATGTACTGATATATATAAATAAGAAATCTTATTTAATTCCTATTACATGATATTATGATATGCAAAAAATGTGTTAACCATTTTTTGCATATCAAGAGCTATGAGAAGGAATGATTGGATATATAATTAACATGCCTTATTAATGTATGCATAAATGAAACTTGATAAAGTTCAAATACTTATACTTACTTCGCAATTTATGGTTTAATTCATCCTGGAGAACAGAGAAAACAGAAAGCGAGGACTTGTCATCTGGAATGAGCTGCTTTTCAACCCATCCTCCACATGCAAACTGATAAAAATTTGTGCATGGGTCAGCTCTCTCATCCATATTGTTCAAGAGTATTGCAGCTGAAAAAAAAAAAAAAAAAGAAAAGAAAAATGTAAGAGAATGATTTTGGTAAATAATAATGGTGAGAAAGTTATCTTAGACAAATGCTCAATCAGAAATGAGCATTTGTCTAAGTACTGATTAAAATAATATTATATCCAATGTAGAATGTCTGCGTAATTAGCCTAGTGGCTGTGCACTTCACAACCATATGCCTGAGGAAGGAGTGTTCTAGGTTCAATTCCCGTCGGTGACGTGAGGAGCTGAAGGATCTTCCTCAGCCATAGCCAAGTTAGCCGGTCTTGGGCACGGACATAACATAGGGTTTTTTCCCCAGTTTATCCTGGGGTTTTTTCATCCCGCAAAGCAGGCAAACCAGCCTCGAGAACTCAACACTACAGGACATAGGATACATCAGGGCATAGGGCTGACCACCTTATCCTGTGAACAGTTTGAGGTCTGATGATTAATAAATCCTCAACATCGCAAGGTAAAAGAGGGAAAAGGAAGATCAGATGAGATGTAGAACAGAGAATAGATGACAAAATAAAAATATGTTCATGAATAGGTGGTGTCTAAAACATTAAATGAACTTGACATTAATGAAATGGTAGGATTGGAAGATAACACTACATTAATAAATTTAGTTTAATTCTTTATCCAGAGTTCAAGTATCTTTATCCTGAAGATACTTCAAGTTTGCACCTGAAGTATCTTCAGGACTGAGGCAACTCATGGTGAAGGTGGACTAAGCTCTCATCACTTGTCTTAGTATCTCCCATAATGCAAAACACATCTCCTTGTGGACATGTATACTGCTATGCATTAAGTGAAGGGCCACTACCTAGACCGGTTTCGACCTTTATTGAGGTCTCGTCAGTGGGAGCCAGACCCAGAGGTGGCGATACTAAGCTGGATGTAATGGAGAAGTCATATTTACCTATATCTTCCCTCAATGCATAGCATTATACATGCCCACAAGGAGATGTGCTTTGCATTATGGGAGATACTAAGACAAGTGATGTGAGTTTAGTCCACCTTTACCATGAGTGGCCCAGTCCTGAAGATACTTCAGGTGCAAACTTTGTTTGCTTACGCTTGGATAAAGGATCAAACTAAATTTATTATAGTCTAATAAAGTGGAAAAAAAACTTCCAATAACACTACATGTTATTGGAAGATGTTTTAAGGAAATATGTATAGGAATTAATTAAAGCGCACATATTTTACAATATGTTGCCTTTTACCTGATCGTTTACTAAGAGTCTTAAAATTATAAAAGTCCCATAAGAATGAAAATAAAATAAGATTATTTTGACATGATGTAGCACCAAAAGAGAAACTTCTAATTACAGACCAGTCTGCATTTCTAGAATGGTTATGGTTTTTGAGAAGTCACAATCAAGATACAAGTTTGAATATAAATGGATATGAATACCTTATTTATTAAAATGCAATATATATTTGAGTATGTTATGATGCTACTCTGATCAGACCACATCTAGATAATTATGCTTAAATGCACCAAGTCCTTCAACATACAGCAACATCTCACCAAATATCCTGTTTTATCTACCTCACACCATATACAGTCATACCCCGAAGTTATGCGATAGGTGGTACCAACAAAAAGCATGTAAGTCGAATTTGCATAACTCGGAGTATAATTTTGCATGTAATTTATATATACAAACATACAAAATATTATTTAATTGGGACCAAAGGTTTACAAAAAAACACCTATTTTTTTAAGAAATATAATCATAATTGTAGTTTTTCGTACATAAAAAAAAAAAAGAAAGTTATTTCGATGTCAATGGTTTCATAAAATCTAATAGATTCGTCTGACGGCATAATGTCTTTTTCTTGTCATGCAAAATTTCTTCATAGCAAGCTAATGATTTTTTTATTCCTTACCTTTATTTTGAAAATTACTGACTTGTGGCTACAATTCGTTCCTTGTTAGAATCTACGTCCTCAAAAATCTGTAAACCTTTCTTTTATGATTGTTCTTACTGTGGATTCCTGTAGATCGAACTTCTTTACTAGCTCACCAATTTTCATTCCACCTTCAAAAGCCTTAATAATGTTGAGTTTTGTTTCCAAGGTCAATGTTTTTCTTTTCTTGCTAGCTGTAGAAGAATTGGACTTACTTCCTTTGGATGACATTATTATTGTTTATGTGATAAAATTTTTATCAAGAACATAACATTAAACAATCGCAAGGTTTGTAGACTATAAAAATTGTGTATGAATGGAGACCACGCGAAACATGTCAGTGCTTGTTCACAGCATGTGCAACAGTGCCGAATGCGGTTGGCGCCGGAAAGATACGACTAGTGGTGAGGTGTGAAGCGGGACAGGAATACGTACATATAAGAAACCGCGTAAGTCGGGGTATGACTGTACTCTCAAAACCTGACATTGGTGCCATTTCCATTCTGATGATTCTCACTCCATCCTGAGGGGATGCATCCAATCTGCTATCATAAACAGCATTCTTGCTACCTGCTTTTCTCTCTATCCTTCCAATATGTATAGTACTCTTTCACCTCTATTCCTCAGGAATCTTTAAACAGACCGAGTCTGTCAAAGCCCAAAAAAATTCATTCAATTTTATTCCTAATACTCCTGTCATTTGTACATAGAAATAGCAGTGTGTTACCAGTATTCCCATAACTGGCTTGCATTCAAAACTATCTTATTATGCTGCTTATACCAAAGCCCAGAATGGTTACAAGATAATTACTGACACATTTTTAAAACTGAATTCATAAAAGCTAAAAGTAGCAGGGTACAGCATTTTTCAGCAGGATACGAAGGGAAAGCATTGTGGTGGAGTACTCAGGGTGAGCGGAAGCAGCATGCAGAGCATGGGGTGCATGCGGACACCACTACGAAGGGGGCGCCGGGGCACGGGTCATAAGTTCATTTTTAAAATAAATTTTTATCATAAAAACAAAAACTTCTTAGAATGATCAATATTAAAATAAATAAGGCCAGATACACCAAATAAAAATTGTTAAAAAATTGTATATTGCCGGCTGTTTACAATTTTGCAGTGAGAGAAGGCTAAATGCTTGCCTCCAGAATCTAAAGTGAAATGGTGAACAGTTTTCATGTGCAACCAGTCATATGGTACTGTAAAAACTCGAGTGTAACTTAAATATTCCAAAGTACATTACATTCAATTGTTTACTTAGGTTAAGTCCCATGTGAATACTGTAAAAATAAACTTTGTTTGTCTCTGTATAGTTTGTTTTAGATGTTATTGTAAATAACACTCTGGAAGTTAACTGTATATACTGCTTTAATAAGAATATGTTAGAGTGTTAAAAACAAAGGCAATGTTTATATCGCCGAAGCTGCATGTAATAGATCTACATGGTGGCATTAGAAAGATTGTTATTAAAATTTGTTTGTATGAGAAAGGCTTGCAGGCTCTAAGTGTAAACAGCTGCTAAGTCAGTCAGAAAGGCTCAAACACCTTTCCGATGGCCGGCAACTTACAATTAAAAGAAAGCGGAGGAGAAAAAAAGGCATGCCGGACTTGGAACTTAAGATGAAAGAATCATACTGAGTCTGTGGGAGGTTGCCAAACTTCATGCAAGGTCTCAGAGGAGGTATAATAAAAAGGGACTGAAGCAAACAGAAGGGGCTGCACAGATCCAGAGATTGCTGCAGAAGTAGAGGGGGGCCCGGTTCCAGAGATGTCCACAGAGAGACAGGAGAGGCTGCCCAGTTTCAGACGCTGTCAAAGAGGAGGCAGCTCAGTTCCAGACATTGCTAAAGCTGCCCGGTCCCAGATGTTGCCGAAGAGAGACAGAGCTGCTCGCTTCCAGACACCGTCAGAGAGCATCCCAGATCCAGACGTTGGTTGAGAGAGGAGTTTTCCGCTTCCAGAAAGGAACTTCTCGGTTCGAGACATCGCTAGAGAGAAATGACTTCTTGGCCACAGACAGGGCTTTTAAATTGCCGAAAGGAGAAGTCCCAAATGCCATACAAGAGAAACGTTTCCAATCCAGAGGGCTCCTGATTGACAGTTGACAACAGTTTCATTTTTCTTGGAGGCGGCATTTTCAGTTTCTTAGAGGCAGCAATTCAAGCTACTTGAGATGGCAGTAGTCCAGGTGAGGCAAATTTCCCGAAGTACCTTCGATCATAAGTTTTTCTTTTCGCTGTGGGAGAATAACATTTTCCCAGAACTGTACAAGTCCCACTACATTCCCAATTGATATAGCCGAAGCCAAAATTCCAGGTGAAGATCTGAGATGAGAGAATTGCCACAGAACTTTTAGTAAAAGACTTTTGACTAATTGTAAGATACAGAGCCTTTGTAAGTTCAAAATTTTATATAATTCCTCTTATAATTGTATTAGAAAGACTTTTAAGATATATGTTTAATGTTTAATAAGGTTAAGAAGTGTCCTTAAGAGAATCAATTGGCATGTTAGAAGTTGATATCAAATTTGTAAAGAAAACTTAACAGAGAGATTTAGGTAACCTCTTTACGAGTAAGCTTGGAGTTTAATAAGTAAAATTTGTAAACTGAGAGTTGATAACGTTTTGTGTTAAAGACAGTTTTTTAAAGTTGAAGAAAAAAGGTTCTAAATTTTGCTAAAGAGTTTTTATAGAAGGATAGAGAAAGCAATCTCCCTAATGTTTAAATTCGTGTACATTTCATAGTAATGTAAATAAATGTTATTTGACTTTCTTGTAAACATAGCACGTAATAATATAAACAAGAGAGATTCTGATAGAGAGAAAGTGCGCACAGCTTCATTAGAATAACGGAAAATAAAGTATAAAGTAAAGAAAAAAGACATCACAAATAATTAATAGAAATTACAAGTATACAAAGTTAAAATAATAATAAAATTTTACAATGTCGCAGTAATAGCAGGATAGCAACACTAGATTTATAACAGTACACATCTCAATAGGCTACTGACAGTAGTGCAGTGCAGACTATTGTTTTGTCTCTGTGTCATGTTGTGTAATAATTTCTTGTGGGTATAAAATAGAAATTGAATCAAAAATTTAAAAAAAGTTATCTGTTGCACAAAATCGTAAGCATCATGCTGCGAAAGAAACAGATATTAAGAAACAAACTGGGGCTCTTAATAAATTTGTTAAAATATTAAAATATTCTGATGCAGATTGTAACCAACTCGATACATCAGAAATCAGAGTTGACAAACCCGTGCACATCATCCAGTTTGAATGAAAGTATTATTACAACTGTTGAACCAGATAACAAGATGCAGGATTTACGTGAAAAACAGTTAGGAGAAGATTTAGTTGTAGTTCACCACGAAACTAACACATTGTTAGTCTCTGTAAATTTAGAAGATCCAGGTGAATGGGGAAATATTGATGAAAAATTACAAGTGGTTTTAATTGAAATGGGGCCTGTTCAAAAGAAAAATATAATATATCCCAGAGATACATATGGTCGTAAATTTGGTGAAACGTATTATAATAGAAAAATGGAAAACGGGGACCTCGTGCCAAGAACATGGCTCATTTATTCCGAAACTTTGAATTCTGTTTTTTGCTTTTGTTGTAAACTTTTTGCACCTATTGAATCAAGTAGTCTTGTAGAAGGTTATAACGATTGGAGAAATGTAAGTACAACATTGCATAGACATGAGACTAGTTTAGCTCACATGAAAAATTTCTTAAAATGGAAGGAACTTGATAAAAATTTAAAAAACAAAACTACTATTGATTGCCAGACTCAAAGCATGTAAGAAATGGAAAAGAAACATTGGACGAGTGTTTTAAACCGCTTGATTGAAATTATAAAATTCCTAGTCAAAATTTAGCTTTTCGCAGATCATCTGATAAATTATATGAAAGGAATAACAGCAATTTTTTTTAAATTACTCGAACTGTTTGTGAAGTTTGATCCCGTTATGGAAAATCATGTTGAAAGGGCCCTACAACAAAACAATAGAGTACACTATTTGAGTAAAGACAGTCAAAATGAAATATTGGAAACTTTTAAGTAACAATCAGGGATACAATTTTATTATCAATTCGAAAATCTAAATATTATTCCATAATTTTAGAGTGCACACTTGATACAAGTAAAACAGAACAAATGACCATTATTATTTGCTTTGTTTCCTGTGACAATGGAAATGTTAAAATCAAGGAAAATGTTTTAGGTTTTGCAGATATATCAGATTCCACGGTACGTGGTTTAAGTGCAACAATAATAGAACAACTGGAAAAATGGAATATTCCCATTGAAGACATGCGAGGGCAAGGGTATGACAATGGGACAAATAAGGAAAAAATATGGGCTCCAAAATTTGCTTTTGAACAAAAATCCTCGAGCGTTTTACGTGCCATGTGCTGCTTATACTCTAAATTTAATCATTAATGTTGCAACCAAAGTGAATGGAGATACAATTAGTTTCTTTGCACTTATTCAGGAAATATACAATTTCTTTCCATTCTCTCACAAACGTTGGGCAATCCTTTTAAAGTTCGTAAAAATTTTAATATTGAAACAGCCATCAGAAACGCGATGGGAAAGTAAAATTAATGCAATAATCCACCCTCTACGATATCAGATTTTAACTACAGCAGTATAAATTGGGGAGAGGAAGATGCATGTAGCAATAAGGGAATGGAATTTCTAGAATTCTTGAGGGACAAATGTCTTAGGCAACATGTAATAGAAGGAACAAGAGGTTCAAGTGTTTTGGATTTGGTCACAGTATCAGAACACATTGACAACTCCTATAGGTAGAGATGACCTTGATAATGCTTCTGACTGGTATCTCCACTTGGGTCTGGCTCCCGCTGAAGAGACCTCAATAAAGATCGAAACTAGTCTGGGTAGTCGCCCTTCCCTTAATGCATAACATTAGACATATCCGCAAGGAGATGTGTTTTGCATTATGGGAGATACTGAGATAGGATTGTTGGCAGCTTGCTCCACCTTTGCAAGGAGTCGTCCTGGTGTTGTACCACCTTACTCCAGTCCTGAAGATACTTTCAGGTGCAAACTTTGTTTCCTCACGCTTGGATAAAGGATTAAATTAAATTTATTATAGTATCAGAAAGGGTTGATAATAACTGCGATGACATCTCTCCCACCAGTTGGAAAGAGTGACCATATGGTTTTGAGTTGGAAGATGAATAGACATGCAATAGTATCAAAGAGACAGGGAACGTATGTGGAATTATAAGGCAGGTGATTATAATAGTCTTAGATATCAATTTGGGGAAGTTTCATGGAGGGAGAAATGGGAAAGCTGGGATATCATTAGTGCTTAGAAAATTGTGAAGGAATATTTGTTAGAAGCAATAGTAAGCTATATTCCACAAGTGAAGAAGAGGACACAATTTGAAGTAAAGTGGATGACAAACAATATGAAACAGGAACTGCATGTGAAGAAGAGGCTAGCTATGGAAGAGATATAAGGAAACAGGTGAAGTGCAGATGCACGAGGAATATAAGACACAGGCCAGGACAGTGACTAGTATGGTAAGGAAGGTAAAACTGGAATATGAGAAGAAATTGGATCTAAGATCCAAAGAAAATCCTAGGGAATTTTTAGTTATGTGGCCAGTACAAGGAGAAATGATTGTGGAAGAATGACATTGTGGGATAAAAATGGGAATAGAGTGACTGATCAAAAGGACATAGTGGAATTGTTCAATGAACACTTTATTTGAGTATTTTATCCTGGAGGAATAAATTTTAATACTAGAGGGATAGGGGAGGTTCGAGGTTTAGAGGTGCAGGAAGAGAATGTGTTCCAAATACTGAGTGCTCTGGATATTAGTAAAGCTGTGGGACTGGATGGTATTTCACCACGAGTTTTGAGAGAATGTGCTAAAGAATGCTCCTGACAGCTCCTTTGACCTGCCTTTTCAATGAAAGGCGCCCAGGGAATGGAGGGAAGGTAAGATAGTGCCATTGCATAAGGGCGTTAGCAGACCGGAAGTGTCCAGGGACGAATGCTGGTCTTGAAATTTACGTTTGCTCTTGTTTTCATTCAGGGAGTGAGAGGTGTGGTTGAAGTCTGATTAGCAGAATAATAGATTACTGACCATTTAAAATTATATATTTAGAAATTTATGTACATGTAATCATACAAATACAACATTTATTTTACAAATGATATTTTATCTTTTTCAATTTAGCTCACCTACTTGAATACAAATTCAATCCTATGGTTCTTCTTTATGAACTGTCAATAAAATCATCATAAAAAGTTGATTGCAAATTATTTTTCCCAAGCAACTCACAAACTTGTAAAAGCTAGCTGAAGCTCACTTGCTAGAGCTATTTTCACTGTGTATGGCCTGTGTTTAAGAAGGTAGCAGAAATGGCTATGCACTCGCATGAAATCACAGTGCTGCAGCTAGGACCTGGAAACTCGTACAATCGAGCATACCAAGGTAGCTTTGACTAGATGAGCAAGCATTGGCCTTCGACACACAACACAAAGCTTAATTATTGCTGCACAAGCTTAAGACATCTTCTGTCTACAAAAATAAAAACCTAAATGGAATGCTTATAAGTGCATGCATTTATTAACAAATAAATACTACTTCTTTCACAATTAATGGGCTTGCGCAGCAACGAAAACAAGCATGGAGAATTCGCCACTGGAAGTGTCTAATTATAGGCCAGTTTGTGTGTCATCAGTAATTGTTAAGATCTTGGAGAAATTAATAAGATAATGTATACAGTATTTGACAGATGAGGGTAATGTTATCTGTGAGAGTCAACATGGATTAGTGAAGGGGCACTCTTGTTTTAGCAATATGCTAGCCTTTTATGATAAAGTTACAAGAGAAGTAGATGAGGGAAAGGCATATACTGCCATTTTCTTGGATTTAGAAAAGGCATTTGACTGGGTGCCACATGATAAGCTGATATTTAAGTTGCAGCACGTGGGTTTGGATGTCAGGTTGGTCAACTGGATTCAGGATTGGCTGTCCAATAGGTATTAGAGAGTTGTATATGGTGGGGCAGTTTCAAGGAGGCAGAGGGTTATAAGTGGGGTCCCATAGGGCTCAGTACTGGGGCCTATATTGTTTATCCTTTATATCAATGGCATTGTCAGTGGATTGCAGGGGGATATTCAGTTTTTTGTAGATGATGTGAAGCTGGGAACGGTTATTAGTAATAGTGCAGATGTGGTAACCCTGCAAGAGGATTTGAATAAGCTAGACAGAAGGGCAAATGAATGGGAGTTTCGGTTCAATGCAGCAAAACATAAGGTCATGAGGTTTGGGACATATCGATGAGATGCAACATACTCTATTGTAGAAGCTATACTGGAGGAAGTAGGGGAGATAAGAGATCTAGTGTTGATGATTGATAGAAACCTGAAATTCAGGGGCCATATTGCAAAGGTGGTGAGAAGGATGCTGACCTGCAGAGATAAAAGAGTTATCATCCCGTTGTGTAAGACCCTGATCAGACCACACTTGGACTATTGTTCTCGGATTTGGTCCGCAGGATTTGAAGGGGATAAATTAACTGTGGAAAGGGTACAAAGGCTGATAACAAAAATGGTTTCAGGACTGTACAATGTTAGTTATGAGGATTGGCTGAGGAAATGTGGACTGCAGAGTTTGGTAGGTAGAAGAAGGAGAGGTGATATGATTGAGACTTTTAAACCGTTGAGAGGTGGTTACAGGGTTGACACCGGGAAGTTCTTTCGCTTAGTTGAACAGCGGGAAGGAGTGATGACAAGGGGACATCCCTGGAAGTTATGAAAGGAAACTGTGAGCAAGAGGGTAAGGAGTGGTTTCTTTGCATGGAGGGTGGTTGAACAATGGATTGCATCACCTGATAGAGTGGTGAGAGCAAGAACGGTCAATGAGTTTAAGGAGTGGTATGATAGACTTTGTGTTTCCTAGGAGGGACCTCCTGTGATGAGTTTTTTGACTCCATGGAGGCCTGAATAATAATAATAATAAAAGCAGGAAACTTGTATCCTCCAAATTGCAGCCATGCCTTCTGGTCTCTAGCTAAAGCTATTGACCATAACGTCTATCCAACACTGTTCTCATCATTATTACATCTGGATGGTTCTATTTCATCATCACCTACAAAAAAAGCCAATGCTCTGACTTCATGCCTCTTCTAATTCTTGCACAACTGATCTTGATAAATGTCCCCAACCATTTCAAACACTCACCAACTAGTGCCCTGAAGTGCCACCTTTTGTCAGAATGAGATCAGAAAAATCTTTCCGAATTGGATACCAAAACGTTTCCTCGGCCTGACAGCATTCTCTCACAATTGCTCCGATATTTTGCTAATATTGATCTTGCAATCTGGAAAATAGCATGCATACAGACACCGTTCCTAAGAAGAGTGACAAATCCTTCAAGCTACTGTTCAAATTCTCTCACCTCAATTCTCTTAAAAGTCAAGGAAAGATCATCAAAACTTAACTATTATGCTATCTTGAACACTCTCGGCTAATAAATGACTGCCAGTATGGATTCCATTACCATTTATCAACAAGAGATTTGCTCAATTATGTCATCCATCTCTGAATAAATCATCATCATCATCATCAATTTCCTAATATGTAGTCTCAAATGGTGTTCAAGTTACTGTGACAGCACTACATGATTAAGTTTACATGGATTAGTGAAGGGGCACTCTTATTTTAGCAATATGCTAGCCTTTTATGATAAAGTTACAAGAGAAGTAGATGAGGGAAAGGCATATACTGCCATTTTCTTGGATTTAGAAAAGGCATTTGACTGGGTGCCACATGATAAGCTGATATTTAAGTTGCAGCACGTGGGTTTGGATGTCAGGATAATCTCCTATCAAAAATTTTTCTCCAAATCAATCTAATACTTGTGAGAACTCCAATATTGTCATATCTAACATTTCATACTTCTAAGGCACTTCTGACTGAATCAATCCACCTAGACCTTGGTCTTCCTCTGGGTCTCTTTCCTACCATCTTGGCACCAAGCACCTGTTTTGATAACCTTTCTTCAACCATTCTTAGATCTCTAGGCAAATACCACATAAAAATTTCACAAATCTCAAGTCATGGGCATTGATATCTCCAAGGCTTTTGACCAGGTCTGAACATAAAGGTCTATTAAGCAAGCTTATGTGATGGTGAACAGTTCCTTATCTTCCAACTATACAACTGATGCTGGATCCCACAATGCTCTGTTCTTTTGCCCACACTTTTCCTTGTATATAATAGCCAGCTTCAAATGAGATTTGAAAGCAGTGCAGATATTATATTTCTTAAAAGTTTAAGGAAATAAACTTTAAGAAACTTAAAGGAATAAATTTTAAGAAATATCATCTCTGCACTGCTATCAAGCCTCTTTTGAAGCTGGCTTCCCTTCTCCATTCTCCTAAGTATCCACTTCCTCCCCTCTCTGTTCCAGGTTCCTTATTCTTGAAGCTTATCATATTATGGTCAGACTGGAAGATCTGCTAACATCCACCAAGATGAACACAAAATATACATCTGTTGCCACAACTAGAATCAGATGCAATAAAACTATCCTGCTCCATCAGTAAATATAAATTTGTATGACTCTTTTCTGGTTGTATTAAACTTCCCAAGATTTGGGAAACTTTAATTCTTAGCCCTCCCACCCAACATTTCAGACTAGTCAACAGCACCCACACATGATATCCCTCATAAGACTTTAGTCTTTATTATTCTTATTATCAACAGACCTCCATGGAGTCAAGAGACTCATCATGGATGGTCCCACTCTCACATGCACAACTCATCATACCCTCGACTTAAATGCATTCACTGTCCCTGTGCACTCAACACACTCTCAGGTTTTCATTCACTCACCACTCTCCATGCAGAAAATCTACTCCTCACTCCCTTGATCACACCACCTTATACAGCTTCCAGAGATTGCCTCTCATCCCCCCCCCCAACTCCTGTTTCCAGATATCATTATCAAATTCCTGCCATGTACCCTCAAGGGGTGTACAGGATATGACAGTACTACATGAAAAATTTACATCATTACTAACTTCCTATCTACAATTTTCCTCCAAATCAGTCTGTTACTTGTCAAGACTCCAACATTATCAGATCTTATATTTCTATCGTCTAATGCACTTTGTACCGTATCAATCCACCTATATCTTGGTCTTCCTCTGGGTCGTTTTCCTGCCAACCTGGCAGAGAACACTTGTTTTACTAATCTTTCCTCTCCCATTCTATTTAAGTGACCATACCACCTGAGATTAGCTCTGCTAATGCATTCCTGGATGCTGACAATGTCAAGTAAAAAAAAAATGATGGTACTATTTCCAGATATTCTATGAAAAATCTCATCAACACTAATCTGGTAATTACCCTTTACCAACTTATGTGTCTTCATCATATCTCCCCTCTTCCTTCTATCCACTGGACTCTGTAATTTGTAATCTCTCAATCTGTCCTTATTTTGAAAACCAGGGGACCAAATCCATATGAAGCTTGATCAAAACCTTGTTCAATGGAATCAAAACACGTCAATGTTCTCTGTATCATTTCCATAATCCACTGTGTTGTCCTCACAATTTTAGCAAAATGTCCATGAAAAGTTTAAATTCCTATTCACCACAGTCCCCAAATCTTTCATCTCCTCCACGTTGTCTAAAATACTACACTCAACAATCCTATACTCTGCATCCCATCTTTGCTTTCCAAATTTTAAAACCTTACACTTCACAACATTAAACTGACATCCTAAACACTCCCCCCCATTCAGTCTATTTAGGTCCTCTTGCAAAGCAACAACATCTGCTTTACTTCTCATAACTCTCCCCAACTTTGCATCATATGCAAACAACTGTATAGCACCATTTAAGCCCCTTCCAATGTTATTTACATACAAACATTAAACAACAGAGGCCCCAAAACAGACCCCTATGATAGGCCACTAGTGTCTTTCCTCTTCTGGGATATCACCCCCTCATACACAACCTGTTGATATTTATCAAATAGCCAATCTCCAATTCAACACACTAATCTATCCAATCCATCTGTTCCAATGTTGAAAGTTTATTTTTCACTTGGTTAGAATATAATAAATTTAGTTTAATCCTTTATCCATGTGTGAGCAAACAAAGTTTGCACCTGAAAGTATTTTCAGGACTGGAGTAAGGTGGTACAAAACCAGGGCGACTCCTTGCAAAGGTGGAGAACACTACCAACACTCCTATCTCAGTATCTCCCATAATGCAAAACACATCTCCTTGCGGATATGTCTAATGTTATGCATTAAGAGAAGAGCCACTACCCAGACTAGTTTCGACCTTTATTGAGGTCTCTTCAGTGGGAGCCAGGCCCAAGTGGAGATACCAGTCAGAAGCATTAGCAAGGTCATCTCTACCTATAGGAGTTGCCAATTGGTGTGCCACCTTTTTAATAAATTACTCTGGATTTAGAGGAAGATGTTGAAAGTTTATTTTTCACTTGGTTAGAATATAATAAATTTAGTTTAATCCTTTATCCAAGTGTGAGCAAAATTGTACCACCTTACCCCAGTCCTGAAGATACTTTCAGGCGCAAACTTTGTTTGCTCACACTTGGATAAAGGATTAAACTAAATTATATTCTAACCAAGTGAAAAATAAACTTTCAACATCTTCCTCTAAATCCAGAGTAATTTATTAAAAAGGTGGCACACCAATTGGCAACTCCTATAGGTAGAGATGACCTTGCTAATGCTTCTGACTGGTATCTCCACTTGTCTCCACTTGGGCTTGGCTCCCACTGAAGAGACCTCAATAAAGATCAAAACTAGCCTGGATAGTGGCCCTTCCCTTAATGCATAACATTAGACATATCCGCAAGGAGATGTGTTTTGCATTATGGGAGATACTGAGATAGGAGTGTTGGCAGCTTGCTCCACCTTTGAAAGGAGTCGCCCTGGTGTTGTACCACCTTACCCCAGTCCTGAAGATACTTTCAGGCGCAAACTTTGTTTGCTCACACTTGGATAAAGGATTAAACTAAATTTATAACATCTGTTCCGATTTAACTACTAATTTGTCATGTGACAATCTATCAAAAGCCTTTGCAAAATCTAAATATTCTATTGTATATGCATCCCCCCCCCTTGTCCAATGTATTCGTCACCTTGTTATAATAAGTAAGCTGACTACTAAAACACGATCTTCCTTTAGTAAACCCATGCTGTCCATTAAAGCGAATTCTACTACACTCCATCCAGTTCTGAATCCTTGTCCTGCCTAGCTTCTCCGACACCCTGACCACAACTCCAGACAAGCAGACTGGCCTATAATTCGAAGCCTTAGTCTTATCACCTCCTTTATGAAGCAGAACAATTTTGCCATCTTTCCATTCCTTTTAGACGTGGGCTAATCTACGACTCATGATAAAAATGTATGTTAAAGCAGTTATTAACTCCCTGAAACATTCCCTGAGGACACACAGTGATATACTATCAACTCCTATGGCCTTGTTGACATCAAGTTTACTCAGTTCCTCATATACCTCCTGCTCACTCACCATCAGATGTTTCTCCCCCTCATTCCCACCGCTCTCAAGTTCTGCATTATATAGAATACTTTAATGAACTGCTCATTAAACACCTCTACTATATCCTCATATCCTCCTCAGCCTTTATTAGTCTCCCATTATTGCAGACCAACATGATCCTTCCATAATCATTCTTTCTTCTACTGGCCACATCAAAAAAACTTCCTAGAGGTTGTGGAGGAGACTCACCACAAACAGCGACCCTACTTAAGTGGGAAAAGCTGCAGAAGAAGAAGATCTTGTGCCACCTCCACAATGCATGCTTACCCATTTCATTCATCCATTTTACACCTACCTTATTTAATCTCCTGACTTTTAGAATGCATTCAGTCATTGCCTCTGCCAGAAAATTCCTGAGTATAGACAAAGCAGCATTGATTTCCTTCCCATGCAACTCTTTATGCCATGATATTGCTGCAAGTTGAGTTTGCCTCCTGAGTTTGCAATAATCACCTGCTTTATAGGTCTACATATAACTCTTTGTCACAAAAGTCCTGATATAGCTGGCAACCACCCAAGTAATCACAATCACTTCATGGTCACTTTCACCAACTGGAGGAAGATGTGACACTTCATTTACAGTATCTTCTAATGAGATAATCAAATCTAAGACCCTCAATCAATGTTTGGCTCTGTTACATACTGCTTAAGGTAGTAATCCCTTAAAAATTCAAGAAATTCATTTTCTTTGGTTACTGATGCCATCTTTTCATTCCAGTCTATATTACCATAAATGAAATCATCCATAATGATCACCCTTTTCCTATTAGCCAGACCAATTCACAAAAACATTTCCTTCTCACTGCCTTCCACATTACCAGGTCTATAGCAACATCCTACTAAACATTTCATCCTGTCCATCATCACTTCACACTATACTGCTTCAAAACCACTGTCAGTATTTGCTCCTTGCATCTCCACCCTAGATGGGCACAACTCCTCTGCCATCATCAGTAACACTTCTCCTTCCTTTTTGTTTTGTCTGTCTTTGCAAAAGGCTACATATCCCTCCATCTCTAATTCTGTCAGAATGTCATCCTCTCTTGTTGTAAAGATTATCTAGAAAATTACCACTATAATGTGAAAAACCCTGATAAGTATGAGGTGATAGGTCCCTCATAAGTTCCTTTATAAGCCACTAATCAGGGCACATGTGGATTTCTATGCATAGATCCGGTCACCTGATTATATGGATGATAAGGAGTGTGCAGAGACAAATTAACTAAGACTTCTCAGGACTCCACAAAGTTGAGTATGCGGAAAGATTAAGAAAATGTTTTTTGCTGAAGAATAAGGAAGGTGTTATATACTATTTCCTTGTGGTCTGTGGTCTGTGTGACTATGTGACTGCCTTATTGTTATATCTCTAACTGTCCTTACTTCAACTTTACAGTTAACATTAATTTTTTTGTATCACTTAATATCAGATATTCCTTTTGCCGACAAATTTGTATTGATTAAAGACTGCGCCAGCCGGCAACTAAACTCTGATATAATATCCAAGAGTACTTAAAGAAAATGTAGGGATCATGAGGCATGCAGTCATGGTCCCGATTCTTATATCACTATTGGCTTACCCCTTAATGCACGGTACGTAAGTTTTCAAACGGTAGCTCAATCCGCAGAAAGCATGACAAACTCATTTGATTGTATATAAAGAAACACATTTATTATGGCACAAAGGCAAGTATACATGTTAATCAAATCCTTAATCTTAAAAGAGTCTGGGTTCCCTTTACTTAATTAATCACATCCAAAACTTCTATATTATAGTCTTACTTGACATAAATTTCTCACTTTTATACGTACATATATTCTCAGACTCTTATAACTAAGTTACCTAATATTATCACACATGTAATATTGCATAGATTATTATTATTATTATTATTAAACAAGACCTCATGGAGTCAAAGACTCATCTAGGAGGTCCTTTTATCTCACACACATCTCATCATACCGGGCCTTAAACACATTCAAACTCCTTGCAGACACCACACTCTCAGGCAAGGCATTCCAATCATTCACAACTCTGCACGAAAAAAACCTGCCTCTCACTCCCCTACTCACACCCTCTTTATACAGTTTCCAGGCATGACCTCTGGTTCTCCCCTGATCTCCCACTATTCTCTGTAGAACTTCTCCACCATTGATCCTATAACAACCCCTTACCAACTTGTAGGTCTCTATCATATCTCCCCTCTTCCTTCTCTCCACTAGACTCTGCAAATTACATCTTTTCAATCTTTCCTCATACTCGACATTCCAGAGGTCAGAAAATACCTTAGTCAGTCGCCTTTGGACCCTTTCCAACATCTCTTCATCCTTCTGAAAACCAGGTGACCAAATCTAGGCACAATAGTCCATGTGTGGCCTAATCAAAGCCTTATACAATGGAACAAGAATCTCCCTACTTCTACACGTCAGTGTCTTCCTCATCATTCCCAGAAGTCTTTGTGTTGCCTTCACAATTTTGGCGATGTGTCCCCTAAATTTTAGATCCTTATCCATTATCACTCCCAGATCTCTTATTTCCACTACTTCCAACAATATATTCTCACCAAGCATAAATTCTGCATCCCATCTTTGTTTTCCAAATTTTAAAACCTTACATTTTGTAACATTGAACTCACATCCCCATTTGCTTGCCCAATCACTCAATTTATTCAAGTCTTCTTGCAAGACCACAACATCTTCACTACTCTTTATGGTTCGTCCCAACTTTGCATCATCTGCAAACAACTGAATATCTCCATCCAAATCTTTGCCAATATCATTAATATACAAGTTAAATAGTAATGGCCCTAAAACAGATCCCTGAGGCACTCCACTAGTGACTTTCCTTTTCCTGGATATTGCATCCCCATACACAACTTGTTGATACCTATCAGATAGCCAGTCTCCAATCCAATGAACTAATCTAATATCCAACCCCATCTACTCTAGTTTGACTGTCAACTTATCATGAGGTACTCTATCAAAAGCTTTTGCAAAATCCAAATATATTACTGTGTATCCTTCTCCTCTGTCCAAGGAAGCAGTCACTTTATTGTAATAAGTAAGTAGATTACTAAAACACGACCTCCCTTTAGCAAATCCATGCTGTCCATCAAAGATTATACCATTGTTGTCAACCCAACTCTGGATCCTAGTTCTCACAAGCTTCTCCAACAACTTAACCACAACACCTGACACACAGATAGGCCTATAGTTTGATGCTTGAGTTCGATCACCTCCTTTATGAAGTGGCACAATCTTGCCCTCCTTCCACTCTTTAGGGATTTGACCAAGTGCAAGACTCGTATTAAAAAAATATGTCAAGGCAGGTGTCAACTCTCTGGCACATTCCTTCAGAATATGCGGTGATATATTATCATGTCCCACAGCCTTATTTACATCTAGTTTACTCAACTCCCCAAACACCTCTTCCTCACTTACAGTCAGTCTCTCCTCCCCATCATCAACTGCTCTTAATCTCTCCATGAAGTCACATTCACAAGATTGAAAGATCTTTATGAACTGTTCATTAAGTATCTCCACCACACATTCTGCAACAGCTGTCTTTATACCATTTCCTCCAATCAATGTCATCCTTCCATAATCATTCTTTCTTTTGCTGGCTACATATCGAAAGAACTCCCTAGGATTCTTTTTAGCTTCATTAGCTAACTGCTGTTCATACCTCTCTTTAGCTACTCTCACCAACCAAGTCACTCTCCTTGCCTGGTCTTTGTAGAACTCATGAAATTGGTTACTTCCACTTCTCTTATGCTGCCTCCACAATGCCCTTTTTCTCTGTATTGCATGCTTAATCTCTTTATTCATCCATCTCACACCTAACTTATTTAACCTTCTCACCCGTGGTATACATTTAGACATTGCATCCACTAAATATTTTTTGAAAATCCCCCAAGCTGCATTGATCTCTTTTCCAGCTAACTCCTCATTCCATGCTACACCTGCAAGCTGTCTCCTGAGCTCTTCATAATCACCCCCCTTGTAGTTCCACATATACCCTTTTTTCACTCGGGTCCTTGCACTGCTGGCAACCACCCAAGTAATCACCTCATGGTCACTTTCACCAATTGGTGGATGATTTGATACCTCATTGATAATTACATCCTCCGATGAGATGACCAAATCCAAGACCCTTAATCCTCTTGTGCCCTCTGTTACATACTGTCTGAGGTAGTTATCCCTCAAAAACTCAAGAAACTCATTTTCTTTACTTCCAGTTGCTATCTCTTCATTCCAGTCTATATTGCCATAATTAAAATCACCCATAATGATCACCCTTGTCTTATTTGCTTGGCTTATTTGACTATACATTTCACTATCACCACCATCCACATTACCAGGTCTATAACAACATCCCACCAAGTATTTGATTCTATTCACCTCTATCTCACACCATACTGCCTCAAAACCACTGGCCCCATTTCCCTCTTGCATCTCTACCTTGTATGGACATAACTCTTTCTCTATCATCAATAGCACTCCCCCTTCCTTTTTACCCCTTCTATCCTCACGAAACACATCATACCTTTCCATCTCTATTCCTGTCAGGATGTCATCCTCATCTAACCATGTCTCACTTATTCCGACAATCTCTGGGTGCACAGACGCAATTAGTGCAACCATTTCATCCGCCTTGTTTCTTATACTTCTAGCATTGGTATACAAACACAACAACTCATTTCTGGATCTACAGCTAGTTCCACTGATACCACTCACTCGATGTGATCTCTCCATGCTGGACTGGGGCCATTTCCCTTTCTGCTTCTTCATTTTAGAACCCTTTGCAATTCTATCTGTTTCCTTTTGATCCCTGATCATCCCATTACTTTCCTGCCTACACATTCTCTCACCTCCTCTTGGAGCATCCACCTTTCTCACACTGTGTATCCCTGTCCACCCTGAGCCTCGCCGTTTCCCTGCTCCTCTTGCACACCCATTCTCTCATTTTCTATACTCATACCACTCACTTCCGCATTCATTTCCACTCCTCCAATCTCTCCTGTCTTACTCTCCTGCTCTTCCACATCACTCCCCTCTCGATCTGATTCATTCTCTCTATTCACTTCTCTACCTTCCAGCAGCAGTCTCTCCAAGCGACTCACACCATAACCACTCAAATGCAGTCCATCGCTCCCATACAGCTCACTTCGTCCCTCAAACTCATTCCACACATTAACAAACTGTACTCCCATCTCCTCACACATTTCAGCCAGAATATCATTCATAATCCTTGCTATCCACCTCATTTCACCACAATCATACCTAGGCAACACACTGACCACCCTTCCTGTCACACTATTCTCTTTTATCTTTCCAAGCAGTCTCCTGACATTCATTTTGACATGCTCTTTGTTCTCTCTCAAGATACACAAGACTACTCAATAATTCTGACATGAACTTCTCTAGGGTAATACTTCTTATTCTTACTTATTCCTCCCTCCAAAATTTTAGCTAACATTTAATTACGTTCTGACCATATAACATTACTGTTCCAAAATTACACAAACAGTTCGGACCTCGGCCTCCTGTTCGCCTGGAGCCTAATATGCCTTCTTCTCAACCACAGAAAAAAGTGTCCAAATCACAGACTGTTCTTATAGCACTACACGGAAATAGCATGTTTCCTCAACTTCTGCTTCCTTACTCCATGGTTACTTTAATCCAACATTTAACATAAGAAAATCTCCCACTTACCGTTCTTGCCTTGAAGTGGATATTCTGGTCTGCTTACGGTATCTTTACTGATGGCGGCCTTGCTATTCCTTTGTTTCCATAGGAACCGAAAACACTCATACACAGACTTGAACACTGACATTGATCTCATCATTGGCTCTTTCTTCTTATGGATCTGAATACATTGTAGTTGCAGCCTTGGCCCACGTAGCATACATAGCAAGGGGGAATTCTTGCTACACATGGCGGCAAGCTCTACACAGCTCTCCGACAGGAAACTAGGTGCCGATGAAACCCGGAGACAAGAGAGCGATTCAAATCCCCGCCGAAACCTTTATGCCTCAAAACAGCTCCCTCACTCGGCAGTGTCATCACGCATACAGCGACTGCCGATTGGATGCCGTGGTCACGGACTGTTTTTACATGGCTTAAAACATGCATATAATGTTTATGCATGTTATATATGTATAAACATGCTTATACATATTTACTTGGCAATTTACACATGATTTTATATTCTAATTCATTTACAACTATTCTCTATTAAACTCATGGGCTATTTTAACATTGTTCAGAGCTTACCCACTTGGATATTTACATGTTCTTGGGACATTAGTCGGTACATTTCCCATCCGGAAGCATAAGCATGTCCCTATCCACTCCTTCTGAGATAACTTAATGTTGGGTGGGAAAAAAAATGACTCATCATTTTTTTCCGACACAACAAAGGGGTAATATGGTTGATACGTTTAAGTTGGTGAGAGGAACCTATTAGATAGATAAATGGGAATTATTGCACTAGGTAATTGGTAATGGCAGAATAAGAAGTCAGTAACCCCCTGAAAACTGTATAAAGGTCATCAAGGATTATATTGAGGAAGAGAGCAGAAAGGAGAGTTTTTTTTTGTTTTTTTTCAGACCGGTTGTGAAGGAGTGGAATACATTGCCAGAGTACTCCAATGTTTTCAAGGTAAGGTACAAAATAGTTATTGCGATCTGTGAGTGCTCTAAAAGACATTACTAAGGAGTCTTCATGGAATTTTTTAGCAGATATGAAAAAAAAATTCTTGCCTCATATCTTAGCAAAGCCATTAACTGCAGTCATTACCTTGCTCACAGTTTTCAGTTATAGATTTTCTCCAATGAAATCAAACATGTCACATAAAGGAACACAGAAAAACAAATGTAGAAAATGTAATGTGGCAACCAGCATTTTTAAGTAGCAACTAAGATTATCAGATCATTACATAGAAGCAAAACATTGTGATAAGATCTCAAAAAATTAATATTCATTTTATTCCAGTGTACCCAATAAAGATTGCTACTTAAAATGCAAAATTTACTGTGAAAATCAAGAGAAAGGACTCTTCCCCTTGCTGATGTCCAATGGAGGAGGAGAAATTAACATAAAAATGGAAACAAGGTTGATGCACATGCAATGAAAGAAAACTATACCAAGATCCTACACCATTTCATCCCTTCCTTTTAAAAGTTTTCAATTTCTCCTACTCCCTTCATGTTTATATTACTTACTTCACTCCATTTTAACTTAATATTTGTTTATACTTTTACATTTATAAAGAGTATATATAAATTTAAAAATGTGTGATAATTGAAACTCTTCTTACCTGCTTTCACACAGCCTGAGGTGATACAAACTCCTTTAGAACTATGATGTTTAGCCTCATCCCTACCTGCAGTATCAACAAGCTTATCCACATCAGAAGGAAAATATATCTGCCTCGAATCTGTAAAGGAACATATTATTATTATTATCCAAACATTTCCATGGAGTTTGAAGACTCATTGTGGGGGGCTCACGCTAACCATTATTCTCCTAATGCCTATCATACCTCTTCTGGAACTTACTCACTAAAAATACATTCGACAATGATCCACTCATTAATCACAAGAACAAAAAGAATGATAAAAACATCTTCAAAAAAGTAAGATGCTCTACCCCTCACTTGCTCTTTTAAAAATATGAGTTGAACATGGAAAGACAGAAACCTGAAATGGACTTCACTAAACACAAAACATAATTACTTATGGTTATGTTCTCCCCCCCCCCCACCTTTCAAGTTTCCAACAGGAATTTAACATACTTATATCATGTTCATGATAATCTAAATAAAGTTGACTCTTACCAAGAGAACACATAGAAACCAAAAGTATAGTTTGTTATAGCAGATAGTTTGTAGTGAATTTTCTTTAGAATAGAACTATACCCATGGACATTGGGACTTTTCACTAGTTTGCTATAATGAATGGTTTATTTTTATTTCAATCTTGGGCACATGACATACACAGTAATAGTTTGTAAGAATTCAGTCATACAAAAAATTTTCAAAAACCTACAATTAAAATCTTACACATCTCTCATGCACTGCTAACATCCTTTTCTTATGCCATGACACTGCTTCAAGCTTCAAAAATTACCAGCCTCATAGCTTCTTAATTGAAAATTCCACATGTTTGGTAAGTCAAGTCAGCATGATCTCCTAAGTCAAATCAGCATGATCTTTCTCCCCAGTCAGTGATGACTTTGATTATGGATAGTTCTTCTGATCCTATGACCAGAATTAGCACTCTCCAACTCTAAGTCCCCTCCAGCAGGTGAATATATTCCATTTCCTTTCCATCATGTGATCTTTCCTCCTAATCTACATGCCCATAGCTTAAGTCACCCATAATAATAATTTGACCTTCATTCAATGTGCTAATTTGCCAATCAATGCATATCTTCCATATCTTCCCTTACCTTCCTCTGTCCCATACCAGCAACCAACTGTATATTTTGTTCTGGTAACAATCCCTCACCAATTTATATGTCTCAATCATACCCTCTTTTTCTATTCACAAGACTATGTAAATTGCATTCCCTCAACCTCTCCTCATATCCGATATTCCATAGACCTCACAATAACTTACTAAACCTTCTCTGAACCTTTTCCAGTATTCTCATCGCCCTGAAAATCCGACATTGAAATCTACGCATATTAGTTCATATGTCCTAATCAACGCCTTATACAAGGAAACCATAACCTTCATGCTTCTGCATGTCAATATCCTCATTATTGCCATAATCATTGGGATGTTCTTACAATTTTAGCAATGTGACCCCTAAATTTCAAGTCTCTGTCAGTATTCCATAATGCAAAAAAAAAAAACATAGAAAGAGACACTACCCACACCAGTTTAGACCTTTGAGATATTATTATTATTATTATTAATCAGGCCTCCAAGGAGTCAAAAGACTCATTGAGGGAAGTCCTTCCTAAGACATAACGTCTGTCAAGACTCATCGAGGGGAGATCCCCCCCCCCTGAGAAACACAAAGTCTATCATACCACTCTTTAAACTCACTGACCGCTCTCACTCCCACGACTCCATCAGGCAATGCATTCCACGGCTCAACCACCCTCCACACAAAGAAACCACTCCTTATCCTCTTGCTCACAGTTTCCTTTCGTAACTTCCAGGGATGGCCTCTTGTCATCACTCCTTCCCGCTGTTCAACCAAGTGAAAGAACTCCCCCAGTGTCAACCCTGTAACCACCTCTCAACAGTTTAAAAGTCTCAATCATATCACCTCTCCTTCTTCTATCCACCAAACTCTGCAGTCCACATTCTCTCAGCTGATCCTCATAACTATCCTTGTACAGTCCTGAAACCATCTTTGTCATCCGTCTTTGTATCCTTTCCACAGTTAATTTATCCCCTTCAAATCCTGGGGACCAAATCTGAGAACAATAGTCCAAGTGTGGTCTGATCGGAGACTTATACAACGGAATGATAACCCTCTTATCTCTGCAGGTCAGTGTCCTTCTCATATGAGGCAATTGATTCAAAGTCAACAGCTTCCATATAAAAGTAGCCAAGTCATGAAGATGCTTCACATGCAACCTTTTTTTGCTTACACTTGGGTAAAGGATTAAACAAGAATATAATTTTTTGCGAAATCAAATTTACTTTGTAACTAAGCAAAAAAATGGAATTTTTAATATAAAACAATATATCTGCAGCCAAAAACACAAGCTTTCCTCTCTTCATCAAGTGATTCATTAATTGATATTGCAAATGATTCCTCTTTAACCTCCCACCACCCCTGAAGGAGACAGCTCTGAAGACAATAGATTTCAACTGAAATATGTACGGCTTACCACATTGTTAAACATCACAAAGTATTTAATTCAAAAGATGGCAATCTGAATTTCAATCACTGATTCACAGTGGTAAAATAATAAATTTTTTATTTTCAGTGGATTGTTTTAAATTATATACAAAGCAACTAAAGCCATGTTGATCATGTGTATCTTCTTTCTGGCCTTTTTTACTGTTTTACAGGATAAAAACACAGTTCATATGTGGTAATTTGAATTACCACATAATTGTGGTAATTACTGGGAGGAAAAACCCTGCCACCTACATATGAGTCCATCCTGCATAAGCATGGTTGTTTAATAATATGCAAACACAATGAAGGTCAAGAACCACGAGTATATTGCTGTCAATTGAATATTTTTTCCAGCTGATTTGTCAAATTTTTCAGAGAAAATCTTGTGACTACCATGTGACAATGCTAATTCACTACTGAAAACGGTTAGAATCAGATGGGATTCAAACCTAGGTCTTTCAAAGAAATGGTGATGATGTTCTTAAAGCACTTCGTGTACCATAACTCAAATTACCAGACTTCATAGTGGCAATATTTCGGCCTCCTTGCAGCAGACACTTTTCCTAACTATTGCTGCATTTTCCTAACTATTAATGTGCATTTAATCCTGCAGAGCTCTCAGCTGATCTGACAGATGCATGCAAAATGTTTAATATAAATATTCTTACACAATTCAGTGTATATATATTATAGCTTCGAGGTCATGAGAAGCTGTGCATCAATATGTTACGAGTGATATTCAGCACTGTTATTTGCTGTCAGTTTGGTTTAACACATGTTATGTAAAGGTTTGTGATAACTGACAGTAAATTGTATCTGAGAGATACCGTGACCTCCGATATCAGTATAGTATGGTTTAGTTTCTTTTTTTTATTCTTTGTTCAATAATTTCTAGATTGTAAATTAAAATAAATAAACCATCATGTATTACTGAAATAGAGAGCCAAAGGCTTATTTATCATACATATCCTTTACTATGAGTTGCCCATAAGGTTGCTTATGCTTGCATCCGCCGAAACTTTTAGTTTCTATATATTCAGCACGAAACTCTTGTAGTTTCTATATTGCTATGAAATAATGTTGGATTCAATATTTATCATACATGTTCTCTAGGAGATGTGCTTTACGTTATGGAAAATACTAAGGAAAGTGAGCTGGAGCTTACTCCCTCTTTACTACAAGTTGCCCATAAGGTTGCTTATGCTTGCATCCGCCGAAACTTTTAGTTTCTATATATTTGGCACGAAACTCTTGTAGTTTCTATATTCGGCTATGAAATAATGTTGGATTCAATATCCACTTAATTTGTACCATCATCTATTATATTTGCATTGTTTTACTCCTTGTTTGCCGAGGTCGGGAGAGTCATTTTGCTTGTTATCGTAGAATTTATGCTGATAAGAAAAAAATTAAAACTGTTCAAAAGACTCTTGATAACTTCTTTTGATAAAAAAAAAATAGCAGTAAATAATGTAGGTACAAGTATTTATTGAACGTTTACTTTGCATTCATTTTTTATCTTTCCTAAAAGAGTACCATATAAAATGAATTATTAATACAGTAATCGATCATGGACGAATTGCAATTTTTATCATTGATTATTAGATTTGATTAATGCGATTTTGATATATGCAGTAACATCTAGGGATTAATTAACTGCGTTAATCGAGGGATACCTGTATATAAATCAGTAGGCTGACCTACATGTATACATGTGAAACAAGAATAGAAACATTAGAAATACAAGTAAAATGAAATATTAAGAAAAATAGTTAACAAAACAAAATTTGATAGAGTAAAAATGAAAAGATTTATGAAGAATATCAGTTACGACCTATAAATGCATGGATAAAAAGAGAAGATTAGAATGAAATCAATGTGTTAATTGGATGGACCCAAAAAGAATAGTTCAACTAGCCAGAGACTGGAAACCAAATACAAAAAAAAACAGTTAGTAGACCAAAAAAAAGCAATGGACAGACTGTCAGTATTGAAGATGCAACAAGCTGAAGCTTAAAGCATAAATAATAAAATGATTTTCAGGCCTCAAAATCAAGATATGCATACTTCATGTAAAGCACGATGTTACTATTAAACAAAGAAAATATAGTGTAACCACTGATGGAGTAAAGTACTTAGAATTTAACATCATAGCTACCATGTTGCGAAATGCGGAGAAAGGGAAGAAGAAGCCAATGAAAATTGCAAAGAAATTAAGAGTTTGCTTGTTGGCCAACATACGTGTTAGATCTTCTGTTAATGTTAGAACAACTTTATGCAGGGTCATTTGGAATAGTCCCTGAAAGTGCATCAAATTAATGAAAAGTTATCTTTATCAGGTGCGATGACAGTCAGCGAATGTTTGTATAGCTCAGGGATGGGTCCTACAAATACTCAGGGACCAAACTGGATGGTCCAGGCCCTATCTTTGAGTGTCAATACAGCATTTATTGTTATTATTATTATTATTATTATTATTATTATGTGACACCTCCAGAGAGTTCAAAGACTAATCAAGAGAGAGAGTGCCAACAGCATCGAACAATTGTCCTTTTCCAACTACTAACTGCACTCAAACTTGACTTTGAGTGCGGTTAGTAGTCGCTTAACTTTTTTCGTGAGCCATTAGTAGCAGAGGCTCTGCCAATCGACCAACCCTTCCTATGACACCTCTCATCGCAGGAGGGTACTCCACCCCACTACACACACATCTCAGTATCTTCCCTACTACTTAATTCACCTACTACACACAACTGCCATAAACGCCATCTACTGCCTATAACCACCACCAGTGAGTCAAGCGCTACGAACGTGTTTTGAAGAGCTCCTGATTCAGATAAGTTTTACTAGGAATAATTAAGTATATATGCGTAATTGTTTAAGTAAGAGCAGCTGTAAACGTTGTACGCTACCGATATTATTAGTGTGGGGTTTTTTTTTCTTGCTTAAACTAAATACGAAAACGTTAATATTAGACCTAGTAACCTGCAGAGAGAAAAAAAAAAAAAAAAAAAAAAAAAATGGCGGCAGCATTGTCATTCCATGATTTTAATTTGGATTTCAGTCGGTTCGTTAAGTGTGAGGTCTGTTATATGTATTCCTTCGATTACATAAATGATTTGTGGATGTTTAGTGCGGATGGAAGAAGGGTGTGTGCGAAATGTGACCTGAACGAGGAATTGATGAATGCGAATATGAAGTTGATGACAGAAAGTGCTAGTACCGATTGTGTCGCGAGTGCACATTTGAAAGAGGAGGATGGCGAGAAAGACAGGTGAAAAAATGTTAAAAAATCAGGAAAAAAGAAAAAGAGTGATTTGACAACCGTAACGGATGTTAAAAGGGACGAAAGTGAGACGGAAAGAAACGAAATTGAGAGAACGAATGAAAGTAGAAATGGCGTGGTGCAGAAATCGCAAGTAAAAAAAATCGAAAGAATGAATGATAGCGAAAAAAGAATGACTGATGGCGAAAGTTGGACTCATGTTGGAACGAAAGTACTGAACCAAAGAAAGATGAATGACAGTAAAAGTGAGAAGAATGATAGCGAAAGTTGGACGCATGTTAGTCCGAAAGTACGGAAACAAAGAAAGATATGTGAAAGTGAGAAGAATGATAGTGAAAGTTGGACGTATGTTGGACCGAAAGTACGGAAACAAAGAAGGATGAATGAGAGGGAAAGTGAGAAGAGGGAGTCAAGAGTTAGAAAGTTAGAAAGATTTAATGATAGAGTGAATGTGTTGCGAGGTTCAGAAGGTGAACTGGATTGGATGAAGCAAGAAATGAAATGGATGTGGAATGAAATTAAGAGAATTCAGGTCAAAACTATTAAAATAAATCATGATGGCATGAAAGAGTTAACAAATGATGAGCGAGTGGCGTTGTATGGTGACTCCATTATTAAAGGTGTGCTAGAGGATAAAATGCACAAGGTATGTTTTCCAGGCGGTAAAATGAGTAGAGTGATTGAGGCATTGAATATGAGGCGGGAGCGAGCAAAAGAGTTAATTGTATTAATTCGTACGAATGATTTTGGGAGAACAAAGAGCATGTCAAAATGAATGTCAGGAGACTGCTTGGAAAGATAAAGGAGAATAGTGTGACAGGAAGGGTGGTCAGTGTGTTGCCTAGGTATGATTGTGGTGAAATGAGGCGGAGAGCAAGGATTATGAATGATATTCTGGCTGAAATGTGTGAGAAGATGGGAGTACAGTATGTTAATGTGTGGAATGAGTTTGAGGGACGAAGTGAGCTGTATGGGAGCGATGGACTGCATTTGAGTGGTTATGGTGTGAGTCGCTTGGAGAGACTGCTGCTGGAAGGTAGAGAAGTGAATAGAGAGAATGAATCAGATCGAGAGGGGAGTGATGTGGAAGAGCAGGAGAGTAAGACAGGAGAGATTGAAGGAGTGGAAATGAATGTGGAAGTGAGTGGTATGAGTATAGAAAATGAGAGAATGGGTGTGCAAGAGGAGCAGGGAAACGGTGAGACTCAGGGTGGACAGGGATACACAGCGTGAGAAAGGTGGATGCTCCAAGAGGAGGTGAGAGAATGTGTAGGCAGGAAAGTAATGGGATGATCAGGGATCAAAAGGAAACAGATGGAATTGCAAAGGGTTCTAAAATGAAGAAGCAGAAAGGGAAATGGCCCCAGTCCAGCATGGAGAGATCACATCGAGTGAGTGGTATCAGTGGAACTAGCTGTAGATCCAGAAATGAGTTGTTGTGTTTGTATACCAATGCTAGAAGTATAAGAAACAAGGCGGATGAAATGGTTGCACTAATTGCGTCTGTGCACCCAGAGATTGTCGGAATAAGTGAGACATGGTTAGATGAGGATGACATCCTGACAGGAATAGAGATGGAAAGGTATGATGTGTTTCGTGAGGATAGAAGGGGTAAAAAGGGAGGGGGAGTGCTATTGATGATAGAGAAAGAGTTATGTCCATACAAGGTAGAGATGCAAGAGGGAAATGGGGCCAGTGGTTTTGAGGCAGTATGGTGTGAGATAGAGGTGAATAGAATCAAATACTTGGTGGGATGTTGTTATAGACCTGGTAATGTGGATGGTGGTGATAGTGAAATGTATAGTCAAATAAGCCAAGCAAATAAGAAAAGGGTGATCATTATGGGTGATTTTAATTATGGCAATATAGACTGGAATGAAGAGATAGCAACTGGAAGTAAAGAAAATGAGTTTCTTGAGTTTTTGAGGGATAACTACCTCAGACAGTATGTAACAGAGGGCACAAGAGGATTAAGGGTCTTGGATTTGGTCATCTCATCGGAGGATGTAATTATCAATGAGGTATCAAATCATCCACCAATTGGTGAAAGTGACCATGAGGTGATTACTTGGGTGGTTGCCAGCAGTGCAAGGACCCCTGTGAAAAAAGGGTATATGTGGAACTACAAGGGGGGTGATTATGAAGAGCTCAGGAGACAGCTTGCAGGTGTAGCAAGGAATGAGGAGTTAGCTGGAAAAGAGATCAATGCAGCTTGGAGGATTTTCAAAAAATATTTAGCGGATGCAATGTCTAAATGTATACCACGGATGAGAAGGTTAAATAAGTTAGGTGTGAGATGGATGAATAAAGAGATTAAGCATGCAATACAGAGAAAAAGGGCATTGTGGAGGCAGCATAAGAGAAGTGGAAGTAACCAATTTCATGAATTCTACAAAGACCAGGCAAGGAGAGTGACTTGGTTGGTGAGAGTAGCTAAAGAGAGGTATGAACAGCAGTTAGCTAATGAAGCTAAAAAGAATCCTAGGGAGTTCTTTCGATATGTAGCCAGCAAAAGAAAGAATGATTATGGAAGGAAGACATTGATTGGAGGAAATGGTATAAAGACAGCTGTTGCAGAATGTGTGGTGGAGATACTTAATGAGCAGTTCATAAAGATCTTTCAATCTTGTGAATGTGACTTCATGGAAAGATTAAGAGCAGTTGACGATGGGGAGGAGAGACAGACTGTAAGTGAGCAAGAGGTGTTTGGGGAGTTGAGTAAACTAGATGTAAATAAGGCTGTGGGACTTGATAATATATCACCGCGTATTCTGAAGGAATGTGCCAGAGAGTTGACACCTGCCTTGACATATTTTTTTAATACGAGTCTTGCACTTGGTCAAGTCCCTAAAGAGTGGAAGGAGGGCAAGATTGTGCCACTTCATAAAGGAGGTGATCGAACTCAAGCATCAAACTATAGGCCTATCTGTGTGTCGGGTGTTGTGGTTAAGTTGTTGGAGAAGCTTGTGAGAACTACGATCCAGAGTTGGGTTGACAACAATGGTATAATCTTTGATGGACAGCATGGATTTGCTAAAGGGAGGTCGTGTTTTAGTAATCTACTTACTTATTACAATAAAGTGACTGCTTCCTTGGACAGAGGAGAAGGATACACAGTAATATACTTGGATTTCGCAAAAGCTTTTGATAGAGTACCTCATGATAAGTTGACAGTCAAACTAGAGCAGATGGGGTTGGATATTAGATTAGTTCATTGGATTGGAGACTGGCTATCTGATAGGTATCAACAAGTTGTGTATGGGGGTGCAATATCCAGGAAAAGGAAAGTCACTAGTGGAGTGCCTCAGGGATCTGTTTTAGGGCCATTACTATTTAACTTGTATATTAATGATATTGGCGAAGATTTGGATGGAGATATTCAGTTGTTTGCAGATGATGCAAAGTTGGGACGAACCATAAAGAGTAGTGAAGATGTTGTGGCCTTGCAAGAAGACTTGAATAAATTGAGTGATTGGGCAAGCAAATGGGGATGTGAGTTCAATGTTGCAAAATGTAAGGTTTTAAAATTTGGAAAACAAAGATGGGATGCAGAATTTGTGCTTGGTGAGAATATATTATTGGAAGTAGAGGAAATAAGAGATCTGGGAGTGATAGTGGATAAGGATCTAAAATTTAGGGGACACATTGCCAAAATTGTGAAGACAACACAAAGACTTCTGGGAATGATGAGGAGGACACTGACGTGTAGAAGTAGGGAGATTCTTGTTCCATTGTATAAGGCTTTGATTAGGCCACACATGGACTATTGTGCCCAGATTTGGTCACCTGGTTTTCAGAAGGATGAAGAGATGTTGGAAAGGGTCCAAAGGTGACTGACTAAGGTAGTTTCTGACCTCTGGAATGTCGAGTATGAGGAAAGATTGAAAAGATGTAATTTGCAGAGTCTAGTGGAGAGAAGGAAGAGGGGAGATATGATAGAGACCTACAAGTTGGTAAGGGGTTGTTATAGGATCAATGGTGGAGAAGTTCTACCGAGAATAGTGGGAGATCAGGGGAGAACCAGAGGTCATCCCTGGAAACTGTATAAAGAGGGTGTGAGCAGGGGAGTGAGAGGCAGGTTTTTTTCGTGCAGAGTTGTGAATGATTGGAATGCCTTGCCTGAGAGTGTGGTGTCTGCAAGGAGTTTGAATGTGTTTAAGACCCGATATGATGAGATGTGTGTGAGATAAAAGGACCTCCTAGATGAGTCTTTGACTCCATGAGGTCTTGTTTAATAATAATAATAATAATAATAATAGTATTTTTTGTCTCTAAATTGTGTGTGTTCTGATAACCGATTTGTCTGTATGTGCAATGAAAAACCCCAGTTTCCGAAAAATAAAAAATCCCCGCTACCTGAGACCAGCTAACTCACTTTCAATTAAAAGAGTCTATATAAAGATTCCTTCATCGCAACGAGAATCGAACTCGAGCTTTTTCCAATCAAAGGGCACAATGTACTGTCATCTTTCCAACTGCACTACGGAGGAGCAATGTGGGTGTTAGTAAATATCCACCATGAGTTTTCAGATCATAGCATGAACAACCAGTACCATTTCAAGAGTCAATTTAGAAATATTTTTCATCCACTATCAGAGTCAGGCCCCAGACAAGTAAAAAAGTTGACTTTAATTAAGGGAAGCAAACAGAAAATTGTACAAGAAATTTCAAAATGAAACCAAAAGTTTCTAATGATATTTGATTATGTTTGAATTTTGTTTGTATTGTAAATTTTCATTAAAATAAAATATCTACCTGGGGTTGATTTTAGACTCTCTCTCTCTCTGTCTCTCTCTCTCTCTCTCTCTCTCTCTCTCTCTATATATATATATATATATATATTTGAAACTGTATATACAGCCCATCTATTATGAATGTTTTCATAATAGACTAAATTGGGATTAAAGTTGAACCTTTAAAACAACGTATTCATCGAGAGTAGAAATGTTAGCTTTTTAAATGGTTTGTTCCATTTTTTTTTAATATCTAAGAATTATATTTTAATATTATTATGTGACTAACAATATGATTAAACATGTTCGGTGTAAAGCAGGGTTTCTCAACTTTTCCTACGACGGAATACTTCACAAATCCTGAAATTTTAACGGAACACCTTGGTTAGAGTCAAGTATCATCGGTCTTGTATTCAATGTAGAGCTAAGCACACACTATTGCTGCAGCAGGCTGTATCGCATCGCAAAAATGCGACAGCGCACACTACGGCATGCTGGACCGCAGCACTTCACATTGACTTTGCTTGTGACCGCACGTTTCCTAGAATAGATACCTCTGTACTTCATTCACACTCGGAGGTGTCGACAACCGCAGGTGACTGAGTCAAGGCCAGTGCGCGCCGGCCTTATAGCACAATCCACATGCAAAGTGAGCAGCGTCTGATTTTAAAACATGTTTGAACTTGTCGCAGCATTTAAAATTATTCAGGCTCATATTAATTTTGATAATTTTTTACGAAACACTTATTCACTTTCCACGGAACATAGTTTCGGGAAACGCAGGCTATTATTTACGATCGCTATAAATATATATACATTTTTTTTTTTTTTTTTTTTTTTCTCGTAATGCAACTTCATAATTTTGGCAATTGGAAGAACAATGGCATTGGGCGTTCGATTGGAAAAGATCTGAGTTCAATTCTCGTCGTGACGAGATGAATATTATTTGGGCTTTTTCAAAACGTCAGTTAGCCAATCTCATACAAAGGTAGCAGGGTTTTTCTCCCTGAAACTCAGTTCTTCAACCCGCATACAGGCAAATCGGCTATGACTATACACAGGCCCGGCTGGTGGCGTGTGCGAAGTGTGCAATATACACAGGTGCCGCAGAAGAAAAGGCGCCTAAAAGATGTCAAAAAATATGAGATAAGAGTTTAAACGAACAACGAATGGTATAGAATGGTACATATAATTATGAATTACGTCGTCTTCCGTTCGGGCCCCTTCAGACCTTCCGAGAAACGAACAAATAAATTCTGAAAATGTATCCTGGACCCGATTATATCACTGTAATTTTTGATTAAAATTTACGAAAATATACCTAAAATAGTTCTTTATTTTTTGATGTGATGTATCATAAATCAACTTATGATTAATTGTTGAGTTCCATGTAAAAAACAATTGTATAAGCAAGACTACTCCGTAGGTATCATTATACTGTAAAGCGGTTTCATTTGTTTTTTATTTCCTATTCGTTTTATTCACATTTTATTCAAAAAAAAAAACTTTTTTGGAAAGAAGCCGAACATTAGTCACACACACAAGAAAAATACTAGTCGCCGGCGCTGACTATACACGCAATTTACAGACAAAAAATATTGTTGGTGGTAGTGGGCGGTTGATGTGATGGCGTTTTGTGTTGATGGTAGTAATGTCCTTGTGTAGTTGAGAGTCACGTAATAATAATAATACATGGCATTTCTTCATTTTAATACTATTTCAAACTGTATGAGTTTCATAAATGTCTCTCACAGGCCGTAGCCAGATTAGATCGCCCTGAGGCAAACAATTAAATATCGCCCCTGATGGATTATAAGACAAAAATATAAAAAAATCTTCAATTGCTATTTTGTTTTATTATAAGAGAAACATTAATGCAAAACGATTACATAATAATATTAATTAAATGTTTACTCTATGGGGATCTCTCACAATAAAACTGTTCATAAGCTCTTCTACATTTAAATTATAAGCTATGTCCGCCTCTATCGATATAGTTGCTAGACCGACCAATCTTTCTTGGGTCATTGCTGTTCGCAAATAATTTTTAATCCGTTAAGCTTGGAAAAACGTCTTTCCGCACTTGCTACGCTAACAGGAATTGTTAGTGTAGCGACGGCGCCTACTGCAATATGGCTGAACGAGCGCCCTTATTAAGCAGTGCAGTGAGGCAGGCTGCCTCTGTGCTACACCCTGTCGACGGTACTGGTCTCTCAAACATTTACGAGGATTAAACAACCCATTTGAATTCAGTGATGAAATGCATCTTCTTGGATTAATATTAAATTCTAGTCTCTTTCAAAACATACGAAGATCGCCATGATGTAATAGTTTCCACCTTTACATTAGTTGTAAGCCAGACTGAGTATAAACGGCATGCACTTGTTTTCTGTTTCTGGTGTTCTCATTCCCTGTAATAAGACTTTAAAATGGAGGGAATGAAAAGGAAGCAATATCCCAGGTAGGATATTGCTTCCTTTTTACATAACAAAGCGAGTATACATCTTCATGTGAAATATCTGATCTAATGGCAAGTGGTTTCTTAATTTCCTCCTTCCCAATCTTTCTCTTACATAAACCTTCCGCGCACGCGCGCGCACACACACGCAAAAGATAAAATTATAAACGCCATCCATATCCAGTCAAGTTGCTTTTCTTTCTTTCTATCACTCCATTCTATCTTTACTTCAGAATTTCCCTCTTCAATATATCCAAAGTATTACAAGTTAGTGAACAAGTATATGCTGTAATTCTAGGGAGAAAAAACAAATACATTTCCCTGCCTGCAGGCCTTGCTTTTCCCATATGTCTCAGTATGAGATGACTAAAATATAATTGGTTCTTCAACTTCTTGCCAAAAGCTTTTTCACTAAGGATTGATTTAATGTGAAACACGATAAGTTTGCAAAGATTTATTTAAACAAAATATGATTTGATAGTATTATTAGTGCATGGCAAGTCCATGAGGTTCCAGAACTCATCGCAGGAAACCGCTCTACACTACATAATCCAATCCACAAACATATTAATCTTCTAACTCGATGTGTGTTGACCAGAATAAAACTAAACCTACTACATCCGTATTGAGACGAGTTAAGTCAGTCAACTTCCGTCGAAAAAGCCCATATGAAGATTCCATTCGTTATGACGAGGGCCAAGCCTTTTCTGCCAATTTATGCGCTGAGGAGGCACTGCTTACAGTGAATCGTGTTTTTTTTTTTTTTTTTTCCTTTCTACCTTCTCATTGAAAATGCACTTCATTGTCTTTGTTTAATCACTGCTCACCTATATTAAATCTACTAAAGAAAATTGTTAGCGGTTTCATGACTGGTCCCTTGTGTGTCCTCCACGTGTAAAACTGCTAGTTTTGCAGCTGTCTACATAAAATGTTAAATACTGTTGGAACTTTACTATACATGATAACAAAGAACCTTGGTGACAATCGGGAAGAGCTCTTCACTGACACAGAGCGAAGATCGTGAAGAGAAGACTTTTTTCTTCTTCTTTTTTTTTTTTTTTTGGTCACTGCTGTACACTTCCTTGTCTTTAACTCATCATCAGTACATCCTGCTTTGAGCATCTCATAGTACCTGTTATCAAACACCTTGCACGGTCTGCGTTAGTGTCAAGGCTTTACCACCACTACATCCTGTTACATGTTTTTCTGCATATAGCATATAATGCTGTATAGAAAACCCAGGCACAGATGGCTTCACATCATGAGATGTAATAAATCCCTCAAAAGAACTGTCACTTCCCTGAAAGAAACCTTTGATATTCAAAGACTATTTAGTTTGCGGGCAGTTTTGTCTCTTTTAGCCATTATTAAACTATCAGCGAACCTCTCGTGAATAAAGAAAACGGACAATATGCACGTACGCGTACTGCTTACATGATATAAAATCGTATGACACGTTAATTTTACAAAATAGCATTAAGGGAATTCTAGCTCTGTTAGAATACTCCGGTGAAGGGGTATTTGCAAATAATAATAATAAAAAAACTCGTCCTTTTGCTGTTTGCCTATTTCCACAACATGATAGTAATTTCTTCAGATAACTATTACGATTTGAGCTCGCCACTTTTTTTTTTTTTAATACACTGCAGCAGTTAGTTAATTTTTAAGATAACATGTCATTTAGATTATGAAAGCTTGATATTTTTGGACGCGAAAGGAAAAGCAAAACTAAAATAACATAAATCAATCTGCTTAATACATATGCAAAAAATACATACGAAAAAGTGCTACAAATTTCTGCACGGTTTAAGATTTTTTTTTTTTTTTTTAAATATATGTGTTGTACTAAAGAGCTATGCAAGACGCCCTATACTCATTCTTAATGTAGTTGTACACAATGGTGGCGTACAGCTATTTAGTAGGTACGTCACTTTATTCGACTGAGATATCAGTCTGCTAGACACGTGAGTGTAATTTTTAGATGCAATAATTAAGCTATAAAATAATAGAATATTTTATACGATGTGAATTTAAATAACTTATTCTTAGAAGCATGTAATTGGTCCACTAGTTAATGTAAGTACTACTGGATTATTTATTAACGTAATTGCGTGAAAATAAAATAAGGAGACAATTGTTCAAACATCACTATACTGTACGCTATATCTTTACTTATAAATTTCCAAGTAAAGATATCTGTTTTGTTTTATAGCGCGGTACCCCTTCATGTTAGCAATACCGTATTGATATTTGCAGTACAGCATTATACAGTACATCAGTGGTTCCCAAACTTTTTCGATTCACGGCGCCCTTAGTGTATCAGGATTTTTCCTGATACACTAAGTCAGAACACAGGCCTACCTAACAGTTGCAGTGCGTAATTGGAGCTGTTAATAAAATAAACGAAACACGTATTTCAAATTCACAAACAATTTATGTAAAAAGTATTACATAAGTACTGTATATATTTTGAACAATCAAATCATTGAATAAATAAATCATGATAAATCGTAATTAACAGTTTGGGAACCACTGCAGTATATTATACACGTTTGGCAGTGGGCGTGAAATTGGCGCAGCACGAACGTTTTTTTTTTTTAAACATCAACAGAGAAGTTTCTTGTTTAGTTTACATTTTGAAGGTTTCGCACCTTCATCGTTTTTTTTTTATTTAAATACTGTCTGATTATTTATTATTCTTAAATTTTTGTTATGTATCTATCTGTACATAAAAATATAAAGTGTTAAATTTATTTTAAAAAATACACAAATATTTAATTGAGTGCTACGGAACCTTTCCCATTATTTTCTATACAAATTTTAGCCTCAATTTATACGATTTTCATTTACACGATACTTTTGCAGAAATAATCTACACTAATTAAACGTACACTTTTAGGGTGGGGGGGGATAGAAGGAAGTGAAATATGTTGAAATGATTTTGAAAAGCTGACGAGACATTGTAATAAAAATGTTTATTTGATAATTGAAAGGAGACTTTAAGTAGAGTGGTAAACCAAAGCATATCACAGAATATATGCAGATACGGAGAACAACTTTTAAATCAAAATAACTCGTAATTTTATGAATTAAAAATCGCAAACACATTTTTCATGGAGCACCAGAGGACTACGATCATTAACTGACTATATAGTGGCTAACAAAAAAAAAAAAAAAAAAAAAAAAAGCTATATTTACTAAGAGACGTAACAGTTTATAGTGGAAATTATATTATTATTATTATTATTATTATTATTATTATTATCGGATCTATAGGGAGTCAAGTACTTATCGAGGAAGGCTATACATCAACCACGTCGTACCTTCTCTTAAACTCATTCAGACTACCTCTGCCGGAAAACTGTTCCACTCACTCACGGTTCGGTGAGAGAAAAAATCTCACAGAACAATGAGATTCTCACTTCCTCTAACAACACACTAACTTACCGTCCACGAATGCCCCATTGTCCTCTCTCTCTACTTCAATATAAAAATTTCGCCAACCGATATCCTATAACACCCTCTCAGAAGTTCATAGACTTCTATTATATCATCCCTCCTTCTCCTGTCTGCTAGGGTCTATAGTCCCCCACACTCTCAATTTATCCTCGAAATCTACATTCCGTAATCCTGATATCATCTTTATAACTTATTTGCAACCTTTCCATAGCTTCTTTATCCCCTCAGAACCCAGGAGATGAAATCTGCGTACAGTAGTCCACGTGCAGTCATATCATGGCCTTGTAAAAAGGCAAAATGATTTCTGCATCCTTAAATGTCAATGTTCGTTTCATCACCTCGATTATCTTCCGAGTTGTATTTGCAATTTTTGCTATGTGACCTTTGAACTTCCTATCTACCATAACTCCAAGATCTCTAGCCTCGGTTTCTTGGTATAATCCCGCCAATATAATGTGCAGTTGGATATCTCATTATCAAGCCACAGTGCACCACATTACACTTACTAACTACTGAAATGATAGCTATTATCATTTGCCTACACTTCCGACCTATTCAAATCACTCTGTAAATGCTGTATATTATCAATAGCATCTCGTATTATCATGTTTATCTTTACATCATCATCAAACAATATCTCATGTCAGGGCCCTTCCCAATATCATTAATATATAGATTAAACAGCAATGATCGAAGGACTGATCCCTGCAGCATGCCACTGGTTATCTTAAATCTGGCAGATTCACATCCCCATATACCACTTTCTGATATGTGTCCGTCAGACACCCACTTATCCAATCCAACAGCTTGGATATTGTAACCCCATATTCACTAATTTACGCAATTGCCTTATATATGATATCTTATCGAACGCCTTAGCAAAGCCCAAGATTATCATAGTATATCCATTACCTTTACCAACTCAGCCGTAACATTATTATAAAATAAGAGCAAATTGCTCAGACATGACCTCCCTTTCTTCCTTGCAAAGTATAGCTTGCTTGTCAACCCATTTCCGTAGACGAGGTCTTATGAAATTATTTAAAATCTTCACAATCACTACGTAGGTCGATCGTTAGACACATCGGTCTTCTGTGGGAAAAATCCTGCAGATAATATATATACAGTATATATATATATATATATATGTTAAAGATACCAAGCAATTTTATAAACTTGGTTTTAATCCTTTTTCCCAAGTAAGCAAGCAAACAAACAGGTAAGTCAAGTTTGCGCCTGAAGTATTTTCAGGTCTGAGGCAACTCGTGGTAAAGGTGGAGTAAGCTCTGATGGTACTTTCTAAATCTTTCTCTCATCGTGAGAATTTTATTTAATAAGATCATAGCACCTTGTGGCAACTTGTATAGGTAAAATTTATAAGTTCTGCATTACTTCAACCTTGGCATTTCAGGGTCTGGCTCCCACTGACGAGACCTCAGCGAAAGGGCGAAACCAGTCTGGGTAGTGGCCCTTCCCTTAATGCATAGCATCATTCATGTCTGCACAAGGAGTTGTGCTTTGCATTATGGGAGATACTAAGAAACGTGATCCGAGCTTACTCCATCTTTACCACGAGTTGCCTCAGACCTGAAAATACTTCAGGCGCAAACTTGACTTACCTGCCTGTTCGCTTACTTGGGAGAAAGGATTAAAACCAAGTTTATAAAATTGCTTGGTATCTTTAACGTATAGCATAGGTGGTCAATGGCAGGTCTGCGGCAGAATAAAACTACATTAAATTATATGTGTTATCAATTTAGCTATTAGTTTCGACCGCGGATTTCCTGATTGATATACTAGTTATATTCATTATTTCTGATGACGGAAACAATTTATATTCTCAACACGGAATCAAAATTGCTTTAAAAAGATTACTCAATTTATAAAATCTACTGCTTCTCTGTGCGAGTTGTAGTAGTGGGAGTGGTAGATTTCTATGCTCTCCAGGGTAACGCATCATTGAAAGTCACTTGCTCTGCTCTGGTTACAGTGACCAGTTTCAGAGACTCAGTTTCAAGTATTGTTCTCCTAGTATTGTTCTCCAAATATTCTTCTCCTAGTAGTAAAATAATTTAACAAATATAGTAATTCAATACATATAACTATCGCCTTGAAAAAATGCAGTTTATTTTTATTTAAGTTCTGTCTAAAAGTGCGGCCCGTGATGCTACTACTCATCATATATTGGTCCTCGTATAGAATGAAGTTGGCCACGCCTGACGTATAGTATACCCAAGATAAAAAAAACTTTCTACACACATACTGTGTATATATATATATAACACACAAGCATGCATGCATGCATATGAAGGGAGGGTCTGAAAAGTTCTGATAAGCACCTGGAACAAAAATGATATGAAAGCAACTGATAAAACCACAAGAAAGAACATTATTATTATTATTATTATTATTATTATTATTATTATGTGGCACTAGGGAGTCCAAAGACTCATCGAGGGAGAGTGTGCCAACAGCATCGAACGATTGATTCCTTTCCAATTACTAACCGCGGTCAAACTTGCTTTAACAAATATAGCAAATATTTAGTTTTTGCTGAGCCATTAGTAGCAGAGGCTCTACCAATCGCCCAACCTTTTGTTTGTTTTTTTTGTTTCATTCACCCCTATTATGTCAATCTGGTATAGTAGCAGAGTTATGAAGTTAACTTATGCTTTTATATTATTATATCTAACCTTGGATGTTGTTTCTCGTGGTTATATCAGTTTGTTTTAATATCATTTTTGTTCTAGGTATTTATCAGAACTTTCCAGATCCTCTTCACTCGTGTGTGTTTTCAGTGAGTGATGGGAAAAAAAAATCACTTAAATATATATATATATATATAAATATATACGTGATTTTTTTTTTCATATTAGGTGGTCATCAATAATTAGTTTCCTCTAAGTTTTTTTTTTTTTTTTGTGAGGAGAGTGTTACTGGATTTTTTTAGTAGGGGGTTTGAATGTAGATGCTATTTCAAGGTTCGTAAAAGTAATGTCAAAAAATTAATAAAGTAATTTATATAGGAAATGGCCATTTTCATTAAGTAGGCTTAATGTTCACCATATTAATGTAATACAAACTTGCTAAACTCATTCCTTGAGGTGTTAAAATGAATGGTAGCTCTTCTCCCCCCCCCATCTCGAGCAACGAAACAGTATTTTCATCGATTTAAAAGATCAGGTTAGCCTCCGTAGCTAATATATACTATATAATATACACAGTATAAAGGAAACCCTTTGGTCTGAAAGACCTGGGTTCAATTCCCGTCAAAGACGTGAGGAACATTTATCTGTTTTCTTTTGACTAGTGGTGAGTTAGTCGGTCTCATACGGAAGTAGGTTTTTTTTTCTCCCGAAACTTGGATTTTTCGTCCCCCCAGGTAAAGTCAGGTTAGTTTTCTAACGAGTGTAAGCTCGAATTTTATTTAACTCAGTTCTAATAATCTGGTGATTATTTGATTTTTTTTGTGTGTGATTTTTTTTCCCTGTCAACAGAGTGAGTAGAAAAGCTTGCTTTTACAGGAATACTTCAGGGCTGGAAAAGTCAGGAGTCCAGTTTTTCGCCTGTGCCTTTTGAGTTTATTGAAAACGTAACTGTTGTTCCAACAGTCACTCAGGTACGTTCGCTGGAACCATTTTATTTTAGACTTTTTTTTGGGGGGGGGGGATATTCATGGCCAGTAATGATTGTGAACTTCTCCGCGGGTAGTGTAAAATCCTTTATTTAGATCCCGAACAGACCACAGTTCATATTAGTAGTATTTCATATCAGACGTTCTGCATTGATTCACTTTTGAATTAGAACAACACAAAAAATTACCAATCCTTGATATTCTTGTTGAAGTAATCAATGAGGAAAAAAGGTTATCCTTTTCAGTATACAGAAAATCTACCACAGCAGGAAGATTTTTAAATGCCGCTTCACGCCACCATCCATTGCAAAAGATAGGCATAAGTAAAACTTTACGAGACAGGGCATACAATATATCAAGCACGTCAATTAAAAGGAATGAAGAACTGCACTACCTAAGACAGAACCTTGTACTTAAGGATTTTGAACCTAAGACAATCAGAAAGGGGTGCTTAAGGGTCAAAGCTGTATAACTGTATAACTGTAGAACCGACCAGGGCTTCTGACCTAATGTCCAATCCTCACCTTCTCGTGGTGCACCCTGTTGGGTATCTACTTTGATACTGAATGAACGAGGATGGGCTGGCAATTTGGGATTTAGCCGACCAAATTGTATTCTTATTGGCTTAAACCAATATAGAAAATGATGGTACAACATGACAAAATTTCATGCCGGCTAGGGCGTCGCCCGGTTAAACAAGGCCCCCGTTGCTTTCGCCAGGGAACCAGGGCGAACAGCGAAAAGTCTGCTACTGGAACAAATCTGAAAGCACACATCAACTCAACATCACCAGAGTTAAAGATCGGTATTACCAACATAAGAAGCCTGAATGGCAAAGACATGGAGCTAGCTGAGGAATTAGATAAGTATCAGATCGACATAATAGGGGTGGCTGAAACAAAAAAGACAAAAACTGGTGAGATCTTTCTGAGCAAAAAATACAAAATGTTATATTCAGGCAATGATAATCAAGGAAAAGAAGGAGTAGCCATAGTATTCAACACAAAATACGAGGCTAATCTTCTTGAATGGCAGGAAGTCTCAAGTAGAGTGATGTGGGCAAATATCAGAATGGAGAATTGGACAATGAGACTTATTTGTGTTTATGGTCCCACAGAAGGTTCTATTAAGGTAGAAGTGGAGGAATTTTTTGATGCTTTAGAAAAAGCAACTGACACAATGAAAAAGGAAAAGTTGGTCCTTGTTGGGGATCTAAATAGCAGATTGTCAGACATACAAAAATATTTTGGGAAAATTTGGAGAGAAGAGTAAAACCAATAATAATGGCAAATACCTGTTGGTTTTCTGCTCAGGTCATGGACTGGTTATTACTAACACCATGTTCCAACATAAAAATGTGCACAAATTCACATGGAGAGAAGAAGTAAGGAATAAGAAAAGTCTCATTAACTATGTTATTGTTGATAGTGATGTTTTCTCCCTGGTGTAGGACACCAGAGTGTACAGAGGATTTGAAATTGGAAGTGATCACTATTTAGTCTTGAGCAAGATAAAATTGAATTTCATATTGAAAAGAATAACATGTAAGAAAGTTTTAAAGCAATTAAAAGTTAAGCAGCTCTCAGATGTGAACTGTAGCCTAAAATACACAAAGATTATTGAAGAAAAAAATGAAAGAGTTTGAGAACAGGAACCAAACCTTGGAGATTCGGTGGCAAGCCTTGAAGAAAACCCTGATTGATTCAGAGAGATGATAAAGGTTACATGAAAACAGGAGAAAAAGATATCCTTGAAGTATGGAGTAATTACTTCGAAAAATTCATAATGAAACAAGCAGTAATAGCACAGTGGTAAAAAACACACAACAGGCATACAGTCAGGAATACATATCCATACTTGAAGTAGAAAAAGCCATCAAAGGCTTGAAATATGGAAAAGCAGCAGGAGTAGATGATATTCGACCAGAAATGCTGAAGTATGGTGGTATAAGAGTCTTACAGTGGCTGCACTGCATAGTTCAGAAAGCTTGGACAGAGGGACGAATTCCAGATGACTGCGGTAGAGCTCTCATAGTACCCATATATAAAAAGGGAAATAAAACTGAATGTGAGAATTACAGAGGTATTACCCTACTGAGTGTTCCTGGCAAGATCTATGCAAGCATACTTGAGAAACGGTTGAGAAGAATTGTGGAAGAAAAGCTTGGTGAAGAACAAGCTGGATTCAGGTCAAACAGAGGCTGTCAGGATCAGATCTTCACTTTACGACAAATAGTTGAGAAAGCATGGGAATATAACAAAGATCTGTATTTAAGTTTTATCGATCTGGAAAAGGCATATGACAAGGTACCAAGAGAGAAGCTATTCAAAACACTACAGTTATATGGTGTCAGTCGGACATATCAAGCAATACTTAGTCTTTATTTGAGTTGTAAGTCAACAGTTAGAATTGATAGAAGTACAGGAAGATGGTTTAATGTTAAATCTGGTGTCAAACAAGATGTACATTATCCCCTCTGTTATTATCTATATGGATCACATTATGAAGGAAAGTGGTATTAAACCTGATATCAAAATTGGAGATGTCAGCGCTTTGTTTTATGCAGACGATGTTATACTTCTAAATAAATCTGCTACAAGTCTGCAAGATTCCCTGATTAAATTGAATAATTGTTGTAGTAGATATGGTATGAAGGTCAGCATTAAAAAGACAAAGATAATGAAAATAGGCAGAAACATTGAAAATATCAACTGCATTGTGAATGGAGAACCTATAGAACAAGTAAAACATTTCAACTACTTAGGCACGATTCTTTGTGAAGTTGGTAAATTAAATATGGAAATAGACAACAGAATCAACAAAGCTGGTATGGTAGGCAGTCAACTGAATAAATTTGTATGGAATAAGAGAGAAATTAGTCGGAACCCTAAATTAGCTGTATAGAAGGTAGTGTTCAAGCCAGTTTTAACTTATGGACCTGAGAGCTGGGTCAGAAGTAAAACACTTGACCAAAGACTAGAGACCGCAGATATGAGAGTCCTGAGAAAGATTAGAGGCGTGAACAGATGGCATCAAGAGCAATATCATATTAAAAATGAGGATATTAGGAAAGAACTTGACATTGTCAGCATCCAGGAATGCATTAACAGAGCTAATCTCAGGTGGTATGGTCACTTAAAGAGAATGGGCGAGGAAAGATTAGCAAAAACAAGTGTTTCTCTGCCAGGTTGGCAGGAAAACGACCCAAAGGAAGACCAAGATACAGGTGGATTGATACGGTACAAAGTGCCTTAGACGATAGAAATATAAGATCTGATAATATTGGAGTCTTAACAAGTGACAGACTGATTTGGAGGAAAATTGTAGATAGGAAGTTAGTAATGATGTAAATTTTTCATGTAGTACTATCATATCCTGTACACCCCTTGAGGGTATATGTCAGGAATTTGATGATGATGATGATGATGATGACTTCGTGATATCGCGCGTACAACAAATCTTGTTGATTTTCATAAAAATAGCATCGAAATACCATTATATTTGAACCCTTTTGATGTCGACATTGATGACGTATCAAACCAACTACAGACGGAAGTTTTGGAATTATAACACAATGAAGCATTAAAGATCGCACTTTCGTTAGAAAATATCCAAAAATTTTATTGATGCTTACTAAAAAAATTTGAAGTATTAATCAGTTTCTCAAAGAAGATTATAGTCGCATTTGGAAGCGCATACATTTGCAAATAAGCATTTTCTGCCATGAGTTTTAGAAAAAATAAATTTTCTTCTCGACTGACCGCTGAGTATTTGCATGCTTAGATATTCGAATTTGCACCTCAGGTTATAAAGTGGATATAGATAATTTGGCTAAGGGAAAACAATCACAAACAATAAGCTAGAGCAGGGATCGGCAACCTTTTCAGATTCGCGGGCCGCCACATTCAACTTTTATTTTTAATAATCGGGCCGCAAGCGTTTAGCAAATTAAGCAGGGAGACATACTGTACATATTGTGATGCATCAACTATATTACTTTGTTTATGTGATAATTTTTCAATGAGTTTCATTTTCATGCTTGTTTCATATCTCGTACTTTAAATATTTCTGTGTTTTTTTTTAATTGATATAATAAAAATTGATAACTTGAGTATTTTTTCCACTCACTTTTTTCTCTTTATTAAACTCGTGCGGCCCGATTATTAAAAATAAAAGTTGAATGTGGCCCGCGAATTTGAAAAGGTTGCCGATTTCTGCTCTAGCTTATTGTTTGAAAAGCGGATATGCTAACCAGTCGGCCTGTTGAGTTTACCATGGAGCAAATAGTGCAGACTTCTCTGCTGAGCCAAAAGAGTTTATAAAAGCAAGTCTGCTTAATAGTTTTCATATTTATTATATAGCGATATACCAGTTGGATGGTAAGTTTTCTTTAGGATGGAGTCTAAGTGAAAAACTAATTATTATTATTATTATTACTTACTTACTTACTTTTATATTTACTGGTTCCACTGAGAATCCTTCATTCACTCCATTAATTCCACTCGTTTGTCAAAGCAGACTGCCCGCATGAGTTTCTGCGGGCGGTCTGTTTTAAGGGGGGGGGGGGACACTACCACTATAAGACCGACTCAAGAACCTTCAGTTAAAAATGAAAAAAAAAAATAAATAATAATATATATATATATATATATATATATATATATATATATATATATATATATATATATATATATATATATATATATATATATAATAAAAAAAAAGAAAAGAAAAACTGGAGTTTGGTTTCAGCGATTAACTACAAATTCATTTCTTCTTTTCAGTTATGTATGCTATTGGGGCTTGACACGGCAATCTAATTGCTTATGTAAGCGTGAAATTAGCGATGAGTTTTAAAACCAACACGGAAGTGAAAGTCGATGCAGATAGCGAGAAGCACAAGCAATTGAATGTTTCCGTGTTAATTTGCTTGAAAGATTACATTCGGCATTGTGTGGGATGACTCGACAAACTCTCTCACTCGCACACACACACGGAAGGCATTGCGTGCAATAAATTAAAGAATTCTTACCTGTAATAGTTCCGAAGTTTGCTAATGGCTTATTAATGAGTGTCTTGTTACGAACTATTTATTTCTTTAATAGAACTTTTCACTTCGTGATGAATTTTCATACTTCTCCTATGGATACGAAGTTATTTGCGATGTGTTAACGATTTTTTTTTTTTTTCCTAGTCAGTATTTAAAGCAAGAAACAATTTAGGAAACCACTTCCAACGTAATGGATGATCCAGCGTCACCTACATATTCTTCAATGCTTGACGCCTTTAATATTACTTCACTTTAGAAATTTTGAAATAAATAATAATTTATTCCCAAACGATAAATTCCCAATAAAAACACAAGTGGCGTAATAAATGTGAGTCACTCACTTTTTTCCCCTTTTTTAACAGATACATGAAATTCATAACGATTTCGAATTTGACCTACTATTGAATTCTTGTCAAAATTTATCAAAATCAATATGTGTGCAATTAATCAACTGAGATCATCAATATTTATCATCTTTAACGATCATTTATTTAAATTATTGGTTTAATTTAAAGTTTATATTTGAATTAATAAATAAACAATTTAATCATTGCATATTTAAATATAGAGTCCCCGTAGCCTCAGTTAGTAACGATTATATTGTTTGGTCGGAAATATCTGGGTTCGAATCCCGTCTCGGATGTAAGGATCCCTTTATAAGTGATTTTTAGGATTTTTAGTGATTCATAAGTGATTATAGGTAAGTTAGCTGATCTCACACGAATGCCCGGGGATTCTCCATTCGAAAATTTCGGGGTTTTTTTTTCATCCCGCAAAACAGCAGTCTTGACGTGAGGAGTTCCTCACGTCATGGACGATAGTATCACTTGTGAGTCTGTCCGACTCACAAGTGACACTGACGGGGGAAGGGCAGGACAGAAATGAGAAGTCATCTCTCATAAATCTTTATCTTCGCACCGAACAGCATTTAGTTTATGTTCTAGAAAATGCACATTTTCTCAAGATGGTCATTAACATTACAAGACAAGCGGGTTAGCCTCATATCGAACTTCATAATACCCTCAAATTTTTAGTACCTTTTAATACAATTTTGAACTACATGTTTCTTGGAATGTAGTTCCGCTTCCCCGTTATTACTACTGTACATCTTTTCACGTAGTTCAGATAACTGGATTCAGACACAAGAGGCTTCACGATCTCCACAATTAAGTGCATATTTCATCTTATTTTCTACATTATGATGTTTTTATTCTCTCTTCTCACCACTGAAATCGAATTAACTTTTTTCCAAGTGCTGACACGGTAATGATGATAAATCACTCTCTATTAAAATCTATTTAGTTTCCACACTGCGTCTTTGTCGTATTCTATTCACATATTAAACAGACACTTTTTTTTTTTTTCGTATTCTGAAAATTATTCAGCATACTTGACGCTATCTTCAGAGCGCCTTAGCCGTGTCTGTTGTACAATGTACAATGTCAGCTTTTCATACGTTCATCTAGGGCAGCGCTTCCCAAACTGTTGGCCGCGGCCCCCTTGGGGGCAGTAGGTTTTGTTGAGGGGGACCGTGAAATAATGAAAACAAATTTAAAATGCTTTAAGACTGAGTAGATTTTTTTATCTTTTTATTAACTTTTATTATTTCATTTTTGTTATTTTTTATATTTTAATGGAAAAATTCACACATTGGTGTTGGTTCACAAACTTTGCTTCCCGCGTATTTCGGCGCTTAATGAATATTAGTAAATATTGCTTATTCATATGTTTCATTTCAAGGCAGCGGTTAATTCTATTTACTTCGAATGCTATCCAGGGAAGCTCCAAATCTTCCTGTCCCTTTCATCACCCATTCTTAATCAGGGACTGTTGATATTGACTTTATATACATATCAAAACTCGTTTTATATTATCTCTCATCCGAGCTAATTTTCTGTTACTAATAAAAGTTTCGCATATACTTCACACATGAAAAAAAGCTTAAACGAGTTCATGTGGGGAGATAGTTAGTAATTTACTTGCAGTGGTAAACAACCCACCCTCCCTAACAGTCACTATACTGCAGAGGCAATAAAAACAAGTACTTTTATTATGCCAGTGAATAGGGTATGAGGAGTCTGCGTAATATATTTCTCAACAAATAGTGCAATTAGAGACAACTGGGATAAAAACACACTAATTAATGAATCACATGTCCCCTCATACAGAAACTATGCTGTCTAGACTGAAACAAAACCATATGTTGCATGGGCAAACACAGTATCTAACTAAAAACTATTGTTATTAATTAGATATGGGTGAGTTCGATTTCCCAAGGCAGCAATAAAATTCAACCGAACGTGTTAAAATTCGTAAAAGTGTTAAAACTAAGTAATATATATATATATAATGAATGTTATGGCAGTTTCACATATGGAATTCGGTTGAAGAGAGTTAGCCTTTCAACTCAATTGTCAGCTATGCTTTTATCTTTCGGTTGCGCGATCTTTTGTTAATACCACACCAATCATATGCACGTTTTAATAACCTGCCTTTGCTGTCTGTTTCGCGTTAGGCTTAATTACCGTAAAGGGAGAAAAGTCGCAAAAGAGAAAAATTTCCTGGTCCTGGGATCCCCTTATTCAGGTAATATTCACTAATTTCATGTTATCAGTCTGTGGTGTGCCAGTATCGGTAAGTGGTGATATTATTTGATCTATTCTACGTTAAAAAATTTAACCCTGAGATGGATAAGTGGATGATAAAAAATAAAAAAAAAAATCCAACAAACAATCAGAAGAAGCAGAAACAGACTCAAAAAAAGGAGACAGTATTTCATATTTTACGGAACAGCCCGCATCGTCTTCAGAACCAAACGGTAAGAAGCAAAAAATTTAATATATGCATTTGATTTTTGCAATATTCGCTGTGTATGTTTTGTATTGAATATAAATACAATAAATATTATAATAATATATCTCTCTATTACGATTGTTTTTCGAGGGGGCCGTGAAATAGTTTAATTTTTGCAAAGGGGGCCCTGACATCCAGAAGTTTGGGAAGCACTGGTCTGTACCGACTGAGATACGAAGGTTTGTTAAAAAAATTTTAAATAAATATTAAAAATCATATTTGCATATTATATGCTTATATTATAACTAAGTTTACAGAACAGCAACTAATTTTTATATTTGTATTATTTCACTAAGAAGGTGACTGGTGATGATGTCTCATAACAAAATGAAATTAAGATGGGTTTGAGTAGCTGGAGGTTAAAATAAATTAAGAAATTTAACTACATCGCTTTATTCGAACGAGTGCTCTAAAAAAATGCTTTTTATAAAAGCAATCGTGTTCAGCTATCATCTAACGCCTTTTATTCCTTTATACCAAGAGCCATCTCTTGCTACGTAACCCTAACAGGATATGTTAATGAAATAATGTAGTTGAAAGTTTGATGAAAGTTTATTTTTCACTTGGTCAGACTATAATAAATTTACTGGGGTAGAGTGGTACAACACCGGGCAACTCCTTGCAAAAGGTGGAGCAAGCTACTAACAGTTCTATCTCAGTATCTCCCATAATGCAAAACACATCTCCTTGCGGATATGTATAACATCATACATATCCGCAAGGAGATGTGTTGTGCATTATGGGAGATATACTGAGATAGGAGTGTTGGTAGCTTGCGCAAGGAGTTGCCCGGTGTTGTATCACTCTACCCCAGTCCTGAAGATACTTTCAGGCGCAAACTTTGTATGCACACACTTAGATAAAGGATTAAACTAAAAGAAATAATGTAGGTTATACGGTCGATTTTATTGAGTTTATCGGACGAAAAACCCATGTTTCCGGGCGAAAAGAATCCCCTTGTCCGTGCCAGAGATCGACTAACTCAGGTTAAAGAAAGGCTTATAAAAAGTCCTACGGTCGGCAACTAGACTTGAACTTCAACGTGCGTCCTCTGTTTAGCGCAGAGGATGCAAGCGCCACTCCCACGGAGCTTTTTTTAAAACAACTTTATTAACAACTGTTGCAATTATTTACATCGTAATGGATTATATATACAATATATATGTTACGGTTAAAGTGATAAATTCGGTTATTATTAATAATTACCGGTTAAAGTGAATAATTCTTAGAGGAGTCTGGTAAATGTAATTATTACATTTACAGTAGTGAGGCCTGCTATGACGTATGCTATAGAAACTGTAGCCCTGAGGAAAAATAACATCAGCAGGATGGAAGTAGCAGAGATGAGAATGCTTAGGTGGATGTGCGGTGTGACCAGAAAGGATCGTCTGAGAAATGACTATGTAAGGGGAACAGTGAAAGTTACGAACTTAGGAGCTAAGATACAGGAGGCAAGGTTGAGATGGTTTGGTCATGTGATAAGGAGAGAGGACGAATATGTGAGAAGAAGGGTCATGCAGATGGATTTTCAAGGAAGGAGGAAGCGTGGGCGGCCAAAGAAGAGGTAGAGGGAACTGGTAGAAGAGGACTTGAGGATGAAGAACTTGGATGTGGTGACAGCCCAAGACAGGAGATGTAGAGGAGACTCATCATCAACAGTGACCCCACTTAAGTGGGAGAAGCTACAGAAGAAGTCTGGTAAATGTAATAAAAACATGTTTATAGGTTTTATATATAGGTTTTCATTCTCAATAGAAATTATAACAGCTTAGGTTAGGTTAGTTTATAATGAAAAAAGTAAGGAAAGTACTTCTTTTGCACTCAATGAAATCAGAAATCATTATAAACTAACCTAACCTAACCTAGACTAACCTAACCAATAAAGGTTAGGTTAGTTTAGGTTAGGTTAGTTTATAATGAAAAATGTAAGGAAAGTATTTCTTTTATACTCAATGAAATCAAAAATCAGAAATCATTATAAATTAACCTAACATAACCTAAACTAAACTGGATGTCGCATGTCGAACCAGAGTGTAGTCGTAGTTTGTCGTGGGCAGATAAACGGGGATGACAACAAAAATTGTTGGGCAGATGAATGGTGATAATAGATAAATCAGAGAGGAACTGATCAGTGTTTTTCTCCATTGATGAGGAAAGAGGTACAGCAACGACGTTTATCTATTATCCCCATTCATCTGCCCACGACACCTTTTATTTGTTATCCCCATTTATCTTCCCGCAATCATTAAGCTCGGCCCAGAACAACGTTTATCTTTCATCCCCATTAATCTACCCACGAGAAACTACGACTACACTCTGGTTCGACATGCGACATCCAGGTTAGTTTAAAATGATTTCTGATTTCATTGAGTGTAAAAGAAGTACTTTCCTTATTTTTTTCATTATAAACTAACCTAACCAATAAAGGTTAGGTTAGTTTATAATGATTTACAACCGATAAAGGTGAGGTTAGTTTATAATAATTTCTGGTTTCTGATTTCATTGAGTGCAAAAGAAGTATTTTCCTTACTTTTTTCATTATAAACTAACCTCTAACCTAACCTAACCTAAGCGGTTAGAATTTCTCTTGAGAATGAAAACCTATATATAAAACCTATGAACATGTTTTTATTACATTTACCAGACTCCTCTAGGAATTATTCACTTTAACCGGTTAAAGTGATTAATTCTCGTAAATTATTCACTTTAACCGGTAATTATTAATAATAACTGGTTTTATCACTTTAACCATAACATATACATCGAAATAAGATTGTAATACTATAATTTCAATCGAAGTTTCATCTGTTCTATTACAATGTAGTTACACAGGCCTTACACCATATTTGTAATTTGATTAATATAAGAATGGTTCAACAGAACTCTCCTTTCTAGGACAATTAAAGAATTTGGGAAAGTCAGTAATGAGCGTTGAGTATTTGATTGAATTACCACTTAGTGAACGTCATGGGAAAAAATAGTAGTTGAAGCAAGTTATATATTATAATTCAAAGGACATGTCTGACTGAAATGCCGTGCTGAAATAAAAACATCCTGTTTCGTGCCAACCGAAAATACAGAAGTTGCACAAAGATATTACAAATCATCGAGAAAGAAGATTCGGGCAAAACTAGATTATATAATGTTAGGATAAAGGAGAACTTCTCTGTGCATTTATTACTGGTGTCATATGTAGGCGATTGCTATATTCACTGTTATAATATGGCACTGATTAAAAAAAAAAAAAAAGAGTCAATGTATCCGTGGAACCGATACTCGACTATACAGCAGTTGTGATGAGACAAACGTCAAATGTTTTCGGTGCAAGATCGCCTCTTTGATTCTGATTCATAATAGCCAAATTGTAGCCACATCTGTTCCCATTCGATTTGGGGCCATTATCGGTTTCAATGAATATCTTCGAAAGTTTCATGTATTTTCTTCTCTGCAGTGAGTATATTTCACCCACTGGGAATTCGCGATATCTGGATGATAGACGACAGCATCTTCAAACAGACGTCAAAGTTCCACCTAAGGATAACGCCCGTTGAATTTTTGTCTGTAGGGTTGCATATTAGCTGTTGTTTGTCCACCTGAAAGAACATCCTTCTTTGTCCTTGGGTGATTTTTATCGAATCGCCCATCCGCATTCTTTACTGGTAACCATTTTTAAAATAATCGGTGAAGTAAATGAATTCGATAATATGTAAATATTTTAATTATGGAAGTTAAAAAGGTTATTAGTAGTATATGTAGCTGATGTTTCAAAATTTTGAAACTGATTTTTATAGAAATAAATTTCATAATTACATTGAAAATGTTCATATTAGGATGCCATACCGTTTAAAAATAAAATGGGCTGCAAATAACCAATGCCGTTGAAAATCACCAGATTAATAACCGATCTCATAAATCACAACATTAAATATATGAATCTCAAATGCAGTTTAGGAAGTTTATTATTTGTTTTAAAATCGCATATTTCATCTGTAGGTGCTGCTAATGAAATAATTGTACATCTCCAGGCAACGGTATTCGAAAGTCGACTATATTATTATTACATGACACCTCCAGGGAGTCCATGGAGTCATCGAGGGACGGAGGGAGGGCACTTGCTCTACAACTCTCTGTCTCCATCACTAACTCCATCTACAACGAATCGCATCTACACCAACGCCATCTATCGTCGACCACCACTAGTATTTTCACAGACAGTCGCAAACATCCATGCCAACCGCGGGATTCGAACCCGCAGCCTTTTGATTGGAGAGCAGATACGCTAACCACTCGGCCAGTCAGGCTGGTATTATATATTTGCAAATATATACACACCAGGTAGTCCCTTCATTTCTTATTGCATTTCTATACACATTTCGGATATGTAAATACATGTTTTCATGTAGTATAGTTAACTGAGTTTTGATGAGAACTTCATGCTCGAAATTATTATTTTTAAAGTAAACAAGGTCTGATCCAGAAGTACAAAGACTGAGCTTAGAGATCAAATGTTGCATTTACAAAATCTGGGGATTGGTTCTCCCATTTAAAACCAAAAAAAAAAAAAAAAAAGGAGAAGAAAAAAAAGAAATAAAGAGTTCCTTTTACCATTGTGTACTTGTGTAACCAACATCTAGTAAATCTTCTGAACGAAGCTAACACTCGATTATCATTCTGGACATCCTTCAGCGATCAAAGCAGTCGAAAGTTCTTGCACTGCTGATTATTGTCATTACATGTATATTTTTGAAAATTATTTTCAGCGATTTTTAAAAAATTCCCGATTTTTAGATTATTAAAATGACCTTGCAACGTTGACCCAGAAGGATCGAAGCGATGCGCTGAGATGGACATGTCTAATAAGCATTAACTTGTCTAGTCATATCATTTCAAGCATCGAGCTGCTGGACAGTCTACTTAAACGTGTCTCATGCAGAAGTGGCAGGACACAGCAAATCTGCTGATGAATGATTGTAATTAACAGGCACAATACCCTGACTTCATAGCCTTGTTGTTTTATCTTTAATTCCATTCAAAACCAAAACGTGTTGTTAATTTAAAAAAAAAAAAAAAAAAGTCCGCTTCGAAACTTTCTGACTAGACTTCGTATACTGCAGTAGTGAAAAGCGTACATAAAAGTCGTTCTTTTATAAAACTAACATTCCTCTTGCTCTTGAGCCTGTGTCTGTAGGAACGCATTGATTGGCTTTGTGTGAAGGTTCTGCATGTCTAAAAATCAAGGACGTGCATGAATCTCCTTAGTACAATTTAGTATCGTGTTTAGCACGAAGTAAATGTATCTAGCTACATCTGTAGATCACTTTTCCCCCATTTTTTATAAATTAAAACTTATCTCATGTTACTTCAATTCTATGTCGTAAAAAATAAAAATAAAAACAGACTGAATTGTCTCAGATAATCTCAGTCTGAGGTTGTCTGAGGCCATTCTTTATTAATATTTATTTTCAAAAGTTTCGGTTTCATTTTTTTCAAAACAATGATATTTTTTAATTAATAATAAACATATGAAAAAGTTGAAATCCAAAGGAAAAAAAAGAGAAAAAAAAAGTGCTGACTTACCGATATTTTTCTGATACTGGAATCCAATAACGGCCAACGCCACTGCCATAGCAGCAAACATGAGTACGGAAATAAGAGTAATACCACAGAGGGTACGTTCCAAACGAGACCTTCTGTTCCACCAGGGAGGATTCCTATATAAAGACGAACAAACAAAAAAACACTAAATTGCGTACTCCACTTGATAAGATGCACTAATAAAAGTTCCAGCAGGTGCAAAGCACCGGTTTCTAAAAGAATTTAATTATAACAGATTGTCACGTGTGCCATTTTGTTCAATACAAGAGTACATGCTGTAGAATTAATTTGCTCATTTAATGATAAAATAGGCGTGTGTAACGATCATGCTATAATTATCGAGGTATTGACAATCAATCAGGCGGTAATGGTTGTGAGAGGGCGCTGTGATCGACTACGATAAAACCATTCGATATACAGTATAAGGTTATACTGCATATATAAATGATTTGGGATATTTGTTTGAGCTACAGGATTTCAACCTTTTGTGGGTGAAATTCACGTATAAAAAAGTAATGGAGAATTTACAGTGGCCCTAAAATTAGGCTTAATTGTCATAGTTAATCAAATTAATTCATTCATTTTCTGTTATAAATGTTTCCCTTATGCTAATTATACCTTAAAACATTGGCTAATTGTATTAAAATAACATTACTACTTTTAATTAATACGAAATCGACTTAATATTTTAGTGTTACCATTTACATTAATCTCACATAAGTTACCACTGGTTTCCATTGTCATCCCGCGATGATGGGCCAGCGTAGCTATGTTTACGTGACATCCTATATGAAGGTGCAATGAGATTGGCCAAGACAAACGCTTTAAAAGAAAATGACGTCAAGGTGACCTCTTATGAAGAACAGATCGATCAGATAAAATAATGTAGCGTCATGAAAAATACTGAAGTTTTTCTTGCAATGATATAATCAAGAATTATTCTCAATCACAAACTGAATTACGTACGATATACGAGTGTATTTTTACTCCAGCTTGTAAATACAAGCTGGAGTAAAAAAACTAAAGATTCAGCTACAGTTTGTTTGCTTGTTTATTACAGTATTTCCCGGCATGCTATGGTGATTATACGCTAGTGGTTTAGCTAGAAAATTCCATTTTTAACATAATAATTTTAAAAAATAAAATAAAAAAATTTCTGTCTCATGTTAACTTACTTGAAATATCTCCCCTGGCATTCGTGTCTGTATCCCTCCCCAGACCCCAAGATGCACTTACGTCAATATTCCTGTCATTGTCTTGAAAGGTTAAAAAATGGAGGGAGAGAGACTTGTAAAAATCACTTTCTCTTTTATTCGTATAAAACGTAGTTGCAATTAAACCATTGGACATTTTTTTTACTATTTTATTGAACATCTTTATTATGTAAGGTACAAATTTATTTTGTCATTAACATTTGCCTATCTTTTTTTTTTTTTTTTTGACATTGCATTGTCGAATTTCTTTTCTTTCTCGTTTTAGCTGTATTGAAATTAGTTGGATAAACAGTCTCTCTCTCTCTCTTGTTCTTTCTTTCTTTTTTTGTTCGTCCTTTATACATCTTCTTTCAGGCGTAAAAATAGTGTTGTAGGACAGGTGGATTACTGTGTCCAGGTGTCTACAAAGAAGGGAGGGGAGTGACCTTCGTGAGGATATGCGTTGGATTGTTTGTAGTTACGGCCGAAGCAATCATGTTCGAGGCCAATGTGTTTATGTCTGTGTAATTGCGTGTGTTCTTCTGACCGGTTTGCTTGTTTTGAGAGATGAAAATCCCCAGTTTCCTGGAGGAAAAATGCTGCTACTACCTCCGTATGCGACAGATTAACGCCGAAGAAAAGCATTTGCTCCTTTGAGAAGTTCCTTGGATTAAAATCGCTATGTTGCGAAAACATCAAAAGAGTGAACATTTCTTCGTTCAGCTTTGTTGTTAGTCGTTTTTAACTAATGAGCATCATTTAAGAAAATCATGTGATCACCAAGCGTATGCTTTTATCACACATTTTTCCGTTCTTGAGTAATGCCACATTGCCAATGCTAAATTGCATGGAAATCAAACATTTTGTGTCTAACTTCGTTCGTGAGACAATAGATCATTGATTAGATCAGTAGACCAATAGATCATCAACAACAACAACGATAATAATAATAATAATTATTATTATTATTATTATTACTACTACTACTACTACTAAACCATGTGCAACGACGGCATCAGCGATGAGAATTGGGCTTAACGACAGCAGATGAAACTAAGGTCAGTATATCATATCTATTGAGTGTGTTTTCTGGCTGGTTAATCTGTTTTGAGGAATAAAAAATCTCCACCTCTGTATGAGTTTGGCTAACTCACTAAAGATTAGTCAGCCGGAGTTAAGGGTTCGTCTTAGTATAGCGCGCACTTCGTATTGAAAAGTTGAACTGTGGAGCGAAAACAGCAAGGATGAAGATGTGGCATTCAGATTTTTTTTTTTTTCTTGCAAGTTTCAGTACTCAGAAGTCAATCTCCTGCACCTTTTATTTCTTCCTAAAAACGAAGCATCATTCCATAAATAGAAAATTTTCATCAGTGAAAGGCAAGGTAAATGCGACAGAGGATGAAACAAAATACTAATAATAATACCCTATGAAATTGCTTTAATTGACTTTTATCAAAAAAAAAAAAAAAAAAAAGAATTCGAAGAAAAGTAAAAAAAAAAAAAAAAAGGTTACCTTGACTGATCCATATTCTTAAGACACTCCACGGTTTGATTATTAAAATTATTGACTCAATATGAATCCAAGGCTATTAATCCCTGAGTATCCAAATTATTATGAACGCTTATACGAAAAGTTGAAAAATATATGATCGAAATATAATTTTGAGGAGTTCTCCGAAAACTCAAAATTATATTCATTCCCAGATCTCTTGAACAAGAGAAGACACAGAGCTCAACGAGAATTACAACACCGGACATCTTTAATCACCTGTTTTTCTGGATTCATATCGGTATGTAAGCGCTGTTGATATGCGTGTCTTCTTTCATAGTAGCAGAGATCAAGTTTGTTCGAAGTACATTTTGTGGATGCTTACAAATAAACTTCACTGTAAAATGCCAAGCTTGTGTCTGTTACAAAAGAAGTTTTATACTGCCTTCTGCCTCGTGTCTCACATAAAGCGTGATTACAATAGATCGATTAGAGAACGCCTGGATCGACTCGCAACATGTTTACCCACTAGTTGCATCAGTACATTACTGTTATACGTTGCTACAACAACAACAAAAAAAAGGGGGGGGGTAAAAAGAAAGAAGTCAAGGACGGTAAATTTCTTTTCATGAAGAATCCTGAATAAGGGTAGGGGATTTCCCCTTCTGAGGTGTGTGAATACTCTCTGAGACCTTGAAGATTCGATGAAGTACAAAAGGAAATCAAAAATAACGTATCAATAACTTAATAGAAATGTTACTTGGTGCACTGTACGTGATAAAAGTACCCAAAAATGACACCAAATCAGTTACATTAGCAATTAGACTTTAAGTTCAAGGAATAAGTTAAACAGAGGAGCTCAAAATAGAGATGCAGTTTATTATAGAGTGGAGCAGTTTATTATAGACAGAAATGGCAAGTGCATAATCACAATTAAAATTTTATTGAAAAATTATAGATTACGTATCTTTCTTAATCAAAAAACAAACATGTCTTACATTGAAAAAACTTGTTACATAAGAAAATTTAAAGGAGTTGCAAACACGCTTAGAATTCCAACGCAATGCAATAAAAAACCAAGGCCTAATTCTACATCAAGTTTGGTCAGCGTTGATAAAAAGTATGCCCAAGTCAGACCTCGGACAATGTGAACGTGAATAACAGGACGTGACAGCATCCAACATTGTTCAAACTTAGCATTGCACTGAATCTGCATTCGGATATTTAATTTAAGGGACAGTTAGATGGCCACACTGCATAGGATGAACTATTTGGAGTAATTTCTCATTTCTTGTGTTTAAACTTTTAGTTACCTTTGACCCCTGAAGATGTAAGTCAAATTACTTACGAAACTTGTCGGTTTTATTATTATTATTATTATTATTGTTATTTATCTTAATAAACATGTGGTCCAATTACTGGAATCTTTCTTATGAACTGCTAAACCACAGAAACTTACGCCTACAACTTTTTTTTTTTTTTTCTAAAAGGAGGTCTCCCAGACTTGTGTTGTTTAATTTATTAATTAAACACTTTTGGAAAACGCAATGGAAACACAATGAATAAACTTAAAATTAAGATGAGATCAGATGCATTAAGTGATATGTTTTAAAAGTTCATTTCTCTCCCTGCGATATGGTTGGAGGAAAGTATTTTCTACTGGCTCAATTTTCATTTTTTTTTTTTTCTTTGATGAAAAATATATAATTTTTGGATTATTCGTCCGAAGATCGAGTCAACGATCTTTGAATGATTGCAGCTTTATTAAAGATATTTAGAAAGATATTACACGTTGCAAACACTGCAATTTCCTGTCTGAAAAGTCTCAAGCTTGATGATGATACGTTCTTTTGCACGAGCTACGGGAAAGAAAAATATTTATCTTGAATAAAAGAAAAAAAAATGAAACCTTTACACAATATCCCATATATCTTCGGTTTTAGCAAAAATTTGTTATTTGATAAAATTAAGTGAGAAGAGCTGCTACAATTCTTTCAAGGTGTCCCCCCCCCTAGGAATTACCATACGCCAAACTTTTAGTAATGAATTACTGCTCTACGGGCCACTCTATCGAGTATTGCTCTGTTAACTTTTTACCATTGATATGTCCAGAGGCTGGCGTCATAACATCTTATCTTACGGAGAAAAAAAGAAGAGAGAAAAAAAAAAAAAAAAGAATGCCAACACTTGTGACAGAATACGTTTGCAACAATTTTTCATTTTGTCAGATAGCCACATTCTCATATCGTATAAAGGGGGAAAAAAAAAGAATTCTAAAATCAGTCAAGTCGTAAAATGAATCTTAATAACTAAATTTATCATATTTATTCTTTAAACACTCAAGATTTCACATATAATTATTCAACTTTTTTAATGATTTGATTAAAAGATAATACTCACTCTCCGAAGATAATCACCCATACGTATTTTGTGTGATGTTCAATTGCCGAACATCAACACTATCCTTTTTTTTTTTTTTTTGATCATATTCATGACTGTAATCCATGTGTGTTCACGAGGCAGGTTTGCCTGTTCTGGGTGACGGAAAACACGAGTTACCGGGTGAAAAGAACTCCCTACTTCCGTATGAGACCAGCTAACTCACCTTTAGTCGAAAGAGACCAGATAAAGTTCCTCACGTCACTGACGGGAATCGAATCCAGGTGTTTCCTGACCAAAAGGCGTCGTCTATACTGACTGAGCTGTAGAGGCTCTTATATCCCCCCCCTATAAATATACTCTTATTAGAGGGATCCAATCCCTCTCGCTAAATCCCGTCCCACCAGCATCAGCTCTTCGTGCATCCGGTTGATCGACTGCATTCGTAGGTGGTGAAAAATGTGGGCAATAAAGGTGTTTAAATAACGAATATACTTAAAAAGTGGTGTGATAACTGCAGAAAATGAGCTTAAAAATCTAAAACTGAAAAAACAAGGACTGAAGATAAAAGCCTTTCGAGTCACGTATTTAAAGTTGCGTGATACCAAAGAAACTCGGAGGAAATATGGAACATATGCAATATGTCATTATTTTTAAACATTACAGATTTCTTAGCATAAATTGTAGTTTCCCTACTTCACGAGGAGAAGGGAGGTGTCTGTGCTAAGTTGAAATATTTGAATTACAGCTCAAGCGACTGAGGTGTGAGATCAGTCTCCTGCTTCCTAAATGGGTGTGTTCTTCGGCAGGTTTGGATATGTTTCGGGATGAAGAGCTTCTACCTGAAGGTGGTGAACTCGAGTTGAAAAACCATTATTATGGTTTCTGAGGGCCTAGTTAGTGGATTTCGAATTCATGTTTTTCCACACTAAAGATAAATGTTGCGAATACGGTGTGTGTGTGTGTGTGTGTGTGTGTGTGTGTGTGTGTGTGTGTGTGTGTGTGTGTGTGTGTGTGTGTGTGTGTGTGTGTGTGTGTGTGTGTGTGTGTGTGTGTGTGTGTGTGTCCCTTTTAAAACGAGTGCTTTCAGTAGAAGCTTGAGTCATTGCCAGAAGTTGCCTCAGTATGCACTACATTGCAGGACCTTTAGAAATGATGTTTAAGTTCCATATAATTTCAGTAATTATGTTGTTCTTTACACAACCATTTGCTTCAAGATATATTACGAATCTTAAAACTGGAATTATATGCGCTATTATATATTAAGTATTTTAAAAGGTGCGAATTTATAAATCACTTAATGAGATTTGAATGCAACTTTTCTTCATCCAAATAGCTTTTATTGTAAACTCCAATGTAATAATTAGCTCTTATTTTTACTTACACTCTGTGGTCCAAAGATTGGAGACATTCCTAAGCGAAATGGAATCTTCACTTCGCATAGGAATGTGTGGAGCGGGGGCAGCTGCACACATCCACCGTATGTACTACACCATCTACCAACCACTAAATAATATTTTTGTCTTTCAATTTTTATTTTTATTTTTATTTATTTATTTATTATTATTTATTTTTTTTTTTTTGATGATGATTTGTCTATTTTGAGGAACCACAAACACCCGAGTTTCGAGGTGAAAAAATCTTGCGACACTGTATAAGACGGCTAACTCACCCTCATTCGAAAAAAAAAAAAAAAACGAATCAAAGATTTCTATCTTCATGACGCGAATCGAACCCACGTCTTTTCTAGTCGCATAGGAACATGTCTGGTTTTATTCTTCCAACTGGACAAGAGGAAAATATATTCTGCGACATGAGTAAAAGTCACTAGCCTTTTAATAATAAAAAAAAAGTACTGCGGAACAAACGAAACAACTATCCCTATTCGCCCACGTTAGTTACTTGAGGAAGCAGCAATATTCTCCTGTAAAAACTGTCCCTACTTAAATTTTCACTAATAATGAAGATAGAAATGATTAAAAAAATAGAAACGTTTCTTATTTTTTATATTATTTCGTTCTTACTAAGTAAAACGTAAAAATGGAATCAACAAGACTTTTTTTTTTTTTTGGTGAATTTTGCAAAACTCATAAGCACCTTCTAAATTTGGTCACGTGCATGTTACTCCTCTGCTCTAACCGAATGGTTATTGAAATTCAGTTTTGGAATCTTGAAATGTCTCAAGTTTGTCAAGTCACTTCAGTTTCGGTTACGATTGAATTATATTTTAATAGTAAACTTATTCAAAATGATATGAGATGATATAAAATCATCACAATTTATATCTATTCTATATATATAAAAAGATAAGCCGAAACGTTTTTTGTCTCTTCATTGTTTTGAAACGTCCAACAATGTGTTTGCCTTCATGAGACAAACACATTGTTGTCTCATGTCTCTAGTCATCAGGATTGAAGGAGAACCGGCTTACCAGCCCGGAACTCGGGAGGTTGGTTACATATAAAATTAACTGTGTAATGCGGTTGGCTGAACAATCATCTGAATTAAATTTGCAGAATTTAAACTAAGATTATCTTCAAGAATCCGCGTACGAGATTAAAAAAAAAAAAAAAAAAGGCACCTTTTTCTAAATACATTTTTCCATGTTATAAACGATGTCTGAGCAGTATTTATTCTTCACAAAAATAGCTTCTAAAAGTGAATAAATTTATTAGCAATTACACCCTAATTACAGTGGAGTTTAAAAAAAAATAATAATAAATAAAAAATAAGGACCCCAATGCATTTCCACTCTCCTAAAAGAAACAAACAACGCTTTTTTTTTTTTTTTTATCTATCTCTTACTTTTCGGAAATCTGTAGGTAGCTGGTTTTCACGGGCTATAATTGTCGCAATTGAGCGCATTTCTGCGGCTTGCTAGCAGAAGGAAATACTAAGTGGTATTTACTTGTATGATGGATGAGTGTTATACGGTAGATTTGTTGGGAAATTAAAACCTCGAGGTTCTTTGGCGAACACACACACAAAAAAAATAAATAAATAAATAAATAATAAAAATTTAATTAAATTAAAAAAAAACTACTTGTGTCGAAGATCGACTTACTCTGGAATGGGATGTAAAATGGTCTAGAAAAGGTTCTTTCTCTGTATTCGGTGACTAAAATAGAACATCGAAGTTAGCATAAAATTAAGATTACGCAGACATTTGTGCTTTATTTATTTATTTATTTATTTATTTTGGTGGACAGTGACCTAACATCCCGAGAAAGCACCAAAAAGCAGCGTTGCAGAACACGTTCTATATCTACGATTTTGAGAAGCGGGAAAATCAAAAAAAAAAAAAAGTTTTAAAGAAAGTAACAGTTGACATATAAAATAGCACGTTTGTCCGTCACGTCCTAACGCATTAACTATTGTGTATTTGTTGTTTTTCTTCTGTGGCACCGTTCCTCAAAGCACGAGTGTACTTTCCTGCACAAGCCAGTTTCAGCCTACTTTATATGTAACAAATATCACTTTTTAAAGAGTGAACTCGCAAAACTACTTTTGTTTATTGAATTCTGTTTACAACTTCTATAGACAAGTGGGAAGCCTTTCGTGCAATCAGACAGGCTGAAAGTGAAAAGGAACTCAGCTATTCTTGAAATAGCAACTCATCTAAAAAATCGATACATGCTGTACCTTGATCACGTGATTATGTAAGTGAAATAATAGCTTTTTTTAAAAAAAAAAAATCGAAACATAGTCAATTTTGCAATAAAGGACCGGATACATTTCTCGAACGGATCGCTAGAATCCTATCCGTTCTTTTAATATGTTACAAGACTTTGTGTGTGTGTGTGTGTGTGTGTGTGTGTGTGTGTGTGTGTGTGTGTGTGTGTGTGTGTGTGTGTGTGTGTGTGTGATGAAACTACTAAACAAGAATTACTACTGGCTGAAGGAATCTTATTATATTAACGTATTAATATAATAATATATATTATGTATATTAATATATAATGAGCGCGCTGCATATTTGCAGGGCACTCATTAAGAGGTTTGTAAGACGTACACTGCTTGATTTAAAAAAAAAAAAATAAATAAATAAATAAAAGAGGAGTTCATTAAAAATTAAAACCAGAAGAGAATTTCGTTTTAAATAAAACCATCAAAATTAGAATGTCCCATTGTTAAATTGTGAATGAAATTATTTTGTATGTTTTAATTCTTCATTCACATTTAACATAATCCACCATGTTATAAGCAAGACTTGTAAATATCATTTGTTGTTAGTCTCTTACTTGTAATTTATTATTCATATAATTACTTGGAGTCTGTTTATTATTGTTTAATTAATTAATCTAAAATATGTATTGGTACTGATAGGACTCTGTATTAAAATATCATTCAGTTTATTTTATTAATTCTTGTGTAAATGTTGTAAGAAACTGTGTGTAAGTAAATTTAAATGTATATTATATACTGTGATATATATATTTTTTTTTATTAACATTACTGAAAGAGAAAGTAATTTTATGTAATTCTTCTGAATGCATTTGATTGGCTGTTGGCAAGGAAACGGAGTTAATTTTAGATAGTACGTGCGTGGAGCGTGAGGTATGGTATTCGAAGGGAGAAAGAGTTGATATGAGCTGAACTGGCTAGAACCGGATTTTGGCGGGAAGATTGAAGGTATTTTATTGGAAAACGACAGAAAAAATGGGAAGCATTCAGGACAGCACGGAGTAAAGTAACCGGTGGCAGTAAGGGAATTTGGAAATGCCATAAATAAATTAAGAAGGGACCGGGAAATTAATAGGCAATTAGGAATATTTCTACTGAATTCTAAAATTACGTCGAATTCCAATTGTTTTGAGGAAGAATAGTGCAAAGCTGAAATTAATGCGTAGAAGAAAATAAGGAATAAGGAGATTACCTGAAACGAGTGCGTCAAGACTTGTCAAGCTCTATGTTTAATATTTTAGTTATATAGTTAAGATTCCTTTTGAATAGTGTTCAAAGTGATAGTTAACTTCAGTTTTAAGTGTGCCTATAGTGAATCCAACGTGCAAAGGATGTAACCCGGTAAGAGCAGTCCATTTTTTTATATTTCAGCGTGAAGAAATAAGAGTTAGCCCCCCCCCCCACCGATATATCTTAACATTTACTGTGGTGTTCTACTAAAATTAGCCGAAATATGGAGCTTTAAAGTGTTACCCCCTTGAAGTGATAACTGCCTCATAATTGAATTAAGTGTTTGTTGACTAAGAGAGAATTAGAGAATTCTACTTTAAGAATATTTACCGTAAGATTCTGTAACATTGAACTGTGTGAACCATTTTTAATTATTCGGAAGAATGTAAAATTGACGGCTGGATGTTTGATGCCTAATGTTTTATGTTTGTTATGAGTATTTGAACTAAGTTGATTTGCATTATCTTGTTTTCAAAGTTATACTTATTGTACATGTTATGTAACCCTGCATTAAATGTTTTGCCTGATTCTCTTTCATTGCACCGCTCATAAAGTTTATCGGACCTTGTGGAAGCCTTAAATGATATTAACCACGGCCTGTAGAAAAGTGAGATTGCAGAAGTTAGTTGATGATTGATTCCACTATATTATATAGACTAATCTGAATATAGGGTGGTGCAGAATAATATAAATTTCTCTATATTTGGATCAGTATCAATCAGGCATCTAAAAAAAAAAAAACCGGATAATTTAAATAAAAATAACGTTCCAACAAGATGGCGGATTCAAAGCCAGAATGTACGACATAACACCATCCCATCCTCTGTTTACTTTTGGATCCAATTTTAAAGCATCGCCTGCTTTAAGCCAAAGTCAAAAAATCAAAATGCCATATTGGAACTATTCGTAATCATCCCATTTCTATACTTTTGGATTTTTCGAAGGCAATATTATCGGAATGTTTGCGTACAAATGCAAGTTAGACATCTCAGCGATCGATCTGATTCTGAATTGTTTCTAGTTAAAACAGTAGCTGGGGATTTCGCGTACAATGGTAGGCAAGTGGGTCAAGGTTATTCACACGCTGAGCCAAGCATTGAAGCAATCTTTCCAAAAGTTCAACGATTTATATAAACAAATAGCTTTTTTTATGCTTTTGGCAGACAAAATGCTTTCCGTTCTCAGATATTTTGGAACAATGGAAACACACTCAATGCAAACTGTGGTTCGTTTATTTGTTTGTTAGCTTAGCTCAGGCGCTACGAATAAATTTATCATAGGCTAGAAGACTTGATTATTTTTATTTCTGAATGCAATACTGAATGTGAAAAACTGATTAATATTTTACACAATAATACGAGGTGGCCTGGGCTGAAAAGTTCTGATAAATACCTAAAACAAAAATGATATTAAAGCAACTGATATAGCCACAAGAAAGAACATATCTTAAAACTCTTTAATCCCCATGTGTCATCAAATTGTAATGATTTGTTCTTTTTCTTTAAGGATATATAAGAAGCCCTCAATTCTTTCATGGTGACCCCCCCCCCAGCACACCCTCGCAGAGGCGTAGCGGGGGAGGGGTGTGCCCCGGGCGGCACTTTGGACTTTTGCAGTTAATTCTAAAATACAGTCTCGAGAACTCAGTTCCAAATATTGTAATACTACTGCGAATTTTCCTCACAATTGCTGTAAGTGTAGCTAGTTGTGAGAGGAGTTTTTCTAAATCAAATTGATTAAGAATTACCTACATTACTATGAAGTAGTCTTCGTCGATGTCATCGACGATTTGCTAACAGAAAAGCAAGAAAAATAACATTTTTGAATGTTGAAACTAAAGTTTTACTTCAAAAATAAACATAGTTTTAATTTATTTCCCTATACGTCGTTTTGACTTTTTGTAGTATTTTTGGTGTGCATTGAGAGGGGCGGCAAAGGCTCTAGCTACACCACTGCACCCTCGTACATTAACAACTTCGAGAATAATACTACACTTGGTTATGCAAATGTGTATGAAATGCAATTTGAATACCGTTACAAAAACAAACAATCACTTAAACAGACGAAGACAAATCGGCTAGGAAGATATTCAAGTGCTTGAGACAAATGCACCAGTTTGAACTTACACAAATCACTATAGGATACTTGGGAACTTTTACTGAGTTTGCTTATGGCACTAATGCATCCCAAGGTTTACTTTTAGAGGCGAAAATATAATTTAGGAATAACATCAGTTGGGAATACATTCTGGATAATTATGTTGGATAGTGAGCGAATACCCAGATGTAGTTACGCCTGAATGAATCTTTCATACAAGCCTCTCACCAAAGTTGTATTCATGCTTGAAACATAATGACACGCTATTGCTCATTATACCACCTACAAGATGGCGCAAAAATATTTTTAAAATGCTTACAGCTTTGGAGGATAAGTTTTCTGATCCCTAGATATGATGATATATATGTTTGTGGTGTACTTAGGAAGATTTTCCTAAACAAAAGCGTTTTTTTTAATTAACATTTTTATGCTGTTATCTATCCAGCTGCTATCAAATGATAACAAGATAATTATTTTGGTGAACTGTGCGACATTCTTAAGACATGAGATACAGACCTTATGGACAAAATAAATGAATTTAGTAGTTAATTATACACGCTAAAAATCTCTCCCTCTCTCTCTCTCTTTTCGAAAATTTTCACAGGGTTTTGTATGTTTCCAATTCCTTTTCTCTTCACTCATTCTTATAACACATCCCTTGTTGAAAACGGGACTGTATATTTGTAGTGTAAGTTAGACTCGAATGTAGGAATGAACGAAAGCAATGGCGAGCATTTTACTACTAAATCTATTGTTCTTCTGCTGAATCAATTGATCCACTGAATCTACGTTTCAAACAAACCCATTTTGCTAGATAAAGAATATTTACAAAATAGTGAAATCAGTATACAGTATGACTTCGTGATTTTATTGGGATCCTATTTACAATTCAGAAAGATAAACTTTGCAGGTCTTCAGTCCAGGTTTATGTAAATCTGTTTATTAAATCCTAAATGAAGTGAATTTTGCTAACGTGGCATCGTTTGTTTGAGATCTCAGCGTGTGCTGGAAGGAAAATGTCCTTCAATTGGAATCATTAAATATAACTGGAATTTCAAATTTCATATTCCAATTATTTTAATTGTTCATGCTTAATGAAACTTTTAATATTTTCATAGATAAGAAACTTCAAAAATCTTCATTTTTACGACTATTTTCTAAGCATCCAAATTGCTGAAAACGTCTGCATTGAATATGAACCCGATTAAAAACAGAAGTTCTCTTGCTGTTTGAATAATACGGTATATTGCTCGTGCGGTACGCAACCTTCCCCGAGCCTGATGGATTTAAGAAACTTACAAACACGCTTTTCAGGAGATGCCACTTGTCTTCTTAAAACGGGGCTCCACGTGATATAGTCGGTAAGCGTGCATTTTCTTAGCACGTGGATCGCTAATTATGACCAGTTCACCTCGCGTAAATCGAGTTTACAAGGCCAATTTCTATTTTCTAGTAACGAATAGTGTTGGCAGCACCAAGGTTGGATGATAGCGCGAGACTGCTATTCACTGTCGCTCGTAACTCATCGTACAGTATTAGGGGATTGTGGGGAAGAAAAGATCTCAAGTTTTGAGACAAGAGTCACATTGGAAGTAGATAAGGAGACAAGGACCACAGAATTATTATTATTTTTCCTGCAGTAGAATTATTAATGAACTCCTTCGTCTCAGAAAATTAAAATTTCCATGCAGTGTGAGGTTATTGGCACCAAGTCGTGACTGGATGCTTGAATATTCGCTGTTATAAGCAGATGAGGAGGTTTCTATTGTTCGAGGGCATTCGCCTGCGTTTGTGTTTTCGGTTACGTCAAATGTGAAAGATAACGATGTCTGTTATCTCGAGAGGACTACTTGACATCAGTTCGGTTGGCAAACTTGTACAAACAGCGGAACTAATTTAGATCGACTGATTTCGCATTTTAAAGACTCGCGGGTGTGTCCATTGAAATTATAAGGTGGTAAGCATAATACGACGTTATTCTTGGATTGCCTTCGAGCCTCTTAGATGGACAAGTAAAGAAAATAAACGGCGTGCAGGTTCTACAACTATGCAGCAACAACAAAAAAACTTAACGCGATGTTATTAAGGGTTGAAAACTTTTGAACAATCCGCCCTGGAATGGGACCATGATGGATACATGTCTGAGAAAACAAGTTGAACTAGGTGTGCAGGTGCGTTGTCATGGTTTGGATTTTATCCCCAGATGTCTTTAAGCTTGCTTCTGCCATCGTATCACGAAGATCACTGGTTCTCAGTTATCTACCTATTCATGACACTCCTAATACCGGTTCACCTTCTCACAGCACGTGAAATGTTCGAATTTGAATCGGGACGGCACACGGGTAATGCATTTTAATAGATAAAAGCTGTATATTGGGCGCACCAATGTACTGCGCTATTGGTTAAGAACCTAAGTTTAGATGTGAGTTAGGATGAGTTGGAATTACACCTGAAGCATCTAAAGACACTGAGGCAAATATGTTGTCTGGTCCCTGGCTAGTTTATCTTTGTTGCTGAATTAGATTTTTTTTTCCTTTTTTCTGAGAGGCTTATATACTTTAGAACTTCAAATACATTGTCTATTAATGATCTGGACTCTCAGAATGAATTTATAGTTAAATAATTAATAAACAAGTATTATAAATTATACACCAGCTTCAAACCTTTGCGCCCTCAAACAAAACATTCATTATAAAGTAATAATGATTGTTTTTCTTAATTCGTGCACAGCTCATCACCAAATGCTGTAAAAATACGAAGTCGCCCTCTGATAACAGATTCAGTTATTGTTTTTTTTCCACTGCGTCTTAGCAGTGAAAAAAATAAAAAGTAAAAATAAACAAAACTAAAGAAATAAATAATAAACAAGACACGTATGCGCTAACGTTACATAATGAACTATGTTATAATAATAAGTATTTAAATAACATACATGTACTTACATATTAAAAGAATAAATTTTACACTAGCTAGAAACGGTTCGGTTTAGTTCTTTATATTTCACTCAGTAGAAAAGTTGTTTACGTTCTATACTTATCCACCAGCCTTTATGTCACTAACATAAAAAAATCTGGGAGCAGACTCAATTATAGCGTAAGTTTTTTTTTCTGCTTTTTCTTTATTTTTTATTCTGTTTTTATTAGCACAACAGCGCCTGTCTGGAAATACGGATAATGTTGGTATTACAGACCATTGTCTAATAAAGTCACGGATTTAAAGGCGATCAAAGTATAAGTAAATTGTGTTCAAAACTGGCAATAATATTTCTGTATCTCACATCTAAAAAAAGAAAAAATTAAAGAAAACATGCAAACGATAGATAGCGAAGTAAGTTCTCTTTCAATGAGCAAAAAAACGAGAACGTTTCTTGAGCAAATGACGTATTAATTTTATAATTTAACAAAATGACAGTTTCTTCTCAACGCTAAAACGAAATAATAATATAATTGACCTAATACTATCTTTAAGAGAATGTAATTAAAACGTTATACGGGCTGATTTATTTAGATGAGCTACATTACATTAGAATGTAGCACTATATATAGTGACTGACTGTGCAGTGGCACGGCTCAATATACCGCAGCATAAAATGGGATTTCCGTCTTTATCACAAGCGGTAGGAATTATATTAACACACAAACATTAAAATAATAAATACATATTTAGAAACTAGAGATGAAAGAGAAAGGAAAGGATGAATGCTTTTTGTAAAAAAAAATTAATAGTAAATGAGGATAAAGAAGGGGAGAAAGAAATGATAAATAAATTATTTATCATTATCATTAATGATTATTTAAAATAATCATTATAACCACTTCAAAAGAAATTCCTAACACATCCAATATACAAAACTGTAAAATTGTATTGTTGACTGCCAACCAGGTGGCAGTAAAAGAGCAATGAAAACGGAGATCGTATGTTTGTTCAGCGGTAGTGATGTCGGAAAAGGAAGTTGTTCAAATATTACTGAAACCAGCACTGTAAAGTAGAAATAAGCAGACAAGCGGTAGTGATGTCGGGAAAAGGAAGTTGTTTAAATATTACTGAAACCAGCACTGTAAAGTAGAAATAAGCAGACAAGCGGCAGTGTTATTCATATCACAAACATTGAAGACATAATTCTGTCTCTTTGTCAGCTTATTTCACCTCAGTGACGAAATTCTAAAGCAAAGCTTTTCACGAGGGAACCGAGCGAAAATAATAATAAATTGTACAACCCATATTTACCACAGTAAATTTATGTTGAAAATATAAGAAAGAACGTGTTAAAAAAATAATAATAAATAAATAAAAAATACAGGAGCAACTTCGTAGTGCATTGGTAGCAATGATCTTTATTTATTTATTTATATCTGGCCCGGTCCTGTCTTGTTAATCCTTTCTTAAAAATGAAATTTTAGGGCGTTTACAAAAAAATTTTGGATTATTTAAGTTTTGATTTAAATCACGCAATATATTGTAATGTTCCGGTCTGGGATCTTTCCCCCAGAGGCAAAACTACATGCCACCGGACGGGTCCCCAGGTTGCGGATCGGAGAATGACCACCAGAGATGGTGGCTAACTGCGAATAGCCAATAAGCAGTCCCGGACAAGAAGCGGCAATACTAACAGGTCGTGGTAGTGTAGTGGACAACTCCAGTAACTTTATAAAATGCCACAGAAGTTCAATGACGGTACTGCTTCAAGGCGAGCTTAGGCCGCCCTATGCCTAAATCTATATGCTCCTGATTCTTTCCCAAGTACTTCAAGGAAGACTAAGGGTTTGTCAGATAAGTGTCGATGTGCTGACAGTAAAAAGAAAACACGATTGAAATCTGATGCCACAGAACAAAAGAAAAGACTCATGCCAGCTCGGACGTCGCCCGGTCAAACAAGGTCCGCGTCCCCAATCGAGTAATCAGGGTTGGATCGAAAAATCAGTTACTGAAAACAAAGACAAAAAAATCAAACTCAGGCCTGTAAAGGATGGTATATCAATTGGCACATAGAATGTTCGTACACTCTGGGCAACTAGAAAATTGCAGTTGCTTCAAGAAGAAATGAAGAAATACAGATGTGATATATATTGGGTATTTCAGAAATGAGATGGACATTTTCAAGAGAATCAAATGGTGGAAGAGTTCTCTGGTCAGGAAATGAAAGTAAGCATGAAGCAGGCGTAGGTTTCCTGGTAAGTAACAAGGCCTGTCCGGCAATGATAGGATACAAACTAGTTAGTGAAAGAATAATGGTTGCAAGATTCAGTGCCCAACCATTTAATATCACGACCATTCAGATATATGTGCCCACTGTAAAGAGTGCAGATGAAAACATTGAGAGATTTTACAGGGATCTACAACTAGAAATTGATGAGGTGCCGAAGCAGGATATACTCATCATTGGAGGAGACTGGAATGCAAAGATTGGCAAAAATAACACAGGATGGGAAAGGGTTATGGGGAAAATTTGGATATGGAGAAAGAAATGAACGTGGAGAGATGTTTCTGGAATTTGCCACGGATAACAACCTGATGATTTGCAATACCAAATTCCAACAAAAAGATTGTCGTAAATGGATGTGGCGCTCCTTCGATGGCAAACAGGAATATGATCGACCTGATATTAATAAACCAGAAATGGAGAACCTCAGTTCAACAGTGCAGATCATTCCAAGGAGCAAATATTGATTCGAACCACAGCTTAGTGATTGCGAGTATAAGACTAAAGCTGAAACAGGAAAGTTCCAAAAAGCTAGAGACATCTCAAAACTAAACGAAGACAGGCTAAGAACAGCATATCAGAACATATTGGAAAATAAGCTTAAGACCTCAAGTGAAAAACAAAATATAAATACAAGAGCAGAACGACTGACTACAATGCTAAAAAAAAGCAGTAGAGGAAGTAATTTCTGGAAGAGAAAAGATCAACAAGAAATGGATAACTCAGGAAACTCTAAAATTGGTACAAGAGAAAAGAGAACTGAAACTTAAAAGATATAATTCAGAGGCAGCAGATGAGTTATACCGTGAAAAATGCAATGAAATACGGAAAGCAGCAAGATCTGATAAAGCCAAATGGTTGGAGGACCAGTGCAAAGACATTGAACAGTACTGTGGAGAACACAAAACTAGAGAGGTCTACAAACTTATAAGAAATGTCAATACGATGTGGCAAACAAGATCAGTAGCAGTCAAAGATGAAAATGGTAAAGTATTGATGGACAAGACAGAAATCATAAACAGATGGACAAGATATTGCAGCGAACTATATAAAAATCAACTAAACGATACTGCAACAGAAGTAATCAAAGAACTAAAAGCAATCTCTCCACCAGCAGAGATCTTTGAAAATGACATCTTGGAAGAGGAGGTGAATAAGGCTATAAAACATTTCAAGAACAAGAGTCCTGAAAATGACAACATAATAGGCGAGATGCTAAAATATGGGGGGGGGGGGAGAATCAGTTGTAAAAGAAATACACAAGCTATGTAATGAAATATGGAGATCAGGGTATGCCCCAAAGAGTGGAAAAAATCGGTCTTGGTTGTTCTTCATAAGAAAGGCAGTGCTTTAGAATGCACCAATTAAAGAATTATTGCATTAATGAGTCATCTTGGCAAAGTGCTGATGAAAATATTAACAGAACGCCTGAAGGATCATATGGAAACACATCTTCCTGATGAGCAAGCCGGATTTCGACAAGATCGAAGTACAGTGCAAAAAATACTCACACTAAGACTAATAGCAGAGAAAGCTCGAAGAAATAACAAAAAGATATACCGCTGTTTCGTAGACTCCCAAAAAGCATTTGATAATATTGACTAAAATATAACATGGGCTGTCTTGGAATTCTATGGTGTGGACAATAAATTGATCCGCCTACTGAAAGATATAAACAGCCAAGCACAAGCAAAAATCGTGATAGCAGGTGAGACTGGAGATTGGTTTGCCACTAGTCAAGGCACAAGACAAGGGGACCCAATATCACCAATCATCTTCATCACACATCTGGGAAGAACACTAGATAAGATTAAAGAAGAAGGTGGAGGCATTTCAATAAATGGCATGAGAATAAACTACCTCTGCTTTGCAGATGACATCGTCCTGATTGAAGAAAACGCAGCAAGGCTGGAACAGACATTGCCAACACTATACACAGAAGGAAAAAGATATGGACTAAATGTCAATTTTGAAAAACCTAAAACAATGACATTAGGACAACAGGAGTCACTGAACAGAGTTACGATAGACAGATTTCAACTGAAAAATGTGGAACACTTCACATATCTTGGATGCCACATGACGCATGACTTGGACTCCAAGAAAGAGATAAAAATTAGAATAGCCCCAGCAACAACTATTTTAAAAGCGATGGACAAAATATGGAAGAGCCGAGCTATAAAGATGAAACTAAACTGCGCATTGTAGAAACCTGTATCTTCAGCAGCATGCTCTATGGATGCGAGGCCTGGGTACTCTTGAGAGAATATTGGCATTTGAGAGGAAGTGCTATAGAAAGATCTTGAGAATAAGCTGGATACAGAAAGTGAACAATGAGGAAATCTACAGATGAATATAACCAAAAGAAAACCTGATCCAGAAAATAAACAAAAGGAAACTACGTCTATTTGGCCATATATGTAGAATAAATGATGAAAATTAAAAACGCTGCTGTTTGGAATGATTGAAGGAAAGAACAAAAGAGGAAGACCAAACAGAGAATGAGGCGATGACATCGTCAAATGGTGCGGAACCTCTATACACAAACTGAGTCATCTTGCACAAAATAGAATGCAATGGAAGAATCATATCAAGATAACATCAGACACCTACGTGCATTGGACCCATGGTTGCTAATAATGATGATTGTCATGTATTATACTAAAGTATTGTGTGCAAAAGTTATAATATGTTGGGCATGCAGTTAATGTGAATTTGGGCAGGCTGGGAACCGAAAGTCTATTATCATTATTGCTGCATTCTTTAGAATAATGGTAATAATAATCGTATTACGAGAGGCGTACAGCGTACCGAAAGTAATGACTCCTATTTTTTTTCTAAGAAAATATTTGTTTAATAATGACTTTTATATGGGTTAATTCTCCATCTTTCGTGAGTGTTTTGTCATTTTTCATGAAGGTCTCCATCATTCTCTACACATCTTGCCATCGCTGAATGAGAGACGCTGTATGCTGAACTCACTGAAGTCCCTCCAACGTCGGAACTCTTCGCCAACAGCTTGTTTCAGTTCCTCGTCTTACGCAAAATAGAGTCCTTCAGATTGCATCGTTCAGAGGACTGAATTGGTGGTAGTCCAGTTAAGGGCGAATTAATCCAGTCGAATGCTACAGTTACATCCCTTGTACCAAACCGGTGTGAGGTCAGGTGTTGTCATGGAGGAGGACCTTATTCGTATTTCTGGTTGGCGGGACTCTTTGGGTGGGGTTCTTCAATTTCTTCTGCAGACATTGCAAGGACAAGCATAATAGCAGGGAGCCCCATCTTGCTGAACGATAGTGTACCTTTCAATGCTGCAGACATTCTTCAGCAAGATGAGGGCCTTGCTCCTATGCTTTGCGTGTGCGGCAGTTTATGAATGACACTTTTTCAGACAGGTGGATCAGTAGAGAAAGGCCTCTTTCTTGGCCACCAAGGTCCCATTTTCTAACCATCGGGCCTTTTTGTGTGGTGAGTGATATCACATCAAAACAGTTGTTTATTGATCAAACCTCGTTGTTTGGGTGATCATAGGGTTAGGATTACAAATGCAATCCATTCAGCCACTGAAAACAGCAGCTGATGAATTTTTTTCCGAAGTCGAAAATCGGCATAACTGTCATCACACATGAAGGTCGTTATGTCGAACTTTGAAAATAAACCTGCACTTCATATAAAAACTTCAATAATTTAGCTTCCGAATGGTGTTATTTGTACATCGTAAGTTACTAAAGTTTAAAACCACAAGGACTTTTGGAATACTCTCTATTAACAGCATTATTATTAATATCAGAGTAATTAAAATTTAACGAAAATGCTGAGAGCAATAGAAATATGTTTATTGCTGTTTTGGTGGATTCAAATCGGTCATCACAGCACTAAATTATGTGAATGATGGGGAAAAAAAATGAATATCTGATTTGAATCTACATATCAGTACGCAATAAACTCACAATTTATTTTTCATAATTTGGTGTCGTGAGTTAATGCTGTCAAACATAACACAACAACACAACGAATGATGACCGACAAGTGTTACCGTTTGAGCATATAAATTTTAAATTTTATTTTTTAAATTATAAATGCGACATCTTGGCAACTGATTGTGATTCATTTATTCAGGGTGCCATCTCCGATCCATTCCGTCTTATGGATGGAAGCCATGGTTTTCCACTTGTTCCTATCTTGTTCATTTCTAAACTTTTTCCCTATGCAGCGTTCCTCATACAGCGATGTATTGGTCTTCCTCTTCCTCTTTTCCCCTAGTTTGTCTGCGATGATTATATTAGTCAGTCCTCCTCTTAGTACATGTCCTAAGAATTTCATTTTCTTCTTCTCGATCTTATTCAGTAAGCTTCCTCCTCCTCTTCTTTTTTTTTTTTTTTTTTGGTTTGATCTTCAAGTGCTTACTTGTTTGTTACATTTTCTATCCCTATTATCTTTTTAGTAACCGCATCTTTAGAGTCATCCGTCTTTTTTTTTTTCACTAGTCCATGTTTCTGATGTATACATTAATATAAAATGTACACAGCAAGTTATCAGTTCTATTCTTGCACGTATATTTACTTTTTTGTTAGTAAATATTTGTTTCATGTTATGAAATGGTATGTTGGTTATCTTTAATCATAAGTGGTTATAGACTTCCGCCATCTGCTAACATCTTTCATTCTCCAAAGAATATAGGCAAGCCATTTAACCCTAACTAACTTTTAAAAGCAGGAAAACAGCCAGTATCCACCCTTAGGCATCACTGTAGCTTACTCAAGGCTATCAGTGATTTTAATAGGCATCCTGGGAGGCGAGTATAGCAGAGGCAACTGTCGTCGTGTCTAATCCTAATGCAGTATATTATTAGCTAAAAATTTGAGTTCTACGGTCGATTTTGTTTGGTTGCGAATTCATACTCGAGTTTCCCAGAGAAAATCTTACCGTGCCACAGGTCGACTGGCTCGAGAACCGATCAAAGAAATGCTTATAAAAACGTAATATATTTTCCAGGGGCTTAGGGAAAGCGCCATATCCACATTTCCTTGATTAAACTTCTGGGATATACAAACCGGTCTACTCGTACTGGGGAGTGGGTAGTCTTTTAAGGTTATGTTTTAGCTTATCTTTATCCATCACTTTATCTGTAATCATCACTGTTTTTGTTTCCTGTGTATTTATGTTTAGTCCAAATTTATTACAGTCCTGTTAGTTTATTAGCTATACTTTAACTCCGTTACTTTATTAATCATACTCTGTTTATTAACTAACTGATGATTGGTCTGACTAATATTGCGTTTAACTGAATGACGTCACTTTCTAAAAGCGACCTCTATGTATTAAAGCGATTCTAAGCTTTAAGTTGAACATTTTTGGAATAATCCGAGCATATAATTTTTTTTTTTATGCTGAGTGAGTTTTGCACAACGCGTTATCACCTATCAGTTGTTTTGCTCATCTGTATTTCGGACGGATGCACAAAAAAATTTGAATGACTCGATTTTCTCATTCATTCCAATGCGTTGTTTCATTGGAACATTCATAGGACACAAATGGGAGAAAAATGACACGTGATACTGTATAATGTAATAGCTCTACTTTGCCTGGATGGAATGTAATAAAAGATGGAATTCAGGATGGATGAACGCAAGACGTTCATGTAGTTCTTCGGTTTCAATCCGCCATTTTTATTGTCAAAAGGAACTGATATTAATAATTTCGCATCAGTTGGATGGGATTTAATAAAATGGTACGAAATTTAATAAAATATATCTCTTAAAATGTCTGGAATTGTTTCGAATTTTGTTTCACGCAGACCAATTGTTGCGAGAAAAAAAAAAGAAGTCGATGTGTCAAAAACGATCTATAATTTTAAGATAGTGTGAGAAAAGAAATTCTCCTCCCTCATTATATTCAATTGTGCAAGCAAAACGATTTGCACTAAAATTATTATTATTATTATTATTATTATTATTATTATTATTATTATTATTATTATTTCTGCTATAACTGGACCATATTAATAGCTAAATTAGGAAAAATAAAATTTTTCCTAATACAATGTTGTCATAATGAAAACATTGACTGTAGAATACTCCCTTAAAAATAAAAAGGTCCCGATTTAAATGAAAATTCGAATGGTTCGCTGATTACTGAAAATCTGATTAGCAAATTTTATCGAAATCTGGTCCACGGGAGACCAGATTTCGATAATTGCATAATTGAGCAACTCAGAAATGAATATAATGAATTTATTATAAAACAAATTTGGAATGATTTGTACTTCGGTCCTGCAGAACGATTTCTACTAAAATATATATGCATTTTCATGTCATAATATGCGGGATTTTGCGGGTTCGAGTGGGTAAAATTTGGGTCTTCAAAGACACAAACTTGATCAGCTTTTTTTTGGGGGGGGGGATGTTGTTGAGGGAACACAAACTTAGCTGTGTGTTATATTAGAGTAATTTTTACATTGTGATATAATTTTAAACATGAGGGAATGAAAACCAGAGATTCGTCAAGACCGCAGCCATCTGTGGAATATAAGATTGCACAATCAAGGAGAGAATATCTTAATATGTTAATGAAAAAAAAAAACCTTTAACTGCGGTGATCATTAAGAATATTTTTTTCTCAGAGCAATGCATCATTTTTAACACCTTTACCAACTATCTAAACAATCATGGACATTAGGGATTGCGTTTGCGAGCTATTTTTAGATATCGACTACTTCTTGAAGGCGAGATTCGTGTAGGACTTTTTAAAAAAAAAAGCAAAAGAAAGCGGAAAGACACAGATGGAGATGGTTTTGTTGCCAAAAACTTCTATTTATCAATATTTTTTGAAACTATCTTCTTAAAAGAACTTTTTTTCTGCAAAAAACACGTCTTTTGTTGCTTAGAGAGAGAGAGAGATCTGAAAAAAGAAATTCTGTAAATACAGTTTTTGGAATATTTAAAAAAATTCTTTATCCAGAAAATTAAGAAATAAAATATTAAAAAATCCTTTATTATTGTTCGATTGTTATTTTCTTCTGTTGTAATTTTAACAGTTAAACGCCTGGAGTGTTATTTTAAATATGTCACTCCAACGTTTTTGTGACAAAATTGATATACTCCAGATTGCTTTCGTCGTTACTGTCGCTTCCGCTTGATAAAACCTTTTTCCGCATTCATTCAAAAACACTAGAGTTCAAGCCATTACACCAACATTACTTAGTAATTCAATAATTTCAGGATTTTGTTTTGTCATTTTGTTCAAATCTAATATTAATTTCCTTTCTTAGATCACGTTTATCATTTGCTTCTGTGATAACCACCGCAAACACTAACATCGATAACAAATAATAAATAAATAAAAATAACGCCATTTATAACACATTAACGCTATCAAAATAACTTTACTATTGCACATCCCAACTCTCCTTGTCGCTTTAGTGTCCACGTGCTTCATAATGAAATCAGTTTAGTACTTTATGTCGGACTGTTATTCTTGTCTTCCGATGTTTCGCTCGTAAGTTGTTCCTTTTTCCCATCAGACTAATTACATTGCCAGCGCTTGTTTCGTATTTTGACGCAACGCCGAAGTCGCTAACGAATGCCATAGAGAAGGGACCTTCCAAGCTTATAACTTCCTCCAACAAAATATCGGCGGACTGTTGTTCGATCCGGACATACATCGCATTTTATGTGTCCGCTCTACAACAACGACATTCATAACAGGTGCTTGACGCACACGACAGTGAGTGCAAAGTACATCTAGAATGACGATTTAAGCCTAGTAAACGGAATGAATGGAATGTCTTGACTCACCGAACAATGGGGGACTGTTTATGGATCAAAGGCTCGTCCGACATGACTTCGTGTTTGAACCTTGGCAAATTCTTAAATTAACTTTAGCACGACGTAAAATTTCTAGTGGGAATTTTATTTCCCACAACAGCTGAAATTTCAAATATTCTTCGGAAAAAAAAAGAGATAAATTATTTGTGTCGCAATGCAAGAATGCATTGATAACGAAATGGCAACAGATAATCGCGAAGGACATGAAAAGAAAAGGTCAAACTTTGCTTCTTTTTTTTTTTTTTTTTTTTTTTTTATTTCTACAAGTAACGAACTCGATAATCTCTATGACAACTAAAACAGCTTCCGGTGGACATTATCAAATACGTTTGATGCTATGTTGTTCCTGATTATCAAAATGCATCAAACGCTGTAAACATACACAAATATCAATGAAAGCTTGCTAGTAATTCTTTGAATAAATAATGGATAAATGTCACGATTAAAAGTTTAAACGAGGTATGATTATGGATGTTAAGAAGATACGGTGTCAGTATTACACCCTCGACATCCTGACAGTGTTTATGAATGTTGGTATTATCTCGGGTTTACTAGGAATAGTCAAATAGACAAAGCTCCCCCTCCCTTTTCCCCAACAAAAATGCAGTTGGCTCATAAACACAAGTTGAAATCCGAGGTCAATAAAGAAAGATGGAAAGAATACAATCAGACATGAAGAAGTTGCTAAATAACGCCCATATTCATCTGAGGCTTTGAAAGCGAAACGATTTCAAAATTGATACTTTACTGAAATGCATCCTTAAAATTATATTTTGTTTTCATTCTGACAGACCGACGTCCGTTACTTCTTACAAATTCCATTACATATAATGTATTTTTTTTATATTATTAAGACTTTTCGTTATTGCATTTTACAATAAAAACATTTCTAGATTGACGGACAAATACACCACAGGATAAATCAAAGCTCCTCTACTAGATAGATTAGAATGTGCTGGATCATTTCGCTTTTTTATTTATGGTTGTCGCTTTGTTCATGAGTCCTTTCCATTAGTGTTCATTTTAGATAAATTATGAACTCTACAACCGTGTTATAAATAACTATTTTAATTTCCGACGTTTCGACCTTCATATGAAGGTCATCATCTTGAGTATACACATAAATACAGAGACAAGCTGAATTACATTTCATACAGTATGCTAAAGAGACAATGATTTGATCAACGGTTATTCTACTGGCATGACCTCTAGTGAAAATAGAATATAAAAAATAATATAAAAAATTAAATAAATAAATAAATTAATTAATTAAAAACTACATCAAAGCTATATTCTATTTAAGATAACATCAGAGAAACATTCTTTCATATAGATAGTTTTGTTACAGTGAAAATGATGTCCAATATTTAACATGACAATTGTTATATTAAATTTAAGATTATGCATTACTCATGGTCCTATTTATAGTTAACTCTTAGGGAGAAAGGTTAAGTGGGTAGAATATGTGCCTTAAATATTCTTGGGATTTTTAGACCATCATTATTGTTAAGATTAGGGTGATTAATAAGAATCTCACAGACTTACTTAAATTTACGTTCGTACCATGTTTTGGTGTGATGTAAACAACTGGTGTTTTTCCAGTTAATTCTATGTAAAGTGTTCAGGGCATGATCAGAAAGGTCAGCTTGACCATAGCTATTATATTTAATGTGCCGTTTATGTTCCTTTTGTCTGATAGGAATTGTGCGTCCTGTTTCCCCTGTATAAGGATAGATTACAGGTGCAATAAATACGGCATACTCCATGTTGGCCCAGCGGAGGGAGTGATTCTTTAGATGAGTTGAGTAGGCTCTTTAATTTTGCAGGAGGTTTAAAGGTGGCTTTAAGGTTGTATTTCTGTAGTATTTTGTTTATTTTATCTGATGTCCCTTTAATCTATGGAATGGTTATGGTTTTATTGTATTCTAGAGATATAATTTGTTCATGAGATATACCTTGTAGACTAGAAGAGCGCCTTTGAGAATCAAGTTTTACTTTAAACTAAGAAAAGCTGCCAAAGAAACCTTCGAGATGGCGAAACTTCCTTCGGAGAGGTCTCAAATAATCGCCAATACTCAAACATTCGATTAACTGACAACGATGGAAAGTGGAGCGACATCTGTTGATGACGCTGAACGCCCCAGGATGCGCGAAATGGATGGAAAAGATGGCACCGTTTAGGGATCTTGCCCAGGAAGAGTGACACAAAGCACTAAGTGGTGCGCGGGGGTAATTAGTTGAGTATCTTATTTGGATCCTTCTAAAGCATTCTGACAATGCTACCGCTTACTTCATTTGTGCTGGAATTTTTGGTCAAATACAGCAGAGATGTTGTTCTCTATCCTCGTTACTCCACGTTTGGCATATTCCAAGTATTTTTTCTTTTGGTTTTTTTTTTCAGCACCCAACTGAGGAAAAAATTTTAGGACATCATCCATGATTAAAAAAGGGGAACCCGAAACATCTCTATTTGATTGGAAATTTTCATTTTTATCAATTCACACGTTTAATCAATCGAGGGTGTTGCTTTGTTCTTTCTATATTCATATGCATTTTATTGCAAATTTTTCTTTCACTGCATCCCTTTATTTTAGCTATGGATGACACAGTCCCTATTCACTTTTCTCTTAAAATCAATATATAAGAGATCATTTAGATAGAAAGTTTCAATAAAATAAACAGCAGGGGAAAAAATGCGACATGAAATCTCTTTTCATCATTTGAGCTTTTTTTAGAGATGCCAAAATAATGATTAATTTTTTAAGGATTAAACAGCACGTTTCCTAATGATAAATGGTTTGCTAATGACGCTAATGATAGATATGCAAAGGCCAGTTTCGCTCTGCTAAGAGAAAGAATCTTTCTGATCACGTATAATTCGAATAAAGTTGACCACAATAGCTTTATGCACTGCTTATTAGCTACAACACATGGGAAATATGACAGCCATTCCGCTCGTTAATAAAACTTATCAAACTAACCATATTTATAAGGATTCAATGACTAAAACGTTTAAACATTTTCTACGGGATAAATTAAGAAAGGAAATTGAGTAGCCCAGAGGGAAAAGATAATTCGAGTGAAAAATCTGTTTTGGTGTAAGGCTAGTTTCGCTATGACGCCTCACAATATGCCAAAAATTGCTATCAAAATTGGCTAAGTATGTTGAAAGGTTGAAAAGCAATTAAACGCATATAAAAAATCAACGAGACGACTTTGATTGAAAACTTATACAATAATTCCAAATGCCATCAAAAATAAATAAGCTGCCTTCTCAGAAATATCCAAGTATCGTTATTTAAAGAACGACAAAGAAGATGCTTCTGTAAATGCAAATGATTATTGACTATTTATAAACTGATTCCTCTATTTATATATCAGACAATGGTCCAACGTGATCAAACCATAAAAGGATCAGTAATTTGATATTTGTAGTTTATCCTTCTAAGCAGTTCAATGACAAAATGTAAATTTTTATTTAAAAAATAAAATTAACACTTTGTATTAAAAAATTATAAGTTGCTGTAGCTGTTTATTTATTTATGTATTTTCTTATCATTTTCTTACAATGTTGTTTTCTCCATCCAATTCTAATAAATAAGTCTAATATTGGGCGCAGAATATTAAACTAGTCGGAAACTAACAAAATTCGTGAATATATATAAAAGAACAGTTACGGGGGGGGGAGGTTACAGTAAAAACAAAAAAGTGTGTATTTTGAAAGAAATACTTTCGATCTTCCCCAAAGTTTTTATTTTATTTAATGCAACCTACGAAATGAAAATTTGACATCTACTGGATGAATTCTTAGATATCGGATTTTTGCGAGTCTGTTAAAGGTAAAATTTAACAGACTAAATTTAACCAAATCCAAATCTAGTGCATATAATCAAGAAAGAATGACCGGGAAAAAAAAACAAAAAAAACATTAAAAACTGATATATACTGATGAAATGACCGAAATATATTTTTTTCCCTCAAAGCAGAGAAGATCGCCACCTATCGGAACGTTCCTCAATATTTCTGTTAGTTTAGTTTAGTTTCGAATTATAACGCGAACAGAAAAAATATTCTTATGGACAAAATAATAAAATAGTCTTAGTTTTTATTTTGTCATCGCAAAGAAAACTTGCCACGTCGGAAATTTATGAGAGAAATAAACCCTTCTGATATTATTCAGGAACCTGGTTAGGAATTCAGTTGCAGAATGCTGTCGTTAGTTGTGCTCATATCCCTCACATTTAGTTTCCTTATGCATCTTTTGAACCTCTATCCTGTGAAGGAGGTTGAAAAACAAATCTATGTAACATTTTCTGATATAGCAGATGTATGTTATAATGAAATATGAGTTCACTTTTATATCCCTTGCGCTCTGAATATTACGCATGCATTAAAAATTTCGTGTCTGTCTTCTTACTTAATGAGACAGGCAAGAGTTCTTGTTCCGTAAGTCGATGTCATAAGTGTGAGACTGTGTTAAATGGACACACCCTTGTCCTACGACCATAAGCCTGGGTTCACACACGGTTTGTCATTCCAATCGCTTACAACTTTTACTCTATGTCCAAGGTCATTGACACAACTTATGGTCGATGAACTGTTGTCCTCGGGCCATTTCTACTACCAGTCACACTGGATACCTGATTGAAACTGTTTTTTCCCTTTACTTCTGAAGATAATCGCTTTAATGGAATACTTCTTATATTATTTACGTGTGTGCATCTACTTCTCGTTATTCTGTTTATTTACTTTGCATTTCTGTATGAAAAAAAAAAAAAAAAAAAAAGCTGTTGATCGGTAAGAATGCCGGCATAATGGCAAATTCTGATTCACTGTAGCAAAAAGTCTGTTAAATAGATTACAAAAACATATAATTTACATTCGCCAGGCCGGGGTGTGACTGATTCAATTCGCTTTCTTTTTTTTCATTCTTAACTCGTAAATACCCCTTCACTATACTTTCAATGCATTTTTAAATTCAGCACGTGTGTTCGCCATCTTGTCGATCCAATTCCAATTGCAAAGTGCTTTCTTGATTTTTTTATTTTTTTTGGTTAAAAATTACTAATTAGGAACAGCTCTACCTAAGAGAAATGTTTTTACAATTATTGGAAGAGCTCAGAAAAACTAATAAAAGGAGCAGCGAAAATTGCACTTTTTTGGGGGGAGAGAATATGAATGGTGACAGACAGTGCAAAGGGTGCCAATGCCAAATGTAAAACGCTGTTGCGATGTCACTCGACGTAAATCATTCTCTCTTGATCATTATGTTTCGGTGATATTTTTCTCTTTTAATCCACGAGTTTACTTTGGGATAGTTTCAGAAACAACAGTATATATATATACCTACTGAAGTTAATACTACAACTCCGTCTTCAGATGCACAATTGCATCTCAAGTCGATCGAGTTGACAGAACTTTCTAGAGTTACATAAAGAGACTCTTTAGGAAATACAGTATGTACATATTGGGGGTGGGGGTAAACATGTCCCACCTTTTAGATTTCTTAGACATTTGATTTATCAGTTCAAGCTGACTCTTGGTTTTCGTTTAAATGCGCTTCATTAGCAATTTGCCACTGAAGCCACAGTTTCAGGGTTTTCAGCTCTATTTTTAATTGCATTGTTATCATATTTTATTTCAAGCAGCTATGCTTACAGCACGTGTTTATGATGTTTGCAAGTACTCTCACCTCTCAGGTAAAATAAATGCGCTTTTCAAACGTCTTTCACGGGTTCACTTACGAACTGTATTAAGGATTGGAAAGTACAAATGGCGGCACCCTGCATTCCATTTCATTTCAGGAATCATCGTCAGGCGAAATAATATAATTACAAATAACTATGAAGCTTCTGAAGTTTTCCCTTAAAATTCTCAATCATTCTTACAGATATAATTCAAGACGATATAATTCAAGGAGCTTATCAGTCTTCATATACAAAATTAGCCGAAATTCTTAGACATTTCAAAGTGAACACCATCATCATACCTCTTACTAAGCTACAATCACTATGGGATCAGTCAACCAAAACATTTTTGACTGCCATTCCTACGCATAAAGGATTTAGCGCTATTGCAATGTTCCCTTATTATTAACTTTGTGTGTGCATGACTCCCATTACGAAAGGTTTATTTGTAAATTTACATTTGCACTGTGGATGAGCTGAGGATTTTTATATTTTTTTATTAATTGCATATATTTGTTGTATTTCATCTATTTTTTACATAAAATGCAAAATATATAAAGTAATAAAAAAAAACAGAAAATATCTCCTCCTCACCCACGGTACAAAAATAAAGATTTACAAAACCTTTACACGGTGGGTGTCCTTTCACACACAAAATCATGATGATGATAATAATAATAAAGGAAAATAGCGTTAACACTGACTCCTGCATACTTAGATATTTCCGTTGGTATTTCAGCTTATTTGGACCAATATCGAGGGGGGGGGGAGTATCAATGTGAAAACGGGGGATCCTGTTAAGGGATACTAGCTCTGATCAACCTCTCGCGATGAGTCCACTGGACATAATATGTGAACGCACAGAACTTAACATCACTCTTACCATGGGACTGAATGAAAACGCTTGACTCATCCATTTTCTTAGCACAATGATCCTGACTATGAGCCTCCGTAGTTCAGTCGGATTCGACGATACCCTTCGGTTGAAAAGACCTCGGTTCGAATCCCGTCTGGGACGCGAACCTTTATCAGAGCTTTTTAACTAAAGGTAAGTTAGTCAGTCTCATACGAAGCCGGAAGGTTTTTTCTTGCGGAAACTTCGGTTTTTCAGCATGCATACATACAGACAAACTGGCCAGGAGAACACATAGAAAGTATACTTATAGGCTCAAGGTTTACCACCTTATCTTGGAATAATGGTTATGAAATCTAATCGTTAGTTATGAGCGCTTAAGGGCCTTAAGAACCGCGAAAGAAGAATTATCTAGATCAGTGATAGCGAACCTATGACACGCGTGTCAGCACTGACACACTTGAGGGTTTCAGGTGACACACCTTGGATGTTGAAAAATATTGGTATTCTGATGAAAAAACTACGATAAATCGTGTAAGATCGCTCTCATTTAAGGTGAAGGTAGGTTTGTTCATTGAAAGAACTTTCTACCAGTAGTCAGCAACAGAAAAGTCATTAAATGTAATGTAAGTTTGTAATTTCAGTTTATTAAATTAATTGTATAATATGAATTCATAGATTTTATATCAATGTCCTAATAAATAAATAGCCTAATACGATATGTATGTCACCATCTATGATTATGTAGCTACATTTATAATACATGTATGCAAGTGGCACATCAACAACGTCAATATTTAAAAAAAAAAAAGTTTGACACACCTGGGTAAAAAGGTTCGCCATCACTGATCTAGATCTTCCTAAATCTGCCTGATATATATTTAGTCATGGACACATGACATGTGCTACGTACTCAGTTCTAAACACAGGTAAAAATAATATATTTATTATTAGTAGTAGCATGATAGTAACAATCATAACTCCCCAGAAAATGCAGTTTCACCATTTGGCCAGCTCAAGTTGCTTGATGCATTTTTGTTATTAAACCAACAGTTGTTATCTTTTGTATCCGTCGGTGATTGTTTAAATACTGTGCTCAGACTATTAGATGATAGTTTTTATAATTTTTCACTTTTCACTTTTTTTTTTTTTTTTGGTTTCTAGAACAGGATCTCTGGAAACCCTGCTCTAGAGACGAAATATGCAACTTTTTCAATCCACTTCAGGCCTCCAATTAACAGGTTGGTGGTCTCACACCGGGCGATGAAATTCATCTCTCACGTAAAGACAATCACTAACATCCGTGCCACTTTCTTACACATATCCACAATAGCGTCGCTTCAAGTACAAGAGGTAATAGCTTGTGCTCATATTTCCATGCATTACACCACCTGTTTTCGATCAGTGTACCGCAGCACGCTGGTGCGGCAAAGCTACACTTCAGAGAAATGATCGCAATAATAATGCAGATGTGGGAGAAGATTCATTGAACTCCATTTTACGTCTTACTTTTCCATTTTTGTTTTTAAATTATTGATTATGACTTAAATCAATATTTAAGTTAATTATCATTAAAATTAATCATTAAATAAATTAAATGATGATCACCGCACTGCGTTCTCACCAGGAAGCGAAACATGAGGCCGTGTCTTAGTACCAAGACTTCCTCTTCGAGTCAGGTAATGGCACATCTTTCATACGGCAAACCGTGCTGCAATTTATGCTTTTGTGTAAGTAGGCGCGTTGTTGAAACATAAATATATTTTCTGCACCTTTTCACATACCTACTACCTTTCACGGAATAATTTCATTTAAAAGATAATTAAAACAGTCACGAATTCATTACTAAATTATATAAACTTGGTTACTTATGGTTAGAAAGATCTTAAGCATTTGCTAAAGATGTGATCAAAGCAGGTGAAGTAACAGCCTAATTGACTTTTTTTTTTCTTTTGTCTTGATTGGATAAACGATACATGAAGAGTTTTACACCAAACGCCTAAGAATCTCCCAAGCAGAGAGAGTATTTAATGCTATTTAGCACGCGTGGGCTGATGAACAGCTGTTTACGCCCTTTCATCCATTAAACGTTGTCCTCTTTCTTCACTTGCTGACTGTTTGCTGGAAAAGGTGGCTACGATGATGGGACCAGTAATGATCCCAATAAACAGATTCTTGGGGAGTAACTCTGTGAAGGAATACGAACATGGCAAGTATGTCAGTAGGTTAAACACGAAAAAAGGAATGCCTGTTCCAATTGCATCTACGAAAAGGAATGATTTCTGAAACCACATAGGCTAAAGCAGGGGCGAATGCTGGTCTTGAAATTCACGCTTGCTCTTGTTATCATTCAGGGAGTGAGAGGTGTGATTGAAGTCTGATTAGCGGAATAATGAATTACTGACCATTTAAAACTATATATTTAGAAATTTATGTACATTTAATCATACAAATACAACATTTATTTTACAAATGATATTCTATCTTTTTCAATTTAGCTCACCTACTTGAATACAAATTCTACCCTACGGTTCTTCTTTATGAACTGGTAATAACATCTTCATAAAAAAGTTGGTTGTAACTTAATTTTCACAAGCGACACGCACACTTGTAAAGGCTGGCTGAAGCTCACTGGCTAGAGCTACTTTGACTGCGTATAGCCTTGTGTTTAAGACGACGGGAAGGGAGCGGAAATAGCTATGCGCGCGCGTGAAATCACAGTGCTGCAGCGAGGACCTGGAAACTCCTACAACCGATCAAGCCAAGGTAGCTTTGACTAGACGAGCAAGCATCGGCCTTCGATACACAACGCAAAGCTCAATTATTGCCGCGCAAGCTTAAGACGTCTTCTACCTACAAAAATAAAAGCCAAAATAATGCTTATAAATGCATGCATTTATTAACAAATAAATATTACTTCTTTCTCAATTAATGAGCTTTCGCAGCAAGCATAGCAAGCATGGAGAATTCGCCCCTGGGCTAAAGGAAAGAAAAGAAAGCAAGAAAGAAAATGGGAAGGAAGTTATTTTTCCATGGGTGGGTTTAGGGATACCGCCTCTTATAAAAACGAATCTACAGGGAAAGGCAATTCCCCAAGAATTACAATCAAAAGACGTAGCACGTTATGCAATGTTAACGAGAGTTTACTTACTTTCATCTGAAAATACATAATAAATGATTTCGAAATTAAGAAACAGCATTCCTAAGAGGTCTTCATGGGGAAGTGATCATGAACAACGTAAGGAAGAAAATTAGTACCTCTTTCGTTGCTGTTTTTAATGTGAAAACGTTACTTACCCGAACAGCATCTGATGGTATATACTGAATTCAATTCCCAGGTTCCTGGGTCTTTAGACAGCTGATCTACTGTTGTTAAACACCAACAGTTGTACTTATGCTACTGGCTCTCGCAACTGCTCTAGTTCTGATTTAAAAAAAAAACTTTAATTGATAACTATAAACTGGTCTAGTTGCTAAAATAAAGAAACGTGTTTTAGAATCGGAAAAGTTTGAGAATTACTGTTGTACTCTGTTCCTTTTGTTTTTTGGGTAGTGACCAATGTGACTGGAATGCGTCCAAATGGAGAATCGCCACTACTTGGTGATCCACATGACTGCAGGTTTGTCATTCCCGATAACTACTGGACCATGGTTCAAGCCATAAAAAAAAGGGACGCTCGTTATAACCGGAAATCTTTATGCCGATGACGCAACAGTAATTTATATCATCCATTTTTTAATTTTTTTTTTTAAATTCTATTAGTCCTTTTAATTTTATTAAGTGGAAAAAACAAAACGAACGATAGTGTGGACTGACAGACAGTAAGTACAGCTGATTATAACAAACCACTAACTGTATTTTTAAATACAGAGACGGAATTAGCTGGGCGTTCTCAATGAAATGTAGACATATGACGCCTAGTTCCGTAATAACGGGCTCAATGTGTCAAGTAGCGAGCATAATGTTAATAATTGACAACACCTTCCTTTGTTTTAATGTTATTGAGCTAAATTGGAAATATCTGTTGCTTAACAAATTTAAACTTTAGTGAAAATATATCATTAATACCAGGATGAATCTCCTCTTATGACAGCAGTTGCAGTTTTCTTGCTTTAGACGCCATTCTTCAGTTGACTTAAACTACATCATTCATCGTAAAAACCCTGTTATCAGGATTCCACCTTTCTGCAAACGCTTAAGCTGTTCTTCCTTACTAATAGTGTCTTAAAAGGGTTTACAACAATCTGTGGTGGCTAGCCAGGAACAGAACCATCCACGTAAAGTGGGATGATAGAGATACCAACAAGTTTAAGTTTTTCCAAGCCTAAGTTTAGGTGTTTTTCAATCCTGTAGATCAGAAAAGGTTGTAAAACCTTCGTATTAACATTGAAAAGAAGATGCGTATGGAAAACATGAATTATCTCCTCAGCTTATTTGCCATCCACGGAATGATGTATTATTCCGTGGATAGCAAATAAGTTGAGGAGAAATAAGAACCTTATTAACATTAGATTCGATCGTACCTCTTTTTCAAATACATGAGGAGGAGAGACAGTTTCAAAAGACAACAGTCGAAGGAATGAAAAAGAATAAAACTTTATTCTTGTGAGACTGAAGTCGAACAGTGATGAGTTGCACCGAAATGAACTGTGAAAGAGTTGGATAGTTCACTACAAGTATTGTAAGGATTTAGACAAGAATGAAGGAACAATCAAAGTCCATTTTGATGAACATTGATTGTAGACATGGTTGTAGAAAATGTAAACAGTAGAAACTGAACGTCTCTGTGAAAGAGTGGAGCAAATTCAGTGAGAGGTAGGTTATTAATCAAACTAATTGCTCTCTTCTGTACTGATTTAAGTATTTGTAGAGTGTATGGTTAAAATGTGAGAACAATATTCAAGGCTTGTTTAAGAATACCTAGGTCCACGAGATAAATGTATTATGTATGTCAATTTGCGTGTTCTCCGGCCGGTTTGCCTGCATGATACTGATAACTCGCTCTCTGTTGAAAAGCTTAAGCTTATATTACTTGCGATCTAGACGGAATTCGAGCTACTTCAAGCCGCCTCCCCCCCCCACCCCCAATTTCCCTGACATTTTATGACAATGCGGGAATGAGGGTAATATCAAGAACATCACATCACAAAGAAGCGATGTGGCGTCAATCTGTATGTATTTTAAAAATCTTCAAGGGGGAAAAAAAAAAAAAAAAAAAAAAAAACATTACTGACTGCAATAGATACTGGTTATTATGCTGTATCTTATGATACCAAAATACATGGTAATACTTTGAATTAAATTTTTAACGGCAAAGCTGCATGTATTTACATAAAATTTTCTTTATTTCATTTTTAAAATGTGAAATGTTTGACGTGGGGATGGAATCTGTGATACAGGAAGGGAAAAAGTTACGTGAACTTGTAATAAAAGTGCAATATTATTAATTGATTGTTACACACACATACAAATTATTCTTAATTTCCAAATCCGTTTTCACCAGAATCACCTATTGATTCTGGGTCACAAATCGTAAAATAAAACATGCAACTGAATATCAAAACACAGCATAATTTTATGGAGGCCGCTAGCATTTTACTGCTTAGTAAAAAGATAAAGTGATCTTATGGAGTTCAGTCACCCCTCAGACAGGTTTATTGGTAATCATAACTCCACTAGTCATTAAACTGTTCCAATACATTTCATTGAGGCATATCGGAACGTTATCGCCGTTTTATAAGCATGTAAAAGAGAAATAAACTTTCATCTTTTGGAAATGTAACGGGACTTCCTCGCAGTAGTGAAAGTATATGCTAAAGTAATAAATCTATCTGACTAAACAGAAAAGTAATTTTGTTTTCGTTCTAATTTTCCAGTTGCTTATTAATTTTCTTCAACGCAACGTGTGCTGATATATAGCATATTGATATGCAAAGTATAAACCTATTTCAAAACACAGATCTCATTTATATGAATTTACCGTTTACTTTTGTTTGTCAGAAAGCACACGTACCTTCGTAACAACATATGACGAAAGCGCCACCTCGTCATTTGTTGCAAGTGATTGTTTTAAAAAATTAATGCTTTATCACATAAATGGACGACTAACGTCACTATTATTGCCAAAGGGATTCCCAATTTATGAAGATCGTATCCGCTAACGTTTTGCAAGATTTGAAAAATGGAATGCATTAGTGTATGCGGCTATTTCTATTTATGAAATAGAAATATATGACCTCAAAGTATGAAATTGTGCAAAAATTGGTTCTAAAATGCGCGATAAATATCAAAATGTTAAAAATAGAGCCATTTTTATCATAAAGACCTTGAAATGACGTAACGTTGCCCTAATAATAAAAAGAACCTTTAATTAGGACACACGGCTTTCGCTAAAACACACATTTCCACGTAAACGCAATAAATCTGTCGATAAGGTCACCAACCCAATTCGTTAAACAAAAACAAACGGGGTCTTTATACCAAAAGGAAAATTTGCACACAGATCCCTTTCGAAAGAACTTTGTAGAGATCGTCTTACATGGAGAGAGAGAGAGACACGAACGAATAAACGAAGGGGAAAAATATGTTAAAGCAGGCGTGCTGAGTAATCAAATTACTTTCTCATACGTGAATTTGAATGTCAAAGTTCAGCAATTCTAAAAATAACTGAAATACAAAGAAAAAGAAAGAAATCTGAAATCTATGGGGGAAAGGGAATCACCGACGAAGTAATTTCTGAAAAGTTACTTCGTCAGTGAAAAAGTAACTTCAGAATAAGTAAATAAAGCACCTGCCTATAACTGGTGTGTAGTAACTGAGGTGGCTAATGTCATGTATAACCAAATTAATACAGGAAACACTGAGTGAAAAAGGAGGATAGCAATTTTTTGAATATAAAAAGAGCTTCTCTTGATTTATAAAATGACGTTCCAGAGAATGAGGCCTGTTACACTGTCTTCAATCTCAACTGAACCTTTAAAAAAAAAAAAAATGGGGGAGGGGGATTATAACTTATTTGATCTTAAAATATTGCAGTTATAAATCCATTTTTGAAAGTTTAAAAATGAAAAAAAAAAATAATAATAAAACCTGAAAAGCTAACTTTATATTGTATAAGATTAAGACGTCCATCCTTTTTTGCAAGGAATTTTCACAGGCATTAGCAATTTCCATATAAATCTATATGTCAACCTAATTCTTCATTTTACACAAATTATGGACCCTACAACTGTGTTATAAAAACTTATTTTAATTTCCCTACATTTCGACCTTCATATTAAGGTCATCTGGAGTATACACAGATATAATTGTCTCTGTGTATACACAGAGACAAGCTAAATTAGATTTCACATAGTATGCTGAAGAGACAATGATTTGATCAATCGTTATTCTCCTGGCCTGACCTCTAGTGAAAATAAAAAATTACAATAAATAAATGAAATAAAATAAATTAACTATATCAAAGCTACATCAGAGAAACATTCTTTCGTATAGATAGTTTTGTTATAGTAAAATGATGTTTAACATGCCACTTAGGATCCTGGATTACCTGTGGTCCTATTTATAATTAACTCTTACGGAGAAAGGTTAAGTGGGTGGAATATGTGCCTTAAATATTCTTGGGATTTTTAGACCACCATTATTGTTAAGATTAGGGTAGTTGATAAGAATTTCACAGCCTCCTTAAATTTACGTTCATACCATGTTTTGGTGTGATGTAAACAACTGATGCTTTTCCACTCAATTCTATGTAAAGAGTTCAGGGCATGATCAGAAAGACCAGCTTGATCATAGTTATTATATTTAATGTGTCGTTTATGTTCCTTTTTCTGATAGGAATTGTGCATCCTGTTTCTCCTATATAGGGTAGATTACAGGTGCAATAAATACGGTATACCCCAGGGTGGGCCAGCAGAGGTCGTGGATCCTTGGATGAGTTCAGTAAGTTCTTTAATTTTCCCGGAGGTTTAAAGGTGGCTTTAAGGTTGTATTTTTATAGGATTCTGTTTATTTTGTCTGATATTCCCTTTAATGTATGGAATGATTACAGTTTTATTGTGATCTTGTTTATTTTTGTTTTTAACTTGCTAGATTTCTAATTTCCAATATGATTAAAAGGGTGAGAAATTTCGATGCATTACATAATTTACTGGTTGGAAGTTTTTCGTATTATTAATGACCGAAATAGCACATTGCTGTGTGTTAAGACAGTCCTTAATATCGTCATACTTTTCTCTGGGATATCTCCATACTCTCTGGAAAGACTTGCCATAGCCTTTATCATAAACAGTCACTAGTTATAAAGTTCTGTCAAACACAACAATTTTGCTTTTAGAATAATAATAATAATAATAATAATAATAATAATAATAATAATAATAATAGCTTTTTATCTCTTTCAATTACTCTGCGATTTGAATGGCCAACTAGATCAGCTGGATGAGATTGTGTTGGATTAAGTTCCGTGTTCTTTAATTCTGATTTCAGCTGATATCGGTTTGAATAAAAAATCAAGAGCCGAAACAGGATAAAATGGTAAAAATGATTCTAATTTAAATAAGAATGATTACCCCTTCCTTTTCTATCTTGAGGGGTAAATTCCAGGAGATGTGAAGATGAACAGAAGCGAAACAAAGTGGGACACGAACGACGTGTTAACGTGTTCCTGTTTTAAAGTGCTTTTTAATAAGTGCAAACAGTTTCTTTCTCTCTTCTAGCGAGGATTATCAGTGTAAAATTTCCTTCTAAAGATACCAGAGGCATCCCAATGAACCATAAGAAGATATAAAATATTACTTGAACATTGCGTTTTATTTTTACTTTCTTGATTAATGTTATGGATTATGCAATTTACTAGCCAATGCCCATTCATTTCCACAATTGCTTAAGTTGCAGTGTAAATACTGAAAAATTTAAATGCAATTTAAGTGATTTAATTGCTTTGACTTAGACATGCACAACAGACTCGCCCAAGTTGAAAAAAAAAAAAAAAGGAAAGAAAGAAACGAAACGGCTCCATTCTGTTACTCACTACACGAATAACATGCCAAATCCTCCGACTGAAAATAAGAAATAAAAGAATGTCTCAGAATCGAACCACAGTGATCAGGATAGCAATTTTTCTACAGTTGAAAGAGTTGAATAATCTTCACCTAATGTTATTAATTGATTTTTTTTTTTGTAAAACGAGAGAAGCAAATACACGTGGCATTTGTGTAGTTCACTAGTCAGAGAGAATTCAATCTGCACTGATGATTAAGTTGGCTTTTTGGTGATGAAATTATTCATCCATTCGGCAATACGTAATTAACCAAGCCGTGAAAGAGTGTCATTAAAGTCTCCCTCTTATCACTTTTAATATTGTATGGCTATACATTTACGTAGAATCGTATTAATTCCGTATGAGATCTGAATTCGATCATAAGGAAGTAGTAGTACGATCTTTCGTCTGGAAAATTTTTTCATCAAAAAAAAAAAAATAATACACAAAAATAAAAATAATTCGGCCATAGAACACATACAATTAACTGACAAAAATACTACCTTAGCACTTATAGATACTGTACTAAATAAAGTAGGTGCAATGTAATGGTGCAGGGTGTCCTCGCGATGAGTCCTTGGACTCCACGGAGGTGAGGTTATGTACTATTTATAATAATAAACTGGTTCTAAGACAACTCGACTATTTTTGTTTATTTGATTTTTAACAAACAGTTGTCGAATCCGACTATTTTTGGAAATATAAAGTTTGTTTGTTTCACTTTTTTTCTCAAAAGTTTGGTCTAAAATATACCTTTTCATCCTATCATGGTCTCAGGAAACCCCACAAATTTAAAGGAGGGTGAGAAACAAATGAGTTCTAATAACAAAGATAACAAACAACAATCAGTTGTCTTTATCATCATCATCAGACCTCCATGGAATCGAGACTCATCGTGGGAACTGCTGCACTCGGCACACCCTCAAATTAGTGTATTCCACTCAAAAACCTCTCCAAATGAAAAAAACCAACTCCTCACTCTCCTGCTCACACTTAACTTATATAACTTTCATGGACGGCTTCTTTTTCAACATCGGTCGCCCCATTCTATGAAAATTTTCTTCCACATTAATCTAGTACTGATTCCTTGCTAACTCATATCTTATTTGTATCATTCCTCATAGAGTTCTCTCCAAATAGATCAACTAAGGTGGACCCCTACTTAGGTAATCACACATACACACAGAATTTACTTTATATTAAATCACATGCATTGCAATGCTAAACCAAAAAATACTAACCAATAAAAAAAACTCATAGTTTTAAGTAGCCCAGTGAACAGCGGCCACAATCCAGATTTTAGTGTACTAAACAGGCCATGTTATAAGATGATGTTTTCCTCTTTTTTTTTCTCATGTCCTTTTGATCACATATTTTTCGAAGAAACTCATAACTTAATATCTAATTGCATAAAATGGAGAATTTGTGACTTCGCGCACCTAATTATACTTCCCCTTCCAATTCCTAAATAACGCACGACTTCCTGAGGGCAGTGAAATTAATCTCGTTCTTGTTACCTTACATCATCCATTTTGTGGAATCTTAAACCACATCGGCGAGTTCTACTTAATTTCCATTAATTTTTCGGAAGTGATTTTTGGGGAAAACAATTTCGACTTAATAACGTCTCATGCATGAAGAGAACGGTTGAATTATCCAAAAAAAAAAAAAAAAAAGTGAGCACTTGATTCATTAAGTCATTTTAAAATACTTGTTTATTAGCCTTAAACATCATATGATTGTGTGCGGCACGAAATTAAACATCCTGTAATCATAGGCTCGGTCTAGTGACTTATTTTGCAAGCAACCAACTTCGGAGGAAATGCTTCCTAAGAGAAACACAGCAATGAAATGATTGGCGGAACAATTTTCTCAGAGCAAAGTTCTACGTGGTTACATAACTGAAAACATGCTCAGAAGCAGTAAAATATTAGTGTTAAGTTGATGAGTGGGATTAGATTACCAAGAAAAAAAATGAATTTATAAGTGGACATAATGAGGATTGGGGGGAGGGTTCCGAGGTTCCATCTCGCAGGAAGGTTACTTAATGTCCTGAAAGGAGTGGGACTTTTGGGGAGGGGGAAATCACAAATTTTACTTAATAAAGCTATTTTAAAAGAAAATACAATGTGTTCAAAATAGTGTATTATTATTATTATATTTTTGCAGAATATATGGTGTTATATTTAAATATTGAACTAACCGCAGTTCACATATATTTAATACCTCTTGTAATAATACTTTATTGTTATTATTATTTGCCTACTTCATCTGAAGAATGCAAAGAATTTCAGGATTATTCTCTCTATTTTTTTTTTTCTTTTGGGTATTATTAAGTTCTTTACCAGAAGAAATAAGTCCACCTGGGCAACATGATCCATACGAACTGCCTAACTTCTGGATAATAAAATACAGAAATGCTCTTTTCTGCCACTTTTCAGCCCCCTCGCTTTCAATGAGGTTGTGTGGAAAAGAGCATTTGGTTGGTCTCTATATATTGTGCAACATATAATCAACTTTGCTCTGACTCGACCCATGTTATTGCAATTTGACAAATTTTATTTGTGATCTTTAGGTGGGAGATGAATTTCTTGGCCCGGTGTGAGACCGGGCATATTCATATTCATGGACGGAAACCACATTAAAAAAAAAAATGTATATATATATATATATATATATTCAGCGATTGTATCCCATCCTAATTTCGGTTTAAAACGTAAGACCGTTTAGGATAATAATAATAATAATAATAATAATAATAATAATAATAATAATAATAATAATAATAATAATAATAATAATGTCCCAACCTTTTTTTTTTAAAACTTGTTTAAATTGGATCATTATTACTCGATTCGTCATAACGAATTAGAGAAGTTTTGTTTACTGTGATTTGTATATCATATATTTATCATATCATAAGCCAAATATGGACGAAGATTTAATTGTTGTGTTAACGAATAATGTCACGGCACAATAGTATTCTTCAAATGCATGTTTTATATAAACAACAAAACAATTTAGCGCATTCAGCACATTACTTATCACCTAACTAATTTCTTAACAATCTCTATTCATATTCATTGCCGATAATCAGCAGTCTACAGAAATAATCATAAAATACCAATGTTTTTGATAGTACTAGTCGCATATTAATCATCTTTCATTACTTTTATTATTCCAAATTTATAGCAGAAGATAACATATAATAATAATCCATGTTATTATCAATGCCGCATTCAAAGCGATATGACTGTGTTAAATTAGGAAGAAGGACAAAAATGCTCAGAATAGTTATCATGTAGTAGCAACCAAGGATCTGTTTAACGGAAGATAGTGGGGAAAACTTTGTTATATCTATAAGGAAGCACAGAGTTTTCCTATGGCACAACGCAGAGAAGGAAGAAATGTATCTGCAAGTTCTTTACAGTGAAAATTATCGAGAATAATCGGCTTTAATAACACGCTGTTGTCACGACTAACGAAAATTTTTGAGCCAGATAAGCAATTTTCTTGGCACGTATTTGCCATGTATAGTCACAAACACACAAAGGGTGGAATACTCAACTTTCTCGTGTTTTCATTAATCTGATTCTGTGAAAAACTAATAACGGATAAGACAAGACAAGTTGAGTTGCACGAACGGCTAAGATTAATGGAGGAAAAAAATGCGAAGATGCTGGAAATAGAGCCTGTCGACCATCTTCGAGTCCTTAGGCGACAAAAAAAAAAAAGAGACCTACTTCTTTGTACGAAGCCAGGTGTCAGCATTATTTATAAGACAAGTGTACTGACCGCTTTGATGATGCTTAGTTTGCCTGTAGCGGCTGATAAGGAAAGATTACGCGAAGAGAAATAGAGGAAATGATGAAGAGAGAGAGAGAATTTTGTGTGTGTGTGTGTGTGTGTGTGTGTGTGTGTGTGTGTGTGTGTGTGTGTGTGTGTGTGTGTGTGTGTGTGTGTGTGTGTGTGTGTGTGTGTGTGTGTGTGTGTGTGTGTGTGTGTGTTACGAATAAAAAATAATCCAAGAGTGAAGGAGTATTCAAAGTGAAGGAACATCTGTGCAAATCAGTGGAAATGAAAAAAAAAAACTAAGAGTGAAAGCTGATTTAAAAAAAAACAAAACAAGTTGGTATGTGAAGCCACGTGCTGAAAAAGGAACCGGACGGAAAAGAAAGATATGCAGATAAAACACGTGTGGAGCAGGATTACTTATCTCTGAATTGGTGCATAACTTGTGGACTCAGATGGGGTGGGGGGGGATGGTCTCGGTCTAATAAGCTGCATGCATATTCCACCTGTCTTCAACATACGCTACGCTTAAAAATAAGAATAGAGGGTCTTCAAGGAGGGGGGGGGGGATACAGGAAATGGTGATGATTTAACAGGTAGAAAATACAATCGATTTCAAATGGAAACTGAAATATCTTAGTTACTTTCAGCTACCTGACACACTTTTTCATCTATTTTCACTATTGGATAATTCGTTTTATAAGAAATCTCATGTCTGCTGCTAAGCAACGAACTCTATTATTAAAAATAAAAAAATAAAATAAAATAAATAAAAAAAAACGATCAGCATTGCCTTCAGTTTTGACTTGCTCATTTTTGCTTTTTTCATTCTCGGTGACGAGAATTTTCCAGTGCATCGATTGTCTCTTTGTTTCTGAATCGTACTGGAAAATCCACATCTCATCACATGTGATGATCTTCTCCTGCAAGTCCGGAAACAAATTTTCCAGAAAATTTGTTTCTGGACGTCTTTCTGCTCTTGACACAAATTTTGGGAACCCTTTTGGCGCAGACTTTGTTCAAGTTCACTTGCTCATGCAAAATTTGTTGTACAATCTCCTTATCAATGTGCAACATGTCTGCTATCATCCGAATGCTTAATCGGCGATCGTTGCGGATAATTTCATTAATTTTCGCAACGTTTTGTTCGGTTCCTGCCATGACAGGGCGACCCTGTTGTTCGTCATCTTCAACGTTTTCTCGACCTTCAGCAAAGCGTTTGTAGCCATTCAAACATTCGCGCACGTGACATTACATTATCACCGTACACCTCCTGCAACAGTTTCAAACACTCGGTCTGCGATTTCTTCAATTTCACAAGGAATTTGAGATCTCTGCTCGAGTTTAACGTTAGACATTATTCCAGCAAAGCGACTTCACACGTGTTTCTTTTATAACCGACTAACTACGAGCTACAGCGAACAATGCTTATCTCAACTGCTTCTAGAACATTCAAGGTCATTCAAGTATAAATGGGATTCAAGGTTTGAATTCCATTTATGGATTTTCAGCTGAAAGTGAGTTAACTGGTCTCGCGCGGAGTTGGTTGGTTTTCTTACCGGAAATTCAGTTTTTCATTTTTGAAAACAGAAAAATCAATTAAAAGGACACACGCAATTGTAGACATAAATATGTTAGTCTGATAGTCTTAGTCGCTTTGACCATAATTCCAAAATAACGACAACAACGTCTGTCTTATAAATATCGATTCTACAAAAGAAATAGGATCTCAATGCGTGACGGCTGTGTCTGACTAGGAACTGAGAAGTGAGAGAGCCTGCTGATGCCCTTCTTGAGCAGCTGAAGGTTGTACCCTCGGGGGAATCTTGGAGGTTTCAGACAATAGAAGTGAAGCTGGATCGGTACGTTTGAAGTTGGGCTGCTGTGTGTTGGTGTTAAGCAACTCTTGATCGCATTTTTATAGATTTAAAAGAAAGTCGAGATATAATTTTACAACTCAAATAGCCGCCATTAAAGTACTCTGTAAAAAAGACATACGGCGAAGCAGTGCGTCTCTTTTATAAAGTGAAGGGAATCTATAAAGGGATCCCCACTTAATTGTTCTCTCCTGACTGCATTAATGATTTGCGACTTTTTTTTTTTTTTTTTTTTGATACTGTACAACAGCAACGTCTGGAATGCAAAAGCTGCACATTTTTGTTAGTTGTATAATATCCAGTATACGTGAGGTCAGTATAAGTACGCCCACAGATTCGAGACCCTTCGACACTTCTGCGCATGTCAAAAGAAGGAGAATCCATTGCGATAATAGGGTAATCAATCCGTATTGTGGGATGAGTTGTTTATTATTACACGTCGGAAAATTAACTTCTGTTTTATGATCATTGTAGTTAACTACGTTGCTTGTGTAACAGTTGGAAAATTTTACCTATAAAGCACGTGATTTCGCGTGTTGGACCAATTCGTGCGTCCTTCATTTCTTTCTCCCCTTCAGCATGAGTCGACTATTCTTGACAAGTCTCCAAGCGGGACTTGCCGATACAAAAATACTTGTATTTTCGCATTGTTTGTATTTCTCTGTACGTGAAATTGAAATTCGGTTATTAAAAAGTCCATAGCCATTGGTTAGCAGACGGAGCATTCTGTTAATAGAGACATCTTAATACGAGACCATGTCCATTACTCAAATAATGCAGTACCAATCTTTGCATTAATTTGGTGAGTTACAAAATCCCTATAATTGGAGACTGGGAGTGGGGTGAGGGATATGTTTGCTGATTTTGAAGACGGTTCAACAATTTTGAGGACAGTTCAAAATTCTTAATCTTATATTGATTTAATTATCTCTTTCCGTCGTAACAAAATTCACACAACTTTCTAACGGAAGTGTTTTAGTCCCACGTGGGTTGTTGTTGCTCTTTATAATTGCTTCGAAGGCTATGAGACGAGTATGTTCAGTCTGATAATTGTATGACTTTCTCTGCTTTGTATGACTTTCTTGAGAATAAACCCGAGTTTCTCCTTCTTCCCTCTGTAAGAGATCGGTTCATTCACCTTCAGTTGAAAAGTATTTCCAAATGTTCCTCGCATCCTGATATTCCCCAGTATAAACGATATTGCACGCACTTTATTTCGTTTTTGGCTCAAAATGACATCAGGAGGGAAGCTGGATGCTGTACTACTGATTGTCTGATGACTTTCTAAGTTTCATTTCCCAACTATCGCCAATTGTCACCATTTGATTGACATTTCACACAAGTTGAGCGCAGTCAGTACCAACGTTGAGCCGAGAACTGGTCGATGGTGCATTTCTATGATTGCCAAAGCCAAACAGTATCATATCCAAAGATGCAGAAGAATCGATCAGAAGGTTCGGAATCGCAGGATAGGCTAATGTAAAGGACCCTAGTCTAGGCATAGTATAAGCATGAATTTTACAGATGAAAAACTGCCCACAATCCCTTGCACATAACCATTCACCATTAGCGACCTCTGTATAGCCGCTGTTCCAGAAAGGTGAATCTTTAGAAGGATGAATGTCGCAAACCATGTTCGTCGTTGTCTGGACAGAAAGGTCTGCAGCATTTGGCAACAACGATAAATGTTTCCGACAAGACTAGCTGGTGTAACTAGAGCTTTTGCCGCCCTCTCAGTACACATTAAAAATACTACAAAAAGTCAAAACGACGTATAGGGAAATAAATTAAAACAGTATGTTTATTTTTGAAATAAAACCTTAAATCCAACATTCTAAAATGTTATTTTTCTTGCTTTTCTGTTAGCAAAATCGGAGATGACATTGGCAAAGTCTATTTCATAGTAATGTAGGTAATTCTTAATCCATTTTAATTTAGAAAAACTCCTCTGACAACACTAACACTTACAGCAATTGTGAGGAAAATTCGCAGTGGTATTACAATATTTGGAAATGAGTTCTCGAGACTGTATTTTAAACTACAAAAGTTCAAAAAGGTTCAAAGTGCCGCCCGGGGAGGACCGCCTCAGGACTAACAGGTCAAATCTATGATCGTAAAGCGAATAAAAATTTAATTAACTGACCTAATGTGATGAGGGATTTCAGTATAAAGAAAGCATGTACTGTACTGTAGAACTAGAGACGGATCAAGGCCCAATTTAAATATTGGCATGCATTCTTTTGTTTTCATTCCTGTTATTACCAGTACTTTTAGAACAGATGGTATGAAAAAATTACTCACGAAATTCTAGCTAAACTAAAATAAAAATCAGCTAATATCATTACTTCTTAAACTTATTTTAATAAACTTTATATTTCTATTAAAAATCCGTTACTCTGAAGGCTATCTGGGCAGTAAAAGCAATTAACCCATTTTAATGGAAGGAGTAATTCTTATCCCAACAGGATAACATTTTTCAATACACCGCACCACGAAACAGGGGAGGAACAGTAACTGTATACTACCAGATTTTTTTTTTTTTAATGCACACGACTTCGTGTGTCTTTATTTGGTTTTAACAAGAAATGGCTGTTTATCTTTCTAGACTGAATTAAAAAAAGTTACATTCGCCAAGTTGAAAATCTTCTAAGGATCGTTCTTTCCTATCCGATTTTGACTGTGAGTTTGGTTTTTAATTAAATCCTATACGAAATGTTCTAACTTTAGTGAGATCACCAACGTCTTTTTTTTTTACATACTGGTGTTCCGCTTTATTAAAACAAGTTGGCAAAGTTAATCCAAAGGTGGAATGGAACTTAGCTAATTCCAAGGTCAAAATAAAAAGTCACTAACTTTTTAATAAAACGTACTTCACCGTGTTAATCACTGCCACACTTTGCCATGTACATGCCACACAGATTATTATGATGGATAAGTTTGTTTTAGATATTTTTTCTTTAGCGTGGTACTGGCGTAGAATTTCAACGTTGATCGAAATCTCAATTCAATACCCAAAGCATACAATTGTAAAAACAGATCAATAGCACACCGAAGAAAAAATACCTAAAACAAACTTATCCATCACAATAATGTGTGTGGCATGTACATGGCAACAGTGGCATTGCAATAATAATATGAAAATAATGGCAGTCGAGCAAAATACACTAGCTTCCCTTGAATTGATGAACCATTTTCATGTGATCCCATTTACGACGAAAAGCTCTTAGTCTATCTGACTGAAGGTTAGAAAATCCAGAAACCCTACTTTAGTGACCAGATATGGATCATTTTAGGGCCATTTCAGTAAGTGGGATGATGTTCTTCACAGTGGACGATGAAATTCATCTCCCATTAAAAACATCCCTAAAGCATCCGTGCCCACAGTGGCATTCAAATTCAAATTCATGGGCTGTTGGTCGGATACGCTAACCAGTCGGCCAACCAGGTCGCCATGCTTCATACTATAGCGAAATCCACTCATAATTTCGAAGCGTATGGTTAATTATGAAGGGAGAAAAAAAAAGTTATCAAATATCTTTAGTAATGTACATGCTTTGCTTTTTTCTATAAAAAAAGTTCTTTATATGAATCTTTTTTCCTCTTATTTTATTGCTTAAATCAATTTCTTCCCATAGTTCTTTTCAAATATTTTTTCGATAATCATTTAAACCTGCCTTATGATTCTTCGAAAAACCTGATTCAATATTTTTATCCTCGTTGAGATATCCGCTTGTCATTGTAATTATAAAAATGTGCTGATAAGTAAGCATTTTACATTCTATCTGCACTGCAAACATAGCAGTAAACGAACATAAAAATTTCATAATGAAGGCTGTAAAGAAATTCATTGTTTGAGTTTGTTCACTCTGCATAGCATCTTATATTTCACCAGATATTAGGGTAGTAAACAATGTTAAGCATGCTTCAGCTGATAGTTTGTCGGCTGTGTAATTACCCTATGTCCTTTCCTGATGAAGGCGCATGATATCGCAACGAAACGTAGCTGCTTAGTAAATGATTGCGGAAATATATGCGAATTGCTTTTACTCACACGAGAAACTGCAGAAGTGTGTCAACTCATACGGACACGCAGACCACTATCATCATCACTGAAACAACTACAGATATATCTGCTGGTAGATTCAAATGACCTCAAATATCTTTCGGTCATCAGTGGAATGCATGTCACGCTGTTATTATTTCGCGTTAAGACATGGAAGTCTTACACAGCATTATTGAGGTAAGCTACGGTATAGTCATTACCTAATAACCCACTCCCGCTGCTTCACTAAATTCAAAGAATTATAATTTGTACTTAGTTAATTTGTAGCCTAGTCGGTTTCGACGAAGCCCTTTGGTTGGAAAGGCAGTGTCTAATGTCGCCTGGGATGCGAAGAACATTTACGGGGGCTTTTCAATGAAAGTTGAGATAGGAGGTCACATGACGGTGACAGGTTTGTTTCTTTAGAAAACTTGATTTTTCGTCGAATAACCAGACAAACGTCAACAGACGAAAACCAACGATGGCGAGTTCATGGAAATTAAGATGCTGTACACACCAAAGATAGTAATAATATTACTATAAGCCAGCAAAGATTGGTCGATTGGTAGAGCATCTGCTACTAATGGTTCACGCAAAAAGTTAAGCTAGTTTGAGCGCGGTTAGTAGTTGAATGGAATTCAACCAGTCGATGCTGTTGGCACACTCTCCTTCGATGAGTCTTTGGACTCCCTGGAGGTGTTACATAATAATAATAATAATAATATAATTATTAAAAATAAATATCAATCTCTCGCATTTCTTTCCGGCATTTAACTGGTCAAGGAAATAAAGTGAGATAAATCGCAGAGGGCGCAACACAATTTGCGAATAAACGACTAATAATTCGGCAATTTGAAAATATTTGCACTTAACGAAGATACTTTGTTCTTAAATAAAAAGGAGTGGTGCGTTCGGACATCTATTATTATCTTAATTTAACGAAATTAAGTTATCTTGACATCAGCCACTTCTGACGTTGGTAATAATAGCAAGAAAAGTGGATCACAATAGAAACAAAGAAAACCGTGCAAGTATTTTCAGAAATGTAATAAATTTGTTTCCATTTCTGTATTTACGTGATTTCTTTTCATGAAAGAAAACAAATCTTGGCTACAAATAAATCAATCATAGGAAGTGTGTAAGTTTACTTGTACAATTGATAAAGAACTCATAAAAATAAATACTTTCTTCAGAAAATTTAAAAAATTCTAGAATGGAGATTTGTTTAATCAATAAAATTAAAATTAATTTTTGTTCACTGAAATGAAATTGTTTTGTATTATATACAGATTTTTATTTATCAGTATATATTAAAAAAAATAAATAAACAAAATTTTATGCATTGATTAAAATAACTGATATGATCCCGTTCCGGGCTTTCAAAACACGAATGCCCGGGATTTTACAATACATATTATTCTCATCACGTATACATAATATTTATAAATAATTCAAGTATTACTATCATGTTTTCATTTAGTTTTTACATTTAATTTTTGGCTGATTATTTTGTTATAGATAAACTAGGGGGGGATTCCCCCCCCCCCGACGCCTACGGAAATTTGGTGTCAACTAGTAGGGAAAAGCTGAAATGTTACCTTGTCGATGAAATGTTTCCTTTTTCAATGCTTCACGTACGAGTTGGAAAAAATATCTCACCAAGAGACGATTTCATGTGTTTTATACTCAGTAGAGCATTAATACCACACGAGATAGGAAAAGATCTGCTGTTGCCAGATGTTGCATTGTGGTTATTATCGGAAGATAAAAGACTGTAATACTACACACTCACATACTGTGGAGTAGTGGTTTTCGATTTTTTTTTTTCTTTTTGAAATGAGACATGTGTTGAAAATGTGTCATTACAACTGATCAAACACACTGTCGAATGCTTGCAACACCCTTCGTTCAGCAAACGTTAATCATGCGACTTCTTTCCAAAAATGTTTCGGAAAAGGGTAAAGCGACTGAGAGGAACACCATATGACAGGGGACTAAAGGTAGCGTCCTCTTCCCCTCCCCCACAAAAACGTTCTATCTTTATGTAACTTCAATCTCGCTTGAAAACAGTCATATTCTTTCTCATCTACGTCTATAGAAAACAACAGAAATAAAAAAGGTGAATAAAGAAAAAATGCTTTTATTTATATTAGTGATTGATTTACATAGTAATTTTTGTTTTATGTGAATCTACCATAGAAGGTTGTAAATCTATAGCACATCAGTACTGTGAGTGGGCTAAGGGTTAAATAGTTCAAAAATCCTGTTCCAGAGACCAAACATGAAACTTTTGCAAGCCATATTAGGTCTCAATAAGCACCGTGGTGGTCTCGTGGTGGTTGATGAAATTCATCTTCCATTTAAAAACATTCCCTGACATCCATGCCCATAGTTGCATTCAAACTCACAGCCTGCTGACTGAAGAGCGGGGATGCTTCCAGTCGGCCAACGTTATATTACTAGCACTGAGATGGGCTCACCATAGTCGCTAGCAGCTCTTAGCATTAAAGCGATCGGTGATGGGCTTGGGAGTTATAAAGGCTCAATTTTTTATCTTTACAAATCTGATAAATGGCAAGTAAAAAAATAGAAAAAGAAGTTGATAGATATGAAAAGTCTCAAGAGACAAGGATATGCCTGATGTGCCATGTTTTGTCTCTGTTTCTCAAAAATCTTTATGTGGAGATGTTTGAAATCAAACTTGGAAATGGCTACTTCAATGAAATAATATTTCATCACACACACACACATGCACGCACGAGGGCAAATAACAGGAATTATTTTTATTTTTTTATCATAGCGCCTCCCTAGCTCAGTCGGTATAGACGAAGCCCTTTGGTCGGAAAGATCTGGGTTCGATTCCCGTCCGTGACGCGAGGAACTTCTGTCTGGTCTCTTTCGACAAATCTGATGTAAAATACATCAGATTCGTCACCGGGAAACTCAGGTTTTTCGTTCCCAGAACAGGCAAACCGGCCTCCCCGCGAACACACGAATTACAGTTCAGGAATACTTAAGACCAGCCATAAGCCTGATTCGTCAGCTATATGCCGGTCCAGAGCCCGGATAAAATCAAGAGTTGAGATAGTGCCGCATATCCCCATAAAAAAGGGGGACTCACGGCCGTTGTATCATCATATGCTAAATAATAATAATAACAATATATTACCATATTCTAGTCCCCTTCAAAGCACTCTCCATGTGAGTCAATGCAATTGTCCCAAGTTTTATCCATTGCTGGAAAAAACGTTGGGACGAACGTTCTGGAACTGTTCGATGTTCAATTGGAATACTGTTTATGGCCTCCAGTGACTTTTCTTTCACTTCGTCCACATCAACGAATCGCTGCCCTTTCATGGTTTTCTTTATCGATGGGAATAAAAAAAGTCACATGGAGAGAGATGTTATTTATTTTATTTATTATTATTCTTTTTATTTTATGATCTTCTGTGAGCAAACGAGGCACAAATTTAGCCGACACACGTTTTATTTGCAAATCTGTTTAAATTCGCTGGCACGAACTTCATGGCAAATTAAATTCGTCTCTTCAGAAATTTGCTCAATGGTGTGACGACGATCTTCATTGATTGCCTGGCAAACCTTTTCGATGCTTTTCATCATTTCTGCTTGTCGACGGTCGGTCAAATTGTGGTTGGTCTTCAACTGACATGACCCCATTTTTGAAGCGGGAAAACCACTCGTAGACAGGGCCGTACTTACACTTTTCCTGATAGGGGGAGAGAGGCGCTAGAATGCTCCGGAGGCCCTTAAATTGGCTCTAATTTTTCGAGGGCCCAAACTAGAGCCTCGTGCGCGTAAGTATGGCCCTGCTCGTAGACCCGCGTTTTACCGAAAGCGTCGTCCTTACTTGCCGAAGCATAACATACTTTCAGCTGTAGTTTTACCCAAAAAGAAAACAAATTTTCACGCACACTCTGTTCCTTGTGGTCAGCTATCACGAAATCGCCAAACTTGCTTGTAAGCACTAACAAAAAAGCACCAGAACAACGAACCGGTTCACACAGGATAACGCCACTTGGCAGACTGGCGCGGAAGATTGCACACTCACGATAACTAGCGGCATCATCCGTAACCAGAAAATGTGCACTCGCCAAGTTCAGATTCCGGTTATTTCTGGGTATCCCTCATGTGTGTGTTAAATTCACTTCTAGCGAACCAGCGAACGATCTCTACCTAAAATACTTGAAGGGTATTTTGTGGACTCTCTATATAGAAATTCCAAATAAATGAGACATCTTGGAAATCGCATTATGGGATACAATTAAATGATAATAAATTTACCTAATTACCATGGCATCTTTAAAAAATCTATCCAAGATAGCTTCGTAAATTATGCTTACAGATCAGTGGCGGCTCGTACATAAGCACTGCAACATTGCAACACCCCCAAGGAAAAAATGAAAAAATTAAAATTTGTTTGTGTTTATAAATAATAACAATGGTTACAACATTATATAAATGCAATACAACATGTTAAAGGTTACAGCTTATGTTTCGACATTGATTGAATAGTTAATAATTGGAATTGTTCGATTAACGCTTTAGATTACGAAACAAGTGTCAGAATTATCACATCCGGCCAATTGCAGCGAGACTCGCCGATATTCGTTTGCGCAAACGAATATCGCTCAAACTGCTCGTTTGGGCTGTGTCGTTTACAGATAAAGCGTATGCTTGCTCGCGTTATTTCTGTGAGATACGAAACTTTTATTATTGGTGCGTGTTCGTGGTGAGGGTGAACTATTTTTTGTAAATCTTATTTTATTAAAATAACATATAATTATTTATTTATTATAGATACAAGGCTGAATTATGACGAGTATCACTGTTGAAAATATGAAAAGAATTATATTTTTTCAATTATCGTTACACGAATAGTGTGAGAATTATCGCGCTAATTGCACCTAGACTCGCCGATATTCGTTAACGCTTCTCATTGCACGTCACTGCTCATTTGGGCAGTGTAGCTTACAGATAAATTATACGCATGCGCGCGTTATTTCTGCGAGGTGCGAAACTTTTATTATTGGTGTTTGTTCGTGGCGAGGGTGAAATATTTTTAATAAAGCAATTTTTTTAATATGTAAATTTATTTATTAATAAATTGGTTACTGATTAAGAAAAAAAGATTTTTTTCTTAAATTTTTATTTTGTATATGCAGCACCCCCACTTAAAATTTTCACCGGCCGCCACTGTTACAGATATTATGTAACAATAACTCTGATACAAACCATCATCCTAACCCTTTTAGGAATGATTTTGTATATACATAATCATAAAGCTGTCAATATAAATAATGCGTTTAAAATATTAGTAGTAGTTGTGCTACAGAAAAAAATATATTTTGTAAATGTAATGTTCTAAGCAATAACATATTCACTGCGAGTTTCTTCATGCATAAAATGGAAAATTGTATTCATTCATGGGGAGGGAATGTCAGAAGTGGTGTCTTTTTATGTAATGCTGTGAAGTCAAGGGAAAGATGTAGCATTGGCACTCGCAGTCTAACAACAGAAAAGTCACCATCCTTTGAAATCAAAACAGAGAATGACGTTTGATGATCACGACTTTTTTTTTTCTTCCATTGTGTTGCGATATGTTTGGCTAACCAAAAAAATAATAATTTAAAAACAATTTCAATTCTAATTCAATTTATCCTCTTATCGTTATACGTACTGCGTAAAATATACGAGAGAACAAAATGAGTAACACTGTAGTGACATGAACAAATTCCATCTAAAAAATCTGGACACTTTCTTTTTACTTCGGAATCACACACTGACATTTCCATATAATCAGTGTCTGCGTGTCTAACTAGCTTCTACTGCTGTTCATGGCACCCATATTGATATACAGAAAGGAAGTGTGTATCTCGTCTGACAACTCCTGTTTGGTTCCTTCCCCTTTCCGCTCCACCTCATGTCTGAGCGGCGTCGTAAACTGCAGTGTAGGTCAACCCTAACATCTCACAGCTGAACTTAACGTTTTGATAGCTTTGAACATCTAAAATGTACTTTTATGTACTTCTAGTTTATGACTTTGTTATGAGTATTTATATTAAGAAATTAGTCTTGGCGATTTTATTGCTATTATGTAGTACAGTTAAGGCAGTTTGCTAATATTAAAATCAAATTTATGATTTACCATCCCTAAAATTGGATCGTGTTTATAAATTCTTTACTTGTCATACACTTACGCGTTATTACCTTTGTATTAAACTACGAAATAAATTATGTGCTGAAAACTAAACGAACTGCTTCTGAATACAGTAGTTTTGGTGTATTTCGCTATATAGGAAAGGAAGGGACGGAATCCATTAGCGCATATTTTCAAGTAATCCTTGCAAATATTATCAGAAGTCTGCTCAAAGAAGACGTTGAAAAACTGAACATAAAGCTGTCACCCAGTGGCACCAACAGGTTATCGTGATAGGCTAAATGTTTCCACCACCTGTAAGTACTCAAGCATGTTGAAAGCTAGTATGCATGACGACGACTTCTCCACCTTGTAACACAATCACTGGTGCATGAGACTATAGTGAAATTTTCTAAGTAAAGCAAGTGGATAGGGTAGGATTAATGATGTTAAGTGAACAGATGCTTATCGACGTTATGTTATATACGTTATCTACATTCATAAGTATAAGGCGTTATATATATATCAGTAAATTACTAAATAAGAATGAGAGAATTGCAAATAGTTAATAATTCTAGAAAATATTAATAATAAATATTGCTTAGTATGTGATGATTGGCTAGGAATCGTTCTGCATATGAATTTATTTTTCACAAGTAAGAAACACACTAAACAGTAAAATTGAATAGGTATAAAGATAAAGCTAACTTGAAAGAAAATAAAACGTGTCAATTCATTCTCGTTCACTAATCCTGTTTTTGTTTTTTTTAATTAATTCAGCCTGCGAGAGATTATATAATCTATAGTAGCACACTAACGCTGTTTGCATATTTGCAGGCTATATTCCAAATGTGAAACTTAAAATCGACGCATAATGTATTACTAATAACTTGTAACGTCTACTGAAATAACATGCTGGATTCAAACATATGTTGCTATGAAAATAATTATTTTTACTGTTATGAGGTCACACCATTGGCATTATACATTTTGTGTGTGTGTTTCGCTGCGTATGATCTGATTATCAGTGAACATACCCCCCCCAGAAAAAATTGCATTGTATTGCAGTTTTACAATCACAAAATTTCCATAGTTGCCCAGAAGGTTTGCTATGTCAATATACGCGAACCAAATACTTAAAAATAATAAATTAAAATATTAAATAAATTGTTAATTAATTTTTAAAAAATGAGGAAAGGAGACAAAAAACTTAAATCGCTTCGATAAGTCTCGCCTTTTCTTAAAGAATACTAAACATATGCAGTAACTTACCTAACAGAAATACAACCGTCTACATTGATAACGACGGAGAATATAAAATGGTGTAATAGAAGTGCTACCCTTTTAAACCCTCGCCGTTTCAGATTTATATCGATGCAAAGGAAAATTAGCACGTTCCTCCACTTCACAAATAAGATAAGTAAAAGAAAGTGAGCATGCGAATGGTAATTATTATTCTGAGCTCAATACTATTTACACGATTATAAAAACGTTGTTTTTCCCAGTATTTCGTTTACTTCAAGCTGACTTTTATAGGCTTCGACGAATTCTTTAATAATTAAAACGGAATGAGGGAGAAGGGAAATTCTCCCCCTAACTGTAATAAAATCCTACGGAGGTTCCAATAACAAAATCCATATCAGGATAGGAATAAAGTAATATATTTTATTATTCTCTTATTATCGCATCATAATCTTCCTCCTTTGAGAAATGTTATAAGATTGAGATGTCTTTCAACATACAACCATTCTCAATTTTCGAAATATGACACCATCAAAGCTCTTTCGAATAGTTCAATTCACAGAGTTTTATCACTTCTTAAAATGCAACTTTGTTAACCCTAGAAAGAAGTAATGGTTTTAAATAGTACTGAAAATATAAATCTTTGTCAATCACTATTTTGATAAACCCTTTCTTTTTCAATTCATTTTCCGGTGAATTGGTTTCTTTGATTTGCTGTTTCGATGAATTGTGGATTTTCGGTGAAATGCGTTTCAGTCAATTGCTTCATCGATGATTTGTTGTTCGATGAACTATCTTTCGGTGAATTTTCTGTGTACTGTTGTATGTCACTTGCGTGCATTCACTTGCCGGTTTGTCTGTCCTTGAGTGATGAAAATTTTCCTCTGGACTTTCTGGGAAGGAAAACTTTTTTTTTTTTTTTTGAGTCTTTCCATCAGAATGGTGTCATTGTTATTGATCGAGCGTTTCAATCAATTGCTTCAATTCAGGAAAACAAGAAAATTTCCGCCTGTATGCCTAGTTCAAACGAAGGAGACGTTTTCAACACAATAAAAGGTGAATTCTCGTTATAAAGTAGAGAATAATTTGAATATTTGTTGGTTGGAGTTTATGTATATATTATTTGCGTTTTCATTATGTAAAGTGTATCCCTGTTTTTTTTTTGTTGTTGTTATAAATATTTCTTCATTGATATTGAAAAGCCTTCCTTTGTGATTCTTCGAAACATTTTCCCCTTCTTCTTCAAAGCACTTGTTTTGCTTTCTGCTTGTCATTACAAATAAATAACTTGAGTACGTTACTCTGCTATGACTCAGCAAAAATAAAATCAAATTACCGCCGACTGCTGTCATTAGATGTGTTTTCCACTCCTTAGACGCATGTTTTCTGAAGCGAGTAATAGCTCACAGTCTTAACACCTTGCTTGTGTTACAAATTCTCCTCCATAACGTAAACATTTGCTTCTACTTCTCACCTTAAAAAGTCAACAAATAATTAATTGCTAATACGATATTGTTAAAGTTGGTGAATGTAGGCTATAGTCGCTTCTTTGTGTTGAATCTTTTAGCACAAATAATAAACAAATAAATATGAATGAATAAAAGCCTTTTCATCCCCAAAAGGGATCGGTTCGAATGCCACGATAGGCAGAATGTTTCGTGAATGTCTTTAGGTAGTAGATGAATTTCAGCAATCGTAGCGAAACCAACAACATCTGTTTATTGGAGACCTAAAGTGGCTTGAAAAACCCTCCGCATTTATGGATAAATATTAGTTATCATTAAACACTTTTTTTAAGATACGAACACATCTTGATCTTGATATGTGCACATCGTGGATTCGTTTTTTTTTTTTTTTCAGTGTCATAATCCTAAATCCTTCTATAAATCGAGTTGGACGCAAATGTCAGCTGGTTGTTATCTCGTGTGAGTATGTGCACACTTCTGACTTCAAAATTTTCCTATTACGTATATGGTAATAGGAAAAGCGAAACTCATCTCACGGAACTGTTACTTGAACACTTGTAGCTGTATAAATAACGTGATAACATCTGCGAAGTCATGTGATTTTCCATGGCACACTGCAAAGGACGTAGCAACAAAAAAATAGAGAGAGTAAAACCTATGTCGAAATTAAAACTATTGATACTATTAATAATTAAGTTTTATTCAAACACATGTTAATTAAAGTATTATATATACAAACACTGTATGTATGTATCGCAATAACTCATTTATAATTTTCCAATAAAAACCCATTCCACACTTCAGTATCCCCCACCCCTCTTGATATCACTGCTCTGTAAAATAACCACGATTTTTTTAATTTATTTTTATATGAAATTGAAATTATTTTAAGTTGAGCTTTATCAGTAGATAACTTTGCGATTTAAGAAATCATAGGAGCCTACATATTATTATTTAGTTAATATAATATTAATGAATAGCATGCATTTCATTTATAAAATTAATAAGCAATAACATGATGTTAAATTTGATGTACAAGGGAAAAAAAAAACTTTTTTTAAGGGAGAGGACAGAAAACTCAGTGACCAGGAGCTGCCTCTCATTGTTCTCATACCATTGTTGGACATTCCTCTTAGCACAGCTTAGAATGAGAAGACAGCTTCCATAAATACTTCGAGATAGGTTAAATGTACAATATAAGCTGAATTCTAGAACGACTTCACTTTTGGCACCCAACAGAGTGGACAAAACTCAACTACCAAAAAGGTCACTATTTGCCCAAATCTGCCAGTACAAAAGTGTTCAGAATTGGTTAGAAGAAGGAATATCCACTTTTATTAACAGTAATCAGATAACAAGATAATGTTAGATACAACGGTTGGATTGTCGTTTTGCTGTTAGCCATTTTGTTGTCTACCTTCAAAGTAAGAGATTGAACGTAAGATTCAGCAGTCTTCATTGCCAAACCGTTAATCTTAGGATAGAAAGAAGAAACCCAAAATCCAACAGTATCATTAACTATGTTAATGAAGTTTTGAAAAAAGATGAAAAAGGGGCTATTTTCACGGGAATACATATTTACACTAAACTGCAGCTCCTATAAGAGATGAAATGTGAATGAAATCACATGACAGACACGGTAGGCTTTAATATTTCATTTCTACTGTGCAAGCTGATGGAGGAGTGTGTGTGTGTGGGGGGGGGGTGATGTTTATAGCAAAGTTTCATGACGTTCATTGGATCCGTTGATATTTCTGAAGGGGAACGAGACCGGGTTGCGATACATTTAAAGATCGTCCTATATTCTACAAAGGCAACGACTATTTTCAACATAGTGCTTGTCCATCCATCTTGGCAAGTCTGTCTGCTGTTGGGTAGAAAAATATGATTTGATCTGCATAGTTTAGAAGCGAGACTAGTTAATGCTAGGAGGAGGCTAGTGTGTTATGTTTGTTTATTTGATGCTGTATCTGGAAGATTTGACTGTTTTGTGGGGGAGGAGAAATAATAAAATAAAATAAAATAAACATTTTATAAATAAAAATGAAGTCCTCAAATTTTAATTTGTGGGATATATTAGAATTTTTCCGCATGCATGGGCAGAAACACTTTAAAGCATTATTACTACGGGAGCGAATTCAAAGTATAGCGGATACCTTTTAGGCACTAATATATAACCCATGTCACGTTGAGTTCAAACTGTTACTAAGGTGCAGACAGGTCCTTGATGTGGAGAGAGGACTTCTAATTTCCCTCCCCCCTCTGGCTAGGTACTGTATAAGCTGATAATCATATATGGTTACAGACCATATTTTCATATCTCGAAAAACAAGTACAAGTATTATACAACGGTGTCATATTAAAAAGTATGAAAATACTTTCAGACGCCAGTATTTTCATATTTCTCCACAAATTCGTCGAAACTCTCTTCCCTCCACAAGCAGAAATGTAGTTCTCTAATATGGTGAGTAAACTACTTCCAGTTCTTCAAAAGAAAACTGACTGGTAAATGCCTTAGATCGGATCTACACCACACCTTACCACGTGATATGCATAATTATCCTGCGATAAGATGGCGTCATTGAGCATCTCTCTCTCTCTCTTTCCTTGCGCATTCAATGAGGTCATCGTCATAGGAACAAGTTTCATCACTTATTTCAGAAATTCCTTCCAGAATTACACCTGAATGCAAATTAGGGATCAGCGTCACACAGACGTTATAAGATTCTCATTGACCTTCCTTGCATAGCACGACAGTAATTAAAGGTTTTTAAATTCTGGGCAAATCTTCGCTGCTCATTCAGACAATGTCCTCTCGTTGGCCAACTGAGTTGTCTGACCGAGGAAGGAACATTTCGTCGGCAAGAAACTGGTTTTGGAAGCGAACAGGTAAAAGTGCCCTTACGACCCACAGAAAGGAAAGAAAAAAAAAAGCGCCCTATTTATCAGAGAATCAAAACACGACAGGTGATAGTCAAAGTAACTCGAGATCAAGTACATTCGCTGTCTAACTTAATCTGGAATTATAAAATAGCATTACTTTCGCAAATGCAAAGTAATGCTATTTTATATTTTCCTTGCAAATGACCCCGAATCTGTGCTAACAGACTACTGTGTGGCTCCCGACTCCTATTATAGGAGTCGGGAACCACTCTCATTGAAAAGAGTTGGATCATCGTTTTAACCATTTATTTTGGGCAGTTTCTTGTAGTATTAGATACATATCATTCCAGAATACAGAAAAATCTTAATCTTGTCCAATACAAGAGTTCATTAAGGAATCCACTGTGTTCCCAAACCGGATTATCAGTCAAACGGAAGTAAAAACTCTAGTTTTTCTTCTCCCTACAAAACTTTTCTTTAAAAAAAACCAGGACCAATTAAATAAATATGGAATTTAAAACCGGGTCTTCTTTCGAGGCGAGGGATGCATTCATTTACGAAGCTTCCATTCAACCATGGAAGCGTCGTAAATGAATGTAGGCCTGGTAGGATTTATATATAAAGACAACTAAAATCACGAGACGTTTATGTTATATGTGAATACCATCAAAGGAGGAGAGCCAATAATGTCAAGTCGGGCCCTTGGAAAAATGATTGCATTGCTTTCCATGGGTGAAAAGCTCCACTAGGTCTGTTCAGTGGATGAAACTGGAACTCTTTCAACAGGAGAGAATCTTTTTTTCTTATCTTTCTACAACGTATTAACGTTCTTCTTCATCCCATTTTTCTGATTGTGTGGTAAAATGTGAGGTTAATGAGAGGAGGAAACAAAAAAAAAAAAAACTGTTGGGAACTCGGAACAGTTAACTCGATTCCTGTGATGGATTTGTACTTTTTTCATGATGCGCTTTCACTTCAGCAATCGATGAATGTCGTGTGGTTTTTCTCGAGTATAGTACTTCGTCATCGTACAGTTGGTTGTGCTGTTAGATTCAGAACTTACGCATGTACAAATATAGTTCTCAGCTACATTTCTGTTTAAGTTTTTTTTTGGGGGGGAGGGGGAGGGGGGGTTCATAGATGAATATTGGAAGAACTGAGATCTTAAGAGTGAACAAATACACAGGAAAAATTAGTTCTATTTTTTAAACAGTTTTTACTATATTAAATGTAATTTACTTCAATTTTTTATTGATAACATTCGCTTCAAACTTTTAATTTGTATCATAATTGACATATATAAAGGAACTTTATTATTCAACCAAAAACTCTTTTTTTTTTTCGTTCCTATTTCTTAGTATAAATGAACACGTATGAACAAGCTATCCACTAGATTTTTAAAGGTCACAAAAATATTACGTTTGTTTCACTGAAATCATATATGTTATTTTTGTTTAAGGAAAAAAACAAATAAACGTTTAGGAATAATAATTAACTAACTTTTATTTACTTATAAAAGTATTATATGATATTTCGCTTTGGTCACCAAAGCATCTTCACTCGCACGTGCACGCAGGCGCAGCAGCAACAGGAAGACAAACACACTGCCGTAATCTTAATAATCTTAATGTCCTAATTGGCTTCCTCTACCGGCGGGATGAGAGGCTTTTCATCGTTTCGCTAACGGTTTCATGATAACTAACTCCCAAATTTGTGTTGGGTAAGGCAGTGAATCTTATTTATTAAATGCCACGATTTACAACCATGTCATATTCCAAAAAAGTCTCTTGGATTTATATTAACAGGTTTTCCCATTTTTTTCCAGCAGGTCCGATGATCTGTGTCAATGTCGCCATTGCAACTTCAGAAGCTGTAGTGTAGATAATGCACATGTATGCTACATTCAACAGATCATCGGACCTACTGGGGAAAAAAATGTAAGATATAACAATGGGTTTTTTGTGAATTGGGTTTTGGAGAAGAATATAGAGTTTTTGTTGATTATGTAGAGGGAAAGCCATTCGCAAAAAAAAATTGTCCCATATGTGAATGATTTCACCATCTAGGCTGGGATAGTTTGAGCAGATGATTCTAGTTCTGTTTATTAAAGTTTTGATGGCATCATACTGCTTGGGGGAGGGATGGATGTACCTTCCAGTGTGACAAGTTTCTCTATCAGAAGGTTGCAGACCATGCCACTAAGAGATCATCAAATCTGGTAGGGAGAACCTCTCTATTATACAGATTTAATATAAATTTGAACCATTCTTTATGAATCTGCCACAGATCTATAACACTCTCCTAACTTGGATAAATATGATTGTTTACTGTGTCAAAAACCGGGGTATTGCCTATGTGCATTGTGCACATATCATATCACTCTACCGATGAAATTGCCTTGGTGACCAGGGCGAAATATCGGCTAATAATTTAATAACTAAAAGAAAGTTAGTTAATTCTTATTCTTAAACGTCTGTTTTTTTCCTTTGTACCTTTGCTGGACTGTTGCGCCGAGTGATTAGCGTATCCATTCTCGAATCAACAAGCTACAAGTTCGAATCCCGCCATGAGCACGAATGTTTTCGATTGTCGTTAGGTGAGAGATGAAATTCATCGACTAAACAAATACAGAATAGAAATAAATTAATAAAACTAGAAATCCTTAACCGGCCCATGGTTAACTGTGGTAATCTTTCATGGGTGTGAGTCATACACACGAGCAAAAAAAAAAAAGGGGGGGGAAGAAGGAAACAGCGAGAAAGGGAGTTAATTTGGCCAAAATTAGCCATCGTTCTTAATTATCACCCCCCCCCAAAAAAAATGATATTCATGGTTAGGTTAGATTAAGGAGGTTGAAGGCCTGAGCCAACGTTACAATATAGCTTACGCTTAGTATCTGCACAATTCAACATTGGCGATTTAAAAGGACCTGATGAGCGGTGACAATAGAAATTTTTTCACCAGGCAGCGTACGGTGATATGCATTTGCATTCCCACAGAAAAATTATTAGCCGGATTGACACATGTGCAGAAGTTGATGTCATTTGATGATCTCGCTGCAGTTAAGAACACACAAAGGAATGAAGATGCACGTGAAACAAAGAAAAAAAAAACGAAAACTGAATACATGGCTGACCAGGTCACGGAAACCAAAAAGAACATTTTTAGACTTGATCCGACTGGCATCATGAAAAGCTTCCAGTCATAAAACCTAATCTGTAATAATCATTGCTCGGGGAAGGGTGAAAAAATTAAGTCTCAAAAAGTAGAGTTTGTTATTAACATTATTTCTTTAAGTAGTATTAAGGATCCCATTCGTCCAAGGACACAAAATTGGCTCGAAATCAAGCCAAGGTCAGCATTGGAAATATCTACCTGTCTCTTTTTCGACCTTGAACTGTAAACAAGTAAGGTGAGCTACTGTCTTTGTTGTGTTTGTCGGGTTAAAGGGTCTATTTTAGGAACCCGCGATCCAGACTGGAGTTCATGAAGGATTGCAGAATGAGTATAGCAACTTGTCGCGCACGACAATCCAGTTTATTAATGATATTAGGAACTGACCAGAAAAGAGGAAGATTATTTAAAATAATGATATAATAATCAGAATTTTTATTTATTTGCTTTAAAGTTATAAATTCACACTTTAATCATCTTTTCCTTGGAAAATTATTTTTATTGAATTTATTATTATTATTATTATTATTATTATTATTATTATTATTATTTTGCTGCTGTTGTTGAAAATTTCGTATCAGAAGAATAACAAGAATAAATTATGAAGTAAAATATTAAAATAATAATAAATCACGTATCTAAAGTTGGCAGATGATGAACTAATATTTAAGACTTCAAACCCACAGACGCTCTCATATAACCACGATGTATTCCTACCAGAAGAAACTTTAGGCGATTCGCATCGGACACCTACATATCAATGCATGATAGCGAGCTTTTACAGTACTTCTGAGTAAATACACCCCATTTCTAGAATTATCCCTATTTGCGTCTAGTACGTCTTACGTGACCATGGCAACAGTAGTTTAAATAAAACGGCTTTCAAGAAGGAAGAAATTAAAAAAAAAAAAAAATGAAATGTAGTTGATGACGACAGATTTTTTTAAAATACTTTTCTAAGATGTTTCTGATTGGAAAACGTATTCCTCTGAATTTTTCCAATTAAATTAAGGCTTCGTGTTATTACACTATTGTAGATTTGGATTTGCTGACATATGACAATTAGTATTAGCACAAGATATGATAACCGGTATCGAAACATTAACATCCTAATACTAATATGATTGGTATTAGGATTGCAACATAATACTAATAATAACGTAACGTCATAATGCGAATAAAAATAATCAGTACGGTAACATAAATCTTTCCCATTCTCTCTTATCCCCAAAGTAATCCATTTATTCATATCTACGCTAATTAGCGTATTCCTACTAAAAACATCAATTGAAAAAAAGTGGTTCTACTAATAAGAATTTAATTAATTACTTAATTGTGCAAAAGGTGTTGAATAATTGCGACCTCCTCCTCCTCCGGCTATTCTTTCCACTAATGTCATTCATGAAATAATAAACGATAATTAAAAATAATCAACATTAAACTAATTCTGTAAAACTGAATTGTGGGCTCTTGGTGCCACAATAGTTAATGTAATGATTTGATGACTTCAGTGCCAGATATTTCACCATACGAGTACAACTGCATGTGATTTTCGAACTCATTCGCTTCAATGAATATAAATGAATATAAATTTAGAACAGAAATGTGCAGAATTTCTGTTCTAAATTTAACAGAAAGCTCTACAGTTTTTCTTAAAGTATCAACCAACTTTGCGCAGACAAAATAGAAATTATTTGGTATAGCTGAGGAGAGAAAATAAAAATAAGTCATAATAAACAAACAAAATAAATATAAATAATAATAATAATAAATAATAAATATTACCTGATCTAAAACGCATATAGAACGTAAACAGACCATCGCATTTTGTTTACAGAATATATATTTTACGCAAATATTTATTATTATTATTGCTTTGATTTTAAAGCTTAGGTCGAAAACAGTTAGTTTCTATTGGTTTTATTTACGTATACATATCCATACATTTTTATAGTAGCGATATTTAAATTATTTACGTATACATATCCATACATTTTTTAGCGGCGATATTTAAATATTTTATTATGTGGACAATGGAGTTAGGCAAAAGCAGTCGTTTATCCAACCGGTATATTTAAACTATTCTCGCAAATTTTTTTCTTACTTAAACAGCCAGAAACTGTTCACTTGCTTCTGCGCGCATATAATCGCTACTGTTCTTACTAATGCATCACGTTTTTATTTTTTTATTAGCCACTCCAGAACAAACCAAATAATAGTGCAATCTAGAGCACATTGAATAAACTGCGAATGGATTGTGCTGAATAGAACTCTTAGTATTTGACCACTAGAGGGCACGTTGTTAACAACATTGTTGACAACAGCAGAAAATAAAGGTAAATAATTAATAAAATACTAGAAAAGCAGAAATTGGTAGATATAGAAAGAAAGTGTTACAATAGCTGCAATAAATAATAAATGAAACTTAGAAATAAAATAAATAAAAGTTATAAGATAAATAAAAGTAATAAATAAATCATTTATTTATTAATGAGTGAAAAATCAAATTAGCCTCTCCTACCTGAACTTTTCCATTTCCGATGTGTTTGTTAATGTTAGTTCGCTGTGATATACGCTAGCTGACATGTCTCACCTGAGAGGCAGGGGTGCTAAATGAATGGGTTGCAAGACTGCACTCTCACGGAGAACCCCCAGGAGTTTATGTCCTCTCTAGTTGTGGCACGCTCCTCCCCGTCACAAAAGGACGCAGCGTTATTGGCCACTTCGAAAACCACGAGTTTAGTAAGGGAGATCGAGGTCAGGTGAATTGTTCGTATGCTGCTCCCAACACTTTATCCTAGAGAATAGCGACTCACTTTCCGCTTAAAATATACTAAACAACTCTCCGTCGGTAGAAGCCTGAATCGCACCGAACGCTATTCTGCTCAACAGCTAAACCAGTCAAACAGCTTGTAGGTGATCGGGGAGTTGTTATGCTTGTGTATTTGTTGTGTGTTGTTTGCCAGCTGAGCATTCTCATTAGTGGATTGTTTATGAGCTAGCATTAATCAATCTTCAGTTGCTTCATTTAGAATTTGTGCTATGAAGACGAAACCAGTCATTTCTAGGACGATGTTTCCCCCTCTGTGGGCTTCATAATAGCTGATTATGAAAGCGTAAAGAAGAATGATTGCAAAAATTGTCGCTACTCTGGTTCAAGCGTAAAAATACAGGTAGCCACTTATAATTGACTGACCCTGTACCAAAACCAAGTAGAACCGCTTCATTCTTTGTTTTGTTCGTTGATATTATGACCCACATTCGTGGTTTCTGTCAAGCCAGTCCATAATTTCCAAAGATAACTTGAGGATCGTACCTTTTAGTATGATGTTTTCGAAACGTTCATGTTCTGATCAGTACAAAGTATAATATTAATCTATAATCTCTTTTCGTGTTGCTGTTATTTTACCTTTTTTTCTTTTTCTTTGTTGTATCTACTAATGAAAGTTTAATGAGCTCTTTCACAAATAAATAAATAAAAAAGAATATATGAAGCTAAATTCAGTACTAGACACTCAATGTTTTCTAACTTTTAATATATTAAAATATGAAATAAGCACATATTTTATGCGAGCAGTTTTTAAAACATGGAATTCTATAAACAATTTTCTCACAGTTTTTCTTCCTATAACTTACATCAGTGAATTGCCAACAAGCATCTGTGACTTTCATGTTATACAAAATGGAAGGAACGAATTGGACCGAATATTTCCTCTGGCCCAACGAGGTCTTGCTAATTGGTCATCGTTGCCGTACACGAAATATTGTTGAACTTTTTAATCACATTATTACCATGAATAAATAGAAGCTTCAGGAGGAAGGGGAAAAAAGCTCCATGTTTTACGTATTTCCTAAACATCTGCAAGCTGCACATGTTTAGGAAATACGTAGAACTAGTAAAAAGTGACTTCATTTAATCTAATTTAAAACGACATCTAATTTAAAAAAAAATGCATAATCACCAGGCATTGTTTTTTTGTTTCTGTTGCTGCTGTCTTTGCACAGTAGATATCGACGATACCCTTTGACTGAAAAGACCTGGGTTCGAATCACGACTATGTCACAAAGAATCTTTATCAGAGCTTTTCAACTAAAAATGAGTTAGTTGATCTCATACTAAGTGAAAGTGTAGATAACTGGCCATGAGAAATACTCTCTCTCTCTCTCTCTCTCTCTCGAAATTATAATGAAAAAGCAGGCATAATGAGATATTTCTTCAACCTATACAACCGTTTTCAAGTCTCGTAAATTAAAAATAAAATAAAATAAAAAAAAACTGGAAAAGCCTTGAAAATTATATTAATATTGGACTTTTCTCTATGTGTTGAGAAACAAAGGCAAAATTTGGTGCATGCTACAACGAGAATGGATATCCATCGCCTATCATCAATGTTGAATATTGCATGTGAAAGTTACCCGACAGATTAGACCATTTACATCTGTGATATCTGATTATGTTCTTACCAAAAACTCTTCAACACGGAACAACAAGCAAAAAGAATGTGTTGCGTTGAGTTAATAATATCGCTGGTATCTTCCAAACCTCTCCTTCCTTGAGATTTCTACTTCTTCCAAAACTGAAATCCCATCTCCAGGACTGAAATGGGAGCTCAATCTTTGAGATAAGACAGATGTCATCCGATTTGATCATGTTCTCCATTTAAACTACGATGTCTGTTTAGAGATTCCAATTATGAATTAATGTAGGACATTATGTTTTACGAAGAATAAAAATCATCATTATCCCCATCCGCCATATCGGAGCATGATCTCAACATTCAAGATTTACCTGGTTTAGTAGGGATTCTAGAAGGGTCTTATTATTATTATAATTATTTTTACTGAGATAAGAGCCAACAAGCTTCACTTCGGCGAAGTAAAATTATTCAAATTAAGTGGATATTGAATCCCACATTATTTCTTAGTCGAATAAGAAACTGAAAGATAGGAAATCTAAGCTTGTATCAGTGCACCGTTTGGCAACTCGCACAGTAAAGAAATAAGCTCTGCACTACTGCAACCTCAGTATTTACATATGAGTCTACCTACTCACTGATGAGACCTCAAAAAAAGGTCGAAACCGGTCTGGGTAGTGACCTTCCCCCATAATGTATAACATCATACATCTCCTAGGAGATGTGTTTTTACATTATGGGAAAATACTAAGGAGAGTGATCGGGATTGCTCTACGAGTTACCCTAGCATTGTACCAGGTGTTGGCTTACGCTTGGACTCGCCGAACTCTTATAGTTTTCTATATTCGGCATGAAACTCTTAGATTTCCTATCTTTGAGTTTCTTATTCGACTAAGAAATAATGTGGGATTCAATATCTTCTTAATTTGAATATAATTATTTTATTTTTGAAGCTTGTGATTTGTGTAAACAGAATGCCATGGATTCATCATTCAAACTGTGGACAGGAGTTGCAATCAACAGAGTACTTTGGTAAAAAAAATTATGGGAGGAAAAAGCCACAAATCAGTCTGTCTGGCAAAAAACAGTTTTTATTTCATACTAAGTGTAAATAGGGCCATAAGTTTGCGAAATAGCAAAAAAGCCATTACACCGTTTCTTCGAACATTTCATGGGTATTTCCTCTGAAATCAGATGATATACTCAAGAAGATGTGGACAGGACTTGCAATCAACAGAGTACTTTTTGTAAAACAAATTATGGGGGGGGGGCATAAATCAGTCTGTCTGGCAAGAAACAGTTTTGATATTTCTCATTAAGTGTAAATAAGACCATAAGCTTGCGAAATAGCAAGAAAAGCCATTACACCCCGTTTCTTCGAACATTTCATGGGTATTTCCTCGGAAATCAGATGATATACTCAAGAAGATCCCTCGAGGGTTGTTAATGACGTAAACCATATTAGCGATCATTAATTAGATGGAAGATTTCTATGAAATGCACAATTAAGTGTTTATCCCAAGAAACATAAAAGTTGTGAAACAGATAAACAAGGATTCAAAACGCGCATCCTACCATTTGAGCACTATTTAATCCAAGTTTTCTATTTTTGGTCTTTCCAAAATAAACTTGGGAATTAATATTAACATTTTCCCGTTCACTACAAAATTCTAATAACGTGCTCCATCTATCGAAGAGCACGTGTTACTTTTCTGTTTTAATATGGCGATCCTTTCTTCGAAAGCAATAAATTAATAAAGAAACAACACGTATATTTAAAAAATGCTATTGAAAATGATATCAAAAGTCCATTATTATTCTTCATAACCAAATAATTTAAACTGAAATGTTTTCAAATTGATCAGAGAATTTATGAGAATACAACTTGGAGCATCGGAGTTATCTTATTGTACTGCTTAAAAGACAATGAAATCTGCCCAAGAACCCGTATGTTCTCCCTATTATTATTATTATTGAGTTTGATTAAAGTTTCACTTCCCTGACAACTATTTCGAACTGTTGGTTCTCATCAAAAAGCAGGGCCCACTGGCGGTTTTGCGGGACCTAGGGAAAAGTTATTAGTGAGGCCCCTCGTATTTGTCGGCGCCTTGTATCATTGCCGGTACCCGAAATTTCTAAAAAAAATTGAAAATAGCATCAAAAATTCTATTATCAAATTTTTTTAGAAATTTGAAAGTGCGGGTCCCTCTGAGCACGGGGAGGCGGTCTGAGGCCCGCAAAACCGACGTCTGCGGCCCCCTGTCAGGAAAGCACAAATTTACGAGAGCAAAAGCTCTCTTTTCAATACCGTAGCAGTCCGTGTTATAAATTTGTATTTTATTTTATTTATTATTATTTTTTTATGTCGGTTTTTTTTTACGTCTCATAAGCATTCTGGTATCCGCGCGGTTAGCCTAATGGCTATGCGCTTCGCAACCATATGCCTGGGGAAGGAGTGTCCTAGGTTCGATTCCCGTCGACGACGCGAGGAACTTAAGGATCTTCCTCAGCCATAGTCAAGTTAGCCGGTCTTGGGCGTCGACAGCAAGGTTTTTTCCCACCAGCTTATCTGGGGTTTTTCATCCCGCAAGCAGGCAAACCGGTCCAGTGAACACACACACGGATTACAGTCAGGAATACTGACCCAGCCATGGGTTTGATTCGTCAGCTATGCCGGTTCCAGAGCCCGGTAAAATTTGGGGGGACTGAGATGGTGCCGTACCTCCCCGTAAAAGGGGACTCACGGCCGTGTATTATCATACGATTATTATTATTATTAGCATTCTGGTCTGTTTTGAAACCTTTCATTTCCTAATATTTACCCATGAAGAATAATGGATTTTTTAATATTCTTTATTTCAGTAGCTTTACGATGCCAAATTGAGATGACTGTTATACCTCCGGTTGGTGAGAGCGATCACGCTGAAGGATATCGACAGGACTTGGGAAATGGATAAGTGTACGGATGTTCCATTCAGAAACGGTTACATACTGAACTACAAAGTAGGAAATTATGACCTACTGAGGAGAAAAGGCATCTGTAGCAGCTGAGAATAAATGCACTGAAGACAGCGGTGAGCGAGAGCTAGATTTTTCTTTCATAAAGCAGTACATATTGAAGTAACTTGCCTTTGGTGTTTTTATTTATTTATTTATTTATTTATTTTTTATTTTTTGAGTTGCTCCCACCCACGAAAGGATATTTGCAAACCTAAAGTACATTTAGTATCGTAGGTAAGCTCAGGATATTTTTCTACTTTTTTTAATCAATTTTATATATAAAAACTGATCAAAAAATAGAAAAAACGCTTAGCTCACCTAACGTTATTTATTTATTTATTCGTATGTGGTTCCCCCGTTCCTCCACCGTCCCTTAGGACTGGTTGCTCTCCTAGTGAGGGATTAAGAATGCATGTATTTTATGACTGTATATCCGTGTTCACGGGGTGGTTTGCCTGTTCTGAGGGACGATAAACCCAAGTTTCCTGGTGAAAAACTTTCTACCCACGTATGAAACCAGCTAACTCACCTTTAGTCGAAAGAGACCAGATAAAGGCGCCTCACGTCATGGACGGGAATCAAACCCAGGTCTTTCTGACCAAAGTAGCCCATACCAAATATACTGTAGGTTTACAAATAGCATTTCGTGGGTAGGAGCAATATAAGAAAAATTAATGAATTCAGCAAAATGTGTGACAGATGGTGTTGATGATATGTGGTCTCTCTCTCTCTCTCTCTCTCAATGAGTCCCCGACTCCCTGGAAGTCTCTGGCCATTATAATAATAATCCATCTTCTTTTTTTTTTGAGTTAGGCTTAATGGTCAGTCACGACCAAGTAAGTTGGCATCTTATAAACTTGATTCTGATGGGGTGATTAATTCTATCTGTATTGTCGGCTATTCTGCAAATTGTGTGATCTGCTAGCGTTTGACTGTTTTGTGAATGAGTAAGCCGAGTTTTTTGTTTTGTTTGTTTGGATGAACATATCACAATTCATTCTGTGTTTTTATTATTTTTATTACACTTTCTATGCAGTGTTTCGTAGTGTCAATGTGATTACAAACATAGAATTTCATACTAATGTGCTTGTGTATAGAGTTGTGTATTACACTTAGGAGAACCCACAAACGAAATTTAAAACATTCAAAATCACGTAAACACCCTATTTAGCAGTTACCCTTGATTGTACTGGATACTGGATGAAAACCTGCATTTATAAACCAGGCGATTGCAATGAAATTCTTTTTTAATAAATCGAAGTTTTTGTAAGGCGATAGTGTATATATGAAGATTTGTTCACATTACACGAGTTTCCTCGACACATAGAAAGACCTATCCACGTAGACACCATATTTATCCTTTCATTATAATATATTTTGATGTTCACAGGATTAGATACCTCATTCCAGTTTATTTGTTCCCCAATTCACTAAACACAATAAAAGTTTCCATCCACGAACCATGTTTCTAAAAAGGGTTTGTGACCTAATAAGCTCTATGAATTCTGATTGGATAACTGCTTAAGGTTCACTTTCAGATGAGCCCCCATTTAATAAGGAAAACTTGCAGAAGCGACTTAAGACACTTCCAGTTAAATGCAATCCGCATTCTGGAAAGCCATGAGTAAAAAACGAGTTTTCTTTTTTCATCTAATCATCGGCTCGGGTTTTCACCGTTTACGATTGCATAGTCGCCTGAAAAAAAAAAAAAAGATATATAAATTACTAGTTTCGTAAACGATCGCAAACAACTAAATAAAATGAAATAAATATTTTATTTAATTGAATTTGAGTAAGTCAACCAAAGTATATATTTTTATATATATATAAAAAAAAATTAAAAGTTGTAATCGCCACGTTCTCCGTTGTATAAATTTAAGCTTTAAAAATCATTCTCAAACACAGCTTAAGAATACTGACTTGAAGCATACATTTAAAAAAAAACTGATAACTCAGTGTGTCTTATTTGGATATTTTCTTAATTTTCTTTGACAAAACCCACGATTCCCATTTCCTATTCGAGTTAACAGCTTATTTATCCTCTTCATTATTATTATTATTATTATTATTATTATTATTATTATTATTATTATTATTATTATTATTATTATTATTATATCTAGGATATTAAATGCAAGGCCCTATCCATCGGCGCCAACACCGATACATTTTTTTTTGTTTCATGAGTTATTTTTGATAAAAAATAAACAAAAATCCTCTTAATGCCTTTTATTTCTAAAGAGAGAGAGAGAGAGAGTTGGAGCTCCTTTTGCCCTAAGTGACTTTCTGAAGACAGTCAGGCAGCCAGGCTCCATCCTTCAGCCATCATTCATAATAAGTCTCTATTAGACAATGAACCAATGGTTTCAGCAGGAAGGGGAGGGCAAGAGAGAGAAAACAATAGACAATTGCGCGATATCGTTTGACCTTAAATCATAACCTTCATATTATTGTGTGTAATAGTGCGATTCTTATTGTCGAACTTTTAGATGTGGGATTAAAACCCAAGTTTCCTAGAAAAAAATCTTAAAATTTTCCAAAACGGCTTAATAATAGTTGCAAAAATGCTTAATCCAAAGAGAGAGAGAGAGAGAGAGAGAATAAAAACACATGTGACAAGGTTGTTTTGGAGGAATATACGGACTCTTTTCAATATAGCCACCGCAGGGCAATTGGAAGAATAGCGGAACATTGCATCCTTCGATTGGAAAAGAAGTGAGTTCGATTCTCGTCGCGACGAGAGGAATCCTTATATGGGTTTTTTCAGTTGAAGGTGAGTTAGCCGATCTCATACGGTGGTAGCAGGGTGTTTTTCTTCCAGAAACTCTGGTTTTTCATCCCGCTTAAAGACATATCAGCCTTCAGAACACACGCAATTTACAGACAATATTGTTGTTGATGATGATGGGCGGTAGATGGCGTTGATGGTAGTAGTGTCATAGTGGAGAATTAAGTAGTAGTGGAGATGATGAGATGTGTTTAGCGAAGTAGAGTAGTGTACCCTCCCACGATGAGTCCTTGGAGGTGTCACGTAATAATAATAATAATAATAATAATAATAATGATAATATGCATACATATGTCAAAAGTGGTTATATAATGGGAAGCAGTTTGTATACCAACACAATGCATATGCAGAAGGCTAGGACTTAATACCACACTGATGGAGCACTGTAGGCTCTAAGTTTCGTCAATATATTTTAAACCCAAGTATCCCATGTAAAAATATGTCTGGAAAAATACTGTAGAACTTATATCACATCATATTTTTAATTTTTAATGGACCACGTTCATTGCCAATCACGCGACATCGCGCGATGCGAGTTCTCACCAAACGACCGATCACGCGTTATCGCGTGGACGTCGCTAACTAAATAAAAATGTAAAAAAAATTTGGCCACCACACGAAATTCCAATTTTCAGCTTGGCAATGAAAGTGTTAACGAATAGTTTGTATATCTTTCATTTTATATACCACAATTACAGAATGCAATTGAAGTCGAGATCAACAAATTACTCATAGCTTTTTTTTTTTCCATTTACGGAAAAAAACGCAAATAAAATATAAAAAAGTGTAGTATGTTAAATATTTTATTTTATTTTAACTAATTTTATATTAATTTTTTTAAAAATTTTAAGATAAAACATGTTTGCAAACTATACCTTTTTTATAAAAAAAATTAATGATATTTATAAAGCTGGCGATCCTCTACATCTGCGATGGAACAATGCTGTAGCCAAAGAAGTTCTAACTGAGGCTCGGCTATTGCTGTTACCCTCGTGCCATGATCAGAGCTTTAATAGCGCAATAACACCTTATCCCTACACTGTCCTCTACAGAAGAACACACAAGTAAAAGACGCAGAACCGAGGATGATCATATGGAAAACGAAACACCCTCACAAACAGTGCCGGTAAAAAAAGGAAAAGGTCTCCCCCCCCGTAATTCTCCGTGAAAAAGAAAAATGGACCACAGTTGCACGAAACCTGAGAGAACATAACATTGACTACTCCTGGGCAAGAAATACCGACGAAGGAGTAAAAATTCGACCAACAACAGTCACAGACTACAGAGGGATAACAAAAATGATGGACAACAACAAACTACAGTACCACACCTTCACACTAAGCAGCGAAAGAAATCTCAAGGTTGTACTCCGAGGTGTCACTGAAGGCATTACCTCCGAGGAGATCGCGGCAGACCTCACCCAGCAGGGCATAACACCAATCAAAGTCAGCCGGATGCTCAGATCCGACAAACGACGATGCCATTAGTATTAGTTGAGATCCAGAACATGCAAAGACGAATATACGACATAACCGCGGTCTGTGGACTTTAGATAACAACAAAACCACTCAGGAAAAGGGCATCAGCAGGGCAATGCCATCGTTGCCAAAAGTGGCCATGCCCAAAGACTATGCAAAGCCGAGTTCAGATGCCCGAAGTGTTGTGAAAAACATCAAACCATTTCATGCACAAAACCAAGAACCACACCAGCCAAATGTGCCAAGTGTGGAGGTCCTCACCCAGCAAACTACAAAGGATGCAACCACCACCCCAGAAATCACGGAACTACAAGACCCGTCCAACCTCCCCCAATCTGGACCACTCAAAGCATCTCAGCTGCACAGTCATCAAACCAATAAAACCCTATCCACAAAAGTCAGGAAAGGGCTCAACCTCCCACCAAGACCTATGCAGAAGCAGCCCACCCAAAGGACACAAAACAGAGAAATCAAATAGGCTACTACACAAATCGAATACACACTACACATCGCATACGACCTATAACTGAGCATCTGCAGTGATCGCTAATTCATAAGTAGCACACAACATAAATAAAAAAAATGAATTTTAATTAGGAAAAGATTTTTGGAAATTTTTCTAGTGTTTTTCCTTTTCTTTGTGGGGTGCCCGGGCCCCTTCCCCCCCATCTGGGTGCGCCACTGACCAAGTCAGAAAAGCACTTCAAAACCACGGGAATCAGGATTGGGACAATAAACTGTCATCACTCAACCCAGAAGATAACACTATATGGAAATTTCTGAAGATCCTACGCACCAAACACAACCCTCTACCCCCATGCAAACTGCACATGGAACGGCGCACACTGATACAGAAAAAGCAGAAGCAATAGCAGAAAACCTAGAAAAACAATGCAGCCCATCATATGACAACATAAACATCACCCACATATATAAAGTCCACCAGCAGGTCAAGCGCACCTTAAGACAGACCACAGACAAACCAGAGAGCATCACCCCCACTACTCCAATGGAAATAACCAACATCATAAAACATCTAAACAACAAAAAAGCTCCAGGTCCAGATGGAATTACAAACAGAATAATCAAACTACTTCCTCGAAAGGCTATTGTGCACCTGGTTAACATAACCAATGCAATACTGAGGATACAACACTTCCCCACTGCATGGAAAACAGCCAACGTCATACCAATAAAAAAGCCAGGGAACAATCCACAACTCCCACAAAGCTACCGTCTGATAAGCCTGCTTTCCAACCTAGGAAAGATTGCTGAAAAAATCATCCTCTCAAAACCACAAGAAAAATCATACCAATTAGGAATAATTTCAAATGAACAATTTGGCTTCCGCCGTGTACACAGCACAGTGCAACAAATACACCGACTAGTGGAGCATATCACTCAAGGATACAACTGAAACCTTCACACAGCTGCAGTCTTTCTGGATATTGCCAAGGCCTTTGACAAGGTATGGCATCAAGGATTACTCTACAAACTCATTCAGACCAACATTCCAACAAACCTTACCCGTCTAATAAAATCATACCTCACTGACAGATCCATACAGATAAAAATAAATGGCACCATCTCAACTAGGCGCCAAATCCTGACAGGAGTACCACAGGGATCCCTGTTGGCTCATTTACTTTTCACAATCTACGTGGCCGACATTCCACAGAACCTGAGGACTACCATCACAGCCCTATATGCTGATGACACAGCCATAATGACAAGATCTCTCCGCCCACGCCTGGCGATCAGTCGTCTCCAGAACACCATCACAAAGCTAGAGAAATGGTTCTCGGACTGGAAGATACAAGTAAACCCCGTCAAAAGCTCAGCTATACTATTCAGCAGACGCAAAACCTTCATCCAAGATGACATTCAACTCCTCGGGAAAAAAAATACCATGGCAGACAGAAACCAAATACCTTGGAGTACAGCTAGACAAAAAGCTAAATTTCAACAGCCACATTAAGCTCATAGGCACAAAGACATACAGAACTATAGCCGAACTCTATCCCCTAATCAACCACAATAGCAAATTGGATACACGCAACAAGCTGTTACTATATCAGACGGTAATACGACCAGTAATCACATATGCATCCCCAGCATGGAATCACACATCCAAATCTAACATCCTGAAACTACAGAGGACACAAAACAAATGCCTGCGGATGATCTTGGACGCCCCATGGTTCGTCAGAAACACGCAGATCCACAGAGAAACCGGAACCCCAGATATCCATTCTCTCCTTCATGACCATGTGGAAAAGTTCTTCAGCAAGGCACACTCTCATCCCAACCCACTAATCAGACAAGCTTCCAGTTATAGTGAACGTGACTATCACAAACATAACCCAAGGCAATCCTGCTCTCAGCAAAACAGAGCTAACTCCATAGTTCACATAGTGCGAGCATAAGGCTCACAACCCCTTCCCCCATCAAGCTTCTCGACACAGACAAAGGGGAAAAAGAGCATTTTATGCTTCACCCAGCAAGCCAGTTACGTTGTTCTTGTTGTTGTTCTAAAATGAACTATTGTTGTGCGTATCGCATACAGTATGTACCTTTTCTTTCGTATAGCCATGCTTTTTACGAAACATGGCATATATATATATATATATATATATATATATATATATATATATATATATATATATATATATATATATATATATATATATATATATATATATATATATATCTTAAAACGAATGTTATAAAATGACGTATAATATAATTGCATTAATATATTTGTATATTTATGAAACGATGAGCCAAAGACTCATATCGAGGGAGAGAGAGAGAGAGAGAGAGAGAGAGAGGGAGGTTTATACAATTAACAATTACATAAATTATATAAGAAATATACATTATTTTTCATTACAAGTATACACATATTACAAAAGACCACAGAATTACGGAAAATCTCTCCTACCTCTCATACTGAAGCTTCAACTCATTCACACTCTTAGCAGCATATTCAGACCATGCATTCCACTTACCCGCCTCTCCACGTACTATATATATGTATATATATATGACTACTACTATTAACTCAGAGGTTGGATATGTTTATTTTAGTCAGTTTAATATAAACTGACTAAAAATCCGACTAAATTATAACAAATCTCAATTTGTTATAATTCTCAGATTTTTAGTCAGTTTATATTAAAATGAATATATATATATATATATATATATATATATATATATATACACACACACAGTCGGGTCTCTTCTATGCGGTAGATACGTTCCACAGAAAACCGCATATAAAAATCGCACAAAAAAGGCCTAACTTACGTTGGAAAATCAGGGATACGTTCCATAATTTTCTAAAACCGCATAAAACCGAAGCAATGAATTAAAATAAACCTAAAATCGCATAAAGAAGTTTATGAAAATTCAGGAAAATAAGAATGCCTAAGTTTGTTTTAAAGCTTTATTCGTTTAATTTTATTGAAAAGTAACATTTTTTTAACATTTGTCTTTTTTGAAAAATAACATTTGTCTTTTTATTAGTAATTAATAATTAATTAATTAATAATTAATAATTAATCATGAATTATTAATTAATAACAAAAAATCTGCTAAATTAACAATTAATTATTAATGAATACATTACAAAATAACCAAGGTGGTCCATGAAAATTTCAGGATTTGTGAAGTGTTTCCGTCGTAGGAAAAGTTTGGGAAACGCTGGATTACCCTATTATCGGAATGGATTCTCCTTCTGTTGACATGCGCAGAAGTGTCGAAAGGTCTCGTATCTGGGGGCGTGCACCGCATAACTTCAAACCCGCATAAAAAGAGACCCGAGTGTACCTCTGACCCTCTTATTCATCACTTCTTTGTGCAATTTCCAGGGAAGGCCTCTAGTTCTTGCCCATTCCTTATTTTCCGTTATCTGAAAAATCTCTTTCTCTTATCCATCCCATAAATATCTCTCAAGAGCTTAAATGCCTCAATCATATCACCCCTTCGCCTTCTATCAGCCAAACTCTGCAGATTACGACTTCAATCTCTCTTCATGGCTAACATTCCACAGCCCTGAAATCATTCTTATCAACCGCCTCTGCACCCTCTCGAAAGTATCTTCATCTCCCTCTAAATCCCGGTGACCAGATTTGGACCTGATCAGGGCCTTATACAAGTGGGATCAACTATCATTTTACCTCTGCTGATTAATGTTCTTCTTAATATTGCAGCAATCCTCTGCGTTGTCTTAAGCACTTTTGCAACATGCACCTCAAATTTCTAATTTCGATCCGCCATAACCCCAAGATCCCGTTTTCCCGCAACTTCCTCAGCATACTTCCACATATAGAGTATGCAGTATTCCATTTGCAGTTCCCAAAATTCAAAAACTTTACATATAGGTAGATAAATGAGGAGACCTGTTTAGCAACATTAAACTGACTCCCCATTTATCTTCCCCCACATTTCCAGCTTATTCTGATCCTCCTGAAGAACCACTACATCAGCAGTACTCTTAATAACCTCCCCCAGCTTAAGTCATCTGCAAACAACTGAATATCTCCTTGAATTTCAGTGACAATATCATTGATATAAAGATTAAAAATACTTATAAAATATACTTTTTTTTGCCATTCACATATAATATGGCGAAAATAAGTATATTTTATAAGTATTTTATAAATTTTACTTTTAACGATTTTTTTGAAATCTTTCTCTCCACGAAAAAAATAAAAATATATAAAAAAATCTATTGCCACTGAGAGCTCTTCAAACATTTTGATGTGCAGATATGAACAATTTGATATTCTGATAAGAATATGATATTGGAAAGTCCTGTACGTGTTATTATATTATTATTGTTGATAAAAGCAACTAGTTGATTTTTTAATCAGTGGCTTGTATTTTAACCAATGTTCAAGTTATAAATGTATATTTATTTAAATCAAACAAATTTGATTAGTCTATTAAATTACTGTTTTGTTTTTTTTCATTCACGAAGATATAAATATTTTCCACAAGGCAAATCATTCACAAACATTTACAATTTGAAAACATCAAACGGACTTAGCAATATATGGTGCACGTCACTGAAGGTCTCATCACGAAAATGCTCCTGTCTGTGACTTTTAGTAAAATAAATTATCCCAAAGGTGTTACAGTAATTGTACTCACGGGATTTATGCTTCAGTGTAACCTTTTTCTTTCTTTTCCCTTCACTTAAGAAAATCTTAACAGTCTATGACAAAATTTAAAGAAAATACATGAAGTAGTAATAATAATAATAATACGAGAAATTTCACTGAAAGTTGCTTCTATTAGTGGTTAGAAGTGCGCATATGCGGAAGAATTTTTTTTTCCCTTTGCTTTTCTTCCCTCCCCCCCTTTACTTTTAGACTCCCCAACCATCACAGAACTTTAGACACTCCTTTTCCATGTCAGGTTACAAATACCTAAAGACAAAACTTTAAATCTTCAAAGTTTTGTTTTAAAAAAGGCTAAAAACTTTACGGTTTTTTAGCAGATAAATTTGTCTAATTTTGAAACTTCAATACTTATCTAAAATGAGAGACTCATTATTTTGAAATCATAAGATAAAGATGTTCCTTTTGCAATAATTTTAATATATTTTTTAAAATACTGGTGATTTTCTAATCAGGAAAATGCAAAAATATTTCTAAGAAAAATAATTGGAATTCTTTTAATGGACTGCCAGTCGAGACATCATCCCGCCTAGTAAAGGGTAACATCATTAAAAAAAAAAAAAATCGCTACATGAAATTAACTCCAGAGTTAACCTCGATCGCAGTAACGAAGTTTTTTTGACCAGACGTCGTTTATTATCAGAAATAAAACATTATAATTAAATTAATATTTAAAATTATTTTATATATTGCATTTTCATATTTTTCGTTTGTTTATTATTATTATTATTATTATTAGTAGTAGTAGTAGTAGTAGTAGTAGTATGTCAGATGCAAATTATACTTACGAAGAAATTATATTCTCGTTACTTTATCCAAGTGTAATCTGGAAGCAAACTGTTGGCTTCAAAATTCTAAAAATACAACGAACTGAATACCGATTATTCGAAATCAGTACATTTATTTAAATACTATTTGTATCATGAGAAGTATGATTTATGTAAAATTATATCTTAATAATATTAAATTTTATTCGCTGTTCTCCACATCAGAATTGCTCAGCCATTTCGTGTGTTTCCAAAGGCGCTGACATCGTTTCGGACTAATTCAAACGAGTTTATAGTTGGATGGGCAAATATTACGCTGTCGTATTTGCTTAACAGCATTAACTGAAAGGAATTTATAATAATTATTAACTGTAATTATTAATCCAAGCGTGTTAAATAAATGCCAACTGAGGCAAATTATTTAAAAAAACGGATATTTATTAAACTTTCTTATAATAAATCTCATAACTCCCAAAACGTTTCGCAGTGCTATAAACTTTAAAGAAAATACAACTTCGTATTCCATAATGCAGTTGGACTTTAATTTCACTACTTCTGGCATTATGTTATAGTGCTGAGTTATATGCAGAGAATATTCTGATTTTATCAATTATTGTACCTGATGGACTTTTCTCACAAGTTTCTTCAATTTTGTACTCTAATAGTGAAGGTAAAATTTTGCATTAATAACGTTATGGTTCCTTTCTGTGTATACTAATAAACTGCGAGTAGAGATACAAATAAAGTATTTAAATTTTATATATATATATAAAATGGAAAAATTATATTTTCCAATATATAATTAAAATAACATTATATATTACATTATATCATATATTATATAATGGAAAAATTATACATATTAAGTACTTATTGAATTTTTAATTATTTAAAAAATTCTGAATTATACAATGAAGTTTGGAGAACAGCTTTTATTTTTTAATATAGTTTTTATAGTTCTGCAGTGACAAAAATATGTATCTGTATCTAAGAGATGCACTCAAAGCCCATAGAGACCAAGTATGGGATGAAAAGTTATCCTCCATTTCACCTACTGATCACTGGGGACTACTGAAAAATATCAAAAACAAAAGACAGATCCCTTTCCCCAATATTCTCTGACCAGGTCCTTGCTCACACAGATGTAGACAAAGCAGAAGTTATAGCACACAAATTAGAGGAGCAATGCAGGCATTCGTATGGAAACCTTGACTTTGACCACATATATAAGATTCACAGCAAGGTCAGACACTCACTCAAACTTCCTATCTCCAGCACTGACCATATTTCACCAACATCACCTGCTGAGTTATATGACATTATTAAAAAATTAAAGAACAAAAAAGCTCCTGGGCCAGACGGCATTACTAATCGGGTGATTAAACTTCTGCCCCGAAAAGCAGTAGTGCACCTGACCAGTATAATAAATGCAATTTTAAGATTTCACTATTTTCCTTCCACTTGGAACTGGCTGACGTAATTCCTATACATAAGCCAGGCAAAGACCCACACCTACCGCAAAATTATCGTCCAATCAGTCTTATCTCAAATCTGGGATAAGGTTGCAGAGAAGGTCATCCTCTCACGACTCCGAACCTCAGTAAATGACATCCTCCCTAAAGAACAGTTTGGTTTTAGGCAACACCATAGTACTACCCAGTAAATCCACAGAATTGTGGAATACATCACCACCAGCTACAACTGGCACCAGTGCACAGGCGCTGTTTTCCTAGACTTATCCAAAGTATTTGACAAAATCTGGCATTTTGGACTCCTGCACAAACTTATCTCAGCCGGTACCTGACTAAAAATGGTTCACTTAATCCATTCATATCTTCAGAATAGATTAATGCAAGTAAAAATTAACGGTTCTACATCCTCTCAGCGCCACATCTTTGCTGGAGTGCCGCAGGGATCTCTACTGGCTCCATTGCTGTTCTCTATATACATGTCAGACATCCCACACAATCCGATGACTTCCATTTTGGCCCTGTATGCGGACGATACGGCAATACTAACCGGATCTCTTAAACCCCATCTCATTACCAGAAAGCTTCAAGAAAACATTCTAAAGCTGGAGGGTTGGTTCTCTAAGTGGAGATTGGAAGTTATCCCCCAGAAAAGCTCAGCCGTTCTTTTCTCAAAAAGGCCAATGTCTCCTGTAGGAGATGTGTTACTATTCAATACTAAAATTCCCTGGCAGACAGAAACAAATTACTTGGGTGTGATTCTCGACAAAAAGCTATCTTTCAATCAGCACACTAAGTCTGCGTGCACAAAGGCATCTAAAGCCATAGCTCAGATCTATCCGCTAATTAATAGAAATAGCAAGCTCAGCAACAGAATCAAATTGCAACTATACCAGATGACAATTCGTCCTATAATCACTTATGCTTCTCTCTAATGCTACATTATCAAAATACAGCGAGTGCAGAACAAGTGCTTGAGAATGATTCTGAACGCCTCGTGGTATGTTAGAAACAATCAACTTCATAGAGATACAAATATTCCTTATATTTTCTCTTTTCTGTAATCCTTAGCATCCAAGTTTTTCCTAAAGACGTCCACACACCCCAACGATTTGGTTCAGCAAGCTGCAGCATACGAGGCAACGGACATATTCAAATATAGAAGACCAAAGCTATATTGGCTTCCTTTAGCGATGCATAATCTCCATGCCCATTCAGGGCGAGCAAACTGCTCATAAATTTTACCCTCACTGTAACCACAACAGATAGCGGGGAATATGAAAAGCATCTTGCTTCACCCCTAAAGACATAAATGTCAATTGTCAATTGTATCTGTATCATGTCAGACATACACTAAAACTCACTGACACCTGCAACAACAAACTTGCAGACGGAAATCTATGAAGTTCTAAAGAAGCTAAAGAATAAAAAAGCCCCTGGCCCAGATGGCATAACAAATAGAATAATTAAACTGCTGCCTCGAAGAGCTGTCGTACATCTCACCACCATAATCCACGCCATATTCCGATTTAACTATTTCCCCAGCTATTGTAAAGTCGCAGACGTGATCCCAGTTCATAAACCAGGTAAAAGTCCACACCTGCCTGAAAGCTATCGACCCATCAGCCTAATCTCAAACTTAGGCAAAATTGCCGTAAATAATAATCCTCTCCAAACTCCAAGCCTCAGTAAACGAGTTAAATATCTTCTAAAGGAACAATTTGGCTTTCGACAACATCACAGTACTACTCAACAGATTCACAGGATAATTGAGTACATAACCACCGGCTACAATTGGCACTAGCACACTGGAGCAGTTTTCCTCGACGTAGCAAAAGCTTTTGATAAGATATGGCACTTCGGATTACTACGCAAACTCATCTCAGCAGGCACACCATCAAGAATCGTCCACCTAATTAAATCTTACCTCCAGCACAGACACATACAAGTCAAAATAAACGGAACAATATCAAGTCAGCGACGGATCTCTGCGGGAGTTCCTCAAGGTTCCCTGCTGGCACCGATCTCATTCTTGATATATATGGCAGATATCCCACACACCCAATGTCATCCATCTTAGCACGCTATGCGGATGACACAGCAGTACTTGCCAGATCTCTACAACCACATCTCGTTACTAAAAAAACTGCAAGAAAACCTACTAAAACTAGAACAATGGTTCTCCAAATGGAGATTACAAGTGAATCCCCAAAAGAGTATAGCGATACTTTTCACCAGAAGATTGGCAACTCCCAAGTGGGACCTTTATCTATTCAATACCAAAATCCCCTGGCAAACAGAAACAAAGTATCTTGGGGTAATTCTAGACAAAAGATTAACGTGTTCAACCCACACATCGAAGCCTTATGCGCGAAAGTATCTAAAACCATCGCACAACTTTACCCACTAATAAATAGAAAAAGCAAGCTAAATACCAGAATCAAAATACTCCTCTACCTGCTGACGATCCGCCCCATAATAACATATGCATCTCCAGCCTGGAGCCACACATCCAACACCGACATCCTCAGGCTGCAGAGAGTGCAGAATAAGTGTTTGCGCATGATCATGGATGCACTGTGGTTTGTGAGAAACGTCCAACTGCATAGAGATACAAACATCCCTTACATCTACTCCTTCCTACAAACTACAGCGGAAAAATTCTTCTCAAAGATCTCTACACACTCCAACGATCTAGTTAAACAGGCAGCAAACTATGATGAAACTGACCTCTTCAAATATAAGAGGCCAAAAGCCAACCTAAATACTAGCAACAACGATTAATCTCCGTGCCCCCCCCCCCACCAGGGCGAGCTTACAGCTCATAAATCTTTCCTTCAATTCGTCCTCCCTATCAGACAACGGGGAATAAAAAGCATTTTGCTTCACCCTTCTGGCCAACGATGTTATGCTTATGTTATGTATCTGTATACAGGTTAGGGAGAATCGTCCGTGAGATGCGGTGATTAATACCCTTGGAGGGTAATGGATGGCAATGCTGTAGCCAATGAAGTTCTAACTGAGGTTCGGCTATTGCTGTTACCCTCTTGCCATGATCAGAGCTTTAATAGCACAATAACACCTTATCCCTACACTGTCCTCTACAGATAACGGGGAAGATGAAAAGCATTCTTGCTTCGCCCCTTTAAGCCAGTCCTTTTAAGGACTATAAGGTATCTGTATACAACAGATAGCGGGGAATATGAAAAGCATCTTGCTTCACCCCTAGAGACATAAATGTCAATTGTCAATGTATCTGTATAGATGTTGGTTCAGCTTTTATTCGTGATACTTGTTGGTGTGGCGCATAAGGAGTTTTCAATGTGAAATAGTTTGTGGCTTGATCTTTACTTTATTTTAGTGTTTGTCAGTAGCTACTTAACAGGTAAGAATTTTATTTAAATTATGGAAAATCTCGATACAGACGACTTAGTCTAAAATTTGGACAAAAATCAAGCACTCGATTTCCTTAAAAAACTACTGAAGAAATTTGAAGTGGAGTGGCCTGGTTATTTAAATTTATATGCAGTGACCCTGAAGGTAACGATACGGGAACAGAAGGTGAAAAAATAAACTTAGTGGCTCCCCTCTTAAAGAATTGCAAAAAGAACATGCTAGTAAAAAGCAAAGGACCGAAGAGGTAGTCAAAGATGATCAAATGGGTGATGACACTCCTACAACAGATATTTCGAGCACCTTAGAGAGAGAGAGAGAGAGAGAGAGATGGTTTCATTTGCTTTTATTGCATAAAAGTAAATAGATTTCGGTCATATCAATCATCAAGGACCAAAATATGGCCTGCTAGTGGGCAAAAAATAGAGATGACGATATAAAAATTCAGCCCACTACAGTTGGCGATACCGTCAACTAACTAAATTGATGGATAATGTTACCTTACAATATTATACATTCTCCCTAAGTAGTGAAAAAACCTACCGGTTGTACTTAGAGGAATTGTACTTATCAGTCACTGTTTGCCTCCGATTAAAGTGAGTCAGATGTATAGAACTAAGAAGAGGCCGATGCCAGTTGTGTTGGTGGAAAGTCACAACTCTCATAAAAACATCTATGAGTTAACTTCGATCTGCGGTCTCTGGATGACGCCTGAACTTCTGAGAAAAATAACATTAGTGGGGCAATGCCACAGGCAGTGGCGCACTCAGAGGGGGCCTTCCCCCCCGCAAAGAAAAAAGGAAAAAACCCTAGAAAATTTTCCAACAATCTTTTCCTAATTAAAATTCATTTTGTTTAATATTTATGTTGTGTCATGTCTTCTAGTTCTATACTACTTATGAATTAGCGATCATTGCAGATGCTCCGTCATAGGTTGTATGGGATGCATAGTATGTAATCTCAAATCGTCTACTCAAACCCCCCCCCCCACAAGATTAAATCCTGAGTGCACTACTGGCCACAGATGTCAGAAATTTGGTCATGCTAGGAAGATGCAGAGCTAACTTCAGGTGTTTGAAATGTGGCGAAAACCACTCAACTAACACTTTTGCCAAGCCGAGAACCATACCTGCCAGATGTGCCAATTGCAATGGCCCTCATCCCAAAAATTACAAAGGATGTAGCTTCTACCCAAAAAATTGAATGACAGTGAAAAATAATCAAACTCCCTCTCAACCTCTCACGCAATTAAAGGAAGCTGAACGCCCTCCGACTCAAACAATATCTCAAAACCAAGAAGATACACTTCAATCGAACAAAATGTACGCCGATGCGGCACGTTCCAAGAAAACAACATACCATAACCAAACAAATCCAACTCGGACTGCGGTCCCTAGCTACCATATTTCTAGACTTTAGTCAACTCCATTCTAACAGCACTTAGCAATGAATACAAATGCTGGAAAATTCTTCCAAACTCTCTCTCTCCTGATCGCTGCTTGGAATGCCAAAGGCCTCTCCAACAAAATTATTGAACTACAAGAATTCGCATTTAGATACAATCCAGATGTTATCCTAATCAGTGAGAGGTGATGGAACTACTATTTATGTTAAAAACTACCTTAAACATAATGCATAACCAACATCCGAACCACAAACTTAGACATTACAGGAGTTGAAGTACAACAATACAGCTGTTAAACTTAAAATCTACGCTGCTAACTCACCTAGCAAAACTTTACGGATGACTGATTATCATCACTGGGGATCTGAATTGCAAACACCCATCTTGGAACAGTAAAACAACCAATAAAAGCGGTTGTATACTAAATAATTATATGGCGTCAAACTATATTGTAGTGGCCGGTCCCACAGAGCCTACTATTTATTGTCCCCTTGGCAGTTCAGATGTTTTAGATATACCATCCTACGGAACATCAAATAACAATATCAGTTACAAACAATAAATGAGCTGTCTTCGGATCACAACCCTATCTGACAGAAATTAGGCAATCAGAAGCAATTATCTCCCCTCCCCTCATTCCTTCATAGTTTGGGAAAAATTATGCAAAGTATTTCCCGAACACGTTGGTCCAGTACCCACCATAAAATGAAAGAAGGAGATAGACAAAGTAACAGTCAACCTCACAAATCAAATTAATAAAGCAGTCAAAACTATAAATATTTATAAGCCTAACCGTCTTATGAATATTATAGGATCCTATGAATCTAATCAGGGATAAGAACACGGCCAGGAAAAGATATCATAACATGTGTTCCACAAGATAGAAAACTCCTCAACAAATTGAACAATCTATCTTTCCGAAGATAGATTGGTGATGAAGATAGATGAAGTCGGAAAGATATCTTTCTGTCTCTTCCCAAAACTAAAACTCTTCCTCGCTAGTCAGCGTTTTTGTTCGAATCGAGCGGTGATTGCAGCCGTAGAGGGGTTTTGGCAGATCTTACTGAGAACCACTACAGGGACAGGATAATGGCACTGGAGCATCACTGGAATAAATGTATTAGTCTTAAGGGAGATTATGGTGAAAATTAAAAATTATTTTGAAATTATAAATTCGTTTTTTCATTGTTAGGCCGAGAACTTTTCAAACCACCCTCGTATGTATCTGTGTTAACGTAATATACTGATCCATGTATTTTCATATTAATATTAATAATCACGTCTGCAAAAAGTCGTGGTCGTTTTTCCTCTCGTGGAATCCAGTCCAGTACTTCTTTTGTCCATATATATATATATATATATATATATTCATATATATATATATATATATTCATATATATATATATATATATTCATATATATATATATATATATATATATATATATATATATATATATATGTATATATATATATATATATATATATATATATATATAAAAGACTGCTGTAAAATTCTTTGCAAATGCTGACACCTGAATCAACTGTTTCACCAAGCGGATTAGTTGTGGTGGATGCCTCCCCCCCATTACAATAAAAAAAAATCTTATTTTTTATTGTAATAGGGGGAAGCGTTGTGTCGAGATGTATTTGCAATATTTATAACACAATATTAATAATGTGCTGCGATGAGCGGAGGGTTGATTTAAATTTTTTTGATAATATTTGTAATATAATACAATATTTACAATTTGGATTATAAATTCATAATTCTAATATAATAATAATTTTTTTTAAATTAATTTAAATAATCCTTTATGTATAATATGCAAGTAAGTAAAGTATTTATAATTTGTATTGTACTGCATTTTGTTTGATAGAAGTAGGTAAGGAATAATAATTTATTGTCGAAGTTTATTGTTTATTTATAAACTAATCTTAGTTTAACAAAAAATATGCCTATTATTTTGAAATATAATCTCCAGAATTCCTATCGAAATCAATATTTTCTTAAGAGCATAATTTCATTGCATTTCTATCCAAACAAATGAAAGGATTGCGGAAATTTTTTTTGAAGCAACTTTATTTCGGTATAACATTTCCAAGCAGAGAAATTTTCGTGCAGAAATCCCGGAGTTAAAAACCGATTACCAAACATGATATCGTACATAAACACACGCCACACTTTAAAAAGCAACACTCCTACAAAACAAACACACACCTCTTTTCATCCGTGGTTCCATGACACGTGGACTCGATTATATCCTGTTTGGAATGCTTGGAAGGCTGTTCGAATAACAAAAAAAAAGCTCTCCGAGCAGCTGAAAACACCACAATTACCAGTGTAATTTGCTTCCGGGAAATTTCATGGGTTTGGAGCTTTGTCCCCAAAACAATACACGGTCCCCCCCTCCCCCCTCAAAACTTATCATTACGGGTATTTGACTTTATGAATTAACTACTTGCTGACGGTTCCTAATTCCGTTTAAAATTAATCAGCATGCACCCTGTCTATTGTTTCCGAGGTTTAAGAACCGGATTCATACTTTCAAGGTTTAAACATTTCAAAGATGACTAAAAATAAACTCATTTGCAGGAATGCGTTGATGTTTGTGTAACCTATGATGTCATCCACTCTAAAAATATATAACATGCAGATAATGAAATAAAGTTAAATAATAAATAAACTATTTATCCATCATAAAAACGGACATTCGTTAAGTGGCCAGAGTGAATGGCATAAAAAGTTAACACAGTAAAACCGAAGTAACGAAAACAAATGGGTATAATAAAGATTTCTAACAAACTGATACAAAAGCAAAAGTTATAAGAGGTGCATTTGCAGCTGATTGTCGCTGAAAATGCAGTAGCGATCAATATTCCACATGCATACGATAGGAAGTCGATGATTTTCGCCAATCGGTGTAAGTGTCATTCTCTGTTTATATGAGATTCTTGAAGTGGCATGGGATTCCCGAATTATTCAACAACCCACGGCACTCCGTGTGTTATAAGTTCAAACCTATCCGAAGGGCGAAGCGGTTTTAAAAAACTGAATATCAAAATTGAACTTGGTATGGAAAGTAGCTAAAAATTCTTTTCGAAATTGCAAATCCAATGCACGTTTTTGCATTGACATGCACAAGTCATTGAGAAATTACATTTACAGCAGATACCAAAAGGAAAACTTTAGTATTGGAGTTGACCGTTTGCTATAAACTTGGATCCCTTTCTTATATGTAAATGCTTCTATTATTTCTTCGCTCCCTCTTTCATGGCTTCACAACTTTGTGTGAGGTGCATACAGTCAGATGTAAATTGTAAGGTCATTCACTCATAGTCCAAAATTTCTGTATAGCTAGTGCAGTGTTCTAAGAAAGGAAAGAGATTTAAAAACGAATTATTCAGTAAAGAAAAATTTTGGAGATCTATATGATAGTCAGATAGATGCATATATTTCAAAGCATATACTTGCAAAATGAACAACTTTGCTCATTTTGCAAATTTGTACTAGCAAAGTAGGGAAAGGCCAAGAGTTGTTTTCAAAATTGAATATTGAAAAGTGCAGCGAAAGAGACCAGATTTGAAATGAAACCAAAAGAAAAGGTAAACTGATTATGATTATTTAATGGTTAGTTTATTGCCTGCCAGCTTCGTTGTATTTGTTTCTGTCCAAAAAAAAAAAAAAAAAAAGGATCGAGTGACAATCAATAAGGGTTGACAGAAAAGAAAGACAGCGGAACTCATCTTTTTTTTTAATTGTTTTAAAAAACAGACAATAATTTGAAGAGTTTATAAGTAAGAGGGGGGGGGAAGCCTCCTTACCTTGACTATAACGCATGATTTTTTTTTCATTAATCCAAGATTGGAAATAATGAATTGAGTGTCACCTTCATTCTTCCATCTTACCTCAGTACGATGCTGTATTCGGAATTTAAAAGAAAAAAAGGTGATGTGAGTGATAGCTAAATGAGTTTTAAAAACAAAATAAATTGAAATATGTGCTATAGAGTTCCTCTGTAAAATTTCTAGTCAAGATAGTGTTTTTCAATGGGTGGAGCGCACTTCCTAGAAGTGCGAGTTTAGAATGTGACAACATCGTGGTTGTTCAAATAACAATTACGACCGCAAAAATTTGCAGAGTCGTATTGCACACATTGTCGCTTTTAGCGCTCTCTCTCTCTCTCTGTTACATGCATTCATGAATTTAATTTTCAACTTTTTTTTTTTTTATGTTGAGCCCGTACACGTGAGGTTGGTAGCTCAACCTATAGTACATTTGTATACCGTGTATGGGTTGGGAAAGAAGGTATTTGTTCACATTGTATTTGAATGACTGTATATTGTATTCCTTAAGGAACACATCAAGGGGATGCAGTTGCAGGGATGAAGGAGGAGGAGGAGAAACTTATTCTGTGGGTTTCAAGGTGCACTGTGTAGGGATGTTGAGCAGCAGCTGCACGTGTTCCAACGAGCTTAGTACTAAGTGGGGGAATTATTGATGCTATTTCAGATAAACATCTTCCATGAAAATATTTATAGAAAACACATAGTGCAGAGACCGATCGTCTGTGAGAGAGTAGGGGAGGGTTGAGTAGGTAAGAGATGGGTCATTAATAAGTCTGATTGCTCTCCTCTGTATTGAGTCAAGCTTTTGGGGGCTCCACCCCATATGTGGGAGCAGTATTTGATGGTTGGGTGGATTTGTGATTTGTATAAGGTTAATAGTTGTTCAGAGGTAAAGAATAACGTCCTGAGCGAAAAAGAAATCCTAGGTTTTTAGAAGCTGAGGATAAAATGGTTGTTATGTGCTTATGCTAGGAGAGGCTTGATGTCAGGGTAATTCCAAGAAGAGAAATCTCAGATTGTCTGGAAATTTGGGTATTGTCAAAAATAATACTGGGAGAAACTGGTTATTTTTTATTAGAAATGCGACAGTGCTGGCTTTTATTTGCATTGAAATCGACTAGATTATCTGAACCCCATTGGAGGATGGCTTGGAGGACTGAATTGAGGGCAGTGGTGGTTGCTGTTCTGACTGTTGAGGTGGGTTGAGTGCAGTAAGGTTTATCAAAAGAAAGGGAGGAGTGCAATGTGCTGTCGTCTGCAAAACTGTGTATTGTGTTGGAGGTAAGCTGAAGTAGGTCATTGATATATAGTAGGAAGAGGGTTGGTGAGAGGACAGAACCTTGAGGAACCCTGGCATTAGTTGAATGGTGAGAGGATAAGGAGCCATCCACCACCACACATAGTGTGCCCCAGACAGAAAGCTGGCAATCCAACTACAGAGGTCTTGCGATAGACCAAATGATGGTAGCTTGCTTAGTAAGCCCTTGTGCCAGACCCGGTAAAACGCCTTGGAGATATCAAGTCCAACTGCTTGAGATTCGCAAAACTTTTCTATGGCATTTGTCCAAAGATGAATGACATATGTGAGCAGATCTCCTGTTGATCGGCAGCGACGGAATCCATTCTGGCGGTTGTTTATTAGACGAGTAGCTTCAAGGTGGTGCAAGAGTTGGCAATTGATGATTTTTTCCATTACTTTAGACAGAACTGAGGTGAGCGAGATGGGGCAGTAGTTGGAAGACAGTGACTTGTCGCCCTTCTTGGGAATGGGTTGAATATAGGCCAATTTCCATGGCTGTGGGATAGATACCAGTGGAGTATGACAGTATATATAAGCGACATAGGACAGGAGACAGTTCTGGTGTGCAAACCTTCAGGACAATTGGAGAAATGCCATCAGGGCTGGGAGTTTTTTTGTGTCTAATTTGGACAGTATTTTGCTGATCTCTTTCTGGCAAAAGGATATAGTGGGCATTATGTTGGACATCTGGAATGATTGGGGGACATTTCCCATTGTCAATTATGCATGCATTGGAAGCAAAGTGTGAGCCCAGGAGATTGGCCTTTTTTGTAATAATGATGCAGTGGAGCCATCTGAGTATTTTTAGAGGTGGGAATAGTGTTGAGCAGAAGTTACGACCGATTGCTTTGGCGAGGGACCAAAAGGCTCGGCTGCCATTTGGACAGGCTGCTAATTTCTTGCTTTTTTGTTCTTTTGAACTCTGTTTTGAAAGCATTGATTGTTTTATTTGCATTTATTCCTGGCTTGGGTATAAGCTCTAAAGGAGGATGGGGTTCTTGATTTAAGCCAGTAATGGCATGTTTGGTTTTTCATTTGTACAGCCTTGGCGCATCTTTTGGAAAACCAGGGTTTAGTTAGGTAATTCCAGGTTAGAGTACTGTGGGGAATGTATGATTCCATATGCCAGTGAGGATTACTTTTGTTGGGGTTGGAAGGTCGGAAGCAATAATCTAACCATGGGGATGAGGCATAGAAGTTGTGGAGGCTGTCTTCAACATCTACTGTATAACAGTGTCTCACTTGGCTGTTATAATGCCCAACTACTCTTGTATGGGAGTGGCTGTGTAAGCGTTGTTGCATGGGGGAGGAGATGAGCACTAGATTGTGGTCAGAATTGCCTAACGGGCTCTCTATATTGACTGTGTATTTGGAAGGGCCGTTGGTCAAGAAGAGGTCTAGGGTATTTGGAGAGTGGTTTTGGTTATCGGGTATTCTGGGTGGCATCTGAACTAGTTGTGTAAGGTCATTAGTGATGGCTAATGTTTCAGCATCTCTGCCTGCAAGATCTGTACAGCTGGAGGAGGAAAGCCAGTTGGTTTTGTGGACATTAAAATATCATAGGAGAATGATTTCGCTGTTGGGAAAGTGGGACTGGAGAAAGTCAATTTTTAAGGAGAGGAAACTGAATAGCTCAGAGTGGTTGGTTGCATTAGGGGAGCGATAGAGACAGCATATGAATTTGACTGAGTTGGGTAGGGATATTTTCATCCAAAGAAGATCAAAGTTTCTAGGTTGGGTGCTCTCTGGCAAGGTGTGTCGGAGCGGATGTATGCACACATGCCACCCTTGGATCGAAAGGAGTTAAAGAGTGTGTAGTTTGGAAGGTTGAGGTGAATAGTGCTGGAGTGAGGAGATTTGAGTTTCTGCCAGAAAGAGTAGGTGGGGTTTGGTAGACTTCAGGTGGTAGTGGATACTTAAGGTTGGAGTTTAATCCACTTGGTGAAGTGGATTTGTGGGGTTTTGTGAGTTATAAGTTTGACCACAGGGGTCTTGCACATTTCCTATGCAGTGCCTGTATACTGATCGCTATGGTGGCTGCTAGTGGTATCACTTCGGTTTTGCACCAATTTAGCTTCTGTAGTCGATGGTCCAGCTGTAGTCACCATTTTGACGTTTTGCTGCAAGTTGTCTTCGAAACTGGCGTTCTTGTTCTCTTTGTTCAAATGATAAATCTGGTCGACATGTATGTGGGATTGCGGACAAGTGTCTTTGAACTTGTTGTTGATCGCTGTTAATAGTTTAGATGTGCTTGTCGGCTTGTCGCAAGTCATTTTTACGAGGCTTGGAAAGTTCGTTCTGTCCTTTCTTTTGTTTAGGGGTCCGAAACGATGGCACTTGACGATATTTTTAGGATCGACGTCGCATTCTTCTGCTAATTTCATGATGTCTTCTTTCAGTGCTTTTCCGTTTTCTTTTGGAAAGTTCAAAATGACGGCGTTGAATTTTTTGTTTTTGGCCTCCATCGAGTCGTGCGCCGTTGATGCGATTGTTTCACGGAGTTCATTCTCGGGGAGGGGTGAACTTGCGTTGCAGCGCTGATCGTCATTTGATTCGAGCTTGGTTTCTAGTGCTTGTAATTTGGAGGAAAGAGTTTTATTCATAGCACTGATGTGCTGTTCGAGATTTTCAATTCGTTTGCCTAAGTTCAGGAGCTGTTTTACAGACGGAAGGCACTGCGAACAGAAATAGGGTTGGTTAAGTTCGATATATATCTTGTGTGCCGATTCGTCCAGTTTTGCGCAAGAAGTGTATCTGGCAACAGAATTCGCACATTATACCTTTTTTTTTTTTTTTTAATCGCTGATATCAATTTTGCAGCTGCGGCACTTTTTGGGTTTGTCGGCAATCGACGGCACCTACGCTGGCGTGAAACACGGGGTGCTTGTTCGTCGTTGACTTTTGTTGTCGCCATCTTTGTTTCGCACGGTTAGCATAGCGGGCGCTTGCACGTGAAAATTTTAGTTTCCCAGAGAATATGCAGGTGGTTGCGACAACATGATTTCCAACCTACGAATGCAATAGTATTAAATTAAGTGTCATCAATTGCAAGGTTGTAAACACATATTCTACGGAAGCATTTTTATTAAACCACTACAGAGGAAATCGCTATTAAAAAACCAATACTTAGAGGCAGATAAGAAATATTTGGAGTTGCAAACACTAGTAGAAGAAAGAAGTTGCATTTTTTCCTGTTTTAAACATAAGTTAGTTAACAATTATCCTTCTAATTATCCGCTTTACCCCCTGACATGTGTGTGTGTGTGAAAAGCAGCATCTTCCTGTTCTGCATTACAATCAAAGAGGAAATAGTCTTCTTTAAAAAAAAAGTCATACCATCCTGCAAGTATACGGAGGTTAGAATTCACATGCCCTTAATTCTCTCCTCTCTCTTAATATGAGGAAGTTACGAAGCTGAAAGAAGGAATATAAAAAATGAGTGACACTTTATATTTTATTTTTGGCATTTCTACGAATATTTCAATAATCCCTGATTATCAAAATGTGCATTAAGTAATTCTCCCCACTGCTCTTTGAATCTGTTGAGGCACACTCGAACAGTTACTACTTCTTCGAAGCAATTCGACTCCAAACGTGAAAACAGAATTTTTATTTTATTTCCTCTTAATTATATTTAGAGGAAATAAATCTCTTTTCTTATATATTTCGTAAAGCGTATTATCTGCAAGGCAAATCCCATGTTAACTTTTTTTTTTTTTTTCGTTTTTTTTCTACACTATATCCATCGACGATTCTAGTGAGGTGCGGTGACCAGGTCAGGAATTCGCCACTACATCCAAATGCAGCAAAGTCAGGGGTGCAACACAATATAAAAATAAACAAATTAAAATATGTTTTGTTATTTTAAGTATTACTGATTTTAAATTTTTGAAGAAGTATCTTTAAATAAAGTAAAAACTAAGAGATATTCTTCACACACACACACACACACACACACACACACACACACACACACACACACACACACACACACACACACACACACACACACACACACACACACACACACACACACACACAAAAATTGGAATGCAAATATCAAAAGACAAAACAAAAATCATGGATTATTATAAAGAAGTAAAATTTTGCGCTGTCATATACAAAAGTAGATGAGATTCATGTCAAAATTTCAAATTTCCTAAAGATAACAAGGAATAATCAATGATATTTTGAAACTTAACCAAGTTAAAATGCATACAAGAATAAGAGTTTCTAAAGTTATAGCGTGACCTTCTCAACTGTACGGAAGTGAATTAGGGATTAACACTGCAGAAGAAGAAGGGAAAAAAGAATATATAAACTACAAAAATGAAACAGCAGGTTACACTTTCTGGGACAAAAACAAAAAGAAGTGTGTTGAAAGAATGGACAGTTCAAGACTATCCAATAACAGATAGTCCGATGCCACCCAATTGGTGGATATAGAAGTCAGGGACGACGAAGAAAACATGGAATAAGGCTGGATCAGGTCACTGGGTCTAAATCCCTGAAAGGATAATGATGATAGCGATGATGATGATGATAAAATATTATAAAAATAATTTTATTTAATCTATGAGGGCAAGACGAAAAGTAATTTAACCCCTTAATGAGACAAAGCTCAGCTTTGTGAACTCAGTTGTACTATTCGTTCATTAACCTTTCTTACACTTTTATGTGTAGGTTGATAGTTCTGCTGTTAGAGATCTCTGAATTATGGCAGTGAAAATGGCGCCTCTTGAAAATCTGATGCCGGTGGAATGAAAAAAAAAAAAAAGGTGCAATGATCGTGTTCCTGCAGACAGGAACACGATGCAAGGAATCGATGCAACCTTCTAACAATTCAGGTTCATCAGTAAATGAAAATTTAGATTGTTTAGACATCAATATCGTTTAATGGAAGGCTGCTTGAGCAATGCAAACTTGGCGCTGTTTACTAGGTTATTAATGGAGTAGTGCATATACTCTATTATGCTACAAGCACCACTGTTATCTCTGAGCGCTATGTTGGAACGAAGATATACTCAACAGAGATATACCGAACAAACTTATCATACTGTTTTTCCCAAAGAGTACAATCTCCAACTCTTTAAGAAAAATATCAATATGTTACTTCTTTCTCTTTAATCACTTACTCTGATGGTAGCACTGTAGTTTTTTTTTTTTTATTGGCCCTATGGCCTTTCATGTGTGGGGTCATCATAAAAAAAAGATAATTAATGCTGGTGCCCTTTTCAAAAACTGAACACGATTTCAAAGAGTTTTGTCCTGACATCTGCCAACTTTTCCTCGAACAAGACAATGCGTGGCCTCGCATAACTGAATGAGCCACCCACCACACAGTTCTGACTTAGCTCAATCTAACTTTTATCTCTTTCCAAAATTGAAGGCTCATTTCGGAGGCTATCAATTCTTGTCAGATGTTAAAGTCAAAACGGAGTTAAAGGCGTGATTTTCCGTCAATACGACACTCGGCTACATCTTGACGGATGATTGACACTTACCTGTAATTATTCTTTACATAATATGTTTGCTGTCCTTATGAAACTGGTCCCAAAAGGAAAGCTTATATGATTATGTAAAAAAACAATTGAGTAAAATTGCATAATAAGGTTGAGAAAGTATCTACTTTTAATGAAATTACTTCTATTACAGGCAAAAAAAAAAAAAAGTAATTACTCTTCAGCACATCTTCGTAATAAATTAATAAGTATTACAAATTACAGTATTACTAAGCCTGAAGCTCACCCTAACCAATAACAAACCTTTCTTAATGTTCTCTTTAATCTGCCTCTTACCCCCAAACCTGTACATCCGCTTATTTATTATTATTTTTTTTTAATTTACATATCTACATTAGCTTTTCTTCCCCCTCCCTATAAAGTTGCGGTAATGCCAATGGACAAGTCATCAGCAGTAAGCTGGCTTCTTATGAGGAACTGTCAACGACTTCTAATGGCTTCGCTGTAACCTACGTTGCAGTAAATTGCTCCGTAAAGGACCTTTTTTCAGGTCCTTTACTAAAGAACGTATCGAAAAGACGTTTGAAAGCATTTATTGTGTTTATAAAAACTCAAACTATCAAAAAACGAGTGCACATACGCATTCAAATATTTATTCAAAATGGTTACAGAATCCAAAAATAGCTGTGAATTTTATTGCCAATTTTTACAGGTTATACTGCCACATCCACCACAATTTTTGGATTATAGATGACATGGCCCTCAATCGTTATCCTTTCCACTTGAAATGGCGTCTCATGATTTAAAAAAAAAAAAAATTCTATAGCAGTTTGCTTTTCGAGTACATTTTAGTTGTTAGGTTAAAATACTGTCAATTATGTCCTAATAATAATAATAATAATAATACTTTTATTTTATACTGTGCAAAAAGAAAAAAAAAAATGCATGACACAATTGTAAATATGTAAACTGAAAAACATGCATTTTTAAAACTATTTAAAATAAATATTTAAAATCGCACGCCACCTATTTGAGAAATATTTGATCTATAACAAATAATCTTGCACGTAATTTTTTATACAACCAAGTGGCCAGGTGGAGACTCTTAGCGGCAGGAAAATGAAGCGGTCATTGGCAGCAGAAAATCTGTAGACACGGTTTGCCTTATCTGCCATCCGAAGGAAGCTAGGCATACAGGATTTGTTTGGATGATATGAAATTCCTACTGTACAAAAAACAAGAAAGTTGTCAACTCAACTCAATTAACATGGACCAGTTATCTCCGATGTGCGTCAGAAGATTTATCTGCATTCCACTTAAGGTAGGGTTAATGTGCGGACTGTAATGAGAAGCTGTCGGAACAAAAATAATTTCCGTCAGTTGACATGTATTCCCGTCAGCATGCGAGTACGACAACTTTGATTTATCCACATGTCGCCATTTGTTTCATATCGTGTAGATTTGGCGTATGTGTTACATCAATGATAGTGAAAATTTTCTTGTAAGTGCTACCCTGGAAAAAAAAAAAGAAAAAAGTTTTAATGCCACTAATAAACAAGTTTGTTTATTGGCGCGTCACTGTAATAAAATCATTTTCAATGCTGTTAAAGTTGAAGATATTATGGATCCGTTCATATTTTATAGCCAAATATCTGTTCTCATAAGTTCTCCGATAAATTTCGAAACTTTTTAAAGTTTCTTTCTATATTTGGCTATAAAATATGGTTGGAGGGTTCTATACGTAGTATATCATCATTAATGCAATAAAAAAACGTCCTCCTTTTCCTCATCTTTTTTTTTAATGAATAATCCTTTCTAGGAGAGTTAATAGTGACAAAAAATACGATTAGAGGGTTCAGTTTTTGTTCGTATTAAAGAATTTGCTTTATCATTTTATGATTCAGATAAAAAGCTATCGATGTGCGCATCTTGTGCAATTTCTGTTTAGTACTGAATTTAGCTTAGGCTACCAAGCAGTAATCTGAGAAGTCACGTCTGAACCTGAGAATGCAAGTTTCGCAGTATTTATTATTATTATTATTATTATTATTGACAGGCATTTCAGTTTAAAAGTACCTCTTTTTAACTTGCTCATCTTTTTCATGGCATGAAAAAGAAACGAAAAAAAGTCGGTTGCTGATAAGGAATAAAAATAGTTGAGAGTAAGGCGAGGTAAAATGTTAAATAATATGGGGGGTGGGGATTCCAGTGCTTCTTGCGTGTGGCGCCATTTGTTCTAAGACCAGTCCTGTCTGTTTATCAGTGCTTAATATGGATGAACATCTGTTTACTTTCTTTTTTTTTTTTTTTTTTAATCACAAGGTAATTTTAATTATCACTTAATGAAAGCGGTATGCTTTTATACTTTTATATTTTATATATATATATATATATATATATATATATATATATATATATTCGTAAAAGATATTTATTCATCACGATCAAATTTTTTTAACCTGATTATTACACAGATTTGAATCATTAAAACAAAACAAAAAAAAATATTGTTCAAATTGCAAAAATTTAATGGCCGCTAATAACTTCTAAATAGATAATTATTGAGCTACTGATTTTAAAATATATATTTAATCAATGCAAATTACATTTTACCGATTTCGAGAATAGAGAGCTGCAAAAGCTGTTGCGGAAATAAATATCGCAATTTCTTAGGTCAGTGATTAACGTGGTAAAAGCTACTTTTATTTAATTGAGTAATTATTAACTCAGTGTATTATTTATTTTTTACGACTGTTTCATCACCTAAAGTAAATTGTTTAAAATTTAAAGACTCTAGTTATCAATTATAGGTATTATATTTGCTAATTAGAGCGACTATAATACCTAGAGTGACGATTGCTATTTATAAAATCAGTGATTAATCGTGAAAATTTGTCTACAATATAGTTTATTAATATATCAATATTGAGTGAGTTATGAACAGATACTCGTTTATCGTATATATATATATATATATATATATATATATATATATATATATATATATATATATATATATATATATATATATATATATATATATATTTTTTTTTTTTTTTTTATTCAAAATTCATTTTTACTCGGTTGGAATATTATAAAAAAAAGGTTTAATGACTATTACCGAGAGAAAAGATGACAAGATATATTTAACAAGATACTACTAGTTTACTAGTTTCGTTACATGAACATCCTCAGGTATCATAATCAAAGAGGTATATAAAAAATTACAGAGACTTAAAATTGCACTAACAGAACAAGTATAAAAAAACAGTAGCGTGTTTGAAAAAAATGCAAGTATGAGTTCCAAACAAACGAATACTACGCGCTGTCGCGAGTGTGCCAGTACTGAACAGAAGCGACGTGTGTGTCAGAGAGATTGTAACTCAGGCTGTTGTTGATATGAGAGGAATCTAGAGAAATTTCCCTAGATTCAACAATCTTTCTTTCGAGTTCATCGTAGCACACATGGATGTTAGCAGTTTGAGTCCAGTTTACAATGTGCTGGCGGCCTTCGTCTGAGTTAGCTGAAAAGAGAACGTGGCTAGAGAGAGCACTAGCTCTAGTCCTGTTATAGGAGATATCTCTACGGTGTTCATCCAAACGTAGAAGGATGGATTTAGCAGTCTGTCCATAGTATGGCTTTCCGCAATCACACAAAATCTTGTATACTCCTGGAAACTGAGTAGGAAGATGTTTCTGTTTATGTTTGCAAAGTAATGAACGAAGTTTTGGAAGCGTAGTGAAGCACGTTTTGAAGTTGAATTTCTTGAGAATCTTTGCCAGTTTTGGTGAAAGAGAGCTGATGTAAGGCAAGGAGATGAAGGCTCTTGGGGAAGAGGGATCTTCAGAAGTAGTTGAGTGCCTGGGGGAAAGAAATTTGTCAATTTTCTTTGGAGAGAAACCATTGTTAATAAACGTTTTTTTTAAGAAAACGGAGTTCATTTTCAATTTCTATTTCTTCTGTAAGTAATGATTTGACTCGGTGGGCTAAAGTGGAAATAATACCACATTTTTTGGGGGATAATGATGGGAGGAAGCATGAAGGTATCTGTCAGTATGAGTAGGCTTTCTAAAAATTGAGATTTTAATGCTCTCAGCACATCTGGTAAGTTGGAGGTCTAAAAAGGGAAGGCAGTCATCTGATTCCAGTTCGAGGGTGAAAGAGATTTTTTCATGGCACTTGTTTAGGTGATCTAAAAATAAATAGAGGTTATTGACGCCATCTTCCCAGATGAGGAAAATATCATCAATATAGCGGTACCAGACTTTTGGTTTAAAGTGAAAGGAGTTAATAGCTTTTCCTTCAAATTCGTTGAGAAATATATCCGCAAGAATCGGAGAGAGTGGGCTGCCCATAGCCAGACCTGAGTTTTGTAAGTAGATCTTGTTATCATATTTGAAGTATCCTGACTTTATGCAATGGGAGAGAAGAGCAAAGAGTTTTTTTGATAATTTGTTCTTGAGAAGATCGAGGACTTCTTGAGCAGGAACATTTGTAAAGAGAGAAACAATATCAAAACTGGCCATTAAATCTGTTTTTTTAAGTTTGATGTCCTTGATTTTAGAAACAAAATCTGCAGAGTTTTTAATATGTGAAGAAGAAATTCCAGAAAGATTTCTTAGAAAACTCGCTAGAAATTTGGAGAGATTATAAGTGGAGAGTGTATGCCCTCAACTATAGGTCTGACTCTCCCCAAGAGCCTTCATCTCCTTGCCTTACATCAGCTCTCTTTCACCAAAACTGGCAAAGATTCTCAAGAAATTCAACTTCAAAACGTGCTTCACTACGCTTCCAAAACTTCGTTCATTACTTTGCAAACATAAACAGAAACATCTTCCTACTCAGTTTCCAGGAGTATACAAGATTTTGTGTGATTGCGGAAAGCCATACTATGGATAGACTGCTAAATCCATCCTTCTACGTTTGGATGGACACCGTAGAGATATCTCCTATAACAGGACTAGAGCTAGCGCTCTCTCTAGCCACGTTCTCTTTTCAGCTAACTCAGACGAAGGCCGCCAGCACATTGTAAACTGGACTCAAACTGCTAACATCCATGTGTGCTACGATGAACTCCAAAGAAAGATTGTTGAATCTAGGGAAATTTCTCTAGATTCCTCTCATATCAACAACAGCCTGAGTTACAATCTCTCTGACGCACACGTTGCTTCTGTTCAGTACTGGCGCACTCGCGACAGCGCGTAGTATTCGTTTGTTTGGAACTCATACTTGCATTTTTTTCAAACTGCTAACATCCATGTGTGCTACGATGAACTCGAAAGAAAGATTGTTGAATTATATATATATATATATATATACTAGGGGGCTCCGCTCCCTGACGCCTACTGTGCCCCCCCCTCCCGAGTTCCGGACTGGTAGACCGGTTCTCCTTGAATTTTGAAAACTCGAAAGGGGGGTTCTTCCCCCTACGGTGCCCAACCCCCTGAGTTCCGGACTAGTAGGCCTGTTCTCTTTGAATTCTGATGACTCGAATTTTGAAGACTCGACACTCAGGGTAGCCCTGAGTTTCAAAACATTTCAAATAACTTGAAACAAAAACGTGACACAAAAATGTTACAAAAAAAGCCTTATCATTTTATATTATAGAGTATATATATATATATATATATATATTCATCATTATCATCATCATCAGCCACTGCTGTATGAAGGCCTTTCCAAGATTACTCCAAAACTCTCTGTCCATGGCTCTCCTTTTCCATGTCACTCCTCTAAATCTGATGATATCATCAATCCACCGTGATTTAGGTCGGCGTCGTGGTCGTTTTTCCTCTCGTGGAATCCAATCCAGTACTTCTTTTATCCATCGTTGATCTTGTCTTCGAGCAACATGCCCAGTCCATTGCCACTTCAGATGTTTCACTCTTCCTATGATGTCAGAGAGTTTGGTTTGATTTCTTATGATTTTTGGTTTGATTCTCCATGTATTCCTCTTGTGATCCAATCTTGTGATACCAAGCATACTTCTTTTCATAGTACATTGTGTTGTTCTGAATTTTTGAATTTCCTGTGCATTCAGTGTCCATGTTTCACAGCAGTATGTCAATAGAGAAAAAACACATTGGTTAAAAACGTTTCTCTTCAGGCATAATGGTAGTTGGCTTTTTGAATATTGAATGTAATTTTCCAAATGCTTTCCACCCAAGCATCGTGCGCCTTTTAATTTCGTCCATGATATTTTGTTCCATTGATATCTGTTGTCCTAAGTATATGTAATGTTCTACTTGTTTAATTTCCTCATTATTGATTTTTATTATTTCTGGTTGGACATAGCTATTGAACATAACTTGGATCTTCTTTAGAAGATCCAAGTTATGTTCAATAGCTATGTTTATCTTTAGGCCTGCTGTTTTGTTAGCAATTTGGAACTCGTGGATACGAGTCTGTAATTTATGCGCAGTTGAAGTAAAGATAACTATGGCATCTGCAAAGCGTAAGTGGCTTAAATATCCCCCATTTATCTTCAGACCTTACTCTTCCCAATCAAGAAGTTTGAATATTTCTTCTAGGCACGCTGTTAATAATTTTGGAGATATTGTGTCAGCCTGTCTTATACCCCTCTGTATTCCCACAGTGGAGATGTTTCCATTGAAATGAATTGCTGCTGTGGCATTGGTGTATGCTGATTTGATGGTTCTGATGTATGGCTCCTCCACTTGTTGGTTTCGTAATGCTTTAAGTATTGCATAAGTTTTAAGTGAATCAAAGGCTTTCTCATAATCAATAAAATCAAGTGTGGTAATTGATATTCATTACACCGTTCAATAATCTGCTGTACAACTTGAATATGGTCCATTGTACTAAAGCCCCTTCGAAAGCCTGCCTATTCTTTTGGTTGTCTAAAGTCGCACAAAGCCTATGAGCTAAGACTTTTATAAACACTTTGTAGACCAGATAGGTCGGTAGTTCGTCAAGTCTTCTATCTCACCTTTTTTATGTATCAGAATTAGGGTAGCCTTCCATGCTGTTGGTATATTATTTTTCTTCAGGCATAAAGTAAATAGCTTTGCTTACAGTTTGTAGATTATTTCTCCGCCTGTTTTTAGAAGTTCAGATATCACTCCATCCTGACCTGCAGCTTTCCCATTTTGGAAGCTTTGGATACTCCACATAACTTCTTCTGATAGAATCCGTGGTACTTCAGCTTTGTCGTAGTTGTCTTCTTCATTTAATTCATCATCCTGATATAATATTGAGTATAATTCTTCAACTCTTTTTGCTATAGCATATCTATCTCTGCTGATGGTCCCGTCTTGTAGTTTGATTGCAACCATCTGTTTGTTGCTGTCCATCAATTGCTGTTTGGTTTTTTTGAGACTACGGTTGTTTTCAATTGTTTGTTGTATGAATTTACAAGTGAATTTTCTTATTTCTTCTGTGATACGTTTTTTGATTGTTTCATTTCTCTTCGTTTCTTCATAAGCTGTTTTGTTTCTTCAGAGATTTTGTCTTGTTTCTGTTCTGTGGCACCAGCTATTCCAAGTAAGCATTGTAAAAGGTTTTGGGTAATAATGTCATTATTCTCTGATAAATCAGCATTGTCATCTATAATAAGATGTTTAAATATATTGTTTAGTTCATGTTGGAATATATCTTTTTTTTAATGTTGAGTTTGTGTACATCTATGTTTTGCTTTGATCTCCGAAACATTTTTCTTCTTTCCTTTTGGCAGTTTATTTGAATCTTACTGCGTACCATATGATGGTCACTTCCAATGCTGAAGATGTTTATAACAGAGCAGTCTTGAAAGATGTTTTTCTTATTGCTGAGGATAAAGTCAATTTCACTAGTTTTTCCATTTGGACTTTTCCATGTCCACTTTTTGTGTTTTTTTCTTGAAAAAGGAATTCATGATATACAGATTTTCGTTTTCTGCAAATTCTATTAACCTTGCTCCTCTGTCATCTCTCATGCCATATCCAAAATTTCCCATTGAGCTTTCATCTGAATGTTGAATACCAATTCTAGCATTAAAGTCTCCCATTACAATTCTGAAATGATGTTTTCCTTTATTGTAGAGTTGGGATACATCATGATAGAAGGCTTCAATTTCTTCGTCAGTATGACTTATTGTTAGTATATAGACTTGGACGATCAAGAGTGTATCTTTTCGAGATTTTAACAACAATACTTGCTTTTCGATCGGATACACTGTCAAATTCTATTATGTTGTTCTTCAGCTTTTTGTTGATCAAGAATCCAACTCCACTGATTCTTTCCTTATCTTGGCCTCTATAATATAATATCTCTCCATTTTTAATCGAAGAATTTCTTCACCATTACGTCTAACTTCGCACAGTCCAAGAACGTCCCATTTTAGTCTCTTTAGCTCTTCAGTTAGTTCAGTTAGCCGTGCTTAACTGCTCAGAGCCCTACAATTTAATGTTCCATGTAACAAGTTTAATGTATCAATCCGGCCTCCGAGGGCCATTTTATTTCTGTCGGATTCATCTTGGAAGGTTAGGCCATAAATTCACCACGCTGGCCAAGTGCGGGTTGGTGAATGGCAATATTTTCACATGGGATCGCCAGTCCCAAAACCACTGGTCCAATAATATACAGGGTGTTCGGGATAAATTTGACAGTTTCGTAAGGAAAAAGAAAATCTTCTTTGTATCTATTAAATTTAATGAATTGACAAAAAAACATTACAGGCAGAGTTAATTACAATACTATCAACAAGATTTACTCAAAATAACCACCATTAGCATCGATCACAGCTTCAATTCTGCTTCGGAACCTCGAACAAGCTGATGCTACAGTCTCCCTGGGAAGGGCCGCAAAAACTGTTTTAATTTTATCCATTAACTGGGCTTTTGTATTACTGGAAGTGCGATTGGTGTCTTTTTCAACTGCGCCCCATACAAAATAATCCATGGGGTTAAGGTCTGGGGAGTTTGGAGGCCAAACATTTGGACTGGTGAAGTCGTAGAAATTTTCAGACAACCATTTTTGACTTTTCCCAGAGGTGTGGCAAGGGGCCGAATCCTGCTGCCATACATACGGCCTACCATTGGCTACGCTTGTTATCCAGGGCTTGACTACAGTTAGCAACTCCACGAACAAAGCCCGAATTCCAATGCCAGGGTTCTTCAACACCTGTTCCTGCAGATTTGCGAGGAATTCTGCTGTACGAACGCAATCAGATCGTCTGCTAGGGATCTTTCTTCTTGCTACATCCTCGTAGTCACCATTGCAAGTCTCTAGTTCATGCCTGATTGTTTTTACTGTATTCAGGGAGCATTGGGCAGCAGTCGTAATATCCTTATTTTGATGGCGGGCACGAATCATCATGATACAAGTTATTCTCTTCCATGATTCAGGCGGGTTCCAGCTATCCATCCTTTCTGACATCTTGTATATGAATGAAGAAGGGTCCAAACGTTTAAATGAAGAGAAGTGTGTGTTAATACATGTAACTTACGGAAAAATATAATTAATTATAAATATGTCAAATTTATCCCGAACACCCTGTATATATTACTTTGTGATTAAATAAAATTCCAAACTAAAACGCGAAATGAGCTGTCTTTAAAAACTCTTTGTGTATTCCATTTATAAAATATAGTTTCCTTTCTTACATTCAGAATTAGAGAGATCACAGCATTTTTGCATATGTAATTAAAGCATATGTAACGAAAGAATCACATATAAAGCTCTAGCAAACGAGTCATTTGCTACAGTATCTAGAATCTGTCTAGATATCTATCTAGAATGCACGTATCTTAGACTTGCCAGACGTCCCATATATACGGGACTGTCCCGTATTTTACATCGAAATTTGTTGTCCCGTATTGTACTTGTAGGGACAGCCTAATGTCCCGTATTTTAATGAAAAGATAAAATAATAAATATTATGTTAAGCAGTTATAATCTTCAATATTCTTTTCGAATAATCCAACTTAATTGATTTGTAAGCCATAAAAACTGACAATTCAAGGAAATTAATTCTGTTTACAGTTTACGGCGGCGGCATGGAGGCGACGGTCCCTTTCATTGGTCGCTTTTTGTTTAGCATAAGCATTTTATTTATAATTCTGTACAGATATATTGCATTTGCTTATTTTCAAACAGTTCTTATTTGGACATTGTGCGGTGCAGTATTGGTACAGTACGTGGATTTATTTCAATAATTATTAAAAAATAATCTCTCGCCTTTTTGAATGCGCGATATTTGGTTAATACACACACACACACACACACACACACACACACACACACACACACATATATATAATTAAAGGTAAATTAATCTTCTTTATTAATTATACAAAGGTAAATTAAATTTTGTTTCTTTCCTTTAGCCCTTAACAATGCCAAAATGAAAGTGCGTGTTTAATGAAGATTATTCGAAAGAACGGAATTTTATTGCAAAAGGAAAACATAACGACGAAGTTGAATGCAAAATCTGTAGATGAACGTTTAGTATTGCACATGGGGGACGATCGGATATTACACAACACATATTAACACTCAGAAACGCAAATTGAGCATTTCGAATTCCAGTTCCAAAAGTATATCATATTTATTTTGAAAAACCAGTTACTCACCGAAATTGTCCCATATTCGGAAAACCAGATACGGGATATGGGTCACCCGTGTCCCGTATTCGGTTTTCCAAAATCTGGCAATCATACCGTATCTATTATAGAGACATGTATTCTTTCCCCACCACGCTTTGAGTTTGGTCTCTTTTCTTATCAGACCATGCAAAAACTATAACCAGCATTTCTTTCTTTCTCCCCCCCCCTATTCTATAAGAAATAATGGACCGTTAATACTGACCGAGCATGAAAATATTAGTGTATATCGCATGGTACATCAAACCAGACCAGGAACTACTACTCAATAACGTCAACGATCTCCATGATTAAAATCTCGATTCTCTCAATTATCGTTAGATATACAGTCTGCCAGAAAAACATTTAAAAAAAATCTCTCTTTTTCATATAAATCAAGTAAAGATTTCCGTTAACTCAAAATTAAAAACACAGAAATATTTAAAAAATCTCACAAATTATCAAAATTTTTAAAAGGCAGCGAATTGTTTTTTGTTTAGTGCTGGTACTGTTGAGGAAGGGGGCATTTAATGTGCGAGGCTGATGGTTTATTTACAATGCTGCTTATCCCTGTGCAGACAGTTAATACTAAGGGATCTTTATCATGGGGAGCAAAGTATTCGTTTACATGGCGCAAAAATGTGTGATCAAAAAATTCTTTCACATGTTTTTTCTACGTCTAGGGAATGTTTTTCTGATCCATAGGAGATACGGTATCTCTAAACGGACAAGTGGAAAGGGGGATACCATAGGGTTCTGTTCTAAGACCTTTTGTTTTCTGATGATACTAAATTGGGAAGAGCAATTTCAGAAAGCCCTGGTGTGGTGTTACAAAAAGATTTAAATAGGTTTGTGGGTAAATGAATGGAAATTCAGTATAGTGTTGCTAAGTGTGGAGTCTACTTTTAGCTAGACTTTGGTGAGGGGATCTGGATGCGTTGGTAAGGAGCTGGATTTCAGGGTACAGTTGCACAAGTCAAAGTTCCACCGATATGAGACATTGAAATTAAAGAAAGAAACTAATAGTTCCGCTGTTTAAGGGCACTAATCAGTCCATATTTAGATTTCTGTGTACTGATCTAGTCACCCGGATATTTGTGTGATAAGGAAACGTCAGAGCAAGTGGCTCTCTCAGTACTCTGGAATGTTGAGCAAGAAGACGGATTAAAGGAATATGATCTGCAGAGTTTGAAAGATAACAGGGCAAGCGGTGATACGACCAAAACATACAAGTTGGTAAGAAGAAGCAATGGATATAGGAGAGATATTGCACAGGGTAATGGGTGGTGAGAAAAAGAGAGGCCATCGATGGAAACTATACAAAGATCCGATGAGTGGGGAAGTGAAAGGGAGATTATTTAAGAACGATTGTGTTACTGGAGAGGATGGTGAATGCCCAATGCTGAATGATTTCAAGGTAATGTATGGTGTATCGTGGTCTATAAGAGTTTGACCTAAGAGCCTAGTGTTATTCCTTGGAATCCTAGAATAATACTAAACATTACGCTGATCGCTTTCCCCTTCTACTTCCAATTTCTAACACATAATAAGAAGAGTGAATACTAATTTCCAATCCATGGAGCTTCACAGAAACATTTGGAAGAATAACTACAAATTGAAACCTGATGATCACCAAAGAGGTAAAATCAAGCTAAAAATGCCGCTTAAGACATGAGCAGCGGACTTTTATGTGAATTCTACTCACGAAAGGTTGAAACCTATAGCATGTCCCTATCGCGAGTGAACTATAGGTTAGATAATTCAATTCGCCTTCTGTGGAGATCAAATACGGAACTTTTCAAGCCACTTTAGGCTTCCAGTAAGCAAGGCGGTAGTCTCACACCGGACGATGAAATCCACATATCATACTTGTATATGTTGAAATGTATACTTTAGGTGGTATATGAATTCTTGTCATCATCATCCAGTGTTAGACCACTTCTGGGGAAAAAGGAGGCCTGAAGTGGTTTGAAAATTATATTTGTTCTCCGGAATAATGGACTAGATTATGTAATCCTTAATTTACCCGACATTAATAGTCTTTAGGTTTACAACCTTTCATAGGTGGATTTAGCATAAACTATATAGTTCTAAATTATAAAGTACCTGTCTGCGGCATGTAAACGAATACCTCTGCTCCGCACGATAAAGATCCTTTAGTATTCACTGTCTGCACAGGGATAAGCCGCATCGATGGGACACCTGACAACCTGGGATGCATTTCGAATTGAATTATCTCAGACACTATCAAAAATACGCCTGCGCTGTAAACGAATACCAGAGAATAATTTATTTTCTACCAAATAAAACAAAATCATAACTTGGGCGACTTCCGAATTGAAAACAAATAACTAATAATAATCGCAGATAACAATAAAAAGGTTCATTCTGTAAAAATATTCTTACGTATAATGACAATCTTCATTATCACAGTTAAACTAATCCGAACAGCGTGCTTTAAGAACGATTTGAATTTTATCTAATTTTCTCATTAAATGGTTGGATTAAGTAAAATAAAAAAATAATAAAAAAATTCATCAAGCAGTGTTGAACGCGACTAATTGACTGTACGGAAGCATACCCAATCGATCACATAACTTTTAGGGTTAACACTTCATAATATATATAGATTTTTTAGCTGATCTTACTTGAATTTTAGATTGTCGATATCCAAATTGATTTCTTGAGAACGCTCATAATGGCTGCCACAAATTTACGTTATTCAGATTTTTGTAAAAATCGAAAAAGTGCGTAAAAAGTTATTAGGGTTGATGACATGTTGATGTTTTTTTTTTTTTTTTTTTTTTTTTTTTTTTTTTTTTTTTGTACTCTACACATAATTTTATTTTTGCCACTGCAAATGATTTACTTCAAAACGAAAATGAACATCTTGAATAACTTATTGTGTACATCCTAAATTTAGTAAATTCTGTGTAGTCAAACCAATAATATTGCTCATAATTTGGGCATGTATTTTCCCTTTTATTACTACAAGCAGTTCGATTAAAACAAATTGGAACGCGTGACGATTTTTTGTAAGGATTCAAAATATTATTTAAATAAAAATCCGTCCAACTAGATCGGAATAACTTGCTTACAAAACGAAGGACAAAATTAATAAAATAGGAGCTGAAGTATCTTTTTAAAATCGTTTTGAGTTTATCCAGACAGAGTACAATTACTGCACACACACACACACACACACACGCGCGACTCGCTATTAACACTTGCTTTCACTACTGAAACAAAAGTCATAGCTTTCGCCGATGATGCGATGATTCGGGGACGCGACGGCTTATAGTTAGAAGTAACGGCCAACGAACTCTGAAATTGCAGAGTGGGCACGCGAGAAGAAAGTTGCCTTCAATAGCAGCAAGTCTAAAGTGCTTCACATCTCACGTAAAAAATCAAAACAACATGCAACGGTCTTCCTAAACAGGGAAGTTCTAAATAGCCAGCGAGCTAAAACACTCAGGAGTAACAATAAATGAAAAATTGACCTTCAACAATCATTTCATACGTTGCCGAAAAAAGCTTACAAACCTTCTAGCTAACTCGGCAAGGATAAAGTGGAGATTAGGCCAACGAGCCCTGCAAATAATATATACCTGAGCTATACTGCCATTGATATCTTATGCGGCACCTGCCTGGAAACATGCACTAAAATCAAAATAAAACCGACAAAAACTAAACAGAGTTCAACGCCTTATAGCTATACGAATAATTAAAGGATATACAGGACAATATCTTTCGAGGCAGCTCGCGTTATTGCAGCTCTTACACCGATCTGCCTGAAAATATAAGAATTATCTATTATATATATTATTTCCACTTATATTGGAAGATATAAGTGGAAATTCCAACATTGATCCAAATTGCTACGAACGTTCACTACAGTAGGTGGCCTCACCCAGCAAAACATATATTAAGGAGAAGGAAAGCTCTGAAAGTGACGAATTCCATATATACACTCGGAAGCAAAACCGAAGGGAACGTCAGTTTTCTTTCATTGCATATCACAGACGGCCCATTATACCAGAAGGCTGCTCTAGACTGCATCCCCTCTGTTCCAACAACCAAGCAGAACAACTTTCTATAGTTCATTCACTTACATATCTCTAAGAATTAGAACTCAACACCTCTCATCAAAAGACAGCAACAGTAGAAGCACTATAGACGGCATACAAAACCAGAACAACCATATAGCGTTAATAGAACAGACAAGAAAGCTGGTTTTGTAATCTCACTCTACAGGGATGGAAAATCAAGTTCTGTTTTATGAACGTGCATACTGGGATAGCAGGAAACGAGAGAACGGATCAGCTGGCTAAAGAAGCGGCTACAAACGAACGACTAGAAACACGTTACCAAAAGTACTCAAAATTTGCCATGAAAAACTTGTAGAAGAAATGAGCCTACACTTGTGGGAAAAAAGAATGGAAAACATCAAAAAACGGATCAACAACAAAAGCATTCTTGCTAAGTATCAGAAGCAGACTCCAGCTGAAAAAATACGTCAGCTCTCCAGGTTTAACCACGCTACTAACGGGACATGAAAAATTAAGACACTATCTACACAGATTCCACATCCTCGAATTCCCATCATGCATTTGTTGTCCGCACCTTCAACAGACTGTCGATCACATACTTTTGGACTGTCAGCTACTGGATTCCATCCGGATGTTCCTAATACAACACATCATCACTTCTGGAGACAAGTGACCAGTGTCAAAACAGAGACTTATCGAAAAATATTACTTAGAATTTATTAAATTTGCCAATAAGATCAACTTCCATTTCTTTGTAATATAACATAAACTACTGATATTGTGTGAATTATATAGTGTAAACGTGTATATATAAACACATAAATATAAATATGGATGTTAAGGTCGGAATATATACATATAGATGCAAAAAATCTAAATGTTAATATGAATATTGATACAAAATTGGAAATATAAATGTTAATCAGTACTTGGAGCTACATGTAATTATATGCAATGGAACATGTAAGAAATAAATTATCTCCTGGTAGGGTTACTATTGGGAGGAAAACGCAACACACACACACACACACACACACACACACACACACACACACACACACACACACACACACACACACACACACACACACACACACACACACACACACACACACACACACACACACACATTCATGCTCGACTATCTAATTTATTGACCTAGTTAGTCTGAGGGGAAGTGAAATCCTAAGAGCTGCCATTTTTCGCGCTGCGTTATCTTTTCCTAAAGAAAAGAATTCCTCGTTGAATTTGTAGGTAGTGATGGAAATTTGTCAGATAGAGGAACTTATTAATGAATATTTAATACTACAGAGTTCATAATGTGACTTTTTTACATATACAATACAAAGAAGAGATATTTATTAAACGCGCACATATTGATATCTGCTGAAACGCGCAGATATCAATATGTGCGCGTTTCAGCCTCTGTAGCTCCGTCTCTATAGACGAAGCCCCCTTGGTTGGAAAGACCTGGATTCGAATTCCATCTACGGCGCAAAGAGCCATTGTGAGGGATTTTCAACTGAAAATGAGTTAACCGGTCTCATACGGCGGTCGCATGGTTTTTCCTCCTGGAAACTCGAGTTTTTTTTTCATTCTGTAAACAGGCAAATTGACCACGCGAACACGTCTATAGACATAAAATACCTTTAGAGGAATTGCCTAAAATCCCAAATCAGGTGACTCAACCCGTCTTAGATAGACGAAAATTGCATGAATGAATGCAAGTTTATGTAACAAATATTAGTTTCATCATAAATATTCGTAATTTAAATGCATTCAAACGACTACTTGTTACCCATCAGTCGTATCAGTAAGCAAAATAAAAATAAACAGACGTTGGCACCAGGCGTTTTTATCAACCTAAACATTTTGTTTCATCAAATGAGATAAGTTAATCATTGCTCAAAGTGACCACAAGAAAGGCGAACGTTCGGTATTTCGATCTCTTAGTCTACTCCTGAAAAATAGCGAATATCTTGGAATGTCATGCGCTGAATGCCCACAGTTCAGATCCTACACTTTCAAGTAGCAGTTTTGAAAACTGAACTGTAAAATGAGCTACTTAGCTCAAAATTTCAAATTTTGATCGAAAGAAAATGCCCTAGTTATGCTATCAAACGATAGAGCAGCGTTTGCCCTCTGAAACAGAAGGCAAAGGTTTATGCACTAGTACCTACGTGCACCGAGTCAGTTTGATTATTTTCATGCGAATTCTACTCACAAAAAAGGTGCACGTCAATAATTGATTATATTTATGCAGTGTGAGCTAAGTACAATCCAGCTCTCCTTCCCAGACTAATGGAACTTTTTTCAAGCCACTTCAGGCCTCCACCAAGCAACGTGATGTCATAAAGGGCAATGCAATTCACCTACCATCTAAAGACATTAAAAACATCCATGCTTTTCAGTGGGATTCGAACCCACAGCCTGTTGATCGGCGAGATAAGATTAGCTACCATATGACCAACCAGACTGGAAACTGGCACAGTTACGCAAGTGAGACAGAGGTAGGTCACACGCTGGTCAGCTACCTCAGGCAAGATGATAATCTGACTGTCAACAAGCGATCGACCGTCTTAGTTGTGAAACTGTTTACATTTTTTTTTTTACTTGTGTTGCAATCAAAACATTCCCACGATAGACCCAAACATAGTTTGACTGTACACACGCATGCGATCCTCTAAGTCCAATGACAAGTATTTTCTAAAAGGAGCTCATAAGTAAACGAATGAAAAGTTGATGAGGTATTACAGCATGCTATAAAAACAACCACCGTATTGAATGTTTTTGTTGTTGTTTACCATTGGTAAAAATCGTGCTCTTTGTTCGTGTACCCGTTCTATAGAAAAACCGATTGCCTCGGAAAATATTCGTAAATAGCTAAAAAATCGTGTACTTGAATTTAAAATGCAAACATGCACGAAACGTGTGAAGAAATCTTTCATCAGATCGCATGTCTATTTATATTCAAGGAAGAAAGAAAGAACGGAATTGTAAACAGGCATAATTACTTGACGATACTCCTGAATGTTACTATTTCTACCCCTTCCTCTTTCTTTCCACTCAAGTCTGGAAGCTAAACTACGACTTCTTCCGATGTACCCATCACTTTGAAAGATTTACCGACCCTGAAGTTCTACGTAGACATATATTCTAACTGAAAAATAAATAAATATATATCATCTAACGCATTTTGCTTCGAAAAGGAGTACGATTAGCTGCAAATAACCATTTTGGAAAATCGAATATAGCCTGACTGCGCCCTTCTTTCATCACTGAAAACGAGTTCAAGTTCTCTAAAGGAATAAAGACTTTCAGGGGAAAGATTACTGTAGGCAAATACCGCTATTTCGTAGTCTTAAACCTAACCATTATGTATTATGTATGAAATGGTGTTCGCTATAGAAGCACACTCTGTTTCCACAGGGCTACAAGGGCAATTGATAGAATAATCCTCCAAATGTTCATTTTCACCCAAATGACCAAATACGCCTCACATCCATCGATGTAAAGACAACGACAACACACATTGTCGGTACAAGCAATCACACAGTTAATTCCTTCAGAGTGTAAACACTATGACGAAGTATTTGACAGGAATACCCCGTTTGTGTTTTATTTCCTCTCCAAATATTTTGGTTCGAGATCATGCTAAAAATTTAGTTGCGAGATTTTTTTCTTCTAGTCTAAGTTCCCCTTACATCATTGTCATGATCTCTTGATCAAATTCCCACTGCATGCGTAAATTTCAGTCATCTCGTTTGACACCATCCACAGCCACAAATAGAAAATTTGGATACCAAAAAGTATAGCATACAAGATGGGGTCAGATCGATATCTTTTGACCTGTATCACAGCAGCGTTTATCCACGTGATAAATTTTCCACTTACTTCTGACAAGTTTTATAGGAAACCGACCGGTACTCTTCAAACTGGATAGTGTATTGCCGACCTTAATGATGGCCTCAAGGAAGAGAATTTTCCTATCTCTTTTCGTTCTACCCACAAGTATTGAAATGAGTTTAGATCTGAATTCTGCTTCCATCTAACCAAGCCATGGCATACGTTGTTGTGTGATACGGACATTGTCTTGCTGGAACCGATATATTCCTTTACTGTAGAATTCTGCAAGTGTTATTCAGAAGAAAAAGTCGGTTGTTTGGAATGACGGATGAAGCAAACTAAGGCAATCAAATCATTGCATTATATCACTTAATCTTTTTTTTATTAATATATTGATCCCATACACGAGAAGTTGAGAGATCTGCGAGAAATCTAAGCACATCAATGCCATGTGGGGAAGAGGGGAGGAGAGTGCAGATGAGGACTGAGATAGAAATTTATTGATTTTTTTTTCGAAGAGTGCACACGTTTCTAGACGTGTGCACTAGAAAATTAAAGTCATCCGGTATCATCTGTAGGATGAAAAACCGGCTTTGAGAGAGAGAGAAATCTCTTCCACCTCCATATGAGTCTGGCTTCATTCATTTCGATTGAAAAGTTCTCATAAAGGTTCTTCTCGTCCTACACGGGATTCGAACCCAAACTCTCTCCAATCAAAGGGCATCATCAACACCAATGGTGAGATTCAAACATGACGAACGTGGAGGTGCATGTGACCATATGAGGGAGTACTGATTAAAACCAGTGAATGAATTCCACACATATAAAATCTCACCATATCTTCACAAGCATGATTTACAGCTGGAAGTGATGCTGTTTCTCGTGGTGTGTATATCAGGCTGTCGTCAGATCTAGGTTCTTTTGTGCGATAAAAACTGGAATAAAATTCCCCTTCCTAAAATATCAGTTTCTAGTCATCCGGTATCATGGATTTTGTCATTCATTAACCATTGTAATCAGAGCTGAACATGACCTCTTGTTATCACATTCAAAGTCGTTAAACTGTGCTTCACGCATCATTTTGGTTAAAACTGAAATGTTTTCTGAATCCTAAGATAAGGCTGACCGCCTGGTATCAGTCTTTTCATAGAACTGTTGTATAGATTATTATGCTTCCTCCTGTGATCTTTTAGAAAAACATCAAAAAAATCCTTACGCGTTTTGACACAAACCATGGAAAGATTTGGAGAAAGTCCAGATTTTCTCACCAATGTGGAAGTGGTCTAAAGCTCTGTACTTCTGTCCATATTCTTCCTCGTATGCATTAATGACTGTCTCGCTATTTTGAAATCCTTTCCATAGACTTGCTGATCACAATGCACTCCACTCGACTTCTTCATCTTAAAAATGTTGCAGTGTTCGAATGATCCATCTTCCATAACCAATGTTCAAATGATCCATCTTCCATAACCAATGTTCAAATGATCCATCTTCCATAACCAATGTTATTAAACATAGATCTCCTTGCTATTTTCTAAGGAAGATCAGACTTCTCTTTTGGCTGACATACTCTACTGGAACAAACACGTCAGGAGCCTCCTTGGCATCTGAAAAACTTCATGTTTTTCAGATGCCTACATCCAGTTAGAGTTTAGTTTTTAATTTCCGTCTGATTTGGTTCTTTGGACCGAAACCTCCAGCTATTCGTGAAACACACAAACAGGTATGTTTGTGTGTGTGTGTGTGTGTGTGTGTGTGTGTGTGTGTGTGTGTGTGTGTGTGTGTGTGTGTGTGTGTGTGTGTGTGTGTGTGTGTGTGTGTGTGTGTGTGTTTTCCAATTACCACTTGCTCGCACGGTACTTTTGTGATATATTATGTGACTTCTCGTGTTTAATGCTATATATCTCGGTAGCATGCGCTGCACTATTTGCATTGATTGGCTCTATTTTAAGTTCTTCGCCCCATGTTCGCTTCTTCTTCTTCGAATGTCAAATCTTTCTTAATGTTGTGTATGTATCAGTTGGCGATAGCAAGATATTTTAAATGGTATCTGTGGGCTCTCATTTTAATTAGATGCAGTCCATGGAGTCTGATTTTTCCAAGTTCTAACTTCTTGTCAGCTAACTTTTGTACTTATTTATAACTACCAATATGCTACCAATTAATAAAAAAAATATAACGAAATATGGCAAAATCTGTCGTAATAAAAGAAATTATATGTGTTTGGGGGGGGGGGGGATGAGAATCGCAATGCGTAATAATTGAAATGTTTAGAGATAATGAGAAAATGATTCAAGTTTCTGTGAAGTATTTTCAGCTGTCTTTTAAATTTTTCGTGTGTTATTCGTTTAAAATTCTCAATTTATCGTTAATTTTGACTCGAGCAATGCCCTCTAATTTTTCTAGTAATGGTAACGTATCCTTATATTTTTTGAAAAATAACGATTTTATAAAACATGTAAATAAAAAAGTGGAAAACTTAACATGAAAATTTATTTAAAATATTTTGGATTATAGACTATAGTTCACACCATTTGATTGTTCATAATGTGATAGTATGTTGGAATACAGCCAGAATTCTTTTGATTCACTGCATTTGATTTCGATTTACAGCTTCTCCAAAAGATCAACCTGTTTTCACAACGATCTAGACTTAATTCTTAAAGGGTTGCTGCATTATTTTGTCTTCTGAATTCCATTCAAAAAACAGTTCCTTGGCGTTCCATATAAGGATTGCAAAGATTATTTATTGATGAATTAAGAAATACTTTGTTTTATTTAGGTAAAGATGATAATGAGAATTCGTGGAAGTGCTATTTTCATGAGCGAGAGAGAGAGAGAGAGAGAGACTTTCATTATACGTAAACAGGAAAAATGGTTGAGGTACGTGGCATTGCTGATTAAGTAGCCATTTGCGTTTTCCGCTCAATATGCAAGTTAGGTCAAATGTCGAACGTGACTGTCACACACAATGTCTCAAAAACGTAAGTGAAATACTAGTTTTACTTATTCAAGGTCAAGATGACCAAACACAAGCCAAATTCTAACTAAAAGCCCGTTCTCTTCACGTGTATTTTTTTTTCCCTCTTTTCTCTTCATAATTGTCACTGGTTAAAGTAATTGTTACTTCGATGCTTGACGAGACTTGAGGCCATAGTTTTAATTGCAGTGTTTGGTTCTTACGGTTACTTCACGGTATTCTTCATACTTTCCATGATCTTGCTTCATGTGAGATTCTTGGCACCAATAAGCTTTTTTTTTTTATGGTTTCTTGTCATTTCTGTAGATTCTAAGGTATAATTATTCTGCTTGAGATCATCAAATACGATATCAAAACCATTAGAAAATAGTTTTGAAAACCTAAGACAAGAATGAAACTGAATAACTCAGATACCATCTCAGTTTTCCATAATGATCAGCCAGCGCTTGTGGCTGTATTGGCGTGTTATACGTGATTTATAATCTATCTACAGTTCTATCTCTGTGTAATACGAACAAATAAGGAAATGATCAAAGACAATTATGAAAAAAAAAAAAAACATTTTTTCTTAGCTTTCTTGTATACTCATCATCACAGAAAATACTATATTCATTCAGTTCATACCACATACAATATCACAAAAATATCAAATACACCAATTGAAAGACGGGAATTAAACATTAATGCTGTAGCAAGAATTTCAGAAATGAAATGGCATTTGAAACAAACAAAATAATCGGCAAAGATATGCAGATTTTTTCAAAAAAAATATTATTTCCAAAAAATCAGTCTGGATTCAGACAGAAGTTCAGCACTGCGTATGCTTTGTTGAATTGTTCAGAGTTTATACCTTCAGAAATGAATATTAGCAGTGTGACAATTTTTTTCTTGACTACTTGTATTAGAAACTATAACTCTTTTTTTTTTTTTTTTTTTTAATTTTTAGAAATGTTAGTCAAGTGAGTAATATTTATTATCCGACTAATTTCATCGATTTTTGCTATCGGCATCTTCAGGGATACAATTAGTAAGCGACATGAAGGTAACAGACTAGGTTTTAACTGACAGTTCTAATTCATACAAAATTAGTACTGTGTGTGAGACAATACGCGTGTCGCGGGGGTACATGATTTATTGGTTGAGAGACATTATGTAATTGGCGTGAAAGTTCATTTCTTTAGTGTTTAGTGAGCTAATTAAAGTTTTCCAAATATCAGGTAGGATTAGACCTTGATTCTTATTTAGGTTTCCTGTTGAACGGGCGACTATAGCAGCTTCCTTCAAGGTTCTGGAATGGTAGTTCTCTTCTCTATAGGGCATATGACTCTTATCCCACTCAATAAGACGGTTGGTAGTAGCGAAGTGGGAAGAAAGGCCTGAAATATCTTGTCTGTTGTTTCTAACATAGCTTATGTGCTCCTTCTGTCTGTCTGTCTCGTTTCGAAGCTTCTAGAGGTCTGACCAATGTAACTAACACCACAGGAACAAGGTATATTGTTGGATTCTGATTATGTAGAGATTAGAGTAATTATTATTTGATTCAGAATCCAACATGATCTTCCATCACAAAGGCTAGACTTGTAAATATTAATTAATGTAAACAACTTATTTTACAAATTAATATTCATATAACTACCTTAATTTTGTCTAATATTTAATTATTTAATCAAGATATATGTATTAATAATGAAAAGACTGTATTAAATATTATTAAGCTATTTTAATTATTACTATGTTAATATTATAAGAATTTGTATTTGATAATTTATCTCACTTCCTTATACCCTCTTTTACCTTGCGGTGTCGAGGGTCCATTGACCATCGGACCTCACTCCGTTTACAGGATAAGGTGGTCAGCCTTATGCCCCGGTGTATCCTATAGCTGTAGTGTTGAGTTCTCAAGGCCAGTTTGCCTGCTTTGCGGGATGAAAAACCCCAGAATAAATTGGGGGAAAAAACCTGCTGTCCACGCCCAAGACTGGCTAACTTGGCTATGGCTGAGGAAGATCCTTCAGCTCCTCACGTCACCGACGGGAATCGAACCTAGGACACTCCTTCCCCAGGCATATGGTTGCGAAGCGCATAGCCACTAGGCTAACCGCGCGGAGTCTTTGATAATTTAACTGCGCATTAATTGAAATGTAAATATTCTCTATTTATTCCTATTTGTAGAAATTTAATGTCATGTAATAGCTCAATTTTATTGTTTTGTTTTGTTGTCATGGAAACGTATGTTAGATAGCTTGCACGTTTTGGAACACCACCTGAAGAGAAGGCTTATTGAAAAGAACCATTGTATGAGTTCAATGATTGAATTTACCTGAGGAGTTAAAATGTTTGTGATATCTTAATTACTGATTTGAATTTAAGTGTAAAATTTGTGATTCAAAATTAAATGTTTGTTTTTGTTTATCTAAAGTTGTATTTTGCCTGAATCTCTTTTACTGCACCATTCATAAAATATTCGAACCAAAGCGGGTAAATTAAGTAAGTCAAATATACTCGGCCAGTATATATTTTAAGGAGAAATAGTTGAAGGTTGATTTTTCTTCAATTCTTGAACTAATCCAGATATAGAGTGGCGCAGTCTTTAAATATACATTTTCTTTATATTTGAATTAGAAATCAACTTACAACTTATCAATTGTTTAAGAACATCATAGTGATTAACATGTCGGATCCAAGGTAAAGATTTAGAAGTAGGATCCAACAATATTGTATACTCCAGAGTACTTGTAGAACGGATGAGGGTCTTTCGGTGATCTTAAAAATTTCCGAATAGTGTTGACTGGCTTGAATGTTTGTATGGTTTTAGAAGGATAGCCAATTGTTTGAAAATGGTGCTAACAAATGGAATAGTTACAGTGCTGATGTATTGGGTGTCATCACGTTGTCTTTGTGGTATACCTGAAAAGAGAATCTTGTTGATGAATCTTTTAGGATAACCATTTAAGGATAGCTCTCTGGATATTGTACTTAATTCTCCTTGTAAGTCATCTTGATTTGTGGTATACTGTATAGCTCTTTTCTTAAGCATACGGATAATGCTAAGTTTCTGGGACGTATGATGTGACGAGTTGAAATGGAGGTAACGTCCAGTATTCGTAGGTTTTCTATACACAGACAGGTTGATACTGTTATCGGTTTGTTTCTTTATTAGGATGTCTAGGAATGGAAGTTTTTCATCTTTTTCAATTTCTAATGTGAATTTCATAGTATGGTGGAAACGAGTGATTTTGTTGGGATATTCCATTAGTTCTTCTTTCTTATGATTCCAAATGATAAAGATGTCATCTACATATCTGTACCAAGTTGTAGGTTTTGGGGTAATTTGAGATAAGATTTTATCTTCTAGATCTTCCATGAATAAGTCAGCACAAGAAGGAGAGAGGGGGCTACCCATGGCTAATCCGGTAAGTTGTTTATAGACGGTTTTTTGCCAAACAAAATAGTTCGAAGTTAATTAATGATTGAACAACATAGTGATGTTTCTTGGGAAAAGTTGCCTAAGATGTTGGCGACTTCCACAACTGGAATGTTTGTGAACAGAGATTTGACGTCAAGGCTAGCTAGTATATCATCTTTAAAGTTTATCATCATTAGAACTGTCAGTTAAAACCTAGTCTGTTACCTTCATATCGCTTACCAGTTGTATCCCTGAAGATGCCGATAGCAAAAATCGATGAAACTAGTCAGATAATAAATATTACTCACTTGACTAAAATTCCTAAAAAATTCCTATGTTAACGAGAAATATATATATATATATATATATATATATATATATATAGCAAGCTATTTTAACACTTTCATTGCCAAGCTGAAAATTGGAATTTCGTGTGGTGGGCAAATTTTTTTTCTTTTTTATTTAGTTGGCGACGTCCACGCGATAACGCGTGATCAGCCCTTTGGTGGGCTTGCATCGCGCGATATCGCGTGATTGGCAATGAACGTGTTAAACCCGGTTTTACTTTATTTCTCAAGTAAGCAAACAGACAAACAAGTCAAATTTGCGCTTGCAAGTACTGCAAGTCTAGCTGACCCTGCACGTAGTGCAAGACCAAGGCAACTCATGTTATGGTAAAAGTAGAATAAGCTCTGATCACTAATCTTAATATTTACCCTTAATGCGAAGCACATTCCCTGGAGGAGATGTATGATGCTTTGTATTAAAGGCAAGGGGCCACTATCCAGACCGGTTTCCGCCTTATGAAAAAGTAAAGCCGTCTCTAAAAATTCGGACGATCCTTAGGCCACTCAATTGTGGATGAAAGACCGTCCATCTCAGCATTGGCTCCACTCAATGATGGCCTTCCACCCACCACCCCTACCGAGCAGAACCGCTCAAATTCCGAAGAAAAGCATTCACCGACAAAGCCCCTCACCGGGCCGTGCCGGAAAACACCTTTCTCGGAGACTCAAATTGCTCCCTTAAGGCAAAAACCTTAATAGAGCGAACTTATAATAGTCCCCCACCGGTTTCGACCTTATGAATAAGTAAAGCCGTCTCTAAAAATTCGGACGATCCCTAGGCCACTCAATTGTGGGCGAAAGACCGTCCATCTCAGCATTGGCTCCACTCAGTGATGGCCATCCACCACCACAGGGCAGAACCGCTCATATTCCGAAGAAAAGCATTCACCGACAAAGCCCCTCACCGGGCCGGGCCGGAAAACACTTTCCCCGGAGACTCAAATTGCTCCCTTAAGGCAAACCTTAAGAGAGCGAACTTATAATACCCCCCACCGGTTTCGACCTTTTTTGAGGTGTATTTAAGTAAAGACCTCTCTAAAAATTAGGACGATCCCCAGTGGCCGAAAGACCGTCCAACTTAGCGTTGTTCCACTCAGTGACAGGCTCACTCCGTCACCGAGAAGAACTTCTCAGCGTTGGCTCTACCCAGTGGCAGGCTCACCCCACCACCAGCCAGAGCCATAATCTCAGCGGTGGCCCTACTCAGAGACAGGCAAAAACCTATCCCCAAGAATAGCCTCTCAAGGCCGGTCCCCACCAGTTCCGACCTTATGAATAAGTAAAGCCGTCTCTAAAAATTCGGACGATCCTTAGGCCACTCAATTGTGGGCAAAAGACCGTCCATCTCAGCGTTGGCCCCACTCAGTGATGACCTTCCACCCACCACCACCACCACCGAGCAGAACCGCTCATATTCCGAAGAAAAGCATTCACCGACAAAGCCCCTCACCGGGCCGTGCCGGAAAATACTTTCCACGGAGACTCAAATTGCTCCCTTAAGGCAAAAACCTTAAGAGAGCGAACTCATAATAGTTCTCACCGGTTTCGACCTTCATTGAGGTCTCATCAGAGGGAGCCAGGCTAGAAATACCAAGATTTTAGTAATACAGAGCTTATAAGTATTTTACCAGAACAAGTTACCATAAGGTGTTTTAACCTTATTAAATAAAAATCTCAGGAGAAGATATAGATGTAGAAAGTATTTTACCTTGGATATAATAAATGTTAAAGATACCAAGCTATTTTAAACCTGGTTTTACTCCATTTCCGAAGTAAGCAAACAGACAAACAAGCCAAGTTTGCACCTGCAAGTGTTGCAAGTCTAACTGACCCTGCACGTAGTGCAAGACTGAGGCGACTCATGGTAAAAGTAGAATATCTCCTCCTTAAAATACCTTATGGTAACTTGTTCTGGTAAAATACTTATATGCTCTGTATTACTAAAATCTTGGTATTTCTAGCCTGGCTCCCACTGATGAGACCTCAATAAAGGTCGAAACCGATCTAGGTAGTGGCCACTTGCCTTTAATACAAAGCATCATACATCTCCTCCAGGAGCTGTGCTTTGCATTAAGTGTAAATATTAAGATTAGTGATCATATATATATATATATATATATAAGTATATAAGACGCTTAATGCGCCTAATGCTTTCTTGAAAACAGGCGCCTTAATCGAAAGAGCCCTAATCGAATATATATTATATTACATAATAACCTATGGGAAACAGTATAATTCGTTCCTCAAATTTCTTTTTTGGCCCTTAATTTTTTATATAAAAGAATTAGGGTATATTTCAGGGCCTAGTTAAAGGAAAACCATGAAACTGAAAGAAATAAAACATATTCAGAATATAAATTTATTATTCTACCTCTTAACAAAGAATTTAGCTAACGTAGTTTGGCGGGCATTCTGTTTCTTTTTTTCATACAACTGACGGGATGGCCCTATTTGCCTCTTCTGCAAATTTTACTGCTTCTGTCTTCATCAGGGTCAGCCTATAAGCATTGGTGCTTAAGAACGTCGGTTGCACGAAAAATAGTTTTAAATTGTTTCTGTGTTTTAGATTTAGGAATAATTTTCCTAAATCTCTTTAGGAAAATTATTCCTAAAGAATAATTTATTCCAAATTCGCTTCCAAAAATAAAATTTTTGGAAGCGAAAATTTCCTTCCATTCGCTTCCATTTCTTCATATTCTTCAGGATCTTCCCGCTTTGCATCTAAATTTAGCAGGTCGGAATCACTCAATTTCTCAGAATAAGATTTAATTAACTTAGATTCATTTGAAAAGCCTCTAAAATCATTTGCACAATGTGGAAGAATGTGCTTCCAAACGTCTCGCATATCGGTAGCAGTAATTTCACCCGACTTTGTGACTTTATAACCAGGATTAACCTGAGATTTTTCTGATTTGGCAGAAAAGTCTTGGAAGGCATTTGCTTCCAAAAATGGCCGATTTCATCGACATTAAATATTTGTTACTCCCAAATTATCCCTCCGGATAATTTGCGGCCACCTTTTCTGCACTTGCAGCATTACAACTTTATGTAGGCTATTTCTCTTTTTGGAACATTCAATCCACCCACCACTAGCGTGGAATTCTTCTTCTTCCATCATTGATAGCCCTTTTTTTCAAGGTTGCAAAGAGACTTAACGCTTTTGATTTAATATGGAAGTACTTAGCGGGATCCGTTTTTGGTTACAGTCTTCGATCCATGTAGAAGTCTGTCTAATTCAATCATTATAATACTTTGATTTCGAGTGCATGCATAATGAACTCGAAGCAGCCTTACCTTTCTCTTTGTATTCAGCAGCTTTGCTTAAAATGGCTCTTATAGTTGATGCGCCCATTTTTGTGTTCTTTTCCTATCTTTGGGTCTGGACTCGGCTTGTTCAGTTTTCTTTATTATTTCAAGTTTTTCTTCCAGTGAGATTACTTTTCGAATCATTTTCACATTTCCATTTTTTTGCTCACTAATTCTTTTTTACTCATGATGAAAGATTGGGAAAATACTTTAAAATAAAAAAAGTAAGGGAAACAATTGCAAAGGAGGCACGAAATATGATCATCAAAATACTATAAAATTAGCAGATGACATAAATTTTGACGATAAATTTGGAACATAGTACATGGAAATAGTGTAGTATGCCATTAAAAAACAACTTGGTAAAATGTTTTAAATCGGTAACTAAATTATTTAATCCTGGTGAGTGGTTTTTTAAAATAGTTAGCTATAAAAATGTATAGATAGGAAATTTTTTAAATCTGTAATATTTATTTTTAAGATGTATATAGGCGCAGTAATCGAATTTGGGTATAAAAAAAAATTACGCACTAATCGAAGGCGCATTAATCGAGGGATTGCTCTGTGTGTGTGTGTGTGTGTGTGTGTGTGTGTGTGTGTGTGTGTGTGTGTGTGTGTGTGTGTGTGTGTGTGTGTGTGTGTGTGTGTGTGTGTGTGTATTCCAATCTTCTAATTTTTGGAAAATGGAAAATTTTCGGCCCTCCGAACACCAAAAGGTTTGTATCTATTTGGCTGCTATCTGAGAATACCTCCCCCAATTGCCTATAGCAACGAACTATGCTCTAGGAGTTGTATGATTCAGAGCCTGTGGTGTTCATTTACTTTTGTAGCACCGAGGACCTGTCTTGTATACTGTTCCTTGGTGGTGATCTCTTCGTGATAAACACGAAATATTAGAACTATTTTTTTATAAAACTAACTGTGATTAGCTTCGTTATCCATCAGCATTAATCATCGTGAAAAGTTCAAAGGGAAGGGATTCGTGTTCCAGTACGATGAATGAGGAAAAAGAGAAACTTGAATTTGTGAAGCGATTCCTGATAAATAACTAATGGGTTATTGAGTTGTATCCAAAACTGTTACTTAGCAATGTCATCGCATGTGTATGTCAAGTATGGTTCTTCATTTTTGGTCATTTGGAATTTGGTAATCCCTAAATTACAATTTACTACAGAAAAAAAAAAAAAAAAATTCAAACGACATCATGCTATAGCAAGATTTCAATCAATACCGTTGGCAGCGAAAGAGCTATTCACTTGACCAAGCAGGCTAACTCACAAACTTAGGCGGTGAGGGAGAAGACCACAGACACCATTGTCTCAGTTTAAAATTAACGAACAACATTATATTTTGCACGGATTGATATGAAAATGTACACTATGATGAGACAACATAACGAAAGTAAATACTGCTGGGGCATCGCTAGATTAGATTAAATTTCCTGCTTCTATCTTAAGAGAATCAGAACGAATAGTCAAAAAGCAACTGCTCGAATAACCTTAGCTTCAATAAATAAATAAACGTGGAATATTAACCTAAGAGGTGTTAGTGGAAAAAAGACTAAGCCAGCAAAGAATTACATTAGTATCATATCGACACAGAGTAATCAGTGCTATTGAAAGGAAGAAAACTAAAACAGGTAATCATTTTCTAAATAATAAGTTGATTGGTTCGGAAAACAGAAGTTAGAGAAAAAAAAGAAATATCTAAAGTATTCAGTACTAAACACGAAGATAAAGTTTTTGAATGCCAATCGATTTCAAGTAGAATGTGTGAGGGAAATTTCAAAATGAAGAATGGACAATGAGACTTTTCTGCTTATGGCCTATGGTCCTGAACGACGCTCTAGTAGAGAAGTAGAATTTTTTTTTTCAAGTTATTAGAGAGGAAATCTAACATAAAGAAAGAAAACAGGACTCTTCTTGAAGATCTAAACAGCACAGTGATATGAATGCCAGCCATAGTGAAATGTTGGATTGGTTGTAGTTGTTTTGGATGTACGACCGAAACAGCTAAGACAGTGCGTTGTATCCATGTGTTACGTGTGTCTGTTGGCCGCTTTGTTTTGGGGGATGAAAAAATTCGAGTTTCCAAGAGAAAAATCCTTACAATTCCATATGAGACTAACTGGCCTTCAAATTAAATGATCCTTTTAAAAGTTCTTAGCGTCCTACACATAATTCGAATCCAGGTCTTTCCAGCCAAAGGGTATTGTCAATACCAACTGAGCTACGGAGGCTCGGGAATGTTGGTAAATGAGCAGAGCGAACCATAATGGTTATTAAATACCTGCAAATTTCTGTTCAGGATATGAAGCAGGCATTACTAATGCCATGTTTCAGTATGGATACATACATATACATAAATTCACATCTCCACTCTATCTGCAAGTCACATGGAGATAGAGGGCACACAATTAATAATCCTGCTGCTGCTTACTCTGCCAGGTAGTTCGGCACATCTCCACTCTATCTCCGAGTATAACAGTGTGCAGGAGGATCTGTCAAGGCAACACACACTATGGACGTGATTTTTGGGGACTTCTATGTAAGAGTTATTACAACAAGTCGTTCACCCCTGCTCTTGTAAGTATAAACATTACACCAACCATGAAAGATGACACTGCTAATAACAGTGACACTCAGGACCGGCGCGAGGATTTATAAAATGCACAAAGAGAGCAATACAGCAGATATAGAAATAAGCAATTTCACTCCTCTCATTGATGATAAATTATTTATATTAAGTAAAAATGTATAGTATCTTTATAAATTTTGTTCTATTAAAAATAAATATTTTTTTTGTTTAAATGTACATCTAAATTCAAATAAAACAGACATTTACAGTGAAATATATTTTATTCATTTATTATTATTATTATTATTATTATTATTATTATTATTATTATTATTATTATTATTATTATTATTATTATTATTTTGATAAGGGTATTTTGATAAGGTACTTGATAATAATGAAAATTAAAGAAGGGGTACGCGGATATCTGAAGTTTCAGAAACACCTGATCTATCCAAATATTTAGTCTGAAACATAGGTGTATATTACGCTGTTCGTTATCTTAAATTCTGCTTCAAATTTGGATAGACGAAACCGGTTGATATCCACCGACATTTTTTTTCCAGCGTCATTTCAATTTTGAATGTGAAACATATTGAGTGTATTGTGTATTCTGTGTTTAAGTGACTTTGGACAATTTTTGACTTTGTTTTTAATTATGTACTTGTTTTCGATTTTTGATAGACAAATAAAATTTTAAAGATAATAGTTTACAAATTATAAACATATTACTCAGAGGCGCATTTTGCTAAAATGCCAAAATCGCTCGTGGCCGCATACTTTACATCTTACATTGCCCTCAATAATTATAGTTTACCTTTAATTATCAAATTTTCAAATTATTGTATAAATTAATTATTTATAGTAAAAATCCGTAGAAGGCAACTGTTTTAAATCGATTTTTTTAAATAAGATTTAATTGTTTTAAAACTCTTAAAAATAAGAAATTAACTCAAAATTAATAATTAATAGAAAAAGAATAATTTATCAATACGAAATTTATTGTCACTTAGATCAGTATTTTGAAAGAGAAAAAGTTATCGGGAGCTACTTTTCTCAAAAGGAAAAGAGAAAAGGAAGAGCAAGTAAAGAAAGCAACAAGCGATATAAGGAGATTTGGAATTTGTGTGAGCAAGGTGAGCACACCTTGCTCACACAAAGGGAGTCAGGAGCAGGTTTTTTGCATGGAGAGTGGCGAATGATTGGAATGCATTGCCAGAGAGTGTGGTGAGCGCAGAGACAGTGAATATATTTAAGGCGCGGTATGATAGACTATGTAACAGTGGACCTCCTACGTGTGTCTTTCACTCCATGAAGGTTTTTATAATAATAATAATTATTATTATTATTATTATTATTATTATTATAAATCGTTCACATATCCGCAAAATTTTCTTACATGCCAGTTCGCTATCCCTGTATTAATGTGTATTATATTATTAGCTTGCTGAATGAATTTTGTTACTTCGTATTTATGAAGGTACTTGTCCAATTCATTAATTGATATATTAGTGAAACGAGGTCCTCCTGCTGAATCAAAAGAGGCTTTTTTTCCACTCGATGAACATAATAGAAGTTTTCATGTATCGCATTATAAAAGGATTTTGAGTAACAGAGAAACTATGAAAAGATTTTGGTTAATTTACTCAAGTTCAAAAAATGCAGTATTTTGTTTCTGCTGCAAATTATTTTCTAATATTCGAACTATGAACTTAATTTCGGAAAAAAATAACGATTGGAAACATATGTCCCAAGTTCTTCAGCGCCACGAAAAATCTCAAGAACATTTTAATAATTTTGAAAAATGGATTGATTTGGAAAAGCGTTTAAAAAATGAAACTACAATTGATCAACATCAGCTAAAATTACTCAAAAAAGAACAAGAACACTGGATGCATGTTTTAAAACGCATAATATCGGTTATTAAATTTCTTGCAAAAGAAAACATAGTGTTCAGAGGAAGTTCGGATATTCTATATACAAAGAACAATGGAAAAGTTTTAAAACTGATTGAATTATTCGCCGAATTTGACAGAGTATTACAAAAACATGTAGAACGCATAAAAAACAATGAAATTCACGTTCATTATTTAGGGAAATGTATACAAAACGAAATCATTAATATATTGAGTAATGAAATAAAAAAAATTGTATCTAAAATAATGAATGCTAAGTATTTTTCAATAATTGTTGATTGTACCACTGATATTTCGCGGCAGGAGCAAATATCCTTAATTGTAAGATATGTTTCTATAAAAGAAAAAAATGAAGAAACCGAAGATATTATACAAATAGAGGAAAGATTTCTAGATTTTATTAAAATTAATAATACAACAGGAAGTGGTATGGCTGAAGTAATTTAAAATTATTAGAAGAAAAAAACTTAAATATTCAAAATATCCGTGATCAGGGATATGACAACGGGTCAAATATGAAGGGGTACAAGCACTTTTAAGGAACAAAAATCCTAGAGCATTTTTTGTTCCGTGTTGTACGCATTCCTTGAACTTGGTATTTGAGCGATACAGCAAGCTGCAATGTAGATACGGTTTTATTTTCTGACATTATTCAGTCAATCTATAATTTCTTTTCTTCATCAAGTTATCGATGGGAAGTTCTTCTAAACCATATAAACCATATAACAAAATTTTACTTTAAAACCTTTATGCGACGAGATGGGAAAGTCGCGTTGAAGTTGTAAAAGCAATACGAAATCAAGTAAAAGAAATACATGAAGCTTTAATTTTCATCACAGAAGATGACAGCTTAATTGGGCAACAAGGCATTAAAACAAAATTGGAAGCTCGTTCGTTAGCAAAAAAAAAATGAATTCTTTCAAGTTTATATTTGGCACATTTGTTTGGTATGACATTCTAAGTGAAGTCAATGCATCTAGCAAACAATTGCAAAATATCTCTTGCAATATTATGGAAGCCTTGAAATCCTTAGATGTCACAAAAAAATTCTTGAAGTCATACAGAAGCGAAAATAATTTTTTAAAGTTAAGCACCAAGCCCATAACTTTGCTCTAAATATTGGGTTGAATGCTGATTTCCCAACTAACAACACACGAACTCGACATGTAAAAACTCAATTCGATTATGAATGTCCTGACGAATCAATGACTAATTTTGGGCAACAGTTTCAAATTAATTATTTTAATGTAATGCTTGATTCAGCAATAACATCAATTACTGAAAGATTTGAACAGCAAAATAAATATGAATCAATTTTTGTGTTTCTCTTTAACATTGGTAACTTAAAATTTGATAATGATACAGTAAAAAAAGCTTGTTTCGACTTGGAAACTGTTCTGTCTGATGGTGATCAAAAAGATATTTCAGCAATAGATTTATTAGATGAATTAAAGATATTCACTCATAGGATATCAAATAATTATTCTCCCAAAGAAGTATTAAATTATATTTGTGCAAATAGCTGCATAAGTCCTTTTCCTAATGTATAAAGTCTTTTGCCGAAATTAAGGCTAGAAAGGTTTCTTTTTTTTTAAATAATTAAAACTGTTAATTCTTAATTTAGATTTTTTCATATTTGTTTTATCATATTTAATGTGATTTATGTAATATTTATAAATTGTGTTAAAATTATGTACTCATTGTATAATAAACAAAAATATTTTATTTATTTATTCTCTCTCTCTCTCTCTCTCTCTAATATATATATATATAATTTTTATATATACATATACAATTCCAACTGAAGGACGGGAAAAAAAATTCTTGCCCACACTCAAAAATTTGCTCGGGCAAATTTGCTGAAGACACTGCGGTTACAAACCAACAAACATTACAAAAATAATGAAAATTCAACAAAAGACTGAAAAAATGTCTTTAAAAAGTGTAAAAAAAAAATACCAAAATTCCACGCCAAACAACACTTAAACATCAATTTCACAAACATCCGATGTAGGGTTACCATTTTCTAAAATGCCAAATTGCTGACACCCCATCGCCTGAACAACTCGTTTCGGACACAAAGATATAACACAAAAATAAATACATATGTTTGAAATCTTTACCTTTGTAAGCTTTTCTTTAATTAGATGTGATGAGTATGTTTATTAGAACACACAAAAATATGAGATTTTAAGTGACTTCTTATGAACGTCTTATGAAATAAGAGTAGGCCTACATGAAAAAGAATTAGACTTAATTAATTAAGTCTAATTAACTAATTTGATAATTTAATATCTTACTTACTTGGTAAGGTCATTAATACTAATTAAGAACGGACAAAACTAAGGATGCGTCTTGATTTCCACTTCCAACACCACCACCACTCTTCATAGCACTAAGCACGCAGTAACGTCATTAACATAAGGCCAACGAGACAGAGCGAAAAGTTGAACAAAAAAAAAAAAAAAAACGAGTGGATATCTAAGAATGCAATCCGATTATTATTGATTCAATTGTTCTATAATATAACCAACCTCCTGCATTCTTGTTTCAACAATGTTACCAACACAGGAGAAACGCCCGGGGGGGGGGGAATCTAAAATGCTCCCACAAAAATGCGGACACCACGGAGGTTTTTCGATATGAGGACAGATATTTTCATTATCAAAGTGCGGACATGTCAGCATAAATGCTGACATATAGTAACCCTAATCCGAGGTCACAGTACAAACGTTAATGATGCGTACAACCACAAGTATCCAAATCTGATCTGTTATTACTTGCCGAACTCAGCTTGCATCCTCTTCGATTACACTCCTCTTTCACTTTCTTAAAGACATCATGCATAATGCCTTCGAAGGAGTTCTGGAACATTTTTTTATTTTTATTTTTGCCAGGTTTGATTTTATGTGACAAAGAAATGAAAAGCGAAAGACCTTTACCGATTTCCTACTTCAGATCACTCTCCGCATCTCTTTGACTTCTCATCAAAAGATGATTTCCTAAGGTCTACCGTACCCAAATTGTGAGAATAGCTTCCTAGGAGAGTTTAAGGTTCATAATTCAAACTGGATTTCCTCCTCTAACTTCACGGATGAAGCAGAAAAGGAAGTCAAACTATTCGCTATCAGTAATGACATAACAGAAATTATTCACTTACCTTCTAGAATATTGGCAATTCCTCATCATTCTCTCAATACCCTGGATCTTATCTTAACCAGCACTATCTCCAAATGCACTTGGCAACCCCGAGCATAACCCTTTCCAAGTTTCCTTTTCTTCAAATTGATCTCTCCCAACCAATTTTAGCCTCGGATCCGATGGCACTAAAATGTGGCAACTGAGAGCATAAAAATACCAACATAAAAAGAAATGAAACCATTTTTGCTGGAATAAGAGCCATTATTCCTCACTCGTCATAATCTTCCAAACAAAATCAGACCACACCCAGAGAGGAAAAATACCTGGGCGCCTTCCTAAAAGACAGAGCCTTGCTTTCAATTGAAAAAAAAAAAAAAAAAAAAAACATTTGATGAAGTCATCTTGCGTCCATGGTTTCCAACCTATAGGTTGGAAACCCTGGCAGAATAAGCTACAGAGTAACTATGTTCAAATATAAATGAATGAATATATGAGTGAATGAAAGAGTGGCGTGGCAGGATAATCAAATTCCGTTGACCCATCAAATGAGTTGACAAATAACAAAACTAATAATAATAATAAAGATTTAAATTCTAGTGCCTATAGACACTTTTTAGTTCGTTATTTAGATATAATGATCAATTCAAATGGTCACCTTAACTTATTATATTATAAAATAAATAAACCTTTAATGCCATTTTATTTCCTAAACGGAGTGGGCGGCACTCTTTTAGCCCTAACTTTTCAAAATCACGTTTTCAAGCTAGCGTGGATAGTGACGTGCTTTGCAGACACCTGCTGCCATCTTGTGTTCATTATCCTAAATTTGTTGTTGAACCTATTATGGTGTGACATACGACCAATTGTTTTGAATTAGTAGAGTATTATCATTGTTACGTGACGCCACCTCAAAGGAACCAAACAAGGACTCATCGCGGGAGGACACTCTCCGCTAAAACTCACAATCTGCATGGTGAAAAAAATTACCTGTGCCAAGGATCGATTAGTTGCAGGAAAAAAAAAGTCCAAGTTACTTCCAGGTAAAAACTTGACTTATCTCCGCCAAAAATAGACTCATTCTGGAACAAACAAACAAACAAACAAAAAAAAAAAAAAAAAAATCACCTAGAAAAAAAAAAAGTTGTTGAACCTACAACTTTCTTCTGCTGTTAGCATCATGAATGTTACCCTGCGCTATGTATTATTATATTATACTAATGTAAAGAATTACTTCAAGGTTTACAATATGTTAACGTTTTAAATAAATAAGCTGACAGATCGAAATTAATATACATTTTTTGCGGGGCTACCAAGCGCTAATTTTGTATGGATGCTGATTTCGGTATACAACCTAAGAAAAATTTAGTAATTCGAAAAATGTGAGTTAAGTAATCTCTCTCTCTCTCTCTCTCTCTCTGTGTGTGTGTGTGTGTGTGTGTGTGTGTGTGTGTGTGTGTGTGTGTGTGTGTGTGTGTGTGTGTGTGTGTGTGTGTGTGTGTGTGTGTGTGTGTGTGTGTGTGTGTGTGTGTGTGTGTGAAAGAGAGAAGAAGGATAGAAGTATTTAACAAATGACTAATTTCTCGTTGATGACTACTGAGTATTTTAAAATTCAAAGTGCAATTTTACCGTATCGTAAATCTTTGTCTCAGAATGCAAAAAAATTCTGAAATCTATTATATATAACATTATAAAGATAAAAGTTTAGCGAAGTGGACATGTGAACACTGCTTACTGCATTGTGGGTAATTAAGTGGGTAAATGTCCGCGCGGTTAGCCTAGTGGCCGTGCGCTTCGCAACCATATGACTGGGGAAGGAGTGTCCCAGGTTCGATTCCATCGAAGACGTGAGGAATTTGAGGATGTTCCTCAGCCATAGCCAAGTTAGCCGGTCTTGGGCGTGGACAGCAGGGTTTTTTCCACCAGTTTATCTAGCGTTTTTCATCCGGCAAACCGGCTCCGTGAACACACACGGATCTGCAGCCATAAATACTTAATCCCCCATGAGGGAGAAAAAGGGAGGAAACTCCATACGAATAAATAAATAAAAGTGGGTAAATAGTTTCGGTTAAATTCGTCTGGTAGCACTGAAGTAAATAAACCATTTAATTCTGTCAACGGAATCAAGGCTAAAACTGATCATTTGCTGCGGGATTATTAATTAATTAATTTTTATTTTATCTTTATTTTTACTAAACTAAAGAGCCAAAAAGCTTCACTTCGGCGATGCAAATTTACAAAAATTAAGTGGATATTAAATCCAGCATTATTTCAAAGCCGAATACAGAAACTATAAAAGTTTCGTATGAAATTTGACCAGCGAGCTTACGGGAATACATTCGCCGATATTTACGAATCGCCCTAGCCGGACCTTATAGGAGAGATGATCGCTGCCCAACCGTCCAGTCAGTGCCGTAACGAGGGCGTGGCGAAAGGGGCGCCCGCGACGGGCGCAACTAGGTTTAGGGCGCGAAACGTAAAAAATAAAAATAAATAAATAAACATAAAATCCGCTATTTTATATTGTATTTTTAAATTTCGGCAATACGCCGCTTTAGACACACAAATTCTGCAACTCATTTTGATGGAGTTAATAGTAAGTATTTAACATTTGCATTTAGTAAAATTTAACTTTTCACATTTAAATTTTTCAAAATGTTTGTCATTTTTGGGTTGGGGGGGGGGGCGAGTTAGACACTTGCCACAGGTGCTTGATACCCTCATACTATACTGTACTGTACTGCTTCCAGTTTGAGTTTATTGTTAGAAATGTCCTAATCTGAGAAAAAAGTGCTGCAGTGGCTCTTGATAGTCATAAAACATTTTAACACACCTGAGACTCCTACGTCACTTCTTACAGTCTACGATGGACTCATTCTACAGGTTATGCGACTTTTCTGGATGACAAGGCAGCGCTATGCATCCAACCAAAATACTCCAGAATGCTTAGAGAGCATGGCAAGAAATGCAGTGATCAGTATAATCTCCTGACCTAAATATCGTAAAGCACATATGAGATATTCTGAGAGGTGCCTCAATCTTTGTCTTGTGAAATATATTCTGGAAGATTCGTGCAAAATCCATCTGAATGGACTGCCATTACATGTGCCACACATTCGCAGTGCATTTGTTTCGTGTAACGATAATTAAAAATATATTATTCTTTTCATATTTTCAACAGTGACGCTCGTCATAATTTAGCCTTGTATCTATAATAAATAAATAACTATATGTTATTTTAACAAAATAAAATAAGATTTACAAAAAATAGTTCACCACGCACACGCACCAATAATAAACATTTCATATCGCACAGAAATAAGGCGCGTAAGCATACTAAAAATATACTGCCGTTTGAGCAGTTACAGTTGGGAATGACGTAACTTGCAATGACAAGAGCAAACGAATATCGGCGTTAGATCGCAGTGTATTTGTTTCGTAATCTAAAGCGCTAATCGAAAACAATTCCATTAACTTTTCAATCAATGTCAAAACATAAGCTGTAACATTTAACATGTTGTACTGCATTTATATAATGTTGTAAGCATTGTTGTTATTTATAAACACAAACAAAATTTAATTTTTTTATTTTTTCCTTGGGGGTACTGCAGTGTCGCAGTGCTTATGTACGGGCCACCACTGCACAGATTCGAGTTTTTAGAATTTCAATTATAAAATTAGTATTCTAGTCATAATTATAATTTTATTACGAAGAAATAGCACTAATAAAAGAAATATTCATGAAAGTAACATTTTATTTCTTTTGTGTCACTTTTTTCGGGATGATGGAATGTAATGGCAGCAATATTAAATCCTTATTTGGTATTTAAAATAAAAATAATAATAATAATAAAGAGGGAGTCTAATTTAATAACTGCAACATCCGGGCGTCATTTAAATAATTGATGTTAATGCTGTTAACTTCACAATTCCAGGTTTCAAACGATTTATCATGTCACCTTACAAGAATTCGCGCTGATATGATCCGAAAGCATTGAGTACGAGAATGACCGTGAAAAGTGAAGGACAGACTCGGATATCGAACTTGGTGAAACAGACGACCTTGAACAACATTCATTATAAATATCGGTTAAGCAGTCCATTGCGGAATGCGTAGAGTATTAGCATAAAAAACAGGTTAGTGGTAATTTAATACGGTTAAAATAAACAGTGTGTTGAACTACATTTTACGAAAAAACTGTCAACTATTGTTTGCGTGAATGTACCGTTTTTGTGAATATAAATAATTTGTTGAAATAGTCCGAAACAGGACTTTCCATTCCATTCCATTTTATATAATAAAATCATTTGGTTTCAAGAACGCAAAAGAAATTCTTGCCAACGTTTAAAGATTCTGCTGGTGAAAGTTAAGCACCAAGTGACAAATTTCACGTCTCTTTCAAATTTACTTGACTAAGTTTTGTAAATTTAGCAATATATATATTTATAACTTTTCAGTAAAAATCTAATATGTAGTTAGTAATAAATAAATAAATGCCATTCGTTAAACATACGTAGATTATGATTTATTAATCAAAAACAAAAATGAACCGAGAGATCTCTGTTCAATGAGTAGTATTTTATGGAATGTATTTACGCTCAAGCATGTATATTGATGTAATTTCATTTTGACGACGTTGATGAAAGTACCTGGGACACTGATCGATCTAATAAAATCTCTGCGGTAAATACTTAGAAGCATAAATACTGTGAAACAGTTCTGAAAAATCTCTCTTTTCAAAAATCCCTCTTTCGTTAACTCTGAATATATTCTATTATATATTCAGCCTATATATTCTAATACATATATACTATTTTTTTTTAAACGTTATATGCATATGTTTTCATTCAATCATGTTTATGCTCCACTTCTCTTCACGAAAATGGAATTCTCGTAATTAATTTTGGGTCCAAACACAGTGTATGATCTTCCATTATTCAAACTAGAAGGCCTTAAAAATTTGGTATGATGTGTCCAACAGCGCAAAAAGGGTTAGTGGTAGCTCTTCTGTTCAGAATGTTGCTGCATTAGCGAAGAGAAACGCAATAATAATAAAAGTCAAACTACAGTCTCGGAATTGTTTTTGTAATTACTAATTTATGACAAAGATGAAGTAAGTTCCGAATGCTGTCATTAGGGACAGAGCGGAAATGTACACTTTATCCTTCTTCAATAAGAATTTGTTTCTTTTGCATTGGAAGAATCACGACTGTTATAATGGCTATCTATAATTATAATGGCTGGTTAAAAATAATTGAAGAACGGCGAGGTATAAAGAATTGCATTGTCTATAGCGTTTATAATGGTTTGAGCACCATATGGCACAGAGTCCATGCGCGGTAATGTGTGGCACATGTAATGGCAGTCCATTCAGATGGATTTTGCACGAATCTTCCAGAATATATTTCACAAGACAAAGATTGAGGCACCTCTCAGAATATCTCATATGTGCTTTACGATATTTAGGTCAGGAGATTATACTGATCACTGCATTTCTTGCCATGCTCTCTAAGCATTCTGGAGTATTTTGGTTGGATGCATAGCGCTGCCTTGTCATCCAGAAAAGTCGCATAACCTGTAGAATGAGTCCATCGTAGACTGTAAGAAGTGACGTAGGAGTCTCAGGTGTGTTAAAATGTTTTATGACTATCAAGAGCCACTGCAGCACTTTTTTCTCAGATTAGGACATATTTCTAACAATAAACTCAAACTGGAAGCAGTACAGTACAGTATAGTATGAGGGTATCAAGCACCTGTGGCAAGTGTCTAACTCGCCCCCCCCCAACCCAAAAATGACAAACATTTTGAAAAATTTAAATGTGAAAAGTTAAATTTTACTAAATGCAAATGTTAAATACTTACTATTAACTCCATCAAAATGAGTTGCAGAATTTGTGTGTCTAAAGCGGCGTATTGCCGAAATTTAAAAATACAATATAAAATAGCGGATTTTATGTTTATTTATTTATTTTTATTTTTTACGTTTCGCGCCCTAAACCTAGTTGCGCCCGTCGCGGGCGCCCCTTTCGCCACGCCCTCGTTACGGCACTGACTGGACGGTTGGGCAGCGATCATCTCTCCTATAAGGTCCGGCTAGGGCGATTCGTAAATATCGGCGAATGTATTCCCGTAAGCTCGCTGGTCAAATTTCATACGAAACTTTTATAGTTTCTGTATTCGGCTTTGAAATAATGCTGGATTTAATATCCACTTAATTTTTGTAAATTTGCATCGCCGAAGTGAAGCTTTTTGGCTCTTTAGTTTAGTAAAAATAAAGATAAAATAAAAATTAATTAATTAATAATCCCGCAGCAAATGATCAGTTTTAGCCTTGATTCCGTTGACAGAATTAAATGGTTTATTTACTTCAGTGCTACCAGACGAATTTAACCGAAACTATTTACCCACTTTTATTTATTTATTCGTATGGAGTTTCCTCCCTTTTTCTCCCTCATGGGGGATTAAGTATTTATGGCTGCAGATCCGTGTGTGTTCACGGAGCCGATTTGCCGGATGAAAAACGCTAGATAAACTGGTGGAAAAAACCCTGCTGTCCACGCCCAAGACCGGCTAACTTGGCTATGGCTGAGGAACATCCTCAAATTCCTCACGTCTTCGATGGAATCGAACCTGGGACACTCCTTCCCCAGTCATATGGTTGCGAAGCGCACGGCCACTAGGCTAACCGCGCGGACATTTACCCACTTAATTACCCACAATGCAGTAAGCAGTGTTCACATGTCCACTTCGCTAAACTTTTATCTTTATAATGTTATATATAATAGATTTCAGAATTTTTTTGCATTCTGAGACAAAGATTTACGATACGGTAAAATTGCACTTTGAATTTTAAAATACTCAGTAGTCATCAACGAGAAATTAGTCATTTGTTAAATACTTCTATCCTTCTTCTCTCTTTCACACACACACACACACACACACACACACACACACACACACACACACACACACACACACACACACACACACACACACACACACACACACACACACACACACACACACACACACACACCACGAGGGAAACAGAGATATGCACACAGACGTTATTTATTTTAAAAACAAAAGACATTTTGGTTTCCACAGCATAATTCCTGGCTTATCTAGCCCATGGTCCTCTATCGATGTGGGAAAAAAAAAAAAAAAAAAAAATCTTAGCAACAGTACTATAAACTAAAAGAGACCAAGTAGTGTCTTGAGGAGATTTCTTCCTGGAGGGTAGGATAGAGAAAAAATTGACGAGTAAGGCGAATGGGGAAGGATAAATATAATAAATATAAATTTCGTTGGATTTTCGTTTCTTACAGGAGCTCGGACAAGTTCTTCAACTGTAAAAACCCGCATGAAATGCCTTCGCATCGTAAACACAATACGAATCCCGGTCTTTCCAACCAAAAATTGTTCCGCTTGGTCTGGAGGTGCTCAGTAAAGAAAATAACTAATCATAATTACCTGATGCGAATATCATCAGATGGCATTAATTCTGAGCGGCTTATATGCAATGGGTAAAGGTTTTGGTGCAAAAACAAGCTTCCACTTGTAGAAATGCTCGCATGTTAATTAGATCGGTTTCATGCTTGTGTCTACCGTGAAAATACGTTGATATTTTCACGGTGATTGTTATCAGAGAAAGAATTCGTATTCAGTTTGGTTTGTGCGAAGTCGAGAAAGTCTGCAAAAGAGACACTTGATGAGAAAATAAATTTAAGAGAATCAAGTACAGAATAGTTGGCCGAGAGGAGGATTCCCCACCACCCCCGTCAACGGCATTTTACGTGCCGTGGATTCGATATTGTGGTATGTTGATGCCTACAATTCCTCGAAGTGGTAGATGATTTTCGTTGTCCAGTGCAGTGGCGCACCCAGAGGAGGACGGGGGCCCTGGCCCCCTCCAAAAGAAAAAGGAAAAATATACTCGAAAATTTTCCAAAAATCTTTTCCTAATTAAAATTCATTTTTTTATTTACGTTGTGTCGTGTCTTCTATTTCTATACTACTTATGAATTAGCGGTCACATAAGGTGGGAATACGCTGTAGCTCTCTGAATCACGGCCAATGTGAACGCAAGGCGAACGAAGTAATGCTCTGGCGGAGACCAAGCGCTACTTCGTTTGCCCGAGCCGTGCCAGAGGAGATCACGGGTATCACGTATTGGCGATCACTACAGATAATCAGTCAGAGGTCTTATTCAATGTGTAGTGTGTATTCTCAAATAGTCTACTCAACTGCTCCTCCCGAAGATTAAATCTTGAGTGCTCGTCCCCCTCTAAGATTAAATCCTGAGTGCGCCACTGACCAAAAGAGTTAGAAATATTCTGAAAACAAAATTAAATGGATTAAACGCAATTAGAGCAATGAATTCTTGGGCTATACCAGTGATCTGATGCACAGCTGGCATAATAGATTGGACAAATCAAGACCTGGAGAAAATGGACGGCAAAACTAGAAAACTAATGACTATGCATCATGCATTACATCCACGAAGTGATGTTGACCGGCTGTACCTACCAAGGAGAACAGGTGGATGGGATTTGCTTCAAGTGAGACAGACTGTGGAAGAAGAAGAAATAAGCTTAAAATGTTACATCGACAATACCTCTGAGCAAATGCTTCAAGCAATTACACAAGAGGACCTAAAAGCAACAGGAAACAAATCCGATCACAAAAAAGGAACAGCAAAATAACCGATATGTGCTCTGGAAAAATAAACCCTTGCATGGCCAATTTCTTCGAGTTACTGAGGAACAAATCGACGTGAACAAGACGTGGCAATGACTACAATCTACCCTATATATATAAAATGATAAGCCTTTTTATGTCACGTTTTTTTAAACGTTTTGAAACTCAGGGCTACCCTTAGTGTCGAGTCTTCAAAATTCGAGTCATCAGAATTCAAGGAGAACCGGCCTACCAGTCCGGAACACGGGGGGGGGGGGAGCTGTATTCCCCTAGTATGGATATATTAAAATAGAAACAGAAGGATTTATTCTAGCAGCTCAAGAACAGACATTACAAACTAATGCAATGAAAGCAAAACTTTTGAACATTAATAAGAACAGCAAATGCAGATTATGCGATCAGAAATATGAGACTGTAGAACATTTAATCAGTGCCTGCAGCAAGATAGCTCAAACTGCCTATAAATACCGCCATCATCAAGTGGACAAAATAATTCAATGGCATGTATGCAAAAAATATGGCTTTCCTACTTCTGATAACTGGTGGCAGCATAAAATAGAGACAGTACTGGAAAACGAAACAGCAAAAATTCTCTGGGACTTTAGAATACAAACTGATCGGTATTTGGAACACAATAGACCTGACATCACAATTATCGAACATCGACAGGTTTCGATGATCGATTTCGCCGTACCCAGTGATAACAACATTAACAACAAAGAACTGGAAAAAATGACTAAATATCGAGATCTGGCAATCGAAGATGGCCAGCTGTGGCTTAAACACACCAAAGTGATCCCAATAGTTATCGGTGCACTTGGTGCAACTTCAAAGAAGCTATCCAACGATTTGCAGCAATTAAACATCAACGAAGTGACCACATATGATCTAAAAAAACAGCATTACTTCAAACAGTCCATATTTTACGACGCTTCCTGACGGACTAGTCTTAGATTCTTGGGTAGAATCTCAATTATTCTGCATCACCAGTCAAATTGTTGTTTATATAATGTTGTTTAAATTTTGTTTTGACTGTGTATGAATTATGTGAATAATAATAATAATAATAATATCTGTGAATAATAATAATATAATTCAAATTTGGATGAAATCAGAATAAAAAGGAGGTTTTTGAAAAACAATATAATAATTACAGAATCCTTATTTATTGCAAAGAGTAAACAACCAGTTATTAGTCTCTGCTAACTTCTGACAAATACCGATATTCAAGTCATAAATAGTTGCTGAATTTTCTCGAAACCCAAAAACCCAGTGAGATCCTCTAATTTGAGCAAATTACAGGATCTCGCTAATTAGTTTGTTCTCATTTATTTGCTGTTCGAATGGGTCATTACATACAAACTTCAATCTGTGTAAAAGAGTAAATCAAACTAATTAGTGAGATCCTGTAATTTGCTCAAATCAGAGGATCTCACTGGGTTTTTGTCTCTATCTGTCTCTTCTGTTTTTATACAGAAGAGACAGATAGTGAAATTATAAAGATTTTATTTAACAACTATTTAATCACTGGTAAAGAGTTCTGAGAAATAAAAACAAAAGTAAACTGTTTTTAAAAGTAATAACGAAGATACGAGAATGGAATCATTGCTGCTGTAATAAATATATTAATGAAATATTATACTTTGTGAACTAATCGCGGATCTTTACAATCTTTGGTATAATACGCCAATGTCAATAATATACCCAAACATAATCCGTCTGATTTCGATCATGTCCTTCCACTTGGAAATTCAGAGACATTCAAGAAATAATGCATTTGAAAGAGTTAAAGATGATCATCCAAGTGAACTCTCTTTTTTCTCGTTTAAGAGTTCGATGAGTCGCTTCGGAGCTCTCGCAGTGGCTGCGTACCTTCATTGAGCTGCTGAGAGTTTCCTAGCATTATATAACTTCGTAATATGATAGTTACGTCACAGTTTGAGTCATTCTCTTATCTTTCTTCACTGATAATCTTTATTTTTTTTCTGCTTTCAAAATACTCTTGAACGTCGCAAACTAGTTTTCCAGTTCATTTCTTAACGTCCAATGACCAGTTAGGGAAGCAGATTATGGCAGTGAATAAAAATGGATTTGTTATTACTGCTTTTTGAAAACCGTAATGTTTCTCTTCTTTTTTTACCCCTCCTCTGTGTGCTCTCGCAATATCTGTGACCAAAAGCGACCAAAACACAAATTGACTGTCTTTTTTTTTTTTTTTTTTTTTTTTTTGTAAGTTAAATGGCCGTAAAACGGTCATATCCGTTTAGATGAATGGCTAAGATAATTTCTATTTCCGTATCACCCAGAAATTCTTTGTCGGTATCATCGTTTCCTACTCTGCATTCACAAACTGAAGTAATATAAACAATTACTCCTTCAAGGTCATTTTTCTGACATTATTAATGTTCTCGCGCTTTATCCCCTCCCCATCTTCTACTTCCTAAGCATTTCACAAGCCTCTCGGATGTTACAAAAGTTAGGAAAGTCCAGGAACACATTCATTTTATTCTTTCACTTTTAATTTTTTTTTTAATTTGAAAAAAAAAATAAATAAATAAAAATAAAAAATGGCGCTAAAAGTCAAAATTCCACTTACAGCCGCTGAACACTCAAATACTGTGTTTAGCTTTCCACTGCTTTATTCCCCCCCCCCATCTTGTTCCTGCAGATTTATTTGGATTTGGCATTTTTAATTTTTGCTCTGTGACAGACGACAGCGTTAATTCTTCTCCATAATGATTTCTCTAAAAGATAATGAAATCACTTTGGAGGAAAATTCTCGATAGGAAGTGATTAATGGAGTAAACTTTTCATGTAGTAGTATCATAATATCCTGCACACTTCCTGAGGGACCATATCAGGAATTCGATGATGATAATTTCGATAAACAAGAAAGCTTTTCATTTGTTACAAAAAATGCAGGGAAATTCTGATAAAAAGAATTTGGAAGCTATAAATCAAAGTAGATATATCTTTCTGTGGTAGTAAAGAACACCAATCAATTAACAAAGTCAGGTTATCACTCATTCCACACTACTCAGTTCCAACTTAAAGCAGTCTCATAGTACTAACTGCATTAGAGGTGTATTTGGCTTAAGTTCAAACTAGAGACTCTAGTTCAGGTTTTATGGCAATGAATGATATCCATTATACATTTGGGAAACGCACCTTTCTTTGATTCTCTTAGAGATCCCACGCGTGTTTTTAATGTAAATAATGGATATCTATTAATTTGAATTTTCTTGGTCATACGAGACAAAAGATACTAGACGTTGTGACATCACATCATCCTTGATTTAATAGCTTAGACAGCTAGTACATTCCTAAGCTGGGTGAAACCGAGCTTAACTTACAGACATTTCGGAAAAACCCAGTCATAACAATACGAAAGTATATAAAAATATCTTAAACTGATTTATTATTGTTATTATTACGTGATACTTCCATGGAGTTAAAGGAGCCGCCATTAGGATTTACCTCAGACAGTTCACGATCCACATTACGCCATCTACCGCCCATTAAGAGTAGTTTTGTCTGTTACCTGTGTGAATTGTCAATTTGCCTGAATGCGTAATTTTTTTTTATTTTTAATCATTAATTTATTGTCAATACGAGTTAGCCCTCAGTATTCATTAATTTTTTTTTTTTCAATACTTGAAGAGAAGAAATTGTTTGAAGGCCGTTTTACGACTTGTCAAATGGCATCAGTAGTAGCCACTTGGGTTCTATCCCAGTGAAAATCATTACTTCGTCGGTATTGAGAGGGTTAATCAACTATTTTCTTGTTTTGTGACGAGTTTTTTCGACACAAATTGAACTGCTGGATGCGTACCTATAAGCATGGTCTAAAAGTATATCAATATATCCAACAGTGGTAAATCTACTGTCGTCGATCAGCAAGTATTACCAGCTCTACCAGTTTCGTGAAGTTGGTTTTCTTTTGCTCTATGGAAGGTTGCTTTTAAACCATTTGGAAATAGAAGTTTTTTTGTTTTTTTTTCATCCATTTCGTCAAACTAAAAATACCACGCATTTCCAATTTAATTAATTTAGCTTAATATTTCATTTCTTCCTTTGAGTCCCCTAATGAGGGGTTTACGATGAATTAATGCAGCCGATTGTATTCAATTATACAAGTAATAACTTCGTTCAAGATAGATTTTACTAAAAAAAAAAATCAAAGATTTTAGATCCGTTCAACTTGTCCAGAGATTTCAATTTGGTTTATTGTAGATCCGTGTGTGTTCACGGTGTCAGTTTGTCTATTCTGAGGGACGAAAAACCCGAGTTCCGGGTGAAAAACCCACAACCTCCGTATGAGACCGGCTAACTCAACTTTAGTCGAAAGAGACCAGATAAAGGTTTCTCATGTCATGGACGGGAATCGACCCAGATCTTTCCGACCAAAGGGCTTCGTCTATACTGAACTACAGAGGCTCTAGCTTAATGTTTACTGGTTTAAAAAAATCCGTCTGCACTGACATTCTTTTCATTTGCCATGCAGATCTCTTTTTTCCTTCATTCTAAGCATTATTATTATTATTATTATTATTATTATTATTATTATTATTATGTGACACCTCCAAGAAGTCCAAAGACTCATCGTAGAAGGGCACTCCACTCTAATTCTACTCTACTCCAACTACTATCAACGCCATCTACCAACAACAATATTTTTGTCTGTAAATTGCGTGTGTTCTCATGGTCGATTTGATTGTATCATGACTTTAGCACTTATTCTTTTTGCATCTTCATTTTTGTATAGTTCCCTGATTACTGTATCCTAACTTCTTAAAAAAAATATGTAATGGTAAAAAAATTACAATAACCCAAAGAAAAATGCGATGAAAATAATGCTTATGGAGGTATAAGAACGTGCTGAATAGCTCCAATATTATTTACATAAGACTATCTTTATATCATTACTCAATTATAGAGATAATTATAAATATCCACCATGTTGCAATAGCAGGTGTTTACAATGAACACAGATTTCGGTGTAGTATGCAGTCTTGGCTAATAAGGCAATTAAACTATTCTAAGAGTAAGCGTCGATTAAAAATAAATAAATAAATAAACTTAATGATCCAAAAAGTTAAATTATGAAATGTCATTAAACAGGGGTCTGAAAGGTATTATAATCAGATTGTGAAAGTTCTTTTTTCTTTAAAGTAATTATATAAAAGAATCTACGATAAACATCTGGCAAAGTACCAATTTGTCTTATCAGATATTTAGGCAGTTTCGCAAAAATATGTAAGGATCTAATTTTTACATTTCATCCATCATTCGATTGTATTCAATTATACGAGTAATAACTTCGTTCAAGATAGATTTTAATTTAAAAAAATCAAAGATTTTAGATCCGTTCAACTTGTCCAGAGATTTGATTTACATTTTGCTATTTGCAGGGACAAATTTATGCGGAATGATACAAAGCAATGATTTCATTTTGGTTGGATGTAATTTAATAAAATATTAAATTTAAGATCTCTACGACAATTTTTCTTATTACCTCAGTTTTAGTTGAAATCAGAAATTTTTCAAGGACAAAATTAGGTAGAATGTTTCGAAACGATATACATTTGCGTGTTATGAATGACAAGAAATAAACTTTGTCCAATACATAATAAATTAAAAAATAATTAACTATATAAATGATATATATAAATAAATCATCATCATCATCAACAACAACAACCATGGATCCAATGCCCGTAGGTGCTGCTGCCATCTTGATATGATTCTTCCATTGCATTCTGTTTTGTGCAAGATGACTCAATTTGTGTATAGGGTTTCTGCACCATTTGACGATGTCATCGCCCCATTCTCTGCTTGGTCTTCCTCTTTTGTTCTTTCCTTCAATCATTCCAAACAGCAACGTTTTTAATTTTCTCTCATCATTCATTCTACATATATGGCCAAATAGACGTAGTTTCCTTTTGATTATTTTCTGGATCAGGTTATCTTTTGGTTGTATTCGTCTGTAGATTTCCTCATTGTTCACTTTCTGTATCTAGATTATTCTCAAGATCTTTCTATAGCACTTCCTCTCAAATGCCAATATCCTCCTTTCAGATTCTCTCAGGCCTCGCATCCATAGAGCATGCTGCTGAAGATACAGGTTTCTACAATGCGCAGTTTAGTTTGCATCTTTATAGCTCGGCTCTTCCATATTTTGTCCATGGCTTTTAAATAGTTGTTGCTCTGGCTATTCTAATTTTTATCTCTTTTTTCGAGTCCAAGTTATGCGTTCATGTGGCATCCAAGATATGTGAAGGGTGTCACATTTTCCAGTTGAAACGTGTCTATCGTAACTCTGTTCAATAACTCCTGCTGTCCAAATATCATTGTTTTAGTTTTTTCAAAGTTGACATTTAGTCCATATAGTTTTCCTTCTGTGTATAGTGTTTGCAATGTCTGTTCCAGCCTTGCTGCGTTTTCTTCAATCAGGACGATGTCATCCGCAAAGCAGAGGTAGTTTATTCCATGCCATTTATTGAAATGCCTCCACCTTCTTCTTTAATCTTCTCTAGTGTTCTTCCTAGATGTGTGATGAAGATGATTGGTGATATTGGTTTCCCTTGTCTTGTGCCTTGACTAGTGGCAAACCAGACTCCAGTCTCACCTGCTATTCCGATTTTTGCTTGTGCTTGGCTGTTTATATCTTTCAGCAGGCGGATCAATTTATTGTCCACACCTTAGGATTCCAAGACAGCCTATGTTATATTTTGGTCAATATTATCAAATGCTTTTTGGAAGTCCACGAAACAGCAATATATCTTTTTGTTCTTTCTTCAAGCTTTCTCTGCTATTAGTCTTAGTGCGAGTATTTGTTGCACTGTACTTCGATCTTGTCGAAATCCGGCTTGCTCATCCAGAAGATGTACCTCCATATGACCCTTCAGGCGTTCTGTTAGTATTTTCATCAGCACTTTGCTAAGATGACTCATTAATGCAATAGTTCTGCATTTTAGTGCTCTAGAATGCACTAATTGGTGCATTCTAGAGCACTGCCTTTCTTATAAATACATACATAAATAAAAAATAAATAATTGATCGCAACACTTTCTTTGTCAAACAAGCAAGCTCTAAAATTTAAAGATTTTCTCTCAACCAGTAAGCAACCCTCCTCCCCAAGCAGTGGCGAAACTTTATTAGGGGAACATTTACGCTGGGGGATTTGTGAAATAAAGCATGAATAAAAAAAAGAGGACTTTTAATCATGCTACTCGTTCATTTAATATTATATAAACATATGACAAGTGACAAAGCGCATAGAACTGTTGTTCAGGAATGACAAAAAATAAACAAATAAATAAATAACCGTGAAGAGAAAAATGTATTTTTCTTATATTATCAGCTGCTTATATTCACTGTTTTTGGAGCTCAGTTTTAACAAAGTAGCTTGACAGAAAAGTACTGAAGTCAATAACTGTTAAATATTTTATGCGCATAATTCGCAACAATGGAAAAAAAATTTTTCGCAGTTATCCAATGATATCGTTTAAAACCAAAAGTTATAGTCCTGGCTGTAAAGAGATAATAGCAATTAAAATCTGTGATTAATTTCTTATTAGCCTGTTCTTGAATTATCTTGTGATCCACATAATTAGGAAACCCATTCGAATTTAAACACTTGCTGGGTTTCTCAAAGAAAAGTTTCATTGTTTGAATTGTATCGTAGTATGATGTATACAGTGCACAGCTAGAGAAAAAGATATTTCACGTAGGCTGCAGTGCCTTCTAAAGTTACATATTTGATTGTTATTTTTAGTGAAATAAATTACTAATATCAGAAATCTCTTGGGAAAGATATGAGCATTTCTACAATCTGAAGATCGTCAATGTTAAAATACAGAACAAAATAATTAAGGTGGTCTTTGTGTGCATGTGAAAAATAACGAAGAGCTATTGTTGTGATCATTTAAATTAAATTAAATTATAAATAGCACCTCAAATGAAGTTTAAATGCAAAACCGAGTGCCTTTTAAGGTAGTTATATCATGAGTTCGAATGCTGTCTAAAAGATGAGAAACATTTATAAGGACTATTTAAATTAAGGGGATATTAAATCCCACATTGTTTTTAAACCGAATAAGAAACTCAAAGATCGGAATCAAAGTGTTTCATGCCGAATATAGTAACTATAAAAGTATCGGCGACTACTAGCGTAAGCTAAAGCACGTAGTCCAAAGTACGTTGTACAAACTAGGGCAACTCTTAGCAAAGGTGGAGAAAGTTCTGATCGCTATTCTTAGTATTTCCCATAATGTAAAACCCAAAATAATACCATTAATATTATTTTGGTCTAGCTACTCACTGATGAGATCTGAATAAAAATCGAAACCGGTCTGGGTAGTGACCTCCCATCATACATCACCTAGGAGATGGGTTTTACATTATGGGAAATACTAAGAATAGCGATCAGAACTTTCTCCACCTTTGCTACGAGTTGCCCTAGTTCGTACTACGTACTTTGGACTACGTGCTCTAGCTTACGCCAGTAATCGCCGATACTTTTATAGTTACTATATTCGGCATAAAACCCTTTGATTCCGATCTTTGAGTTTCTTTTTCGGTTTTAAAACAATGTGGGATTTAATATCCCCTTAATTTAAATAATGTTTACATCGCCGAAATGAAGCCTATTTGGCTCTTTATTGTAAATAATTTATAAGGATTTCTTCAACTAATGATGACTTAAACATTCATAGGAGGTGGGAAGGTCCTTCCAAAATTTCGGGTTTACGTTGCTCCCTCTCCCGTCACGCAAAATAGACAAACCATTCGAAAAGCTCATCCAATGAGAGAGATATTATTGCCTTGGGGCCTTGGATGAATAGCGTCTTCCTAAAAGTCACACGGACATCTCATAACTAGTTTTCCCCTTTATAGCTCATACTGTGGGTGCTGTTATTTTGTTAACTTATCGTTTCTTTATTATTTACATTAGCACCAATGAGATAACGGGAAAAGAAACTATCACGGATATTGCTCAACTACCACACATGTCGAAAATATATCGGATGCGTTTTACAGAATGCATAAGCAAGAAGTGGCGCCGCTTCGTCCGACTATCTGCTTAATGTGACAAAGTCGTTTTAGCTGAATGGATCCGATAAAATCTGGTATTGGTAATATTTACTATTGCAATCTAAATTTAAATGGTAAACTGAATTTTTATTGCAGATACGGAGAAATGCTTTTTGATTCCTGATTTAATCCTTAAATCAGTAAGCTCTTTTCCCCTTTTACTTACAAGGCATATTAGGCCTAGCTATTACGAATTACAAGAGAAGGTAGAAAATATATGCAACTTATTAGGTATTATTTAAGTTTCGTAAATCTTAAAATCTAAAACTGCTGTTTATTTATTTATTTTTCAACTAAGGGGTGCAGCAGTTTCAAAATATATATCCAAATATCTGTTGGAAGAGTGGTAGAGTCCAGGAACCCCCCCCCCCCTACTTCCTTGGAAATATATATATATATATATAAACACTTAAAACTATTCATCTTGAGGAGATAACAAAATAAATCAACTAACTTAATCTTCCATATAACCAATTTATTTATTAGTTATTTTCCAGAAAGAGTTATTTCGAAGTTATTATATAAACACAAGCCACAATGTCAGAACGCTATACCAGAGCGCAATCTTGCTCTCTAGTATATGCCTTCTGACATTTTGGCATCTCTAGCTCTCTGTGAAATTTCTAATACTATCGCTTAAAAAAAATAAACATTAAATTAAATGTTAATGTTAATATTATTAATATATAATATTATATTATTAAATATACACTCTCAAAAAAGCCCGTTTAATTAAAAATTAAGCAGACTTTTTACAAGATAGAGCAAATGAAACCCTGTGGAAATGGTGCCTGGAGAAATGAATGTTTTCCAAACTTTTCATCCACCAGTTCCAATCGATCTCTAGCACAGAAAAGTTGGATTTTTTTCTTCCGGAAAATTCCGGTTTTTAATCCCACAACTCAAGAAAATCGATCGTATAACTGACACAATTTCAGACAATAATATGCAGCGTTAGTGGATTAGGGACTACAAAAAGGCGGGAGTTGTCTGCTGTACTCTCATCCAGAGATGCCAATTAAAATCGCTGATAGTCCAGTCTTTGGCCAGCTAAGGATAGAGTTAGCTTCCTGCCTAGGTTCCCCAAAGTTAGTTTGGGTCAAACGTTTTCGTCTGCTCCCTTTGGGGAATAAAAAGCATTGACATATTTTTGTATATTATTACAGACTCTTTAATAGACAAACCAGAAAATATGAATCCTTTTCCAAAACACACTAGTGTTTAGAAAATTAAATATTCCTTTGGCTTACTTCATTAAGCAAACTGGCAGTTTGAAAGGCGAAAAGGGGAATGAACGATGTTGTGATATGTTTTATGAGAGAGAAAGAGAGAATCTCTCTCTCTCTCTCTCTCTCTCTTTATCTCGTATCTCTACCTACTTCGGTAGGTAGAGATACGAGCCGGTGTATTGTCTGTAAATTGCTTGAGTTCTTCTGGCCTATTTGCTTGCCTTGTGGGATGAAAAACCCGAGTTTCCAGGAGGGAAATACTGCCTCGTATGGAAGGGTTAACTTACCTTTAGTTGCACAGCTTTATTTTTAAAACATTTTCAGGGTAGCCATTAGGAAGAAACTACTAAAGATTATCTTCATCTTTCATTATATCAACGTCCTTCCCATGAATCTCATGGATTTTTAAGGTACTAATAACTCCCAAAATTTTTGTCGTGGTGATGGAGAGAGCTGACATGAAGATATCTACCATTACGAATCGGATTACTGTGGATATCTAGAGATACCCCGCCGTTTAATTCTTTATTAATTAGTACAACTAAAAAGAGAATATTGCTTCCCTTTCCCCCCTCCTTTGTGTGCGCGTGTGTGTGTGTGTGTGTGTGTGTGTGTGTGTGTGTGTGTGTGTGTGTGTGTGTGTGTGTGTGTGTGTGTGTGTGTGTGTGTGTGTGTGTGTGTGTGTCTCCCACCTACCAAAGTTTGTAAACCTATAATGCATTACTACCGTGGGTGTAATAAGAATTCTTTTTTCTTTTCTTTATTAATTTTATATTAAAATATGGATGGAGACTATTCAGAAAAAAAAATTAAATAAAATTGTGTAGTAATTGTGTAAAATCATTCAGTCTATGTTTTCAAGCAATAAATATATCATCTGCGTAGCACCACCACCACCATGTGGCAGGATTCAAATTAGTTTGTGATAAGTCTGTCTCTTCAAGCATTTCCACATATGTTTGCGACTGACGGTTACCACGAAAAATCCAAAACCAGATCATATTGTTGGTTATAGATCCTGTCTTTTCATTTGAAGAAAGAGGAGCGAAGATAATGTATAAAAGGTTTAGTAACAAATGGAAATATTTTGTGAATAATGACATGACATCCAAGCTAGCTAAAATGTCAGAATGGTTTAGTTATATTCTACAGATTTCTTTTAAAACTGAGAAGACTTTTTGAAGAAAGAATCAATGTCCCGTGTGGCTTTTCAAAAGTATAGTTCATGCCATCCGCTATCAGGCACAGGAATGTACCTGTTTTATGAATTTTTGGAGAACTGTACAAATCTAAAAGTAAGATGACTAGGCTTAAGTGTTTTCTTTAATTCTTTAGGTAAGTCGTGTATGGCTAGTATGATCGTATGCCTTATCGTAACAAGAAAAGGCTAGATTAATGTCTCTTTGTGAATAAGTAGCGGAATCCAGGGGCGAATGCTGGTCTTGAAATTCACGCTTGCTCTTATCATTCACGGAGTGAGAGGTGTGATTGAAGTCTGATTAGCGGAATAATGAATTACTGACCATTTAAAACTATGTATTTAGAAATTTATGTACATTTAATCATACAAATACAACATTTATTTTACAAATGATATTCTATCTTTTTCAATTTAGCTATTTGAATACAAATTCTACCCTACGTTTCTTCTTTATGAACTGGTCAATAACATCGTCATAAAAAGTTGGTTGTATTAATTTTCACAAGCAACACGCACACTTGTAAAGGCTGGCTGAAGCTCACTGGCTAGAGCTACGTTGACTGCGTACGCCTGTGTTGCCTACCCAACAGCGTGAGACGATGTAAAATGGCTATGCGCGCGCATGAAATCACAGTGCTGCTGCTGCGAGGACCTGGAAGCTCCTACAACCGAGCAAGCCAAGGTAGCTTTGATTAGACGAGCAAGCATCGGGCTTCGATACACAACGCAAAGCTCAATTATTGCCGCGCAAGCTTCTATCTACAAAAATAAAAGCTTAAATGGAATGCTTATAAATGCATTTCAAGTGCTTTATGTGCGCACTCTATATTAATCTTCTTTGGATTTGTTAAATAATTGTTCTATTGCTTATAGACTCTGAGGTTAGATATTTATGAGGATGTATATGCAATTAAGAGAGGGGAACGGCCTATTGAAATCAGCTGATACTTTGGAAACTGAATAACCACAGCAATACGTGCTAATAGTATCTTGCATCTGACTTTGTATTAAGAACCACATTGGTTCGTTAAGATGTAATTTTTCAGGAAACAAACCATCATCCCTAAACAAATGATCTGATAAAAGTGGCTAGGAATGTTACTCTGAAGAAACTATCAGTCTTATCCAATAAGACTGTTGGAATGGTCACTGATAGCGTGAGTTCATTATCAATGAAAGTTTGAGGGATGGAGACTGGCCTCCCTCCATCAAGAGTTAGGACTCAACTGCCTTGCCTACTCCCTAGAAATAAAGACGTTAGCTGATTCTTTATTAATGAACGTCAATAAAGCTTTCAGGATGGTTGCTCAAAATGTCTGTTAGATACATTTTCGGCGAATCTTATTTGAATTGCATTGGTCTCTCTCTCTATCATTGGCTAGTCATTTCGAAGGCAATGCTCAGAATTCTTCGGTGCATTGCATTCTTATCGTTAACCTTTACTCATACACCGTTACGTTCATGTAACCACGGACGTAGTGATCTAAAGGATTAAGTTTGGAAAATACTGCTAGCCCGAAATAATCTGTTTTTTTTTTTTTTTGGCCAATTAGCTCTTCCCCCACAATTCAATTAAACAAACCTGATGTTGGGGGGGGGGGGATGCTGTTAAGCTCAATCATAATAAAAATAAACAAGCCCATCGCTGAGTAGAGTAATATTAAAAGACCAGACAGTTTATTTTATCAAGAAATTAAAGTGTACCCTTCCCTCATCTGGGATGATCGTTTAACACCGTCTAGTCAGACTAATTGATTCCGAACAAGTCTACACTAATACAATTGCCAAAAAAACAGAAGGTGTAAATTCATTTCGACTACTGAACTGCATGAGGATTTTCAGAAGCCAAAAATGCTCAGTGTTAATATTATTCAACACCATTTTGAGTAAACATTGCTTAACTGGTGTATAAAATGTATCCTCACTCATCAAGATTTTCGAGATCCAAAGATAAATTTCATTCAAAGATCAAAGTTCATTCTCTTCTCTTATTCTGCCTGTTTAAGGCGGTATGCTCCTTATAAATGGTATGAATTACTTAGTGTCCTCCAAACAACCATTTTAAAAACTTTAAGGCATGCTGATGTTCACTAAGTTGTGTTGGAAGCATGCTGCTTTCAAATTGGTGGTTAATTTCATTTAGATACAACACTAAATGAACATTTTCCTCAGACTTCGATGCATCATCATCATCATGCTTGTCAAGGATTTAGGCCTAGAGTGTCAAGGATTTAGGCCTAGAGATGACTTCAAGGGCTGTTCCAGCCTTAAAAGTCATCGTTGAATCTCTTAAGAGGGCGTCCTGACTTCGATAGATATCAATAAAATCCTGTCGTTCGGTATTCTTCAATATCTTTTCATTAAAAAAAAACATACATTTGAAAAGTCAACCTAATGTATTTAGATACTTTGGCGAAGCAGAGTAGTGTGCCTTCCCACGATTAGTCCTTGGACTCCCTGGAGGTGTCACGTAATAATAATGTAACAAACAGTTGAACGCCATTTACAAGATAAAAGAACGTTTGTGAAAAGTAGCGTACTTAACTAAACCATGATACACGCGCAGTCAAATAGCTCTAACTGCTACTAGCAGACAAATGTTGCTGTGTATCTCCACAAGTTGAGAACCAAACACGTTGATGCCGCTCTTTTTTATTATTTATTTTTTTTAAATATTTTAATTAAATCATTCAAGTAATCAATCCATAAAATTTGGCAGATTTCATTTCGCATCCCTAGAATTTTTGCTTTAGTTGTAAATAAAGCCACTTGGAGGCGTTGCTTAATATTACACGAAATATTAACTGTAGAAAGAAATGTGCGAGAAAGTTATATTTTCGAAACAAGTTCACATTACGTAATGTTTGAATTTCTCGTTTATCCCATATTTGCCTATCCATTTCCCTTTCAACGAACATTTGTTATATCCTTTACTAGAACTTCATATCACTGAATATATTATCACATTTGAAGACATTATAATACTGAATACTATATCTTTTCGAAGGACAGGTGAAGGTGACCTTTTGTGACCGTTAAGGATAAGGATACAGACAGTGGTCTGCAACCTCCTGATAAATAAGGGGATGGGGTGGGAAAGAATTTGATATCTCGTTTTCTTGGCAAGCCATCATACTTTCACGCCCTACTATTTGACCTCCAAAAATAATTGAAGGTGTTACCACGTGATATGCAAAAACTTGTCCAACTGTGCCATATTAAAGAATCATGACAGAATGCTATTTCACTTGTTACTCAATCGGTATTATCATTTCGAAACAGATCGGTTAGTTTGGTACGGACTATTATTTGCAAGTGTCCTGTAATGAAATCATGTACAAATGTATATTTAGATACTTGTGTAATGAATGACAACTATTTCGAATCAATCATTCTTAACTGCGATGAACTTAAAAAAAGAAAAAAGAAACTGACATGCATTGAAAAAGAAAACCACTTATTTTAAAGGAATGTTTCGAATTTAAAAAAGAAGTAATAATAAATTAAAAAAAGGGAACATTTTTGAAAGATATTTAAGCGAATGCACATATTTCCATACATTGACTTGTTAAAAATTCATTCACCTGTATCAGAATGAGGAAAGTGCTTTATTTATAATCAGCCTATAACAAGCTGTGAAGCAGAGTGGTATACATCAAGATGATGATGATGTATTAACTTTAGAGATAAACTTAATAAGGGACTAATTAATTTTTTTAAGGATCACTGAAAAACTAAAGTATTAGGAATTGGTTGGGGGAAGGAAAGGGGAGACTCCGCCCACTGCAAAGAATAAAAACAAAATATTATTATGAATTTTTCAGTTAAATGGGAAAAAAAATGCGTGTGCGATTTAATTCAAATTTGAAAAATGAAACAAATATTATTAGTAAAAGATTGTCGTAATTATATTGATTTACTGCATACTTAAAATAGTTATCAATGAATGATAACTATTTTAACAAAGTTTTAAAGATCAATCACTCTCAATTACAATGAACGTTAAAACAAACAAATAGAAGAAACTCACAATTCCCAGTAAAGAATCCCATATTTTAAAAGAATGTTTGAGAGGGAAGCTTTACAGACCTTTCTTGTATTTTTGCTCTGAAACCTTTTACATCATGGAAAGTAAAGAGATTCTGTCAGGTCAGACGTAAACAGTACATCCAGAACACATCAGAATATGCATAATGGGAAATGTAGTTTTTGGTTAGAATGCAATCCGTTTTCTCGAAAAGTCAATTGAACTTTTATTTAATATTAACGTATAAATACAAATGGATAATGTTACATAAGTGAAGTAAAAAAAAGATCATGATAAAAATTTGGTTAATAGCGCTATATAATAATTTTTATTGATCTCTAAAATATTTATACATATATAATCATCATCTTGAGTGACATTCCAACATGTTATTTTACAAAGTACAGCACAAAGTGCTGCTTATGGTTTATTTTCTACATTCGATTTAAATAAAATTATTTTTAATAATTTTTTTTTTTGCTTATATATTTACAAGTTTTGTTCTCATATTAACAATGAAGTTCATACAGATTTTTTTTTGTTTTGTTTTGTATAATGAATTAATAGTAAATGTAGTTGGATAAGATTACATTTTACAATATACATCCTCTGTCCAAAAAGAAACCGAACTTTTCGAAAATAGAAGAAACTAGTGGCGTCACCTGTTGTATCTTTCTGTTGTCGAAAGCGGCAACCTTCATTAGTGTTGTTTCAACTGTTTATGACATTTGTTTCATTAGAAGCCGAGTTATAGTGCCAAGAGTGACAGTGTGTTTTGACGAACGGTCGGTCGTCACGATATTCATGCCGTACGCGACGAATTCCGGATCAATCTCTTCAAAACTTCCAGATAAAACCCACCATTGACCGTTTGGCCAGGCGGAACGAATTCTTTATGGATAATGATGCCCTTGGAATCGTGGAAGCAAATCAGCATTGTCTTTACTTTTGACTTCTCCAAGCGATTTTTTTTTCGGATGCTCCTCTTCTGGTAGTCTCCACTCAGCACTCTGTTTCGGGCTCATACTCAAAACACTACGTTTCGTCACCAGTAACGATCGTTTCAAGGAAGTTTGAGCCTTAATGAGGTCCTTGCAGTGTTCAATTCGATACATTCTTTGATCGTCAGTGAACTGACGATCAAAGTGGGGAACAAATTGCGAATTCAATTTACGAAGGCCCAAACTCTCGGTCAAAATGTTGTGCACAGTTGATTTTGGAATCCCCAATTCATCTTCAATCAATCTCACTGACGATTTCGGGTTTTCTTTGATGAAATCACACACATTTTGAATGTTAACTTCCTCAGTCTAGTTTTTGGATGACCCGGCTTTTCGTCGTGCTTAAGCGTCTCACGATCACTTTGAAATCGCTTAAACCACTCGTAAACTTGAGTACGGGATAAGCATCCATCACCGTATGCTCTTTGAAGCATTTGATGCGTTTCGGTAAAACGTTTACCAAGTTTAACACAAAAGTTAATCGCAGCTCTCTGTTTGAAACTCATTTGCCGACTGTTCGTAAAAACACACTGTCACTCTTGGCGCTATAACTCGGCTCAGGGGCGCGCCGGGCATATGTGCAATGTGTGCAACGCACACAGGCGCCAGGATAGTAAAGACGCCAAAGAGGAGGGAATACTTTTTAAAAAAAAACGTTTTTGTAAAGTGATTTTTTAATTGGAGGGGGGGGGAAATAGATGCGCCAACTAAAATCTTGCACACAGGCTCCGGACACTACTGGCGCACCCCTGACTCGGCTTCTAATGAAACAAATGTCATAAACAGTTGACACAATACTAATGAAGGTTACCACTTTCGATAACAAAAAGATACAACAGGTGACGCCACTAGTTTTTTCTATTTTCGAAAAGTTAGGTTTCTTTTTGGACAAAGGGTGCATATACAATAGCAATAAATTATATATATTTATTGCTAATTTTTGCTTTAATGCATTTAAGTGCTGTAGTTGTAATAAATAGATGTTTTTTCTTTGTGTTGATGGTTTGATTGCTATGTTGGAAGCAGACTGATGCTTGGTAGATCTCATATTTATTTACCACAACCGTAGGACAAGAAATTCACACGCGCGCACACACATACGATAATCCTGAATGCCATGACGCGTCATTGAACTTAAAAGCCTGAACTAATAATATATTGCATTTCATGAAGCATGTAAAGTGTGTGGGGGGGGCATATTTCTCGTTCATAGCATTTCAGGCTACTGTAGCTTGTAATAATAACAACAATTTGGAATAGGCAATATTCCATATTGTCTATTTGAATATTTACGCGCTCTTAGAATGATTTTAATCTTTTTATACTTTGGACATTAAAAGAGGTATGAATGCAATCCTTAAGGTGCACCTCACCTACAGTACTTGGAAGAAATGCGAACCCGAGATGAAAATTCCACATTTTCATCCCGGGTTCGCATTTCAAATTCAAATTTTCGTCAGTTGTAGAGCATACCAAGTAATACTCTCATGCAAAGTTTTATTTGCTGACTGTAGGTATCTGAAATAAAAAATGTTTGGGTGCTCGAATATACAGCGTTCCGCTATCCACTCGATCACCATCCCCAAAAATTTCCCCAATAATTCATCTCACAGAGATGAATTATTCGGGGAATGATTGTTTCAAAAGTCTTTAATAGCCGGATGTCGGCGCCCGGTGTGAGACCATCATCTTGTTAATTGGAGATCTGAAATGGTTGGAAAAGTTCCATGTTTAATTTTGTAAGCAGGGTTTGAGAATTATCTAATCTTAACCACCACCGATACGGATGAGGGTGGATTAAAGTGGAACTGTGCTGATTTGAACAAGTTGTCCGTTATGACATTCGTCAGTCATCCCATTTGTAAATATTCTCCCATGATTATATTCTTAACTTTCCACGTCTTTTTAATACTTTGAATTAACTTCAGGGACAATGTAGTCAAATGGATTATTCTGGAAGACTACTATAAAGTTTCTGTTTGACGCTATTTCGGTGGTAATGGATTTACACAAGAAATAGGAAATTAATGTGCTAATCAATGTTGTAACTAATGTAATAAAAATCTTTCGTTTCATGATAATGTACAATTGGGGAGAGGCATAACTTACTACAAATCATTAAACAAAGTGTATATTCTATTGTCTAAATCAATTTCACTTTTGGAGACTGAGTGGGCAGTTCAATCACCATTGTTAGCCAATCAGAGATAGCAGCATCCAGAGAAAAGACTGGTAAACAAGTGCTGACATCTTGTGGTCCCTAAAATGAAATGTCTGAAATAGTGTGGATTCTATAGTTGATTTTCTTGACTTTACAGGGAAAAAAAATCCGAGTTTCCAGGAGAAAAAAATCCTGCTTGCCCGTGCCAGAGATCAACTAACTTCGCAACAAGTCAAAGGAAGGCTTAGAAAATGCTCCTTTAGTCGGAGGCTAGAATTGAACTTTGGCCTTTCTTCAGGCAGGTTTGCATCTACAATGCAAAACTGCCTGAAGAAAGGCCTAATGAGCTGCACATGCCTCTGGAACAATAGTTAGTTATTAAATTGTTTTGTTCGGGAATGAAACGATGGCCATACAGAGATGAAATGTTCCTCAAACTTACTGGTTTCTGTATTTGGATAGCTTAGGTACAAATGGTTCAGTTTTGAATAACTTATGGCAATATTTATAAGCTGAATGTATAAATTTAGTATTCAAAAAATCAAGTCATTATCGTATGCTGATAGTAGTAGTGTAGCCACTTTTGACCAGATCAAGATCAAGATAAGGAATTGACGTAATTGGTTGATAAGATGACGTCATTATGTGTGATGCTATCGTGACGTCATGGGATTGGAATGTTTGGAATTTCGCTTGGGCCCCCATCTATCAGGGACATCACGTCGTGTGTTTTGGTTCGCGTATGGAATTGTGGGGGTGATCGTTAGAGATAAGGAATTGTGACGTTATGAGTTTGGAAATTTCTGGGGAGCATGTGTGTCAGTGACATAACGTGGTGTTTTGGTTTGCCTATGGAATTGTGGGTGATGTTTAGAGATAAGACATCTTGGAATTTCCCAGGGTAACACACACACATCCATCATTCTCGTCAAGTTTTGTCAATGGTAGTCTATAGGTGGCGGCACGACTTGTCCAATAAGTGTGATATTTCTAATTTCAATTAAGGGGATATTAAATCCCACATTGTTTTAAAATCGAATAAGAAACTCAGAGATTGGAATCTTTCTTTCCTGTTAATGACTAGGAATTCTTAGTTTAGAGTCGAGATGGCGGCAGCATTTAGATCTTTTCTGAATAATTAATTATATGCTGGTGTCCCCCTCGAACACACGCACGTTTTTTCTTGTCAATAAATGAGTATGGAAATTTTTAGTTTAGTCAAGAGATGGTGGCAGCATTTAGACATTTTCTGAATAATTAATTATATGGTGGTGTCCCTCAAACCACACTTTTTTTTTCGCACATTCATAACTCACCTGAATATTTTGATTTGTCTAAATTTAAGATCTTAAAGTTCAATAAATAAATAAATAAATAGTGTTTGTAAATTCATTGTGATTTCAAAAGTGATATTACTTAAAAATATGCATAACACATCAACGACACCATTTGTTCATTTAAGTTTACACATTTTATTTCACAGATATTATTTACAATGTTATCTTTCTGAATATAATATGCAGAAATAGGAATTTACAGACATCACCACTGCCTGTGGTGTTTTTCTTTTCGTAACATTTCTCTGATGAGACATGTGCGATGGGTGATATTGATACTGCTTTCCATACTAGTATACAAATTTCACAGGTCATTAACAAAAACAACAGTAGTATAAAAACAAGCAGCTGACGCTTTTGTGCTGGTTCTTGATTTTCACCTGCAAAGAAAAAAATCTTATTGTTAGTGATGGAAAAGTTAGTAGATTACTATAATCTTAATACAGTAGTTAGTTTTAGAAGTATCAAAGCTTTACAGAAACATACAAATTTGCCACATGAAACCGTGAAAAGTTGGTTAGCAACACAGCCTACTTATGTGAGACATAAACCCATTAGAAGAAAGTTTAAACGCAATCAAATCAAAGTCCCAGCACTTTTACACACTTTTCAATGTGATTTGGCAGATATGTCATCTCAAGCAAAAGAGAATGGAGGCGTGTGTTTCCTTCTTGTATAATTGTTTTTCCCGATTTGCGTGGGTTCGAACAGTGAAGAAGAAATAAGTAGACGTTGTTGTTAATGCTTTCGAGTCTATTTTTAAAGAAGAAGCGCCATGTTACATAAACACAGATCAAGGAAAACAGTTTTACAACAAGAAAGTTCGTGCATTGTTTAAGAACCATAATATTCATTTCTACAAGACCAGGATCGAAATGAAAGCACCCATTGCAGAAAGATTTATCAGAACATTGAAAATAAAGATCTACAAATGGATGACGTATACTAAAAATAAAAGTTATACGAACGTTTTGCCAACTCTTGTACATACTTATAATCTAACACCACACCGCACTATCGGTATGGCTCCTTCGGAAGTTAACCTTCACAACGAGGATCATGTTTGGGAATATTTGTACAGAACGCAAGAAGAGACTACCAAACCAAAATTTCATGTAGGTGATAGTGTGGTTTTAAGTGATGATACCCACAAATTTGGAAAAGGGTTTTGGAGTAACTGGACACAAGAATTGTTCACTATTGCTCAGGTTATTAATAGAAACCCTGTAGTATACAGAGTTCGTGGTCGGGACGGAGAGATAGTGGAGGGAACTTTCTATGAACCCCAACTGCAAACGGCTGATATACCCAATGAACTTCCAGAAGACGTGTATCTAATCGAACAAGTACTTAAGCAGCGCAAGCAGAAAGGAAAGCTTCAGTATTTTGTTAAGTGGCTCGGTTATCCCTCATCGTATAATTCTTGGGTTCGTAGCGAAGATGTTTTACTTAACCCTTCCCAGTAACGCCAGCATGAAAACGTTTCCTACCGACACGCAAATGAAATTTCAAGTGGAATTACCACACGAGATCAGACTTAAAGGTAAACGGGAAGTTGCTCTTGCCGAAATTCATCTTCCGGGAGAATTATTGACAGCGATTCCGGTTACGATGAGTTTCATATGATACGTGGAGTTGGAGGAGGAGTCAACACTATTGACAACATCACAGGAAATGTTTTCGAAAAGTCTAAAGAAGGATTTTACAAAGTATACAAGATTCCCCATGGCAGTTACAATTCACCCTCTGAACTTCTTCAAGCAGTGTTTGATGCGAGTTCTGTGATTACTGGAAAAAAAGAACCCAAACAACACCATTTCTCTGACAGTCCCAAAAGATTATAACTTGATGTTTCCAAAGGAGGCCCCGGGGTTGGGCCTTCTACTGGATTTTGATCAGATTGGTGTTAAACTGAAAAGTACAATCACTGGGAAATATCCAGTTGATAAAGAGGGGTGTAGCCGCATATTTTGTTTATTCTGATTTAATACAAGAACAGATAGTTGGTGATACATGTGCGCCATTGTTACGAGTTGTTCAGCGCAGCACCAAGTGTTCCTCCGTTTTTGCTCACCCCGATTATTATCCGTTACGAAAACAAACATTTCGGTTAATCAGCATTGAAATTCGTTATGACAGCAGCAAATTGTTTCACTTTCAAGACAATAGTTAAATTACACTTCCGACAAGTGAAGGATGACTGGTTATCTCAGATATTACACACTGCAAGCAGATGGGGGCTCAAGTATTTACGAGGCCCCCAATACAGCGTGGGTACGGATTATGTAGCATTTTCAGAAGTGCCTTCTCCTTTTTAAGTCCACTTTTAAAACCTGCAGCTCAGTATGTCGGTCATCAAGCCTTAAAAACCAGTCAGCATATTATAGGAGATATATTGAAAGGGGTACCTGTACGTCGAGCCTTTATAAACAGAGCATCAGAAGCTGGGAAAACCATTGTTGAAAAGCTCAAAGCCGATTACTTCAGAGAGGTAAAGGAAGTAAGAAGAAAACGAATACTAAAAAGTGCAAAAGAGATGACATCTTTTGCTGAGGCTATGATGTCAGAGTTAGATCTTTTTTCCCACCCTCGTGTCAACTTGGGTGTGGAAAGAAGTTCTTATGTCACCTACCAACCAATATCCAGTACTCACAGTGGAGGTTCCGTTGAATTTTGCATACCAGGCACATCTGAAGAATACTTGGATTTGGAAAAATCATACCTGCGCATCGCTGACAATGATAGTAAACCTATTGAAGATTTTTCAGTTGGTGTCGTGAACAATTTTTTCCATCCTCAGTTCAGTCAAATTGACTTTTTTCTCCAAGATAAACTAGTGAATGTGGCATCAGACACGTATTCTTATAGAGCTTATATTGAAAACCTGCTAAATTATGACAGAGATGCTAAAAACAGTCAACTGACAAATGAGCTGTTTGTTAAAGATGATGTGGCTAATGTTAGTGATATGTTTACCAAAAGTGAATATGGGATGCATAGACGACAAGCTAGAATTAACCAATCGAAAAGTGTCGAGATGCTTGGGCGAATACACGCTGACATCATGCATTAAGACCTGTACTTGATCATCGTTTCTGTCCGTGTTCGTTTGGTTCGCAGTTCTCTCGAATTTTGTTTACTGACTGCAAATGCTGATGCTAAGGCTTAAGTGCATATTGAAGAGGCTACACTTTATGTCCGCAAAGTCAAAATAAACCCAAAGATTCAACTGGCTCACCTGTCTGTGTTAGACAAGTCAAACATGGTATATCCCATCAATCGAGTGCAAGTGTCTTATTTATCGATTCCCAAGGGTATGTCAGATGCCACACGAGACGATCTGTATCTAGATGAAATACCATCTAGATTAATTATTGGACTGGACGCTAGTGATGAATTTAATTGATACTTTCAACAGAAATCCATTTAATTTTCATCATTTCAATCTCAATTTTCTTGTGGTGGCAGCTGACGGTATTCAGTATCCCTCGCAACCTTTGATTACGAACTTCAAAGAAAGGCATTACAGCAGATGTTACATGTCACTGTTCAGATCGCTAGGCAAATGGAACAGATATTGTGGTAATGACATTTCTTATGAGGAATACGTGGGAAATGGGGAAAAGGGAAATGTTCTCTATGGATTTGACTTATAGCCAGATCAAAATGCCGTTGGCCCCCCATGTCAGCCTGTTAAGAAGAGGAAGTGTGCGCCTCGAAGTTAAATTTGCTCAACCTCTTCCTGAAAACATCACAGTAGTTCTTTATGAAGAATTTGAGTCTACGTTATCCATAACAAAGGATCGTTCTGTGTTAATGGACCATGAACACTTAACAATTAGTAAGCATACTAGAGTTAGACCCTACCACAAGAAGAGTGGGTTTAGGAGTTTGTGCTCGTGATGAATTGCCACAACACCCGATGTTCGTCGTGAACACAGATCCGACATGGTTGCCAGGACAACATTGGCAAGCTATCTATATTATATTAAAGACAAACACTGCGATTTTTTCGATAGCTTCGGTCGTCCATCCGAAAGCGATATTGTTAACTTTCTGAATATCAACACTAATATATGGCATTATAATAGTGTACCTGTACAAGCTAAGGATTCTGTCATGTGTGGTTTGCACTGTGTATATTTTTTAATATTGAGAAGTTATGGTCTTTGTATGCAAAATATTAGAAAATGTTATTCTAATGATTTGTGGTTAAATGATATTGTAGTCACTCATGCTGTAACAGGTCATTTACTGAAAAATAAAAAAAAAAAAAAATAATTGTTTTTCAGTTACCATTTTTTCCACACCAGTTTCTTATTCCCACAAGCTTTCGGGGAGATAAAAAGACGAAATTGGTACTGGTTCTTCGAGCACTCTTGCAGACGGGGAGTGGACTGGAAGCATTTTTCCTCACTGGGACTGGCTGATGTTGATGACTGACGGGAAAGGGTCGGGTATTCGGTTGGATCAGTGTAGGTTCCAGATGTGACAGTCTATGTTCCTGTTGCTCTCCTTCTGTGTGAGCCAATTGGTTTTTCAAACCTAAATAGTTCTGCAGAACTTTTAAGTATGCTTTTACTTTTTCTTCTGGATTTTGATTTCCCATTTTTAAAATGGCACTCATCTTATCAAGTGTGTACAGTTCACCCTCCTTTGGTGATTGGAGGAGTGTAAAATTTTTAAACATACGATTCATTTTCTAATAAGTAAACTCAATAAAGAACAACGATACTGCCTAATAATGGCAACAGTGCTCCCCCGTGCTGTAAAACCAGTTTTCTTCTAGTAATGAAGGGAAGCGATTTGTTGCTTAGTGCCCTTATAATTTTTTTTTTCCCTTCGTAGGCATGACTTCTGGTGATTATTTAGTGGAATATCACCAGAGATAACATTTTTGCAGATTTCACAGAGCGTCGTGATTTGGCTGGAGGTGCATTGTTTTAGAGCATCATTTGCTTGTTTGGGAGAGGAATGAGATAAGCACTTGATGAGATATTCATATCGTTTGAGTCTATCAGCCATTCGGGAATAAACACCGTGTTGGGTTCTTCTCCCGGCAAGATCCGCGACCGTAAGCGTAAAATATCAGGAGTTTCCTGTCTAAAGTCTAAAACTAAATATGAAGTTTTTCCACTTGGTTATACTATAAATTAAAGATGGCAAGAAATTGTATTCTTGGTTTAATAATTTATTTGTGAAGTAACTTCACAACTGGGCAACTCTTATACAGAGGCTAATGACTTCACATCACTTGTTTTAATATCCCATAATGCAAAGCGGACATGTATAATGCTATGAATTATGGGAAGGTCACTACCTAGAACAGTTTTACCTTTTTTGAGATCTCATCATTGTGAGCCAGACTCAATAGTGATACAAGGTTGAAGTATGGAGAAGTCATATTTCCACATACAAGTAGCCAAAAGGTGTCACACCTTATTACTAAAATATTCTGGTTTAGAGACAGATGTTGAAAGTATAGTATAACTAAGTGGAAAAACTTTCAACACCTATCTCTAAATCCAGACTATTTTAGTAATAAGGTGTAACACCTTTTAGCTATTCACTTGCCTTATGGATACCTTCACAAACACATTCACCTGCACCCCCCCCCACACACATATATTGCTTAAGTTTTCCTGAATTTGCACTTTAGCATGCTTGGTGAACAAAGCTCTCTCTAGACACCTAACACCAAAACCGTTTAGATGCAATCTGTCAGCTTTATACAAATTCTTCTGTCAAACACAGGCCATAGGTGCACAAAATCTACATCATTCCTTCTGCACACCCTGCATATGTTGATTCATTTTCCATCCTCCTTAATTCGCTTCTATCACAACATGGTAGGAGACTTACAATCTTCACCTCCTCGCTCTTCGTTTTTGCTTCATCCAACAACTCCTTCACATCTTCCCTCATAAAAAACTCCTCACTTCTTAGATCATTAGTGCCAACCAAGACAATTAATTCTTTCATCTTATCCTTTTGCATCCAGAAGGCATGACTAATACTAATTTTTGCACCAGGGAAACACTCTTTTGTCATACCTTTAAGTGCTCCTCTAATTATACATTATCTATTCATAATTTTCTCCTTGCCTTGTTTTCTCGTTTGTTGACATAATCTTGATTTTTACATTGGACCACTTGCTTCTTTTTCTTTACAACCCTGCTAATCTCTTGCCACTTCTGTAACTTTTCAATTTTGAGCTTTGTCTTGAGAAGGACATGCAAGCATGCTATTTCCTTATTTAGGTCTATTTTGTTCTGTATTTCAACTGCCACATCTTCAATATTAATTCGAATATTAATGTTGTCTATTTCACTGTGGATACTACTCTACTAACATTCGCTTCAATTCTTGCCACCTAACTGGCACTGACTGTTGAAACTTTACACTCGACTAGCCTTTTTGAAACGATGTAGAGACAGCAACTTAATACCCAACTGCATTAAACTAAAGAAAAAGTTTAAATCAGCTAAAGCACTCCATATCTATGCCCAGTTGGAAAAAGCTTTGTTAAGAGAACAGATCCACAAGGCACGAAAAAACCTAGCATCTACCTAAGCCAAACAAAGTTCTACAACTTAAATTAGAGCTATCCGACTACGTTAATCCCAAAATTCGGGACAATTTTGACAGGATCACAGACGACTCAGCCAAACACCTATTACTGAAAAACAAGGAAAAATTAATAATGACGTTTCAAGCACTACAACAACATGAAAGCACAAGACAATCAGGATGCCATAACGAAAGGAGCAGCAAATCACCCACAAACGAAGCTAGGAGCAACCAACCACCATAGGACCATGGCTTGGTTATCAACCAATCAAACTACAATCTCACCCAAGGTGAACTCTCACTGCTGGAGAAAGGTCTAAACTACGCTATTGCGGCGAGGTCAGTAAACAAACTTGATATCATTTATCATATCGAGAGAGAGGTTTAAGATCCCTCCTTGCCAATCTAGCTGATATAATATGCATGGAAACATCCTGTATACTAAATTCAAACAAAAAACTAAGCAGCAACATAAACAAAACGGAAAAACAGGCCTTAAATCCTTAAAAAATAACCAGGACATTATATTCACAAAAGCAGATAAAGGGAATGCCTCTGTCGTTGGTATCAGACCACAACACCTACCCAAATGGTAAACTACAACCCCACAAAACGTATCAAAAAGAAAACAACTGAATTAATTAAATCCCTTAATACATGGCCGGAAGAAACAACAAAAAACCTAATACCTCATTATGCCCGTGCACCCAGAATTTATGGCCTTCCAAAAATACACAAAACAGACACACCACTACGTCCAATTGTTGAAGGAATCGACAGCCCAAATTACCACTTAGCCAAAAAATTAGCGGCCACACTCAAGGAATTGGTAGGTCAGTCCCCCTTCCTACATAAAAAATACACATTTCATAAACAAAATTAAAAACATTACACTCAACGACCAAGATTTATTAGTCAGCTTTGACATAACTTCCCTTTTCACCAATGTCTCAATCAATGATACTATCTTACTCCTACAGAACATATTTCCACACGACATCACGGCCCTCTTTGCCCACGTACTCCACTCCGGATATTTCGTGCGGCAAAACAATTTTTATCTTCAAAAAGAGTGTACAGCCATGGGCTCACCACTTTCCCCCCAATCGCTAACTTTTATATGGAAGACTTTGAGCAATGAGCTCTAGAGTCAGCGTGCCTAAAGCCCAAAATCTGGCTCAGATATGTCGATGATATTTTTGCCATTTGGCCCCACAGCCACAAAGCACTAAATACATTCCTTAGCCACCTGAACAAACAACACAAACGTATCCTATCAAATGCTGCAGCATTTGATATGATACTACATGAATTGCTATTGCATAAACTAAAGAATATGGGTTTGAAAGCAACTCTTGACTTGAATAAGTAGATTCTTGACAGACAGGTATCAAAAATTGGTATATGGTTGGTGTGAATCTGCCAGATTTAAGGTGACCAGTGATATGTTTCAAGGATCAGTGCTTAGATCACTGTTGTTCAAATTTATACATTAATGATATTAGAAAGGATCTAACAGAAGCTGTTCAATTGTCTGCTGATGATACAAAGATAGTCGGGGTAATCAAGGATGCTACTGATATAGAGTACTTAACAGAATGATATGAATAGTCTGGAACAATGGGCAAATGATAATGTGCAGTTCAGTGTTAGTAAGTGTAAGGTTATGCACTTTGGCATGATGAGATTTCCAGCAACATACTATATTAGTGGAGTTGCACTACAAAAAAATGATGAGGTTGGGGATCTTGCCATTATGGTGAATAGGAATTCATCATCATCATCAAATTCCTGATATGATAGTATTACATGAAAAATTTACATTATTACTAACTTCCTATCTACAATTTTCCTCCAAATCAGTCTGTTAAATGTCAAGACTTTAATATTATCAGCTCTTATATTTCAGTCTTCTAAAGCACTTTTTACTGTATCAATCCACTGTGAACAGAAATTTGAAATCCAAAAAAGTCACATAGCTAAAATTGCAAATACAACTCTGAGAATAATTGTGATATTGAAACGACCCTTAACATATAAGGATGAGGAGGTCATGTGGCCTCTTTACAAGGCCTTGATAAGATCGCAACTGGACTAATGTGTGCAGATTTGGTCTCCTGGGTTCAGAGGGGATAAAGAAGGTGTAGAAAAGGCAAAAAGAAGAATTACAAAGATTATGGAATTTAGATTATGAGGGCAGATTGAGAGTATGTAGACTATTGACTAGTTAACAGGAGAAAGAGAGGGTGATCGATAGTTCTATAAACTTCTGAATTGGTGTTATAGGATATCATCCGATGAAATTTTTCATTATATGGAATGTGGGGAGAAAACTTGGGACATCCATGAAAATTAAGTTTCGTCAAGGTTAAGAAAGGGATAAGAGCTAGATTTTTCTCTCACAGAACAGTGTGATGGTACAGGTTGTCCCATGAAGTGGTAAGTGCATCTAGTGTGAATGAGTTTAAAAGAAGGTATAACAACTAGTTTGGGTGACATGTTTGATAAGTGCTGGACTTCCTGGAGGTCTCAGATAATAATAATATTAAACTGCAAGCAACTGGAGAAGCGATTAGCAACTAATGCAGCAGAAAAGAGAAAAAAAGAAAGGATAACAGAGCTTGAGAATGAGATGGTATAGTAATGATTCCATGATCAGGGGAATACATGAGTGTGACAAAATGATATTTTCTAGGAACAAGGATAAAATATGTGAGTAATGCTGGGAAAGTGAATGTCTGTTTGTTTTAGCAAATGATTTGAAAGGTGATAAAAGGCAGGATGACAAGAGATATGAAAGAGCAATAAGCTAAGAATGAGAAGGGCTGTGACAACAATGAGTTAATGCATAGGTTATGTAGAAGGAATGCCATATGGTTTGAAAATGTATGCCGTGAAGATGAGGGGTGAAGTGACTTATATAGAATGATATCCTGCACTTTGATGTCTGTAGAAAGTGTTGATCAGCAAGAAAATGGATGTGCAGAATCAAAAAAAAAAAAAAATCAGGACTATTCGGACTGAAAGGTGCATGTGTCCACACACATGCCAGGCACCCTTAAAATGAGCAAGTGTGAGAGGGAGGAAATGATGAATGATGAATGAATTTTCTCAAGTCTTAAACTGAAATTGTGTGTACATTAGAAATGTGCAAAGCAACCTGTATACCCAAGGGAATAATATTGCAATTTATGTATACTAATGTCTGGATCATCATGAATAAGGGGAATTTATGGCATTGAGGAAGCCAAACATTTTAGAAATTAGCAATAGTGAGATTTGGTCGATGACAAAGATTACAGATAAAGAATGTAAGTGATGTATTTTTTTTTAGAGAAGGTAGACAACAACAAAAGAGCTGCAACCAACAAAAAGTAGAAGTTTAACAGTAGGATCATAGAGGGCAGTACATTGTTATCTAGACAGAGGCCAATAGGACAAAACATATAGTTAGTTGATGCCATTGGGTGGGTGGTGTGTTGGGGGGGGGGATGCAAAGGAAGGTAAGAGATAAAATGCATTGACAAATTAGTTCATGGCAAGTAGTCATTATGACAATACAGATTAGAAGATACATCGGAGAAGAAAATGGAATTTAGTCAATTTTTGATAATCGTTTCTCAGCCACTGAAAAAATAAATATCAAAAACAGCATGCGATAGATGAGACTCAAAGAATGACAGTACCAGATCTGGGGATTCCTTCTTAAGCAAGGTGGTGAACCACTTTGCTCCAAATTTGGGAGTGTGATCAAGCCTGTGGAATTTTTGATTAAAAAGGAGTTTATGAAGAACTACAGAATTATACAGATTATAACAAACACAGCAAGCAACTTGGAGTAGTACCATGACACCAGAAACTACAAGATGAAGATATTAGCAACATATATATATATAATAATAATTATTATTATTGCACAGGCACCCCCATGGAGTCCTAAGACTCATCATGGGAGACCCAAACTATCAACACGATATCTATCAAACCATTAACAGACAAAGCACCCACAACCGACTCAGGTAACCCATTTCATTCACTCACCAAGCAAAAAATCTAATCCTCACACTCTTGTGAGGATTAGCTAACCACACTCTTACCCCTTTCCGGGATGACCTGTTGTTCTGCATCTCTAGCCAAGAGCTGAAACATTTCCCCTGCATCAATCCAATAAAAGCCTTTAAGTAACTTAAATGTTTCTATTATATCTCTCTCTTTATTGCGTATCAACCAAATTTTGCAATCCACACCCTTAATCTATGCTCATAGGAAGAATTCCACAGACCACTTACCATCTTGGTCATTCGCCTCTAGATTCTCTCCTCCACTTCCTTATCCTCCCTCCAAGAAACCCAGGTGATCAAACCTGAGTGTAGTAATCCAGATGTGGTTGTATCAAGGCTTTATAAAGAGGAATGAAAACTCCTTTATCTCTGCTTGCTAGTGTTCTTCAATAACCAAATAATCCCGTGAGCTACCCTGGTTACTTTAGCAATATACCCTCTAAACATCTGCTCTCTATCTACTACCCCCAAAACCCTGGCTTCATCAATTTCCTGGAATATAGTTCCCTCCATGTGATATACAGCTTGTAATCTTTGTATCCCAAAATGCATAACTTGACACTTTTCCATGTTAAACTGACACCCATTATATTTTGCCCATACTGTCAGCCTATTCCAATCATCCTGCAAGCTCTCTAGATCACCTTGATTAACTATTACCCTACCCAACTGTGCATCATCAGCAAACTGTATCTCTCTCTCTCTTCAAATGATTTCCTATATCATTTATGTACAAATTAAACAGTGATCCAGGCACAGAGCCCTATGGCACACCATAGTCACCTGCTTTCTCCTGGATTCTGCTTCTCCATATACTACTTTGTGGTATCTCTATCACATACCCAGTTTCGTATCCATTGCCATTTGTTGCCGTTTGCATAATAGAGTTCCATGTGATATCTTGTCAAATGCCTTTGCAAAATCGAGCAGTATCATTGTGTAGCCATTCCCTTTATCCAATTTAGTTGTCACTCTATTATAAAAAGTTAGATTGTTAAGGCATGACTGATCCTTCACAAAGCCATGCTATCCCCTCACAGAGTATCATATTCTTATCCACCCATTCCTGAATTCTCTTTATGACCAACTTTTCTAGTACTTTTACCACTACTCCAGATACTAATTGGTCTATAATTTGCTACCACAGACTTAGATCCTTCTTTATGCAAGAAATTATTTTGCCCTCCTTCCACTCTTTTGGGACTTGGGCAAGAGCCAAGACTTAAATTAAACAGCCTAGTCAGAGGCATTACTAGTCCCCCTACACATTCACATACAATGCAATCCGATATCCTATCCAATCCAACAACTGTATTTGCATTCAGATTCTGCCATATACTAAGTACCTTCAATTCTACAATATCTGTTCTCATATTAATCCCTGTCACCTCTCTCATTATAATATCTTCATTGGATGATATACCCTGCAAAATGATCACTCAGTAGCTCAACAATTTCATCAGTCTCCATTACTTCTCTACCATCTGCATTCAGCAATGGCTATCAAAGTTATCCTTCGATAGCCATTCTTCCTCTTACTTACCACATAACGAAAAAAAGTTTTGGGATTTCCTTTTGCCATAGTCAAGGTGTATTTGAAAGAAGCAGTACCGGACTAAATTTTGAAAGCTAGTATAAATCAGGTGGGAGTTGAATGGATTAGCAACAGCAAGAAAGAGCTGCATAAAAAGAAAATGTTGTGGAAGGATTATAATGCAATGAACAGTACATAGTACAGGAAGAAAAGTGACCAGCACAATGAGAAAAAAAGGCAAAATGTAGATGGGCATTCCCATAGAAATCCCAATGAGTTATTTCACTGTTTGAAAAGTAAAAGGAAAAATGAAAGCATACTTTAAATGCAGATGGTAGGAAGAACTAGTAGAATTACCAAGTGATCATTCTATAAGGGATAAACAATCAGGTGAAGATCATGCAGAGACAGAAGTGACAGGGACTGATGTAAGAATATAAATAGATGAACTGTAGACACTCAGGACATTACAAAATATCTACGTAAATTCTGCAGTATGATTAGATGGGATATTTGCCTATGTGTTATGAGAAATACAATGATTGACAATGCCTCTAACCAAGTTAAATCCAGCACCTGGTTAGGTCCTAAGTATGGGGAGAGGACAAGGTAGTTCCAGTACATAAAAGAAGTTGAAAGACAGAGACAGATTATAGACTAGACAGTATATCAGGAATGGTAGTAAGGTTACTAGAAAAATTATCATCAAAATTTAGGGATGGGTGGATAGGAGTATGATATTATATGGGGGGGGGGGGCATTTTGTAAAAGTGAATTCATGTTTAAGTAATTTATTTTATGTAATACAGTGACAATTTAAGTGGAGAAGGGACATAGTTATTCAGTAAATGGAATTCACAAAGGCATTTGACAGGATAGCACATATAAATCTATTACATAAACAGAAATAAATGGGGGGATGATATTAGGATGGATGAAGTGGATAAGGAAGTGGCTGACAAAGAGAGAGAGAGAGAATCTGAGGGAAGGTAAGTGATATCTGTGCAGTAGTCTAAGCACAGAGATATCTGTGCTTAGACTGCTGCTTGCACAATAATGATAACGTAGAACATTCAGTTGTCTGCTGATAATGCTTAACTCGTAAGCCAACAGTAAATGACAGATAAAGGAGACTCCAGTACAGTACTGAACAGTAAAACATGCAACTGAGGAACTTTAATTCCATACCAGGTACATGTATGGAATTAAAGGTACAATGTATCCTGCTGCCATATATTTAGAAGTTGATTTTTGTGTCAGAGCAAACGTTAAAAATGTTTTTACCATAAGTTCCCCTTGCTATGTGTTGTGTGTTATGTTACGCTTTCGCACAGGCCTACACATTTTACCGCACAAGCTTCCGTAACCGATAATCCTGCAGAATAGGTTAGTTGCTCCTTATTCCATGTGTGCAAGTAGCAAGAAGAATGTGACACTTCCACAGTCCAACACGTTTTCATAAAGAAAATTTCTGAATAATGCCAGTCAAGTTTTTAATGTCAAAACCTAATTCTTAATGAAAGTGTCCATTTATTTTGAGTGAAAAATCAAATGGAAATTTAAGATTCATTTTAGAACTCAGAACTATAAATAAGGTCATTCTATTGCCTTTCCTGTGCATAAAACTGAGTTGAGATGAACTGACTATTTTTCAAAACTTAATTTCAATTCTGAATAGTTTCAAATTCCTTTTAAAAAAATTCAATAGAAAAGATTATGTATTTACCATCAGATGGCAAAACTTCAACTCTGCAAAGTAACTACAAAGATCAGGAAATTCTCCCATGTCTTTTTCAGCCCTTGATAAACTCTGTATTAGCTGATCATTTACCACTCTAGTTTGCCAAGATGATGTACTGCTTTATTCAAAGGGGAAACTGAAGAGCATTTATATTCTCTTTTTATAGTTAATTTTGAGAAGCAAATCCTCATCAAAATGCTTTAAATGCAGTTTGGTCCCCTCCTTCCTTTAAAAAAGTACAGTCTGTAGGATATAAAATTATTAAAGATATGATAACTCTATAAACTTAGACTGTCCGCATGGTTAGCCTAGTGGCTTTGTGCTTCGCAACCATATGACTGGGGAAGGAGTGTCCTAGGTTCGATTCCCGTCGACAACGTGAGGAGCTGAAGGATCTTCCTCAGCTATAGCCAAGTTAGCCAGTCTTGGGCGTGGACAGCAGGGTTTTTTACGCTAGTTTATCTGCCGTTTTTCATCCTGCAAGCAAGCAAACCGACCCTGTGAACACACACAGGAATACAGCCAGGAATACTTCGAAGCATAGGGGTGATCATTCTACCGTCGTATTTCGGTTACGAAATCCAAGCATGCTTGGAGGGTTGTGGGCCTTAAAGGCCTGTTAAAGCCATTGAGATAGATAAACTTAGACTATTGTTCTCAGATTTGGCCCCCAGGATTTGAAGGGGATAAATTAACTGTGGAAAGGGTACAAAGACGGATGACAAAGATGGTTTCAGGACTATACAATTTTGGTTGTGAGGATAGGCTGAGGGAATGTGGACTGCAGAGTTTGGTAAATAGAAGAAGGAGAGATGATATGATTGAGACTTTTAAACTGCTTGGTTGAGCAGCGGGAAGGAGTGATGACAAGAGGCCATCCCTTGAAGTTACGAAAGGAAACTGTGAGCAAGAGGGTGAGAAGTGGTTTCTTTGCATGGAGGGTGGTTGAACCGTGGAATGCATTGCCTGATGGAGTGGTGAGAGTGAGAACGGTCAATGAGTTTAAGGAGTGGTATGATAGACTTTGTGTTTCTTAGTGGGGGGGTGCCCTCCCCTCAATGAGTCTTGACAGACTTTATGTTCTTAGGAAGGACCTCCCATGATGAGTCTTTTGACTCCACGGAGGCCTGAATAATAATAATAATAATAATATAAAATCAAATGGTAAGGCAGTTTTGGATTCACAACTTGCAAACAAACAGTGCACACAGATATAGAGGAATGGTAACTTTCTATTTGAAAATATTTAAATGGGGTAAAGCAGAGCAAGACTCGTTTCAATCCTTACAAGCTGTCCTATCACAACTCCACTATTAGCACATCCTAAATATTATTATTATTAAGAGAGACCTCCAAGGAGTCAGACTCATCAAGAGAAGCCACATACTACACACACCAGCTATCATGCTTATTCTTGAATTCATTCACACTGTTTGCACTCACAACATCCAATTGCAATCCATTCCAATCACGCACCACCCTATGAGAGAAAAATCTAGCCCTTACCACCTTCTTAGCAGCATTCATTCTCAGCTTCCAAGGATGCCATCTTGTCCTTTCCCCACCCTCCATAAATTGAAATCCTGTATGTTCCTTTCAGAAATATCACCCCACTTTCTCCTGTTTGCTAGTATTCTGCAGTCTACAAATTCTCAATCTGTCTTAATCAGATTCCACACTCATGATATCATTTTTAACACTCTCCTTTGCACTCTCTCCAATATATGAGAATCACAATGGAAACCAGGGGACCAGACCTGCATACAATAGTCCAAGAGAGGTCTTATCAAGGCCTTGTAAAGAGGCAAAATGACATCCTTATCTTTACATGTGAAAATTCATTTCAGCATTGCAATTATCTTTTGAGTGTATTTGCAATCTTTGCTACATGGTTCTTGAACTTCAACTTGCTATCTACTAACACTCCAAAATCCCTAGCCAGATCAGTTTCTTCTAGCATAATCCCACCAATATAATATGACAGTGGATATCTAATCACACTAAAGTGCATAACTTGGCATTTACTGACAGTGAACTGGCATCCATTTATCCATGCCCACAATTCCAGTCTATTCAAATCATTCTGCAAGTACTGCATATCAGCAACATTCTGATTATCCTACCTAACTTTGCATCATCAGTAAATAGCTGTATGTTGCCTGTCAAATCCTTTTCAATATCATTAATGTACAGATTGAATAACAGTGGACCAAGGACTTATACTTGTGGTACACCATAATTTACCTTAAATCTTGCAGACTCACATCCCCCATATATCACTTTTTGATATCTGTCAGTCAGCCTTCCTCTTATCTGCACTAATATTTTATAATCTAAACCCATATTCTCCAATTTATGCAAAAGTCTTCCATGCTGTCGTCTGTCAAAAGCCCAAGCAAATTCCAAAATCCAAAATTCTCTAGTTCAATGGTAGCATTATTATAGAATGTCAGCAAGTTGCTAAAACATGATCTTCCCTTAGTAAACCCATGCTGTTCAATGCAAAGTAGAGATTCGCTGTCAATATATTTCTGAATGCAAACCCTAACCAATTTTTCTAACATCTTTGCCACCACTCCTGAGATACTGATTGGCCGATAGTTGGATAAATCGATCTTTACACCATCCTTATGCAATGGGATTACCATACATTCTTTCCTATTCTGAGATTCAAATTATATAGCCTGGTCAAAGGAATAGCCAGTTCAGCTGAACCCTCTTTTAGCACCTGTGCTGATATTACACCAATCCCTATTGCTGAATTCTTATTCAGTTTGTGCAACAGCTTTAATATCTCCTCTTCATTCAGCAAAGAGGTAGCAGTGAACTCAATGTTGCATACACTAGGTCAGTGATATTCAACCTTTTTTACTACGTAAGCTACTTTTCTATAAAAATTTATTCGGTGATCTACTCTCTTATATAGATCATGTTCCCCCAACCTGATATCTGATTACACATAAATAAACAACTAAGAAAAAATACACAACTAAAAACTTTATTTGTGTACTTAAAAATTTATTTATCACTTTTATTTTAATAGAACAAATATTTTAATACAAAAAAAAAAAAAAAAAAATATATATATATATATATATATATATTGGAATAAAATATTTATTTCTCTATTTTGGAAAACCAAAGTTAGAAAAAACAACAGATTGATTACCAACTCACAAGTTACAGAAAATGCTGGGTGATTAAAAAAAAAAAAAAAAAAAAGTTAATGTGAAATTTGGCATTGTTTGGACCTCGCAATATTTTCATAGTCAAGTTGATATGAAGAAGTGGACAATCGTCCAAATGTTCATTTGTAATTTGGCTTCTTAATTGATTTTTTTATGATGGTCATATTTGAAAAAGCGGATTCTGACAAGTATGTCAATCCGAAACACAACAGAATTTTTCGCGCAATATCAGTTAATATTGGGAATTTTTCATGTGCATACTTCCAAATGACTCCATTGTTTATTGATTTTAAATGTAATATATTCTGAATGTTTATTATCTCGAGTTCTACATCAGCTTGGTTTATATCAAACAGCCCACTAATTTTATTTGAAATTTCTGTGATGTTCAAGTTTTCTTGAAATGGATTATTGATAAAAGATCAAATCATTTCAGTTTTATTAAAATCTTTAAATCTTGAACTAATTCTATTTCACGAATAAATTCTTTTAAATCATAGCGAAGCATTTCTTGATTTTGTTCAAAAAATTTTAATAAATATGGGAGATGTCTAAATTCGCGGTCATTTATATTTTTCTTTAATAAAAGAAAGTATTGATGTTTATTGAACTTAACATGTCAATTAAATTTTTATCTCTACCTTGTAACTCTAAATTTAAATTGCTTAATTTCATACAGAAATCAACTAAAAATGATAAGTGTAACAACCATCTTTTATCACTCAATTGTAGATAAATATCTCCTTTTTCATCAAGAAAAATTTTTATATCGTTAATTAATACAAGAAATCTTTCTAAAAAGTGACTTCTACTGAGCCAGCGAACATATTGTACAACAGAAGTTCCCTGTCATCATCTGCGTGTAATTTAAATAACCGTCGTTGAGGGCTTTTCCTCGAACAGAATTTCCAATTTTAAATGTAATATCCAAAACATCTTTTATGTTTAATCTTTTACTACACAGTACTTGTTGGTGAATAATGCAGTGGTACGTTAAAAAATCTGGATATTTGTCATCGTTTTTACATAATGAAATGAAGCCTGATTTATTACCTATCATTGCAGGAGCACCATCAGTAGTAATAGACACAAGTTTAAAAAGCAGAAGTTTGTGTTGTTACACAAATTCATCAAATGCCGAAAAAATGTCTTCTCCCCTAGTCCTTCCCAATAATGATATAATTTTCAAAAGCTCTTCTTTACTTGAATAATCTTGAAATACCATGCGAATAAATATCATTAACTGAGCAATATCAGTGAAGTCGTCTGATTCATCAAATTGTAATGAAAATGCAACAGCTGGTGAATGTCTGACATTAACCTGGCCTGGAAACTTTTCTCTGGCAATTGGAACTCTTCCTTTCGGCAATTTGAAACCTTGTCTGTGGCTTAGAAGTAATCTCTCTCTAGTGATGTCTCGAACCGAGAAGCTCCTTTCTGGAAGCGGGAAACGCCTCTCTCAAGCAACGTGGATCCGGGCAGTCTCTCTCTGACGGTGACTATGACCGGGTGGCCTCCCCTATGACAGCAATTCTGGAACTGGGACCCCTTCTGCTTGCTTCAGTCCCTTTTTATTAAGCCTCCTCTGAGACATCACATGAAGTTTGGCAACCCCAAAGAATCGATATGAGTCTTTCATCTTAAGTTTCAAGTTCTGCACGCCTTTTGTTCTCCTCCGCTTTCTTTTGATTGTAAGTTGCCAGCCATCGGAAAGTTGTTTGAACTATTATAATTACAGCTATTTTGCCTGCTTCAGTTTAGGAGTACCCCTGTTTAAATGTCATTGGCTATTTACTCATGGATTCTTAGGGCATTATGAGTGTAGATGTACTAAAAAGTATATGTAGCCTAAGGAATAGAAAATTGCACATACCTTTTTCTGGGTGTTGTGGCTTTTCCTCAGTCTGCGATGTCGAAAACTGCAGAGTGTGTGTGTGTGGGGGGGGGTATGCAGTTTGGTAGAATAAGTTAGAAAAACCCGGGTTTTTTTCGTAATATATAGAAACATATACTTTTATATAGGGTGGGGAAAAAGTGAAAGGGTTAATTTTTTTAAAATAGGGAGGGGGAAGGGGAAAGGTGGTTGACGGGGTGTGGACCGTTTCGACTATTCGTGGTCGTCATCTGAACACATTGGGAAAGTGGAAGCTATGTCAGGTCGGGTGAGTGCTTCTGCTTTAGGTGTTTGTGTTGTCTCCTATTGGTCGGGGTTGTGACCTCAATTTTATGTTGTGAAGCTTCCAAACCTCGGAGATTATGTAGGGCCTGTGTACGTTGATAGAGTTCGCGTCACACTTTATAGCTATTGTTTCCGATATTCTGAGCATTGTTTCATTGTCTTGTCTGTCTATTATGATGGCCTTGTCTATCTGCGGGGTGTGTTTTTGTTCAAGGGCGTGAACAGCTATTTCCGTTTTTCCTGTGTTTTGTATACGATTTTTCTTTTTGATGTTGCGTTTTTTAGTGTTTAAATGTTCTGGGATAGGGATGTTACAGTCACGGAAGTGTTCTTGTAGTCTTGCCCATAAAGACCTGATGGTGGAACCTGTGTAGGTGATGTCACAGTCTTCTTGGCAGGGAAATTTATAGACTACATTGTGCTGTTCAAATATTTCTTTTTGTGTGGGAGGTTTGGTGGATTTTAGGAGGTTTGCCAGTTTTTGGCTTGTGGTGAATACCAGTTTGTAGTCAGTATGTTTGAAGATGTATTTATAGGCTTTGTATGTGTTTTGGGTGTATGGTAGTTTGATAATTTTTTGTGTAGGGAAGTTCGTTTTGGTACTTGGGTTGTTTTGGCGGTTTTTTGCCGTCTTGTTTGCATAGTTAATCAGTTGTGTAGGATAGTTGCGATTTAAGAAGATCTGTGTTAGTTTTTTTATTTCAGCGTTTAGACTATTTTGATTCTAAACGCTGTTCTAAAGTCTAAACGCTGAAATAATAAAAAAACGCTGAAATAAAAAAAAAAACTAACACAGATCTTCTTAAATCGCAACTATCCTACACAACTGATTAACTACGCAAACAAGACGGCAAAAAAACGCCAAAAACAACCCAAGTACCAAAACGAACTTCCCTACACAAAAAATTATCAAACTACCATACACCCAAAACACATACAAAGCCTATAAATACATCTTCAAACATACTGACTACAAACTGGTATTCACCACAAGCCAAAAACTGGCAAACCTCCTAAAATCCACCAAACCTCCCACACAAAAAGAAATATTTGAACAGCACAATGTAGTCTATAAATTTCCCTGCCAAGAAGACTGTGACATCACCTACACAGGTTCCACCATCAGGTCTTTATGGGCAAGACTACAAGAACACTTCCGTGACTGTAACATCCCTATCCCAGAACATTTAAACACTAAAAAACGCAACATCAAAAAGAAAAATCGTATACAAAACACAGGAAAAACGGAAATAGCTGTTCACGCCCTTGAACAAAAACACACCCCGCAGATAGACAAGGCCATCATAATAGACAGACAAGACAATGAAACAATGCTCAGAATATCGGAAACAATAGCTATAAAGTGTGACGCGAACTCTATCAACGTACACAGGCCCTACATAATCTCCGAGGTTTGGAAGCTTCACAACATAAAATTGAGGTCACAACCCCGACCAATAGGAGACAACACAAACACCTCTAAAGCAGAAGCACTCACCCGACCTGACATAGCTTCCACTTTCCCAATGTGTTCAGATGACGACCACGAATAGTCGAAACGGTCCACACCCCGTCAACCACCTTTCCCCTTCCCCCTCCCTATTTTAAAAAAATTAACCCTTTCACTTTTTCCCCACCCTATATAAAAGTATATGTTTCTATATATTACGAAAAAAACCCGGGTTTTTCTAACTTATTCTACCAAACTGCATACCCCCCCCACACACACACACTCTGCAGTTTTCGACATCGCAGACTGAGGAAAAGCCACAACACCCAGAAAAAGGTATGTGCAATTTTCTATTCCTTAGGCTACATATACTTTTTAGTACATCTACACTCATAATGCCCTAAGAATCCATGAGTAAATAGCCAATGACATTTAAACAGGGGTACTCCTAAACTGAAGCAGGCAAAATAGCTGTAATTATAATAGTTTATAAAGAGGAGTAACATGGGAGTTTTCCCAGAAATAATATACGTTGTTTGAACTCTTTCTGACTGACTTCGGAGATTGGAAGCTCTAAGAATTTACACTTAGAGCCTGCAAGCCTTTCTCATACATACGTTTCAATAACAATCTTTTTAATGCCGGCATGTACAGCTTCGCCGACAAAAACATTGCCTTTGTTTTTAACACCCTAACATATTCTTATTAAAGCAGTATATACAGTTAGCTTCAAAAGATTTATTTATAAAAACATCTAATACAAACTATATTGAGACAAACAAAGTTTATTTTTTTACAATATTCACATAGGACTTAACCTAAGTAAAAAATCAATGTAATGTGCTTTGGAATATTTAATATTTAAGTTACAATCGAGTTTTTACACTTTGCTTATAATTGTATTCGCCTGGCTCGCTGTTTGACTTCCACTGATCCAAATTAATTCATTTACCCGGACTTAAGAAAATTACTGATTTGACAATTTTAACGAAAAATAAAAGATGTTTTCAGTTTTAATTAAATTTGTAAGTAAGGAGGAATACACAAGAGATCGACCAAAAATCACTCCACGATCGACAGGTTGAACACCCCTGCACTAGGTTGATAGCTATTAGCGGACATCCTTATGCATGCAGTATTCCTTCCACATCATGGACTGCTGATGGTGAAGTGCAAATTCAGGGAAACTTAAGCAATTAGGGTGGAAGCAAGTGAGTTTGTGTGAAGGCATCCATGAAGACAGTGAGTGTGAGAATGATCAAGTGAGGAAAGTAAAGTAAAGAAAGTCTCAATCAGAAAGTAAAGGTGGGTTGGGGGGGGGGACTAAAGGGATGCTGCAGTTTCTATATAGTAATGTCAGAACTCTCAGGAACAAGATGGAGGAGTTTTGGACATTAGTTAGTGCAATCTTGCCAAAAGTTATAGGCAATAGTAAGACTTGGCTAACAGCAGATGATGTAGTTACAGGGACTGAATGTGAAGGGCTTAGTATTTTCATGGAAGACAGAGAAGATAGGATGGGAGGAGGTGTACTGCTGATGATGCAGACAAATTTTAGCCAAAAAGAATAGAAGACAGGCAGGAGGGTGGCTGTTCATTTGAAGCAATCTGGTGTGAGATTAAGGCCAGGAAGATAAAATATACAGCTGGTTGTTGCTATAGGTCAGGGAGTTCCACAGATGATCTGGAAGACATGCATCACCAAATTAGTACAATGAGTATAGGTCAAGTGAGTATTATGGGGGACTACAACTATGAGGATATAGACTGGAAGGAAGAAAGATCATGTGGCAGGAAGGAAATAGAATTTATACACCTGCTAAGAGATAATTAGTTAAGGTAGCATGTGATGAAGGGTACTAGGGATGGGAGAGTATTAGACCTGGCATTAGGATCAGAAGAGCTATCCATAACCAAGGTGACAACATTGCCTCCAATTGGTGAGAGTGACCATGTGACCTTTACTTGGGAGATCGTAAAACATGAAGAATATTCTATCAAGAAGGGGTATTTGTGGAACTACAAGGCAAGTAATTATGACATGCTTAGGTAAAAAGCTTAAATCTGTACCATGGCATAAAACACTGCATGGGATATAGTTAAGGGTCATCTAGAGGAAGCAGTATTAAATTGTATACCTAAGGTATGGAGGATTAATCGGGTAGGAGTTAGATGGACGAGTAATATCATTAAGCACGAGCTGCAAAAGAAGAAAATGCTGTGGAGAGAATATAAAGAGAAAGCTGACCAGCATAGCAAGGAAGGCAAAATCAGATTATGAGAAGAATCTAGCTGAGTAGGCCAAAGGAAATCCCAAAGTGGCAAGTAAGAGGAAGAATGACTATGGAAGATTAACCTTAATGAGTGATGATGGTCACAGGGAGACAGAAGCAGATAAAATAGTTGAGTTACTAAGTGACCACTTTGCAAGGGCATATCATCTTGGTGAGGTAACATGGGAACAGAAGTGGATGAATTGGGGGTTCTTAGAATATTGCAGAATTTCAATGTAAATACAGCTGTGGGATTAGATAGGATATGAGCTAGGGTTCTGTGAGAATGTGGAAGGGAAGTGGCAATGCCTTTGATTAGGCTCTTTCTCAGCTCTGGTAGAGTTCCAAGGTGTGGAAAAAGAGCAAAATAATTCCTTTGCATAAGGGAGGTTCTAAGACTGCGGTAGCAAATTATAGACCAATCAGTATCTCAGGCATGGTGGTAAAAGTACTAGAACAATTGGTAAAAAAGAGAATTCCAGAAATGGGTAGATAAAAATCGATGCTGTATGAGGGTCTGTCATGTCTTAGTAATTCACTAAATTTGTAAATTTATTAACCAACCAGTGTCATATCGATCCTCATATGTTCTAATTTGCATAACAGAGTTCCATGTGGTATTCTGTCAAATACTACATGATTTTGCAAAGGCATTTGACAGAATATCATATGGAACTCTGTTACGCAAATTAGAACATACGGGGATCGATATGACACTGATTAAGCGGATAAGAGGGTGGCTGCTGGACAGATATCAAAAGAGATATATATTCCTTTGCATTTAACAAAAAAGGAGGAATTTTTACTTATGAAGTAATTAAAAGACTATGAACTCTGTTATACCATTAATATTCTGGACTAAGTGAGGTTATTTTGAGAAGAAATAATAAATCACTGCAAATTCATATATATAAAATAAATTTACATTTTTATATATTTTGCTAACAAATGTGATAGATTTCAAGGTTGCTTTTCATTATCTTTGGACTAGCTGTCTCTGCTTGAAAAAATAATTTTAGTAACTTCCCTCACTTTTCCTAATTTTAGATATCTTTGTAGTAAAAAAATCATTTCACAAGTTATGTCAGATTTCTACACCAGAAGAAGTCAGCAGTGGCATAGTATTTAATAGCAATGAAACAAAGAATCAACTATAAACAAATGAATTTTCATTTTGATCTTTGAATAACATGACTTTTGAAAAGAAGTGGCGAAAGAATTGCGAAACTGTCCTAATCGAAGAGAAATGACTCCACATTATCTAAATCATTTGGGAAATTACAGAAGTGTAGTATACATTAATATTTTGCATTTTACACAGTATATTAAGATGTAATTCTCAAAAAATATGGCCTTTTTAGCTAATGAAATATTTAAAGTAAGGCTTTATTTTCTATTACAAGCGCTTCAACATGGAATGCACATAATTAATAATCACTACTGAACTAAATATGATGATTATGTTACATTAATAGTTTTCATTTCACATGAAATATTCATTTAAGGACACAGGTTTACACTAAAACCCCACTAAAACTCACTGTTTGCTATGCATTCATTTCATTCACATGTAAAACTTGTCTGCAACATACTTTTATAATTAAAGCTTGGCTGCTTCAATCATGTTATTCCCCACCTATATGCAACCTATATATTAAAGTCAGTAGTGGAGTAAGATAAAATATATGTATATATAACTTTTATTTTAGTTGGTTAGAATGTTTCATATTTGCATCTGCAATGGCATTGACTTCGAAGATCAACATGTTGTGTTTATCCAAAGAAAGAAGCCCTAGTATATAAAAATAATAAAATATTTACTGTAAACAAATATATATACAATAGATGCAATTCTCTATAATAAGTAATTCCTTTTCTCTGTAGAATTACAATTAGTAAATTAATTTCTATTATTTTATATGTCTAACTTTTTAATACAGGAAATAATTAAATGGCCATTCTACGAATTACTCGATATGAGCTCAAAGACAACAATATCTCTTACTCTTTCAGTTAAAATACATTTCTGAGGGCAACATCATATATGGAAGCTTCCTTTGTAGCACGTATTTTATTGTTTTTGCTCATTCATTCACTCTGCCTTATCATTCTGCCTTCATCTTTCAAATTCCTTAGAATACAATCAAAGTTAAAAGGCCTCACTTGATTAATATATGCTTGCACAGGTCTTCTTTAAGTAAGCAAATTTCTTTAAACACATCTTTCTTTCATTTTTCTGAAGTAGGCATGAAGTATAATTTCTCGGACAACGGGAATACAATTAACTGAGCAGTTCCAAATGCACTTTCAATAAAAGGAATTTTACTGCAGATTCCATATAGCTCCTTGGAACACATATTACTTCCTTCTCATATACAAAGACTTGATACCTAATACTGTCCTTCAATTATTAACTTCACGGTTCTGTATCTTTGAAAAGTAATTAAAGATGGATATAAAAAACTTTTCCAAGATTAGAGAACTTAACTTTGTAGTTTATTATACCTTTTCGGCTCTGCTTGTCTACTCTTTGCTCACTTAGCAAGTTACCTAGTGACAGCTGTTTTAAAAAAAATAAATAAATAACATGCATGCCTGTTACTGAGAATCAAAGTGAAACTCAAGTGACAAAATGGCAGACATTACTGCAGTGCTCACATGTTGTATAGTAATAGTGTGACATACGAACACTACTGTAAACAAACATACAAAATATGCATAACATTTCCGTGTTATTCCATAAGTATTGCAACAAACAGTAAATTTACTATTTATAACTACATTAAGTCTCACTTAATATCACTACCATTTTGACCACAGGGCAGCCCCAGTAATACTAAGTGTACAATTGCATTAATAAATGCAAACATATACAGGGTGTTCGGGATAAATTTGACAGTTTCGTAAGGAAAAAGAAAATCTTCTTTGTATCTATTAAATTTAATGAATTGACAAAAAAACATTACAGGCAGAGTTAATTACAATACTATCAACAAGATTTACTCAAAATAACCACCATTAGCATCGATCACAGCTTCAATTCTGCTTCGGAACCTCGAACAAGCTGATGCTACAGTCTCCCTGGGAAGGGCCGCAAAAACTGTTTTAATTTTATCCATTAACTGGGCTTTTGTATTACTGGAAGTGCGATTGGTGTCTTTTTCAACTGCGCCCCATACAAAATAATCCATGGGGTTAAGGTTTGGGGAGTTTGGAGGCCAAACATTTGGACTGGTGAAGTCGTAGAAATTTTCAGACAACCATTTTTGACTTTTCCCAGAGGTGTGGCAAGGGGCCGAATCCTGCTGCCATACATACGGCCTACCATTGGCTACCCTTGTTATCCAGGGCTTGACTACAGTTAGCAACTCCACGAACAAAGCCCGAATTCCAATGCCAGGGTTCTTCAACACCTGTTCCTGCAGATTTGCGAGGAATTCTGCTGTACGAACGCAATCAGATCGTCTGCTAGGGATCTTTCTTCTTGCTACATCCTCGTAGTCACCATTGCAAGTCTCTAGTTCATGCCTGATTGTTTTTACTGTATTCAGGGAGCATTGGGCAGCAGTCGTAATATCCTTATTTTGATGGCGGGCACGAATCATCATGATACAAGTTATTCTCTTCCATGATTCAGGTGGGTTCCAGCTATCCATCCTTTCTGACGTCTTGTATATGAATGAAGAAGGGTCCAAACTTTTAAATGAAGAGAAGTGTGTGTTAATACATGTAACTTACGGAAAAATATAATTAATTATAAATATGTCAAATTTATCCCGAACACCCTGTACATATATACTTTTAGATTATCTTATCGCATAACAAAACATATTTCTCATTAATGAAATTTTTACTCGGCATATATAATACTGCAAAAAAAAGAACATAATAAGCAAAATGTTCGTAAGATTTTTCCATACTGACAGATTAATCATCTTTACACAAAAATGTTTGAAAGGTAGGAAGGATCGCTTTCTTTATTTTATTTAAATTAAAAGGTAGTTCTAAATTAATTAATTTAGAACAATGCTGAGTACTTTTAAACATATAATTTCTTTTTTGTAGAGATTTGCAATACTTTTGTATGGAAAGCATTTTTGTATACATCAAGTGAAGGAACTGGATGTGAAACACAGTAATTAATGAGATCTATGATACACAGAAAAGTTTCCCCAAAATACATGTAATCACATAAAATCAAATTTATTTCTCAAACTTTGCTCTGAATGTTATCTTACTACTGACATCTTTGGAAAATATGAGTCTCAATTTCAAACATTACTAATAATACATGCAAAAAAACATGACAACCTTCCTTTTATTTATAAACTGCTACAGTCAAATAAAAACTGTCTTATGGGATGCTTGTATCATTACGAATACAACAATTTGATGGTGCAGTTTTCCAATTATATACATAAGAATATCTAATCCTGAACTCCTTGGAGCATAATTTACCTTTCATTTTCAAATTAAGGTACTTTTCCTTCATTTGATCTTCACTTTGTTTATGAGTAACAAGATATGAATTGAAACAACCACGAGACTGATACTCTGTATCGAACCTGGGATCATGGATTCTGTTCACATCAACAGGTGCTAACCATGCACCAAGAGATATATCTTCACTTTTGTATTTTTTTAAGAAGTCTGAATTTTGAGATATGAAGTGCACTAAATCAGATGAAATAACATAACCCCCACCTCTTGCATGAGGAAGATAAGTATCACAAAGTATCCATTCTGTTTCTGCCCATGGCCCTACTGTTTTCACTCTTGCTCTACCATCAAAAAATCCCCAATATACCCGTTTTGATGGCTTCAAAAGAAGTTCTTTGTATAGTGCATTTAATCGCACAAATGTATCGTCATCAGCTTTCAAAAAAAAATCAAATTTAACATTAATATCTAGCCACACTAATGTAGCTAGCAGCTTTAATGTCAGATCTTCATATCTCTCTTTAACTGATGGCAACAGAAGTAGATCTCCATAACTCATCTTTTCAACATCTAAGTCATTAAGCATCTGTGTGCTCAAATTAGCAGTACCAATTATAAAATACTGAATAATGTGAAGTCTCTCCTCATTCACAAACCATGTCCTTCTAATTGTATTTCTCTTTTTCATATTACCAGGACTACTGAAAACTCCGACAACAAGTATAACTGAATTTTTCTGTACTTGATAATTTTTTATTGCCATATTTGGTAATATATCTCGTGGACTTTGAAGCAATACATTGTGAATGTGACGACAACATGATTCATTACACCAGTCAAAACTCATCAACACAGAAACAAAATAGCCAAATCCTAAGAAAATGAGCAGTAGACAAATAAACAGGAACTGTTGAAATCTACTCACCAAGAAGGCTTTCCTCAGCATAATGTATCTAAAAAATAAACAAATTAGATAAACAATTTAATACTGAAGGTTGTACAAAAAAAAAAACTAATTACATATAAAATAACATTAAGTGTAAAATCCTTCAATAATTCTTGAATATCAGAAAGATAATAATAATGGAAAGTTATATGCTGTGCAAACATTAGCTAAGTTATGCAAATCATACCAGACTGACTAGAAGGATAGATAGTCAGCGAACGGGTGTCTTACCTTTTCTTTTAAAGCTGTGACAAAGACTTGTAAAGACAACTACAGTAAAAAAAGGAAAGTAACTTTAAATCTACAATGCAAATCTAAAGGAAATTCATCATAGCAAACTAGGCATATGGTCCCTAAAAGTTTCTTATAGCAGGAGTCAACAGTTTTCTTAAGTTCTGTGTTTTATTATTAGTTGTAATTTATTATATCAGATGAAGAGTCTAAGAATAATAAAAGATTGGTAAAACCTCTTGCACTAACCATAGATGCCTCCCTAGTACAGTCAAAAGAATAACTACTCTTTGGTTGGAAATGTGTAAGATGCCTTCACAAAGGCTTTATTTAACTGATCTAAGCTCTTGCTCCCCTTAGTATCCTAAAACATTTATATTTTTTAGCTGTGCCATTTAGGACATTTAGTTTATGAAAGAAAATCAAAACAAGAAGCAATTTCTTAAATATGTTTAGTTGTGCAACAATTATGCAGTCGTGACCTTGAACTTGCATCTAAATCCCCCCCCCCCCCTTGCAAGGCTAGATTCGTACTTTATTACGAACAGTGCATTGACAAATGATAGGTTATAAAATTCTATGTGGGAAGGGCGATTATGCCGCCTCAAAAGACTCCACACATACGATAAAAGGATGTCCTCGCAAATGTTAACAATTGACTAAAACTTCTCATCTGTCTGAGCACAATAATATGATACAATATCTTAATTAAACACAATTAGTTTACACACGTTAACTTACGAGAGTAATATGGGTTAAACAGTCCTATCGCTACAATAGCAACCACATTCAATTCTTCAGACAGCTCTCAGACAAAATATAGATAACATGCATAAGTTACTAGACACACGATTATTTATCTATTAACACTGACAAGCTTATTCTCTTTCTATTCTTAAATGCGCTAAAGTCCTAGTTCAACTCTCATTCAAGTCTTTCAATAGATCAGTAACTGAACTACAATCACAGGTACATAAGGTTTGAAATAATATAAGATTTTACGATACAGTTTGATAAGGATCTTCAATGCTAGTCTCTGCTCTTACTCGTCTGTAATTTCCGAGGACGAATTCTTTTGTAGTGGACCATATCTGAAATTTCTTAGATCAAGGTAGGCCTTCACGTCTTCAGCACATCAAGCTTCTTCCAAGGAAACACAATGGATCTGCGGGTTCCTAACCCTTTTATACCATGATCCTACTGGCACCTTCTGCAATTAATCCCCCCCCCACCCACACCCCGATGTCTGGATACGCTTCCTGTGACCAGTTAGGGTGGCGTTTTTTCTGCTGAAAATCCTGCGGGCCATGTGCACGCGACTTACTTATGGCGACGTCTAAAATCGGGAACCTTGACCTTGGACCTTACCTGGGTTCTTGCTAACCTGTGAGTCACATTCACTAAACTTTATCAGCACCAAAATTTTCTAAGAATTGACATAAACCTATAATCCCTTGTTTCAAATGTTTAACAACGAGCGTTTACATGCAAAATTCTTATGACCAATATTCTGTAAGTTAATTATCTTATTTTCATCATATTACAACAAATTTTCTTATGTGAGTTAACAAATACTCTCAGTTGTATTTCACACTTAGATGCAAGTATATTTTTCTTTTTTTATTAAAGGTTCTTACTTGTTAAATTGTGACAAAATTTAAATTCCTTTTAAGAACTCTATTAATCACAAACTTTAACAGCAGGAATACCAGGCTGCAGGAAATTGAGGATGAGGATATGGGGATGCTGGGGTGGACTGAGAGTTAAGTACAGAGCGCATATTGCAAAAGTGGCTAAAATAGTCCATAGGGTTACCTGGTTATTGAAGAACACAGGGCCTAAATACTATCCTATCTGTTTCTATGGTGGCCAGATCTGATCAATCAGAAACCCCTGGATTTCTTGGGAATAAGGAGGTGGAGAAGGAGGTGACCAAAATAGCAGGGCTATGGACTGCTCCTTATGAGGATTGGCTGAAGATTTTTTGAGTTACAGAAATTGGTCCTAAGGGAGAAAAGGAATTAGGAGAGATGGCAGATTGATCAATAATCTGAGGTATGGTGATGACACAGTAGTACTCCTTTGTAATGAAAAGGAAGAACTAGGACAAATTCTTGACAAAGTTATCAAGATCAATAAGAACAGAGAACTTCAGTCAATCTTAGCAAGACAAAGATTAGGGTTCTCAAAGGAAATACAGACAGGGAAGTTCCTGAGAAACAAGTGATGTACCTTAATGGAGAAAGAATTGAGGAATTAAGCAAGTTCGAATACCTGGGATCCATTATTAATGTGAAGAATGTGCTGTTCAGAAGAAGTCAGAAAAAAAATTACGAATGGCAAAAACAGAGATGTCTAAAATCTGGAAGATGGTCTAGCTGCAATACATAGAAACAAAGTTGAGGATTTTGGATGCAGCTGTTTTTCCAACAACAACTTATGGATGTGAAACTTGGAACCTAAAGAAGTCTAACAGGAAAAGAATAGCCCTCTTTTGAGATGTGGTGTTACAGAAGGCTGTTGAAGATATCATATACTGAAAGATAGACAATTGGATGGGTGCTAGAAAGGATTAGTAGAACTTTAAGGCTCCTTAAGGATATTGAAAGAAGAAAGTTGAAATACTTTGGACACATTGAAAGGATGGAAGGAGGGCTTCTCAAAACAGTAATAGAAGGTAAAGTCCCTGGAAAAACAGGAAGAGGTAGACTGTTAATGAGATGGATAGATGGAGTGCCTGATCTTCAGAGAATTGAAGCTTCCAGAAAAGCATACACCAGTACCACATGGTGAGGACTGGTGTGGCACATTACCTAGCATCTGCTGATGTCCAATGAACAGATGGCAGAAAAGTGAAGATATGATAAATACATATAAATCAGTTAGAGGTTATTACAGGATTAATACAACGGAAAATTTTCAGCATCTGACTAATGGGAGGGAGGGGATAATCCCTGAACACTGAGGCAGAGTAGTTAGCAAGAGAGATTGAGGACCAGATTTTCTGCTTGGAGAATGATGAATGAGTGGAATGAATTGCTAGAGTCAGTTGTGAGTGTTTGTTCTGTCCATGAATGGGTTCAAAGCCAAGTATGACAGTCATTGTGGGAATCTTGGTCAGCACTTGGTGAAATGCTAGAATCTCCTTTGATGAGTCTATGAATTTCATGGAAATACCTGTGTAACAATAAATATTCAGGAGGAAAGTAATCAGAGTTCATACTAATAATTGAGGTATTAAACCCATTGGAAAACTGAAACATGGAAAGGCAACTGGAGTAGATGGTATATGACTAAAATGCTCATATAGGGAGTATACGTTTTATAGTGATTACCTGCATAATTAGGAAAGCTTGGTCAGTAGATCAAATTCCAGATGCTATATCTACCTAAGAGTGTGGTCTGAAAAGTTCTTGGCCTAACAATGAAAAAACTAATTTATAATTTCAAAATAATCTCCCTTATGAATAATACATTTATTCCAGCGATGCACCAGTGCCATTATCCCATCCCTGTAGTGGATCTCAGTAAGATCTGCAAAATACCCCTCTACAGCTATATTCACCTGTTGATTCGAAGAAAAAACGCTGACCAGCAAGGAATAGTTTTAGTTTTGGGAAGAGATAGAAGTCAGAGGGAGCCAAATCTAAGGAATAGGGTGGATGTTCCAACAATTCATAGTGCAGATCCCTTAATTTTCATCCTGCATACAGACAAATCGGCCTTCAGAATATGCACAATTTACAGACAAAAAATACTAGCAGTGGTGGTGGTGGGCAGTAGATGGCGTTGATGTAGGTGATTGGTAGTAGAGGTTCTGTGTAGTAGTGGAGACAGAGAGTTGTACAGTAAGTGTCCTCCCTTGATGAGTCTTCAGACTCCTTGGAGGTGCACGAATAATAATAATAATTTTCCATTTGCCAAAATACCTTTGTGGGCAGGTGCATTGTCCTGATGAAAGATGATTTTTTTTCTTCTTTTCTTTTCACATTAATTTTTTTGTCTAGTCTGGTTAAAAGATCGGAATAATATTCCCCGGTTTTGTTTTAAACTTTTCAAGATAATTAATAAACAAAATGCCTTTAGCATCCCAAAACACTGATGCCATGACCTTTCCTGCTGATGGAACCGACTTTGTCTTCTTTGGCACTGAACAACTGGCTTCTGTCCACTGTTTTGACTGCTGTTTGGATTCTGATGTGTAATGGTGCATCCAAGTCTCATCAATAGTAATAAATCGACGCACAAAATCAGTTTTATTCTTGTTAAAACGCTCCGAGCACTGTTCAGATATTTTCATGCGAGTGCATTTTTGATCTGCTGTGAGCAAGCGTAACACCCATCTTGTGCAAAGCTTTTTCATTTGCAATTCTTCATGCAAAATATATATCCTACATGTTCTTTTGAAATGCCTATAGTCTCAGCAATTTCATGCATTTTGACTTGCCGGTCATCAATACCATATTGTGTACTTGATCAATGATTTCTGGTGTTGTTATACTTTTTGGATGTCCTTCACGTGGATCACCTCCAAGGCTGGTACGGCCATGTTTAAACTTGGCAGCCCATTTCTTAATTGTAGAAAATGAAGGAGAAGAGTGCCCATAAACTTTTATGAACTTCGAATGAATTTCTTTTGCCGTTAAGTCTTCTTTTACAAAGAATTTCATAACCACACGATACTCAATTTTATCTATTTCAAGGGATACAGACAACACTTTTGCTTTTGCTTCAGACAGCTGTAAAACAAACTACTTGATAGAATGACTTGCAATTTCACATGGATGCTTATGACAAATATACCAACTCAGAAAAAAAAAAAAATCTTGTCGATAGTGTTGCTATCTATGGTCAAAGCCAAGAACTTTTCAGGCCACCCTCATATTTTCAAGGAGTACTTCTTTAAATTCTTTGGTCCAGTGTGAAGTGTGGATTTTTCTATCCTTGTAAACAATTATTGCTATTATAACAAACATCCACAGAGTCAGAAGACTCATTGAAGGCATTTCCAACTGTCACATGTATTTGAACCTCAGTCAGTATTGATGATGCTCTTTGAATGGAAAGACATGGGTATGAATCCCATCTAGAACACACAAAGAACTCCTATAAGGGCTTTTCAACTGAATGCAAAGTAATTGATCTAAAGGGTTTTTTATTCCAGGAAACTCAGGTTTTACATTCTGCAAAGCACTCAAATTGACTGGAACACACATTTAACAGATAGAAGACAGTGATCTCATATTTGTTAAAAAAAATAAAAAATACAAAACCAACATTCCTAATCAAACTAACTAACTAACATATATGAATCCCAAGAACTTAGTCACAATTGGGATGATTGTTCATCCCAGTCTTAGCTCTGGGTCAGGATGGAGACTATGCTTGTTGGGAAAGTGAACCTAGTCTTCTATGACGAAAATCTAAACTCATTTACAAAGCATAGCATACATGTGAAAAGGTGGCCAATGGCTTGCTGCAACTGTCTATGACTGTCATATTGCAGGTAACAAAAGATGATAAAGTCATTTACACAGAGGGCACTGCATGTAGTAGGCAGAAGTTATTCAGTTATCAAATTTACTCTGACTGCAAATAGCATGACACTTAAAAACTGACCCTTGTGGTTCACTCCTCCTGAAGAAAAGATCAAGAGAAAGTGTTTCCTACTCACACTTTAAAGAACTTGTTAGAAAGTTTTTGATGAAAAGAATGAGATTCACTTTAATACCAAAGTTGTACAGGTCTTTCAGTAGGCCAAATCTCTAAACTATCTCATACACTTTATATAGTAAATAGGTGCTATAAGGAAAGCCTCTGTGATGGATGTTTATTTAATGGATGATGGATGTTTTGTTCTGATGTTTTTTTCTTGATGGCTGTGTATTCATAGTTCCATCACAGTTTATTAATATAATTTACTATATCACTGATAGGAGATAGGCTGACTGCTACAGAATCAAATTCTGCTATGGAGGAAGCTTTCTCTATTTTCCATCATGATATCCATGATGAAATACATGGATGATCACATAAAATAGTGGATATCATCAGAAAATGATCACTCCTATAAATTATGAATTTCCTATTTAAACAGCAGGAAGAGAGAAAAGTGAACAAACTGTTAAGTCATTAGCAAAGAGAATATCGGGATAGGCATATGAAAGAAGGTATTTCTTCCTGTGCTTGAGAGAGAGATTATTGTTATCACATATATGCTCTAAGTTTCATTATTATGTGCAGGTACCCCCACAGAATCTTGAGGTCATTTAAATCTCCCATAAGAAGATCTCTTGTTATAACAGATCTTGTTAAGGTCCTGAGAGATATCCACAGATGGTAAGTCGATGCAACATATTGTAATAAGAGGTCCTAAAAGGCAAATGGCAACTACCTCTGTTAGTGTTGAGGACTTGTTGGAATGGGGTATGATTACCTACAAACGGTCAATTCCTCCATGGCAGGTCTATCCCTATCCTGTCCTTATGGATGATGGTAACATTCCATAATGTAGGATCTCCATATAAATTTAAATGTATATGGAGATAAATTTATTTTTATAAATTTATGGCTTTAAATATATTTCCTAAAGGCAAAGGCACACTTGTTTATACTCCTGGAGGATCATCTTTATGTCACAGATGTTTTAGCAGAATCCACAACAATTACAGGAATGCTTCCATTATTTTTAGTGGATTTACCTGGCTTCTGGTGTTGTAAGGTCTTGTTTTTATCAGTTGGTAATTTTTCCACTTTTGGAGAATTGTGTCCATTTCTTCAGAAAAATATTCAAGACATGGTCAAATTCAACTCTGTATGATATTATGTATTTTAATAGGTTTGGATTCTTCTATAGGCACAGAGGTATCCATTTATCTAATAATGAATCTAGAGGCATATCCTTGATTCCATGAGATGTTCATTCTATTTTTAAAAATTATTATAGGGTTCGTTTGTAGTACAATCATTTTGGTATGCTTTGAGTGATGTGATATTAATTTTTTTTTTTTTAAAATTCTCTTCTAGTCATGAGATTCCAAGTAAATAACACCATTCAGGAATGATGTAATTGTGAGAAGGTGGGACAGTCCTGCAGGTTAATGTTTCTTTAGATATTTTTGCTAATGTCATCCTAAAAGCTAAAGGAAGATCATGTTTTAGCAATCTCCTTACTTATAACCAGGTGAAAAATGCATTGGATAAGGAGAATGCATACACATTAGCATATTTAGATTCTAGAAAAGCCTTTGCAAACCACATAAGCAATGGCAAACAAATAAAAGGATAATCCAAATGTTTATAAGCATCTGTTTTGTAATTATTGCTTTACTGAATGTTTAAAATAAGAAATAAAATTTAAAAAAAATAAAAATCTGCTAATGTCTTTTATTTTCCTATAGGGAGTAGGCAAGGCTGTTTAGCTCCATCTAACTTTTGGAGACTGAGGGGACAAGATATCCAATTATTAATATTTACGAGTTTCAATTTTTGCTGCCCTTAAGCATTGCCTTAGTTGCTTGGTGCGTTATCATGGACCTTCCACTGGTCACCTTAAATCTTTCCGATTCACCCTCCACATATGCTACTTTCTGATATTAGTCAGTCTGCCATCCTCTTATCCAAGCTAATACTTTATAATTCAATCCTTTATCCTTCAGCTTATATCCTCTATCTCAACAATAACATTATTATAAAATACGTGTGTTGAGGCTTAAGTGCCGTGAAGAATTCATGTTAGAGGTTTAATGGAATATTAACATCACTGAGAAAGGATTAAAACTAATTGTAATACTTCCAATATTTCGTCTCTGTCACAGAGACATCTTCTGGGGTTACAAAAACTTTTTGTAACAACACACACACAAATACAATACAAAGTGAAACTAAAGTCCTATCTAGGTGGTGCACCCTCTATGGACATTTGCAGGTGGCCTGGGATGTAAAGAGAGATCTCTGATAATTAAAGTTTCCCAAATTGTGGGAAGTTTAATGCAACTGAATTTGTTAAAATTAGGTTGATTCCTGAGTGTAGATGCAGATTCAAAGAATAGTCTTTCTTTTTTGAATTTACTATGGTGGAGTATGGTAGTTTTTTTCCAGCAGATCCTGTGGGATGTATCCAAAACAATCTGCAAGGCCAGATTGACCATAATCGTGTTTGCAGATGTAAGAACTGTGTTCTTCTAACTGGATGGATGCTGACCTGCCTGTTTGTCCGAAGTAGGCAAGTTTACAGGAACAAGGTACTCTATATACACCAGGCACTGAAAGAGGAGGGAGCTGGTCTTTAGTAGAGTGGATAAGGGTAGTAAGTTTACAGTGGGCTTAAAAGCTGTATGTAGGTTGTACTTTTTTAATGATCTGGCTATTTTCTCTGAAGTACCATGGAGGTAAAGAATGGTGATGGCATTTCTGAAGTCCTTCTGAAGAGATGCACGGGGAATGGGGAAGGACTTGATTATTTTTTTTAATTCTGTAGTCATTATAGCCATTGGAAAAGAAGGTGTTGTGTATGTGTTTGAGTTCGGTTGAAAGGGCAGATTTACTGGAACAAAGATTGTGGGCCCTACTGGTCAGAGTTTTTAATAATTTTTAATAATGCCATATTGCTGAGAGGGGTTGTGGTGGTGGGAGAGTTTGTGAATGTATCTGCCTGTATGAGTTGGCTTTCTATATACAGAGAAAGAAAGGTTACCATTAGGGAGGCGTGTTACTAAGGTGTCTAGAAAGCGTAAACTATTGTTACTTTCCTTTTCCATCATAAACTGGATTCTTGGATGTAGACTATTGAGGTGACTGAGGAAGGAATCTAATGTGTCTGGGCCATGAGGCCAAATAGAGAATACATCATCTATATATCTTAGCCAGATAGAAGGTTTTAGAGGGGAAGAGTCAATGGCTCGTTTTTCAAAATTTTCCATGTAATAATTGGCAGGGGGGGGGGGAACCCATGGCAGTTCCGTCTATCTGTTTGTAGATTTTGTTCTTCCAAGAGAAATAACCAGAGTTGATGACAAAGGGAAAATAGCTCTAAAAATATCAGAAGGAAAAACGTTTTTTAAGAGTGTTAAGGTGTCAATTAATGGAATATTTGTAAACAAAGAGATGATGTCAAAGCTGACCAATATATCTGTATTATTTAAAGTAGTAAGATTTTCAATTAAGTTTTTTTGCATGACTCCACCCATTAAAATGGGTGGAGTTTTTTTTTTACATAAGATGAGGTAAGATCAGTGAGGGGAGTCAAAGAGTTAGCTAGCTGCTTTGATAATTTGTAGCAAGGTGCATTGGTGGCATCTACTATAGGTCTTAGGGGAGAATTAGGTTTGTGGATTTTGGGTAAACCGTATATATGGGGGGGGACGAGAACAGAATGGTTTGAGTTTTTTTGTAATGTCAGGAGGCCAGGAAGAAACTTTTTAAGTAGGTTTTTTCATTTTAATAGCCATTTTCCGATTATATTCTGAGGCGTTGAGAACAACAATGGCATTACCCTTATCAGCTCTGGTGATGACAATACTTTTTTCTTTCCGTAATTATTTTTTGAGGGTGTTGTTACAAAAAGTTTTTGTAATCCCCAAAGATGTCTCTGTGACGGAGATGAAATATTGGAAGTATTAAAATTAGTTTTAATCCTTTCTCAGTGCTGTTAATATTCCATTAATCCTCTAACATGAATTATTATAAAATGGAGGAAGCTGCTCAAAAATAACCCTCCTTTAGTAAATCCATGCTGTTCTTTGCAAAGTATAAGTCACTATCAACCCATTTCTGTATGTGAGCTCTTACCAATTTTTCCAAAATCTTCACTGCCACACCAGAGATACTGACACAGTCGACAGACACATCAGTCTTTGCCCCACCCCCAGTAATATGGGAATATCATACAATTTTTCCACTCTGGTGGAACCTTCTCTGTTCTGAGACTGAAATTATACATCATGACTATCATCATCATCAATTTCCTGATATAAGATATCACCACAGTAAACTGAACATCCCTCAAGGAGTGTTCAGTTTACTGTGATGATTTTGCATCAGTCTCTATTGCCCAATTCTTATTCAGTTTATGCTACAGCTCTAACAGTACCTCTTCATACATCTGAGTTTTTCATCTGGTGAAGAGCTCAATATTGCATACACCAGCGTGATAGCTCGATAGTTTGATAGAAATAAGGACACTCATTTGCAGAACAATCTCTTTCGCATCTATCACCTGCATACCATATGAATTCATTCTTTCTTTTAATTGCAACATAATGATAGAATTCTTTTGGGTTTTGCAGAGTCAGTTTCTTTTCATATGACACTCAGCTTTCGTACAATACTTGTTAACTCTTCAGGCCTGCACCATATAAATTTCATAACTTACAAATACTTATGTACACAGTATTCCTTCCACATATTTTCTTTAAGCATCCCTTTCTTATTAAGACTGAACATCCGTTTCACTCCTACTTTATTGTTCTTTGAAATTCAGGGATATATTCAAATATGTTTGATGGTTTAACATGTTCATTGCCAAGCTGAAAATTGGAATTTCGTGTGGTGGCCAAATTTTTTTTACTTGATAGCGACGTCCACGCGATAACGTGTGATCGGCCGTTTGGTGAGAACTCGCATCACGCGATATCGCTTGATTGGCAATGAACGTGTTAAGAGAGAATTTTTTTGGACTGTTTACAAATTTTGTAGCAACAATTAGCTTAGATATGATTTTCCTTTCTTAGAAAATGAAAGAAAGTTTCACTTAAATATTATGCTCAAAAAATTTGTAATAATTTCAAATTGTAAGAATTGGAACCATTTACGTTAAGTAATATTTTTGCTGAAAATGTGGGGTAACAACCATTTGTGCAGGATACATCTTACTTCTCTTCTACACAGACTTTTAAAGTAGTATCTTGAATTATTGCATAAACTCATTAATGTGAAGATTTAAAGGATGCTGCATAAATGTTCTGATAAAGTATCTAGCTATTTTCAACATTTTTTTTTTCTGGTAGTAAATTAACTATAATGAACCTTATTTCATTCTAATTCATATAATTCATTTTAAATAAAATAAAATAAAATAAAATAAAATAAAATAAACTCAATAATTCATATAACCCAGTAATGGGAATGTCTTTCTGCTCAACACTCTGGTGAATAAATTTCAAATTTGTTTTGTATTTATTTGGTATTATAAAATAAGTAAAGAACAATTTTTTTGATGGAAGCAAAAAGAAAATCGGAAAGTAGTGAAGATGAGAACAGCAGAACAAACAAACCAAAATCTAGATATATTCATATTAAGCATTCCATTTTTAAAAGTGATTGGCAATGAGGGATGACCTCCGTATATGAAATAACTTGATATAGCTGTCCATAACAAATTCTAAAAAATAAAAGTATCACCTTCTTCAAAATTAAAGTTGGTTTTTTTTTTTTTTTTTTGAACATCTCAAAGAGAGTTGTGCTAAATAAGATACTTTTTTTTTCTTTAACTATCACTGTTTTATCATTAAGTTCTCTATTACTGTCTAAATCAGCCTATTATATTCTTAAATCATAAATTTTAATTATAAATGTGGTTAAATAATTTATTTTTATAATAAAATAAAATTTTATAATACTTCTATAATGTAAATGTTTGTAAGTCTTGAAGTAGCAGATGATTTGCATCACCTAGTATAAGACCAGCACTTTGCTTATTATAGACCTTAAGTGAAATCAAAAGTTCTACATTTGGTCTCTAAAGCTGAGTTTCTGAATTATCTAAGTTTTAGACAACCCACAGTACTCGTGCACTATAGGTGTGCAGTCGTTTATGGATAAGACTGACACACAATTCATATATTAAACAGAGAAGAGATATTGAAACTTAAGACAATTTTGCATTAGAGATGAGAACGGAAAAGGTTGGGAGCATTACTTACCATTTACAACAAGCTTTCAGCAAAATACCATATTTGATTTATGTATTATTACAGTTGAGCATTCTGCAGATAAAAGTGATGCTCAATTTTAATCTTTTAAATTTTTTTTTCTGCCTCTCTCTACGTATATATATTGGGCATCACTGGAAAAAAATAAAATAAAATAAAACAAAATTAAAAATTAAAAAACAACTTGATAGTACTATATATTGTATTACATTTACTTAATAAATAAGCACAATTTCACAATGCATTGTATTCAGTGGTTTCCAAATAGCAATTTTTAGAACAGTAGTCAAGCAATAGACGGGGGGGGGGGGGGTAAGTGAAAAGCATCTACAATGTGATAACTCCACTACACACTTCCAAAAATATTCAAATAAAAGAATGACAAGTAAAGGAATTGACAGATATTATGCAAAACCCTACCCATCATGGAAAAAATGTATTTTTCCTCTCCATTTTTGTTTATGATATGTCCAATCAAGTCAATAGGAATTGCCTGCTTACTGGTGCTGTATCATGGCTAGATAAGAAATCCTTTATGTGAGAACCATTCAAAGAACGGAAAAGTCAGTAAATAATAAGAATAGGAAGAACATGAAAGACAATCTTAATTTTATGGGAAATATAATTTATTATATTAATATAATATAGAAACAACGGCATTAATATGCTTTATACTAATGCCAGGAGTATCCGGAATAAGGGAGAGGAATTGGTGGCGGAGATAGCATCAGCCTGGCCAAAAATTATTGAGATCACTGAGACGTGGTTGACAGAAGAGGGTATAATAACAGGAATAGAAGTGGCTAGGTACAGCATTTTTTGGCAGGATAGGAAGGGAAAGCGTGGTGGTGGGGTACTGCTTATGATAAGTGACAACCTATGTCCTCTAAGAGTGGAGGCTTTGGAAGGCAGTGACATTAATGATTTTGAAAGCATATGGTGTGAGGTAGAGGTGGGCAAGATAGGATATTTAGTGGGGTGTTGCTACAGACCCAGGAGCACAAAGGGTGGAGACCAGGAGATGTTTGGACAGTTGAGTTTGGCAAGTGCAAGAAGAATGATTGTTATGGGAGATTTTAACTACAGTAGTATAAATTGGGGAGAGGAAGATGCATGTAGCAATAAGGGAATGGAATTTCTAGAATTCTTGAGGGACAAATGTCTTAGGCAACATGTAATAGAGGGAACAAGAGGTTCAAGAGTTTTGGATTTGGTTATAGCATCCGAAGAGTTGATAATAACTGAGATGACATCTCTCCCACCAGTTGGAGAGAGTGACCATATGGTTTTTGACTTGGAAAATGAATAGACATGCAGGAGTATTAAAGATATGGGAACTTATGTGGAATTATAAAGCAGGTGATTATAATAGTCTTAGACGTCAACTTCGGGAAGTTTCATGGAGGGAAGAATTGGAAGGCTGGGATATCATTAGTGCGTGGGGAATTGTGAAAGAATATTTGTTAGCAGCAATGGTAAGTTATATACTACGAGTGAAGAAGAGGACACAATTTGGAGTAAAGTGGATGACAAACAATATTAAGCAGGAATTGAATGCAAAAAAGAAGCTATGGAAGAGACATAAGGAGACAGGTGAAGAGAAGATGCATGAAGAATATAAGACACAGGCTAGAAGAGTGACTAGTATGGTAAGAAAGGCGAAACTGGAATATGAGAGGAGATTGGCTCTAAGATCCAAAGAAAATCCTAGGGAATTTTTTAGCTATGTGGCCAGTAGAAGGAGAAATGACTGTGGAAGAATGATATTGCGGATAAAAATGGGAATAGAGCGACTGATGCAGAGGACATAGTGGAATTGTTCAATGAACACTTCATTGGAGCATTTCATCCTGGAGGAGTCAGTTTTAATACTAGAGGGATAGGGCAGGTTCTAGGTTTAGAGGTACAGGAGGTGAGTGTGTTTCAAATAATGAGTACTCTGGATGTCAGTAAAGCTGTGGAACTAGATGGTATTTCATCACGAGTTTTGAGAGAATGTGCTAGGGACCCTTTTCAATGAAAGTCTGGCTTCGGGAAAGGTGCCCATGGAATGGAAGGAAGGTAAGATAGTGCCATTGCATAAGGGTGGTAGCAGACTGGAAGTGTCTAATTATAGGCCAGTTTGCATGTCATCAGTAGTTGTTAAGATCTTGTAGAAAGTAGTGAGGGACCGTATACAACATTGGGCAAATGAGGGTGGTGTTATCGGTGAGAGTCAACATGGATTTGTGAAGGGGGTGCTCTTGTTTAAGCAATATGCTAGCTAGCCTTTTATAATAAAGTTACAAGCGCATTAGATGAGGGAAAGGCATATACTGCCATTTTCTTAGACTTAGCGAAAGCATTTTACAGGGTGCCACATGATAAGCTGATATTTAAGTTGCAGCACATGGGTTTGGATGTCAGGTTGGTCAACTGGATTCAGGATCGGCTGTCCGAGAGGTATCAGAGTTGTGTATGGTGGGGCAGTTTCAAGGAGGTAGAGGGTTAGAAGTGGGGTCCCACAGGGCTCAGTACTGGGACCTATATTGTTTAACCTTTATATCAATGACATTGTCAGTGGATTGCAAGGGGATATTCAGTTGTTTGCAGATGATACGAAGCTGGGAAGGATTATTAGTAATAGTGCAGATGTGGTAGCCCTGCAAGAGGATTTGAATAAGCTAGATAGATGGGCAAATGAATGGGGATCTCAGTTTAATGCAGCAAAATGTAAGGTCTTCAGGTTTGGGAAACATTGATGGGACGCTGCATGCTCTATGGGAGGAGTTATACTGGAGGAAGTAGGGGAGACAAGAGATCTGGGGTTGATGATTGATAGAAATCTAAAATTTAAAGGATATATTGCAAAGGTGGTGAAAGTAACACAGAGGATTGCTGCAATAATGAGAAGGACACTGACCTGCAGAGATAAAAGGGTTATCATTCTGTTGTATAAGTCTCTGATCAGACCACACTTGGACTATTGTTCTCAGATTTGGTCCCCAGGATTTGAAGGGGATAAATTAACTGTGGAAAGGGTACAAAGGCAGATAACAAAGATGGTTTCAGGACTGTACAATGTTAATTATGAGGATTGGCTGAGGGAAAGTGGACTGTAGAGTTTGGTGGATAGGAGGAGGAGAGGTGATTTGATTGAGACTTTTAAACTGTTAAGAAGTGGTTAAAGGGTTGACACTGGGGAGTTCTTTCGCTTGGTAGAACAGCAGGAAGGAGTGATGACAAGAGGCCATCCCTGGAAGTTACGAAAGGAAACTGCAAGAGGGTGAGGAGTGGTTTCTTTGCATGAAGGGTGGTTGAACCATGGAATGCATTGCCTGATGGAGTGGTGAGAGCGAGAACAGTCAATGAGTTTAAGGAGTGGTATGATAGACTTTGTGTTTCTCGGGGGGGGGGGGACCTCACCTCGATGAGTCTTGATAGACTGTGTTTCTTAGGAAGGACCTCCCACGATGAGTCTTTGACTCCACTGAGGCCTGAATAATAATAATAAAAATATATTTGTTACTACAGGGTGGCCCATAAGTCATGGAACATGTCGTAGAAAGGGCCCATCTTTGTGTAGCAACTGCATAAGTTTTTTAACATCATCATATTTTTTTTTATTAGTTATGAAAAATCATCATGTAAATACCTTCCATTTTTGGCTTCACAAAGACAGGACCTTTCTACAGAATGTTCCACCGTGTAGAATAGCCTTTATATGATGCATATTCTTTTATGTTTTCTTAAAAAGTTTTTTAAGAAAACTTTTAAAATATTATATTCTGTCTAATCTACAGCTACCTGCCAGATAGCCAAATCTACTCACATATACAAGTCGATGAGCATATTTGTTGGATGAGCAGCAGAGTACAAAGGACAAGCAAGGAAGGTGACTTGCTTGGTAAGAATAGCAGAAGTGCAGTATAAGCAGCAATTAGCAAATAAGGCTAAAAGAAATCTTAGGGAGTTTTTCAACATGTGGCCAGTAAAAGGAAGATTTATGTTGATCGGTGATAATGGTAGCATGATAACCACTGTGTTAAATGAACAATACATTAAAGTATTCCATCCTTGTGAATGTAGCATCATGCAAAACTTGAGAGTAATGGGAAAGGGGAGATGTTGAGTGAGCAGGAGGTATATGAAGAACTGAGTAAGCTTGATGTCAATAAGGCCATAGGACTTGATGGTATATCAGCACATCTTGAGAGAATATTCCAGGAAGTTAACAGTAGCTTTAATTTAGCTTTTTAATATGGGTCCTAGATCTGCCCAAATTCCAAAGGAATGGAAAGAGGGCAAAATTGTTCTACTTTAAAGGGGTGATAAGACTAAGGCCAAATTATAGGCCAATCTGCTTGTCTGGGATTGTGATCAAGGTGTTCGAGTTCCTGTGAGGACCAAGATTCAGAATTGGATTGACAGTACTAGGATTCTCTTTGATGGAAGCATGATTTTCCTAAAGGAAGATCATGTTTTAGCAATCTGCTTACTTATTATAACCAGGTGAAAGATGCATTGGACAAGGGGGGGGGGATGCATACACAGTAGTATATTTAGATTAGATTTTTGCAAAGGCCTTTGATGGATTGCCATATGATAAGATGGTAATTAAACAGGAACAGATGGGAATAGACGGTAGATTAGTGCACTGGATTGGAGTTTGGCTATCTGATAGGACAGCAGGTTGTGTATATGGGGTATGGGGAAACGATATCCCAAAAATGGAAAGACACTAATGGTATGCCCAAAGGGTCTCTTTTAGGATCATTGTTGTTTAATCTATATGTAAATGACACTGAGAAGGGTTTGACTAGTGATGTACAGTTGTTTGCTGATGATGCAAAGTTGAGAAGAGCTACGAGGAGTAGAATGGATGTTATGGTCATGCACAAAAACTTGAATAGACTGGATGAATGGGAGGAGTGTGTGAGGATGTCAGGTTTTAAATTTGGGAAGGATATAGAGTAATATAAGATTTGTGGGGATATCTTAGAGGATATGAAGATGAACAATCTGGGAGTAATGGTGAATAGGGACCTGAAATTTTGGGGACATTTTGCTAAAATTGCAAGGATAACAGCATAAGGCATTGTGGGAATAATGCAGAGAACAATGACATGTAAGATTATGGATGTTATGATTCTGTTGTATAAGGCTTTGATCAGACCACATATGGATTACTGTGCATAGATTTGGTCAGTGGGTTTTCAAAAGGATGAAGAGATGTTAGAACGTGTTTAGAGACAATTGACTAAGTCAGTTTTGAGTCTAAACCTGGTCTATGAAGACTGAGAGAATGTAAACTACAGAGCCTGGTGGATAGAAGGAAAAGGAGTGGGAGAAGGGACATGATTGAGACATATAAGTTGGAAAGGGGTAATTACCAGATTAATGTGCATGAGATTTTTCACAGAATAGCTGGAGACACAGAAAGAACAAGAGGGGGTCATCCCTGGAAGCTGTATAAGGAGAGTGTGAGCAAGAAGTTGAGAAGTAGGTGTTTTGCATGGAGAGTGGTGGGTAACTGGAATGTATGCCTGAAAGCATGTGGATGCATACATCATACCTAGATTTAAATGCATCTACAAAGTCCAGGTATGATGAGATGTGTGTGTGTGAGTGATATCTGTGATGAGTCTCTTGATTCCATGGAAGTCCAGTGATGATAATATTATTATACTCATTTCATTCCAGTCTCTCTCTCTAACCAACAGGCTTTGAGATCAAAATTCCACAGTGACATGGATGTTTGTCAAAATCACTAGATGGTGGTGGATTATTTTTACTGCTTTACACCATCCTGCTTTCTGGATGCCTAAAGTGACTTGAAATGTATCACATTTGATCTCTAAAGAAGGACTATCAAATTATCTAAACTATAATTCATATATGATACTAAGTGGGCTATTTTCAATTTTCAATAATTAATAAATAAATAAGTATTAAAAATCAGGAACTCACCAGATCAAATTTTTTGCCTATATATGCTTTCTACACAAGTCTATGATTAGGGCTTTATAAGGATATCATAAGGATATCACCTGCATTTCTTGTAGATCAGGAGATGGTGGAGAGGAATCAGAGAAGAGTGACCAAGCAGACTGTTCCCTATGAGGATAGATTGAGGGTGTGGGTTGCAGAGTTTAGCTAACAGACAGAGGAGATGGGTATTGATTACTAAATAACTTAAGGAATTAACAACGTATACTGGAATATAAATTAAAATAAACTTTAATATACTTCCTATATTTTGGCAACGTCATGTTGCCATCTTCATGGGAACATAAGATTAAGACATGCACACAAGCACTAAAAACAGCAAATCAGGTCGAAGCAAGGAAACTACTGTTTTTCCTAAAGTCCTGATGGTGCCCCCTAGCGGACTATATTAGGTATTCTTGGCCGTTGGGCTGAAGTTCTCAAAATGTACGTCTCCCAAATTTGGGGGAGTCTCATGCATCCAAATTTGTTGAGGTTTGGCATGTTTCTTAGGGCTGAGGCTGATTCTATGAATAGTCTTTCAAATTTATGCTTGCTGCGGTGTATTACAGTGGCTTTCTTCCACAGTATTCTGTGGCATGTATCCAGAGCATGGTCTGCAAGCCCAGAGTGGCTGTACTGGTGAAACTGGATGTAGTCCTTGTGTTCCGAAATTCTGATATTCACTGTCCTGCCTGTTTGGCCAAAGTAGGACAGCTTGCAGCTGCAAGGGACCTGGTATACCAGGGATTCAGGATTGGCTGTCTGATAGGTATCAGAAAGTTCTGTACAGTGGGGCAGTTTCAAGGAGGCAGAGGGTTACAAGTGGGGTCCCACAGGTCTCAGTACTGGGACCTATATTGTTTAACCTTTATATCAATGACAATGTCAGTGGATTGCAGAGGGATATTCAGTTGTTTGCGGATGATGTGAAGCTGGGAAGGGTTATTAGTAATAGTGCAGATGTGGAAGTCATGCAAGAGGATTTGAATAAGCTAGACAGATGGGCAAATGAATGGGAGTATCGGTTCAATGCAGCAAAATGTAAGGTCTTGAGGTTTGGGACACATCGATGGGATACTGCATACTCTATTGGAGGAGCTATATTGAGGAAGTAGGGGGAGACAAGCGATCTGGGGTTGATGATTGATAGAAACCTGATATTCAGGGGACATATTGCACAGGTGGTGAAGGTAACACAGAGGATTGCTGCAATAATGAGAAGGACACTGACCTGCAGAGATAAAACAGTTATCATTCCGTTGTATAAGACCCTGATCAGACCACACTTGGACTATTGTTCTCAGATTTGGTCCCCAGGAATTGAAGGGGATAAATTAACTGTGGAAAGGGTACAAAGACGTATAACAAAGATGGTTTCAGGACTGTACAATGTTAGTTATGAGGATCAGCTGAGGGAATGTGGACTGCACAGTTTGGTGGATAGAAGGAGAGGTGATATGATTCAGACTTTTAAACTGTTGAGAGGTGGTTACAGGGTTGACACTGGGAAGTTCTTTCACTTGGTTGAACAGCGGAAAGGAGTGATGACAAGGGGATATCATTGAAAGTTACGAAAGGAAACTGTGATCAAGAGGGTAAGGAGTGGTTTCATGCATAGAGGGTGGTTGAACCATGGAATGCATTGCCTGATAGAGTGGTGAGAGCGAGAACTGTCAATGAGTTTAAGGAGTGGTATGTTAGACTTTGTGTTTCCTAGGAGGGACCTCCTACAATGGGTCTTGATAGACTGAGTTTCCTAGGAAGGACCTCCCGCGATGAGTGTTTTGACTCCATGGAGGCCTGAATAATAATAATAATAATTAAACTGACAGCCATTTTCATTTGCCCATATTTCCAGTTTATTCAAATCATTTTGTGATTGCTGAATATCGGGAGCATCCCTGATTGCCCTGCCTATCTTCATATCATCAGCAAACAATTGCAAATCTGATGATACACCCTGCTTGATGTCATTAATGTATAGATTGAACAATAATGGTCCAAGGACTGAACCCTGAGGTACACCTCAGGGACTGAAGTGTACCTCAGTCCCTGAGGTGTTAACACCTCAGGGACTGAGGTGTCAACACCTCAGGGTTGACACCTCAGTGTCAACCCTGAGGTGACACTGAGGTCAACCCTGAGGTGACCTTAAATCTGGCAGATTCACACCCACTGTATACCACTTTTTGATATCTGTCTGTCAACCATCCCCTGATCCAAGTCAATAGATTATATTCCAATCCCATATTCTCCAGTTTACGCAACAGCCTATCCTGTCGTATTCTATCAAATGCCTTAAAAAAATCCAACATTATCAGTGTATCCATTCCCTTTATCCAACTCGGCCATAACATTGTTATAAAATATGAGCAAATTACTAAAGCATGACCTTCCTTTAGTAAATCCATACTGTTCCCTGAAGAGTATAAAATGTTTGTCTACCTACCCATTTCTGTATGTGAGTTCTTACCAACTTCAGACCACACAAATAACCCTATTTGATCTACCTATTAATACAGATATAAAGAAAGGATTCCACCAAGGCGATGTAATCACCCCAAATCTATTTACCAGCTCTTTAGAATATATTCTGAAAACAACAAACCTAAACAGAGGAATAAGCATAGATGGTGAAAAACTACAAATCCTCATGCTTGCTGATGATCTAGTACTGATATCTCAAAACCTAGAAGAAATTAGTGAAGAAATATGCACAAACAGCAGCGAGATAGGCTTAGAAATGAATCTAGAAAAAAACAAAATGGATTAAAAACATCTACATAAGTGACAGTCACCTATATATTAAAAGCATCCCTATAGAATGTTATGTTATTCCTATAGAATGTATTAATAACATCCCTATAAAACAAGTTGACTCTCACAATTACTTAGGACAAACAATAAAAATGAATAAGGATTTATTTGAAGAACTAGTAAAAAGAAATCATGTTGGAGGCTTAATGGATTTTTTACAACACTCAGAAAGGATTAAAAAAGAATTTAATACTTCCTATATTTCGTCCTAGTCACTAGGACATCTACGGGGATTACAAAAATAACTAATGTAACATGAACACAAATATCATACAATACTAAGCCCAACCACGTGGGTGACACCAAAGTCCTATCTAGGGTGTAGGTGGCCTGGAGTGTAAGGTGGGACCTCTGGTGATGAGTGTTTCCCAAATCTCGGAAGCTTAATGCAACCGTATTTATTAAGATTTGGTTGATTTCTCAGAGCTGCTGCTGCTTCTAAGAATAGTCTCTCTTTCTTGAATTTGCTGTGATGGAGCATGGTGGTTTTCTTCCATGATACCCTGTGGGTGGTATCCAAGACATGGTCAGCCAAGCCTGAATGACCATAGTTGTGTTTACAGATGTAAGACTTGCATTCCTCCAGGCGAATGGATGCTGATCTGCCTGTCTGTTCAAAGTACGCCAGCTTACAGGAACAAGGTACTTTGTAAACTCCAGGCAGAGAGAGAGGAGGGAGCTGATCTTTCGTAGAACGGATAAGGGTAGCAAGTTTGCAGTGGGGCTTATATGCTGTGTGTAGGTTGTACTTTTTAGTACAACCTATACACTTTCTTTTTAGTAAAAAGAAAGAAAGAAAGTCGCATGGCTATCATTCAACAAACTAAAAGACACACCAATCCAAATCTTGACATCTCTGCAAAGGCAACACTATTTAATAGTGATGTTCTTTCATCCCTCACATAGGATTGGTAACATCAACAAAATGGAACATTTTAGAAATACAGAAAATACAGAACTAAGAGAGAGAGAAATCAGGCATAAAAGATGTGGTAATGCCACATAGCCAGACTCGGGGATAACAGATGGACATACGGAATACTCAATTGGCAACCAAGAATAAAGAGAAAACCAGGAAGACCACCTACAAGATGGTGAGACCCATTAGTGAAATTTATGGGTATAACATGGAAGAGAGAGACTCGAGATCAAGATCATTGGAGGCGACTTTGTGATCTGCACTCATGGAGAAATCCTGAATAAAACAGGTCATTAAAGGTCATACAGGGTGGCCATAAATTAACTTTCCCTCTTTGGAGGTATCTGTAGCTAAAACTAATACATGGAATGAGACCACATTTTATATTGAGACTTTTGAAGCTATGGGGAGATGAATTCCGCAAAAAAAAAAAGATTCAGTACCAAAAGTCGCCGATAGGGAAAATTTTGGCACTGGCGGAGCCAAAAGCAGTCAAATATTTGTAGTAAACGCAGGTAAAAAGGATTATGCAAATTTTACTGCGAGTATGTGACGGCAGCGCCACCAATTCCACTTAAAAAGGGATTGGGAACGTTCAGGCAGTTATTCGAATGACTGACAAATTTTGCTCAATATGCATCCTACCTTGCCTCAGCGTGCTTTACTTGTTCAGTTGTTTTACCTTAAACAGTGCAATGCCGTAGCGGCCCTTCGGGAATTTAGAAGACTTCATAACCTGCATACAGGTCCTATGTCAGATGTAGCACAGAGCTTTGATTAAGAAGTTTGAAGAAACTGGATCACTAGGAGTTAGACCTGGCAGAGGATGGAAAGCAGTGCAAAAAGAGACAGTAACAGACATTGTTACTGCAGTGTTTGATGACACAGGGACCAGTACTAGTCCAAGCGCTCATGCCATAGCTTGCCATACCAAACTTGATATGGCTTATGATACAGTCTAGAAAATCTTACAGAAAATGCTTCACTTCTATCCGTATAAGTTCAGTCATGTGCAAGCATTAACTACCGCAGATTATGATAAGCATATGACCTTCGCGCTAACGTTTCTTGCCCGATTGGAGGTTGATAATGACTGGCCTTGGAGAATATTGTGGGGTGACGAGACTCATTTTTATCTGAATGGGTCGGTCAACACTCACAACTGCAGAATTTGGGCATCTGAACATCCCCAAGCGATCCAGCAAGTACCACTGCATTCTCCAAAAGTAACTGTGTGGTGTGGCTTCACAGCCGATTTCATAATAGGACCATACTTTTTTTGAGCATATTACCCCTACAGGTCCTGTAACCTGCTCCATTACTGGAGAGATTTATTGATGAATGCTGGAAAATTTTGTCATTTCTGCATTGCACAAAGAGAATATTTGGACTCCATAATTTTTATGCAGGATGGAGCTCGGCCACACATTGAATGTTCAGTACAACGCCTTTTACGCCAGCATTTCAGTAATGAGAGGGTTATCAGTCAGTTCTTTCCGACAGCATGGCCGCCTCGATCCCCTGACATCACTCCATGTGCCTTTTGGCTGTGGGGGTATTTGATTGTTGGTGTATGTTGTGTATGTTGGTGGCGTTCCCAACTCTTATGTCTTGAAAGAGAACATAAAACGGGATGTTATGAACATCCAATCGTGTCGCACACCGGATGCAATTTGTTGTACAAGAAAGGTCAGCATATTGAAAATTGTGTATGTGGTCCAGGGGACCCTGATTCTGATGAATAAAACATCATTTCCTGTAAGTTCAATTACAACATTAATTTCTGTGCACTGTTGGTGCCAGGTTACTTTGCACCCTAGGCAAAGTTTACAAGTGCATCCCTTATTTCATAAACTAAAATGTTTCTAATTGACATTAAACAAAATAAAATCATCTTTCAGGTTAAATTAATAGGGCTTTTTTTATTTTCTTTTTTAATTAATTTGAAAATTCTCTGTTATAATTCATTTACAAAAAAAAAAAAGTTATAAAATACCGAAATTTAATATTTTAAAATGTTAACGTTTTAAAATATTTATCTTAACTGAATTTTAAATAGTGGTAAGTTCAAATCATTTAGGTAAGAACAAAAAAAAAAAGAACCAAGAATTAAATAGCAAAATAGTGTGATGTGCAAGGGATAAGGAAAAAGAATCGATACCTAAATCATATATCACTATTTAATTTTGATATTTTAGTAAAGTATGAATAAAGCATAGCTTGAAGTTTTGTGCACCTTCATGGCTTGCACCCTAGGCGGTTGCCTAGTTTGCCTAAATGGTAGTGCCGGCCCTGTTTCTGTGTCTCTCGCAAGTTGTTTTAGTTTAATTATTATTATTATTATCATCATTGTAATGTGCCACATATCCAGCTGGAATGAGTGACGCGGCTGTTGCTTACACCGTCGAAATGTTATTATTCCATTTTATCTGACTTTAATCTGCTTGTTTTTGACTCTGCCAGCGGTAAAATTTCCCCTATCATTGACGTTTGGTACTCAATTTTTTTTCACGGAAATCATCTCCCCATGCCTTCAAAAGTCTCGATATAAAATTTGGTCTCATTCCGTTTATTGGTTTTAGCTACAGATGCCTCCAAAGAGGGAAAGTTATTTTATGGCCACCCTGTATATGTGCACACACTGAATGACAAACTACATTAGTACATGCTACAGTTGGCTAAGAATAACTGTTTAGCCAACTGTTGACTAGCCTGCCTTCTGATGGAAAATAAGCAAATTAATAACAAAATAAAATAACAAACAATTATACTATTGAAACTATATCAGCAGTAATTTGTTTCTTATAGTCCTGTTTGTGGCCTGAGAGTTATCCAATTAAAGTTATCCTATGTTTTTATCCAATTAAATTTCTTTGTCTTCTGGTGTTCACTACGTGGGTTATTCTTTTTCTAGATGCCATGTAGGTCATACATGAGCCACCCAAATACTTGGGACTTTCAGGCCATCATTTCTGTTGAGATTTGGCTGATGATAAGCATTTCACAGGCTTCCTTGAATTTACGTTCATACCATGTTTTGGTCTGATGTAGGACTGGATGCCTTTCCAGTCAATCCAGTGGTAAGTTTTAAGAGCATGGTCAAGACCTGCTTTTCCATGACAAAGGTACTTTTTTTTTTTTTTTTTTTTTTTTTGTGGATTTCACTCTCAAAAGGTTTTAGTAAACCTACAGTCAACTTTTCATTCTTTTCACACCTCATACTGCTTCTAGTGATTCATTTTCCTACCACCTACATCTGTCTAACAGGTTCCTTTCCCCACTAACATATCTAAATCATAAACTTCCTTCTCCTAAATGGCAAGTTCTATAAAGCATATTACTTCCTCCTCAGTTGGAAAGTTGGCAACTTTCCCCTTCTTAGAAACTCAAGTTCTTTTATTATTCTGTAAAATAAGCAAACCAAGCTATGAGATTAATGTTTTATGTACTGTATATCATTATTATTATACCATCCAAGGAGCTGGCAGACTCATCATAAGAGATTCATTCCACAAACAACAAATCTATCATATTAAATCTTAAAATCCTTAACACTCCCTACATTAACAGCATATTCTGGTAATGCATTCCATTTACTGACAATTGTCCATGTAAAAAATCTACTCCTCATATTCCTCTTTGCCACACTCTTACACAACTTCAAGGGTTGGCCTTCGGTTCTTCCCCTCTCACTTTCTACTCTTTTTGTAATCCCCACTGGATTAATCCAATAAAATCTTCATACTGAAAATTCTTCAGTAATGATACAGTCTAAGTTATTCATCTATGGACCTATTTTAATGTTTTATCCCCCATATATCAAGATCAGTATAGAGAAACAAGGATATGTCCTAATTTCCTCAAACAACTGTACTATCACTTTTAGTTCTGTTTGTCAGTGTGCATTGGAATAAAACATTTTTTTTTTTTTTTAAAGTAACTTTCATAAGTTTTGCAATCTATCCCTTGAACTTCAATTCTTTATGCACATTATCCTCAGATCCCTTGACTCCTTTACATCCTGAAGCAAAATACTGCTAATACAATACATCCCATTGCATCTTCTTTGGGAAAAACCTTACAGTGAATTTCCATTCCTATTTACCAACCCATAACATCAGCTTTTTTTTAAATGCTGTACTACAAAAAAAAAAAAAAAACTGGCTGTATATGGATAAAGCATTCAGATTAAATATTTACTTTTTACTTCAGAACAATAAAAACTAAATTCACTACTGGCTATACACATGCACAAATATTGCATATTATTATTATTCAGGCCTCCAAGGAGTCAAAAGACTCATCGAGGGAGGTCCTTCCTAAGACATAAAGTCTGTCAAGACTCATCGAGGGGAGGTCCCCCACCTAAGAAACACAAAGTCTATCATACCACTCTTTAAACTCACTGACCGTTCTCGCTCCCACCACTCCATCAGGCAATGCATACTCATACTTAAATGCTGATATATATATATATCAACTTCAACCAATATATGATTTTTTCCTGTGACAGTGTAAAATCACCACCCTACTTAGCTGTAGGGCATTAAAAGTACTATATATATATATATATATATATAGAACAACTTGAAAAAATACGTTTTTTATGTATCAATTATGTGTGGCAATTTTTACCTGTAATTTCCAGTTTGTTTTGATACTCCAATGTTTATTACTATTCTTGTCCTTTATGAATACCTGAGGAAGGCTGTTATAAGCTGAAACTAGTCGTATTATTCTTATAAAATCTTTATAAGTTATCTCGGTTTTTAGTCATTAAATCTATTTTTTACAATGTATCACAACAACCGAGTAAAAGCCGATTATCACATATATATATATACACACACACACACACACAAATTATATATTTGTTTAATCCTTTATCCAAGTGCAAGCAAACAAAGTTTGCAATTTAGGTTTCTTCAAGACTAGGCTACTTGAATATAAAATCTAATGACAATTAAAACATTGGCTTAGCACCCCATAATGCAAAGTACATATCCTTTCAGGTGAGTATAATACATTAACCAAGTGAAAGAAACTTCCTGAAAGTACAGTTAGGTGTGATTATAACATGTGATTATAATGTTTTATAACACAGTGATGGCTGAACTGGATAGGGGTAATGGGTTTACAGTGATACTACTGGACCTTGCCAAGGCCTTTGATAGGATACCACATGGAACCCAAATCAGTAAACTGGAGCAGATGGGGATAGATATAGGGTTGGTGAGATGGATAGGAGGGTAGTTGAAGGAGAGAAACCAGACAGTGGTTTATTCAGGAGTGGAGTCTAAAAGATGGCTTGTGACTAGTGGAGTGCCGCGGGGCTCTGTTCTTGGACCACTGCTTTTCAATTTGTTCATCAATGATATAGGAAAGGATTTGAGAGGAAGTGTTCACTTGTTTGCTGATGATGCAAAGTTGGGTAGAGCAATTGAGTGCACAGGATCTCAAAATTTTACAGGATGATTTGGATAGTTTGGAGACTGGGCTAGGAAAAATGGATGTCAATTTAATGTGGCAAAGTGTAAGGTTATGCACTTTGGGGTGAAAAGAATAGCAGCAGTATATTGCATTGGTGGAACCGTACTCTAGGAGATTGATGAGGCCAGGGATTTGGAAGTGTTGGTGGATAGCGAATTGAAGTTTAGGGGGCACATTGCAAAAGTGACTAAAACAGCTCACCAAATCACTTGGCTTCTGAAAAATACTTTAACATGCAGAGACAAACAAGTTGTTGTTCCTCTGTATCGAGCCTTGATAAGACGACCCGATCTGGACTAATATGCCCAGTTATGGGCACCAGGGTTTCTTCGTGATGAGGAGGAAGTGGAGAGGGTCCAGAGACAAGTGACCAAGATGATAGCAGGTCTGTGGAATGAACCTTATGAGAATAGGTTGAAGATTTGTGGGTTGCAGAAATTGGACGATAGGCGAAAGAGGGGTGATATGATTGAGACATTCAAATTACTGAAGGGTTTCTATAAGATTGATCCAGAAGATATTTTTGAAAATATGACTGGTGGTGGGAGGACTAGGACCATGCACGGAAGCTGGGCAAGAGCGTGGTTGACAAGGGTGTTAGAGCTAGGTTTTTTACTTGGAGAGTGGTGAATGAGTGGAATAAGCTTCCAGAGTCTGTTGTGGGTGCTACGACCATGAATGAGTTCAAGGCAAGGTATGATAGATACTGTGTGAATGTCGAATAGTTGTTCTTGACATGATGTTAGGGCCTCCCTCAATGAGTCTGTCGACTCCTTGGAGTTGCCCGGAACAACAACAATAATAATAATAAGCTTGGTTATTTAACTCCTAATCCCAAGTATGCAAACAATTAAGGTTGCACCTGAAACATAGTTCAAGTCTAAAGACGGTACAACACCCTGGTGTTGTACCGTCTTTAGACTTGAACTATGTTTCAGGTTGTTTGCATACTTGGGATTAGGAGTTAAATAACCAAGCTTATAAAATTACTTGGTAACCCTAATATACAGTATCCCCAATTTAAAAAATGAATTACATCTATATCTCCTCCAGAGATTCTTATTAAAAATAAAAACACCTTGCAGCAACTTCTATAGGTAAAGTTGATAAGGCTCTGTATTACTAAAACCTTGGTATTTAGGGTCTAGCTACTCAATGAGACCTCAAAAAAGGTTGAAACCAGTCTGGGTAGTGACCCCACCCATAATGCATTGCAATATACATCTTTTAGTGAGATGTGATTTATATTATGGGAAAATACTAAGAATAGTGATCAGAGCTTTACCCACCTTTACAATGAGTTGCCCTGGTGTTGTACCATCTTCAGACTTGAACTATGTTTCAGGCACAAACTTAATTGTTTGCATACTTGGGATTAGGAGTTAAATAACCAAGCTTATAAAATTACTTGGTAATCCTAATATACAGTATCCCCAAGTTAAAAATTGAATTACATATATATATAATATATATTACTTTTAATGCCTTACAGCTAAGTAGGGTGGTGATTTTACACTGCCACAGCAGAAAATCAATGGGAGCCAGACCTAGAAGAGATACTAAGGTTAAGTAATGCAGAAGTCATATATATCCCTCTTCACTACTTGTACATAGGATTTTTAATTTTACCTACTATATATTAGGTACCATGAGTAGATTTAGGTTACACAATTCAGAAACTTGCCCTACAAACCAAATACAGTATATTTTAGTCATATCTGGCCTCTAATAATGAGGGTAGCAGTCTCATACTGGGTTAGGAAAGTCTACCATCTAAAGACATTAGAAAAGTTAACGTCAACTGTCGGATTCATAATAGGTTGTTTCAAATTATAGCTGATATATCTAAGGCACTGATGCACGTGCATTATGTCATTTATTCATGTTATATCATGCAGAAAATGATAAGGTCTCTGTCATGTGATGTATGTGACTGATTAACTCATCTTTAGCTGAAAAGGAACTTATAAAATAAGTTCTTCATATTTTAGACATGATGTGAAACCAAGGTTTTTCAAATCAAACGGCACAGTGGAATCCAAACCTATGACCTGTTGACTGCAGAGCGGATGCACTATCCATGCAGTCATAATATTGCTTCATTAGCAGTGATTTGGGATTATTAATCCTAGTTCCACTTGTCGTACTATAAGATCTACAACCTTTTGCAGATGGGTAATGTAATACTAAGTAAATCAATTATGATAATCTGATTACACAAAGATTAGCACTTATTTTTTACAAAACAAATTTAATAAGAAATTCATTTTAAAAACTAACGTTGCGTAAACAGAAATATGAGAAGGAGTAATTCCAGCAGCACTGCTGAAACTATTACTGCTGCTAATTTGAAATAAGTTATCAACAATCTTTCTAGTTAAAATATGTCAACATCTGGATTACTGTGCTCAGGTCTAACTGCCTGGATTCCTTGGAGATGAGGAAGTGGCTGAAAAGATTCAGAGGTAGGTGACCATGTTGGTGATCGGTGCAAGGAATGCTCCTGACATTGATAAATTAAGAGTTTGTGGATTACAGAAGTTGGTTGACAGGCGAGAAGAGGGATATGATAGAAACATTTAAGTTACTAAAAGTTTATATATATATATAAATATTTACAATGAGTTGCCCTGGTGTTGTACCATCTTTAGATTTAGACTTGAACTTTGTTTCAGGCGCAAACTTAATTGTTTGCATACTTGGGATTGGGAGTTAAAATAACCAAGCATATAAAATTGCTTGGTTATCCTAATATATATATATATATATATATATATAAAACATTGATGCAAGGGAAATATTTCAGCAGTGGGAAAAAAGGTGGGAAAAAAAAGAGGTCATCCCTGGAAATTAACAAGCGTGTGAATACTAAATTTTTCGCTTGGAGAGTGGTGAATGAATGGAATGCATTGCCTGACTTAGTTGTGAGTGCTTCATCTGTCAATGAGTTCAAGAAGAGGTATGATAGATATTGTGCGTCTATCTACTGACTTCATGGAGATGCCGGTATAATAATAATTCCTAACGCATATTTCACTTACATGTTCTTGCCAATAAGCTAATTTTTAAAATGAGCCACAACATATATGAACAACGCAAAATTTCCAAAGCAATATCAACCACACATCCTTAGCAAGATACTCCAAAGCGCATCTTTAAAAATTAGCCAGATCGTAGTTAGTATCATGAAACTAGAAAAAGCATGGCGAGGGGAAAATTTTCCTCCACCTCCAAATCCTCCGATTTTATTAGAAATCGACATCGGACTTTTCCGTGACTCACCAGTGATGTTTTAACGTTAGTCTCTGTTCAGAACTGTAACGAAATCAATGGTTATTGATGTAAGCATCTTCATTGTCGATTGTCAATCTACCATTTTTCCGAGTGCCAATCCTCCGTGTAGGGCCTGCAACAACACCAGATGTGACGTCACTATTAACCTAGACACCCTCCATGGGGATGCACCTTAGACATCATTGGGAAGCTGATCACGTGTCCTACCGCTTGCACAAGCGCCGTACTAATCTACGAAACCACGATTTACCTCCTAACGTACTCTACCTGACGGCGGGGCCGGCCATCTCGGGAGTGCAATGGGTGTAATGCACCCGAACCCCACGATCGAGTGGGCACAGTCGGTACATATTTGCGGAAACGTATTTTTTATTTTTTTCTTCTTCTAATTTTGCTTATAATTAAAGGGATTTCATCGACAGGATTGTAGGGGCCCCGGTAATAATAATATCTCTGTGTTTCTCTATTATATTAGGATTTTTGCTTAACCCTTTTGATGCGTTAATGCAGTGAATAAAAATTAACAAACATGATTTCGTTTTTAAAATGCCTGATTCATCATTAGTTTTTTCCTAATCTGTTACACATTTATATCATTTGGCTCGTTATCGAAACTGTTGAAAAAATATTTATTATATTATTTATGTATGGTTAGTCTAGAGCAGGGGTAAACAACCCTTAACATGCCTGCCAAACGTGGTACGCCAATGACTTTTTTCCGGCACTCAACCCAGGGCTCATCTTAAAAAATAATTAAATAAAAAAATGAGGATGTGAGTTCAATGTTGCAAAATGTAAGGTTTTAAAATTTCGAAAACAAAGATGGGATGCAGAATTTATGCTTGGTGAGAATATATTGTTGGAGGTAGAGGAAATAAGAGATCTGGGGGTGATAGTGGATAAGGATCTAAAATTTAGGGGACACATAGCCAAAATTGTGAAGACAACACAAAGACTTCTGGGAATGATGTGGAGGACACTGACGTGTAGAAGTAAGGAGATTCTTGTTCCATTGTATAAGGCTTTGATTAGGCCACACATGGACTATTGTGCCCAGATTTGGTCACCGGGTTTTCAGAAGGATGAAGAGATGTTGGAAAGGGTCCAAAGGCGACTGACTAAGGTAGTGTCTGACCTCTGGAATGTTGAGTATGAAGAAAGATTGAGAAGATGTAATTTGTAGAGTCTGGTGGAGAGTAGGAAGAGGAGAGATATGATAGAGACCTACAAGTTGGTAAGGGGTTGTTATAAGATCAGTGGTGGAGAAGTTCTACAGAGAATAGTGGGAGATCAGGGGATAACCAGAAGTGATCCCTGGAAACTGTATAAAGAGGGTGAGGGTGTGAGTAGGGGATGGAGAGGTAGGTTTTTTTCGTGCAGAGTTGTGAATGATTGGAATGCCTTGCCTGAGAGTGTGGTGTCTGCAAGGAGTTTGAGTGTGTTTAAGACACGGTATGATGAGATGTGTGTGTGTGTGTGTGTGTGTGTGTGTGTGTGTGTGTGTGTGTGTGTGTGTGTGTGTGTGTGTGTGTGTGTGTGTGTGTGTGTGTGTGTGTGTGTGTGTGTGTGTGTGTGTGATAAAAGGACCTCCCAGATCAGTCTTTGACTCCATGAGGTCTTGGGTAATAATAATAATAATAATAATAATAATAATAATAATAATAATAATAATAATAATAATAATAATAATAATAATAAATACATTTCAAACATCTTCGCTGACACATATTTTAACTTAATATAATACAATTTTATTACGTACAGCTATTCCAAATAAAAATGCAATAATTAATTAAACTCTACCAACTGTTTCATAATAATAAGTAATAAGAAAATTAGAAACAAACATCCCATTTCCAAGCCATCGATATATCTCCGCGATATACTGATGTACAAGTTTTGTTCAGTTCAGTTGTTGTATTATTCGTCAGGCATCCAGACGTGGCGTGACTCCTTTACCATCATTTGATATATCTTTTCATGTTTCGTAAAGAACGTATCTGTTTTCTAAAGTGTATTTGTATTTGGAATTTATTAAATCGTAAGTCATTAAAATATGGATTGGAAGTATTTATTATCAATTAATTGGAAGTATTTATTATCAATTAATATGTTTAACTTATTAGATATAAAAGCAAATTTCCTTTACATTGATTTTCGGAAACTAAAGTTTTCAGCTTTTTTCGTAAAATCCCCGCATATATTGCAATTGCTATTTCAATTACTTTTTCTGTGCGAGGTTACGCGAAACTTTTCAATTTCTTTTTTTCGCAAAGTAAAATCAGGCGTGCGAGGACCAGTTATATTCCAGTAAATACGGTAAGTTATTTTTAAAGCTATGTTAAAGCTATTATCAATATTCAGGATTATGAAGTGTTGTCTGCACGTGATCAGATCTCAACTACGTTAATTTCAACTCAGTTAATAGTGATAGATAAGGGTGAAACTGATGTACTGAAGTAAACAAACGAAAAAAATAAACACATTCCTTGAGTGTTTCTAAAATTTTGTAATATTGTAAAAAGTATGTACATATTTAATGTTTTGTTAATTCATGGGATAAAAATATTTAATATTATTTACTTATTCGACAGGCAAAGCCTAACCCATAATGTCCATGCCAAGAAAGTATCACTCTGGTTGTCAAAAAAGGAAATCAGCAGAAAAGAAAAAAGAAGAAAAGCAAAATCTCAAAAAGTCACAAGTAGATTTGTTTTCATTGCCAAAATAAATCTGACAACGAAATTGCTACGACTTCAGCAGTTGCGATTCAAACTTCAACTGAAGAAGAAAACTCCAAACAAGCTACACAACTTTTCAACGAAAATGTAGAAACCGTGGGTTTCGTAGAAAAAGACGCGTCTGATTATACAAACTTTTTGGATACAGCAAATAACGACGGTGATCAAGTGAATATAAATGATCCAGGTTTGTGGTCAAATATTATAACTGATAAATGTAGATTATTTTGTGTTAAAACTGGACCTAAACAACATCATCAAGACGCATTCATTAGGAACATTGAAGGTACATCATTTTCTACATCGGACTATTTTTAAAAAATGCCAATTGGTGAAACTCATTTTCGCAGCTGGTTAATTTACTCAAAAGCTCAAGACTCAGTATTTTGCTTTTGTTGTGTATTATTTTCCAAAAGAAGAGGAAAAGATCAATCAACACGATTTATATATGGTTTTAATAAATGGAGAAAACTGTCATCTGTAATTCGAGATCATGAGCTTTCTGTTGGTCACTTTAATTCTTTTATTGCTTGGCAAGAACTATTAAAAAGGCTTAATTTATGTTCCACTGTTGACAGAACAAATCAAATTAATATAAATAAAGAAACGGAACGTCTAAAATTACTATTCCAAAGAATTGTAGATGTAATTCTATTTTTAGCATGTAATATTCTGTCATTTCGAGGATCCCAAGAAACAATAGGAACGCCGAATAATGGAAATTTTTTTAAGTTTAATAGAATTATTAAGGAAATATGATCCTGTGCTAATGGATCATGTAAACAGAATTAAAAATACGAAAAAAAAAAATTGTGCATCATTTGGCGCATAGATTTCAAGAGGAAATTATTGCTACATTAGGTAATGAATTCCTTAATAAAATTAAAGACGATATAGAAGCAGCCATATATTACAGTATCCAAATGGATTGTACTCCTGATATTTCTCACAAGGAACAAACTTCAATAATTATTAGATATGTAAATTTTGTAGACAAAAAACTAATTATAAATGAGTCATCTAGGATTTATTGAAGTAACTGATGTGACTGGTGAAGGACTAGCAAATTCGCTTTTGAAAAGAATAGGTGAACTTAATTTAGATATTATGAATTGTAGAGGGCAAGCATTACAGTGATACTGCTGGAACTGGCAAAGGCGTTTGACAGGATACCACATGGAATTCTAATCCGTACACTACAACATATGGGAATGGATATAGGGTTGGTGAGAAGGATACTTGAGTGGTTGATGGAGAGATATCAAAGAGTAGTTTATTCAGGAGTAGAGTCCAAAAGATGGCCTGTGACTAGTGGTGTGCCGCAGGGTTCTGTTCTTGGACCGCTGCTGTTTAATCTTTTCATTAACGATATAGGGAAGGATCTAAGTGGAACAGTTCATTTTTTTGCTGATGTTGCAAAGTTGGGTAGGGCGATAGTGAATGCAGAAGATGTCAAAATCTTGCAAGATGATTTGGATAGATTGGAGTTCTGGGCTAAGGAGAATGGATGTCAATTTAATGTGACAAAATGTAAGGTTATGCATTTTGGGGTGAAAAGATTAGCAGCTGTATACCACATTGGTGGAACTGTACTCCAGGAGATTGACAAGGCCAAGGATTTGTGAGTGTTGGTGGATAGGGAGTTGAAGTTTAGGGGGCACATTGCAAAAGTAGCTAAATCAGCTCATCAAATTACTTGGTTGCTGAAAAATACTTTGACGAGCAGAGACAAGCAAGTTATTGTTCCTCTTTACCGAGCCTTGATAAGACCTCATCTCAACTACTGTGCCCAGATTTGGTCACCTCGGTTCCTTCTTGATGGGGAGGAGGTGGAGAGGATCCAGAGGCGAGTGACTAAGATGATAGCAGGTCTATGGAATGAACCATATGAGAACAGGTTGAAGATTTGTGGGTTGCAGAAACTAATCGATAGGCGGAAAAGGGGAGATATGATTGAGACATTCAAATTGTTAAAGGGATTCTATTGGATTAATTCAGAGGATATTTTTGAAATCAGGACTGGTGGTGGGAGAACTAGGGGACACCTATGGAAGCTGGGCAAGAGTGTGGTTAGCAGTGGTGTTAGAGCTGGGTTCTTTACTTTTAGAGTGGTAAATGAGTGGAATAAGCTGCCAGAGTCTGTTGTGGGTGCTATGACGGTGAGCGAGTTCAAGGCAAGGTATGATAGATACTATGAGAATGTCGTATAGTTGTGTGGACATGATGTTTAGGGCCTCCCTCGATGAGTCTAAGGACTCCCTGGATCGCTCGAAATAATAATAAAAAAATAAAAATTAAAAAAAGCACACGGTAATGGTAGCAATATGAAGGGAAGATATAATGGCGTGCAATCTAGAATAATTAGTTTAAACCCTCATGCAATTTGTGTACCTTGCTTATCACATTCTTTTAATTTGATAATTTGTGATGCTGCTTCCAGTAGTACGTATTGTAAAAAATGTTTCGGAAAATCCAACGTTTATACTGCGTATTTTCTAGAATGCCTAGAATATTCTATAGAATGTTCTATAGAATATTCTATAGAATGCCTAGCCATTCTATTGAAAAGCGTGACGTTTTTAGGCAAAGTATGAAATGTCTGTTTTATTTTAATATTTTACATACTTTCCCTAGGCATTATATAGAATGGCAAATACTATTTCGGCTAAGTATGAAAAACGCTTTTATTGAAAAGATGCATGTGAAAATGTAAGCAGTACAAAATGTAAGATACCAGATTCTTCTATAAAAAGAGAAAAAGACCAGCGCTGAACTACTTGTTGCTACAAGTTAGACTGGAATGATATTTTGAATTGCACTTAACTGCCTTTTTAATACAAAAGCACTTCAAATTTGGCACTTGGTCTTGCAAGTACACCTCACGAACCCTTGGCCGCTACCGGTCGACTGAGCGGAAGCGGCTGATCAGAGAGCTATTTCGAGATCAGGAACGTCTCCAACTCTCAGTAAGTCCTTGGGAAATCAAGTGAATTGTGATCTGGCATAGAATTGGTTTAAAATTCCTTCGGCAGTTCCAAGTCGGTAAAAACCATCGTCTGTCACACTAATAACAACCGCCAGCAGATTGCACGAGTCACCCCGTCCATTTCTGGGATAGGAACTCGCATAGTGGCCCCAAAGTTGCAGGAGAAAATATTTTGAAAAGTCCATTTTGAAGAATCCATTTTCATTTTTTGGCCTGTATTTCCAGATTCAATTTAGATCGAATTTTAACTTCGACAGCATTCTCAATATTGAAGGAAAGAGTACACAAAATATTAACATCATAACCTTCTATTTTCTCACTTGCATCTTCTTTACTCTCATGTCCACAGGTGGCATGAACAATTCGGTGACAGTTTCTACACGAATGGGCACCACTGGTTACCTTCAAACAGATGAGATGCAGAGGTAGCATACCCGGAAGCCTCTTCGATAGACGTGTATTCATCACCACTTTCGCTTCTTCCATCGTGGACTACAGTCTCCTCCGTGTTTTGTGCAATAGACTCTTTCTCTTGGATAGAGTGATCTGTTTCTTCTTGTATTGTTTGAACGTTTTCCATCATTTTTTCCAGTTGCTCCTCAGTCTGTATTCTTGTAAAACATCTTGGGGTAAGGAAGACGTTGTGAGACCCACTTTAGCTTTGCAGCCAAAGAGAACTTCGTATGGTGTTCTCTTAATCCCAGAATGAAATGCCCTGTTCTTCATAAGTTGCACGAAACGTAGTCTCTCACTCCATCGGTCAGTTTTTCATCTTGCATCCACGTATTCGATACTTCCTTGGCTTTGTGAGTGGCGAGGCTTGCCATGCACGATCTTCAAACTCGGCTAGTACTCCTTAAGCATTCTCACCACATTATTAGCAAATTTTCTGCCATTGTCGGATAGTAGAATCGAATGGTGCTCCAAGCAACGTAAATATGTCCACGAGGTTATATGCCACTTCTTCCACTGTCTTTGATGTCAGAGCCTTGAGAACCATAAACTTAGTAAGATAATCTTGGTAAACAATTATAAACTTGTATTCCCTGCCAGGATATGACTGAAAATCGATTAGATCGACCTGACAACGGGAATTGAACTCGGAAAAAAATCATGGGCTTCACTACAACACCCTTTTTAACACCTTTTTGTTTTTTCTGGCACGGCTCACAAAGGTGAATGTACAGTTCAATGTCATGACGAGTAATGTTCTTGTACTTGTGTGAGATACGTTCAACATTCTGTCACGTCCTCCATGGCCAATGGCCAAATGAGCTTCATGAAGTACATTAAATAACTCAGAATCTGTGACGTCAAACTGGATTTCACTGACGCCTTCTTTAACAGGATAAATCAACTTACTTTTTTTCTACAACCATCACATCATAGCGATTCAGCGGCCAAAAGTCACGTGATATCTTCTTAGAAGTCATCTTAGCATTTTTCACATCATTCACTAACTTTTGGTAGGTAATTTCGGTTAAAAAAACGTAGGTTTTAGCAGCATTGGCTCGAACTTTAGATAGTTCGTAGAATTGTCGTTGCAGGTCAACATACCGTCATTCCTGCCCGGACAATGTGCAGTAGCTTGCTCAGCCATTTTTTTTTTTTTTTTTTTTTTTTTTTTTGTGCAAGGCAAGGTAAACCTTGTGCAAGCTTGCCTTGCTTGCACAAGGTTTTTTGTGCAAGCAAGGCAAGCTTCGAAAGTCAAATAAAGCCAGCAGTGCAAATGGCGGAAGTGCTCTGGCTCTCTGTTTCAGACGAGCGTCGAAAGTCACGTGACTCGCCTTGCGACATTAAAAGTCACTGCCGGAAGAATGTTATACTTTGCCCATTTGCCTTTTGACATTCTATAGAATGCCTAGGAAATGTGTGAAAATGTAAGCGTTTCATACTTGGACGTCCCACTTTCGGCATTCTATAGAATGTATTGTATTTAGGCATTGTATAGAATTATTATAATTATATTATATTTAGGTTAGGCATAGAATGCGTAGGCATTGTATAGAATGCCTACGCATTCTATACAATGCCTAATTTCACACTTTACCGGTAACATATACACAGTTTGAACAAACTTATAATGCCTTAGAAGAATTTATTGGTGCAATTAACGATAACACAGCAGTATCCGAAGCTAAAAGTCTACTAGATTCATTACAAGAAATACCATTTATTTTAAACTTATCGGTGAGGTTTACAATATTGTCAAAAATTAATAGTATCAACAAACTATTTCAAGCAAAAACAATTGTTCTTGACTCTGCTTTTAATTTAGTGAATAAAATTAAAAATGAAATCCAAAATTTAAGATCAAAATTTAACACATTTTTAGACGACGCAAAAATGATAGCACGAAACTTGAATATTTCCGAAGACTTCCCCGAAAAAAGAATTCGAAAAAGAGAAAGATTGTTTTCCGAACTAGCAGAAGATGAAGTTTTACTAAACCCGGTAAAGGAATTTAGATGTCACTTTTTCAACGTTGTGATTGATACTATCATTGTACAAATAGATGAGAGATTTAAAAATATTCCCAATGTTATTTCTTATTTTACATTAATCATTGATATAAAAACATTAGAAAAAAATGAACTAGAAAACCGCTTAAGGGATTTTGTAAAATAATTTAGTAAAGATGTAAATAAAGACTTACTGGAAAGATGGAGAAAAGTACTGGAAGAGAGAGGTATGAAACTGAGCAGAAGTAAGACAGAGTATATGTGTTGCGCAGTGGGCGGCGGCGGCCAGGAGACAGATCTGGAGCTGAAAGGAAATACCACCAGGAAGGTGAGAGACTTTAGATACTTAGGTTCAACAGTGGAAGAAGATGGAGGAGGTGAGAAGGAAGTGGGATGCAGGATACAAGCGGGTTGGAGGAACTGGAGGGAGATGGCTGGAGTGTTATGCGATAAGAGGGTGCTGATCAAGCTAAAAGGCAAAATTTATAGGACAGTAGTGAGGCCAGCTATGACATATGCTATAGAAACTGTGGCCCTGAGGAAAAATAACATCAGCAGGATGGAAGTAGCAGAGATGAGAATGCTTAGGTGGATGTGCGGTGTGACCAGAAAGGATCGTCTGAGAAATGACTATGTCAGGGGAACAGTGAAAGTTACGAACTTGGGAGCGAAGATACAGGAGGCAAGGTTCAGATGGTTTGGTCATGTGATGAGGGAGGACGAATATGTGGGAAGAAGGGTCGTGCAGATGGATGTGCAAGGAAGGCGGAAGCGTGGGCGGCCAAAGAAGAGATGGAGAGAGCTGGTAGAGAGGATTTGAAGATGAAGAACTTGGATGTGGTAACAGCCCAAGACAGGAAGGTGTGAAGGAGACTCATTACAAATAGTGACCCCACTTAAGTGGGAGAAGCTGCAGAAGAAGAAGAAGAAGAAGATGTAAATAAAGACTTAATCCAGGAAAATGATCTTGGACCAAAAAAAAAAAAAATGTAAATAACGTGCAAGACATATTGCAATATACAGTATATTAAATAATAGTTATAATGAACTATTTTCAAATGTACTAACTGTATTGAAAATTTTCTTTACATTACTAGTTACTATAGCAAGTGCAGAGCGTTCTTTTAGCAAATTAAAATTGATAAAGAATTATCTTCGGTTAAGTATGCGAGAAGAACGCTTAAATGCACTTGCTATATTAAGAATCGAAAAGGAAATTGCAAAAAATTGTAATTTTTCGGAAAAGATTAATGACATAGCAAAAAAAAAAAAAAAAAATCGCATATTTAAATAAGCACATATTAAGCAATATACGTGTTAGTAAAACTAAATAGTAAACCTATTTATTTTTTTGTGCTTAAATTAATTTTTATTGCTTTAAACAATAATTAATTGTGAATAGTTTTTGTGCGATAGTTGGTGAGCCAGGTTACTTTTGTTTGTGCTACATATTTATTTATTTTAATTATTTAATACTTTTGTTTTGTGTTCAGTAAACGTTATGTTAACCTGTTATATTTCGAATGTGTTTTTTTTTTTTTTTTTTTGTTTAACTTTCCTGTGCCAAAATCATTTGCAGGTAAGAGGTTTCACAATACGTTTATTTCGAATCCTTTAATTTTTACCTTTGAAAAATATTTTAGGCCCCCCCAAAAGGTTTCTTGCACCCGGGCCCCTTTATGGAGAAGGCCATCCCTGCATGACGGAGTGTCGGGTATGACCATCTTTGTGCCAGGCAATGACAAACCATCGACTCAGTAACCCCCCCCCCCCCAATCCCCTTTAAAAAGTTCAGGTGATGATTTTCTACAAGCGCTTCTGGTTTCTTGCTTGATGCTTGCATATCGTACGACAGTTTTTTTTTTTTTTTTTTGTCTGTCAGGGACGGTATATTAAGGTACAGCACTCTAGGTGTGCTTAGAATTTTATTATTTGCTGTTTTCTTTTAATCTTTCCCCTTTTTTAAAGGAGTTACGTGATTTTTTCTGGTTGCTTGCTTGCTGCTGTTTGCTTTTCATATTATGTGATTTTTTTTTTTAATTACACGAATGCAAATTATATACACTGTCTTGACGTGATAACGGTCCGTTCTGAATTTTTTAATTTTTTATTTTTATTTTTTTTTCAGTTCCTAGGCACGTGATTTTTTGTACTGGCGTTTTCAGGTTTCTGTTTCTGTTCAAGGTGAATCTCACATGCGACAAAGAGATGCTTTTATTATTCGAGAAGAGTCAAATATACGTTTTTTTTACAGCAACCTAGGCAGGCTTAGAATTTTCTTATTTTATCGAGTTTTTTTTTTTTCTTTTTTTTTTTCCCCTTCTAATCCCTTCCTCCGCTTTAAAGGGTGACGTGATTACTTCTACAAGCATTTCCGGACTTCTGGTTTCTTACTTGATGCTTTTGTATCGTCCGATAGGAATTTTGTATTTGTCTTTCCGGGACAACGTCCTGTTCTGTAAATGCACTTTTTTCTAAATTCCACGTCATTATTAGGATGCTGTTAATATTTGAAGAATGTCAAATATGTCTTTATTATTTCTGCCACCTACAAAGGTTTGTATAAGGTAGAGCACCCTAGGTCGGCTTAGAATTATATTTTATGTCCTTAAGGTTATTATTATTATTATTATTATTATTATTATTATTATTATTATTATTATTATTATTATTATTATTATTATTATTATTATTATTATTATTATTATTATTATTATTATTATTATTATTATTATTTGAGCCTGTGTAGCTCAGTGGATGTGGCGTTTGCACACCACCACGCTTGGCCGCACGAAGGAAGTCTTGGTTTCGAGTCTAGTCGGCGACTAGAGGAAATTTTTCGACCGGTTCCCGAGTTAGTCGATCTCTGGCACGGGCAAGCAGGTTTTTCCTCCCGGAAACTCGGGTTTTTCGTCCTGTAAACTCAAGAAAATCGACCGTAGAACCCACATTATTTCAGACATTAAATATATTTGTGTTAGGGTTAGGGACCACGAGATGGCGGCACATTTGAGCCGTCTCTCTTCACTGCGTACCGCTTAATTAGTGATAGCCTTGGGCCATCTGTCTCTGAATTGGGTACCAGTGGAGATTGAACTGCCCACTCAGTCTCCAAAAAGTTAGATAGGGCTAAATGGCCTCGCCTACTTCCGTATACGGGAATAAAAAGGCGTTAGCTGATTTTGATTTTTTTTTTGATTGATTATTATTATTATTACGGGTGACTCCAGGGAGTCCTTAGACTCATCGAGGGAGGCCCTAAACTTCATGTCCACACAACTATACGACATTCTCACAGTATCTATCATACCTTGCCTTGAACTCACTCACCATCATAGCACCCACAACAGACTCTGGCAGCTTATTCCATTCATTTACCACTCTAAAAGTAAAGAACCCAGCTCTAACACCCCTTAAGGTTTTATTGTTGTTTACTTTTATTATGATTTGTTTTAAAAATTCGATAGGATGAATTAAAAATAGAACTTGAAAAGAACATTAAATAATATGTAATGATCTTTCTAGTTTTTCCTCCCGGAAACTCGGGTTTTTCGTCCCTTAAACACAAGAAAATCGACCGTAGTACCCACATTATTTCAGACAGTGACATATCTTGATATGGTTAGGTCCAAGAGATGGCAGCACTTGTTTGCCAGTCTCTTCATCGGTGGCTGCTATAATCAGTAATAGACATGGGCAAGCTATCTCTGATTGGCTACCGGTGGAGATTGAACTGCCCACTCAGTCTCCAAAAGCTAGATAGGGTATAAAGGCCTCGCCTACTCCGTATTAGGAAATAAAAGGCGTTAGTTGATTTTTTTTTTTCTAATTCAAAAAAATCTAAAAATAGTAGCATTATCTGAAACTGATAAAGTGCTTTAATAATTATATACTTTTCATTTCGGTATCTATATCTCAGTGAAGGTGGCAACTTACATTAAGTTAGTAGCAATTTCTGCTACTAAACAGTTTCCCTACCTTCCTCTCCCTTCATCCCAAACCAGATATGAAAATTTTCGGGTAGTCTCTGATTGACGGTTCTCTCAGTAGTATAAACCAACGCCTTTTATTCCCTTATACGAGCAGGGAGTAAGTAAAACCTTTTAACCCTATTGGGCTTTAGGAGACTGGGTGGACAGTTCAATCTCTATCAGTACCCCATCAGAGATAGTTGACCCATGACTATTACTAATTATATGCTGCAACAGAGAAAGAGATCGGCAAGCAAGTGTTGAAATCTCTTGGTACCTAACACCCTAACAGGATATGTTAGGGTTAGGTACCCTTGGGTTGAGTTTCTGGGAGAAAAAATCTGCTTACCAGTGCCAGAGATTGACTAAATGGGAAACGGTCGAAGAAAGTTTTTTTTTTTTTTTTTTTTTTTTTTTTTTTTTTTTTTTTTTTAAGGCCTACAGTTGAACTATAAGTCTACCTTCGGTCGACCTTGCGCAGAGAACGCAAGCGTCACTTCCACCGAGCTATACAGGCCTGTTCTTTCAGTATGTTTAATCGATTTTTTTCTGTATTTATATAGTCTAACTATTGCTGGATTTTATTTAGTTCTTTATATGCTTGTTTCTATCTTTCTCAATGTCCTCCTTAGCAATTTTATTTCTCCATGTTCTACCGAATTCTTAATTCTACATTTTTTTTCTTCATCTTCCTCCTTAAGCGTTATCTGTTTATTTTCAAACTATTTTTCCATCGGTTTTCGTTGTCTTATAGTAGTTAATTTCCGTTTTTCAATTTGCCAGATTGTTCTTTCTTTTTGCATTCTGTTGGCATTTTTTTTTTTGCAATTCCTTTTTCCTGTTAGCTGTCCTTTCATTTACTGGTTGTAAGGGCGCTTTTCTGTATAATTATATTTCTCCGCTTATGATTTAACAAATGTATTTTTTCCTGTCTTACTCCAGTAACAGTTATACTCTCTTGAACTTGTTTTTAATCTTAGTATTTTTATTTGTTTTTCATCATCATCATCATCATCATCATCATCATCATCAAATTCCTGCCATGTACCCTCAAGGATAGTACAGGATATGACAGTACTACATGAAAAAAATTACATCATTACTAACTTCCTATCTACAATTTTCCTCCAAATCAGTCTGTTACTTGTCAAGACTCCAACATTATCAGATCTTATATTTCTATCGTCTAAGGCACTTTGTACCGTATCAATCCACGTATATCATGGTCTTCCTCTGGGTCGTTTTCCTGCCAAACTGGCAGAGAACACTTGTTTTGCTAATCTTATTTCGACCATTCTGTTTAAGTGACCATACCACCTGAGATTAGCTCTGCTAATGCATCCTGGATGTTGACAATGTCAAGTTCTTTCCTAATATACTCGTTTTTAATATGACATTGCTATTGATGCCATCTGTTCACGCCTCTAATCTTTCTCAGGACTCTCATATCTGCGGTCTCTAGTCTTTGGTCAAGTGTTTTACTTCTGACCCAGCTCTCAGATCCATAAGTTAAAACTGGCTTGAATACTGTCTTGTATACAGCTAATTTAATGTTCCGACTAATTTATTATTATTATTATTATTATTATTATTATTATTTTAACGGTGTCTCCATGGAGTCAAAAGACTCATCGCGGGAGACCCGACATTTCTTTCTTATTCCATATGAATTTACTCAATTGACTTCCTACTATACCAGCTTTATTGATTCTGTTATCTATTTCCATATTTAATTTACCTTCACTAAAAATCGTGCCTAAGTAGGTGAAATGTTGTATTTGTTCCACAGATTCCCCATTCACAATGCAGTTGACATTTTCAACGATTCTGCCTATTTTCATTGTCTTTGTCTTTTTATTGTTGACCTTCATACCATATCGATTACAACAGCTATTCAATTTAGTCAGAGAATCTTGCAGACTTGTAGCGGATTTATTTAGAAGTATAACAGCGTCCGCATAAAGCAAAGAGCTGACATTAACATCTACAATTTTGATATCAGGTTTAATACCACTTTCCTTCATAATGTGATCCATGTAGATAATGAATAACAGAGAGGATAATGTAAATCCTTGTTTCACACCAGATTTAACATTAAACCATCTTCCTGTACTTCCTTCAATTCTAACTGCTGACTTACAACTCAAATAAAGACAAAGTATTGCTTGATATAATGCCCCATTGACACCATATAACTGCTGTACTGAATAGCTTCTCTCTTGCCACCTTTTCATATGCCTTTTCCAAATCGACAAAACTTAAATACAGATCTTTGTTATATTCCCATGCTTTCTCGACTATTTGTCGTAAAGTGAAGATCTGATCCTGACAGCCTCTATTTGACCTGAATCCAGCTTGTTCTTCACCAAGCTTTTCTTCCACAATTCTTCTCAACCGTTTCTAAAGTATACTTGAATAGATCTTCCCAGGAACACTCGGTAGGGAAATACCTCTGTAATTCTCACATTCAGTTTTATTTCCCTTTTTATATATGGGTACTATGAGAGCTCTACTCCAATCATCGGGAATTCGTCCCTGTGTCCAGGCTTTCTGAACTATGCAGTGCAGCCACTGTAAGACTCTTATACCACCATACTTCAGCATTTCTGGTCAAATATCATCTATCCCTGCTGACTTTCCACATTTCAAGCCTTTGATGGCTTTTTCTACTTCAAGTATGGATATGTATTCCTGACTGCATGACTGGTCAGTGTTTTTTACCACTGTGCTGTCATCACTGTTTGTTTCATTTAGCAGTTTTTCAAGGTAATTACTCCATACTTCAAGGATATCTTTTTCTCCTGTTTTCATGTCACCTTTATCATCTCTAACTCCTTTTACAGCACACTTTCCTCCATTCCTAAGCTTCTTCAACAACCTCCAGAATATTTTGCCACCTTCTTGATATTTATTTTCTATATTCTTGCCAAAGTCCTCCCATGACTTTTGTTTAGCTAGTTTTACAGAGTGTTTAGCATATTTGCATTTGCCTCTGTATTCTCTAAGAGCACAACCTGACTTATTTGACAGGAACTTTTGATATGCTTTCTTCTTTTCCTTCACTGCCTCTTTAACTTCCTGTGTCCACCAGGGAGTTCTGATTTTTTAATCCTTGCAGATAACCTCACCATATGCCTCTCTGGCAGAATAAATCAAAGTTTTTTTCAGAGTTTGCCAATGAATCTCCAAGGTTTGATTCCTGTTCTCAAACTCTTTCATTTTCTTTTCAATAATCTTTGTGTATTTTAGTCTACAGTTCACATCTGAGAGCTGCTCAACTTTTATTCGCTTTAAAACTTTCTTACATGTTATTCTTTTCAATATGAAATTCAATTTTATCCTGCTCAAGACTAAATAGTGATCACTTCCAATTTCAAATCCTCTGTACACCCTGGTGTCCTGCACCAGGGAGAAAACATCACTATCAACAATAACGTAGTCAATGAGACTTTTCTTATTCCTTGCTTCTTCTCTCCATGTGAATTTGTGCACATTTTTATGTTGGAACATGGTGTTAGTAATAACCAGTCCATGTCCTGAGCAGAAATCCAACAGATATTTGCCATTATTATTAGCTTTGCTCTTTTCTCCAAATTTTCCAGAAATATTTTTGTATGTCTCACAATCATTTTCTATTCTGGTATTTAGATCTCCAACAAGGACCAACTTTTCCTTTTTCATTGTGTCAGTTGCTTTTTCTAAAGCGTCAAAAAATTCCTCCACTTCTACCTTAGTAGAACCTTCTGTGGGACCATAGGCTCAAATAAGTCTCATTGTCCAGTTCCCCATTCTCATATTTGCCCACATTACTCTACTTGAGACTGATTGCCATTCAAGAAGATTAGCCTCGTATTTTGTGTTGAATACTATGGCTACTCCTTCTTTTCCTTGATTGTCATTGCCTAAATATAACATTTTGTATTTATTGCTCAGAAAGATCTCACCAGTTTTGGTCTTTTTTGTTTCAGTCACCCCTATTATGTCGATCTGGTACTTATCTAATTCCTCAGCTAGCTCCATTTCTTTGCCATTCAGGCTTCTTACATTGATAGTACCGATCTTTAATCTGGTGATGTTGAGTTGGGGTATGCTTTCAGATTTGTTACAGTAGCTGACTTTTCGCTGTTCGCCCCGCTTCCCTTGCGAAAACAGTGGGGGGCCTTGTTTAACCGGGCGACGCCCCAGCTGGCATGAAATTTTGTCATGTTGTACCATCATTTTTTATTTTGGTTTAACCAATAAGAATACAATTTGGTCGGCTAAATCCCAAATTGCCAGCCCATCCTCGTTCGTTCAGTATCCAAATAGATACCCAGCAGGGTGCACCACGAGAAAGTGAGGATTGGACATTAGGTCAGAAGCCCTAGTCGGTTCTTCGCATTCCTTTAAAGGCTATGTGGAGGTCTCCTCTGAGTTATACAGCTTTGACCCTTAAGCACCCCATTTTTTTTTTAATCTTGGTATTTTTATTTTTTCAGAATATTAATTTTCAAATAAGTAATGCATAGTTAGTTCCAATTATCATCTGATGTTTTAATACTGGAATGTCAATTATTTCTTCAGGTATCATTTCTCTATTCATTATTATGTAGTCCATTAAGGATTTGTTTTCTAAGATATTTCTCCAGGTTAGTTTAAAATGCATTCTGTTGGTAGAATGTAGCATTTATTCTAATTTCGTGTTCTATAGGCTATTGCAGTAATGAAAAAATCAGCTAATGCCTTTTATTATTTCCTAATAGAGAGTAGAAGAGGCCATTTTAGTCTTATCTAACTTTTGGAAACTGAGTGAGCAGTTCAATCTTCACTGGTAGCCAATCAGTGATAGTTGAATCACTAATTACAAGCAGAAACTGATGAAGAGACCATCTGCAATCTCCTGTAACTTAACCTTGACAGGATATGTTATTGTCTGAGGTCTATTTTCTTACGTTTATGGGGAAAAAGCCCGAGTTACCAGAAGAAAACCCCGCTTACCTGTGCCAGAGATCGATTAATTCAGGAACCTGTCAAAGAAAGGCCTAGAAAAAGTTCCTCCAGTCGGAAACTAGACTTGAACTGATCTTCGGGCAAACTAGCACAAAGGATGAAAACACTACTATAAATTAATTCAATATTTATTTTTAATTGGTTCATTAAATCTTTGGTATTCTCTGATTCCCAATTCATGCATTCAAAACTCCATCGATAACGGTAATTCTGTTGGCAAAATTTTATTTAGTTTCTTTTAATTCTTAGTAGAATACAGTCATCCCTCGACTTACGTCTGCTCGGAGATACGTCCGTGATTCAATAAAAGAAAAACATTTCCGACTATACTTTCGAACAAGATGCAAGCAAGCATAAAGTAAAAAAAAAAGGTTACTATTTAACAACAATGAAAAGACCTGGAGGTCCGACCGGTTAGCCTAGTGGCTTTGCGCTTCGCAACCATATGCCTGGGGAAATAGTGTTCTAGGTTCGATTCCTGTCGACGACGTGAGGAGCTTAAGGATCTTCCTCAGCCATAGCCAAGTTGGCCGGTCTTGGGCGTGGATAGCAGGGTTTTTCCCCCTAGTTTATCTGGGGTTTTCATCCCGCAAGCAGGGAAACCAGTCCCGTGAACACACACGGATTACAGTCAAGAATATCACTCTTACGGGATGCAGCACAGGAGTGGCGAACTGGCTGCATTAATATGCCAGTAAGCCCCTCATTAGGAGGGGACTCAACCCGCCCTTGGCGGACGAGTAAATGGATGGATGGAAAAGACCTGGGTTCGATTCTCGTTGTGACAAGGGGAATTCTTATATGGGCTTTTTCAGTTGAAAGTGAGTTAGCCGATCTCATACGGTGGTAGCAGGGTTTTTTATCCCGGAAACTCGGGTTTTTCATCCCACGCACAGACAAATTGGCATTCAGAACACATGCAATTTACAGACAAAAAATACTATCGTCAGCGGTGATGATGGGTGATACAGGGTGTTCGGGATAAATTTGACATATTTATAATTAATTATATTTTTCCGTAAGTTACATGTATTAACACACACTTCTCTTCATTTAAAAGTTTGGACCCTTCTTCATTCATATACAAGATGTCAGAAAGGATGGATAGCTGGAACCCACCTGAATCATGGAAGAGAATAACTTGTATCATGATGATTCGTGCCCGCCATCAAAATAAGGATATTACGACTGCTGCCCAATGCTCCCTGAATACAGTAAAAACAATCAGGCATGAACTAGAGACTTGCAATGGTGACTACGAGGATGTAGTAAGAAGAAAGATCCCTAGCAGACGATCTGATTGCGTTCGTACAGCAGAATTCCTCGCAAATCTGCAGGAACAGGTGTTGAAGAACCCTGGCATTGGAATTCGGGCTTTGTTCGTGGAGTTGCTAACTGTAGTCAAGCCCTGGATAACAAGGGTAGCCAATGGTAGGCCGTATGTATGGCAGCAGGATTCGGCCCCTTGCCACACCTCTGGGAAAAGTCAAAAATGGTTGTCTGAAAATTTCTACGACTTCACCAGTCCAAATGTTTGGCCTCCAAACTCCCCAGACCTTAACCCCATGGATTATTTTGTATGGGGCGCAGTTGAAAAAGACACCAATCGCACTTCCAGTAATACAAAAGCCCAGTTAATGGATAAAATTAAAACAGTTTTTGCGGCCCTTCCCAGGGAGACTGTAGCATCAGCTTGTTCGAGGTTCCGAAGCAGAATTGAAGCTGTGATCGATGCTAATGGTGGTTATTTTGAGTAAATCTTGTTGATAGTATTGTAATTAACTCTGCCTGTAATGTTTTTTGTCAATTCATTAAATTTAATAGATACAAAGAAGATTTTCTTTTTCCTTACGAAACTGTCAAATTTATCCCGAACACCCTGTAGATGGCGTTGATGGCAGTAGTGTCGTAGTTGGGGAATTAAGTAGTAGTGGAGAGGATGAGATGTATTTAGCGAAGTAGAGTAGTGTGCCACCCCACGATGAGTCCTTGGACTCCCTGGAGGTGTCACGTAATAATAATAATAATAATAATAATAATAATAATGCATCATACGCAGTGGCACTAGTGCATTCAGTGGCAACCTCAGTCGGCAATTAGCACATGTCTTCAAGAGTTTTTCTGTTGATTTCGTGTTTGAGAAATAGGTTATTTGTGTATTTATCTATCATGGAATTTCATATCTATCATATGCCCATTGTACTATAATTCGACATGGAATATATGTGCGCAGTAGTCTAGATGAAGTTTTATATAAAGGAAGAATAACTTCTCCATCTCTGCCTGTTAGTGTGATCTTCAACAAACACGTAATCCCATGTGCTATTTTGGTTACCCTCGCACTTTGCTTTCTAAACTTCAACTTTCCAGTCCCTCATCAGTTTTCTGCAGTTGAATTCCATGGATATGGTACTCGGCTTCTGATCTCTTCCCAAAGTGCACCACCTTATACTTGGACACATTAAACTGGAAGCCATTTAACTTTGCCCATACTGCTAGTCTGCTTAAGTCTCCACCCAAGATCTCTGCATCTCCTTCATTTACCATTGCTCTTCCCATTTTATCATCGTCAACAAACAATTGAATATTTACTGTGAGATTATTTCCTATATCATCATTGATATACAAACTAAACAACAGAGGATTAAGTACTGAGCCTGTGGAACACTACTGACACTTGCTTTCAGTAGTGTTCTTCGACATAGAACTTTATTTGACATAAAGTTCTATGTCGAATCTTGTCTCATGCTTTTGTAAAGCATAGCAGTATCACAGAGCAACCATTGTCCTTATCCAACTCCATTGTCACTTGATTATAAAAAGAAAGCAAATTAATAAGGGAAGACCTACACTTCACAAAACCACATTTTTCTTTATAGAGTATAATATTCCTATCCACAGAATCTTGAGTTCTGTCTTTCATTAATTTTCATTAATTTTCAATAATCTTACCAATTTTCCCTAATATATTAATCCTGAGATGCTCAATGGTTTACGCATAATTTGCTACTTTGGTTCGGAGACTCCTTTATGCAATGAGACTATTTTTATTCTTTCCACTTTATTGGCACCTTACCAGTATTAAGGTTTAAATTAAATAGTTTGGTCAGAGGAGCTGATAATTCCCACGCACATTCTCGTAATACACGGGTCGATATGACATCTAATCTTATCTCATAGCTGTGTTCGTATTAAGGTTATCCAGTATTTTAAGCACTTCCATTTCTTAACATGTTCATTGCCAATCACGCGATATCGCGCGATGCGAGTTCTCACCAAACGGCCGATCACGCGTTATCGCGTTGACCTCGCTAACTAAATAAAAAAATAAAAAAAATTTGGCCACCACACGAAATTCCAATTTTCAGCTTGGCAATGAAAGTGTTAAACCAGTATTTTTCCATCATTCAATCACAAATCTGGCATGGTAATGCAACCAGCTAGATGGTATGCCCCTGTAAAATGCTCACTCATTAATACAAATTTTGGGTCTATTTCCTCCCCACTGTTAAGTTTTTGAAGTCATTCTTCCATAGTCATTCTTTTTTTTTTTTTTACCTGCCACAGCAAATAACACTTTAGGGTTCCTTTGGCCTTATCAGCTAGCTTTCACTCATAATTAGTTTTAGCCTTCCGATACTAGTCACACTCCTCTCTCTACGCCTTATACTGCTTACGGTAATGCTGATCATTGTTTTCTTTATAATTCCCTCCATATCCTTTTCATAGCGTGCAACTCCTGGTAAATGAAGCTATTTTCATCCATTTAATTCATACCTGATTTATCCTTCTAACTCTATGTACACTTTCGGATACCGCTTTATTCAAACCCCTCTTGACCACCTCCCATGCACTACCAACACCTCTCCCTTCCAATTATAACATATCTCTGCTCAAAGCTGATTCTTCAGCTTGTCATAATCACTTGCTTTTTATTTCCACATATATATATATATCTTCTTAATAGCTATGAAATCGTGGGAATGTAACTAGGAATTGCATTTAAGTTTCATTGATCTCGAAAAAGAATATGACAACGTGCCAAGAGGGAAGCTTTTCAAAATGCTACAGTTATATAGTGTATGAGAGCGGTCTGAAATGTTATCGGCCTAACAATGAAAAAAGAATTTATAATTTCAAAATTATTCTTATTTTTCAACATAATCTCTCTTAAGACTAATACATTTATTCCAGCGATGTTCCAACGCCATCATCCTGTCCATGTGGTGGTTCTCAGTAAGATCTGCTGCAAAATACCCCTCTACAGCTGAAGTCACCTCTTGATTCGAAGAAAAATGCTGACCAGCGAGGAAGAGTTTTAATTTTGGGAAGAGATAGAAGTCAGATGGAGCCAAATCTGGGGAATAGGGTGGATGTTCGAACAATTCATAGTGCAGATCCTTTAATTTTCCCATTGCCAATACACCTTTGTGGCCAGGTGTATTGTCCTGATGAAAGATGATTTTTTTCTTCTGCAAACAGGATCTTTTCTCACGAATTTTTTCATCTCGTCTGGTTAGAACATCGGAATAATATTCCCCGGTTATTGTTCTATCCTTTTCAAGATAAAAACGCCTTTAGCACCCCAAAAAACCGAAGCCATGATCTTTCCTTCGGATGGAACCGACTTTATCTTTGGAGCTGAACAACCAGCTTCTGCCCACTCTTTTGACTGCTGTTTGGATTCTGGTGTGTAATGGTGAATCCATGTCTCATTCATTGTAATAAATCAGTGCACAAAATCAGTTTTATTCTTGTTAAAATGCTCCAAGCACTGTTCAGAGATTTTCATGCGAGGGCGTTTTTGAACTGCTGTGAGCAAGCGCGGCACCCATCTTGCGTAAAGATATTTCATATGCAATTCTTCATGCAAAATATATCCTACATGTTCTTTTAAAATGTCTATGATCTCAGCAATTTCACGCAATTTGACTGGCCGGTCATCCAATACCATACCTTGCACTTGATCAATGATTTATTTCTGGTGTTGTTACACTTTTTGGACGTCCTTCATATGAATCATCTTCAAGGCTGGTACGACCACCTTTAACATGTTCATTGCCAATCACGCGATATTGCGGGATGCGAGTTCTCACCAAACGGCCGGATCACGCATTATCGCGTTGACGTCGCTAACTAAATAAAAAAATAAAAAAAATTGGCCACCACACGAAATTCCAATTTTCAGCTTGGCAATGAAAGTGTTAAACTCGGCAGCCCATTTCTTAATTGTCGAAAATGAAGGAGAAGAGTGCCCATAAACTTTCATGTACTTTGAATGAATTTCTTTTGACGTTAAACCTTCTTTTACAAAGAATTTTGCAACCGCACGATACTAAATTTCATCATATCGATGCTTATGACAAATGTACCAACTTAGAAAAAAAATCTTTCCGATAGTGTTGCCATCTGTGGTCGAGGCCGAGAACTTTTCAGACCACCCTCATATATGGGACATTACATCGAGCAATACATAGTCTCTGTTTAAGCTGTAAATCAGCAGTTAGAGTTAAAGAAGGTACAGGAAGACGGCCTGATGTTATATCAGGTGTGCGACGAGAGTGGAACATTATCTCCATTGTTTCATTATATATATATGGATCACATTATGAAGGAAGGTGGTATTAAATATGATACCAAAATTGGCGATGCCAATCTAAGCTCTTTACTTTATATATATAACTGATGTTATACTTCTGAATAAATCCAGCACGTCTGTAAGATTCTCTGACTAAATTAAATAACTGGTGTAATAAATTTGGTATGAAAATCAACAATAAAAAGACAAAAAACAATGAAAATAGGCAGGAACATTAAAACCTCAACTCTATCTTGAATGGTGAACTTATAGAATAAGTAAAGAATTTTATCTATTTAGGCACAATTTTTAGTGTAGATGGCAAATTAATATGGAAATAGACAACAGAATTAGTAAAGCTGGTATTGTAGAAAGTCAGCTGAATAATTATATGGAATAAGAAAAAAATTAGTCAAATCACTAAATTAGCTGTATACAAGAAAGTGTTCAAACCTATTTTATCTTATGGATCTGAGATCAGGGTTAGAAATAAAACAATCAAAGACTGGAGACCTCTGATATAACAGTTCTCTGAGAAAGATTAGTGGAGTGAACAGATGGCATCAGTGACAGTGTCACATTAAAAACACTATATTAGAAAAGAACTGGCCATCTAATGAGGAAAAATTAGCAAAATAAGTGTTATGTAGTGATATAGTAAAAGTTGCTTAAAAGACAGAAATATAAGATCTGATAAGGTTGCAGTCTTGACAGATAAGAGATTAATTTGGAAAATTGTTAATTGGTAGTTGGTAATGGTATAATCTTTTCATGTAGTACTATCATAATTATCCTATGAATGAATCATCATCAAATTCCTGATATGTACCCTCAGGGTACATATCAGGAATTTGATGATGATGAATAGCAAATCTTGCATGAGATGCAATCTCTTAGGTCATGACTACATGATCACTTTCTCCAAGCGGACGAAGCATAGCTAGATTAGTTAGTGTTTAGTTCACTGATGCAATGATCGGATGCAGCACTCTTGAACCTCATGTTCTCTCCATTATATGTTGCCTCCGATAATTATCTCTCAGCAACTCTATAAATTCCGTTTCCTTCCTTGCCTGTGACCGTTCTTCCTCCCAGTCTATGTCTTCAGTTGAAATATGGAAGTGCCAATGAAAAGTACAGTACAACATATCGCCTTGGACGTCTCCTGAATAAACAAATTCCGCCTATCCAACTGAGTTCGATCGACAACTTAGCTACCAAAGAACTGCTATAAAATCAAAACCTACCAAAGATAAGCTATCAGTAGAAACAAGGAATGCCCGTACTTCATTGGCTCCTGGAAAGCTTGACTTGCTTTGTGAGGAGATGGAGCGATACCGTTGTGACATCCTTGGATTAGCGGAGATGTACTGTTCAGAGTCATAGGAGATGAGAGTTGGAAGAAACATCTGGTCTAGCAATAGTATAAAACATGAGGCAAAAGCATTATTAGGATACAAACAGATCAGTTAAAGAATAATAATGGCAAAATTTGCAGCAAAGTTCATTTAACATCAGAGTGTTTTAGGTATATTCAGCTACTTGAGAAAGTACCAAAGAAGAAATACATTTATTCTATAGCCACTTGGAAATATCGTTGAAATCAGTACCAAAGAAAGATATACTAATTATTGGGGAAGATGAAAAACAAGGAAAGAGGAGAAAATAATGAAAGAGGAGAAAGAATGCTTAAATATTCCCTGAAGCATAACATGGTAATTTGTGACGCACAGTTCAAGCAAAAACACTACAGATCTTTTTGCTGAAAAAAAAGGAACCCTGGTATATCTCTTGCAAAACGTCAATGACAATGCAGTGGCTGCTCTGAGAAACTGTGCATCACAAATTACAAGAGGCACGAGACAAGGAGACATGGTGTCCCAAGCATCTTTATCATGCTTTTGGAAAGAATAATGGAAGAAAGGTTGGTCGATTGGTAGAGCCTCTGCTACTAATGGCTCAAAAAAGTTAAGCAAGTTTGAGTGCGGTTAGTAGTTGGAAGGAATCAATCGTTAGATGATGTTGGCACACTCTCCCTCGATGAGTCTTTGGACTCCCTGGAGGTGTATAATAATAATAAGAATAATAACATTATTGTACTCATCCTCTCATGTGTTACTCTTCATCTCATTCAATTTTGCAGGTGATCATGTCACCTGAAAAATTGAAGAGATGGAGAGGAACTAAAAAGAACAGTGTTGAGGCTGAGTGAAGCAGAAAAGAGATATAGGCTTATAATGAACATTGAGAGAAATGGATGAAAAAGCAAATAAAGATCAATGAACAAGAGCTCACCACTTCGGTAGAAACATGACGCATGATTTAGACCGTAAAAAAGAGAAGATCTCGAACAACAAAAGCTAGAGTAAATCTACAGGCAATTAACAAGGCATGGAAGAGTAAATCAGTGAAACTCCCCGTAAAGCTGATTGCCCGACACTTGCATATTCTCAAGTGCTCTCTATGCATGTGAGACATGGATAATAGTCAAAGCCTCTGTGAGACGAATAGTGACTTTCGAAAGAACATGTTATAGAAAGAATCTAAGAATTGGATGTGTGCGAAAAGTAACAAATGAAGAAATGTGTCACAAAGTAAACTGCAAGGTGAATCTCACCACCATCATCCTTTTCCTTTTGAGTTTTTTTTTTTGGGGGGGGGGGAGGGTAGTCTTGAAAAAAAAAGGGGGATATGCTGACAGTCATCAGAAGAAGACAGATGAAATGGTTCGGACATGTGGAGAGGACTAATGGCATTCCAAAGCAAGCACCGAAGGAATCGTTCCGGGATCATGGATTTAAGGCCGACGTCGATTAAAATGGACTGATAACATCAAAAAATTGACAAATTCCTCCCTTTCTCAACTGATATCAAGAACAAGAGACCGAGATGATTAGAGAAGGCTAACAAAGAATATCACCTAACAGCCATGAGTGACCCAATGGTCCGTTTAGGACTACAGGAGAGAAAGAAGAAAGTAAAGTCTTGAATTGTCCGTTCTTTCGATATGTTCAATCAACTTTTTTCGATATTATACTCTTTGTCCAATACTGAGTATATTTTTAGTTTTTTACGTAATTCTGTGCTCTTCTTTTATCCCAGAGAGTATAGCCTGCTCTCCTTCGCAGGAATTTCATTCCTCCATTTTCTTATTCTTTTTTTTTCCTGCAGTTTTTATCGTCCAAAATTCACTTCCGCACAATAGCAATGGTCTTTCCAAAACTTTATAAATTCTTATTCTCAGTGGCGTAGCTAGGGGGAGCGGAGGGGCTGACCTCCCCGGGCGACACTTTTTCACGTGAGGCACAATTTTATTTTTCGACGATTCTTTTATTTATGTTAACTTAAGTTTTATTACTTAATCAATAATTAGTTTTTAACAACTTTACTTACAACTAAAATAAACATAAACATAGTGTTTTAATTTATTTCCCTATACGTCGTTTTGACTTTTTGTAGTATTTTTGGTGTGTATTGAGAGGGACGACAAACTCAGGAATCGCCCTGGGCTGCAAAAGCTCTAGCTACGCCACTGCTTATTCTTGTATGCTTTTGAACTTGGTTAGCTTTGAAAATAGTATTGATAATTCCTGTTCTCTTTAGAAAATTTGAAATTTTCATGCCAATGTCAGCTTCTTTTGTATATGATACAGCACATCCAAGGTATTTGAAGTAGTTAATTTGTTCTAAAATTCTATTTTCAATCATGATATTACTTATGACCAGAAACGGTCTATTAAAAGCCATGATTTTTGTTTTGTCTGTTGATATTTGCATTCCATTTTTTTTTTCCACTTATGTTTAAGGCGAATATTTATTTTCGGAGTTCATCTTCACTTCTTGCTATGATTATTTAGTCAACTGAAAACAAAAGTGTATTAAGTATAGTTCTACGATCCAGTTTAAAAGCCGGTTTTATATTTTCCTTCAATTTCTTTACTAATTCATCTATATAGATATTAAATAATAGTGGTGAAACTGGGCATCCTTGAAGGATCCCTCTGTTTATTGATTTCTATTCTGTAACGTTTTCATTGTTTCTTACAACTATTTGGTTGTTCTGATATGTTAGTTATTGCAGCAAGCAGCTGATTTGGAATGTATAGATTTTTTATTATAATCCAGAATTTGTTCCTTAAGATTGATTCTATCAAAGGCTTTCTGATAGTCTACAAATGCTATGCACGTTTCTGTGTTGTATTCTTAATGTTTTTCCATTATGATTTTTAATATAAAAGCTGGGTAAATGCACGATTGTCCTTATCGAAAGCCAATTTTGTTCTTCGCAGAGTTTATCCTCTCATCATTATCATCATCAACAACTATAGGTCCAATGCCCGTAGGTGTATGATGCCATCTTGATATGATTCTTCCATTGCATTTTATTTTGTACAAGATGACTCAGTTTGTGTAGAGAGTTTCCGCACCATTTGACGATGTCATCGCCCCATTCTCTGTTTGGTCTTCCTCTTTTGTTCTTTCCTTCAATCATTCCAAACAGCAACGTTTTTAATTTTCCCATCATTCATTCTACATATATGGCCAAATAGACGTAGTTTCCTTTTGATTATTTTCTGGATCAGGTTATCTTTTGTTTGCATTCGTCTGTAGATTTTCTCATTGTTCACTTTCTGTATCCAGCTTATTCTCAAGATCTTTCTATAGCACTTCCTCTCAAATGCCAATATCCTCCTTTCAGATTCTCTCAGGAGTACCCAGGCCTCGCATCCATAGAGCATGCTGCTGAAGATACAGGTTTCTACAATGCGCAGTTTAGTTTGCATCTTTATAGCTTGGCTCTTCCATATTTTATCCAGGGTTTTTAAAATAGTTGTTGCTCTGGATATTCTAATTTTTATCTCTTTTTTGGGGTCCAAGTCATACGTCATGTGGCATCCAAGATATGTGAAGTGTTCCACATTTTCCAGTTGAAATCTGTCTATCGTAACTCTGTTCAGTAACTCCTGTTGTCCGAATATCATTGTTTATCCTCTAGATATGATTTTAAATTTTGAAGTTAATATTCGTGCATATAAAGAGAATCTAATCCAGAAAGAAAAAATTAGAAAATAAGTTTTTTGACATATCTGCAGAATGGATTATAGTAGAAAGATCAAAATCTTGATGTCTGGTACAATGGATGGTATTAATAGAAGAGGGTGGCCAAGGTGAGAGTGGATAGACTATATAAAAGAGTGGTGCAAAACGAGTTTGCAAGATTTGAGTCACTCTGAGGCAATAGATAGAGAAAAATGGCAAAGAATAGTCAAACAAGCATCAGACACCAACGGGCATTGGACTAATGCGCAATAATAATCATGATGAAAGTTGAAATCCCCCCCCCTCCTCAATAATAATTACTCAGCTTGAACTCAACATGCTAATTTGCGAACGCATGCCATCTGCATTCTCTCGTATAACCCCTGAATTATAGCAGTAACCAAATACATATTTAGTCTATCTTTATTTTTATCTGTATTTAGAAACTAAATACATATTTAGTTTCTATCTAACACCAAGAGCTTCAAATAAATCGCCCTCTGAATTCTTGTCCCGGTGATACACTTCACTCTTTTGGGCTTTAATTCCTCTCCTATCGTTAGTAAACCCCCCTCCCCCCGTCCTGTTCCTTCTGTTCTCTTTAAAGACACAATGTCCATTGTATTCTATTCCTATGACCATATCATCCTCATTTAACCACGTCTCACCAATGGCTATAATTTTTGGCCGAGTTATGCTAACCATTGACCAAAAATCCTGCATCTTATTTCAAATACTTCTGGCATTAGTATATGTAAACTGCAATATCCTCTTCATCCCACACCCTCCCTTACATTTTGTGTTACATAGCTTACTAAAGTTAAGAACCCTATGGTGTTACATTTTGCATCATGTGATCACTCTTTCACTTACTAATCTCTAGGTTGCTGTGACCCACCTGCATCTCCCCCATGTAAACATTCTAATTTCTTTCCCTGACTTTGAGCTTCCGAAGTGTTCCTTCACTGAAGAACACTTTCTGAAGACTACTGACACCAAATCCTTTCAGATGCATGCCATCCACCATATATAAATCCTTGCTTCCATCAAACTCACTCCACAAATCCACAAACTACACAGCGCACTGACTCATTTGCGATCATAGTTCTCTGTCTCAGCTCGTCGTGGCAACATACAGCTTTAACTTTCCCACGATTCTTTTTCGCATGCAAATATATAGGATAATATGGCAGTTTTCTATTCTATCGATAGCTTTCCCAAAATCAGCCTACCACTTGTCAACACTCCACTATTATCAGATGTTATATTTGTCTTATATGACTCATCCGACTGCATCAATCCACCAATATCAATTGTCTTTCATATCTATGAAAAAAGGATACTTATCTTAATTTTTTCTTGTCTTCAAGCGCCTCTTCCTCTCCCATTCTGTCTTAAGTGACCATATCATTTTACACATTTTCTACCTCACACGTTCCCGACTGCTAATAATCTCGTGTTGCTTCCTAATGTTTTCATTTTTATCCTCATTCTGCCATTGATTCTATTTGTTTCCCTCCTCAAATTTTCTCAAATCTTTCATAAATATTCTGTAGAATTGGATCACCTGTTTTCTTTATAATCCATCTGTGAGATCCATAAGTTAAAACTGATCTGACTTCTGTTTCGTGTTATATTACGCCAATTTAGTATTTTGACTAATTTCTCTCTTGTTTCATATAAATTTATTCAATTGCTTCCCGTCGTATCAGCTTTACTTATTCCGTTATCCATGTCCACATTTAATGTGCCAGCTTAGCTTGTTTTATAAGACCTCCATTTAGATGGCAGCTAATGTTTTCAATGTGCCTGCTAGTTTTCATAGTCAGGCTTTTTATTGGTGATTTTCATATCAAATTTGTTAGAGGAACATATAATAATAGAGAACGCTATTGTGCATACATTTTCTATAGCAATTATTCAATTCATTCAGTGGCGTAGTTAAGGGGATGGGGTCCTTCCCGGGAAGCACTTTGAACACTTATCCTATACGTCGTTTTGACTTTTTTTGTAGTATTTTTGGTGTGTATAGAGGGGGGGGGTGGCAAACTCAGGGACCGCCCCGGGAGGCAAAAGCTCTAACAACGCCACTAAATTTAGTTAAAGATCAAAGGGAAGTGCCTGTTTTATTTAAGAGTATAACATCATCTGCAGAAAGTCAAGAACAAAGATTGATATCCCCAAATTTGATATCTTGAATGCACTTTCTTTAATAACGTCATCTATATCAATGATGAATAAGAGTTAAGTTAGTTTGTGTTGTCTGACATCTGATTTTACATCAAACCATCTTCAAAACGTTTCCAATATTAATAGAACCTTTTCGGAGGAACAGATACAAATGTTCTCATTGTACATCCCCATATTGAAATCTGTGCATATTTTTCTACATGAACATGCCTGCCATTGAAGAAGTTTATTTTCGTGTTTCATATTGATTGCTATTGCCAGTCGTTTCTTTCCTGTATTTACACTATATATATCCTACATTTCTGTTTAGCAGGATATCATCTATATTAGTGTTCTTCATCTAAAACAGTGCTTCCCAAACTTCTGGATGTCAGGGCCCCCTTTGAAAATATTAAAATATTTCACGGCCCCACTCGAAAAAAATCGTAATATAGACATATATTATTATAATATTTATTGTATTTATATTCAATACAAAACATATACAACGAATATTGCAAAAATCAAATGCAAATATTACATTTTTAGCATCATACATACACATTTGACATGCCACATTATCTCATATTTTTATATAGATTGATATATTGTCATTGTACATTTGCAGTACAAGCACATGAAACGTAAAACGATTATTAATAAAGAAAGAATGTGAAAGATGTGTTTCAATAGTTCTTCTTCTGCAGCTTCTCCCACTTAAGTGGGGTCACTGTTGATGATGAGTCTCCTCCACATCCTCCTGTCTTGGGCTGTCACCACATCCAAGTTCTTCATCCTCAAGTCCTCTTCTACCAGCTCCTTCCATCTCTTCTTTGGCCGCCCACGCTTCCTCCTTCCTTGCACATCCATCTCCATGACCCTTCTTCCCACATATTCGTCCTCCCTCATCACATGACCAAACCATCTCAACCTTGCCTCCTGTATCTTCGCTCCTAAGTTCGTAACTTTCACTGTTCTTCTCACATAGTCATTTCTCAGATGATCCTTTCTGGTCACACCGCACATCCACATAAGCATTCTCATCTCTGCTACTTCCATCCTGCTGATGTTATTTTTCCTCATGGCCACAGTTTCTATAGCATACGTCATAGCTGGCCTCACTACTCTCCTATAGATTTTGCTTTTCAGATTGATCGGCACCCTCTTATCGCATAACACTCCAGCCATCTCCCTCCAGTTCCTCCAACCCGCTTGTATCCTGCATCCCACTTCCTTCTCAGCTCCTCCATCTTCATCCACTGTTGAACCTAAGTATCTAAAGTCCCTAACCTTCCTGATGACATTTCCTTCCAGCTCCAGATCTGTCCCCTGGCCGCCGCCCACTGCGCAACATATACTCTGTCTTCTTCTTCTTACTTCTGCTCAGTCTCATACCTCTCTCTCCCAGTACTTTTCTCCATCTTTCCAGTTTAGTTCCCGCTTCTTCTCTCGAATCTGCACACAGTAAGATGTCATCTACATACAACATTGTCCAAGGCGCATCTTCTCTCACCTCCTCCGTCATCACCTCCATCACAATGTTAAACAGAAATGGACATAATGCTGACCCTTGATGCAAGCCAACTGTTACTTGAAAACTTTCTCTCTGTCCCAGACAAGTCTGAACACTTGTCTTCACATTTCTGTACATCTCCTGCACCAACCTGACATATTTCTCCGGAACCTTCTTCTCCCTCAGACACCTCCAGACTTCTTGCCTTGGCACTCTATCGTGTGCTTTCTCCAGATCAATAAATGCCAGATGTAGCTCCCGTTGTTTCTCTCGAAACTTTTCCATCATCTGTCGTAACCCAAAGATAGCATCTGCTGTTGATCTACCAGGCATGAAGCCAAATTGTTCCTTTGCAATCTCCACCTCCTTCCTCAATCTTCCATTAAGAACCCTTTCTAGGATTTTCATTGTGTGGGACATCAACTTTATTCCTCTGTAATTTTTACAGTCTTGTGCATCCCCTTTACACTTGTAGATGGGAACAAGAGTACTCTCCCTCCATTCCTCAGGTATATTTTCCTGTTGGCAAACTTTCACGAACAGGTCACACAGCAGGTCAATTCCCTCTTCCCCCAGTGTCTTCCATGCCTCTACTGGAATCCTGTCAGGTCCCACTGATTTTCCATTCCTCATCCTCTTCATGGCCTCCGTCACTTCCGCTCTACTGATGTTCTGCACCATCCCCTCAGAAGGCTACCCATCTTTTTTTCGAGTCCTTGCATTTTCCTCATTCAAAAGTCCCTCAAAGTATATTCTCCATCTGTTTCTTATGTCCACATCCCTCCATAATACTCTTCTTTCAGCATCTTTGATCTGCCTCACATGTAAGATGTCCTTTGCTGCTTTATTTCTACATTCAGCTAGTTGTTAAATTTTTCTCTGTCCTTCCTTTGCTTCTAATTGATCATACAGATTTTGATATGATATGGCCTTCGCCTGTGCGAAGGCCATATCATATCAAAATCTGTATGATCTTCATGGGTGAGGCTGAAAGTTCAACCTCACCCATGAAGGTGAGGTTGAACTTTCACCTTCATGTGAGGTCAGAAGTCTAAGATGATTTTTTCCATTCCTTTAAGCAATGACCTTATGGCGAATAGAAAAAGGAAGTCATCCATACTCGATCGGTCATCGCCCAGGTCACCGAGGACTTGTTTGGTATAGCTCATTACCATAAAGCAATAAATGAGCTACAGGACTCAGACTCCTTTGATGAGCAACAAGGGCAAAGAACTGAAATGCGACTGGAAGAAAACAAAACTACAAAATGTACTTTGTCAGAATAAACAAGGTAATTATGCAAGCAACCTTTAACTCATATCCTTCAACTGGTGGTATTGGAGTATTTTTTCGGGTAGTCTCGAACTGTCCATTCCTTCCATATGTTGAATCCACTTCTTTCGGTATTCATATACTTTGTCCAATACTGAGCCTACTATTAGTTCTTTTCGTATCTCTGTGCTTCTTCGTACTTTTTCCCAGAGAGTATAACCTGCTTATTCAGTTTTTATAATAATGATAACAATAATAATAATAAAATGCTGCTCAAAACTATTCCACCAATTGTATTAACACTGAGCATATCTCACTATTTCCGTGATTTAACGTTTGCTTTTATTGAAAGAAGCAAAAAGAGATGGCGGAAGGATTATGCAGAGAGCACCCGTTAAATCAGCAGTTCTCAAAGTTTGGTTCGCGATCTCTCCGAGGAACGCAAAAAAAAAAGTTACGATTTCAACAAACATTTGATAAGCATGTGTAAATTAAACATTTATTATAGAACTTATGGAAATTATTATACACTACAATCTATTATTCTATATTTTTTTAGTTTCTTTATTTTGGAGCCAACCTACTTGGCCGAGTGGTTTGCGTACCCGCTCTCCAGCCAACAAGTTGGGGAGCGGGTACGCTAATCACTCGGCCTTTCTTATAATCATTTCTTACACGTAACTACCCAATCTTGGTATGGTGTTGGTAACCTCATACTGAGGCAGTGTAATGCTTTTTCTCTTTATCTCCACCGATTTCCTCCTCATGCTGAGATCCGCCAGCTAACTCAAAAAGCAATACTAAAAGGCGAATATTACGGACTCTCTCTTTTTTTGCAGAGCTTGCGTCTTTTAGGCAGTGCAAATCAAGGCAACTCGAAAGGTTATATACTCATAAAATCTCTGCTAAATTTTCGAAAATTTCCATAAGTATCTATAAATTATTACTGGACCCATAATATTCTGCATTTTAGTATTAAAAATAACTTATTCCTAATGATCGATTTTCAAAACAACGCGTTATGCTTTGCGTTGTCTCTCAATTTTACAATTGGTTTTCATAAAATTCAACACCAGCTGAAATTACTCATAGTTCCTTGCCTTTTAAATCTCCTGCATTTGCAGTCCTATTTTTATTTCACAATGCTGCAGATCTACTTATATCAATAATACACAGCAGAATGAATATTTTCAAAAATCAGGTACGTCTTTTTTCCAGTTTAAATTCGATAAACATGAGAAATAATATCCACCAACGTGTATATAATAAAAGCTGCTTATTAATTATAAATCATTGTACATTAATTATGAATTGTTGATAAAATCCAGAGATTTCTTAATGAGAAATGTAATATGTTAAAATGGAGGGAATAATATATCTTTGATGGAGGCGTGGCCATAGGGAACACTCATTCATTTACTTTTAAACGAACATCCATTGCGTCATTCAGTCGATTAGCCTTGAGCAACTGAGGGGTTAGTTAAATATTTCATAGCATAAGTGAAATGAATTATAACAGGGGAGCCATGCGCGCCATTCATTGAACGTCACGTAATTATTTGAAAAGAGTCCATTGCCAGGGCCGTACTTACGCACAGGCACACGAGGCTCTAGCTAGGGGTATCAAAACCTAATGTCAATTTAAGGTCCCAAAGAGTGAGACAGGACCCCAGAGCACTCTAGCATCTTGGATCCCGCCAGCTTAGGAAAAATGTAAGTACAGTCCTAAGCTGGCGGGATCCAAGATGTTAGTTACAACAATGAAATTATGTACTAAAATAGCATATTTTAATATGAAATTTACACTTCTTGATGCACACTGTTATCACCGTTATTGTTTAACCTTTATAGTGAACAAATGCTTAGAGAGGCACTTGAGGATGTAGAAGAAGGAATAAAAATAAATGGAAGAATCATTAATAACTTAAAATATGTGGATGATGTAGTGGTGATGGCAGAAAGTGAAAATGGATTACAACAAATTGTTCAAAGAATTGAAAACTCCTGTAAACAGTACGGACTAAAGGTTGACACAAAGAAGACCATGATAATGATAATGATAATGAAAAATGGGAGATAATGTAAATGTAAGATGTGGAGGAAAGATTTTAGAAGAAGTGGAAAGATTTCAATATTTAGGTAGCTGGATCTCAGAGAAAGGAACTTCAGAGTTTGACATTAGAAATAGCAAAGGCAAAGCTAAATCGGCATTTATGGAAATGAAGAGAATTTTAGTAAACAAGAATATTAAAATAGGTGTTAGAGTAGGAATAGTTAAAGCAACAGTTTGGAGTATTGCAAGTTATGAAGTGAGTCATGGACACTCAGAAAGAGAGATATGGAAAGAATTAATGCATTGGAAAAGTGGTATTATAGAAAGATGGAAAAGATTAGCTATACAGAAAGAATATCAAATCAAGAAGTTTTAAGAGGAGTTGGGATGGAAAGAACACTGCTCAAGAATATTATGCAAAGAAAGACCAGATTTGCAGGACATCTTCTGAGAGGTTCTTCGGGACACCTGACAAGAACTATATTACAAGGGAAAGTTGAGGGGAAGAAAAGACGTGGAAGACTAACTAGAGAGTGGTTCAATGACATCGTGGAATGGACTGGTTTAAGAATGACGGAGGAGACAGACAGAGAAAAATGGAAAAGAGCTGCTCATCAGCTGCAACCATCTTGCTAGAGGATGCTACCGGATGCTGATGATGCACACTGTACCTGAAATCATATTATGCAAAATTTGTGCTCCGAATTTGCGTTTATATAACAATGACTTTACTGGCACTATCTCGTGATTCGATCGCCATTAACTAATGATACCGATGTGTTTTTTAATAGAGGTGAACATTCAAACGAATTTGATTTCTCATTTCGCAGTGATAACATAGGTGCCAGAAGAAAACTCATGCAATCATTTTACAATCTGGTCGGAGAATCAACGGCAATATTTCGTGAACAAATATTAGTATCCATGTTTTTAGTTTTTAGTATCCATGACTTGAAATAGCCGATATTGACAGTGTCCAGAGTGTCAATGTCCAACAGCAGGCTCCTAAATAATGAACAGGATTCATACACAGCGCTGTAGTTATTGTTCAACCTACTGGAATCTACAACTTGGTCAACAACAATTTTTTTTTCTCTCTCTCTCTCCCTAGAAGGATAGAAAAGAAAATTTACATAAACTATGTAAAATCTTCAAATATAAGATATGACTGGATAGTTTCGACATTTTATGGATGAACAGATCCTCCTAAAGCTAAATTTTCACAGACCATAAAAGAAACGAGAAAATTCATTAAGGCAGTGGCTGTGAGTTAGGCAGAAGCAGAAAGGATATTCAGTTTAATGAGCAGTGACAGATTAAGAAATAAAAGAAATATTACCCCCTAGTTGAAAATATCTCTCATCTCATGACTGTAAAGCTGATAGTAAAACCCCCTTGAAGAAGAGGATTCATGCTGTGAAATCATTTTTACACCAAGGACGTCATAAAACTGCTGAGAATTGGCTGAAGAAAAATGGGGAACCACGAGTATGCAAAGCATTAACTGGCTTTGTGGGATCTGCTTAAGCTGTTTGTCAGCAATCTGAATTTTGGGAGTAATGTAAAACAAAATTGCATGACGCATGAATTATCATCATCGTTATCACATGCTGTAAGGGAAATTATGAATCATACAACAGTTGAAAAGTTATGGTTAACATGAGCATATGTTGGAGAAAAAATAAACAGAACTGGTTGTTATTTTGAATAACACCTCTGCAACAATCAAAAATAATACTTTCTTTGCAAAACTCAAAAACAATTTGCTTTTTTTTCAGATATTCTTCATCATCTCATCTTCATTTTTTCCTCTTTTACCTTGCGGTGTCGAGGGTTTTGTTAATCATCGGACCTCAAATAGTTCACAGGATAAGATGGTCAGCCCTATGCTCCGGTGTATCCTATGTCTGTAGTGTTGAGTTCTCAAGGCCGGTTTGCCTGCTTTGCGGGATGAAAAACCCCAGGATAAACTGGGGAAAAACCCTACTGTCCATGCCGAAGACTGGCTAACTTGGCTATCGCCGAGGAATATTCTTAAGCTCCTCACGTCGTCGACGGGAATCTAACCTAGGACACTCCTTCCCCAGGCATATGGTTGCAAAGTGCACTGCCACTAGGCTACCCGAGCGGAATTAGATATTCTTCAACTTGATAAAAAAATACCAAAAGCTAGATAGGGTTTAAAGGCCTCTCCTATTCCCTATAAGGGAATAAAAGGCCTTTTAGCTTATGGTTATTATAATTATTATAATAAAAAATACCAATAAATACATTTTAGCATATTCACTAACATTTTTGGAGATCACATTAGTCCAATTGATCCAGTATGATTTTTATAACCAGTAGGACACATTTCTAGATATGGCCACAGACAGTCATCTTGTCTGAAATGAAACAATCACTTATATATTCGTTTTACATGCAATGAATAAAATCAGAACAATTTTAAAATGCTAGAAGTCACGTTTATCTGATATTCTGCACTTTTTTTTTTTTTTAACAGACTTCTATCTTGAATTTAATAAGGCCTCTCTAACCTCAGGAAAAGAGGCGAGTCTGTTCAATACATACTTTTACTGATAATATATTGAACGAAACTGATAATGCTGTGAGATATAAACGCATATTAGAGTTTTAGATTTATAGAAACCAATGACAACTTCCTTGAAACAACAGGTTTTTTCTCCTTCCCAACCAATTGTTGGTTGCTTTCAGTTCGTTAGCATCCGAATTGTCAACTGTGTACTTCCTCATTAGAACTGCATTTCATTACATGTTAAGGTTCAACGACAGTATAGAAGACTGATTACCCACTTTATCAGGTATAAGCGTGTAAGGAAGTGTTGTTATGAAGTGCTGATTTTTAAGTGCACCTCCATACTTCATTTGGTATAGACGAGCACTTTGGTTGAAAAGACCACGGTTAGAATGCGTATATGACGTGAAGAACCTTTATCGGGTATTTTCAATCAAATAGTGAGTTAGCTAGTCCTAAAAAGAGGGTGAGGATTTTTTATCCAGGAAAATCGAGTCTTTCGTCCATTAGAACAGGCAAACCTGTCTCGTGAAAACACAGATCTACAGACATAAGATGTCTGTACTCATAGAGTGATGCAACAGGGGGAATGGCGAGCTGGCTGCATTAACATTCCTAAAACCAGTAATCTGGGTGATAATCATCGGTCTTGGATGGATGAGAAATGAATTGATGGATTTTTACGACTTAATTTTCTGTCTATTATTGTTTATAGTCCGACTTCGTTTCGTATAGAGTGATATTTATATAATCTTATACTGATCTTCTCACTGGCGTTGTTGAAAAAAAACATGGAAAGATATTCGCTCGATCCCATTGAGGAACAAGGAACCTTTCCAAGCCTTTTGAACTTAAGCTGAATAAGAGGACCAGACAGGTTTTTAAAAATTCCTTATTATTATTTATACGGGTACTAAATGGAGTGAAAAGGCTCATCGCGGAAGTCTCACACTACCCTTTAACACAATACATATCATACATCTTCATAAACGTATTCACTGTCAGGACGCTTACCACCACCACCACTGGCAATTCATTCCACTCATTTACCACTCTCCAAGTAAAGAACCTGGTTCGCACACACTCCAACTGACCACAATCTTAGAAACTTCAACTATGGTCCCTAGTTTCCCCTCACTCGCCATGTATTGAATCATTTCTTTTGTGTGAAGCTTATAGAATTCCTTTAGTAACATAAGATTCTATCGTATCCAATCTCCTTCGCCTGTCAGCTAAACTCTGCAATCCACACACCTTCAGTCTATCCTGACAGAGAATATTCCACAGGCCTGTCATGAGAGCTTGGCGACTTGTCTCCTATCCACCATCTCCCGGTCCACTAAACGCAGGTAAACAAATCTGGGCACATAGTCAACATATGGCCGATTCATAGCCTTATAAAGAGAGATAATAACCTCTTTATTTTTACTTATCGATGTATTCTTCAACATCCGGGTAATCCTCTGAGCTATTTTGCCAACTCTTGCAATATGTCCTGTGGATTTCAAATCTCTATCCACCATCACCCCAGATCCCTAATTTCATCAATTGCCTGTAGTCTAGTATCATCAATATGATATCCTTTTGATTCCAAGATTTTGTTTCCAAGGAAGAGCCCTGGCACTATTTCTATTAGGACTACACCCCTGTAGTCCTAATAGAAATAGTCCCTGCATACTCCCCCTTAAACTCATTCACAGATGAAGCATTCACAACCACCTCTGGCAGTGCATTCCACCCATTTACAACCCTCCAAGCAAAAAATCTAGTAGTTAACCACACTCTTACACAATCTCCAGAGAGGAAACCCTCATTTTCTCCCTTCCTGCACTGGTCTTAAAAAAGTTATCAGTAGCAATCCTATAAAACTCTTAGTAAATTATATGCCTCTATCATATCTCCTCTTCTACGTCTATCAACTAGTTTTTGAAGCACACAGACCTTCAATCTATTGTAGGGGACATCCCACAGGCCTGCAACAATTTTTGTAAACGCCTCTGAATCCTCTCGACCATTTCCACATCACCAAGAAATCCAGGTGACCAGATCTGTGCACAGTAGTCCAAATGAGGTCTTATTAATGCCTTATAAAGTGGGACAATCACTACCTTATCCCTGCATGACAGTGTGTTCTTCAATAACCATGTAATCTGATGTGGTTTTGGCAAACTTTGCAATATGCCCTAGAAACTTATGTTCTCTGGCCACAATAACTACCAAGTCCCTAGCCTCGTTAACTTCTTGCAGTTCAGTTCCATTAATATAGTAAGCAGCATATGATCTCATCCTTTCGAAGTGCATCACCTTACACTTGGCCAAATGAAATTGTCAGCCATTTAGTTTAGCCCAAACCGTCAGCCTATTTAAGTCATCCCGCAAGATATCCACATCATCTAAATTAACTATCGCTCTTCTTAGTTTTGCATCATCAGCAAACAAGTGAATATCTCCTTCAAAGTATCCCCAATATCATTGATGTACAAATTAAAGAATAGAGGACCAAGCACTGAGCCCTGAGGCACACCACTAGTCACCTGCCTTCCATTGGACTCCACTCCACCATAAACCACTCTTTGATATCTATCCACTAGCCACCCTTTAATCCAAATCACTAGCCTCAGATCCATACCCATTTGCTCCAATTTATGCAACAGAGTTCCATGCGGAATCTTGTCAAATGCATTTCAAAAGTCCAGGGATCACTGAAAAAGAATTTTCTTTATCCAACTTCATTGTTACTTCATTATAGAAAGTGAGTACATTGCTTAGGCAAGATCTACCCTTCACAAAACTTTATAAGAGGCATGTTGCCTCTTATAAAGTATCACATTGTTGCCCACCCAGTCCTGAATTCTAATTTTTATCAATTTCTCTTGAACCTTAACCACCACTCCCGATATATTGATTGGTCTATGATTTGTTACCTCAGTCCTGGAGCCCTCCTTATGAAGTGGAATAATTTTCCCCTCTCTCTACTCAATTGGGACTTTACCAGAACTGAGGCTTAAATTTAACAGCCAAGTTAGAGGAGGTGCTAATTCTCTTGCAAATTCCCTTAAAACATGGGCCGATATGCCATCTAACCCAATGGCAGTGTTAGCATTAAGGTTCTGTAATATACTAAGCACCTCAAATTCTTCTATCACTAGACTTTCATCAGTCAATGACACATTCAGCACAGCAATATCACAACCAAGATGGTACACTTGCAAAATGATCACTAAGAAAATCAACTATTTGATTAGTTTCTGTAATTTCGTTACCATCAACACTTTTTAAAGTCATCCTTCCAAAGTCATTCCTTCTTTTACTTGCCACATAGTGAAAGAACTCCTTAGGATTTTTTTGGACTCATCAGCTAGCTTCCTCTCATAATTAGCTTTGGCCTTTCTTGCCATGCAGGTTACCCTTCTTGCCTGTATCTTGTACTGGTCATCACCTTTTTCTTTATACTTATACCACAACTTTCTCTTTATCTACAACTCTTGCTTAATAATATTATTCATCCATCTTACTCCTTCCTGATTCCTTCTCCTGACTCTGGGAATACAGTCAGATACAGCTTTCATTAAATACTCCTTTATAATCTCCCATGATTATAAAGGAGTATTTAACATCTCTTCCGTTTAAATTTTCATGCCATAGCACTTTTGAAAGGTGACTTCTCAGCTTGTCATGATCACCAGCCTTGTAATTCCACATATAACCCTTTTTAACAGAATATTTTGCACATAATACGATATCCCAAGATCACATGATCACTTTCCCCAAGTGGAAACAGTTTATGTAAATTGATACACTGTCTCCACTTACTGATATGTTCTCTGATGCTATGACCAGATCTAACACTCTCAAATTTCTTGTCCCTTAAATTACGTGCTGTCTCAGGTAGTTATCTCTTAACAATTGTATAAACTCCAATTCCTTTGTTCCTTGAGACCATTCGTTCTCCCAATCTATGTCCCCATAGTTAAAATCGCCCATAATAATTACATGTCCTCCACTCATCTTATTTGCCAATGAATACCATCTACATTCTCCCCCTTTCTGTCCTCTCTATCCTTTCTGAAGATATTATATCACTTACATTCAATCCCTATGACTAAATCATTCTTGAAAGTTTATTTTTCACTTGGTTAGAATATAATAAATTTAGTTTAATCTTTTATCCAAGTGTGAGCAAACAAAGTTTGTGCTGGGGTTCAGGACTGTGTTCAGGACTGGAGTAAGGTGGTGCAACACCAGGATGACTCCTGGTGTTGCAAGGAGTCGTCCTGGTGTTGCACTACCTTACCCCAGTCCTGAAGATACTTTCAGGCACAAACTTTGTTTGCTCACACTTGGATAAAGGATTAAACTAAATTTATTATAAATCATTCTTAATTAACCAAGTCTCACTAATTCCTATAATTTTTGGCCAAGTAGAACTAAGTAATGACAAAAATTTATCAGACTTATTCCGAATACTTCTGGCATTAGTATACATAACCTGCAATACTGCTTTCCCCCATAATCATATGGTGCGCGAAGTAGCCCACTCTGAATACCGTTAAAATTCTGAGTACAATGATTCCCTATATCACAGTTATTATGGACCTTAGTACTATTTACAGCTAACACTACTTTCCTGTCATTATTTCTGACAACCATCATCGCACCCTCCACTTCTAACAACTCTCGTTTCCCTGGTGTAAACCCTCCCATATGTTCATTAAACAGTAATTTCTGTAAAAGCTTACTCCCACACTTATTCAATAATGCAGACCATCTTTGGCATATAATTATTTTCTCCCATAAAACTCTTCCATATATCCATATATCTCACCCCTCTTTTCCTACACATCCTAGCTAATATTTCATTCATCATCAATGCCCACCTTCTCATTTCTCAAATATCATATCTGGGTAGCACACTGACAACCCTAACACTTTTACTCTTAAAACTAGTCATCTCTAACATCTCCCTTAAATCACTTGCCACACGATTTACGCTGTTTCCCAAATCATTCGTCCCAGCCATTAAAATCATATGATCTACACTATCACTTCTCTTTACAGCTCTATCTACACACTCTATCGTACCTCCCGGTCAACATTCTTTAAAGACATCTCTGGTTTTTATTCTACGAATCAGTGAATCCCCTATTATTATTTTCTTAACCTTACCCATCACCTTAACCTTTCTCTGTCTATCCATCTCGATCAATGAAGACTTGAATATATATATATTCAAGTCTAAAGGTGGTGCAACATTTATATATATATATATAAATCCTCCTTAACTTCACACCACATGTTTTTCTGAAAGCCTGAGGCATACATTAAACAAACATAGCATTTAACGTTGTTTCTAAACACCATATCCTTGAGTACTGGTGGACGAGAAAAAAGAGATGCACTAACAGTTACTCCATTTGTTAAATTTTGTTTACATTCGCTACAGTCCTTTGCATTGCTAGACTTTGACTCTGTAATTCCTTGTGCATAATCAGTCTTACCAACATCTAAAATAGCATCCTTAGGCCTGGAGGTCATCTTCTTTTTTTACCATCAAAGTTTTTCTTTTTGTTAAAATAGTGCTTTCATCCGGATATTTCTACTCTCAGTATGAGAAGCATTTTATGTGTTATGATGTTCTGCGTCAATTATGATAATTAAATATATTTTTGAAAAGAAATATCTCCTGGGGTTTATGCCTGCATCCTGCATAGTTCACATTTTCCCGTAACTTTTGCTGACGTAAACATACAGCATACTATCCTATCCACCCATAGCTAAACAAGCAACTAAATACGTTTGCAATGTGTGTGTTGTTGATCTTAGGAGTGTTTTGGTGTGTCACTTTTCAGGGAATACATTAATTTTGTAGCAATATTTTTCTATGCTTTTGAGTAAGGCAACTGTTAACCTTTATAGTAATTCTGAATAGTTCAGTGATTATTTTTAATCACAGTAAGGTAAGTAAACATATTTAGTTATTTCATTAATGTTGAATCAGTATTTGTCTGCATGTTTGATATTTAGAATATCCTTTGAAATTCGATATTTCAAATAGATAATTTCATTTTGATATATGGAACCTCTTATTCGTTATATTTGTACTTGATAATTACGGAATATAATAAATATATATTATGAAATGTGTTTTTCTATTCAGCAATTGAGATTATATGTATATAAACGTAAAACTGAATCGAAGCATATCAAAATATGTATTTTATATTTAGGAGACATTTTCTAGCAATATATGAACCTAATTGGAGATGGCTTATTGTATTGCAACATCAAAATATTGCTTATTCCATACTCAGTAGCATTAATTGTATTTTGAACATCAGCAGTATACAGCTGATTGAAATAAAATTTTAACATATCATCCAATTTGTAAATGACGTGATAAATAATAGTACGACTACTTTCAATTAAAGATTGTGTTTTACGGTATCTGTTTAATGGTGAACATCAGCAGTATAATTATTTCAGTTAATTCATTTGTGATAGTATGCTATGTGCATGCCTATTCAGCTGTAGATATTAAGTTAGGTAACATTGTATTGGTACATCATGTTAATATCTACAGCTATGTCTTACTATTATTATTATAGAAAGATGTGTTGTGGATGCTATGTTATCTTTTCTGTATTATTGGTATCTAATGGAAATGAGCAGCTATAGTATTCAACACTAAACTCAAAGATAAACTTCTTGAATGACAGCAATTTCAAGTAGAGCAATGTGGGCAAATTAAAAAAAAAAGCAAAACGGACACTGAGGCTTCTAGATCCATAATATCTGTTGAAAGTTTTTTCACTTGGTTAACTATAAATTAAAGGTACCAAGAAATTATATTCTTGGTTTCATCCTTTATCCAAGTGTAAGCAGAGTTTGCACATGCAGTAACTTCACGACTGGGCTACTTGTATATAGGGACTAGTGACTTCACATCAATTGCCTTAGTATCCCATAATGTAAGGCATATATTCTTTCAGATATGTATAATGCTGTGTATTATGGGAGAGAGAGACCACAACCCACACCAGATTTTACTTTTATTGAGGTCTCATCAGTGGGAGCCAGACCCAGAAGAAATATCAAGGTTGAAGTAATGCAGAAATATTACTAAAGCACTTTGGACTAGAGATAGATGGGGAAAGTTTTTTTTTTTTGCTTGGTTATACTATAAATTAAAGGTGCCAAGAAATTATATTCTTTGTTTCATCCTTTATCCAAGTGTAAGCAAACATAATGCTATGTATTATTGGAAGGACTATTACCCAGACTGGTTTTGATAGATTTTCATATTCATCCAGCATGGCTTGCTTTCATGCTGGATGAATATGAAAAATTTAGATGATATTAGGATTATTACTTTTGAAACAAGTTTTAAGCATGACTGGGAATATAATACTATTAGGCACATAAGATAAACTATCAGGATTCCTCTGATGTTTTTCTGGTGAAATACCAGTGAGACATTTAGTGAGAAGTGATTTGCCTTGGTCATTTACGCAGAAATTGGAGGAGAAGAATGATGCCTGGAGAGTATCATCTTTATACTTGGTTGACATTATATCATGTGGATGTGATAGAAGCATGGAAGAGTTGCATGCAAAAAGCATGATTGCTGTTTTAGAAAAATGCGATGAGAGATCTGGGAGTGATGGTGGATAGCACCTCGAAGTTTAGGGGTCACATTGCTAAAATTGTTGGGACATCACAACAATAGATTATGGCAATAGTGAGGAGGACATTGACATACAGAAACTAAGAGGTTATGGTTCTTTTGTATAAGGCTTTGATCAGGCTACATATGGACTGCTGTGCACAGATTTGGTCACCTGGTTTTGGGAGAGGAGAGATTGAGGAAATGTAAGTTGTAGTGTAAATATAATGTAATTTAATGGAAATGCAAAGACACGGATAGAAGGAGAGGGGATATGGTTGTGACATATAAGTTGGTGAGGGATTGTTGCCAGATTAATCTGGAGGAGATTTTCTTAGAAGACAAAGGTAGAACAAAATATCACCCCTGGAAGCTATATAAGGAAGATGTGAGCAGCTGCATAAGAAGTAGGTTCTTAGCATTGGGAGTGATTGGTGTAGAATGGATTGCCTGAGAGTGTGAATAAGTTTAAGGTAAAGTTCAATGATCTTTTTGCCTGAGAGAAATGGACCTCCCACAATTTGTCCTTTAACTCCATGGAGATCAGATGTTGATATTTTTTTTGTTAATAATTGATAATAATAATTATTGTTAATAATTAATAATAATAATTATTGTTAATAATAATTATTGTTAATAATTATATAATAATAATTAATAACCATTAATAATAATAATAATAATATGCAGTTTTTTTTGCATAAAAAAAATCTTTTACAAGCTAGGTTTGAGAGTGATGCTGAAATTTTTTTCTCAAGTAACTTGCATGATGGTTTTTTTTTTTTGCCTGGTTTGTTACACTTGTCAGAAAAATAAGGTTTGGATAGTGGATGGAGATTTTGAGCAGATTGGAAGATGAAGGCCTTTATTTCACCAAGCCTTGAAAGTGCATGAATGAGGGGGGGGGGGAGAGATCAAAGCATGAGAGCAATACGAGAGAGTATGGAAAAGGAGAGGAGTGAAGGATGCCAGTGTGAGTAGAAACAAAGCTATGAGAGGTATAATGTATGGTGATTCACGGTGTGTAGAATAACATGGGCAAAGAGTATACTTGTCAGGTGGAACAATGGAGAGGTAACTTTGGTATTGAAGAGAGGATAGAATGTGAAGGAGATGACAGTGATGTTGGGCATTTATTACAGGTATGCTAAAAATTGATCTGAGAGGCAATGTCAACAGTTGATAAAGGATTTGAAAACAGTGTTAGAGACTGTGCAGAAAAGTGTGAGTGATAGGATAGTGAGTGTACTTCCTCACTTTTGACAATGCAGAGTTAAGTAGTGGAGCAGTGATATGAATGATATGATTGCAAGATAGTGTAGGAAGAAGGTCTGGAATATGTCGATGTTTGGAACATTTGATGGTAGAAGACAGCTGTATACTAGCAATGGGTTTCATCTAAAACATGGAAGGTCATAAGCATTTGAAGAAGTTGCTGCTTCCTTTCATTCTAAAGGGAACAGAGAGGGCCGAAGAATTAGAAGTAAGTGAAGTGGATGTATTTACAATACTATCTACTCTGGATGTCAGCAAGGCAGTGAGAGTAGATGAGATTTTGCAATGCCTTAAAGGAATGTGCTAAAGAACTAACAGCTCCATTGACTTGGCTATTTAATGAAAGCCTTGAAACCAGAAAAGTGCCTGGGGAGTGGAAGGAAGATAAGATAGCCATTGCATTAGGGTGGTGGGAGGATGGAGGCTTGATATCAAACTATAGACCCCATTTGTATTACTTTTGCAGTTAAGGAATTGTAAAAATTGGTAAGATTTTGCCTCTTTACAAGGCCTTGATAAGACCTCACTTGGACTATTGTGTGCAGGTCTGATCTCCTGGTTTCCATTGTGATTCTAATATAGTGGAGAGAGACTCAATGGAGTGTTAAAAATGATATCAGGATTGTAGAATACTGATTATGAAGACAGATTGAGAATTTTTTGACTTCAGACACTAGCAAAACAGTAGAAAGAGGAGTGATATTTTGGGACTTACAAACTGAAAAGGTCATACAGGATTTCAGTTGATAGAATTTTTCATTTTATGGAGGGTGAGGAAAGGACAAAAGGACATTCTTGGAAGCTGAGAATGAATGTTGCTAAGAAAGGGATGAGGGCTAGATTTTTCTCTCATAGGGTGGTGCATGATTGGAATGGATTGTCATTGGACATTTGTGTGTGTGAATTCAAGAATAAGTATGATAGCTTGTGCATGTAATATGTATCCTCCCTCACTGGAGGTCTCTCATAATAATAAATTGGATGGATGAAAGGATTTAATATTAAATTATATTTGAGTAGAAGTTATATTGTTTTAATCTTTTACCCTAGTGTGAACAAAGAAGTTTGCACTTGAAGTATCATCATGATTAGACTCTTCATATAGAGGCTGCTGACTTCACAGCAGATTGCTTCAGTATCCCCTAATATACAGTATATTCTCATTCCTCCATTTCAGAAGTATATTTCCATGCAATATGCCAGGCCATTTTCAATCTTTGTTGAGGTTTCATCAATCAGAGCCTGTGGAAATCCTGAGAAATAAATCAGTGCAGAAGTCATATTTTACATTTACAAATAGCAAAATAGCTTATCATCATAGAATTTACTAAATAAATTAAAAGATTTACTGGATTGAAACAGAAATTCTTTCCTCTTTCAATCCAAACATCAATATTCATGAAAAGGACATCTTATTCCATTGGACAATTGTTGAAAGTTGTTTCACTTAGGTATAAATTAAATTAAAGATTGAAAGAAATTATATTCTTATTTAATCCTTTATCCAAGTGTAAGCAAACAAAGAGTGCTCATGAAGTATCATCATGACTCGGTTACTTGCAGTACTTTTTTTCTGGCGTAACACACTGGAACGGCGTTCCGGCACCTATTTTTTTTTTACAGTTTTTTTCAAAGGTAATTTTTGAAATACTGTTCACACGTACGTAACGTGTGCATGCGTGTTACTAGGCGTCGCCTGGTAACACGCATGCGCACACCATTAGCATCTACATTTGTGGCTGTATGGACGTGTGATTGACAACATGGAAAAGATTTTCAGTAAAACACTTATCTAAAAATATCCTTATTGAATTGACGTAAATTTAACTTATTTTCATATCCTTTTAGCATTTTTTTTTTTTTTTTTTACTTTTTAGTGTAAAAGTCTGACCCCACGTTTGAAAATGAAAAAGATTTCCAATTACTTCTCAACCACCGCTCCCATTAATAAAAAGCCCAGAATAATAACAGACACAGCGTTAAAAAATATGGAAATAATTGTGCCAGTTGATGTTTTCGAATCATCTCAAGCTAATCTTGAGCAAGGCCAAACTGAAAATGACTGGCCGAATTGCTGGACATTTGATCAAAAAAATGATTTTTGCTTGAAAAATGAATGGATGTATATTTGCAAAAAGAAACTTGGCTGTATGTCTTGCAGAAAAGTTAGAACTCTTGGAATTGAAACAAAGATGGGAATGAAAATTTCCAAAGAATGGGCCAACAACGAGATTACATATTCTGGCAAAGATAGGAAGCTACAGATGAGCTCACTTCGAAAATAAATGTTTGATCACAGAGAATTTGCTGCACACAAAGCAGCATTAAAAATTTTTTCTGAAGCTGAAAAAAAAGACCCTTGAAAAGGTTTTTTAAAATCATTATATCATGAAAAATATTTCGAACTGCATATAAAGTAGCAAAGGAAAACCAATCATTCCATAATTTTGAAAGTGAAATTGATCTGCAAGATCTGAATGGAATTGAAATGGGTCGTATTCTTCATTCAACAAATGCATGTATTAATATTGTGAATCATGTAAGTGAAGAAATAAGAAAAAACGTGTTTAAAGAAATCGTTCAATCCAAAAATATAATTTCATTGATAATTGATGAATCAACAACAATAATCAATAAAACCACTCGCATAGTGTGTATTAGACGCTGTATTGAAGGTGTTGGGATTAATTCACCGATAAATTTATTTTTGGACTTGATCGAACTTGAAAATATAATTTCATTGATAATTGATGAATCAACAACAATAATCAATAAAACCACTCGCATAGTGTGTATTAGGCGCTGTATTGAAGGTGTTGGGATTAATTCACCGATAAATTTATTTTTGGACTTGATCGAACTTAAAAACATAACGGCAAAAAGTTTATTTGATTTCTTACTCCAATGTCTTAACTATTATGGGATTGCAGAAGATTATTTTAAAAAAAGAGATAAAAAGATTTAATAGAGAAAAGAGCACATTTGAAGCTATTTGGTGTGAGATTGAGACTAGCAGAACAAAATATACAGTTGGGTGCTGCTATAGACCAGGTGATGGAATAGATGGTGGAGATAATATGCATAAGAAAATAGACACAATGAGTGGAAGGAGGGTAATTATTATAGGGGGGTTTCAACTATGGTAACATTGATTGGAAGGAGGAGAAGACACATGGGAGGAAGGAATTGGAATTTATGCAGTTATTAAGGGATAACTATCTCCAACAGCATGTAATGGAAAACACTAAGGGTTCGAGAGTGCTTGACCTTGTAATTGCATCTGAGAATTTGACTGTAATGAATATGACCACGTTGCCACCAATTAGTGAGAGTGATCATAGGGTGATATACCCTATGATCACTCTCACTCCAGGTCAAGGGTGATATACCCTTGACCTGGAGGTGCCTGATTTTGTGGAATTTTCAAACATGTGGAATTACAGGGCTGGTAAGTATGACAAGCTTAGTAGAGTGCATGGTTCAGTGCCATGGCATGTAAAACTGCAAGGGCTGGATGTTGATAGAGCATGGGAGGTGGTTAAGGAGTGTTTGCAGGAGGTAATGGTTGACTGTATACTTAGGGTCCGAATAGTAAATCAAGTAGGGGTTAAATGGATGAATAACACTATTAAGCTTGAGCTGCATAAAAAGAAACAACTGTGGAGGGAATTTAAGGAGAAAGGTGACCTGCAGGCACATGAACGGTATAACGCACAGGCCAGAAAGGTAATGAGTGTGGTAAGAAAAGCAAAAGCAGATTATGAAAGAGAATTAGCTGCAAGCTAAAGATAATCCCAAACAGTTTTTTTTTGATATGTTGCAAGTAAAAGAAAAAATGTATACAGCAGAATGATTTTAAAGAATGCCAATGGTAGAGAGTTTACCGAATCAATAGATATAGTTGAATTACTGAGCCAGCACTTTGCAAGAGTATATCATCCAAGTGGTGATATTGCAGGAATGAAGGAACCAACAGCTTATATGGAAATTGTGGTGAATGAGGTGGAGGTGAATAGTCTATTAAAAAACCTTAATGTGAATACATCTGTGGGATTAGATGGTGTTAGATCTTGAATGAGGAATTTTCATTAAAAAAATTATTTCATTCAAGATCTAACAAGAATAAAATAACAAAGAGATACTTGTACTATAGTAGGAAAACAAATTGCAAGAGGGAGCATAAATGAATAACTGTAATGTGAAGTACAAAGGAAAGATGAATTTTGTTTATCTAAATAGAAATTCCGTTTTGTAAGTTGTAGCAATCAAATTGTAGTCTATGTGAAATGTATATCAAGTGTAAACAAAGATCCAAAGGTCGCATGCTAGCCACCCAGTTTAGCGTAATGCCTGAGGCGAAGGCTTACGCGGAAGGCAAACCGAGCTCGCGTTCCCCGAAAAGAGCGCTCCTCAAGGAGCAGAGTAATGACGAAACAGCTTAAGGCCATAAGGGAAAGTGGCGTGTGAAGATTTCTGCAGCAGAAAAGAGGGCGCAACGGAGATAGAATAAATAGGGATTCGCGCAAGTTTCATTCTCTCTCGAGTTTTGTTCCTGTTCTCGCTTGGACCTGAGGTTACTGACCAATAGCAGAAAGTGCTATGATGTCAGACAGCGAGCTCTTCCCTGTGAATGCTCGATGGGTACCAAGCATGACCTCCACGTGGACGCAACCTGATGAAAGTGCGTAGCCTTATCCAACAAAAGAAGACGGACCAGGCAGAGATGGTAGTCAGACACAGTGGTGGTAACGTACAGAACTTTCTTGCTTCTTTTCCAATAGTATCAGAAGGAAAGGCGAATCAGTTTCTAGTGGAAGAGAAATTATGGACAAATACTTAGAGAACTTTGAATAACTAATATGCTTAGCAATTTATTGGTGTTTTCATTGGACTGGTTGTCTGAAAACTTATGGTCATGTGTGTGACCAAATTAATGTGAGGAGCTAGAATTGTAGATAGAGTCTGATTTAAAATTTTGTATTGTGAATGTTATATGTATCATTGATTAACTTAGAGGCTAGAGTTGTTGATTATTTATTAGAATGTTCACTTGTATTCGCCAGTTTGATTTAGTGGTTAATTTATTAAATTCTTGTATGTATTTGAATCTAATTGTAAGTACTCTAAGATCCTAATAAACGTGTTTTGTTATGTAAATCTGAGTGTTGCCTGAGCATGAGACGAACTTACCACTCATAAAATCTGAACCTATGCGAAAGGGAATAAAAAAGGGGAATTTAGAACGTTAGAGTCACGACTGCAAGCTAAGAATTCTACAAACGCTGTAGAACTTCAGTAAGATAAAATAGGCGTTAAGATACTGGGAAGGTCTCTCTGAACAAGGATTCTTCTGTCCTAGGACTCTGACTGGTGCAGCTTTAAAAAACAAATTTGTCAGTGTCTGAAAAGTAGACGGCCCCATGAAGAAGGTCTAGTGAAATCACTCTTAGTTGGTGGCTAATTTTCACTTTCATAGGGAAATTACAAAAGGGATTTGGAGTTTAAGGTTAGAAATTTCTGGAAGGGATAGATCACAGTATAGGGAAGGAAATTACATTAAGGAGAGCATTAAGATTTTAGAGAATGCAATATCGTAACAATGGTATACCAGCTGATGTCGTACGTGAAGGGGCTAAAGAATTGTCAGTGCCCTTGACCATTTTGTTTAATTTGAGTCTCAGGTCTGGGTCAGTCCCCGAGGGGGTGGAAAGAGGGGAAAATAGTTCCACTGCATAAAGGACGTTCCAAGACTGCTGTTGCAAATTACCGACCAATCAGCATATCAGGAGTCGTTGTCAAGGTCTTGGAGAAAGTAGTCAAGAGGAAAATACAGGAATGGATAGATGAAGATACTGTTTGGGCGACAGCATGGTTTTGTGAAGGGTAGATCATGCCTCAGTAACTTGCTCATGTTTTATAACACACTGACGGCTGAACTGGATAAGGATAATGGGTTTACAGTGATTCTGCTAGACCTTGCTAAGGCCTTTGACAGGATACCACATGGAATTGTAATCAGTAAACTGCAGCATGTGGGGATGGATATAGGGTTGGTGAGATGGATAGGAGGGTGGTTGAAGGTGAGATAACAGAGTAGTTTATTCAGGAGTAGAGTCCAAAAGATGGCCTGTGACTAGTGGTGTGCCACAGGGTTCTGTTCTTGGACCACTACTCTTTAATTTGTTCATTAACGCTATAGGAACGGATCTGAGAGGAACTGTTCATTTGTTTGCTGATGATGCAAAGTTGGGTAGAGCAATAGTAGTGAATGCACATGTCAAAATTTTGCAGGATAGTTTGGAGGACTGGGCTAAGGAGAATGGATGTGAATATAATGTGGCAAAATGTAAGGTTATGCATTTTGGGGTGAAAAGATTAGTAGCAGTATACAACATTGGTGGAACTGTACTCCAGGAGATTGACAAGGCCAGGGATTTGGGAGTGTTGGTGGATAGGGAGTTGAAGTTTAGGGGGCACATTGCAAAAGTGGCTAAATCAGATCATCAAATCACTTGGTTACTGAAGAATACTTTGACGAGCAGAGACAAGCAAGTTATTGTTCCTCCGTATCGAGCCTTGATAAGACCCCATATTGACTACTGTGCCCAGATTTGGGCACCAGGGTTTCTTCTTGTTGGAGGTGGAGGAGGAGGTGGAGAGTATCCAGAGGCGAGTGACCAAAATGATAGGTCTGTTGAATGAACCTTATGAGCACAGGTTGAAGATTTGTGGGTTGCAGAAATTGGTTGATAGGCGGAAAAGGGGTGATATGATTGAGACATTCAAATTACTGAAGGTTTCTATAAGATTAATTCAGAGGATATTTTTCAGAACAGGACTGGTGATGGGAGGACTATTGGCTATTCATAGAAACTGGGCCAGAGTGTTGTTAGCAAGGGTGTTAGAACTAGGTTTTTTACTTGGAGTGGTAAATGAGTGGAATAAGTTGCCAGAGTCTGTTGTGGGTGCCATGACTGTGAATGAGTTCAAGACGAGGTATGATAGATACTGTGTGAATGTTGAATAGTTGTTCTTGGCGTGATGTTAGGACCTCCCTGGGTCTAAGGAATCCTTGCAGTTGCTCGTAATAATAATAAAAAATATTTAGTTTCTCTAGCATGTGATGGCGCTGCTGTAATGTTAGGGTGTAAAAGTGGAGTGAAAAAATAACTGTCAGAAAAATTTCCTTCTATTATAGTTTGGCATTGTGCTAATCACAGACTAGAATTATCTGTAAGTGATGCTGTAAAGGAAATTTCAGGAATCAATATAGTCAAATCATTTATTGATAAAATTTATGTCCTATACCATGCTTTGCCAAAAAACAGTGGAGAGTTGCATTCATGTGCAGAATCACTAGCGATTGAGTTTCTGAAAATTGGAAGAATTTTAAGTACTCAATGGGTGTTATTGAGTTTCCTTTCAGTTTTGGATATGTGGAATAATTTTGAATCTCTAGTGCATCATTTTGAAGATGCGATGCATGATCCTAGGAGAGATAAAAATGCTAAATGTACTTATGATGGCTTAAGAAGAAAACATCTACAGACTTTTTATTGGATCTAGGATTGATGTGTGACGCTCTCCAAGAATTGTCTGAATTAAGTTTGGACCTACAAGACAGTGACATGAACCTTTACAAGGCAAATCAAAAAATAAATGCACTTGTACAAGTTTTTGACGAAAGAAGAAGACAGAATTTTGGACCCTATTATAAATGTGCTTCAGCTGCTGTATGCGATCTGCGCTTTCGTGGAGTTTTACTTCACAAAAAAGCTCCAATAAATAATCCTCCTATTGACCCAAAAACATTTTGTACCAAATTGAAAGAGTCGGTTGAAAAAAGGTTGCTTGATAGCGAAGATGTTGAGCTACTACTTTGGCTTGCGTGCTTGACCAAAAACATTGGCCTGATTGGTCTTTTATTCATCAAACTCGATGAATAAAAGACCTTTCGATCTTAAAGTATGTTGATCTGTGGTTACTTAGAGGATGACATTCAGCCTTAGATATTAAGAGCAAAGAAAGGAGTTGAGACTATTTGTTCGATGAGAATTGGACAAAACTTTGGAATACACTATGAACTTCTCCTAAATTATATAATGTTTTTACAAATTTACTTTTACTTTTATATTTGGTCTTTGGTTGTATATTTTAATTTGTTTGTTTAATTTTACATTTGATCACATCTAAAATAAAATACTGAAGATAAATTATATTTAATTAATTTATGCGACTCTGTGACAACAATAGCTGCTTTATATTTCATTTAAATTAAGATTTGAATATCATTTTCTTTAATAAAAAGCTTAACAAGATGTGAGTTCCGGCATCTTTTTTTATGGAAAAAAAGCACTGGTTACTTTTATATAGAGGTTAATGACTTCATATTAATTGTCTTGGTATCCCAGATTGCAAGGCACACATCTTTTCACATGTGTATAATGCTATGCATTATGGGAAGGGCCATTACCCAGAGAGGTTTGACCTTTATTGAGGTCTTGTCACCTTGGGAGCTAGACCTAGAAGAGAGAGAGAGAGAGAGAGAGAAAGGTTGAAAAAATGCAGAAGTCATATTTCTCATATACAAGTAGTGTAACACTTTATTATTAAACAAGATATTATTATTATTAAACAATATAATTTCTTGCATCTTTAATTTGTAACCAAGTGAAAAACTTTTAACAACTAGTGCTAATCTAGAGTATTTTAATAATAAGATGTTACACTTTTTCACTACTTGTATATTGGAAATATGACTTTTGCATTTTTTCAAACCTTCATATCTTTTGTTTGTCTGGCTCTGACTGATGGGTTTTCATGGATATGGGATCTGTTGAAGTCGTCTCTATCACTGTATTCCATTAGATGCTTGCCTACGGTATTGCTTCTATTGACGTGGCCTTTATCAGGGCCTTTTGTTGAATGTTTTCTCTTGGGAGATGAACAGTTCTGCTCAGCAATAAGGTTTGCCTCTGATTAAGTGGAACCACTGCTGAGTACCTTTCAGTGATTGAGAGTTGGGTCACTCATCCAGGTTAGAGTTATTTGAGGAATTTTCAAGTTTTTGGAGATGAATCTTTACTTATACAAAGGTCAAAACCAGTTTGGGTAGTGGTCCTTTCCATAATGCATAAATTATATACACACATGAAAGGATGTGTTCTTTGCATTATAGGATACGAAGGTAGTTAATGTGAAGTCATTAGCCTCTGTACACAAGTAGCCTAGTTATGAAGATACTTCACATGCAAACTTTGTTTGCTTACACTTGAATAAAGGATTAAAGAAGAATATAATTTGTTGTTTCTTTAATCCTTTGGACAATATTGTGCTTTTGTTTTTATTGATGCAATTTTAATTAAGTTTATTATCTTATGAGGTATTCAGAGTTCATTGAAGAGTATTCAAAGTTATTTAACCCTTTGACTGCTACAGTCGAGTTAACTTGAGCGTGAAAAAAAATGGCAACCTTACTACAATCGAGTTAACTCGATTTGAATGGTTGGCATGCCTCTCATATTCAGACAATTTTTTAGTATGGAAAGAATCGTCATAAGATATTCAAACTTCGCAGGTAGGTTCCTCCATCTATTGCCAACCAATTGAAGTTTATTTGACTTTGGTTTCTGTCCTTGTATGACATCTAAAGAGAAAAATTTGAACTGGTGCAACTAATCATATTAAGCGCCTCCTTAGTGCAATTGGAAGAACGACTGTACATTGCACCCTTCGATTAGAAAAGGCCTGAGTTCGATTCTTGTCATGATGGGAGGAATCTTTATATATGGACTTTTTCAATCGAAGGTGAGTTAGCCGATCTCATATGGAGGTAGCAAGGTTTTTTCCTCCCAAAAACTTGGGTTTTTCAGTCCACATACAGACAAATCGGCCCTTCAGAACACGCAATTTACAGACAAAAAATACTGGTTGTAGTGGAGGGCGGTAAATGGCATTAATGTGGATGATTGGTAGTAGTGGTTCGGGTGGAGACAGAATTGTACAGCAGGTGTCCTCCTGTGATGAGTCTTCGGACTCCTTGGAGGTGTCACGAATAATAATAATATGCAGCACGATGCATAAACCACGTGACTGCTGGGATTTCCGGGATGTCACAATATGGAATCTACCAGTAAATATCTGCGTTATCTTACTGATGATCAAATTGATGAATTGTTAACAACAAATGAGTCGGGAGAAGAATTGTCGGAGTTAAGTGAATTGTGTACTTCAGATGAAGAAGATCCTGGTGATTCTACATAAATTAATGTGTGTAATTTGCATAATCAAGCGGATACCCCCTCAAGTGGACACCCCCTTCATTATGCAAATTTTATAAAACACTATTATTGCCATTTTTATGAGTGAACAAGTGTATATCAAGAATGTATGATACTGTCCGGACTTCTTATTTCAGTAAGAATTTTAATTGATTTTATTTATAAATTTTTTGCAAAATTAATTGCACATGGGGTCAGTAGAATATAAAGTCAGCAGTTAAAAGGTTAAACCTCTCTCTCTGAATGCTATCATACACTATTTTAAAAATTACTTCATTACATCTTTTTATTTGCCCTGGTCCAGTTCTTTTATAATCTTACTAATTTAATCTATTGCGGTCTGGTTAGGCACTTCTCTAATTTAGAGGTTTAATGTTAGAAGCAAAAAGGAGTTGGCTTGTTTGCTTCAAACCACTTTTATTTATTTATTTTTTATTATTTTTATTATTTTTTTTATGTTCAGCCCATTCATGAGAGGTTGGTAGATCAACCTATAGTACATTAGTACCGTGTATGGGTTGGGAAAGAAGGTACTTGCTCACATTGGATTTGAATGACTGTATATTGTATTCCTTAGGGGACACATCAAGGGGAAGGCTGTTCCCAAGTATAGTAGTTGCAGTGATGAAGGAGGAGAAGAAACTTGTTCTGTGGGTTTCAAGGTTCACTGTGTAGGGATGTTGAGTAGCAGCTGCACGTGTTCCAACGAGCTTAGTACTAAGTGGGGGAATTATTGATGCTATTTTGGATGAACATCTTCCATGGAAATATTTGTAGAAACCACATAGTGCAGAGACTGATCATCTGTGTGAAAGTGGGGAGGAATGAGTTGGTAAGAGATGGGTCATTAATAAGTCTGATTGCTCTCCTTCTGTATTCAGTCAAGCTTTTGGTGGCTCCACTCCATATGTGGGAGCAGTATTTGATGGTTGGGTGGAGTTGTGATTTGTATAAGGTTAACAGCTGTTTAGGGGTGAAGTAATCTCTTGAGCAAAAGAGAAATCCTAGTTTTGTAGAAACTCAGGATGCAATGGTTATGTGTTTATGCCAGGAGAGGCTTGATGTTAGGATAATTCTAAGAAGAGAAATCTCATTGTCTGGAAATTTGGATGTTGTCAAAAATAATACTGGGAGAAAATGGTTCTTTTTTTTATGAGAAATGAGACAGTATTGGGTTTTATTTGCATTGAAATTGACTAGATTATCTGAACCCCCATTGGAGGATGGCTTGGAGGTCTGAATTGAGGGCAGTGGTAGTCGGTTCTGTTTTTTGAGGTGAGTTGTGTGGAGTAAGGTTTATCAAAAGAAAGGAAGGAGTGCAATGTGCTGTCATCTGCAAAACTGTGTATTGGCTTGGAGGTAAGCTGAAGTTGGTCATTGATATATAGTAGGAAGAGGGTTGGTGAGAGGACAGAACCTTGAGGAAACCCAGCATAAGTTGAATGGTGAGAGGATAAGGAGCCATCCACCATCACACATAGGGTGCGTCCAGACAGAAAGCTGGAAATCCAACTATAGAGGTCTTGAGATATACCAAACGATGGCAGCTTGCTTAGTAAGCCCTTGTGCCAGACCTGGTTAAATGCCTTGGAGATATCAAGTCCAACTGCTTGAGATTCGCCAAACTTCTCCATGCATTTGTCCAAAGATGGGTGACATGTGAGCAGATATCCTGTTGATCGGCAGCGACGGAATCCATATTGGCGGTCATTTATTAGACGGGTAACTTCAAGGTAGTGTAGGAGATGGGAATTCATGATTTTTTCCATTACTTTAGGGAGGACTGAGGTGAGCGAGATGGGGCGGTAGTTGGATGGCAGTGACTTGTCGCCCTTCTTGGGAATGAGTTGAATATAGGCCAATTTCCAGGCTGTGGGATAAATACCACTGGAGTAAAACGGTATATATAAGCGACATAGGACAGGAGACAGTTCCGGTCCACAAACCTTCAGGACAATTGGAGGAATGTCATCAGGGCTAGGAGTCTTTTTTGTGTCTAATTTGGACAGTATTTTGTTGATCTCTTTCTTGCAAAAGGATATAGTGGGCATTGTATGTTGGCCATCTGGAATGGTTGGGGGACATTTGCCATTATCAATAATGAATGCATTGGAAGCAAAGTGTGAGCCCAGGAGATTTCTGAGGGCCTTTTACTGTAGGTGATGATGCAGTGGAGCCACCTGGGTAGGATAGAGGTGGGAATAGTGTTGGGCAGAAGTTACAACCGATTGCTTTGTCAAGGGACCAAAAGGCACAGCTGCCATTTGTACAGGCTGCTAATTTCCTGCTTTTTACTCTTTTGAACTCTGTTTTGGAAGCATTGATTGTTGTTTTGCATTTATTTCAGGCTTGGGTATAAGCTCTAAAGGTGGATGGGGTTCTTGATTTGAGCCAGTAATGGTATTTTTGGGTTTTTATTTGTACAGCCTTGGCACATCTTTTGGAAAACCAGGGTTTAGTCGGGGAATGGCATGTCAGAGTACTGTGGGGAATGTATGATTCCATGCCAGTGAGAATTAATTTGGTTATGAGTTCAGTGCATGGTTGGAAGCAATAGCCTAACCATGGGAATGAGGCATAGAAGTTATGGAGGCTGTCCCACTTGGCACTGTTATAATGCCAAACTACTCTTGTATGGGAGTGGTTTGGCATTGGACTTGTATGGGAGGAGATGAGCACTAGGGTGTGGCCAGAATTGCCTAGCAGGCTCTCTACATTCACTGTGTATTTGGAAGGGTCATTGGTCAGGAAGAGGGCTAGGGTATTTGGAAAGTGGTTTGGGTTATCGGGTATTGTGAAGAATGTATTATGATGGTGAATGTTTCAGCATCTCTGTAAGATCTGTACAGCTGGAGGAGGAAAGCCAGTTGGTGTTGTGGACATTAAAATCTCCCAGGAGAATGATTTTGCTCTTGGGAAAGTGGGACTGGAGAAAGTCAATTTTTAAGGAGAGGAAAATTGAGCTCAGAGTGGTTGGTTGTGGTTTCATTAGGGGAGTGATAGAGATAGCATGTGAATTTAACTGAGTTGGGTAGGGATATTTTCATCCAAAGAAGGTTAAAATTGGGTGATTCTAGGTTGGGTGCTCTCTTTCTCTCTCTGGCACTTCATTTGATATCAAGATGATAGCTCCTTATAACTTCATTTGTCCATGGATCCTTATTCAATATGTTCTAACCATCCTGCCATATCCAGTGGGATGCCTATCTGCCATGGTACATAAGTTGACATCTTAGAAAAAAATAACATGGAAACTAAAATAAAAGAAATTTATTAGCTGTAAAATTTTTGTCTATGTATTATTTGTGTTCCATTATTAGTGTGCGCTATCAATGTACTACCGGCCTGAGTGGTTAGCATATCCGCTGTCCAGCCAATAGGCTGCAGGTTTGAACTGCCATGGGCATAGATGTTTGTGATTGTTCTGCTATCACTGTGTGGAAAGGGAATCTGTGACCTACCACTTATTCTAGCAGAAGACTTTACTCCCCAAATCCTATGAGGTACAGGAGTGACCATACAGCATCTATTGACATTTGTCAACATACTATGGATGCCTATGATGCATAGCTGAAAATTTTACAGCTAATAAATTTATTTCACATAAGTTTACTTTCAGTGTTTAATTTTTCTAATTATAGAATTCTCTGCAAGATGATGTTATTTTATTATTATATTGAATGATGAATGCTATTATCAATTTATGCATTTTTCTTTCTCTGTAGGTTGTAAGATCAAAATGACTACCCATCAAGATATGCTGGAAAGAGATTTTAGCAATATGACATTAACCAATTATACTCCTCAGCAGTATTCACCTTCCCATGGCAAGAAGATTGCACCTGTAGTGCCTCCAAAACCGAAAAAAAATACCGAGAATCTTAGCACAACTAGTTTGTCACATAATTTAAATGGAAGTTATTGTTCTCCAGCTGTATCCACGGGCACCACTGGTAAGTTCACACATAAGATTTTATAATATGAACATTTTAAATTCGCTGTCTAGTTGTAAATGAGAAGATTATATACAATTAAATTTGAATTTTTTTTATGAATAGTCAAAATCAGACTAGAGGACTAATTGTCTTCTTTCATATACCAATGTCTGTGTGCATTCATGGCTGTAGTTTATAGGAACCAAGGTATATGAAAGAAGACAACTATACATCTGTCACCAATCAAGAGACACGTAATTCACCGTCTGTAGAGCATGAATTCTAGATAACCCATGCTTTGTATGTTTTGTAGGATGAAAAACTTAAGTTTCTAGGAGCAAAAATCTTGCTGCTGTATTATTAACATTGACCTTCATGGAGTCAGAGACTTAATGCAGGAGGTACCCACACTATCACACACAAAGCTCATCCAACTGTGCCTTAAATTCATTCGATGTATCTGCATTCACAACACACTCAGGCAATGCATTCCACTCACCAACCACCCTCCATGCAAAGAACTCGCTCTTTTACTCACATGCTCCTTTCCCAGTTTCCTGGGATGGCCTCTTGTTCTACCTCCCTCTCCCATTCTGGGAAAAATTTCCATTTTAACCTGGTAACAACCACAATCCATCTATTCATTGGACATTATCAGGTCACGCCATTCTTCAATAATGTGCCACACCAGTCCTTGCCAGGTGGTCCTGTTGTATGCCCTTCTGGAGGCTTCGACTCTCTGAAGATCAGTCACTTAAGACACCATCCTCTCATGGAGGGTCTACCTCTTCCTCTTTTTTTCCAGGAATTTTACTTTCTGTTACTGTTTTGAGAAGTCCTGCTTCCATCCTTTCAATATGTCCAAAGTATTTCAGCTTTCTTCTGTCAAAATCTTTAAGGAACTGCATAAAGTTCTGCCAATCCTTTCTAGCACTCATTTGTTTGACCACCTTTCAGTATATAATATCCTCAACAGCCTTCTGTAACACCCTCAAAAGTGGCTATCCTTTTTCCTGTCAGACTTCTTTAGGTTCCAAGTCTTGCATCCATAAAGTCACTGTTGGAAAGACAACTGCCTCCAGACTCCTCAACTTTGTTCATGTGGAGATGGATCCATCATTCAGATTTCAGATAGGTCTCTGGGTGTTGTTTTAGCTATTTCTGATTTTCTTCTGAACAGCAATTCTTCACATTAATAATGATCCCAGGTACTCGAACTTGCTGACTTCCTCAATTCTTTCTCCATTAAGGTATTGTTTCTCGGGAGCTTCCCTGTCTATATTTCCTTTGAGAACCATAATCTTTGTCTCCCTGGGATTGAGTTGAAATCCTCTGTCTTTACTAATCTCATTAACTTTGTTAAGGATTTGCCTTAGTTCGTCCTTGTCCTTTACAAAGGAGTACTGTATCATCAGCATACTTCAGATTACTGATCATTCTTCCAGTTATCCTAATACCTGTGTTAAGCTTATCTTATGCTACACCCATGATGTCCTCAGCATATAATAAACAGGTGAGGAGAAAGCAGGCAACCTTGCTTAATTCCATTGCCAATCAGTTAATTCAACACCTGTTCTTACCATGGCTACTTCTTAATGTAACAACCCCTGACCAACTTATGTTGCACTCATATCCCCCCCCCCCCTCACCATCCACAAGGCATAGCAAGTTACATTCTTTCAATCTGTCTTCATAATCCACATTTCAAAAAAGAAAAGCTTCATGAAAGTGATAACTTTCATGAAGCTTTTCTGGACCCTATCTAACATATTCTCATCACCATGAAAATTATGTGACCAAATCTATGTGCAATAATCCATATGAGGCCTGATCAAGGCTTTAAATAATAGAATCATGACCTCTTCATTACTGCACATCAGGGTTCTCTGCATCACTCCCAGATCTCTCATCTCTTCTACCTCCTTCAAAATTTTCTCACTGAGTATACTTTGTATCCCATTATTGTTTACAAAATTTCAAAACGTCACACTTTGTAACATAGACTGGCTGATTTGCCTTCAGTTGAAAAGCTCTATGTAAAGGGTTTCTTGCATCACCAAAGATTTAGTTTTCTTGTCCTTTCTTTCATTGCTGAAAGAAAGAGAAGATTTCGTTTTCCCTTCAGTTTGAAAGACCTTTATATAAGGTCTTTCTATATGAAAGGCAGATTTCATGATATCCTTGCAAATGTTCTATGTAAATACTATTTTTAAAATGTGTGAAAGCTTTACTGCTGATACATCCCATTTCATTTTTGTAAATCTTGATGGGTTCTTGGTTACTTTGTGGTTAGGGCAAACTATTAGTAACAACCCACCACACTTCAGAAGTTTGAATTAATGTGTGTGTGTGTGTGGCATTTTTTGTTTTTCTCCCAATATAGTAACCTTACCAGGAGGTAATTTATTCCTACATGCTCCATTGCATACAATGCATATATTACATGTAGCTTCCAAGTACTACTGATTAACATTATATTTTTACATCTTCTGACCTTTATATCCATATTTATATTTTTATATGTACATATATTTACACTATATAATTCATACAATATCAATAATTTATGATACATTGTGATGACTGGAAGTTGATCTTATTGGCAAATTTAATTAATTCTGAGTAATACTTTTCGATAAGTCTGTTTTGATAGTGGCCACTTGTCTCTGAAAATGATATGTTGTATTAGGGACATCCGGTTGGAGTCTAGTAGCTGACACTCATATAGTATGTGGTCAACAGTCTGTTGAAGGTGTGGACTACAAATACATGATAGTGATTCCAGGATATGGAATTATTATTATTATTATTATTATTACAGGCGACTGCAAGGAGTCCTTAGACTCATCGAGGAAGTCCCTGAACATCATGTCCATCACAACTATTTGACATTCACACAGTATCTGTCATACTTTGCCTTGAACTCATTCACTGTCATAGCACCAACAGCAGACTCAGGCAGCTTATTCCACTCATTCACCACTCTAAAAGTAAAAAAACCCAGCTCTAACACCCTTACTAACCACACTCTTGCCCAGCTTCCATGGATGTCCCCTAGTCTTCTCACCACCAGTCCTGTTCTCAAAAGTATCCTCTGAATTAATCCTATAGAAACCCTTCAGCAATTTGAATGTCTCAATGATATCTCCCCTTTTCCACCTATCAACTAATTTCTGCAACCTACAAATCTTTAACCTGTTTTCATCAGGTTCATTCCATAGACCTGCTATCATTTTGGTCACTCGCCTCTGGATCAAATTCTGTGTTAGTAGTGTCTTAGTTTTGCATCTCCCATTTGTAGCATGGTTAAACCTGGAGAAGTGGTGTTTTTTTTTTTTTTCAGCCAGAGTCTGCTAGGCGATAATCCTTTTGTTGTTGATCTGTTTTTTTTATTTTTCCATTCTTCTTCCCATAAGTCTAGGCTTCTTTCTTCTGCAAGTGTTTTTGTAGCAGATTTCAAGTACTTTTGGTAACTTGTTTCTATCCGCTTCTTTAGCCAGTTGATCTGTTTTCTTGTTTCCTGCTATCCCAGTATGCACATTCACCCAACAGAACTTTATTTTCTATCCTGATAGAGTGAGATTCCAAACTAGATTTCTTGTGTGTTCTATTAATGCTATATGGTCGTTCTGGTTTTTTATGCAATCTATAGTTCTTCTACTATCACTGTAAATTGTTGTTGTCTTTTGATGAGAGGTGTTAAGTTCTAATTCCCAGAGATATGCAAGTGAATGAACTATAGCAAGTTGTTCTGCTTGGTTGTTGGAACAGAGAGGATGCAGTCTAGAGCAGCATTCATGTATAATGGACAGCCTGTTATATGCAATGAATGAACAACCAATGTTCCCTTCGGTTTTGCTTTTGTCAGTGTATATATGGAAATTTTCACTTTCAGAGCTTTCCTTCTTCTTAATATATGTTCTCTTTGTTGGGTGAGGCTACCTACTGTAGTGAAACAGACATTCATGGCAATTTGGATCAATGTTATAATTTTCGTTATATCTTCTGGAAGTGACTTCATGCATAAGAGACAGAGAATTGTATTTTCAGGCAGATCGGTGTTTACAGCTGCAATAACGTGAGCTATTGAAAGATATTGTCCTGAATCCTTTAATTATATGTATGGGTATAAGGCGTTGAACTCTGTTTAGTTTTTGTTAGTTTTTCTTTGATTTTAGTGTATTATGTTACACCAAGCAGGTGTAGCATAAGCGCTTGTTGGCCTAATTCCCACTTAATCCTTGCCAACTTTTGCTAGAAGGTTTAGGCAACATATGAGATGTGCTTCTCGAAGGTAAATTTTTCATCTATTGTTACTTCTAGGTATTTTAGCTCACTGGTGTTAAACTTTGAATGAAGAGGATTCCTAGGAACCCTAGTTCATCATCGTTTAACAAGAAAAAAGGAGGAAGAAAAAGGGGATTCTCATTTGAAAAGTGCTTGCTTCTAGGTATGAACTACAGGCACCAAAAAAAAACTTTGTAAAAAGAAAATATACTGTGTAAGGCCAATAATACCGTAATGAATTATTGTTAACCTGGATTATTGCAAATGTAGATGATAAAAGAGATATAAGGCCAGTAATACCTTTTGAATTATTATTAATCTGGATAATTGTAAGAATAGATGATAAGAGAAATATATTGTGTAAGGCCAGTAGTATAGCATAAATAGAATTTTATTTTGGTTAGAATTGGAATTATATGTTTGTACAATGACTTGCAAAAATCACTGTAAACAAAAGCTCAAAGGTCATGGGAGTGGTGACTGAAGGAAGAAGAAAACCCCCAGGCCGTCACGTGCTCAAAGCCACGTGGAGTAGCGGGACGTGAAAGAGAAATACGATGCTGAGCGAGATCCAGAAGGGAGGAGTGCTGTGCATTGGGCGAGCTATGTAGCTGGCAGTGGTTGTCGATAAGGGTGAAGGTATAAAAGAGTCAGCAACCCCCCCCCCTCTTCCTCTCTATCTCTTTGGCAGTCATCTTGTGCTTAACCCACAGTCCACGGGTACCCGCTCAGCAGATGGAGCAGCTCGGAACGAAGAATGATCAGAGATGACCTCTATTCAATGGCCAACGAACGTAGATAATATTTGTCGGTCAAGTGCTGATGAGGATACGTGCCTTTGATCTCATATTCCTATCCATTTGGTGTGCAGTCTATGCCATGAGATAGGAGCAAGAATATAACCTCAGCCATACTCAGAGAGGATGAACAGTGCAGGAGTCGTGCAAAGTTTCGCAGGAGCGGAAAGAGATATCCAAGTGAACATTGATCGATCTGACCCGAAGAATGTGATCAGAATTGAAGGAGCTATCAGAAGCTGGAGGAACAAATGTAATAAAGCCCTCGTGTATGGTAACGTAGAACTTTTCTTTTCATGTCATGTATAAGGGATCCTTAAGAATTGTCAATGAAGTAAAGAGACATTAAGGGACAGAGACTTTGATCGAACTTAGGAGGGAACTGTAGTGCCTTAACTAGTGACGACCATGTTGTGTTAACCCTTGTATTGGTTAAAGTATTGCAGAAATGTTTAAAGAGAGGATAGAGCGGGGTCTAGTTTGAACAATGAGTTCCATTATGTATTTAGTTGTTGAAGTTAACATAAAGCAGTGTATTTCTAAGGAAGTTTAGCTTGTATGTAGTACATGGAATTTGTTGTTTTAGTGTTCTCATTAATTTAAGGGTCAATCATAGAAATTTACTTGAACGATTTATGTGGCTTGAATTTAGTATGTGCTATTTTATATTGTATATTGCATTAGTGTGTTCAATAAACCTTAGCTATATTTAACTCCCTGCCTTTTTTCTGAGTAAAAGAATCCGATGCATCACCTGCAACAAGGATATACGAATCTAAGCGGAAAACAAAGGAAGTCCGATTCAGGTCACGACTGCATATTACTAGTCATATGGAATCACTTCTCGGTTAAAGTACCTTATTTAACCCTATTACTTTAAGTGGCGCTGCAAAAAAAATAAATTATCCTAGAGTTTGCGAGAAGCAAGATTCCAAAGTCCTTGCTTCACTGGTCTTGGCTCAACCCAGAGACAATTCCTTTGTGTTTGGAGATACCACGTGACTTCCTGAATGAGACTTGACGTGCGATGCATAGGTACAATAAGAAATTATAGAGAAAGGGACACAACACTGGCTACCTCGGGAACTTCCCCATTTAGGAAGACTGTTACAGATTGTTTTGATTTTTTACATGAGATGTGAAGCACTTAAGACTTGCTGCTATTGAATGTAACTTTTTGTTGCGTGCCCACTCTGCAATTTTAAAGAGTTCTTCGTTTGCTGTTACTTCTAATTGCAAGCTGTCATGTTCCTGAATCATTATCATCGCATCATCGGCGAAAACTATGACTTTTGTTTCAGTAGTGAAAGGAAGTCTTAATTGCGAGTCATACTGGATGTTCCAGAAGCCTGGTCTGCAGCAAGAGCTTGGGGGCAGCCTCGTATGACTTCTTTCGTTACAGCTGTGGTTTTTAATGTCATGGTTGCTCTTTTGTCTGCTTACGTTTTTTGGACATTTTAAATCTCTTCATTTGATTGATTATGGCTGGCCACAACGCAGCATCGACGGCTCCTTGTATGTCGAGTGAGATCAATAGTATGTCTTTTTTTTTTTTTTTTTTTGCTGTAGACTGTCTTCTGTGAACGCTTTAATCCTCCATAATTGTGTCTACTGTGCTTGATTGAGGTCTAAATGCATATTGATTGCTGCTTAATAGGTTACTTGAGTAAGCATAGTGCATTATTCGGTTTGTCAGAAGTTTTTCCAGCACCTTACCAGCAACGTTTATGAGACTGATTGGCTAATTTCTATTATTTGTTAATTTTGTCAGATGTTTCTTTTCCTGGTTTGATGTGGGTATAATTTTAGAGCATTTCCATACTAAAGGAAATCGCGTGCCTTTTTAGGCATTCATTGTAAACTATTGTTATGAATTCGGGGAATTCGACAAACAAACACTCTTAACAGTATATCACTGGTTATTCCGTCCTCTCTAGGAGTTTTTCTTGATCCATTGATCTTAATACCTACTCAATTTCATTAGTTGTAAATAAGTCGTCGTTAGGAGTATCTATGTCTGTTTTCATTCTTTGTCTGTAAGTTTTGTGGATTTCTTCATCTGTTGATTCATCGTCATTGGGAATAAACTTCTTTTTTATAATTGCTGCAGTTTCTGCTAAGTTTTTAGTGTAGGTGCTGTCTGTTTTTAATAGTTGATGGTATAGATGTTGACTTATCCTTGGATAAGTCAACATCTATACCATCAATTTATATATATAACTCCAAGAATTCGATATGGTTGAAACAGTACAGAATTTTTCCATGATTCTGTTTTTGTGTTTGTAATTTTGGACTGATAGCGATATTTGGCTTTATAGTAGTTATGTCTTTTATTCTCGCTCTTAAATCTTGATTATTGTATGTTCTTTGATACAGTCGTCTGAGTGCATTAACATGCTTTCTTAGGACTGTTAGTTCGTCATTCCACTGAGGTACTGATTTTCTTCCATCGATGTTTAGCTTCTTGGTTGTTCTGAGTGTTTGGTTGCTGGAGTTTTTCAGACCTGATGAAAGTGCAAAAGCAAGGAAGTCTATTGGCTTGTGATGATGCCCAGATGGCTAAGTTCTTGTTTAAGCTGAGCTGTTGTTCACTAATCCCAATAAAGTTATGTTCTGAGATTAGGCATGAAAATTCTCTTTTTAATGCTTTTACAAATCTCTCTCTAGATTGATTTTATTGGTGAAGTACTTGATGTTAATGCGATGGTTTGTGTTGTGTATTCCGTTAAAATTTTTGTTACTGATGAAACGTAATATGCGATGATCAGAATAGCTTTCCTCTTCTTCGCATCTCCATTCAGAAATCCAGAGTAAAATAACGTTCTTTGCTATTGTCAGATAGCATATGTGTACATGCCACAAAATATAGTCACTTTACAACAACAGCTATTTTGTTGCTTACACTTTCATGCTGATAATCTAGTTGTTAACGTTAATTGTTACTAATAAAGGATTACGTTAGGGTCTAGTATGCTGGAGGTGCATTCACTCCCATTATAAGCAGAATGAGGATTCAGAGCATCTATTAGATAGTAGTCAAAAACTATCAACAGAAGATCCAAATTTCTGATTTCCATTTCTAAGTTGATTCTGCCTTTTTCATCATTTTCTGATGTATATAGCCACAGAGATGTGTGTCTGATGTTATGATAGCCTAGTATAATTAATATTTCATGACCAGTTTTGCAATAAACAGTTTTCTTCTTCAAAATTGTTTATTACATGCCATCATATTTCTGGAATATCTCTCATCCATAGACAACTATCTGATGCTTATCAGATGGCCAATCTCAATCCCATTGCACTAATCTATTGTTTAGTCCCATCCGTTTGACTTTAATTACCAGCTTCTCATGTGGCAATTTATCTAAGGTCTTTGCAAATTTTAAATATACCACTGTGTATACATCAACCTTATCCAATGCATTTGTCACATTATTATAAGCAAGCAGATTGCTAAAACATGATCTTCCTTTAACAAACCCATGGTGACCATCAAAAAGTATTTTTCTGTTGTCACATCAGTTCTGAATCTTGGTCCTAACTAATCTCTCTAGCACTTTAACCACAACTCCAGACACACAGACTGGCCTATTATTCAAACCCTTAGTCTTATCACCTCACTTATGAATCGGAACAATTTTGCCCTCTTTCCACTCCTTTGGAACTTGACTCATGCTAAAAAGATATGTAAAAGCTGTTGTTAACTCCCTGGAACATTCCTTTAAAACACATGGTGAAATTGCATTGTCTTCTATCAGGTTTATTTAATTCCTCATATACCTCATGCTTGCTTACTAACACTTCCTCCTTCTCCTGTCCCACTACATTCAAGTTCTGCATGATGTTTACATTCACAAGAATAAAATACCTTTTAAAACTTGCTCATCAAATACCTCATCTATATTCTCTGCAGAGGTTATCATTTCCCTATTTTCATCAAACAGTGCTATCCTGCCATAATTGTTCTTTCTTCTACTGGCCAGCCACATATTGAAAAAATTCCCTACAATTTTCTTCCCTATCTATCTTCATGAAAAATATCATATCCATCCATATCCATTCCTGTCTCGCTTATACCAACAGTTTTGTGGCAAATAAACTCAATCAATGCAACAGTTTTATTCCCCTTATTTCGAGTACTTCTGGCATTAGTGAACAAACATACATCATTTCCGGTTCTACAAATCCTACAGACATCACTTCTCCGATGTGACTCCTCAATATCTTCCCCAGTCCCTTCTTTTATATTATCATTGATTCTACAACTTCCCTCACACTCAAACTCTCCTCTCCCAGGCCATCTTGATCCTTTTTTTTTGCCCATGCACACATTCACCTCTGAATCCAGCATCCACGTTTCATTTCATATAGTATTTCCCTATTCAACCCTAATCCCCCATCCCCCCACTCCCATTTCCCTGTTTGTGTTGTGCTTCCAGTTCCATTCATGCCACACATTCACAAAATGCACCTTTCTCCACAAATAGCATTTATAATCTTTGCTCCCTGCCTCAATTCATCACTGTCATACCTTAGCAACACAATATATGCTATGTGTGGAGAAAGGTGCATTTTGTGAATGTGTGGGATGAATTTGAGGAATGGATGGAACTGTATAAAGAAGATGGGCTTCATTTAAATGGTTTGGTGTGAGTCGGCTGGAAAGATTGTTGCTGGAAAAGAGGTAATGACTGTAGGTGGTACAAGGTGATACTGACTACTTTTCCTACCACACTGTTATCATTTACTCTCCTTCATAACCTCCTGATATCCAATCTGACATTTTCCTTGTTCCTATCCAAATTATTTGTCTCCACTGCAGCTACCGACTCTTTTGCTCTCTTATTCTTCATGTCCAATTCTTCAATCACTCTGCTGATTCTACCTCCAGGAAAACAAATCTTATGCGCCTTCTCCTTCACCACACCTCCAATAATGGAATCTCTATGGAGATTCCATTATTGGAATCATTTGTTACACCTTTCATGTGGCATATTTCCTTCCACTCTTTTTCACTCTTCCATGTATGTCCATAATTCTTTTCATTTAATTTCGCATGTACTTCATCCCTTGCCTCATCTTCATCAATTCTGCTTTCATGTTTGGATCCAATATATGGTAACATAAAGATTCATGTTTGATATTTTTATGCAGTTTCATATGATACTGATGGTAGTGCAGCAGACCTCACACTGATATGACAAGGATCTCTAAGGATAATGAACTGACTCGTGTATCTTCTAAGTGACATTCTGACCTCATAGTTGAAGTTGGTGATCATGTACATCATAATTGATATTAAATGGAAAATTATATTAAATATCATGATATTTATGATGATATTAAATTGAAAAAATATGTAAGAAAGTTTTAAAAAGAATCAAATACAAATAATATTGGGGGGGGTGAAGATGTTTGAAAACAAATTTTGAAAACTCAGTAGAAGATTTTGAAGAAAACATTCATTTAGCCAGAGATGTGGCGAGGGTGTCGCAAGGGTCGAAAATTCATGGTGCGCTTAGAAAGTTAAAGAGGCAATTAAGAAATGAAGAAAGTGTGTCAAAAGTTCTTGGTAAGTAAGTCAGCATGTTCTCTGAGAGAATACTGTGAAAAACATAAGAAATGAAGAAATGTGTCATGCTATCTAAACAAAACCATGGGAAGACTTTGGTAAAAACATATAGAAGATAAATATCAGGAAAGTGAAAACATCTTCTCGAGGCTATTGAAAAAATTGAGAAATGGATGAAAGAGTACTACTGTTAAGAAGAATCAGATGATACTGATGACATTATAATTGCAGATAAAGATATCCTAGATGTTTGGAGCCATCAAAAACTGAAATGTGGGAAGGCAGCTAGAGTAATGATATTTAACCAGAAATGCTCAAGTGTTGAGGTATAAGAGTTTTGGAGTGGCTGCATTGCATAATTCAGAAGGCATAATCAGAGGATCAAATTCCAGATAATTAGAGTACTAATTATCTGGAATTTTCATAGTATTAATCTGTTTAAAAAACTGAATGTGAGAATTACACAGGGATTTACCTACTGTTCCAGATGAGATTTATGGAAGCATACCTGAGAAGAGGTGAGAAAAATTGTTGAAGAGAAGCTGTTTGGCATGAACTCAGCTTGTTCTCTAAAAAAAATTACAAGCTGTTCAAGTGAAATAGGGGTTGTCACGATCAGATTTTCATTTTAAGAAATAGTTGGGAAATTATGGAATTATAACAGGGATCTGTATTTAAATTTCGTAGATCTGGAAAAAGCATATGATAAGGTTCCAAGAGAAAAGCTGTTCAAAACAGTACAACTATAGGATGTAGATGGATTGGTTTATTGGCACGAGAAAGGTGTAAATGGGACATCATACTGAGCAATATGCAGTCTATTTATGTTGTAAGTTATTAGATTGAAGAATATACAGAAGATAGTTTGATGTAAAATCAGGTGTGAGACATCTCCACTGTTGTTCATCTGTGTGAATCATGTTATGAAGGAAAGTGGTATTAAACCTGATCAGAATTGGAAATGTAAATTTCAGCTCTTACTTTATGTAGATGATGTGATACTCCTAAATAAATCCAGTACACGTTTTCAGCATTTCTTAACTAAACTGAATAATTGCTGTAATAACAAACATGCCATAAAAATCAATAAAAATACCAAAACTGTGAAAATAGGCAGGAACATGAAAAACTTCAACTGTATTCTGAACTGAAAAATCTATAGAACAAGTAAAATAGTTTAAGCTGTTTTGCATTTTCACTAATAATTATGCCTAATGTTGAATTAGATAATAGAATAAACAAAGCTACTATTGGGGTCAACTGAATATATGGAATAAGAAAGAGATTAGTCAAAACACTAAACCTGCAGTGTACAAGACAGTGTTGAAACTGATTTTAACTTTTTGATCTGAGAGCAGTGTTGGAAATAAAACATGCCAGGAGTATCACAAAAGGTGAAGATTGGAAATTAGGTTAGAAATCTTGATTAGCTTTCTCTGCATTGCTTAAAAGCTATATGGAGTTATCTCGATTTGATCGTTTTAATGACAAATTATAATAGTGATCATATATATGAAATGTCATTAAATACTAACCATTGATTTCAAATTGTTTTGCCAATAAAAATGGATTTATAACAGGTAAATTTGTCCCTTTGTGGATCAGTCTTGAATCTGTAACTGTTTTACAAGTTGAAATTTCAGTTTTTGATTATTCTGTTGTTTTATTGCAATTAATAATTATTATTATGGGGGACTCCAGGGAGTTCTTAGACTCATCGAGGGAGGCCCTAAACATCATGTCCACACAACTATTCGACATTCTCACAGTATCTATCATACCTTGCCTTGAGCTCATTCACTGTCATAGCACCCACAACAGCTTCTGGCAGCTTATTCCACTCATTTACCACTCTAAAAGTAAAGAACCCAGCTCTAATACCCTCGCTAACCACACTCTTGCCCAGCTTCCATAGATGTCCCTTAGTTCTCCCACCAGTCCTGATCTCAAAAATATCATCTGAGTTAATCCTATAGAAACCCTTCAGCAATTTGAATGTCTCAATCATATCTCCCCTTTTCTGCCTATCAACCAATTTCTGCAACCCACAAATTTTCAACCTGTTCTCATAAGGTTCATTCCATAGACCTGCTATCATCTTGGTCACTCGCCTCTGGATCCTCTCCACCTCCCCATTAAGAAGAAACCTAGATGACGAAATCTGGGCACAGTAGTCGAAATGAGTCTTATCAAGGCTCGGTACAGAGGTACAATGATTTGATGAGCTGATTTAGCCACTTTTGCAATGTGTCCCCTAAACTTCATCTCCCTATCCACACACTCCCAAGTCCCTGGCCTCATCAATCTCCTGAAGTACAGTTCCACCAATGTGGTATACTGCTGCTAATCTTTTCACCACAAAATGCATAACCTTCCATTTTGTCACATTAAATTCACATCCACTCTCCTTTGCCCAGAAAATCATTCTGCAAGATTTTGACATCTTCTGCATTCACTATTGCCCTACCAAACTTTGCATCATCAGCGAACAAATGAACTGTTCCTCTTAGATCCTTCCCTATATCGTTAACACGTTCGCTGCCAACTATGAGTATAGTCGTAGTTGGCAAACCTGCCACACAAGCCAGCTACAAGTATACTCGTATGACGCTTACCGCCGGCAACGAGATTACTGTACTGACCTTGAAGAAGTGAAAATGCTTGGCTTGTGGAGCTAGCATTAAAACTGTGTATTCTCATAGATGGTATATACTCTGCACAAGCCAACTACGAGTATACTTGTATGACGCTTGCAGCTGGCAACGAGATTACCGTACTCACCTTGAAGAAGTGAAATTGCTCGGCGTACGGGAACAGACTATGCCGAAGTAGCGTGGCAGCGAACGTGTTAATGAACAAATTAAACAGCAGCGGTCCAAGAACAGAACCCTGCGGCACACCACTAGTCACAGGCAGTCATTTGGATTCTACTCCCGAATAAACTACTCTCTGTTATCTCTCCATCAACCACCCACCTATCCATCTCACCAACCCTATATCCATTCCCATTTGTTGCAGTTTACAGATTAGAATTCAGTGTGGTATCCTGGCAAAGGCCTTAGCCAGGTCTAGCAGTATCACTGTAAACCCATTATCCTTATCCAGTTTAGCCATCACTGTGTTATAAAACTTGAGCAAGTTACTGAGGCATGATCTACCCTTCACAAAGCCATGCTGTCCCCCGTACAGTATCTCATTTTCATCCCATTCCTGTATTTTTCCCTTGACTACTTTCTCCAAGACCTTGACAACGACTCCTGATATGCTGATCGGTCATAATTTGCAACAGTAGTCTTGGATCCTCCTTTATGCAGTAGAACTATTTTCCCCCCTTTCCACACCTTTGGGACTAAACCAGACCCGAGACTCAGATTAAACAACATGGTCAAGGGCACTGATAATTCTTTAGCCGCTTCACGTAAGACCCGTGCCGGTATACCATCTAATCTCACAGATGTATTCACATTAAGGTTCTGTAATAGACTATTTACCTTCACTTCATTCATCACAATTCCCGTATAAACTAATGGTTCCTTCATTTTTTCAATGTCACCACCTGGATGATATACTCTTGCAAAGTGCTCGCTCAGTAATTCCACTATATCGACTGATTCAGTGACCTCCTTACCATCGGCATTCCTTAAAATCATTCTGCCGTGTACAGTTTTTTTTTGCTTGCAGCATATTTAAAGAACTGTTTGGGATTGCAATAGCTAGTTTCCTTTCATAATCCACTTTTGCTTTTCTAACCACACTCCTTTTTAAGTAATGCAATGTGTGTTACATTACTGTTATTCACTGAATCTTCAGCTCTTTTGTAAATGTCTGAGTATATGAGATTTATATAACTATCAATTTTTGGCTTATAGACATATCTTTAGTTTTTTGTTTAATTTTGCCACTGAATGGTCTGGTTGTAATCAAAATTGAAATGACTTGCAAATTTTAAGAGATCCTAAATGCCAGATTTGATTAAATTCCATTTAAAATTATTTGTTTTGCCCAGTGGCCAATGAATTGTTTTGCCCAATTTGCCATGAACACTGCTTTGATTTAAACCATAAGTGAAGACATGGATTTTCATCGACACATTTTGCCCCTTTGTGCCCCTACAAATGTGCCAATTAAAATAAATGGTTTAATTTATGTTTCCAAATTTAAATAAAATCCATTTAGCTTTATCTGGCAATAACATTTGCATAGACAATTAGATAAAACTAACCTTATACTTTTTTTTATGGGAACAAGAGATTGTACTGTAGATTATACTGTTCGGACAATATAGAATGGAAGGGCTGTTCTAGAAGACATTTAGAAGGAATGAATGAATAAATAAAGAAGACAAAAAATGTGCTCTATTAATTTTATTGATTTTATAGTTCAGATCTAAAGTAATACCTTCAGTGAAAGATTAATTTTTTTTGGATGCTGAGAACATGATATTTGTAACATGTTAATCCAAGAAAGATTGCAGGTTACATTTATCCAAAGAAGAGAGAGAGAGATCTTATCTTGTCCAGAGATTTGGGTCATCAAAAGTAAGATTGAGAGAGGGAAAAAAAAAAAAAATTTGCTAGAAACAGGACTGATGTTCGGTTGGTATTAGGTACTTTTACTGGCTATATGGCAAGTAAAAGGAAGAATGACTATGGCAAGATGACTTCAAAAAATACTGATGGTGGGAAGGTAACAGAACAAACCAAATTCTTGAGTTACTGAGTGAGCATTTTGCAGGGGTGTACCATCTAGGTGGCAACATTGCAATGCCAGATGTGACATTGACTGATGGGAGAATACAGATTCAAGAAATGGAGGTACTTAAAATATTGCAGAACCTGAATACAAACACAGTTTGAATACAGCCATGGGATTAGATGTGATATCAGCCTATGTATTATGAGAATGTGCAAGGGACAGCTTCTCCTGACCAAGCTGTTTAATTTAAGCCTCAGTAATGGGTACAAAATAGTCTCACTGCATAAAGGAGGCTCTACGACAAAGTAGCAAATTATAGGCAAATCATCACCTCACAGTGGTGGTGGTTAAGGTATTGGAGATGTTGGTGAAATATTATAATTTATAATGAGAAACATGATTTTGTGAAGAGTAGGTCTTGCCTTAGTAATATTATTACTATTCATAATAAAGTGACATTGCAGTTGTATAAAGGAAATGGCTACTCAATAATACTGCTGGATTTTGCAAAGACATTTGACAGGATTCCACATAGAACTATTTTGCATAAATTTGAACAAATGGGGATGGATATGAATCTGGTAATTTGCATTAATTACCTCTAAGTGACCTCTAAGTCACTTAGAGGTTGACTGATGGACAGATATCAAAGAGTGATTTATGGAGGATTTGAATCCAGGAGAAAACAGGTTGTTTAATTTGTATATCAATGATATAGGAAATGATTTGATGGAAAATATTCACTTGTTTGCTGATGATTCAAAACTGGGAAGAGCAATAGTAAATGAAGGTGATGTGGAGATGCTTCAGGATGACTTAAATAGACTAGCAGTATGGGCAAAGTAAATTGCTGCCAGTTTAATGTGGCCAGGTGTAAAGTGATGCACATTGGTAAGAAGAGATCACAAGCAGTATAACTACTTTTTGGAATGAAGTCAACGGACACCATAGTATGAGGAACAAACAGCCATGATGTCTGCTTTAAAAGATGTAGGACCTACTTTTGCTGTGATGACTGCAGCAATCCTATGGGGCACACTTTCCACAAGCATGCAATACCAGTTAATGGGAATTTTGGTCTATTCTTCTTGTAGTCATGTAATGAGGTCCTGGACTATTGTGGGGCAGATGTTCCTTGATCTCACCCAACTCTGAAGTTCATCCTACAGATGTTTAATAGGTTTGAGATCAAGGAATTGTGGGGAGGAGCAATCATGTCTGCAAACTATTCAGTTACAGCAGCAGTGACCTTATGACACGGTGCATTTACTTGCTAAGAGACATGGTCAGTTCTGTAGGAATGTCACAATGTAGGAAACATTGCACTATCCAGAATGTTCAGGGAATGCTTCGTTCGTTGCACCACAAACAGAAGTCAGTGACCAAACCAGGACAAACAGGACCATACCATCACACTACCACCTGCAAATTCCATAGATAGGTTGCCTACTGTGATAAGTGAGATTCACTGGGCATCTGCCACACCCACATCTGTCCATCTGCTTGGTAGAAGGTGTAGCATGATTCGTCACTCCATAACACAGCTTTCCAAGCTTCCCCATCCCACTGTACATGTCCTTTGCACCACTGAAGATGACACTGCATGTTGGTTTGGTTAATGTGGGACTTGCATATTGCAGTCCTACCATGGAAACCCATGTGAGCCTCGGTTCTGAATGTTTTTGTCCAGATTCGTGTTCTAGTTAATGCTTGGAATTCCACATTCAACACGTCAGCCAATGCATGGTGATTTTTACATATTATTCTTCTATCACCCTACGATCACATTCGTTGAGCATGGTGGATCGTCCACTGTGGGTAGCACTTGCAGTTAACCTCTTGTGCTTCCATCTCAGTATGGCATCAATGATTTGTCAGCAGCAATCTGCTAAACGGATAGGTTTGCAACATGGCATCCTATCACAACGTTTCTTTCAAACTCTCAGTTCCCGACTCACAGAGCTATTTCACCCAGACACAATTTTACTGACTTGAGAGCATCATATTCCTCCAATTTATACTGGCTACAAACATGTGATTTGTTACATACGATGCAACTTGCCCGTGAAGGTGTCCATTGACTTCTTTCCAAGTAGTGTATATTGATGGAACTGAATTGCTGGAAATTGATGAAGCCAGGGACTTGGGGGTGATTGTGGACAGGTAGTTGAAGTTTAGAAGGCATTTTGCAAAGGTAGCTATAAGATTCATTATAATTCAGTTATGCCTGATGTCATGGCTCTCTTTGCCCACATACTATTTATGTTCCAGTCGCTTCATGTGGCAAAATAATTTTTACCTACAAAAAAGAATGCACAGCCATGGGCTCACCACTATCTCCCCCCCTCCCCCCCCCCAATTGCTAACTTTTATGTGGAAGCTCTTGAGCAATGTGTTCTAGATTCCTTTACTTTAAAAACCTACAGTTTGGCTTAGGTAAGTTGACAATGTTTTCGTTATCTGGCCACATGGCCACCAAAAAACAATATCGGCACATACATTTTACTATTGAAATTGAAAATCAGAACTCGCTTCCTTTCCTGGATATACTGATCACATGTCTTTCCTCAGGCAGTCTATTCTTCATCTACTGCAAGCCCACACATACCAGCCAATATATACATGCTGACTCTTATCACCACCCTTCACAAAAACTTAGTCATTAGCACCTCAGAAATAGAGCTATAACAGTTTGCTCTCATGAAGAAGCTCTTAAACAATAATTACAAAGTATTAGCAATACATTTATAAATAATGGCTATAACAAAAATACGGTCAATAAAGTTCTTCACAAAACTTCATCAGAAATTACATAGAATATAGATTACAGTAAAACATAGCTATCTCATACATTAAAGGGTTATCAGAAGAAAAAAAAATTCTACACCATTGTAATCTTACGTGTGTAGAGGCTTAAGTGCTGTGAGGACATCATGTTGGAGGCTTAATGGATTTTTTACAACACTCAAAAAGAATTAAAATAGAATTTAATACTTCCTATATTTCGTCCTAGTCACTAGGACATCTACGGGGATTACAAAAACAATTAATGTAACATATACACAAATAACAAACAATACTAAGCCCAACCACGTGGGTGACACTAAAGTCCTATCTAGGTAGAGCACCCTCTAAGGGCAGTAGTAGGTGGCCTGGAATGTAAGGTGGGAACTCTGGTGATGAGTGTTTACCAAATCTTTGGAAGCTTAATGTAACCGTATTTATTGAGATTTGGTTGGTTTTTGAGAGCTGCTGCTGCTTCTAAGAAAAGTCTCTCTTTCTTGAATTTGCTGTGGTGGAGCATGGTGGTTTTCTTCCATGATACCCTGTGGGTGGTGTCCAAAACATGGTCAGACAAGCCTAAATGGCCATAGTTGTGTTTGAAGATGTAAGACTTATGTTCCTCTAGACGGATCGATGCTGATCTGCCTGTCTGTCCAAAGTACACCAGCTTACAGGAACAGGGTACTTTGTAAACTCCAGGCAGAGAGAGAGGAGGGAGCTGATCTTTCGTAGAACAGATAAGGGTAGCAAGTTTGCGGTTGGGTTTATATGCTGTGTGTAGGTTGTACTGTTTTAGTATCTTGGCTATTTTTTCGGATGTGCCACGGATGTAGGGTATGGTGATGGCATTTTTAAAATCTTGTTGACGAGAAGGACGGGGAATGGGGGAGGAGTTGATTATTTTTTTGATACTTAAAACTCTTACCAAGAGAGCCCACAATCTTTGTTCCAGTGGAACCGCCCTCACTACTGAGCTTAACCACATACACAGCACTCTCCTCTCCAATGGCTACAGCGATCACAGTATCAAAAAAATAATCAACTCCTCCCCCATTCCCCGTCCTTCTCATCAACAAGATTTTAAAAATGCCATCACCATACCCTACATCCGTGGCACATCTGAAAAAATAGCCAAGATACTAAAACAGTACAATCTACACACAGCATATAAGCCCCACCGCAAACTTGCTACCCTTATCTGTTCTACGAAAGATCAGCTCCCTCCTCTCTCTCTCTCTCTGCCTGGAGTTTACAAAGTACCCTGTTACTGTAAGCTGGCGTACTTTGGACAGACAGGCAGATCAGCATCCATCCGTCTAGAGGAACACAAGTCTTACATCTTCAAACCCAACTATGGCCATTCAGGCTTGGCTGACCATGTTTTGGACACCACCCACAGGGTATCATGGAAGAAAACCACCATTCTCCACCACAGCAAATTCAAGAAAGAGAGACTTTTCTTAGAAGCAGCAGCAGCTCTCAAAAACCAACCAATTCTCAGTAAATACGGTTGCATTAAGCTTCCGAAGATTTGGTAAACACTCATCACCAGAGTTCCCACCTTACATTCAGGCCACCTACTACTGCCCTTAGAGGGCGCTCTACCTAGATAGGACTTTAGTGTCACCCACGTGGTTGGGCTTGGTATTGTTTGTTATTTGTGTATATGTTACATTAATTGTTTTTGTAATCCCCGTAGATGTCCTAGTGATTAGGACGAAATATAGGAAGTATTAAATTCTATTTTAATTCTTTTTGAGTGTTGTAAAAAATCCATTAAGCCTCCAACATTGTAATCTTAATCTTGCAGTGACTTCACTCCAAAATGCTAATATGGTTGTGCCTTATAATACATCTCATGCTGCATTCAGGGCTTAGGCAGAGGGTCCTGTTCAAGAAGTATATTACATTCTCCAACAAGAGTCAGTGCTATTGTGAATGAGCAACACAGAAGGTATGGAATTAATCTTAGAAGGGAATTTTACATAGGCACATGGAATGTTTGGGGTATACAGACTCTTGAGATTGTCTGTTAAGACATGGATATGTATAAAATTGACATCTTGGGAATTACAGCCAGATGGAATGGAGAAGGTTACTTCAAAAGACAGGATGGTAGTTGTTTACTCAGGTGGTGGCTCAAAAGCATCATAGGGTAGCTGTTGATACTGAAGACAGCTCAGGCAAGAAGCCTTCTTGGTTATAACCCTGCTAATGATAAGAATACTTTGTCTACCAATGTATCAATCATGGTAGTTTATGCACCCCCACACAGATAGGAGTTCTATGAAAACTTTGATTATTTTGGACTGCCTACCAAGGACAAACATACTTTACATCTTATGGGACTTGAATGCAAAAGTGGAAAAGAGTATGAGAGTTAGGCCAGAGTGTGGCATGTTTGGTCTGGGTGAACGTAACACCCGTGGTGAAAGACTGTTGGAATTTGCCCATGCTAACAGATTAGTTATTATCAATACTCCTTTCAGAAACACCCACGATGGACCTATACTTGGATATCTAACATTGATAGGTCAAGGAACCAGATTGATTACGTCCTGGCTCTCCAGTGGTGGAAGACGAGCATCTCTGATGTGCATATTTATCTTGGAGCAGATTGTGGTACAGACCATGGGTCAAAGCTGTATAACTGAGAGGAGACCTCCACATAGCCTTTAAAGGAATGCAGAGAACCGACCAGGGCTTCTGACCTAATGTCCAATCCTCACCTTCTCGTGGTGCACCCTGTTGGGTATCTACTTTGATACTGAACGAACGAGGATGGGCTGGCAATTTGGGATTTAGCCGACCAAATTGTATTCTTATTGGTTAAACCAAAATAAAAAAATGATGTTACAACATGACAAAATTTCATGCCGGCTGGGGCGTCGCCCGGTTAAACAAGGCCCCCGTTGTTTTTGCCAGGGAACCAGGGCGAACAGCGAAAAGTCAGCTACTGGAACAAATCTGAAAACAAACCCCAACTCAACATCACCAGAGTTAAAGATCGGTACTATCAACGTAAGAAGCCTGAATAGCAAAGAAATGGAGCTAGCTGAGGAATTAGATAAGTACCAGATCGACATAATAGGGGTGACTGAAACAAAAAAGACCAAAACTGGTGAGATCTTTCTGAGCAGTAAATACAAAATGTTATATTCAGGCAATAACAATCAAGGAAAAGAAGGAGTAGCCATAGTATTCAACACAAAATACGAGGCTAATCTTCTTGAATGGCAGTCAGTCTCAAGTAGAGTAATGTGGGCAAATATGAGAATGGGGAACTGGACAATGAGACTTATTTGTGCCTATGGTCCCACAGAAGGTTCTACTAAGGTAGAAGTGGAGGAATTTTTTGAGGCTTTAGAAAAAGCAACTGACACAATGAAAAAGGAAAAGTTGGTCCTTGTTGGGGATCTAAATAGTAGAGTAGGAAATGATTGTGAGACATACAAAAATATTTTGGGAAAATTTGGAGAAAAGAGCAAAGCTAATAATAATGGCAAATATCTGTTGGATTTCTGCTCAGGACATGGACTGGTTATTACTAACACCATGTTCCAACATAAAAATGTGCACAAATTCACATGGAGAGAAGAGGCTAGGAATAAGAAAAGTCTCATTGACTATGTTATTGTTGATAGTGATGTTTTCTCCCTGGTTCAGGACACCAGAGTGTACAGAGGATTTGAAATTGGAAGTGATCACTATTTAGTCTTGAGCAGGATAAAATTGAATTTCATATTGAAAAGAATAACATGTAAGAAAGTTTTAAAGCGAATAAAAGTTGAGCAGCTCTCAGATGTAAACTGTAGACTAAAATACAGAAATATTATTGAAAAGAAAATGAAAGAGTTTGAGAACAGGAATCAAACCTTGGAGATTCAGTGGCAAACTCTAAAGGAAACATTGATTGATTCTGCCAGAGAGGCATGTGGTGAGGTTGTGTGCAAAGATAAAAAAATCAGAACTCCCTGGTGGACACAGGAAGTTAAAGAGGCAGTGAAGGAAAAGAAGAAAGCATATCAAAAGTTCCTGGCAAATAAGTCAGCTTTTACTCTTACAGAATACAGAGACAAATGTAAGAAAGCTAAACAGTGTGTAAAACTAGCTAAACAAAAGTCATGGGAGGACTTTGGCAAGAATATAGAAAATAAATATCAAGAAGGTGGCAAAATATTCTGGAGGTTGTTGAAGAAGCTTAGGAATGGAGGAAAGAGTGCTGTAAAAGGAATTAGAGATGATAAAGGTGAAATGAAAACAGGAGAAAAAGATATCCTTGAAGTATGGAGTAATTACTTTGAAAAACTGCTAAATGAAACAAGCAGTGATGACAGCACAGTGATAAAAAACACTGACCAGGCATGCAGTCAGGAATACATATCCATACTTGAAGTAGAAAAAGCCATCAAAGGCTTGAAATGTGGAAAGGCAGCAGGAGTAGATGATATTCGACCAGAAATGCTGAAGTATGGTGGTATAAGAGTCTTACAGTGGCTGCACTGCATAGTTCAGAAAGCCTGGACAGAGGGACGAATTCCCGATGATTGGAGTAGAGCTCTCATAGTACCCATATATAAAAAGGGAAATAAAACTGAATGTGAGAATTACAGAGGTATTTCCCTATTGAGTGTTCCTGGCAAGATCTATGCAAGTATACTTGAGAAACGGTTGAGAAGAATTGTGGAAGAAAAGCTTGGTGAAGAACAAGCTGGATTCAGGCCAAATAGAGGCTATCAGGATCAGATCTTCACTTTACGACAAATAGTCGAGAAAGCATGGGAATATAACAAAGATCTGTATTTAAGTTTTGTCGATTTGGAAAAGGCATATGACAAGGTGCCAAGAGAGAAGCTATTCAATACGCTGCAGTTATATGGTGTCAATGGGGCATTATATCAAGCAATACTTAGTCTTTATTTGAGTTGTGAGTCTGCAGTTAGAATTGAAGGAAGTACAGGAAGATGGTTTAATGTTAAATCTGGTGTGAGACAAGGATGTACGTTATCCCCTCTGTTATTCATTATCTATATGGATCACATTATGAAGGAATGTGGTATTAAACCTGATATCAAAATTGGAGATGTTAATGTCAGCTCTTTGCTTTATGCGGATGATGTTATACTTCTAAATAAATCCGCTACAAGTCTGCAAGATTCTCTGACTAAATTGAATAGCTGTTGTAATAGATATGGTATGAAGGTCAGCAATAAAAAGACAAAGACAATGAAAATAGGCAGAATCATTGAAAATGTCAACTGTGTTGTGAATGGAAAACCTGTGGAACAAGTAAAACATTTCAGCTACTTAGGCACAATTTTTACTGAAGATGGTAAACTAAATATAGAAATAGACAACAGAATCAGCAAAGCTGGTATCGTGGGAAGTCAATTGAATAAATTCATATGGAATAAGAAAGAAATTAGTCGGAACACTAAATTAGCTGTATACAAGACTGTGTTCAAACCAATTTTAACTTATGGATCTGAGAGCTGGGTCAGAAGTAAAACACTTGACCAAAGACTAGAGACCGCAGATATGAGAGTCCTGAGAAAGATTAGAGGCGTGAACAGATGGCATCAATGGCAATATCATATTAAAAATGAGGATATTAGGAAAGAACTTGACATTGTCAGCATTCAGGAATGCGTTAGCAGAGCTAATCTCAGATGGTATGGTCACTTAAATAGAATGGGAGAGGAAAGATTAGCAAAACAAGTGTTCTCTGCCAGGTTGGCAGGAAAACGACCCAGAGGAAGACCAAGATATAGGTGGATTGATACGGTACAAAGTGCCTTAGACGATAGAAATATAAGATCTGATAATGTTGGAGTCTTGACAAGTAACAGACTGATTTGGAGGAAAATTGTAGATAGGAAGTTAGTAATGATGTAATTTTTTCATGTAGTACTGTCATATCCTGTACACCCCTTGAGGGTACATGGCAGGAATTTGATGATGATGATGATGATGACCATCAGCTAGTAAGAGCCAAAGTAAGACTCCGAAAACTTCTAGATTAGGCACATCCCACTAGATTGGATGTTAGAAATTCCTAGTGAATTCACAGAAGAAACACCAACTTGGTTGGATGATTTTTTGGAGACCAATCAGGAGAACTCACCAGAAATACTTTGGGAAGGAATCAAGGTGATAATACAAGAACACAGCCAAGAAGTATCTCAATCCAATAAGAAGACCAAGAGACCCATGGATATCAGATTCAACATGGGAACTAATCAAAAGAAGGTGGTTGGAAAAACAAGGAGACACAGGGACTGAAGAATATAAGAGATTACATAGAGAAGTCAGAAGAACCATCAAGTAGGATAAGTACTGTACTAATAAATGTGAAGAGATAGAGTTCCCGATGACGAGGCACAATTATAAAAGGATGTTTTATTTAGTTCCGTGACCGAAAGCACAAGTTTAAGCCCAAATTGAATGTCATCAAAGATAGGAACAGAAGAATTGGAAATCAGAAACAGATGGAAAAAATACTGTGAGGAACTGTACAATAGAGTGGATAAAGAAAATTTGGAGGACCACTCTTACCAGGAAAATTCAGATTTGGAACTCCTCCACTTAGGCATGAAGTTGAAAGAGAAGTTAAGCAGCTTAACAGCAATAAAGCCCCAGGTGCAGATGGAATCTCAGCAGAGTTAAGACCACAGGGAATGGAGGGATAAGAGTGTTTCATAGATTGATTACAAGGATATGAACAGGATCATGGCCTAGAGACTGGAAGAAGTTGGCTTGCAAGAACTATAGCACTATTAGCTTAATATCTCATGCAAGCAAAATTTTATTGAAGATCATGCTAAATGGAATCGAGGCCAAAGTTGAGGCATAGATGTCTGAGGAACAAGCAGGTTTTAGGAAAGGTAAGGGCACCAGAGATCAGATCCTTTGCCTTAAACAGATCATAGAAAAATATAAAGAATTTAGACTCCCTCTCAGTGCCGGATTTACGTATAAGCTAAAAAAGTTGCAGCTTAGGGCTTCGCAATCTGCTGGGGTCTTAAATAAAAAAAACAAAAAGACCAGCTGATGTAATTTAAAACAGTAGGGGGCCTCTGGGTTTTGTATAGCTTAGGGCCTCAGCAAATCTAAATCCGGCCCTGTGCCCTCTGGTAATGTGTTTCTTAGACTACTCTGAAGCTTTTGACTGTGTTGAGGATGTGAAACTGTGGGAAATAATGAAAAGAATGGATTTTTCTCAACACACTATCAGGTTGATAGCCAACTTGTACAGGGAGAAAGAAGCCACAGTAAGAACAGGTGTTGGAATTGACTGATTGGCTTCAGGTTGGAAAAGGAGTTGGCAAGGATGTTTACTTTCTCCTCACTTGTTTAGTATATATGCAGAGGACATCATGCATGAAACATTGGATAAGCTCAAGACAGGAATTAGGATAGGTGGTAGATTGATCAGTAATCTGAGATATGCTGATGATACAGTACTCCTTTGTAATGAGAAGGAAAAACTAGGACAAATTCTTGACAAAGTTAACAAATCAGTAATAACAGAGGACTTCAACTCATTCCTAGCAAGACAAAGATTATGGTTCTCAAAGGAAATACAAACAGGGAAGCTCTTGAGAAACAAGTGACCTTAATGGAAAAAGAATTGAAGAAGTCAGCAAGTTTGAGTACCTGGGATCCATTATTAATGTGAATTGCTGTTCAGAAGATGTCAGAAGAGGATTAGGAATGGCTAAAACAACAGTCAGAGACTTGTCTAAAATCTAGAAGGACGGATCTATCTCCATGGGAACAAAGTTGAGGATTTTGGATGCAGTTGTTTTTCCAATAGCAACTTATGGATGTAAGACTTGGAACCTAAAGAAGTCAGATAAGAAAAGGATAGCTGCTTTTGAGATGTGGCGTTATAGAAGGCTGTTGAGGATATCATATACTGAAAGACATACAAATGAATAGATGTTAGAAAAGATCAGTAGAACTTTAAGGCTCCTTAAGGATATTGACAGAAGAAAGTTAAAATATTTTGGACACATTGAAAGGATGGAAGGAAGACTTCTCAGAACAGTAATAGAAGGTAAAGTTCCTGGAAAAAGAGGATAGGGTAGGTGGTCTGTGAGATGGTGTGTGTGTGTGTGTGTGTGTGTGTGTGTGTGTAGTGACCGATCTTAAGAGAATTAAAGCCTCCAGAAAAACGTACAGCAGGACTACATGGTGATGCCTGGTGTGGCACATTACCGTGCATCGGAGTGACCATGTGGCATCTGTGAATGCCTAGTGAACATATGGATGGGCAATCTTAATGCTACTTTTAAGCTACCTATAAAATTACAGATCATATCAACTCCTCTAAGGACCCTCTCCTCCGTCACCTCATTGGCTCACCCTGGAGTGTATCACATCCATTGCCTTTTATGTTGGTGAAACTGGAGGTACAGTTCCTATCCGTGAAAAAGAACACGGACGACACATTAAATTTAATAATTTTGGTGACGTTGGCTTCTCAGACTATGCCCTTAACACCCTACACCAAATTGATTAGAAAAGTACTTGTTCTTTACATCATGCAAAAGCCTTGTATGAATGCAAATGTAAAGAAGCCTGGGAAATTTTTATTATTATTATTATTACGTGACACCTCCAAGGAGTCCAAAGACTTACTCAGGGAGGACACCTACTCAACAATTCTGTCTCCACCACTTAATCCACCAACTACACTGAACCGCTGCCACCATTACCATCATCATCATCTGCACCAATGCCATCTGTTGCCTTCCACCACTAGTATGATTTGTCTGTATGTGGGATGAAAAACCCGAGTTTCTGGGTTGGGGGGGGGGAAACCTTGCTATCTCCATATGAGATTGGCTAACTCACCTTCAACTGAAAAAATTCCTTATAAAGACTAGGATCGAACTTAAGCCTTTTCCAATTGAAAGGTGCGACGTACTGTCATTTTTCTTATTGCACTACGGAGGCGTTATGGTGGCGTAAAAATCCCAAGAATTTGGATACCACATATTTTGCCCACTTAAGTTCTTCAAGTTTTCCATCAAACGCTGACTTTAGGATTCTAAGGAATAATTTCAGTTCTTAATGGCCATCATCCCACTGTTTTGTTCTAATTTATATGTGAACTTATATGAGTGAGTATGTGATAGCATGTTGCTCTCTAGCTTAATTTATTTTTTTGTAACCAAATAGATAACAACAGGGCTCTAGCATTTATCTAATAAGTTTTTCCCACCAGATGTCAGGCCAGTAGTTTTAATGGTTCACTGAATTAATGAACTTTAGCATACCATGTGGATTGTAGTGTAGCTTGTTTCTTTGTATATATGTGTATACGCCAGTGTATGACCTTATACAGGCCCTGCGCGAGGCAGGGGTGGAATGGGCGAATGCCGCAGGCGGAAAAGTAAAAGGGCAGAAAACTTAATGTTACAATTATACTGGAGGCAGAAAAATTTTTAAAAAATATTAAATTTATATATACATATTTATAAAGATAATTATATTTTATTCTAATTATATAAGCTCCAAATAATTATTTTTATTTTGATAATCCCTGGGACCAGTACCATCGACAGGGTGTAGTATAGAGGCAGCCTGCCTCATGGCGCTGCTTAACACTCGGGCGGCACTCACATCTGATCTGACAGATACATACTAATTGTTAACATGAATATGCTTTAACCTATCTATTCTATAGGTTGAAGGTCATGAGTAGCTGCACGCGAGTATATTACGAGTGCTATTTTGCACTTTTGTTGCTGTCAGTTTGGTTTAACATGTGTTATGCAAAGATTTGTGATATTTGACCCTGCGGAGGTCCCAGCAGATCTGAGAGATACTTGCTAATCGACATAGATATTTGATTGTATAGGTTGAAAGTCATGACTAGCTGTGCATGCATATGCTACACGTGATATTTTACACTTTTTTTTTTTGCTATCAGTTTGGTTGAACATATTTTTTTGTAAAGGTTTGTGATATTTGATAGTAAATTACCTTGAGCTCCGATGTCAGTATAGCTCATAAATATAAATATAAATGCTCAGATTATTCATATGCTGAAAACAATGTGAAAATACAATGCAGAATATTTATTAGAAATCTCATAATGCAGTTAGTGTCAGAACAAATAAAAAGGCGTTCAGAAATCTCTAAAGATGTGAATAGGCCTTTACGCCTGAAACTTCATTAATTTCAGACATAATTTGAAGGAAATTCTAATGACGACCTAGATACGGCTCCCTCGACAAATAGAAAAAGATGTTTTATGTGCAATGCATCCAAAACGAGTCACTTATCAAAATATTTTTGCAAGCATTGTAAAAAGTATTATGCTTTCAGCATAGCAATATTGTTTGCTATGACTGTAATGGCAGTTTTGTAAATTCAACTATTGAAGATTCTGATTAATTAATGTTAAATGCATTTGTTTAGTTTTATTTTCTTTCATTATCGATGTTTGCGTTATTTTGTAACAAAAATTTTTATTCTTTATATTTCTTTGTTTCAATAATTTCTAGAATGTAACTGAAAATAAATAAACCATCATGTATTACTGAAATAGAGAGCCAAAGGCTTATTTATCATGCATGTCCTCTAGATTCTAGAAGATGTGCTTTACATTTATGGAAAATACTAAGGAAAGTGGTCTTGGGGCTTGCTCAACCTTTACTATGAGTTTCCCGTAAGGCAATGCTTATGCTTGTATTCGCCGAAACTTTTAGTTTCTATATATTTGGCACGAAACTCTTGTAATTTCTATATTTGGCTATGAAATAATGTTGGATTCAATATTCACTTAATTTGTACCATCATGTATTATATTTGCAGTGTTTTTTCTTTGTTTTTTTGCATTTTAGCACATACTAGTAATGAATGTATCTCTCAGATATATCGTGTCGTAAGCTGCAAAATTACCCCTGTGAGTTCCCGAGTGTTAATAAGGGCACTTGCTCAGCCTATTACGGCAACAAGATATTTTACAAAAATACAGCATTTAGTTTACCAAATAAAAAAAAGGTGCCATTTCCCATTGACAGTTAAATATGTGCTTATTATATTTTATTAATAAAAAATTATAGTCATACTAAAACTAAACATTTTAGAACTCACTAGATACTGAAGGAAACAACCCATAAAGTATCATACGATATGAATTCCATAAACTTTTATAGTCTATATATATATGTGTATATATATATATATATATATATTAAATTATATTATACATGAATTCTCCTCGCTCCCTGCAGTAAACAATACACCCTCCACAACAGCAACTATACTGTAGAAACACGAAAACCAATTAGTTTTATCATGTCACTGAATAAGGTTCACAGACATCTGCAGACTGTATAATATATTTCTAAACAAATAGTGTAATTACAGACAACTGGGAATATAAACACTAACTAATGAATTACATCTCCCCTCCAAAAGAAACTGCTATATAGATCCAAGCAAAAACCACATGTTGCTGTTGCAACATAAGTTTTGCTTGACACTACCCCGTCATGAATGTGTTAAAAGAAATATATAGTGAATGTATTTCAGATGATATGGAAATCGGTTTAAGAGAATTAGCATTTCCATTCAATTGTTGCTTTTTGTTTGGGTCTTGCAATCTTTTGTTAATACCGCACCAATCATATGCACTTCTTAATAGCTGCTTTTTCTCTACTGACTCTTGCAATCGCGCACATCTTTCACTTCTCATTAGTAATTTGTCAAGGATTGTTCATTACTTATCTTAAATTACTGGTAATTTTTGCTTGATATAATGGGAAAGAAGATGTCTCTGTTTGGGGGTAGATAATTTTGACGTTGCACATTTGGGTAGATAATTTTGACGTTACAAGAAAACCACTCAAGGACAAAAGAAGTGATGGAGAATAGAAGCTTCTTGGTAAGTCATACCCATTTTCATTTTTTTTTTTTTTAATTTAGTTTCCGAAAATCCCTGCATATATCTCGCACCACGATTTTTTAGCTTTAATTTTGGGAAAAAAAGTGAGAGTTATTTGAGTAAATACGGTAATGTTTTTAGCTTTCAAATTCTAAAGTATGGATCATTCGTTAAATACTGGATTTATAAAATGCACAAAAGAGAGCAATATAACAGATAATAAGCAATTTCACTCCACTCATTGATAAATTATTTATATTAAGTAAAAATGTATAGTATCTTTATAAATTTTGTTCTATTAAAAATAAATCTTTTTTTTTTTTTTTTTGTTTAAATGTACATCTAAATTCAAATAAAATAGACATTTACAATGAAATATATTTTTCTTTATTATTATTATTATTATTATTATTTTGATAAGGTACTTGGTAATAATGAAAATTAAAGAAAGGGTACATGGATATCTGAAGTTTCAGAAACTGATCTATCTGAATATTTAGTCTGAAACATAGATGTATATTACACTGTTAGTTTTCTTAAATTCTGCTTCAAATTTGGATAGATGAAACAGCGTGATATGCAATTACATTTTTTTCAGCATCATTTCAATTTTGAATCTGAAACATATTGAGTGTGTTGTGTATTCTGTGTTAAAGTGACTTTGGACAATTTTTGACTTTGTTTTTAATTGTGTACTTATTTTTGATTTTTGATAGACAAATAAAATATTAAAGATAAGGGTCAAAGTTGTATAACTGAGAGGAGACCTCCACATAGCCTTTAAAGGAATGCGGAGAACCGACCAGGGCTTCTGACCTAATGTCCAATCCTCACCTTCTCGTGGTGCACCCTGTTGGGTATCTACTTGGATACTGAACGGACGAGGATGGGCTGGCAATTTGGGATTTAGCCGACCAAATTGTATTCTTATTGGTTAAACCAAAATAAAAAAATGATGGTACAACATGACAAAATTTCATGCCGGCTGGGGCGTCGCCCGGTTAAACAAGGCCCCCGTTGTTTTTGCCAGGGAACCAGGGCGAACAGCGAAAAGTCAGCTACTGGAACAAATCTGAAAACAAACCCCAACTCAACATCACCAGAGTTAAAGATCGGTACTATCAACGTAAGAAGCCTGAATAGCAAAGAAATGGAGCTAGCTGAGGAATTAGATAAGTACCAGATCGACATAATAGGGGTGACTGAAACAAAAAAGACCAAAACTGGTGAGATCTTTCTGAGCAATAAATACAAAATGTTATATTCAGGCAATGACAATCAAGGAAAAGAAGGAGTAGCCATAGTATTCAACACACAATACGAGGCTAATCTTCTTGAATGGCAGTCAGTCTCAAGTAGAGTAATGTGGCCAAATATGAGAATGGGGAACTGGACAATGAGACTTATTTGTGCCTATGGTCCCACAGAAGGTTCTACTAAGGTAGAAGTGGAGGAATTTTTTGACGCTTTAGAAAAAGCAACTGACACAATGAAAAATGAAAAGTTGGTCCTTGTTGGGATCTAAATAGCAGCGTAGGAAATGATTGTGAGACATACAAAAATATTTTGGGAAAATTTGGAGAAAAGAGCAAAGCTAATAATAATGGCAAATTTCTGTTGGATTTCTGCTCAGGACATGGACTGGTTATTACTAACACCATGTTCCAACATAAAAATGTGCACAAATTCACATGGATAGAAGAGGCAAGGAATAAGAAAAGTCTCATTGACTATGTTATTGTTGATAGTGATGTTTTCTCCCTGGTGCAGGACACCAGAGTGTACAGAGGATTTGAAATTGGAAGTGATCACTATTTAGTCTTGAGCAGGATAAAATTGAATTTCATATTGAAAAGAATAACATGTAAGAAAGTTTTAAAGCGAATAAAAGTTGAGCAGCTCTCAGATGTGAACTGTAGACTAAAATACAGAAAGATTATTGAAAAGAAAATGAAGAGTTTGAGAACAGGAATCAAACCTTGGAGATTCAGTGGCAAATTCTGAAGAAAACATTGATTGATTCGGCCAGAGAGGCATGTGGTGAGGTTGTGTGCAAGGATAAAAAAAATCAGAACTCCCTGGTGGACACAGGAAGTTAAAGAGGCAGTGAAGGAAAAGAAGAAAGCATATCAAAAGTTCTTGGTAAATAAGTCAGCTTGTGCTCTTAGAGAATATAGAGACAAATGCAAGAATGCTAAACACTGTGTAAAACTAGCTAAACAAAAGTAATGGGAGGACTTTGGCAAGAATATAGAAAATAAATATCAAGAAGGTGGCAAAATATTCTGGAGGTTGTTGAAGAAGCTTAAGAATGGAGGAAAGAGTGCTGTAAAAGGAATTAGAGATGATAAAGGTGACATGAAAACGGGAGAAAAAGATATCCTTGAAGTATGGAGTAATTACTTTGAAAAACTGCTAAATGAAACAAGCGGTGATGACAGCACAGTGGTAAAAAACACTGACCAGGCATGCAGTCAGGAATACATATCCATACTAGAAGTAGAAAAAGCCATCAAAGGCTTGAAATGTGGAAAGGCAGCAGGTGTAGATGATATTCGACCAGAAATGCTGAAGTACTGTGGTATAAAAGTCTTACAGTGGCTGCACTGCATAGTTCAGAAAGCCTGGACAGAGGGACGAATTCCCGATGATTGGAGTAGAGCTCTCATAGTACCCATATATAAAAAGGGAAATAAAACTGAATGTGAGAATTACAGAGGTATTTCCCTACTGAGTGTTCCTGGCAAGATCTATGCAAGTATACTTGAGAAACGGTTGAGAAGAATTGTGGAAGAAAAGCTTGGTGAAGAACAAGCTGGATTCGGGCCAAATAGAGGCTGACAGGAACAGATCTTCACTTTACGACAAATAGTCGAGAAAGCATGGGAATATAACAAAGATCTGTATTTAAGTTTTGTCGATCTGGAAAAGGCATATGACAAGGTGCCAAGAGAGAAGCTATTCAATACGCTTCAGTTATATGGTGTCAATGGGGCATTATATCAAGCAATACTTAGTCTTTATTTGAGTTGTAAGTCAGCAGTTAGAATTGAAGGAAGTACAGGAAGATGGTTTAATGTTAAATCTGGTGTGAGACAAGGATGTACATTATCCCCTCTGTTATTCATTATCTATATGGATCACATTATGAAGGAAAGTGGTATTAAACCTGATATCAAAATTGGAGATGTTAATGTCAGCTCTTTGCTTTATGCGGATGATGTTATACTTCTGAATAAATCTGCTAGAAGTATGCAAGATTCTCTGACTAAATTGAATAGCTGTTGTAATAGATATGGTATGAAGGTCTGCAATAAAAAGACAATGAAAATAGGCAGAATCATTGAAAATGTCAACTGTGTTGTGAATGGAGAACCTGTGGAACAAGTAAAACATTTCAGCTACTTAGGCACGATTTTTACTGAAGATGGTAAATTAAATATAGAAATAAACAACAGAATCAGCAAAGCTGGTATGGTAGGAAGTCAGTTGAATAAATTCATATGGAATAAGAGAAAAATCAGTCGGAACACTAAATTAGCTGTGTGTTCAAACCAGTTTTAACTTATAGATCTGAGAGCTGGGTCAGAAGTAAAACACTTGATCAAAGACTAGAGACCACAGATATGAGAGTCCTGAGAAAGATTATAGGCATGAACAGATGGCATCAATGGCAATATCGTATTAAAAACGAGGATATTAGGAAAGAACTTGACATTATCAGCATCCAGGAATGCGTTAGCAGAGCTAATCTTAGGTGGTATGGTCACTTAAACAGAATGGGCGAGGAAAGATTAGCAAAACAAGTGTTCTCTGCCAGGTTGGCAGCAAAACGACCTAGAGGAAGACCAAGATATAGGTGGATTGATACGGTACAAAATGCTTTAGACGATAGAAATATAAGATCCGATAATGTTGGAGTCTTGACAAGTAACAGACTGATTTAGAGGAAAATTGTAGATAGGAAATTAATGATGTAATTTTTTTTCATATAGTACTATCATATCCTGTACACCCCTTGTGGGTACATGGTAGGAATTTGATGATGATGATGATGATGATGATAAGATAATAGTTTCCAAATTATAAACATATTAATCAGAGGCGTATTTTGCTAAAATGCCAAAATCGCTCGTGGCAGCATACTTTATATCTTACATTGCCCTCAATAATTATAGTTTACCTTTAATTATCAAATTATTGTATAAATTAATTATTTATAGTAAAAATCTGTAGAAGGCAACTGTTTTAAATCAATTTTTTAAAATAAGATTTAATTGTTTTAAAACTCTTAAAAATAAGAAATTAATTCAAAATTAATAATTAATAGAAAAAGAATAATTTATCACTATGAAATTTATTGTCACTTAGATCAGTATTTTGAAAGAGAAAACGTTATCAGAAGCTACTTTTCTCAAAAGGAAAAGAGGAAAGGAAGCGCAAGTAAAGAAAGCAACAAGCGATATAATGAGATTTGGAATTTTTGTGATCAAGGTGTGCTCACCTTGCTCACACAAAGGGAGTCAGGAGCAGGTTTTTTGCATGGAGAGTGGTGAGTGATTGGAATGCAGTGCCCGTGTGGTGAGCACAGAGACAGTAAATATATTTAAGGTGCAGTATGATAAACCATGTGTATAATAGTGGACCTCCCATGATGAAGCGTTGATTCCATGAAGGTTTTTATAATAATAATTATTATTATTATTATTATAAATTGTTCACATATCCGCAAAATTTTCTTACATGCCAGTTCGCTGTCCCTGTATTAATATGTATTATATTATTAGCTTGCTGAATGAATTTTGTTACTTTGTATTTATGAAGGTACTTGTCCAATTCATTAATTGATATATTAGTGAAACGAGGTCCTCCTGCTGAATCAAGACTTTTTTCCATGCTATGAACATAATAGAAGTTTTCATGTATCGCATTATAATAGGATTTTGAGTAACAGAGAAACTATTAAAAGATTTTGGTTAATCTCAAGTTCAAAAAATGTAGTATTTTGTTTCTGCTGCAAATTATTTTCTAATATTCGAACTATGAACTTAATTTTGGAAGGAAATAAGTTCTTCAGCACCACGAAAAATCTCAAGAACATTTTAATAATTTTGAAAAATGGATTGATTTGGAAAAGCGTTTAAAAAATGAAACTACAATTGATCAACATCAGCTAAAATTACTCAAAAAAGAATAAGAACACTGGATGCATGTTTTAAAACGCATAATATCGGTTATTAAATTTCTTGCAAAAGAAAACATAGCGTTCAGAGGAAGTTCGGATATTCTATATACAAATAATAATGGAAAATGTTTGAAACTGATTGAATTATTTGCCGAATTTGACAGTGTATTACAAAAACATGTAGAATACATAAAAAACAATGAAATTCACGTTCATTATTTAGGGAAATGTATACAAAACAAAATCATTAATATATTCAGTAATGAAATTTAAAAAAAAATTGTATCTAAAATAATGAATGCTAAGTATTTTTCAATAATTGTTGATTGCACCACTGATATTTCACGGCAGGAGCAAATGTTCTTAATTGTAAGATATGTTTCTATAAAAGAAAAAAATGAAGAAACCCAAGATATTATACAAATAGAGGAAAGATTTCTAGATTTTATTAAAATTAATAATACCACAATAATTGGCATGGCTGAAGTAATTTTAAAATTATTAGAAGAAAAAAAATTATATATTCAAAATAACCGTGGTCAGGGATATGACAACGGGTCAAATATGAAGGGGAAGAATGCAGAGGTACAAGCATTTTTGAGGAACAAAAATCCTACATCATTTTTGTTCCGTGTTGTACGCATTCCTTGAACTTGGTATTGAGCGATGGAGCAAAAGCTGCAATGTAGATACTGTTTTATTTTTTGACATTGTTCAGTTAATCTATAATTTCTTTTCTTCATCAAGTCATCGATGGAAAGTTCTAAACCACATCCAAAATTTTACTTTAAAACCTTTATGCACGAAGAAATGGGAAAGTCGCGTTGAAGCTGTAAAGCACATCATTCACAATCAAAGGTATTAAGCGAATCATACTATACCCGCTTAACTTCAATAAAACTCCGAAATCAAGTAAAAGAAATACATGAAGCTTTAATTTTCATCACAAAAGATGACTGCTTAATTGGGCATCGAGGCATTAAAACAAAATTGGAAGCTAGTTCATCAGCAAAAAAAATTAATTCTTTCAAGTTTATATTTGCCACATTTGTTTGGTATGACATTCTAAGTGAAGTCAGTGCATCTAGCAAACAATTGCAAAACATCTCTTGCAATATTATAGAAGCCTTGAAATCCTTAGATGTCACAAAAAAATTCTTGAAGTCATACAGAAACAAAAATAATTTTTTGAAAGTTAAGCACCAAGCCCATAACTTTTTTGCTCTAAACATTGGGTTGAATGCTGATTTCACAATCAACTACAGCACACAAACTCGACATGTAAAAACTCAATTCGATTATGAATATCCTGACGAATCAATTACTAATTTTGAGCGACAGTTTCAAATTAATTATTTTAATGTAATTCTTGTTTCAGCAATAACACCAATTACTGAAAGATTTGAACAGCAAAATAAATATGAATCAATTTTTGTGTTTCTCTTTAACATTGGTAACTTAAAATTTGATAATGATACAGTAAAAAAAGCTTGTTTCGACTTAGAAACTGTTCTGTGTGATGGTGATGCAAATAACTGCATAAGTCTTTTTCATAATGTGTACACATCACTACGAATTCTTTTAACAATCCAAACTACAGTTGCAAGTGCCGAGCGCAGTTTTTCTAAATTAAGACTTATTAAAAATTATTTGAGGTTCACAATGTCCCAAGAGAGAGATTAGATGGCTTAGCCACTTTATCTATTGAAAGTGATATAGCCGAGACATTAGATCTAGAAGAAATAGTAGAGTCTTTTGCTGAAATTAAGGCTAGAAAGGTTTCTTTATTAAAATAATTAAAACTGTTATTCTTAATTTAGATTTTTTCATATTTGTTTTTGTCATGTATTTTATATAATATTTATAAATTGTGTTAAAATTATGTACTCATTATTAAATAAACAAAAATATATTTTATAGGACTATTACACTTTTTTTATAATCTTTGTCAAGTAGCTTTATTTTATCCTCCTACATGTTTCGCCAATCTTTTTCTATTGGCATCCTCAGGGAATACAAACTAGTAAGCTAAAATGAAGGTTATTACAGACTAGGTTATAACTGATAGTTCTAATTCATACAAAAAATTGGTATTGTGCGTGACAATGTGCGTGTCTCGTTAACGTGATTTATTCGTTATGGCTCATTACGTAATTGTTATGAAAGTTCATTTCTTTGATGTTTAATGATAAAAGTTTTCCAAATTTCTGGTAAAATTAGACCTTGATTCTTGTTTAGGTTTTCAGTTTTACGGGCGACTGTAGCTGCTTCTTTAAAGGTTCTTGAATGGTAGTTATCTTCTATGTATGGCATAAGGCTTTTATCCCACTCAATGTGATGGTTAGTAGAGGCAAAGTGGCATGAAAGGCCTGAAATGTCTTGTCTATTATTTCTGACATATCTTATGTGTTCTTTCTTTCTCGTTTCAAAGCTTCTAGAGGTCTGACCTACGTAACTAATACCACATGAGCAAGGTATATTATATACTCCAGAGTACTTGTAGAATGGGTGAGGATCATTCCAAAACCGAAAATTTGGTACAGATATGTAGATGACATCTTTATCATTTGGGATCATACGAAAGAACTAATGAATTACCTCAACCAAATCAATAGTTTCCACAATACCATCAAATTCACATTAGAAATGGAAAAAGATAAAAAACTGCCATTCCTTGACATTTTAATAAAGAAACAATCCAATAATAGTATCAACCTATCTGTATACAGAAAACCTACAAATACTGGATGTTACCTCCATTTCAACTCAGCTCATCACATAGCTCAGAAACTTAGCATTATCCATAGTCTCAAGAAAAGAGCTATACAGTATACGATAGACAAGGATGACCTACTAACGGAATTAACCACAATATCCAGAGAACTTTCTTTAAATGGTTACCCAAAAAGACTCTATAACAAGATTCTCTTTACTGATATACCACATCGACAACGTGATGACGTCCAATACATCAGTACAATTACGATTCCTTTTGTCAGCAACCTTTCCAAAAAATTAGCTAACCTTTTAAAACCACATAAGATCAGAGTGGCATTCAAACCAATCAACACTATTCGGAAATTTTTAAGATCACTGAAAGATCCTCACCCATTCTACAAGTACTCTGGAGTATATAATATACCTTGCTCGTGTGGTATTAGTTACGTAAGTCAGACCTCTAGAAGCTTTGAAACGAGAAAGAAAGAACACATAGGATATGTCAGAAATAACAGACAAGACATTTTAGGCCTTTCATGCCACTTTGCCTCTACTAACCATCACATTGAGTGGGATAAAAGCCTTATGCCATACATAGAAGATAGCTACCATTCAAGAACCTTTAAAGACGCAGCTACAGTCGCCCGTAAAACTGAAAACCTAAACAAGAATCAAGGTCTAATTTTACCAGAAATTTGGAAAACTTTTATCAGATCATTAAACATCAAAGAAATGAACTTTCATAACAATTACGTAATGAGCCATAACGAATAAATCACGTTAACGAGACACGCACAATACTAATTTTTTGTATGAATTAGAACTATCAGTTATAACCTAGTCTGTAACCTTCATTTTAGCTTACTAGTTTGTATTCCCTGAGGATGCCAATAGAAAAAGATTGGCGAAACATGTAGGAGGATAAAATAAAGCTACTTGACAAAGATTATAAAAAAAGTGTAATAGTCTTATGAATAATTGTCAAGAAAAAATTCAACACAAAAATATATTTTATTTATTTATTCACTATATATATATACTGTATAATTTTTATATATACATATACAATTTCGACCGAAGGCAGAAAAAAAAAAAATATTGCCCACACTCAAAAATTTGCTGGGGATGGCACTGACCTTATATGTGTATGACCTTAATGTGAAGGTCGAGACGTTGAGTGATTATTTTGGTTTATATTAAACTGAAGTTTTACTTTAACATGGTAGTTGTTTCCATAATTTTTATAATGAATGCTTATCATTGTGTAACCATGACGGAAAGGTAGCCATAAAGTTATCCAGATGTTGAAGAACACATTAATAAGCAGGGATAGAGAAGTTATTGTTCCCCTTTGTAAGGCTTTAATAAGGCTGCATCTCGCCTACTGTGTGCAGATCTGGATACTTGTTTTCTGTATGGGATGAAGTAGAATCCAAAGGTGAGTGATAATCATCTCTGGATTATGGGCTTCAAAAACTAACTGATAGACAGAAAAGAGGAGACATGATAGAAGCATGCAGGGTGTTAAAGGAGTTTTATAAGATTGACACTGAATAATTTTTATTACATGGCAGGAAAGGAGAGAATGAGGGGGTCACCCTTGGTGAACGGGTGGAATGGATTGCCAGAGGTGGTTGAGTTTAAGGAGAAGTATAAATAATTTGCTAATAATGGATTTCCCACAATGAGTCTTCTGATTCCATGGAGATACCTGTATTATAATAATCATGTTTTTTTTTCACTGTGATGAATTGTCAGTGAAGAATTGTGTTAACACAATTAAAGAAACCTAAATAAATGTGCTACCTGGGGTCTCTTCTGTTCCATGTAATTGCGAGTTAATTTACTTCAGTCAAATGTATTGATCAGTCACTAAATGTACTTCTGAACATTAGTCCTGTACTGAATCTGAAAAACATAAATCTAGCCATTCTGAACATAACATGCAATTACTAATATCAGCTACAGGATCCTGTGGGATGATGCCGAAGTACTATGCATTTGATCTCTTCCAGATTCAAATATTCTTTTAGAGAAAATAGTGATTCTCGGCCATCCAAACCTCAGCCTCTGTGATGTATTTTTCTATGCCCGTAATAATGAAATTGTTATTATTATTATTGTTGTTATGACACCTCCAAGGAGTCCAAAGACTCATCGAGGGAAGACACCTACTCTACAACTCTCAGTCTCCACCACTCAATCCGGCAACTACAATGAACCGCAACTACCATAATCATCTACACCAACGACATCTACCACCCACTACCACCACCACCACCACCACCAGTATTTTCACAGACAATCGCAAACATCCATGCTCACAGCAGGATTCAAACCTGCAGCCTTTTGGCTGGAGAGCAGATACGCCAACCACTCGGCCAACCAGGCCGGCAATTATTAGCAATCGTATTTCTTAGATGTATGGTCATGTACACATGAGCATCTATTTCAGATACTAATAGCATTATATTTACCTGACTTGTGAGTGCACATGAAAAAAGATACTTTCATTTTTCAAGTGACTTTGTTTGAATTTTCCAATTCTGTTTTGTTACACTGATGATGGTTTTAGAAACTTAAACCAAAATATTTGTATAATTAAGTTTTTTTCTTTAGCTTCTTTTCATGCACTGCTGGATATAGGCTTTCCAGTTCTTTGTTAGCTAATGTCCACCATCTCATGTCATAGCTTTGCAAATCATCCATCTTTTTCTTTGCCAACCTTTACTTCTTTTGGTATCCACTCAGTGCTTAAAATTAAATTTGCAGGCCTTGTTGACTGAGCAGTTGGCATATCTGCTTAAGGTCGTGACATGCCTAACCAATAGATTGGGCATGGATGTTTGTAAAAGCTTACTCTGGATGAGCTTATACAGTTCCTTCAGTTTATAAGTCTTGTCTTTGAAAATAATATAATTAATTACAGTTATATTTTCATGTTTTCATTTCCACTGTTTCATGTCTGTGTATATTATGCTTCTTTATGGATTCACAGTTATTTCTACATCAAAGAATGAGTATGTTTGTTTTCCAAAAGAATGCTTATATGTACCCAGTGGCATAGCTAGAGCTGTTGCTGCCCTTCTTAATATCAAAAATATTACAAAAAGTCAAAACGACGTATAGGAAAATAAATTAAAACACTTTATTTTTGAAGTAAAACTTTAATTTCAACATTCTAAAATGTTATTTTTTCTTGCTTTTCTAATTCTTTAAAATCATAGATGACATTGGTGAAGTCTATTTCATAATAATATAGGTAATTCTTAATCAATTTTATTTAGAAAAACTCCTCTCACAGGTGCACGCCAAGGGTATTTTTCACCAGGTTGCAAACTTTTATTGGCCGCCCCTAATACTGCATTGTATAATCCAAATTAGAACTTAGCTACATAAAATGCCGCCCTATCAATGTTGCCACCCATGTGTGCGGTGCACCCCTTGCACCCTCAGGTTGGTGTGCCCTGTTCACAACTAACAACACTTACAGCAATTGTGAGGAAAATTCGCAGTAGTATTACAATATTTGGAAATGAATTCTCGAGACTGTATTTTAGAATTAATTGTAAAATTTCAAAAAGGTTCACAGCGCTGCCCCCCCCCCCCCCCAGCTATGCCACTATATGTGCGTCATCTCTGTGGTAGCCAGTTTCAAAATATTTTACAGTTGCTGTTGGGGTTAAAATCCAAGTTTCTTCAGGGAAGAGAAAACCCATACTTACCTACCTACCAAAAATTAAATAATTACTGGAAAAGTTGTGCTTTGGACCTAAAAAAAAAAAAAAAAAAGGTTTCCATCTGTATATTCTGTTAACAGGACTTCACTGATGAAAATTGATGGAGGTAATGGTTGATATAGAACTGAAGTTTAGAGGCCATATTGCAAATTTTGTCCAAAATTGCACAGAGGATCATTGGGAGGCCTTAAGAACATGCTGACTAGGTCCTTATCCCTCTTTATAAGGCTGTGATATGTCTACATCTAGGACCACTGTGCCTCAGATTTGGTCACCTGGGTTTCTTGGAATGTGGAGGTGGTTGAGATTGAGAGAAGGGTGACAAAGATTATTTCTGAATTAGAATGGTGTCCATATAAGGATGTAGGTTACAAAAGTTGTTTAGAAGAGAGGGATTATGATAGAAACATGTATGCTTCTAAAAAATATTTTATAGAATTGGAGTGGGGAAGTTTTTCAATAAATAGCAAGGGGAAAGAACAAGAGGTTATGGAAGTTGAGTAAAATTGTAGTTAATAAGGATGTAAGGTTTAGATTTTTTTTTTTTTTTGCTAATAGAGGTGTTGAATGAGTAAAATGGGGTGTCTGCTGTCAGGACTGTAATTAGGGTATATGTCATCCTTAGAGAAGCTATTTGTAGCTCCTAAATTCAAGAAAATATGTATTTTTTAAAATGACGTTTTTTATGGTTGAGATACAATTTTGTTAGCTTTTGCCGCTCCTAGTCACTGCCTTAATTGCTTAGTGGGTTACGACTGTCCTGCCCTACAGTGGTTGTCAACGCTTCATCGGTGAATTAGTTTGAGATGCATGATAGGTACTGTGCGAATGATTATGCTGAACCTCCTGTGGAGAGTCTGGAAACATTGTGGGAGGGCATGATAGGTATTTGTGAATAATATTTTTAGGTATTCCGCGATGTCACTCATTGCGGAATACTATCATATATTATATAATGATATTCCGCATTATATTATATCATTCTATCTATTATTATAAAGTTCTGCCACTCTATTATTAGAATCGGGTTTGTCTTCTAAACTAGCGCCACGGAGGTTACTACAAAGTTATCAAGATACTTCTAAATATATCTAACTGTACAAAACTGTGGAACTTTATCAACTGTTGAACACCCCATTAGAATTGGATTAATATTTACTTTCCGCCCTTTATAATATGGACGTAGGTTTATTCTGAATACCTAACAGTGTTCTTGTTCAGCTGTCTAGTTTTATTTTCCGCTGGTATGGGAAATTTATGTACCCGCCCCCCATGCTTTTGTTTGTTTCTCGTGAAGTTTCTTAACAAATAATAATCTAAACAGCACAAACTAAGAGGAAATGAAAGAATCTGTTGCACTTGGTTGTAGGTTAGATATATTTCAGTTCGCTGTGTTTAAATTTAGCAGTAATTTGCGTAACGTGCCCTGTATCGGCATTGTCTTCTGCTTCACTCATGCATATATTTACGTACGTGAAGTCCGCTGAGGAGAAGTGTATGTATATATGCAATATTTTAGCGTGGATTTTAATTGTGGAGATTTTAAATCATAAAGCTTTTAAATTGTTCTAAGAATTATTTTGTAGTTAAGCATATTGTTTTCATACGTTTTTAAGGTTAAGTAGGAAAGGAATCTGTAGAGAGCCCTCCCACGACTATTTATTCCTTGGATGTATCACGTAATAATAATAATAATTAAATTGCATGCAAGCGTTCTTTCTGAAATGCTTTGATATTTATGCATAGAAGATTTCAGTCTGAAGTGGAAATTTAACCACCCGAATGATACTTAAGGTTTTTTTTTCTCGATAATTTGCTGCTCAGCATTAAAAACGATTACGTAATTGAAACATTTTGTAATGTTCACCAGTAAGTTGCCAAGCTTATAATAAAATTGAAGATTTGGAAAGAGCGTCACCTTACTAAAATTGGAATCAAACAGCACTGAATTGTAACTTTCAAGAAATGGTTATGCAGGGAATTGCTAATTCCTTATTTTCACCTTTTTTCACTGTTTAAAATTGCAAAACAGTGGAATTAGGGTGCAGGGGAAAATTGCCGTTACTGTAAAAATTCTGTAGCATGCAGGAAAGTAACCTGCCGGCGATTACGGTATTCTCCCATTGCAAAGTTCTTTCAGCTATAGTAATTATAATCTTATACTTGAATTTGAAATACATAATTTATTATGATTTATATAGCCTTCAATAGTAATAGAGGTTATGTAGAACACTATTATTATATGATTATTCTATATATATATATGTATATTAAACCATTGTAAATATATATTTATAAGTAAATATATTGTAAATAAACACAAATATATTAAACAATTGTAAGAATTTTTTAAACCCTATTCAAGCATAGTATGAATGATTTCAGATTATGCCTGAAGATCTCTTATTGCAGAATTGTCTATATTTGACATTTTCTCAATTTAATTACTGACTTAGTTGTCTTAGGTGGACAGCATCTGCTACCTAAAAAATGTCTTTAAGTGGTAGATGAATTTCATAGTCCTGTGTGAAACCGTTATCCTGCTTACCTTAAATGACTTGAAAAAGGTCGTATTTGATCTGTAGGGTTCTGGATTATCTGATTCACAACTCACTGCTAGTACTTATCTAGTTCAGTTTACAAAGTTGATTTTCATGTGATTGCTTAAAGCAATCCGACCTTCATTGCTGGAATGAAATTCATATCAGAAGGTGATCAGCATGCTCATGAAAAGTATAAGAAAGGTAACTAGTACAGTAAGAGGGCTAAATCAGATTATGAGAGAAATTTAGATAGGCAGGCTAAAGTAAGTTCAAAAGAATTTTTTTTCACTACATAGCAGATAAAAGGAGGAATGACTATGGCAGGATGATTTTAATTGGTGCCAATGATAGAAGAAATAGTTGAGTTGCTGAGTGACCACGTTGCAAGGATGTATCATTCATGTGATGACTTTGTGACTCTGTTACTGATGTGACAGAAGCTGTTGTGGGAATTAGGGTGGATGAACTGGAGGTGCTCAGCATATTGACAAGTTCAGTGTGAATGTTAGTGATGGTGCTGGATTACAGGAAATTAATGTGGCTGGGAATCTGGGGTTGATGGTGCATAGAGATTTGAAGTTCAGAGGGAATATTGCAAAATTTGGCAGAATAGCTCAAAGGATTTCTTGGATGTTTAGGAACACAATAAGGATTTGGTAGGTTGTGGTCTCTCTTTATAAGGCTGTGATTCACCTACATCTTGATTGCTGTGTGTGCACAGATTTTGGTCACCTCGGTTTCCTGGAAATTGTGGGGGGGGTGAAAGATGTGTGATCAATCTGGTGGCAGGTCTGCTGAATGCTCCTTGTGAGGACTGATTGAAAGTTAGGTGGATTGCAGACTTATCAGTTAGTGAAAGGATTCTATAAGATTGACATGGAAGACATTTATCAATACATAAATAATAGATCCTTTCTTTTAGTGTTGCATGGTGATCAGCATTCATTTTAGAAATTATGGACTTTATAACCGTGTTATAAATAACTATTTTAATTTCCTGACATCTCGATCTTCATATTAAGATCATCATCTGGAGTATATACGAATATACAGGACAAGCTGAGTTACATTATACACAGTAAGCTAAAGGAACAATGATTTGATCACCGGTTAATCTACTGGTATGACCTCTAGTGGGAAAAAAATAAAAGTAATTATTTAGCTTTGATGTAGTTTCTAAATAATTACTTGTATTTTTATTGGTTTATTTATTTTGTTTTCCATTGATGGTCATGCAAGTAGATTAACCGGTTATCAAATTATTGTTCCTTTAGCTTACTTTGTATAATGTAACTCAGCTTGTCCTTTATATTTGTATATACTTCAGATGATGATTTTAATACGAAGATCGAAACGTCGGGAAATTAAAATAGTTATTTATAACACGGTTGTACAGTCCATAATTTCTAAAATGAACATAAGTAATAGGGTTAGAACAAGGGGTAACCTCTGGAAGTTGTGTAAAAGTGTGGTTAGTGGGGATGTGCAGACTGGGTTCTTTACTTGGAGAGTGGTGAATGAGTGGAATGGGTTTTCCAGAGGTAAATAAGTTTGGGGAGAGCTGTGACAGTATTATGTTGAATAGTGGTTAGTATGGGTCTCCCACAGTGAGTGTCGTGACTCTATGGAGATACCCGTATGATAATATATAACAGTTAGTTCAGTATTTTCTCAAAAATCATATAGTTTTCAGACTGGGTTCTTTACTTGGAGAGTGGTGAATGAGTGGAATGGGTTTTCCAGAGGTAAATAAGTTTGGGGAGAGCTGTGACAGTATTATGTTGAATAGTGGTTAGTGTGGGTCTCCTGCAGTGAGTGTCGTGATTCTATGGAGATACCCGTATGATAATATATAACAGTTAGTTCAGTATTTTCTCAAAAATCATATAGTTTTCATATGTTTGCTTAAAGCAGTCTAACCTTCATTGCTGGAATGAAATTTATTTTCTGAGGTTTGTAGGAAATTCTAGAACTTTATCTTTTATTATTGATCCAAATATGGAAACCGATGTTCTCAAACAGTTGATTTTTGCCATATAATAATAATAATAATGATAATTGAATAATTAAATTATGTAAGAATCATTTAATTAAACATTATAAAATTAATGTTTTGTACAAAACTGCAGAAAGTAAATTACAAAAAAAACCAACTAATATATGTGATTCTACAAAATTACAGAAACTGATAAATTTTATCTGCCTTTCACTTTGAGCATATGCTCTTGCTTCTAGAGCCCTTCCATGATGCAAGACTAAAGTACATTATTTAATTGAAAAGATCTAAATGCAAACCTTCTCTAGTTCATTTGGTTTGTAGGAGTCAATCTTCTTCCTACACCTTCATCCATATTAAACTAGATGGAGGAAACCAGTGAGGATTGAACTAATGTGGCCAGAGGTCAGCGTGATAATCTCATCCATCCTCTCTGATGGAATGCCACATCTCTGCACTAGTGTATTGTGTAATATTATTATTGTGCTTATTGGATGTTTGATATGGCTAAAAACCATGTTTGGACATAAAGCCCAGTTCTTTTTTTTTTTTTTTTTTCATGCATGCAGTATGATTGATGTTATCAGTTTATGTCAAACATTAATAACCACATCAGGGTCAGTATTGATGAAATATATCACTCCTCGTTCACTTCGTATCCATCATATATTTAAGTGTAATATCAATGATATTATGGTTTTATTATGTACTTCACATCCATGGCAACTTTGCTGTGTATACATGTCAAGGCTGGTTGTGCAGTTAAAAAAAACCTTACATTTTGTTCTTTTCAAGGATACAGCTTTAAAATAGTTATTCCACAGACTAGCTGATGGATGGTGTACTGGATTAAATCTAATCATAAGGTCTTAGGAGACTTCCAGGTTTTATAGCAAATAATTTTTCTGCCACTATTCTGTCAGGTGCACCTGGAGGGAGTCCATTTATTAGTGGAAATACTCTTGAAGCTACAGTTTTTAGAAGAGTTGGGTGAAATTTTTGACATGTATAGCTTAGTAAAGAATCCATTACTATTCAGTATAAAGAGATATAATTACATGTAGAGAATAATGGGAAACCTCCCAAAGTTTTTCAGTCTCAATAATATTCATCTTCAATCTGTAGAACCACACCTTCTTTTCCAAACAGAAGCATAACTTTTATCTTCTTCAAGTAATCACACACACTCTTTGACTCTTTTTTTTTGCAAATAATTGTGCAAATGTTTACTCAGATATCAGATTTTCAACTTAGAATCTCCTCTTTTTGATCTTAACTTTCTTTTGCCTCATTTTGTGAGATTTATTCATTGTTTCTGTTGTCCTCCTAATGATGCCAGTCATTCTGAACTTCTCAATTTCCTTTCTTTAAATGTTCTTTTTCTCCTGTCAAACTTTCCTAATAATGAAATCATTTTCCTTAGAGATTTTAATGTTTACAATCCCAGCTAGCATTCATTTTCTGACTACGCTACCTAGCAGGTAGTTTCCCAAACATTTGCCATCACCATTTATTCACATGCTTACCTGAATACCAAATGACCATAATTATTCTCCGAGCACTTCAGATATTTTCCTCATTAATGACCAGTCTAAGTATACTGTAGCTTTTGTTTTTCCTCTACATAACCACTACACTAGATTGTGGTTCTGACCACAATCGAGTGTTGATTTCTTCTTCTTCTGTAGAGCAGCGCTCACTCAGCATGATCATCTCATTTGGCATTGTAAGTCTCGCATAATTAATAGCATATCATGTTTGTTTTACATGTTTTTGTTTAGAGAAAACGTTGCTGAGTGATCGAATTCAAAAGTTAAACGAAGGAAAGAAAGATTGTGTAGACAAAAGAATCAAGTAAGAACTATAGTTAATGAAAGAAGTACACAGATATGTAAGTACTTCTGAACAAATATATATATAAAGAATTATCATTGCTTGTAAAATTACCAAATATCTTTTGTATGTAATAATTCTACTACGAAACTGTGTTAATCAAGTGTAATGACATCATGTCCTGATGTTAGCGCATTTTTTTATATGGAAATCTTGAGCAGTATGTATGTGTGCTGCACTGAGTCTGGGACCTATATAAGCTCTTGCATCACGAAGGAGAACATCTTAGGATCTTTAGCCCTCTCTTCCCTGGGTCCACTGCCATGTGAAAGTCTGCTGTTGGTCATCAGAAAGAGAAGTGTCTTAGGGTTTTCAGCCTTCTTTTCCCTGGGTCCACTGTGTGAGGTCCACTGTCCATTACTGGAGCATCTTGCATCAGGAAGGGCAGCACAAGTTGCTTCGGAGAGCTCATGAAAAAGCATTCATTGAACAGCCGAGGCCACCACGTTGCTGAGTGATAGAATTCAAAGGTTAACGAAATCAATGACAGAAGACAAAAGGCAGGAAAGAAAGATTGTGTAGACAAAAGAATGAAGTAAAAACTATAGTTAATGAAAGTAATGAAAGAAGTACACAGAAAGATATGCAAGTACTTCTGAACAATTCACATTATGTGTCTTTGTTCTGCAGTCAGTTGTGTTAGCGTAAATAATCTTGATGTTATTGAACGAGTACCTATTCTAAGAGTAAATGTATTGTTGTATGTAATAAACATAAGGCATTGTTAATTGAGCACACGCTTAGCAAGTTTAATGTCTAACAGATAAGAGTGACTATTAAGAATACTAGAAGTTATGTTTAGGTTATAGGGTGGTATTATAGGAGAACAAAGCCAAAAAATAGAATTACTTGTAATTGTCTAAGGCTTGAAATTTCTTTGTATCAATGCTTATATGTAAAATCAGCAATGTATGTAATTTCTAGGTTTAAATAAATTGATTTGTGAGACACGTTGAGATTGGTTTCTCAATGCACTAATCCGAAAACTATGAACTTGCATAAATCTGACTAGTAAGGAGGAAGATAATATATGCATTTCAATAATCAACTTCTAAGTAATAAGTATGAGCCACGACTGTTATAAATTAAGAGTCAGAAGTTGACCGGGAATAATATTTGCTTTGTCTTTATCATTCGTACAAAACTCGCACTCAATGAGTAGCTTAATTGTTGCAGTCATAAATCAAAAAAATTCGCTGAATTACAGTGTGTGAATGTAAGAAAGCCAGAGCATAAAGTAAGAGTTAAATATAACTAAAAGGCACAGATTAGACAAAGGACAATTAACATTATTCTTATAATTTCAGACAACACACTCGTGCTTGTATGGTTTGCATTAGAAGAATGCTAAGTGGAATAATTTTTGATTTCATTGCCTCGTCTCTTGGTAGAATTGTTTTCAGTCATCCAGTCTGAGCACTTGCACTGAACCTATTACCAAAAGAGTTCTTATTGGCATGGAAAAATTCATTCCTCATTGCACTTGTTCTTTAAGTGTGCCAAGGTATTACACAAGAAAGAGTCAAGCATATTGCAATTGGTTTTCATAAATCTCCATCTTACTGTTCTGTTTGTATTAAAATTTAAAATATTTTTAACAAATTGTTAATCAACTCAAAACTGATTTCGTAAGCTCCAATTTCATAATGCATGAAACTTGCATCATGTTCAAAAGCAGTTGTGCTTTCTGTCTCTTGCTATAACTTTTGTTCATTCAATCAATGGTTCCATGGTATTAGGTCTCATGGAGTCTATGACTCCATGAGACCTAATAATTTGAGTTTCCAGGAGGAGAAAAAAAGCCCTGCTACCTCACAAATATTGCTAAGAACTATTCTTCTTATCATGATGAAAATTGATGCCTTTTCTGATTATATGGCTCCTTGCCTTGCCATTCTTCCATCTGTGCTACAGAGGAAGCTTATCTATACCACACCTGGGATATTAGCCCATATTCAACCTATTCTTGAGAAGAGGAACAAATATTTAATATCAAATTACTTTGTACACTTTCACTCACTTCAATTTTTTATTTAAAAAAAAAAGTAATGAAGAAAATCAGTAACAATCAACTTCTACACTACCTATAGGTTTATGTGTTCACAGTACATGTTATTTATTTTCACGGTATTGATAACACAGAATGATAAGAAAATAATATTTATTAACTTATTTGCTGATGTTTCACTGGTATTCAGCATCTTCAGAGCACAAAAACAGTTTACCACAGTTTGACCAACAATGAAATGTTGTAAACCTGTAGTTCATTAGTATTATGGGTAGATTAGGATTTTCACCACACTTACTGAATGTGACTGTAGGGTGCTGCAAAGGATGATATATAAAAAGCACCATTCATCAACGTTGAATGTAGAGTTCCGGGCATTGACTGGAACATGCATCTGTTCCAGTCAATGCCCGGAACAGATGCATGTTCCGGGTATTGAGTCAAACATTCAGAACCAAGGCTCACAACATGGGTTTCTATGGTAGGACCACAATATGCAAGTCCCATATTACCCTAACCAATGTGCAGTGTTGTCTTCACTGTGCATAGAACATGTACGGTGAGAAAGGAAAACTGTTGTGTTATTATTATATGGGCACCTTTGCAGAGTCCAAAGACTCATTGCGGGAGACCGAATCTATCCACACAGTCTGTCATACTTCTCCATTAACCGAAAAAGCATCCTCAGCTGACTCTGGCAACCCATTCTACTCATTCACCACTCTCCAAACAAAAAAAATCTAGTCCTCACACCTTTACTGACCACATCTTTATTCAACTTCTAGGAATGACCCCCCCCTTGTTCTGGTCCCTCTAGTCAAGTTCTGAAACATTTCCACTGTATCTATCCCATAAAATCCTTTAAGCAACTTAAATGTTTCTATCATATCTCCTCTTTTTCTCTTATCAACCAGCTAAACACACACACACACACACCTTCAATCAATCCTCATAGGGAACATTCCTTAGTCCACACTCACTATTTTAGTCACTTGCTGTGTATCCTCTCCACTGCTTCCTCATCCCTAAGAAACCCAGGGGACCAGCACAGTAATCCAGATGTGTACGTCCTTATCTCTACTTGTTAATGTGTTCTTCACTATCCAAGTAATTTCATGGGCAACCTTAGCATTTTGTCTTCTTAACTCTACTCTGTCTACCACCACCCCTAAATCTCTGGCTTCATCTATTACCTGGAGTACAGTGCCATCAATGTGATATACAGCTTGTAATTATCCCAAAATGCATAACTTTACATTTCTCAACATTAAATTGACACCCATTAACTTTTACCCATATTTGACAGCCTATTTAAATCGTCCTGCAAGATCTCCTTAATCGCATCGCCTTGATTAAGTATTACTCTACCTAATTTTGCATCAGCAAACATCTGAATATTTCCTTTCAGGTTATTTCCTATATCATTTATGTACAAATTAAACAGCAATTGCCCCAGCACTGAACCTTGTGACAAACCACTAGTCACCTGTTTTCGCCTTGATTCTTCCTCTCCATGTCCAGCAACCACCCTCTTATCCACTTAACTAGTGTCATATCGATCCCATATGTTCTAATTTGCATAACAGAGTTCCATGTGGTATTCTGTCAAATGCCTTTGCAAAATCATTGTGTCATTATTTCCTTTATCCCACTCAGCTGTTACTCTATTATAAAAAGTTAGTAAATTACTAAGGCATAACAGGCCCTTCACAAAGCCATGTTGACTCTCATCCAGGATCATATTTTATCTATCCATTCTTGAATTCTCTTTTTTATCAATCTTTCTAGTACTTTTACCACCATGCCTGAGATATTGAATGATCTATAATTTGCTTCTGTAGTCTTAGAACCTCCCTTATGTAAAGGAATAATTTTGCCCTCTTTCTACTCCCTTGGAACTCTATTGAGACTTACATTAAACTGCTTAGTCAAAGGTATTGCCAGTTCCCTTGCACACACTTGCCAAATCATAGCTGATATCCCATCTAATCCCACGGCTGTCTTTACTTTAAGATTCTGCAGTATCCTAAGAACCTCCAATTTATCCATCTCTGTTCCCACATATGTTACAGCAATAACCTCACTAGGAAGATATATACTTGCAAAGTGGTCACTCAGCAACTCAACTATTTTATCTACTTCTGTCTCTTCGTGATCATCACTCATACTTGCCACATAACGAAAGAACTCTTTGGGTTTCCTTTGGCCTGCTCAGCTAAATTCTTCTCATAGTCTGATTTTGCCTTCCTTGCCATGCTGGTCACCTTTCTCTTTATATACATTCCACACATTTTCTTCTTCTGCAGCTTGTACTTAATGATATTACTCATCTATCTAACTCCTACCCGATTAACTCTGCTTATCCTAGGTATACAATTTAATACTGCCTCCTCTAGATGACTCTTAACTGTATCCCATGCACTACTAACATCCTTACCCTGCAGTGTTTTATGCCATGGTACAGATTTATGCTTTTTCCTAAGCATTCTTTAGGAAAAAGCATAATCACCTGCCTTGTAGTTCCACAAATACTCCTTGATAGAATATTCCTCATGTTTTACAATCTCCAAGTCAAGACTGCATGGTCACTTTCACCAACTGGAGGCAATGTTTGTCACCTTGGTTATGGATAGCTCTTCTGATCCTATAACCAGGTCCAATACTCTCTCATCTCTAGTCCCCCACCATCACATGCTGCCTTAAGTAATTATCTCTCAGCACGTGTATAAATGCTCTTTCCTTTCTGCCTGTCTTCCAGATCATTTGTGGAACTCCCTGGCCTATAGCAACAACTAACTGTATATTTTGTCTTAATGGTCTTAATCTCACACCATATTGCTTCAAATGAACAGCCACCCTCCTGCCTGTCTCCTATTCTTTTTGGTTGCAATTCATCTGCTATCATCAGCAATACTCCTTTCCTCATCCTATATTCTCTATCTTCCCTGAAAATACTAAACCCTTCACATTCAATCCCTGTAACTACATTCTCTGCTGTTAGCCAAGTCTCACTAATGCCTATAACTTTTGGCCAGGTTGCACTAACCAATGCCAAAAACTCCTCCCTCTTGTTCCTGATACTTCTGGCATTAGTATATAGAAACGGCAACATCCCCCCCCCACACACACCTTTACTTTCTGAATTGATAACCCTATTCAATATTTTTGTTTGAGAGACCAGATTCCTCGCTTGGTCATTCTCACACTCACTTGCTTCATGGGTGCCTTCACACAAATTCACTTGCTTCCGCCCTAATTGCTTAAGTTTTCCTGAATTTATAGATCAGTATGCTCGGTAAATGAAGCTCCCTCCAGACACCTAGTACCAAAACCATTCAGATGCAGTCCATCTGCATTGTAGAAATCCTTTCCGTCAAACAGAAACCACAGATCCACAAATTCTACATAATTTCTTTTGCACAATCTACTTATAGACTCATTGGCTCGCAATGCCCTTCTCCTCATTTCGCCTCTATCATAACTTGTTAGGAGACTTACAATCTTCACCTTCTTGCTCTTCAGTTTTGCCTCTTCTGACAACTCCTTTACATCCTCTCTCTCATAGAATACTTCTCACCTCTCAAATCATGTAATCATTTCCTCTGACTTACCTTTTTGCATCCGGATGGCGTGGCTAATATTGTGAATTTTTGCTCCTGGAAACACGATTTTGTCATACTTTCATTAAGTACTCCCCTGATTGAGTCTCCATACATAATTTTCTCCTTAACTTGTTTTTCTTGTTTGTTTGTTCAGTCTTTATTGTTCTTTCGGATCACCCTCTTCTTTCTTTTTTCAGCCCTGCTTAACTCTTACCGCTTCTACAGTTTTTCAATTTTCGCTTTGTTCTATGAAGGATAACATTTAAGTGCACTATTTCTTTATAGATATCCGTTTCATTCTCATCTATTTCCATGGCTGCGTGTTCGACATTATTAACATAATTTTCCATCTTATCGTCAGTATTTGTTGCATTCTTGTCACTTAAGAGGTACTCACTTTTAAAGCACTTAATACTTACTCTCTCTCTCCAGTTTCAATTTCCTTCCTCATATTCTTTAATTTTCTTGACACATTTCGCATACACTGCACTGAATAATATCCCGCAAATTCAAATTGCCGGACAATGTGATCATTGCCGCCATTGTTCATCATGTTGGTGCCATGCCGACAATATCATAATAAAAATGTTATAAATATATACTAATACTCTAAAAACATGAAAATCTACATTAATATACTATAATACTCTAGTTTTTTGATGAAACAACGAATCGTACCACAGCCTCTTCCGAGCAGATGGATGGGTGTGGTGGATGCCAGGTGAACATCTCTTACCAGAGTGCGTAACCCCAACTAGGAAATGCGCAGGTGATGGTGGTGTGATGATATGGTCCTGTTTTTCCTGGTTTGGCCTTGGACCTCTGTTTATGGTTGATGCCACAAACACTGAACTCCAAGAGGTATCTGAATAATCTAGACAAAGCAATGCTTCCTACTTTGTTACGTTTCTATGGAGTTAATGATTCTCTTTAAGCAGGACAGTGCACTGTGTGTGTTTGGTTTGTGGATATGAACTTGGCCACACTTGACTGGCATCCACAGAGCCCTGATCTCATCCCTATTGAAAATCTATGGGATGAACTTGAGCATCGAGTGAGGTCAAGGGACGTCTGCCCCACAGCAGTGCAGGACCTCATTACATGCCTACAAGAAGAATTGGCCACAATTCCCATTGATTTCTATTGTACACTTGTGGAAAGTATGTTGCATGGGATTGCTGCAGTCATCACAATGAAAGGATTTCCTACATCATATTATGTTGGACATTATGGCTGTTTGTTTCTCACACTATTGTTGTCCATTGACGTCTTTCCAAACAGTATATGTATATATGCACACACACACACACACACACACACACACACACACACTAGATTCAGAAAAATCACAGATAGCATCTGAAAGTTGCAGTATATTTTTATCCAGAAATCTTATAACAAGAAATATTTAAGTTTTTTGAGGAATTTCAAATTAACATTTAAAGAATAAAAATTACGAGTTAAATATGAAACATAAGAGAAATGTTATATCCTAATATAAAGCAGGTGTTTGTTTTCATCATCAGTGATTGTCATTCGGTTTACTTGAATACTGATAAGTAAAGATACATACAGAGTACTGATACGTATCTTTACTTATCAGTATTCAAACAATGGCGGCAATGATCACATTGTCCGGCAATTTGAATACTGATACGTAAAGATACGTACAGAGTACTTATCAGTACTTCTTTACTTGTAAAGATACGTACAGAGTACTCATCAGTACTCTGTACGTATCTTTACTTATCAGTATTCAAATTGCCGGACAATGTGTTTTCCAAGGCTTTAACCAATTACTAATTTCACACATATAGCATGGATTTCATGATTGGATTACAGCTGAGCATGATAGGATTATATTCATAATATCAAAATTGTAGTATTATAGCATGAATCTGATAAACAGAAAACAAGAGATTAAAAGTGCATGTACTTTTGCTGTAGTTAATGATACAATTGTTGAAAATGGTTGTTGATTTTAAGGTTTTGTAATTTGTAATTTTGTAGTTAATGAAAAAAAAAAATTACAACTTTTTTTCATTAATTACAGCAAATCTACTCAATGTTTTTTATTCGGCTTCAACTAATTTCTGTTTAAGAATCTGCTAGCATTGATCTAACAAATAATATAAGTGAGATATAGAATATCAGTTGAAAAAATTTGTCAGTCCATAGGTCATGTTGCATTCTATGTTTACAACCGCTAATTTAGATTACCAGATGGAGAGAAATGGTTTGCACAGATTGCTGGTTGTTGTCCTCATCACTTCTGATTTTTTCATTATAATGTGCAAATTGCAAAGTTTCTTTTTTATTTTTTACTGGAAGTGTGTTATCATATAGCTAAAGTTATCTTATCTGTAGTATCACTTATAGCTTTTGTTTGGATTAACACAAATAGATTTAATTCTGCAACATATAGTATTTCTTTCTTAGGTAATCCAATCTACAGTAATTACTCATTAGCAGATGATGATCTTCCTCCTCCTCCCCCACCTCCACCACCACCACCTCCTCCTCCTCAGGTATCTTATAGCAATTCCTCAAATCAGATGTTTCCTCCTCCGCCTCCTCCTGACAATTTGCCACCACCACCTCCATCTCCTATCAGTTCTACTTATGCCACCCAGTCCAGTTATGCTACTTATCGACCACAGTCATCTGCAGTAAGTTAGCCATTCTGTTTGCTTTGAATAAGTAAGTTAGCAATTATTTTTTGCTTTGAATTAAGTAGGTTAGCTATTCTATTTGCTTTTTATGCATATTTATCCAAGTTCTTGAAGGAATATTCAGTTATTTTATTGTTTTACTACACTTGGTTTGCCTGTTCTCCCAATATAGGTTCATATCCCACAGTGACATGGATGTTTATGAAGGTCATTAAGTGATAGAGTTTTCATTGTCTGGTGTGAAACCACCACCCTGTTTATTGGCAGCATAATGCATCCTGAGATTTTTATTTAATAAGGTTAAAACACCTTATGGTAACTTGTTCTGGTAAAATACTTAAGCTCTGTATTACTAAAATCTTGGTATTTCTAGCCTGGCTCCCACTGATGAGACCTCAATAAAGGTCGAAACCAGTCTGGATAGTCTTTAATACATAGCATCATACATCTCCTCCAGGGGATGTGCTTTGCATTAAGGGTAAATATTAAGAATAGTGATCAGAGCTTATCCACCTTTACCACGAGTTGCCTTGACTTTTACTACGTGTGGGGTCACCTAGACTTGCAATACTTGCAGGGTGCAAACTTGACTTACTTGTCTGTTTGCTTACTTGGGAAATGGAGTAAAACCAGGTTTAAAATAGCTTGGTGTCTTTAACATTTATTATACCCAAGGTAAAATACTTTCTACATATATATGTTAATGATACGAAGCAATTTTATAAGCTAGGTTTTAATCCTTTTTTCCCAAGTAAGTCAAGTTTCTGCCTGCACATAGTGCAAGTCTGAGACAACTCGTGGTAAAGGTGGAGTAAGCTCTGATCACTTTCCTTAGTATTTTCCCCTAATGCAAAGCACATCCCCTTGCAGAGATGTATGATGCTATGCATTAAAGGCAAGGGCCACTACCCAGACCGGTTTCGACCTTTATTGAGATCTCATCAGTGGGAGCCAGACCATAAAAATGCCAAGGGTGAAGTAATGCAGAGCTTATAAATTTTACCTAAACAAGTTGCCATAAGGTGCCTTGAACTTATTAAATAAAAATTTCTGGGTGAGAGTAAGATGTAGAAAGTTTTTTAATTTGGGTGTACTATGTTAAAGATACCAAGCAATTTTATAAGCTAGGTTTTAATCCTTTTTTCCCAAGCAAGCAAACAGACAGGCAAGTTAAGTTTGCACCTGCACGTAATGCAAGTCTGAAGCAATTCGTGGTAAAGGTGGAGTAAGATCCGATCACTTTCCTTAGTATTTTCCCCTAATGCAAAACACATCCCCTTGCGGAGATGTATGATGCTATACATTAAAGGCAAGGGCCACTACCCAGACCGGTTTCGACCTTTATTGAGATCTCATCAGTGGCAGCAAGTCAAGTTTGCACCTGCACGTAATGCAAGTCTGAAGCAATTCGTGGTAAAGGTGGAGTAAGATCCGATCACTTTCCTTAGTATTTTCCCCTAATGCAAAGCACATCCCCTTGCAGAGATGTATGATGCTATGCATTAAAGGCAAGGGCCACTACCCAGACTGGTTTCGATGTTTATTGAGATCTCATCAGTGGCAGCAAGTCAAGTTTGCTTACTTGGGAAAAAAGGATTAAAACCTATCTTATAAAATTGATTGATATCTTTAACATAGTACACCCAAGTTAAAAAAACTTTCTACATCTTACTTTCATCTGGAAATTTTTATTTAATAAGGTCAAAGCACCTTGTGGCAACTTGTTTAGGTAAATTTATGAACTCTGCATTACTTCACCCTTGGCATTTTTATGGTCTGGCTCCCACTGATGAGATCTCAATAAAGTTCGAAACCGGTCTGGGTAGTGGCCCTTGCCTTTAATGCATAGCATCATACATCTCCGCAAGGGGATATGCTTTGCATTAGGGGAAAATACTAAGGAAAGTGATCGGAGCTTACTCTACCTTTACCATGAGTTGCCTCAGACTTGCGCTACGTGCAGGTGCAAACTTGACTTACTTGGGAAAAAAAGGATTAAAACCTAGCTTATAAAATTGCTTGGTATCTTTAACAAAGTATACCCAAGTTAAAAACTTTCTATATATATATATATATATAATACTATGTATTATGGGATACCTAGACTAGTTTTGACCTTTACTGAGGAGAAAAAGTAAAGATATGACTATCATAGTCATGGAATAGCATAGGGATTGCAAGCAGGCATGTAGTATTAGGAGAAGGAAACAACAAATGAATAGTAGGAGAGAGAGAAAAAAAACTCGGCTCTTTTATAACATCTTGCAGCCAAAGGCTATACTTTTTCCTTTTTCACCAGTCTCGTGCATCTGGTGAAACTAAAATAAGAGATGATTGGTATCACAGGCAGTTATCCTTATCTAAGTTAACCACTTTGAGTTGGCTTTCTCTGACTGAGATTGCTCTTCAGTGATCCCTACAGTTGGCCATATGACTGCAGTGAACTAAGAGGATGGAACCATGCGAAAAACCTCTCATAATGAAATCAGACAGTTTTATTTATCCTTAGTGAATGTTGCATAATGTGTGTTGTCTACTAGGGTTTCTTCCCAAGAATTCCCTGAAAAAAATTGATAGCTTTAAAATTCCCATTTGCTGGTAATAGTAGAAATATTCTGAGAAATTAAAAGAATTTTATAAACTTCTCCAATCTGAAATTCTGCATAAGAAATAACTGGGATATTCCCTGAGTTCACTGTAATCCTACCCTTCATATGTACTATACATATGCATATGAAATTGAGGTTAGTAAAATAATTATAAATATTTAATTATTATTTTTGTATAAACACTAATATCACTTACTTTATTGTAGTTACCCCATAACAATGATGTTGAAAGTTTATTTTTTACTTGGTTAGAGTATAATAAATTTAGTTTAATCCTTTATCCAAGTGCAAGCAAACAAAGTTTGCGCCTGAAAGTATTTTCAGGACTGGGGTAAGGTGGTACAACACCAGGGTACTCCTTGCAAAGGTGGAGCAAGCTACCAACACTCCTATCTCAATATCTCCCATAACGCAAAACACATCTCCTTGCGGATATGTCTGATGTTATGCATTAAGGGAAGGGCCACAACCCAGACTAGTTTCGACCTTTATTGAGGTCTCTTCAGTGGGAGCCAGGCCTGAGTGGAGATACCAGGCAGAAGCATTAGCAGGTCATCTCTACCTATAGGAGTTGCCAAATGGTGTGCCACCCTTTTTTAATAAATTACTCTGGATTTAGAGAAAGATGTTGAAAGTTTATTTTTCACTTGGTTAGAGTATAATAAATTTAGTTTAATCCTTTATCCAAGTGTGAGCAAACAAAGTTTGCGCCTGAAAGTATCTTCAGGACTGGGGTAAGGTGGTACAACACCAGGGCACTCCTTGCAAAGGTGGAGCAAGCTACCAACCTTCCTATCTCAGTATCTCCCATAATGCAAAACACATCTCCTTGCGGATATGTCTGATGTTATGCATTAAGGGAAGGCACACCATTTGGCAACTCCTATAGGTAGAGATGACCTGCTAATGCTTCTGCCTGGTATCTCCACTCGGGCCTGGCTCCCACTGAAGAGACCTCAATAAAGGTCGAAACTAGTCTGGGTTGTCACCCTTCCCTTGATGCATAACACCAGACATATCTGCACGGAGATGTGTTTTGCATTATGGGAGATACTGAGATAGGAGTGTTGGTAGCTTGCTCCACCTTTGCAAGGAGTGCCCTGGTGTTGTACCACCTTACCCCAGTCCTGAAGATACTTTCAGGCGCAAACTTTGTTTGCTCACACTTGGATAAAGGATTAAACTAAATTTATTATAATCCCATAACAATGAGTAAAACATACAAGAAATGGTTGCAGTATTTTTTTTTTAATTTTTATTTTTAATGACAAAAATGGACATCTCGTTATCGAATCTCGTAGACAGGCTTATACGTTGGTTATGCATTATTAAAACACTTAAGGAATTGAACAACGTAGTTAAGGATATAAATTAAATTATACTTTAATAAATATTTTCCGATATTTCGGTAATGTCACATTGCCATCTTCTAAAGGAACTTACAAAAAAGCAAGTGCACGTGGGCACTACAAACACAGTAACTGTGAATGAAGAGATGAAGCTATTGTTCTCCTAAAAGTCCTGATGGTGCCCTCTAGCGGGCTAAGTAGGTGTTCTTGGCCGTTGGGCTGAAGGTCTGCTGATGTAAGCCTCCCAAATTTGGGGCAGTCGCATACAACCAAATTTGTTGAGGTTTGGAGAATTTCTTAGGGCTGAGGCTGATTCCATAAATAGTCTTTCGTATTTGTATTTGCTACGGTGTATTACTGTAGCTCTCTTCCACCGTATTCTGTGGCGTGTATCCAGAGCATGGTCCGCAAGACCAGAATGGCTGTACTTGTGAAACCGGATGTAGTCCTTGTGTTCAGAAATTCTGATATTCGCTATCCTGCCTGTTTGGCCAAAGTAAGACAGATTACAACTGCAAGGGACCTGGTATATACACCAGGTAGGTCTAGGGGAAGTGGTTGGTCTTTAGTGGAGCAGATAAGGGATGCCAATTTTCTGTAAGGTTTGTAACAGGAGGTCAGGTCATGCTTTTTTAAGATTTTGGTAATCTTTTCCGAGGTGCCTCGGATGTAGGGAATGGTGATGGATTTAGAATAATCCTTGTTGTGGAGGGGGGGGGGGATCTGTGGTTTGTAGGTTCTAATATTTTTTGGACTTTTTTTGGGGGTAGCCATTGGCTGAGAAAGTGTTGAGGATGTGATTTAGTTCAGTGTTTAGGGCCAAGTCGTTTGAACAGATTAGTTTAGCCCTTGTATAGTGTTTTCACTACTCCATATTGTTGTGAGGGGGAGGGGGGATTGTTGGTGAATATATCTGCCTGTATGGGTGGGTTTTCTGTAAACTGAGAAAACCAAGGTTCCATTAGGCTGGCGGGTGACTAGTGTGTCTAGGAAAGGGAGGCTGTTTTTTTCCAGGGTGAATTTGATTCTGGGGTGTTGGTTGTTTAAGTGTGTTAAGGAGAGAAGTGTTTCCGAGCCATGTGGCCAAATAGCGAACACATCATCAACGTAGCGAAGCCATATGGTTTGTAGTGCCCACGTGCTTTTTTGTAAGTTCCTTTAGAAGATGGCAATGTGACATCGCCGAAATATCGGAAAATATTTATTAAAGTATAATTTAATTTATATCCTTAACTACGTTGTTCAATTCCTTAAGTGTCGTTATCGAATGTGTTCTGAAACATTTCAGTGCAAAGCATGATCATCAAAAAGCGGACTTTATTATTTCAAACATATTAATGACATGAAAGATAGAAAAACAGTGACTATGCACAAATGCCATCCATCCACTCAAAAAAACAAAGACTAACATTTCCATTTATCACACAGCATGTGCTAGATGTAAATAAAATATTTGCTAAACTTGCAACAGTAGATGGAATTTCTATCAATACAGTCATGAAGAGCAATTTTATTTCAATAAGTTTCTATAAAAGAGGCCTGCATTTACCAATAAAGGTAAGATGTTGATAAGAATTCATAGTACAGTCATACCCCGAAGTTTCGCGGTAGGTGGAACCAACAAAAAGCGCGCAAGTCGAATTCGCATAACTCGGGATTTAATTTTGCATGTAATTTATATATACAAACATACAAAATATTAGTTAATTGGGATCAAAGGTTTACAAAAACACCTTTATTTTTTAAGAAATATAATCATAATTGTAGTTTTTTGTACATAAAAAAAAAAAGAAAGTTATTTCGATGTCAATGGTTTCATAAAATCTAATAGATTCGTCTGACAGCATAATGTCTTGTTCTTGTCATGCAAAATTTCTTCATAGCAAGCTAATGATTTTTTTATTCCTTGCCTTGTGGCTACAATTCGTTTTTTAGAATCTATGTCCTCCAAAATCTGTAAACCTTTCTTTTATGATTGTTCTTACTGTGGATTCCTGTAGATCGAACTTCTTTGCTAGCTCACAAATTTTCATTCCACCTTCAAAATCCTTAATAATGTTGAGTTTTGTTTCCAAAGTCAATGTTTTTCTTTTCTTCCTAGCTGTAGAAGAATCGGACTTGCTTCCTTTGGACGACATTATTATTTTTTATGTGATAAAATTTTTATCAAGAACATAACATTAAACAATCACAAGATTTGTAGACTATGAAAATCGTGTATGAATGGAGACCATGCAAAACACGTCAGTGCTTGTTCACAGCATGTGCAACACTGGTGAATGCGGCCGGCGCCAGAAAGATACGACTAGTGGTGAGGCGTGAAGCGGGACGGGAATACGTTCATATAAGAAACTGCTTAACTCCGGATTCGTGTAAGTCGGGGTATGACTGTACTTGTTCTGCAGCAAAGGCATATTCTTTAGTAAAGAGAGATTGGTGTCCTTAGAGAATGTTGATGTTGTTAGAATGGCCTGGAAGACAGGGAAATTGTTATGTTTGTATGCAAATATAAGAAGTATTTGAAATAAGAGATCTGAGTTTGTTACATTGATTAAGTTAGTGTACCCGAAGATAATTGGTATAAGTAAAATTTAGTTCTGAGGATGATGTACCATTAGAAATGGAAGGATATACAATTTTCCAGAAGGATAGGAAGATGAAAAGAGGAGGGGGGGGGGGGGGAATACTGTTAATGCTTTGTAGAGGAATTGTCCACAAAGTGTGGAAGTTGATATTACATGTGAAAATTTTGAATGTGTGTGGTATGAAGTTGAAATTAACTAGATAGTATATCTGATAGGATGCTGTTATAGGCCAGAGAATGTAGAAAATATCGATTGTGAAATGTTTCGGCAAATTGCTGGGCATGTAAAAATGAAGTCTCCTGATGGGGAGACTTTAATCATAGGAATGTAGAATGGAAGGAGGAGATAGTATACAAGGAGAGCAAGTTTGTTGAATTTCTGAGAATATCTTAAGCAGCATGTGACTGAAGTAACTAGAGGTTTTAGAGTCATGGACTTGGTGATAACTTCACAGGATATAATTATTAATGAGGTACTAACACTGCTGCTAGTTGGTGAGAGAGTGATCGTGAAGTACTTGTTTGGGAAGTGGTTAAATACAAAAAAGTTACTGTCAGAAAAGGATATATGTGTGATTATAAGTTGGGTGATTGCGAGAAGCTCTTTAGCCCACTAGCATCAATTCGTTGTGTAGGTGAGTGCAGAAAAGATGTTGACAGTGCATAAGGCAGTATATGACACAAGCAATGTATAACTGCATACCAAGAGTTAAGCAAGTAAATGGAGTAAGAATGAAATGTATGGACAGTGAAATCAATCAAGCTGTGTTGGGGAACAAAAATGTTATGGAGGAGGTACAAGACAGTTGGTGGTGATCAAGTTTACGAAGAGTGTGAAGTGCAGACTACAAAGGTGATCAGCATGGTAAAGAAAGAAAAGTTGCAGATTAAGAGGGGTTAGGCCAAGGTTAATTTAGTGGCATTCTTCTGCTATATATGGCAATCAAGAGGAAGAATAATTATGACAAGGTGACACTGGTGAATAGTCCTGGAAACAGAGTGACCATTGCAAAGGATATAGTGGAATTATTAAATGAGCAATTCATCAGTGTATATCATACTGGTGTAAATGATTCTGTACAGTGTGTAGAAGGGGAGCAGTGAGTATTGAGAGAATTGGAAGTGAAAGAATCAGAAGCATTAATTGGGTTAGATGTTAATAAAGCTATAGGAATGGATGACATATCACCATGTGTGTGTGTGTGTGGATAAAGAATGTGCACAATAGTTAGCTATTTCCTTGATCTGGCTATTTAATGAAAATCTTGCAGTGGGTAAGGTGTTCCCAAGGAGTGGAAAGAAGGCAAAATAGGACTTGTCTGTATAACTGCAGTTGTGGTCAAGGTGTTGGAAAGATTGGTTAGGAAAAGAATGCAAGATTGGGTTGATGGACATAGTATTCTTTATGATGGTCAGCATAGATTTGTAAAGGATAGTCTTGTTTCAGCAATTTACTTTTTATGCCATATTTTAAGGGAGAATCATATACAGTGATATTTTTGGACTTTGCAAAAACATTTGATAATTACCATGTGATAAGTTGATGTACAAGCTGCAGAGGATGAGAATAGATAGTTATTGGTTAGATGGATTGGTGATCGACTCTCTGAATGATACCAGTAAGTTGTCAGTGTCTCAAAAAGGAGTGTAACCAGTGACATTCCCCAGTATTCTGTTTGTGGACCCCTGCTATCTCACTTGTTTGTAAATTATATTATAATTATTATTATAACGTGACACCTCCAGGGAGTCGAAAGACTCATCGAGGGAGAAAACCTACTCTACAACTCTGTCTCCACCACTTAACCACCAACTGCAACTACACCAACACCATCTACTGCCCACCACCACTAGTATTTCCACAGACAACCACAAACAACCATGCCCATGGCAAGATGTCATGTGGATTGACTGGGGATCTTTGGTTGTTTGCTGATGATGATGCAAAGTTGGGGAGAATTATAAGTAGCACTGCTGATGCTTATTCTCTTCAGGAAAATTTGAATAGACTTTTGGCTTGGACAAATGATTGAGATTGTAGTTTTTTAATATTATTAAGTGCAAGGTGTTGCATTTTGGATTGCAGAAATATAATGCCGTGTACTATATTGATAGCACTGCAGGAAGTTGAGATTTGGGAGTGATGGTTGACAGTAGACTGAAGTTTAGATGGCTCATTGCAAGTGTCGCGAAGACTGCGCATTGTATTGCTGCTATGATAAGTACACTAACGTGTGGCATTATATAAGGAGGTGGTTGTATCACTATATAAAGCACTGGTCAGCCCACAATTTGACCATTGTGCTCAGATTTGGTCACCTGGTTTCCATTGTGATGTGGAAACATTGGAGGGGTCCAAAAATGAATGAACTAATTCTGGAATGTTGACTGTGGAGAGAGGATGAAGGAATGTGGATTGCAGAGTTTGGTGGATAAGAGGGACGTGATAGAGACCTTTAAGTTAGTGAGAGGATTTTATCCAATTAAGCCAGAGGGGATTGTAAAAAGAATGGAAGGCAAGAGGAAAAGAACCAGAGGCCATTCTTGGAAGTTGTGTAAGAGCGGTGAAGAGGGATGCAAGGAGTAGATTTTTTACATGGAGAATTGTGGCTGAATGGAATGCATTACTGGAATATGTAGGTAATGCAGGTAGTGTTAAGGATTTTAAGATTCAGTACAATAAATATGCTGTTAGTTGAATGAACCTCCCATGATGAGTCTGACTAAATGGAGGTGTGATGATAATATATAAATCATTAGACTGAATAATAAAATTTCCTTAATACAATATTGCAAAGTGTTCATATGTCACATTGCTTGTTTTCAAAGTCATGTTTTTTTCCCTCATTTTCCACAAATGCTATTTTAATTCGTAAATTATAAAAAAATCAAAATTATCTTCTCGTTGCTGACAGATGTGTGTGTTGGAGGGAGGGATATTGCAAAAATAAAAAATAAATAAAAAATAACAGAACCTGTTCTATTTATTGTAAGTAATAGAATTTCCAACACATTACATAATCTGTTCCAAATATGCAGGGCAAGAGGGCAGCCAGATGTTCTACTCATTTCAATCTGTAATAGATGTCACAGATTGGATCGCTAATTGAAGTATCTCCATTTGATGACATTTGCTAGAAGCTGAATTTATGCAATTCTTCAAGCAAACTGTCCTGTTAGAGTATCCTTGGAACTTCAGTAAGTTATTAAACAGTGTCATTGTTAGTACCAATTGGGGAAATTCCTGGTAGAAGAGGTTAAAGATTTCCTTATACTAGGTTTTGCTGTCATTAATGAAAAAAAAAATGCCTTCTTCGATTGTTAAGAAATTCCTTTTAACTTCTTGGAATCAGCCGAACAAAAAAAATTGCATGGGTTTACTGTCTAATTTTTTCAGCTTCTGTAATATGCACAGCTGTGCAGGGAAGATTATGGTTTTAAGTACTGATTTTTGCTGAATTATTCTGAAATACCAATATATATATATATATATATATATATATATATGAGGTGCATCTAAAAAGTTCGGTGAATGGTATCAGAAAATAAACAAAACAGAAGATACAAACAAATTACCTTTATTGGTCTTCAAGACGGTCACCATCCTTCACAACACACTTTTGGCAACGTTCTTAAAGCTTCTGGAAACTTTCAGCAAAGGCCTCTTTAGGAATTGAACGCAGAACCACTGTCACATGTTCTTGGATTGCCGCCATGTCTGCCATCGATTGCCGCTTAGATTCTGGATCGAACTGGTAGCACCAGGTCTCACTCCTGTGACGATGGTTCGCAGAAAAGATGGATCCTGGTCACACATGGTAATGAAATCTCCAGTGGCTTCCATCCGTTTTGCTTTCTGTTCATCTGTCAGCTTGTGCTGCACAAACCGGGAACAGATCTTCCGCTTACCTGAATCTTCGCAGATGAGAGTGTGCACCGTGTCCTTGCTAATGCCCAATTCCTCTGCCAGCAATTGTAGTCAGTTGCCAATCTCGTACCAGCATTTGTTGCACTCTCTCGATCATGTCTGGGGTTCTGCTTGTCGACAGCCGACCCGAACGTGGCTCATCCTCAGTCGTTTCCTTCCCGTTGCAAAAGCGTTTGAACCAGTCGTAAACACATTTTCTGCTCATGGCTTCCATCCAGTTGCACCAACATTTCATGCGTCTCCGTTGCTGCTTTCCCCAATTTGTAGCAGAACTTGATGTTCACTCGTCGCTCCATTGCACTGTGACCCTACCTCTCACACTGACTATGTTCGACTGCCTGCAGCAGGTTTACCCTGACGGTCACGTGTATTCCATGCTAGGGTGCTTCTCAACTTGTCTCTGGATAGTCATGTGCATGCACTTTCATCTAGCTCATGTTGCGTTGAGATATCGGACCATTCACCGAACTTTTCAGACCGCCCTCGTGTGTGTGTGTGTGTGTATATATATATATATTGAATCATTATCCTTCAAAGTGCCTACTACATCATCTGCATATGCTGATACTTTATTTTCCTTCATAGTTGGAGGAACTGTTATCCTTTGCACAGCACTGAATTGTCACCTTGTAAAAAACCAATGCAAAGAGCAAGGGACTAAGAGCGCAGCCTTGCTTGACTCCTTTTTGAATTTTGACCAGAACTGATAAGAATGCATTGACTGAGAGGCAGATAGTTGTATTAGCATAAGTTCCTCTTAATGACAGATAGCAGCCTTTTGCCTCTCCCAATTTGCTAACAGGAAAAGGGATATGCTGGACATAATCAAATGCTTGATGGAGATCCATTGTACTGTCATTGGCCTTTTTTTTTTCTTTTTTTTTTTTTTCATATCAACTAGGCAGAGTGCATCATATAAAAGAAGCAGATTAAATTCTACTGCTTGGCCAGAATTCCATACATGCGTGCTTTTGATTATGTATGTCACTCCTATTTAGATCCTGTTATTGATATTGGGGAAAAAAAAATCTTATAGTCAGTATTAGAGAAATGTGCCTCCAGCTGTGGATTAAGGTATGGTCTTTATTATGTTTTGGATTGAAGATAGTATGGCTTCCTACAAATTCATGTGACCTGTTGAGAGGGGTAAAAAAATAATAATTCGAGAGTATAACTAGAATGAGAAGGAAAAAATCCCTTGCCCTACAGTAAAGTTCTGTCTCTAGATCATCAGATCCTCAGAATTTTCTTGTCTGGCATTCTTTATATGCTGTGGTAACTTCAGCTGCTGTAATGGGTCTGTCTTGGATGTGAATAGAAAAGGAATTAATGTTCTGACTTTTCCATATTACTATTGTCTTCAAACAGATGTTCATAGTGTTTTTGAAAGTAGTCAAGGATGTCTTATATAGTGGGCATGTCTTCACCATCTACTCAGATTTTGATGATAGTCCTTTCTTCTTGAAATTTGGTGAACTGTATTGAAGAATATGGCTGAAGAGCTATCTGTATTCTTATTTTAAAAGTTCTTTCTTCTACTTGTTTCTGCCTTTCCAGTATTGTTGCTGCATTCTATACCATTGTGTTGGTTTGCTGTGAACCAACTTGTCTCTTTATATAAGTCTTTCAAGTTTTTCCCTTTGAGGAAAGCATGCTCCTTTTTCAACAACTCAGTCATATTCTGTTTTACTGCTTCAAATTTCAGCCATGTGTCCCAGTTCCATGTAACAATTTGGTTTGAACAGAGTCTAGAGTTCAGTGAAAAAGATCAATGGGAAATCTGGTTGAAGTCACCACAGAACTGATCTCTACTTTTCCATGCAGTAGAATTTAAGTAGGACACTGATTATGATCTGGCATGTTAATATCAAGATGTTTTTTCTGAATTACTTTGTTTATAAGGGAAGAAGAAATATAAATTTGATCAAGACTGGAACAAATGCTCTGATTCATGTAAGTATTTGGAGATTAGGGTTGTGAACCCTTCATATGTCCGCTGAGCATTGTCAAGATTCTACTTTTCCACTTCTTGAGTCGCCTTCTATTTTGTCTAATTTTGTCACTATCCAGCTGCTATGATATAGTGGGCACTATATAAATATACCTGCAATTCTTGGAAGACAGTCTAATTGTTCCACTGGATGGAGCGTATACATTTATAAACCTCATTACATATCCATAGTATTTCCAGTCTATTGTCAATATTTTTCTGTGCATCCCTTTGGATCTTGCAGAATGACTTGGAGGGGGGGGGAGCAAGAATAAGAACCCTTACTCCAGCCATGGTAGACCTGCCGAAGGTCTATTTACTATGATGAGGATTATCTAGCATTCTTGTTGGTTGGTGAACATTTCATGTTAAATCATTACTGACAGCAAACATTTCACATTCCCTTCCAGCTTGGTCAGTGCAGCTGGAGAAGGAAAGCCATTCTGAACTGTGGACATTGAAATCACCAAGGAAGATTATCTGACTATTACAGTGATTAGACTGTATGTGATGAACTTTCAGAGATAAATAGTCAAATACGTTTCTAAAATCATCAGAGGTAGGAAAGTGGGAGACAGCAAATGAAGGTAATAAAGTGAGATAAGGAATAGATCATATAAATGAGATTCTACGTCTGATCATCTTTGGCATGGGATGTCAGATGAGATATGTGCAAGTCTTTCCTTTCTTGTAAAAGGCATTATACATGATGTAATGAAGAGAGTTGTCAAGATGTAGCAGAGGTTACCAGTTTGAGGTTCAGTGATGAATAACATATCAGGGATTAGATGTTTATGTGGTGGTGGTTCACTTATTTGATATTTGAATTAAGACCACACAAACATCCCAGCTATTGGACAGTGTCCCCCCTGCAAGCTGCTATACTTGGATTCCTTCCAGACACAACCTGCAAAGTAAGCAGCAGATGGATTATTTGCCAGTTGATCAGGAAGCCTCCAAAAGTGTTAAAAACAGGAAGATTTTTTGATATTTGAATTAAGACCTCAAATGAGGTCTTAATTCAAGATGTTTTAGCCCTATGTACTACCTGATAGCTAACCTATGGAAACTTTGTTGCTGTACCCTCAAATGGAGGCGGTACTGACTTCCTAGTTAAATAAGTATAGTGTGGCAAGTCCGAAAAATGTGCACTGCATGTAGGAAGAAAGGGAGGGGACAGTAGTTAGCATTTCCTCCAACTAGGGAGGGATATGCTTTTAAAGCAGCCATACTACCTGTTATAAGTTTTGCAACTTTCCTGATACACTTCTATATCTAGTCTGGTATTTAGATCTCCACTGAAGACCTGCTTCCCCCCCCTTTTTTTTTTGTCACCTGCTTTTACTAATGACTTAAAAAATATATAGATACAAAACAAAAGTTTCATTATTCAGTTTCCCCATTTTGTCCATATCATTCATCTTGAAATTGCTTGCCATTAAAGATTTTCTTTGTTTTAGCACTGAATACTATAGCTACTCTTTTTTGCCTGAATATATAGCATTTTGTAGTTGTTATTTAGAAAAACTTGACCTGTTTTATCTTTATTTTAGTAACACTAATTATGTTGACATAGTAGTTCATTAATTCTTTTCCCATTTACACTTTTTTATTGATACTTATGTTGATGCCTATCTTCAGTTTTGCTGCTATCAAGAGTTCATTCCAACAAACTGACTCACTGTTTGTCCTGGTTCCCTAATGAAAGCAGCAGTGCCATCACAGGCATGACTTTTCATCTTGTATCATTATTTTCTTACAGTTTAGCCAGCAGAAATTACAATTTTGTTGGAAGAAAGTTGGGTAAAATGCCAACCCATCCTCATTCATTTGCTTTCCAGCTACATATCTGCTAACAGGGTGCACATTGAGAAAGTGAGGATTGGACATGAAGTCAGAAGCCTTGATCAGTTGAACATGTTGTTTGAAAGGCTAGATGGAGGTCTTCTCCCAGTTTTCTAGCTTTGATCCTTAAGCAACCCTGTATCTTTTATATAAAATATTAAAGTCAATATTTTTTTTTTTAGTCTAAAGTAATTAAAATATATGAATACATATTGTTAAATAATGAAGAATTTCTTCATTCTTAGTATGCGATAGTTATATCTTCATGTTTATTTATTTATTTATATAGAGTACTTATGATACAAGTTCGATCTACGAACCAATTACACCTCGTCCACCAAGTCAGATGTCTACTCGTTCTACATATAGCACTGGAAGTGGTGGTTCCTCGTTATATTCTTCATACTACCCAGCTGTTGGACGAGGAAAAGGCAACATGAGCCGTGGAGCTACAGGAAAGGAAGCAGAAGTGGATCATCTAACTGACCTTTTAGTACAAAGTATGGAAAATTCTAGTGATCCAGAATTTTTTGGTAAGTTAAATGTTTTTAAGCTTAAATATTCATTTCTTTTATTATAACTGTTAATTCTGTTATATTAGAAAATGATAGTTTCAGTGTTCCATTTTCCAAATGAGTCCAACTTACGGTCATTTGTGCTGTCTCTCTAAATTTCCTTCTGTGTTTTCCATCTACCTGAGCTACTGTTATATACACTTTAAATATTATTGAAATCCATATTTCACTTTTGGAGACATTATCAAGGGATAGAGCAGAGTTTCCCAAATAGTATGTGTTTACTCAACATGTTAGCAAATTGTTGTATATTTATGACAATATAAATCATCTAACATATCTTTATTCTCCAAAGCAAGTAAACAAAGCTTTTTAAGCCTTAACTAACTTTTAGAGGTCGTTGGTAGTCAATATCCACCCTTAACCATCAGCAATAGCTGAACTCATATCTATTTGATGACTTTCAAGGCATTGGGGATAGAGTATGGTAGATAGTTACTACCCTCTTGTGATCGTAGACCTTAATACCCATATTGCTGTCTGAAATAATATCAGTGCTGTGTCCAGGATGTGAGGTTAAAAAGCTTATTTGCCTATACCATAAATACACTAACTGGGGAAGTGGCTGACAAAAGGCCTGGAAAAAGTTCCTCTAGTTGGTTCTCTTTCTGCGTGGTCTAGCATTTTGGTACTAGAAACATTGCCACAATGTTACACAATACATGTAAATTGTGTGTGTGCGTAAATTAAAATGTATTTAAATATATTTACTATCATCTGGTTATAACCATATTTAATTAAATATTAATTGAAATTGTCATAATGAAAAGAACATTGTTTAAGAAACTTTTAAAAAAGAATTAAAGTTGAACAACTTTTACAGATAAACTGCAGACTCAACTATAGAAACATTATTTGAAAAAAAATGAATTAGTTCAAAAACAAGAACCAAACTTTGGAGTCTCACTGGTAAACTCTGAAGAAAGTGTTGATTCAGTTAGGGAGGCATGTGAGCATGAGAAGTTAAAGACGTAGTCCTGGAAATGAACAAAGCATACTGAAAGTTCCTAGCAAATAAATCAGCAGATGCCCTAAAATAATACACAATGTAAGAGAACTAACCTATGTGTATAAGTAACTAAACAAAAGTCATGGGAGGACTTCGATAAGAATATAGAAGCTAAATATCAGTAAGATGGCAAAATGTTCTCGAGGGCTATTGAAAAAAAGCTTAAAAATGGAGGATAGAATATGAATAAAAGGAATCAAAGATGATAAAGATGACATGAAAAGTGAAGATAAGGATATTCAGATGCCTGGAGTAATTACTTTGGAGGACTGTTAAAGGAAACAAGACAGAACAGTAGTAGAAAATATTCAAGTGGAATACAAAAAGCATTTGCATATCAACATTTGAGGTAGACAATAGCTGTAATAAATTTGGCATGAAAATCAGCAATAAAAAGACCAAAACTGTGTAAAGAGATGGGAACATAGAATACAACAGCTGCATTCTCAATGGAAAACCTGTAGAACAAGAAAGGTTTCAACTATTTAGATGTGATTTTTAGTGAAGATGGTAAATTAACTGTGTAAATAAATAACAAGGCTGGTGTGATGGGGAGCTAGTTGAATAAATTTATATGGAATAAGAGAGAAATTAGCCAAAACACTAAATTAGCTGTATACATGACAGTGTTCAAGCCAGTTTAAATTTATTATGGATTTGAGAGGGTTAAAAGAAGTAATTGGAGCACATGGATACAAGAGTTCTGAAAAAAAAAAAAAAAAATTAAGGGAGTGAACAGATGGCATCATTGGCAGAGTCATATTAAAAATGAAGATATTAGGAAGGACCTTGATATTACAGGTAACCCTCGTATAATACGGTACTTATACAACGCGGTCTACAAATTGTAGTAACCCTTGTTCAACGCAGTTGAGATAAAAACACGGTCTACAAATTGTAGTAACCCTTTATCTTTTCATATGTTTTTCGCTGTGCAACTTGAAAATCAAATTTTATCTTCGCTAAATTGTCTGCCTGTATCGGCCATGTAGTTATAAGTAGCGGATTTATATTAGGGGAAATGCCCTTTGGTATGCATGTATGTCAATTGTTTACCGTATAAAGTGTTTATTGTTGAAAATTGTCTTCATTTTCTGCCAGGAAAGTGCATTAAAATCATGTATGTTAATCTCAAGCTGAGCACTTTATTTTCTGGTGAGTTACATAATTAATATGTAATGCTTTTTTTATGTAAAAAAAATATTTTTATAGTAATGGCCACAAACTGCAACAAAAGCAAAAAAACCAACATTGAAAAGAAAATTTATTTCTCTCGAAGAAAAAATTAAAATCTTGGATCAGTTGAAAAATGGAGAAAAACCAAGAGTTGTTGCAAAGACTTTGAATTTAAACGAATCAACAATTCTAACAAACAAAATTAACATAAAATCCGAGAAAGTGTTTATTGCTGGGTCAATGGTAAGTACAAAGCACGTTGCTCGTGTATGCAATAGTCAAATGGGAAAAATGGAGAAATCTCTAATGATATGGATAGAAGATTGCACTCGAAAGAAAATTCCTTTGGATGGAAATCTTATTAAACAAAAAGCTCTCACAGTTTATAAACATTTAGGATGCACACCAGGTGTTTGCAGATGATCCAGGTTATATTGGAAAAAAATGCAAAAACGCACCTGTACAGTATTTTGAAAAATGAAAGATCAGCTCCTGGATTGAAAGATTTCTAAAAATAGAATTACTCTACTGTTTTGTAGTAATCTCTTCTGTAGTAATAGTAATGCATTGGGTGATTAAATGAAAAAACCAATGTTTATTAACCGATCCTCAAATCCTCGTGCTATGAAGATTAAAATATGCACTTTATTTTATTTTAGCTAAGACATTTTATGCATTATGTGCAATGAAGTTTATGTATAATTTGTAATTTTTATAATTTTATACTATGCATTTGTTTCATAATTTATATATATTTTCATAACATACATGAATAACCTGAATTAAATAAAATATTTTTGTTGGATATGTCATTGTTGATTATATAATTTTTTTAAAAAAATGATTTCGGAACATAACCCTACTTTTTCTATGTGATCTGAGTCTCGCATAACGCGATTTATATAACGCAGCATTTCTATGGAACCTAACATCCGCGTTATATGAGGGTTACCTGTATTGGCATTCTGGAATGTGTGAATGGATTCTAATGTGGTATAGTAACTTAGAATGGTAGAGAAAAGGTTAGAAAACGAGGTTTTTGGTGCTAAAATGGCAGAAAAAAGAACAAGTGGAGACCAAGATCTACTGGATTGATTTAATGAGAAGTATCCTAGACGACTGAAATATTAAGTATGACCATGCTAGAGTGCTGACAAGAAATACATTAATTTGGAGAAAAATTGTTGAGAGAAGATTAATAATACTGTAAACTTAATCATGTTGTACTGTCATAGTAGCCTATCTATACACCCCTTGAGGATACATATCAGAAAATTTATGAATTAAGTAGCAATTTGCTTTTCTTCAAAGATATTCACTGAGCATGATTGGAGCTGAGTGAAGCAAAATTTTAAAAATTCTGAGTCAGAACATTAATTTATACAGACCTGGGAATATCTCAGTTGGTTTTTAAAACAAATCATTTTTACAAACTATAATTGATTCATTTTAAGTAAAAGAATAACAGAAAATCAAATTTTTCTTTCATCTTTTTTTAAGTTTAATATATTTATATGGAGTTTCCTCCCTTTTTCTCCCCTGTCCCTATTGGGGCGAGTTGAGCCCCTTTGGGGGGTTAAGTATTTATGGTTGTAGATCCATGTGTTCACAGGGCCGGTTTGCTTGCTTGCAGGATGAAAAACGTCAGATAAACTGGCGGAAAACACCCTACTGCTCGCGCCAAGACTAGCTAACTTGGCTATGGCTGAGGAAGATCCTCAAATTCCTCGCGTCTTCGACGGGAATCGAACCTTGGACACTCTTTCCCCAGTCATATGGTTGCGAAGCGCACAGCCACTAGCCTGCGCAGACTTTAAGTTTAATAAATAGTTTTAATAGACAGTACTGTTTTACATTATATACTGGAATGGATTGCCATTGGATGTTATCAGTGCAAGCAGTGTGAATAAATTCAAGAATAAGTGTGATAGCTGGTGTGTGTAATATGTGGCCTCCCTCATTGAGTCCCTGACTCCCTGGAGGTCTCTCTTAATAATAATAATAAATTTTTTATTCAGAATGTTATTATAATACTTTATGTTCTATGAAAATAATCTTCTCATTAATTTCTGAAGTTTTTTTTATAAAAAAATTTATGTTAAGAGAAGAATGTGCAATATTATCTATTACTTGTGAAATATTGTCTTTTTTAAATTTGTAGTTAGTATTATTAAAGTTAATGCAACTATTTTGTGGTTCATCAATTTTTTAATCTTTCTTAAAATAATATTTAAGATTTTTAACAATCATGTTTGTAATCTGAAATAATAGAACTTCAAATTTTTTTAGGAAAATGCTTTCATTTTGTGATGTTATGTCATTTTGTCTTATCCTTTGGGATTTGGGAAAGTATATCATACTTTCCCAAATCCCCATTCCTTCTAACAGTGCAACTTTATTAGACATTTGAACATTTTCATCTCAAAACTGTGAGCAAAATTATGTTTGCTCACAGTTTAATATTTATTTTATAGCCACACACAAAGAAATTTGCAGATATGAACAAACTCACTTAACCCATCACTTAACAAGTAATTCTGGTATAAATGAACATTTTATTTTTTTCTGTCTCGCTTTAAGAAATTTGAAAACCATGGCTATCAGATGTTAATAAAGGAGAATAACAGTTGCCTTTCACTATGCTATTATAACAAACTTACTGACTTATTAAAATAATTTTCATGGCTTACACATAATAAAAAAATTATATAGAATTTTATTCAAAAACTCCAATATATTTCATCCAACGTTATGTGGACAACGTTACATAATGTTTAAGATGTGAAAGTTATTTTAATGTGTCTAGTGCACATGTTCTATTAAAATTATTTAAACTTGCTGTGACAAACTTCCAAAAAGTTCTGAATAAAACCACGTAGACACAGTGCTGTTCTAAAGGAATTTATTGTGGTTAAAATCAACTGCAGCATGGCAAAATATACAGTACATTACAATTAGGAAGCAATAGGATTATTTACATGTTTAAATCACAATTTTTTGAACATCAAACTTTAGCTTTCTATATATACACTGGTGTCCAAAACCTACAGATGAACTATCTCTGAAGATTTCAACTGCAAATTCAGATGAATCAGCTTGTGACAATTTCGAGTACAAAGAAAGTATGCATTCAAAATTTTGAATAGTGCACTAAGGGGTCATGTGGTAGCACTCAACACGATAAAAGGCAAAAGTCTAAGCGAATAGTGTTTGAAGGAAGCTTTTTTCGTGAAGGAATAAAGTTGTAAACTTACTTGTCTTGTAATGTCTCAAAGATATCTATATGATTTCATGCAGGAAAGAATTATTGGAAAGCTTGAAAAAGGCTGCAGAATTACTGATATTGCCAGATAGTTTGGAATCTCATATAGCATTGTATCCTGGCTATGGACAGCATCTCAAACCAATGGAACGTGTTCATGACATTTGTTAAGAGGTTGTCACAGTCTGTCGAGATATCTCCATACCTGTGCTTGAATGGAGCTGACAATACAGGTGGTCTCAGGTTACGGACGACCTGACTTACGGTGTTCCATACTTACGAACGGGCTCCCGATAAGGATAATTAATAATTCAGAAACTTTTTTTTTTTTTGCGCATATAAACGAACCTGCACTTCGCTGCATTGTTAAAGCAGCTCTTCCCATTATTTGGAAGTCAAATTTAAGGGCCTGGATCACACTTGCCATGTTTGAAGATTGGTTCTTGAACTGTTTTATTCCTACTGTGGAATGTTATTGTGTGTAAAAGAGAATTCCCTTTAAAATTCTGCTTCTGCTGGACAGTGCTCCTGGACATCCAATACCTTTAGATGACCTTCACCCTAATGTAAAGGTCGTATTTTTACCACCCAACACTACATCATTAATACAGCCAATGTACCAGGGAGTCATTTCTGCATTTAATGCTTATTACTTATGGCGTACATTCCCACAAGCAGTCAGGGCTAGGGAAGATTATGTGATGACCTTGAGAGAGTTCTGAAAGAATTATACCATCCATGATGCCATCATGAACTGCTGATTCTTGGGAGGAAGTGGAGCAAGCAATAACTAAAGGGATGTGGAACAAAGTGTGTCCTCAATTCTGTGATGATTTTTGTGGCTTCACAGAGGACATCGCTGAAGCCAGAAAAGCTGTGGTGGGTGGTAATTAATACATTATTATATTTAATTTTTTTTTTTTTTTACTGTGGTGGAGCATGGTGGTTTTTCTCTAGGAGATCCTGTGGGTTGTATCCAAAACATGGTCTGTGAGGCCAGATTGATCATAGGACCATCAATCAGCCCATTGGCCAAGAATACCTAATCTAGCCATCTAGATGGCACTATTAGTACTTTAGGCTTACCCTTGCTTGCTTGCTCTGTTTCAATTTTATTTAACCAACGTGAATGCCAGCATGCATGTATCTGTGTGTACGTTGTTTCCTGATGATCTTGGTTTGACTTTGACAAAATATTGGAAGCATTAATTAATGTTTTAATTATTATATATCTTCTACATTATAATATCATTCCTAAAAATACCAGTATATAATAGCCTTATGTGCATCTTGTGATTTGGCATTCAGTGAATCAGTAGTGTAGTGGTGGCAGTTGTGTATATTGTTTTTGTCTATTTTTTATATATGAAATAGAATTTTATGGAAAACTGAAAAGCACTCTGGATGTTAACAATATTATGTGCCTCTGGACCAAAAAGAGTAAAGCAACAGTATTCAGGTAGTGGAATACATGTATGTATGTATGTGTGGGAGGGGGAATCCCTTCTCCTTGTGATGGTGAAGTTTGATTTGGTGGATTTTGGGTATTGTGTGTAAGGATTATTCCCAGAAGTATTCTGTGCACTGAAAATTTTGAAACATTTTTAAGTTGATCAAATGTAAAAGATGTAAATTTTACACTCCCTTCCTGGCGCCTTATTGTACAAATTATATTATGTGGTGTTGATAGGTTTGTTTTACAAGTTGAAATTTGTTTGATCTGAATGCAATTTGTATTTTATGTCTTTGAACCTTTGATCCTCTTTGAATGGTATTCCAATCACTACATGTCTTTAAATACATTTTGAAGTTACATTTAAAATCCTCCAAATAATAGTGAGGCTAGGAAGGGAGAGGGTAGAGAATTTTTGTCATTTAGGTTAAATGAGTAGAATGCAGCTATATTGAGTAAACACAAAAGTATGAAGGGCATAGTTTTCCTTGGTGAGTTTATTTTTATTTTCAGTACTGTTCTAAAGCATTATGTCAAAATTTAAATTTATATTCATAATGTGATTAAATGCGTAGTATGTTTTAATTCATGTATGCTATAATAGAAAATTTCTTTGTTACTGTGCTGTCAGATGAGGAGGAGGAGGAGGAAGAAATACCAGTTATAGGTAAGCAGTCTACATTGATGCACTTTATGCTGTTCATATTTATGCATCTTTTTTTAATGTATGCCTGCATAAGTTATAAGCACTGAGGGTACTACACTCTCTTCTGCAAAAAAGTTCTTCTTATCCAGGATGTTTTCACCCACTTGTGTAATTGCATGTTTCATAATTTGGTTTACAAAAAAGTATTAACATTTCTTTTTAAAATATCTATTTTTAAATCATATGCCTCATGTACTTTTGACAGGAATGTGTTCTAAATGCGGTGAAAAAGTACTTGGTGAAGGCAGCGGGTGCACTGCTATGGACCAGGTGTATCATATTGCCTGTTTTACTTGCCATGTGTGTCGTAAGTAAAGTTCATTGATATGTTTAAAAGAGTTGATATTATAAATCAGATATGGTTATTTGTTATATAGTGTGTGATGTTCATCCTTAAGCAGAAATTTGATATTCATCTTTATCCTGTGCAAACTTGAAGTAGTTTTGTTTTGAGCAGAATAAAGATGAATATTGTATTGAAAAGAAAAATGTGGAGCTTCCATAGTTTAGTTGGTTTCAATGATGCCCTTTGGTTGTAAAGACCTGGGTTCAAATCCCATCTAGGGTGCAAAAAACCTTTATCAGGGCTTTTCAAATGAAGGTGAGTTAGCTAGTCTCATATGGAGACAGCAGTATTTTTCCTCCTGGAAATTCAGCTTTTTCAAAGTCTAAAAGATACTCCTGGAAAAGAAGTAAATATATTCAAAATTCCATGTAAGTCAGCAGCTGCCATGAGAGAATGCAGAGGAAACAAGTAAGAAAGTTAAGCAGCATTTAAAAATAGCTAAAAGAAGTTATTGGAAGACTTTGATAAGAGCGTAGGAGATAAATATCTCAAAAATGGCAAAATATTCTGGAGACTATTGAAGAAGCTTAGAATTCAGGAAAGATTACCCTTAAAAGAATCAGAGATGATAAAGATAACATAAAAGCTGAAGATTAAAATATTCTAGATGTCTGGACTAACTCCGCCTGAAGCTGGTTACTCTGAGTAGTGATTACTTCAGCCAGTCCCAAGCCTGGATGAAGGAGGAGGGTTGTGCATTGGGCTGGCAACCCAGTCACATAAAAAAAATTTGATGCTATGAAACCAATACAAACCTTTGAATAGTACTCAATGACAACTGACCTGGAATGGAAAAAAGGATGTGATTGGATTACGAAATAAACAGAAAAAGAAGAATAAAATAAGATGGATTGATAACGTAATCCAAGACTTGACTACTATGAAAGTGAAAGGCTGGAAAAGATTAGTCAAGGACAAAAGATCGTGGAGGCAAGTTCTACAGGAGGCTAAGGCTCACAACAGGCTGTAATGCCGGATGGTAAATAGGTAGGTAGATGTCTGGAGTAATTACTTTGAAAGACTGTTAAATTACACCAGAATTGATAAATTTGTAGTCAATATTCTAGAAGAATACAATCAGAAGTGTGTGTGTCAATACAATCAAACACCTGAAATATCGAGGCAGCTGGAGCAGATATTTTGACCAGAAATGCTCAAATATGGAGGTATAAAAGCTTTGAGGTGTGACTATTAAATAACAAGACGAGGTGCACTGTGAATCGTGTACTCATAGCAGTGGAATGTGCTTGCGCTGTGAGTGACCTTGAAGGTTCTAGAAGCAGTTGAGATGAGCATTGTTTGCTGTCGCTCGTAGTTAGTCTGTAGGCAGTTATAAAAGAAACACGTGTGAAGTTGCTTTGCCGGAATAATGTCTAATGTTAAACTAGGAGCGCATTAATCTCAAATATCTTATGAAATTGAAGAAATCGCCGACTGAGTGTTTGATGCTGTTGCAGGAAGTGTACATGATAATGTAATGCCATGGGCCCGAATGTTTGTATGGCACAATCACTTTGCTGAAGGTCGAGAAAACATTGAAGATGATGAACGACAAGTCTCCCTGTGATGGCAGGAACCGAACAAAATGTTGGAAAAATTAATGAACTTGTCCGCAACGATAAGCATTCAGATGATAGCAGACATGGTGCACATCGATAAGGAGACTGTACGACAAATTTTGTATGAGCAATTGAACATGAACAAAGTCTGCACCAAAATGGTTCCCAAAAACTTGTGTCAGCAGCCGAAAGACGCCCAGAAACAAATTTACACTAACATCATGGAACAGCTGACAGCGGAGCCAGACTTGCAGGAGAAGATCATCACATGTGATGAGACGTGGATTTTCCAGTATGATCCAGAAAATAGAGACAATCGATGCGCTGGAAAACTCCGTCACCGAGAATGAAAAAAGCAAGCATGAGCAAGTCAAAACTTAAGGCAGTGCTGATCATTTTTTTTATATCAATGGCGTGGTAATGGTTGAATGGGTACCAGAGGGTTAGACAGTTAACCAACATTATTACCTTCAGGTTCTGGTCCCAAGCTGAGAAAACGAGTGAGGAAGAAGAGACCCGATCTGTGGAAGAACAATGCTTGGGTTCTCCATCAGGCCAACACTCCAGCCCAAAGTGCACTGTCTGTAAAGCAGTATCTGGCTGATAAGAAGATCCCAATGTTGGATTATCCACCTTTCTCGCTGGACTTAGCTCCATGCGACTTTCAACTTTTTTTCCCAAAGTTGAAATCCGCATTGAAGGGCACTCATTTTCAGTCAGTGGATGAGGTAAAGGAGAAAACGGCAGCTCTGCTGAAGCAGATAACACCCGATGACTTGCAGCACTGCTTCCAACAATGGAAAATTTGTATGCAATGGTGTATAGATAGAGGAAGGGAGTATGTTGAAGGGGATAACAATTAAGTTGTACAATTGTAATTAACCACATTTTTGCATCCAGTCTTGTTATTTAATAGCCACACCTCGTACATTGACTATACTGCATAATTCAGAATTTCAAATTCCAGACAATTGGAACAGAGCTCTCATAGTTCCCACCTATTAAAAAAGGCAAATAATCTGAGAATTACAGAGGAATTTCCCTATTGAGTGTTCCAGGTAAGATTTATGCAGGCATATTTGAGACTAAGAAAATTTCTTGAAGAGAAATTTGGAGAATAAGCTCCTCACCAATACCAACTTTGCTTTATTTTTGTCTATTTCCATATTTAATATTCCATCTTCATGAAAAATCATTCTGTTTAAGCATGATTACTTCACTTGTTCTATAGGTTATATATATGTTTACCAGATTTGTAAAACTTCTTTGTATTCCCATGATTTCTTAATTGTTGGTCTTAAATAGAAAATCTAATCCTGACAGTCCTATTTAATCCATCTTGCTCTTCCCTTGGTTTCTCTTCCACAATTTTTCTTATTCTCTTCTCAAAATAGTCTTACATAAATTTTACTTGGAACACTCAGCAGTGAAAGTCTTTTGTAATTCTCACATTCAGTTTTTTTCTCTTCCTTGTTTTTTAAATGGGATTATAAAATGTATTTATCTTGATTTGTGAGCCTTTCTAGTAGAACACTGTTTTCTCCATCCACATTTCAGGTTTCTTAATTTTTTTTCTACTTCTTGAATTGATATGTGCTCTCGACTTCAGATCTCTTGAGCATTTTCTACCAGTATTGTGCCACTTTTTTGTTTCATTTAACATCTGCAAAGAAATTCTCCAGACATCCAGAATGTTTTATCTTCAGTTCAGTTTTTACAGTTCCTCTTTCCTTCATTTCAATAGTCTCCACAACATTTTGCCACATTCTTGTTATTTATCCTCTATATTCTTCTTATCAAAATTTTCCATGACTTTTATTTAGCTCACACACACACACACACACAGCTTAGCTTTACCTTTCATTTTTCTCTGTATCCTCTCAGAGTGTATCTGACTTACTCTTTTGATTTATTTTATTTTTTTCCAGGATGGCCTCTTTAACATATTGAGTACACCGTGAAGTTTGGATTTTTCTTTCCTTGCAAACAACTTCACCTTGTGTCTTTGACTGAATCAAGTGATGTTTTCTTCAGAGTCTGCCACTGTCTTTAAGCTTTGGTTCTTGTTTTCAGAATGTTTCATTTTTTCCTTCGATAACTTTAGCATATATGAATCTACTGATAACATCTGAAAGCTGTTCCACTTTGATTCTTTAATGTTTTTTATTTATTTTTTTATGTACTGTATTGTCTTTTCAATATGACATTCATTTTATCATGCTCAAAACTTAGCAGATTAATTCAAAGGAAAATTGCGGTAGTGTAATGAGATTGTCTCTATAAAGAGAAGATTTTTATTCAGAGTATTTAGTATTTACACAAGGGTTCAATTCCGATTGGTGCAATGACTTTTAGAATCTGGAAGTCACTGACTCAAGACCAAATACAAAAATATATCCATTTAATAAAACTAAAACAATATATACACTTTAAATAAAATTACAATATTTCAAAAATACTGAATCCAAGGCATAAAATAAATCTGCACTTTAGAGATTTTCTTATTCAAAAATATTAAAATCACCCATTCTCTGACTCATTCTATTACAGGATTGTTTAACATATACTTAATCACATCTACCAGACTAAACAGTTTCCACAATAACAAAATGTTTATAGTCAGTTTCTTTGTTACGGTCTTTTCCGAAAATATAAATATTTTCTTCTTCTTTTCTCTGGAATCCTTTCTTATAACTGTTACATAGCATAAAATATTGTTCCTTCTGTCTCACTGAAGTATAAATATTTCTTACCTCTTGTCGTTCTATTTGAACGCACAATTTACTGTACCAGAGAAAACAGTTTCTTCTACTACTTCATAAACAACATATCTAAGTTGAGCTAATTCAGTCGCCTTTTCCAATTGAAATAACAAATTGATCCAACGTCCTTGAGATAGATGAAACTTTCCTATCAGTGTTTCCTCGAACATTCAATTAGAACATTGACTGCAGTATCTTCATTTATTTACTAAATACTTGTTGACAGTTTCAACTCCTCCAGTTTAAGGACTCTCAGTTCTATGATTCCTTTTCGGAATTTTGTATTAATATTCTCCCGACTGTCACATAAAACTAAAAAAAATTCCTAAGAACAAAATTCTCTGGTCTGTGTTTTTACACTTCCATTAGCTCTCTCTCTCTCGTTTTCCTCATTACCATAATACTGAACGCTCTCTTTGTCAGCTGTCAATCACCCATCAAACCCATCGGAGAGCATGTGCACTCCATGTAAATGACAAGTGAGAAGCTAAGTATAATGGCTGACAGGTTGTCTCCATTAGCCTAATGAGAACGTCTTTTCAAAATGCAACGCTTGATATTTTTAAATTGCAATAACAGGATCGAAAGTAACACAATTATCAGAATTTAGTAAATGCATCAAAATTTCAAATACTTCACATTTCTTGATATGCACTAGACACACTATGACAATACCACATAACTGTATTATGCATTACTAGCTCCCTACTGTAAAAATAGGTGCTTAAGGGTCAAAGCTGTATAACTGAGAGGAGACCTCCACATAGCCTTTAAAGGAATGCGGAGAACCGACCAGGGCTTCTGACCTAATGTCCAATCCTCACCTTCTCGTGGTGCACCCTGTTGGGTATCTACTTTGATACTGAACGAACGAGGATGAGCTGGCAATTTGGGATTTAGCCGACCAAATTGTATTCTTATTGGTTAAACCAAAATAAAAAAATGATGGTACGACATGACAAAATTTCATGCCAGCTGGGGCGTCGCCCGGTTAAACAAGGCCCCCATTGTTTTCGCTAGGGAACCAGAGCAAACAGCAAAAAGTCAGCTACTGGAATGAATCTGAAAACAAACCCCAACTCAAAATCACCAGAGTTAAAGATCGGCACTACCAACATAAGAAGCCTGAATGGCAAAGACATGGAGCTAGCTGAGGAATTAGATAAGTACCAGATCGACATAATAGGGGTGACTGAAACAAAAAAAGACAAAAACTTGTGAGATCTTCCTGAGCAATAAATACAAAATGTTATATTCAGGCAATGACAATCAAGGAAAAGGAGGAGTAGCCACAGTATTCAACACAAAATACGAGGCTAATCTTCTTGAATGGCAGGCAGTGTCAAGTAAAGGGATGTGGGCAAATATAAGAATGGGGAACTGGACAATGAGATTTATTGTGCCTGTGGTCCCACAGAAGGTTCTACTAAGGTAGAAGTGGAAGAATTTTTTAAGGCTTCAGAAAAAGCAACTGACAATGAAAAAGGAAAAGTTGGTCCTTGTTGGGGATCTAAATAGCAGAGTAGGAAATGATTGTGAGACATATAAAAATATTTTTGGAAAATTTGGAGAAAAGAGTAAAGCTAATAATAATGGCAAATATCTGTTGGATTTCTGCTCAGGACATGGACTGGTTATTACTAACACCATGTTCCAACATAAAAATGTGCACAAATTCACATGGAGAGAAGAGGCAAGGAATAAGAAAAGTCTCATTGACTATGTTATTGTTGATAGTGATGTTTTCTCCCTGGTGCAGGACACCAGGGTGTACAGAGGATTTGAAATTGGAAGTGATCACTATTTAGTCTTGAGCAAGATAAAATTGAATTTCATATTGAAAAGAATAACATGTAAGAAAGTTTTAAAGCGAATAAAAGTTGATGTGAACTGTAGACTAAAATACACAAAGATTATTGAAGAAAAAATGAGAGAGTTTGAGAACAAAACTATAACAGAGATCTGTATTTAAGTTTTGTCGATTTGGAAAAGGCATATGACAAGGTGCCAAGAGAGAAGCTATTCAATACGCTACAGTTATATGGTGTCAATGGGGCATTATATCAAGCAATACTTAGTCTTTATTTGAGTTGTGAGTCAGCAGTTAGAATTGAAGGAAATACAGGAAGATGGTTTAATGTTAAATCTGGTGTGAGAAAAGGATGTACATTATCCCCTCTGTTATTCATTATCTATATGGATCACATTATGAAGGAAAGTGGTATTAAACATGATATCAAAATTGGAGATGTTAATGTCAGTTGTTTGCTTTATGCGGATGATGTTATACTTCTAAATAAATCCGCTACAAGTTTGCAAGATTCTCTGACTAAATTGAATAGCTGTTGTAATAGCTATGGTATGAAGGTCAGCAATAAAAAGACAAAGACAATGAAAATAGGCAAAATCATTGAAAATGTCAACTGTGTTGTGAATGGAGAACCTGTGGAACAAGTGAAACATTTCAGCTACTTAGGCACGATTTTTACTGAAGATGGTAAATTAAATATAGAAATAGACAACAGAATCAGCAAAGCTGGTATGGTAGGAAGTCAATTGAATAAATTCATATGGAATAAGAGAGAAATTAGTGGGAACACTAAATTAGCTGTTTACAAGACAGTGTTCAAACCAGTTTTAACTTATGGATCTGGGAGCTGGGTCAGAAGTAAAACACTTGACCAAAGACTAGAGACCGCAGATATGAGAGTCCTGAGAAAGATTATAGGCGTGAACCGATGGCATCAATGGCAATATCATATTAAAAACGAGGATATTAGGAAAGAACTTGACATTGTCAACATCCAGGAATGCATTAGCAGAGCTAATCTGAGGTGGTGTGGTCACTTAAACAGAATGGGCGAAGAAAGATAAGCCAAACAAGTTTTCTCTGCCAGGTTGGCAGCAAAACGACCCAGAGGAAGACCAAGATATAGGTGGATTGATACGGTACAAAGTGCCTTAGACGATAGAAATATAAGATCTGATAATGTTGGAGTCTTGACAAGTAACAGACTGATTTGGAAGAAAATTGTAGATAGGAAGTTAGTAATGATGTAATTTTTTTTCATGTAGTACTATCAAATCCTGTACACCCTTTGAGAGTACATGGCAGGAATTTGATGATGATGATACTGTAAAAATATTCATAATTTAAAATTATGATTATTTTTACAGTAGGAAGCTAGTAATCCATAATGCAGTTATGTGATATTGTCATACAATTTCTGTTATAAGCATAGCTTTTGATTTTTACTATTTGGATGTTATAATGAAAATAACTAATTTCTGCTCTCTCAGGCACTACCTATTGGAAATAACCTTATGAGACTTCATTATGTTTCAAGCAATACAGAAAGGACTCATGTTGAAGTTTAATGGAGAAAACACACATCTAAGAGATAATTGCTAAATAAATTTATATAGTTAATAAGCCAATATTTCATCTTGTTCACCAAGGCATCTTTATTGGCATAAATAAATACAGCTAAGCATGTACATGCAGGAAGGCAAACATAGAGTATGAAAAGCAGAATCCTACAGTTCTGACTATAGGTTCAGTGATGAAGGTCTCACATATTTTAGGTAAAGTGAAGCAAATTTTTTCAAGTTTGTTGAATGCTGTGTCATATTCTAGAAATTATCTCTCCAATATGTATCTGTTTCTGTATGAAAAGGAGGGCTTTGTGATGATTTGTATCCATTGCATACTGCTAATCTGCCTGCATGCACATGCTTAGTTGTATTTCTTTGTGCCTATCAAGATGCCTTGGTGATCCAGGCAAAACATGGGCATAGTAATTTATTAGCTAAATGATTTTAGTTAGTAATTATTATTTCTAAATAGTGGTTTCGCCATTACATTTCAACACAAGTGATAACCAACATCTAAGCATCAATACCGGATTATGGAGAAAACTGGGGGGGGGGCAAGAATTTTACCACCTTGAAAAAGATGCTGGGCAATGTGTTTTGTAAATAATAATTATCATCTGACCTCCATGGAGTCAGCCTCATCGTGGGAGGTACACAATATTGCACACATGCTCATCCAACCATGCTGCCTTAAACCGATTCATTGTGTCTACATTCATAACCCACTCAGGCAATGCATTCCACTCATCAACCACTCTCCATGCAAAGAACCTATTCCATACTTCTCTGCTCACACCTCCTTATACATTTTCCAGCAATGGCCTCTTGTTCTACCTCCCCCCTCTCCCATTTTATGAAAAATCTCTTCCATGTCAACCTGATAACTCCTAACCAGCTTATGTCTCATTTATATCCCACCCCTCCTCTTATTCACAAGGTTTTGAACTTACATTTTCACAATATGTTCTTGTACTTCACATTCCATGAAAGGTAGTTATTCAAAAATGACTACCTTTTTGAATCTTCTCTGGACCCTTTCTAACATATCCTCATCACCACGAAACCCACGACCAAATCTGCACAATAATCCATATGGAGCCTTATCAAGGCCTTATACAGTAGTATCATAACCTCTTTATTTCTGCATGTCAGGATCCTCTGCATCATTGCCATTATCCGATGTGATGTCTTCACTTGTGTGGTGTGGCCCTGAATTTCAGGTCCTTGTTCACCACCACTCCCAGATCTCATCTTCTCTACTTCAAAGTTTCCCCACCAAGTTTACACTTTGCAACATTGAACTGATAGTTCCACTTACCTTGCTCATTCATGCAATCTATTCAAGTCCTCCTGCAAGGCCATAACGTCTGCTTGACTCTGCATTGCTCTCCCCAATTTTACATCTCCAAACAGCACACCACCTTCCTCTTTCGGGATACTGCTCCCATGGACAGCTTTCTGATAGCTATCTGACAGCCGGTCACTGATCCAACTCAGAAGTCTGTTATACAATCCCATCTGTTTCAATTTCATTTACCAGCTTGTCGTGTGGCAGTCTATCAAAAGCTTTTGCAAAATCCAAGCCACTGTATGTGCATCTCCCTTGTCCAAGGTATTTGTCATAGTTATAGTACATAATGTACACGTCTTGTTATAGTACATAAGTTAGTAAAATATGATCTCCATTTAACAAACCCATGCTGATGTTATGTCATTAAATTTTCCTTAAATCTTGTTTAGTTTAATTATAAGCTTGTCTCTCAATAATTGCTATTAGGCTCTTCCTATATCTCACTGACTCAAATATCTATCACTGCGTATGTTCTTACTCTAAGTGGGAGGCAAACTAACTACTCTGGCCGATCTTTAGATTGTACACGTGCTTATTCCAATTAGTAAAGATCAATCGTTAACAAAGAAAGAATCCTTTGATCTAGCTGTCTGGAGCATTTCCTTTTCAGATCTTGGCAAAATTTATTTTTTCTGATGCACCAGCCAATATTCCTATAATAGAAGACTCTTATTCAGGGAAACTTTTCTAGACTTTAAAAGCACATTTGTGAACAATTTAGTACCCTTACTCATTAAACTAAATACTCTACTAAGTTATATAATCTTTGTTTGCAGTCAGTCTCAAGTTGAGTAATGTGGGCAAATATGAGAATGGGGAACTGGACAATGAGACTTATTTGTGCCTATGGTCCCACAGAAGGTTCTAGTAAGGTAGAAGTGGAGGAATTTTTTGAAGCTTTAGAAAAAGCAACTGACACAATGAAAAAGGAAAAGTTGGTCCTTGTTGGGGATCTAAATAGCAGAGTAGGAAATGATTGTGAGGCATACAAAAATATTTTGGGAAAATTTGGAGAAAAGAGCAAAGGTAATAATAATGGCAAATATCTGTTGGATTTCTGCTCAGGACATGGACTGGTTATTACTAACACCATGTTCCAACATAAAAATGTGCATAAATTCACATGGAGAGAAGAGGCTAGGAATAAGAAAAGTCTCATTGACTATGTTATTGTTGATAGTGACGTTTTCTCCCTTGGAAGGACACCAGAGTGTACAGAGGATTTGAAATTGGAAGTGATCACTATTTAGTCTTGAGCAGGATAAAATTGAATTTCATATTGAAAAGAATAACATGTAAGAAAGTTTTAAAGCGAATAAAAGTTGAGCAGCTCTCAGATGTGAACTGTAGACTAAAATACAGAAAGATTATTGAAAAGAAAATGAAGAGTTTGAGAACAGGAATCAAACCTTGGAGATTCAGTGGCAAATTCTGAAGAAAACATTGATTGATTCTGCCAGAGAGGCATGTGGTGAGGTTGTGTGCAAGGATAAAAAAAATCAGAACTCCCTGGTGGACTCAGGAAGTTAGAGGCAGTGAAGGAAAAGAAGAAAGCATATCAGAAGTTCCTGTCAAATAAGTCAGCTTGTGCTCTTAAAGAATATAGAGACAAATGCAAGAATGCTAAACACTGTGTAAAACTAGCTAAATAAAAGACATGGGAGGACTTTGGCAAGAATATAGAAAATAAATATCAAGAAGGTGGCAAAATATTCTGGAGGTTGTTGAGGAAGCTTAGGAATGGAGGAAAGAGTGCTATAAAAGGAGTTAGAGATGATAAAGGTGACATGAAAACTGGAGAAAAAGATATCCTTGAAGTATGGAGTAATTACTTTGAAAAACTGCTAAATGAAACAAGCAGTGATGACAGCACAGTGGTAAAAGACACTGACCAGGCATGCAAGCAGGAATACATATCCATACTTGAAGTAGAAAAAGCTATCAAAGGCTTGAAATGTGGAAAGGCAGCAGGAGTAGATGATATTCGACCAGAAATGCCGAAGTACGGTGGTATAAGAGTCTTACAGTGGCTGCACTGCATAGTTCAGAAAGACTGGACAGAGGGACGAATTCCCGATGATTGGAGTAGAGCTCTCATAGTACCCATATATAAAAAGGGAAATAAAACTGCATGTGAGAATTACAGAGGTATTTCCCTACTGAGTGTTCCTGGCAAGATCTATGCAAGTATACTTGAGAAACGGTTGAGAAGAATTGTGGAAGAAAAGCTTGGTGAAGAACAAGCTGGATTCAGGCCAAACAGAGGCTGTCAGGATCAGATCTTCACTTTACGACAAATAGTTGAGAAAGCATGGGAATATAACAAAGATCTGTATTTAAGTTTTGTCGATTTGGAAAAGTCGCATGATAAGGTGCCAAGAGAGAACCTATTCAGTACAGCAGTTATATGGTGTCAATGGGACATTATATCAAGCAATACTTAGTCTTTATTTGAGCTGTAAGTCAGCAGTTAGAATTGAAGGAAGTACAGGAAGATGGTTTAATGTTAAATCTGGTGTGAGACAAGGATGTACATTATCCCCTCTGTTATTCATTATCTATATGGATCACATTATCAAGGAAAGTGGTATTAAACATGATATCAAAATTGGAGATGTTAATGTCAGCTCTTTGCTTTATGCAGATGGTGTTATACTTCTAAATAAATCCACTACAAGTCTGCAAGATTCTCTGACTGAATTGAATAGCTGTTGTAATAGATATGGTATGAAGGTCAGCAATAAAAAGACAAAGACAATGAAAATAGGTAGAATCATTGAAAATGTCAACTGTGTTGTGAATGGAGAACCTGTGGAACAAGTAAAACATTTCAGCTAACTTAGGCACGATTTTTACTGAAGATGGTAAATTAAATATAGAAATAAACAACAGAATCAGCAAAGCTGGTATGGTAGGAAGTCAGTTGAATAAATTCATATGGAATAAAAGAGAAATTAGTCAGAACACTGAATTAGCTGTATACAAGACAGTGTTCAAACCAGTTTTAACTTATGGATCTGAGAGCTGGGTCAGAAGTAAAACACTTGACCAAAGACTAGAGACCGCAGATATGAGAGTCCCGAGAAAGATTAGAGGCGTGAACAGATGGCATCAATGGCAATATCATATTAAAAACGAGGATATTAGAAAAGAACTTGACATTGTCTGCATCCAGGAATGCATTAGCAGAGCTAATCTCAGGTGGTATGGTCACCTAAACAGAATGGGTGAGGAAAGATTAGCAAAACAAGTGTTCTCTGCCAGGTTGGCAGCAAAACGACCCAGAGGAAGACCAAGATATAGGTGGATTGATACGGTGCAAAGTGCCTTAGATGATAGAAATACAAGATCTGATAATGTTGGAGTCTTGACAAGTAACAGACTGATTTGGAGGAAAATTGTAGATAGGAAGTTAGTAATGATATAATTTTTTCATGTAGTACTATCATATCCTGTATACCCCTTGTAGGTACATGGCAGGAATTTGATGATGATGTTTGCAGTCGTGACCTCTATTACAACATATTATACTATCTTTCCCCTTTCTCCCGCTATGGTTCAGATTTTACGAGTGGTATTTTTGGTTCATATTATAGGCAACACACAGATATACACGAAACATCGTATTTATTGGGAATCTTAAATCATTTACATCTAATCATATCTCACATTCAACTAAGTCAATGCTATATTTTATCAAACTATGTGAAACCAACTGACATTCTAACAGATGATAATAAACACTTTCCTTTAAGTTAAGTTATTAAACACACATATTATACACCAATTAGATCCAACTACTATTCTGCTTACAAGATTAGTCACGCTCACTAAATATGACACAGATCTCTATAATCATTTCCGGACAATCTGTCTAAAGGAAACTATCTGGTACTAAACAAATATTTAAAGCTCTCTAATTCAGTCCACACTTGATTATCAGTTTGTAAGCTTCCTTTTCTTATCTAATGGGGAACAAATATCAAAATCACTACATTACCATGTCCATGATGGGATCTTCAGATCGGTCTGTTTCTACTTTCTTTGTCCTGGCACAACACGTTACTTTCACACGCTTGTTTCTTTGTGGTGGGAATTTAGCTGGTAGCCCTTTCAAACATCTGCTTTGCTGCTGGCATTATGTCCATGACATTCTGGTTCTGCTTTCGATGATTCCTGGCGTTCTGCCGTAGGAACATGGGATATGTTTGCGATTCATCTAGACAAAATCTCCAGTGAAAGAATGTGGGTAGCACATGGCGATACCTTGCGCTTAGCACCGTCTGGAACTTCGATCATCGAGGTCCGACATTGGAATAACGTCTCGAATCCATTCAAGATCTGCCATTCCGCGGGAGGGAACGAACAAGCCAAAAAAAAACTGGAACACTGAGAGCGAGGGGGTGGTGCAAACTCTTTTTATTCTCCCCTCTATTTTTTACCGTTGGCGTCCTCTTTTGAACCGAGGCTGACCTTCACTGCCACTGCGATATGTTACCTCACATGATTTTCGAGTAACTTACACAAAATTCAGCGTGCGTCATCTTCCAAGATTTATACTGCTCAGGCTCGGTGTTTGCCCTAAGGTTCGCACGTGACCCTTGAACTATCGTTTACACTGTGTCTGTTCCTTCGTATACAAAATACCTTATAAGAACTATTCTTTATACGAATTCTCTACATGATTTTGGGGGGGGGGTAACATTAAATTCTGTAATTCTACATAAAGAGGTAATATTCTAACATTATTTACAGCAGACATTTCATCCATTCTACTTGAGTAGAAGCTCTTTTTCTTGTCTATTGTTTTAGACTTGTAACATCCTGAATGAATAAATTCCTTTCATAAATGTTTCATTCAGGATACACTGTAACTGTTTTTTTAGTTTGTTAAAATGCTGCTGTTATCAACCCCAATTTCTGTATCCTACTTCTCACCAATCTCTTCAGTACCTTCACAACTCCAGATATACAGATCAGCCTATAATTTGAATCCATAGCCTTATTTGCAGTGGAACAATTTTACCTTCTTTCCACTCCCTTGGTACCTGTGCTGTTGTAAGCCTTATTAAACAGGCATGCTACTGCCAGTTCGTTCCCTGGAATATTCCCTTAAGACACATAGTGATATGTCATCAAATCCTATTGCCTTATTAACATCAAGGTTATTTATTTCTTCAAATACCTCTTGCTCACTCACAATTAAGCCATCCTCTCCTATGTCCCCTACACTTAAGTTGCTCATGATTTCACCCTGCTGAGGATGGAAACACTTTATAATTGATCACGAGTACCTCAACAATGTCTTCTGCAACAGTTACCATTCTACCATTTTCATCCATTAACATCATCTTACCATGATCCATTCTTCCTTCTGCTTGCCACATATCTAAAAAAACATCTAAGGTTTTTCCTTTACCTAATTTGCCAATTTTTGCTCATACTGCATTTTTGTTTTCCTTACTAAATAAGTCACTCTCCTGGCTTGTTCTTTATACTCTACATGTAACTGATTATTACCATTATTCATCCTGTACTGTCTCCGAAGTATCTTCCAGATTTCATACTTAAGTCCCCTCATTTATCCACTTACACTTACTTTATTCAGCGTTTTGGCCTTTGGAATACAGTCACGCATTGATGCTGTTATATATTTCTTTGTCACTTCCCAAGCAGCATTTATTTCCTTATCGCTCAACTCCTCATTCCATGCTGTAGATCCAAGCTGTCTCTTAAGCTTGTCATAATCACCAGCCTTATAATTCCACATATATCCTTTCCTCACAGAAGTCTGCATATTGCTAGCCGCAACCCAGGTGATCACTTTGTGATCATTCTTACGAACTGGAGGACAGTGCGAAACCCCCACTCACAATTACATCCTCTGATGAAATGATCAGATCTAAAACTCTTGATCCTTGCATGCTCTCCTTTACATGTTGCCTGAGATAATTATCTATCTATCAGTAATGATGTAATTTTTTCAGGTACTACCATTTTTGTTCTCAATTTATCTATGGTACTGATGTACTGTTAATTTTTTTTAGGTTTTTTTTTTAAATTTTTTTTTTGATTTTTTTCCTCTCTTAAAGTCTTCCTTTATCAGAGCTTATGCTAATTATGTAACTGGTGTGAGAATTGTAGATGTCAAAGCTGTAATTCAGAACAAGTCAGAGTTTAAAGAAAAAATAATCTACATTTTAATCATTATTTATTCTTGTAACATTAGTGTAATGATTTATGATCATCATCATCAAATTCCTGCCATGTACCCTCAAGGGGTGTATAGGATATGACAGTACTACATGAAAAAATTACATCATTACTAACTTCCTATCTACAATTTTCCTCCAAATCATTCTGTTACTTGTCAAGACTCCAACATTATCAGATCTTATATTTCTATCGTCTAAGGCACTTTGTACCGTATCAATCCACCTATATCTTGGTCTTCCTCTGGGTTGTTTTGCTGCCAACCTGGCAGAGAACACTTGTTTTGCTAATCTTTCCTCTCCCATTCTATTTAAGTGACCATACCACCTGAAATTAGCTCTGCTAATGCATTCCTGGATGCTGACAATGTCAAGTTCTTTCCTAATATCCTCATTTTTAATATGATATTGCCATTGATGCCATCTGTTCACGCCTCTAATCTTTCTCAGGACTCTCATATCTGCGGTCTCTAGTCTTTGGTCAAGTGTTTTACTTCTGACCCAGCTCTCAGATCCATAAGTTAAAACTGGTTTGAACACTGTCTTGTATACAGCTAATTTAGTGTTCCGACTAATTTCTCTCTTATTCCATATGAATTTATTCAATTGACTTCCCACCATACCAGCTTTGCTGATTCTGTTGTCTATTTCTATATTTAATTTACCATCTTCAGTAAAAATCGTGCCTAAGTAGCTGAAATGTTTTACTTGTTCCACAGGTTCTCCATTCACAACACAGTTGACATTTTCAATGATTCTGCCAATTTTCATTGTCTTTGTCTTTTTAGTGCTGACCTTCATACCATATCTATTACAACAGCTATTCAATTTAGTCAGAGAATCTTGCAGACTTGTAGCGGATTTATTTAGAAGTATAACATCATCCGCATAAAGCAAAGAGCTGACATTAACATCTCCAATTTTGATATCATGTTTAATACCACTTTCCTTCATAATGTGATCCATATAGATAATGAATAACAGAGGGGATAATGTACATCCTTGTCTCACACCACATTTAACATTAAACCATCTTCCTGTACTTCAATTCTAACTGCTGACTCACAACTCAAATAAAGACTAAGTATTGCTTGATATAATGCCTCATTGACGCCATATAACTGCAGCGTATTGAATAGCTTCTCTCTTGGCACCTTGTCATATGCCTTTTCCAAATCGATAAAACTTAAATACAGATCTTTGTTATATTCCCATGCTTTCTCGACTATTTGTCGTAAAGTGAAGATCTGATCCTGACATCCTCTATTTGGCCTGAATCCAGCTTGTTCTTCACCAAGCTTTTCTTCCACAATTCTTCTCAACCGTTTCTCAAGTATACTTGCATAGATCTTGCCAGGAACACTCAGTAGGGAAATACCTCTGTAATTCTCACATGCAGTTTTATTTCCCTTTTTTATATATGGGTACTATGAGAGCTCTACTCCAATCATCGGGAATTCGTCCCTCTGTCCAGGCTTTCTGAACTATGCAGTGCAGCCACTGTAAGACTTTTATACCACCGTACTTCAGCATTTCTGGTCGAATATCATCTACTCCTGCTGCCTTTCCACATTACAAGCCTTTGATGGCTTTTTCTACTTCAATTATGGATATATATTCCTGACTGCATGCCTGGTCAGTGTTTTCTATCACTGTGCTGTCATCACTGCTTGTTTCATTTAGCAGTTTTTCAAAGTAATTACTCCATACTTCAAGGATATCTTTTTCTCCTGTTTTCATGTCACCTTTATCATCTCTAACTCCTTTTACAGCACTCTCTCCTCCATTCCTAAGCTTCTTCAACAACCTCCAGAATATTTTCCCACGTTCTTGATATTTATTTTCTATATTCTTGCCAAACTCCTCCCATGACTTTTGTTTAGCTAGTTTTACACACTGTTTAGCTTTCTTACATTTGTCTCTGTATTCTGTAAGAGTAAAATCTGACTTATTTGCCAGGAACTTTTGATATGCTTTCTTCTTTTCCTTCACTGCCTCTTTAACTTCCTCTGTCCACCAGGGAGTTCTGATTTTTTTATCCTTGCACACAACCTCACCACATGCCTCTCTGGCAGAATCAATCAATGTTTTCTTCAGAGTTTGCCATTGAATCTCCAAGGTTTGATTCCTGTTCTCAAACTCTTTCATTTTCTTTTCAATAATCTTTCTGTATTTTAGTCTACAGTTCACATCTGAGAGCTGCTCAACTTTTATTCGCTTTAAAACTTTCTTAGATGTTATTCTTTTCAACATGAAATTCAATTTTATCCTGCTCAAGACTAAATAGTGATCACTTCCAATTTCAAATCCTCTATACACTCTGGTGTCCTGCATCAGGGAGAAAACATCACTATCAACAATAACATAGTCAATGAGACTTTTCTTATTCCTAGCTTCTTCTCTCCATGTGAATTTGTGCACATTTTTATGTTGGAACACGGTATTAGTAATGACCAGTCCATGTCCTGAGCAGAAATCCAACAGATATTTGCCATTATTATTACCTTTGCTCTTTTCTCCAAATTTTCCCAAAATATTTTTGTATGTCTCACAATCATTTCCTACTCTGCTATTTAGATCCCCAACAAGGACCAACTTTTCCTTTTTCATTGTGTCAGTTGCTTTTTCTAAAGCTTCAAAAAATTCCTCCACTTCTACCTTAGTAGAACCTTCTGTGGGACCATAGGCACAAATAAGTCTCATTGTCCAGTTCCCCATTCACATATTTGCCCACATTACTCTACTTGAGACTGACTGCCATTCAAGAAGATTAGCCTCGTATTTTGTGTTGAATATTATGGCTACTCCTTCTTTTCCTTGATTGTCATTGCCTGAATATAACATTCTGTATTTATTGCTCAGAAAGATCTCACCAGTTTTGGTCTTTTTTGTTTTAGTCGCCCCTATTATGTCGATCTGGTACTTATCTAATTCCTCAGCTAGCTCCATTTCTTTGCCATTCAGGCTTCTTACGTTGATAGTACCAATCTTTAACTCTGGTGATGTTGAGTTGGGGTTTGTTTTCAGATTTGTTCCAGTAGCTGACTTTTCGCTATTCGCCCTGGTTCCCTGGCGGAAACAATGGGGGCCTTGTTTAACTGGGCAACGCCCCAGCCAGCATGAAATTTTGTCATGTTGTACCATCATTTTTTTTTATTTTGGTTTAACCAATAAGAATACAATTTGGTTGGCTAAATCCCAAATTGCCAGCCCATCCTCGTTCGTTCAGTATCAAAGTAGATACCCAACAGGGTGCACCACGAGAAGGTGAGGATTGGACATTAGGTCATAAGCCCTGGTCGGTTCTCCGCATTCCTTTAAAGGCTATGTGGAGGTCTCCTCAGTTATACAGCTTTGACCCTTAATATGACCCTTAAGCACCCCATGATTTATGATGGGTAATTATAATAATAGCAATAAATCTTTGCAGGAAATTCTTCAATTTTTGAATAAATTTTCTCTTGACATTAACAAACTTATCAATTTGGTTATACAATCCAGTTGTTTTTACATACAAAGGAAAAGTTTATCAGCAAGTGGAAGGAAGAGTCATGAAAACAGCTCTATTTTTCAAATTTGATAATTCTTAAGAAATGCAATTTAGGAACTACTTTTCTTCCTATCAACAAATTATCATCATGGTTTCTATCTGCCAAAGAAAAACATTCTCTTTTGGCTCTTCCTGGTGTCTACCAACTTCCTGACTTGACTTTCATTGTTTTTTTATTTTTGACAAACTAGACATTCAGTGGAAAAGAGAATATAAGAACACCAATCTTACATTACTAACAGGAAATCGGAGAAATCTGGTTTAGCACAGCATGGAATATATACTAACCACAATAATCACATGTCTGAAACATGCTTACTTCATCGATGTAGGTATAAATTTGAACATTTGTTTAAAGAAAATGCTGAGGTCTTACTTCACTATCCGAACTTAAATCGGAATGGCTGCCTCTCATTATCTAAGATATGGAAGAGTCATATTCTAATCACACATCATTAGTTTTTTTTTAAGTGCAGTTAATGAATAAAAAAACATTTCCTCAGTTATACCTTTGCATTGTTTTATGTATAACACCACTTTGCCCTCCTATTTCAAATCAATCCATTATTTGCATTCTACCTTGTAATTAACTAATGTTTTTACTGATGATGGTCTGTAAATATTGGCTCTAAATACATATTAATTACTTATTTCCTTGCATTTTCGTGTAAATTAAAGATATCTCCATTTCTGCCAATTTGTCGTATTCAGGTTGAATACTGTAGCATTATTACTGATCACTCCATCGAATCTCAGTTCTTTTAACTGTTTAGGCTTATTCAAGGAATCCTCCTGAAGACTTTCTATATTATGACCAAATCTAAACAACACTGTTTACATGTCTGTTTCTCCGACATGGTTATCCTTAAAATTAACATTTAAAAAATTGTTGTTCAAAAATACCTTTTTTTTTTCTGTAATTTTTTTAAATTATTAAATGTTTCTATAATATTTAAATGTGATTGTTTATTGTTTCTAAATGAGTTATTTATTGCATAGTAACTGTTTAAAGGAATAATTTTAATGGATGATAACTGTTTACCTTTTGGTTCACTGAATTTACACTGATGCTGCTGTGTTATAAGGGAGAAATATTAGTCTTTAAATATTTTAATAAATTTCGTTTTTTTTTTCCTTTATCCATATTTTTATATTATAAATAATAAAATTGGTCTTATGGTAAGTCAGACAGAAGACCAAAAAAAAAGTAGTAGTGGAACAGTCCTTATGGAAACACATTAGAAAAGCCTTTCAAGATTATTAGGACTACTGCAGTTAGTTTCAGACAGAGATTTTTTACTTTGTGCTATCCATGTAAGATTAAAATATCTGGTCACTTCATGCTACAGCTGCAATAGTTGGTGATGCTCTTGCAAGACTGATATTTGCCGTGTCTTTCCCATTTATGCTTAAGAGTGAAGGAAACATGTCCATACTCTGAATGGAGTGTGAACATCTACAACTGCCACATTTAGACAAAATAGCTATACAGATTGTTTGTTACAGCCTGAACGTTTTGGCAACTATAACCATTCCAAAACTTAAAACTGCAGGAGTGTTTTTATATAATTACAGGGGCGGGGGGTATAATGTTGTTTGTGCAGAATTGAATACTTCCTCACATTTTCACATGCCCTGTGTGGTAACTTCTGTTGCAGCATTTCACTGATAAGGTAATTGGCTTTTTTTTTTGCCCCATAATACCATGTTATTACTTCACATACTCCCACCACACACACATACAATAACTTTTGGATTTGGGAGGCATCTAATGGAAGTTAGTACTTGTGAAAATATTGTATACCTTTTTTTATCACATCATTAAATTCCTAACATGTACCCTCAAGGGGGGTACCTTTTTTCATATTCTCCTTTTTGCTATGAAAACATCATTCTAAACAGTGTTGCCTCATCAAACAATTTATTTCATTTATCGTCTATTGGCAACAGGAACATTTTTCCCCTTGTGATAAAAGAGTATACATATATCAAGTTTTATTGTATTATGTGAAAGTTTTTTTCACTTGATTATATTACAAATTAAAGATGCCAAGAAATTATATTCTTAGTTTCATCCTTTATCCAACTATAAGCAAACAAAGTTTGCGCATGAAGTCACTTCATGATGGGATTACTTATATATAGAAGCTAATGACTTCACATCAATCACCTTACTATCCCATAATGCAATGCACATATCCCTACGGACATGTAAAATGTTATGCATTATGGAAAGGGCCACTACTCAACGGTTTTGATCTTTATTGATGTCTTATCAGTGGGAGCCATATATAAGTAGCCAAAAGGTGTCCCACCTTATTATTAAAATACTCTGGATTAGAGATAGATGTTGAAAGTTTTTTCACTTCTTTATACTATAAAATAAAGATGCCAAGAAATTATATTCTCGGTTTCATCTTTTATCCAAGCGTAAGCAAACAAAGTTTGCAAGTGAAGTGACTTCATGACTGGGTTACTTGTATATATTGTTATTCTGTAATTGCATTATTGGATACTAAGGCAATTAATGTAAAGTCATTAGCCTCCATATTCAAACAACCCAGTCATGAAGTGATTTCATATGCAAACTTTGTTTGTTTACACTTGGATAAAAGATGAAACAGGGAATATATTTTTTGACATCTTTAATTTATAGTATAACTAAGTGAAAAAACTTTCAACATCTTTCTTTAATCCAGAGTATTTTAGCAGTAAGGTGTTACACCTTTTGGCTAACTTGTATATGGAAATATGACTTCTGCATTACTACAACCTTGGTATCACTTCTGGGTCTGGCTCCCATTGATGAGACCTCAATAAAGGTCAAACTGGATAGTGGCCTTTCCCATAACGTATAGCATTATACATATTCATAAGGATATATCCATTGCATTATGGGATACTAAGGCAATTGATGTGAAGTCATTAGCATCTATATAAAAGTCACCTAGTCGTGAAGTGACTCCACATGGAAGCTTTGCTTATACTTGGATAAAGGATGAAACCAAGAATGTAATTTCTTTGCATCTTTAATTTATTATATTATCTTTAATTGTTTGCACATCAGGCAAATCATTATAAAGTTTCTATATATGCAAACTTCATAATTGCAAGACTGTTGTCGACAGTAATGCTTCATCATGGATGGTTAAGAGTACATTACTTTTGAGCTTTACTTCATTGTAAGTGCTTCTGTGCATTCTCATGTGCTTTGTAGTTTCATCCGTTACCCTGGTTTAACCATTTATGAATTAATGCCTGTTTTATTACAGTACTTCATTGTATTTTATTACTGTTATCGTGTTATTTCCTTTGTTTCTGTTATTTTATTTATTTATTATTATTTATTTTTTTTTTTGAAATACCATATACCAAAATATTAATTATAAAAAACTCTAATTAATACTTTCTTGTATTTCAGCAACGTGACATTGCCATCATCAGGGATCACAAAAAAACAATGTTATGTGCACACAGGAAAACGAGGCTGAAGAAAGGCACCAAAGTCAGGCCTAGAGTCCTAAATGGAGCTCCCTAGCAGGCTAAATTGGGTAGTCTTGGCCATTGAGGCTGTGAAGTGGATAAGGGATGCTTTTCAAATTTGGGGCAGTCTTATGCACCCAAATTTGTTGAGGTTTGAAAAGTTTTCAGGTCTGAGGCAGACTCAAGGGACAGCCTTTCATATTTGTATTTGTTGTGGTGTAATAGTGGCCTTCTTTCAGCATATCCTGTGGTGGGTGTCCAAAGCATGGTCATCAAGTCCTGAGTGGATGTATTGGTGGAACCAGATATAATCCATGTGTTCAGAAATTTTGATATTGGCTGTCCTGCCTGTTTGGCCATAGTAGGACAGTTTGCAACTGCAATGGACCTGTAGGTCTAGGGAATGTGGCTGGTCTTTGGTGAAGTGGATAAGGGATGCTAATTTTCTATGTAGTCTGTAAGTGGTTGTAAGGTTGTATTTCCTTAGAATTTTTGTCAGTTTTTCAGATGTGCCTTGGATATATGGACTGGTGTTAGATCTTGAGTAATCTAAGCTTTGATGGGGGGGGGTCACGGTTATAGGGTTTAATATATTTTGTTTATTGTAGCCATTGGCTAAGAAAGTATTGAAAATATGGTCAAGTTCAGTAGTTAGGGCACTTATCAGAACTGATTAATTTTTTATTCCTGTTATATAGGGTTTTTATGATCCCAAAATGTTGGGAGGGGCGGTAGTGTGACTGATGGGGAATGTATCTATATCCACCTGTATGAGTTGGTTTTCTGTAAATGGAGAATACCAGGGATCCATCAGGTGGTGTGTAAGTGTCTAGGAATGGGAGACTGTTGTTTTCTTTTTCCAAGGTAAACTGGATCCTGGGGTGTTGATTGCTTAGATGTGTTAAGAAACTGTGGAGCAAATCCAGGCCATGTGGCCAAATCGAGAACACATCCTCTACTAGTGTAGCCAGATAGTGAATTTATGTGGGGCAGAGTTTGTCTTTTCTTCAAAGGTCATCATGAAGAAGTTGGCCAGGAGTGGAGAACCGATGGCTGTCCCCTCTATCTGTTTCTAGAATTTTCCTTGCCGAACGAAATAGCCTGAGTTCATGATGAATTTGAAATGGCTGAGATGTTGGGAGGAAATGTGTCTTGGATAAAGTCTAAGGCAGCTTTGAGTGGGACATTAGTGAATAAAGAGGAGACATCAAAACTGATTATTATGTCAGTGTGTTGGAGTATGAGGTTTTCTAACTGGCTTTAAAGTGGGCTGAGTTTTTTTTTTTTTTGTGTGTGAAGGAGTGTTGCCAGTATATTGTGTGAGCACTTTGGCTAATTTGTATGTAGGTGAATCACTACCATCTTCAATGGGATGTAATGGCACATTTTGTTTATAGATTTTTGATAGCCCATATACTGGAGGAGAGGGGGGAGGGTCTAGAGTTATAAGGTTTTAGTTTGTTTGTGACTTCTACAAACCAAGAGGTAACCTTTTTAAGGAGCCTATGGAGTGTTCTGATCTGTGTACCGGTGCGATCATAGTGGTGGATCTATGATCCTACCAGTACGTGGATTAGTATTCCCCTGCCCCCTTCATAGCTTAGATTACTCAAGATCTATCACCATTCCATACATCCTGGGCACATCTGAAAAATTGACAAAAACCCTAAGGAAATACAACCTTACAACCACTTACATACCACATAGAAAATTGGCATCCCTTATCTGCTCCACCAAAGACTAGCCACATTCCTTAGACCTACCAGGTGTCTACCAAGTCCCTTGCAGTTGCAAACTGTCTTACTATAGCCAAACAGGCAGGACAGTCGATATCAGAATTTCTGAACACAAGGACTACATCTGGTTCTACCAATTCAACCACTCAGGACTTGTTGACCATGCTTTGGACACCCATCATAGGATATGCTCGAAAAAGGCCACTCTATTACACCATAGCAAATACAAATATGAAAGGCTGTTCCTTGAATTTGTCTTAGACCTGAAAAACTTTTCAAACCTCAAGAAATTTGGGTGCATGAGACTGCCTGAAATTTGTGAAACATTAATTCTCAGATCTTCAGTGCACTAGGGTATGCATTTAGGACTCTAGGTTCAACTTTGGTTGCCTTTCTTCAGTCTCATTTACCCAGTGTTAGCACCTGTGTGCACATGTCATTGTTTTTTCTGATTCCTGATGATGGCAGTGTAACATTGCTAAAATATAGGAAAGTATTAAGTTTTTATAATTGATATTTTTGTATACATTATTTCTGAAAAAAAAGTCTTATGTTGATTACTCATAACTATCTGGTGGTGGTGGTGGTTTTTCCCTTCAGTTGTTTCCAAAAGCACCCAACAAATTGTACAAGGGTGCTTCTTTATTATCCTTTGATTTAGGGATAATAAAGTGTTAAGTGGCTTGTGCAAACAGCTCTTTGCTTAATGGATGCAGGCAAAGATACGAAAAAAGATAAACATGTTGAAGCCATTACACTACACTGTGGCAGCCTGGTGACAAGTAACCCAACAGACAATTGAAAATTGTTTTTGGAAAGCTGGTTACGTGCAGGAACAACCTTCAGAAAATTGTGACATATTGACCAATGAAGACAATGATTTCAGCCAAAACCAGGAAAAGCTGAGTGGCATGAATAGAGATAAATTCGAGAACTACGTCTCTATGGATCGCCACTTGACAACCAGTGGTGTATTAACAGTACAGGAGCTGTGTGAGAGCTTTGTGGCATCTGGGAGTGGGGGGGGGGGGAGAAGTTGGCGAACCCAAAGTTGTGCCAAACTTGGTTGAGATGCATGAAGCAATGATGGAAGTAAAAGCTTTCTTTTATGAGCATAGCATAAGTGAACAGTGATCGTCAGTTCTATACCTTGAAAGATCATATTTTGAATGAAGACATAAAGTTTGCACAAAAACAAATCTCAATCAGAGATTCTTTCAGCAAGTAGTGTTGTGTTTTAAATAAACTGCAATGTATCATATACTGTATTTCAGTGAATAATAATCATTAAATTGTTCTTGTCTATAATTTTTTAATGGTTTCTTGGTACATTCATTTTCCCGTATATATCAGTTCTCCATCCCCTCACAAACACATACACAAAAAAATAATGAATCGAAGTTTCACTGTATGTTGACCAATTTTCAACCTCCGAACATATTCTGATTAGGTGTCTTAAATTTTAGATTTAAAATTTAAATTTAAATTAAAAAAATTAACTAATCCGTACTGAAATGTATCCATGATTTTATCATGGTGTTTTGCTATATATGTGTGTGTGTTCTATATATTAATTAATATATCTATATATTTATTAGATAAAGAGCTAAGAGGGAAGCCTTTTTATGCTAAGGATGGTAAACCATTTTGTGAAGAAGATTATTTGGTAATGTGTAAATTTCTTGTCATTTGTTTTTTAAAAATCTGGAGATAATTGGATAAAATTCATTTATCATGATAAAGAAACCTAATTGTTATATTATGATAAAGTAGGGATCATAAACTTTTGTGATAGGCTCAGTATATCTTCAGTTCTCATAAGTGAAACATATTAGAGGATTTGTGGATAAGTGTTTCCCATACACGGGGACTAATGTACGTTGACCAATCAACTTTTCATTTAGCCCAACAGAAAAGAAAAAAGTTTGCAAAGTATAAAAGTAGTCACTGATATAGGATTAATAATGATGTAGAAGTTGTTAGCTTTCCCAAAATATGAAATCTTGTGCAGTTTTTTTTTTATTTTAATAATCCATCCACAAAATAAACTTGGAAGCCTGTTGTACATCAATTTTCTGGATGGACTAAGAAATTAGATAAGAAAACCTTACTTTGTAGATCACACATGGAATATTTTTCAAGCCACTTCTGATTTCCACAAAGCAGGGTGGTAGTTGTCTCCTACTGGGCGATGAAATTTCACTGAAGATATTCAAATGTCTGTTCTCGTAGCAGCATAGATGTTTATCTATTCTGCTATAATACTTTCTCAGGTCATTCAAGTCTCCAATAAGTAAGGTGGTAGTCTCTAACACCGGATTAAAAATTCATATACCACTTAGACATTCACAGATATCCATGCACAGAAGGATTCAAACCAATATCTTTTTATTATTATTATTATTATGTGTTATTACGTGACACCTCCACTGAGTCCAAAGACTCATCGAGGGAGGGAACCTACTCTACAACTCTCTGTCTCCAACACTCAATCCACCAACACTATTTACCGCCTGCCACCACCACTAGTATTTCCACAGACCATCACAAACATCCATGCCTATGGTGGGATTCGAACCCACAGCCTTTTGGCTGGAGAGCGGATATGCTAACCACTCGGCAACCAGGCCGGCGAATAAATCTTGATAGAGAACGGAAGTGCTATCCAGACCAACAGTTAGATATATCTAATTAACCTAATTGTATATAATTGGACATGGGATTAATAAATACCAAAGATACTTATGAATACTTGAAAGTTGGAAGAAATATTGTCATCGATTTCCTGATATGTATCTGCAAGGGGTGTTCAGGTTATTATGACTTATATCAAGTTCTGTCAAGTTCTATTCTGTCTTATTCCATATAAATTTATTCAACTGGCTATCTGCCATAACAGCTTTGTTTATTCTGTTAATTTCTAGATTTAACTTGCCATTTTCACTAAAAACCATGCTTAAATAGCTAAAATATTTTACTTACTTGTTCTGTAGGTTGTCCATTGAGAATGCAGCTTAAGTTTTCTGTGTTCCTGCCTATTTTCATAGTTTAGTCTTTTTATTGCTGATTTTCATGCCAAATTTGTTACAGCTGTTATTTAATTTAGTTAGAGAATCCTGGAGACCTGCACTAGATATATTTAGGAGAATATTATCTGCATAAAGAAAAGAACTAGGTTTGATGTGTTCAATTTTAATTTCCACCCTAAAGCCACTTTCTTTAATAATGTGATCCATATAGATGATGAATAAGAGTGGAGAAAACGTGCATCCTTGTCTTACCCTAATTTTACATCAAACCATCTTCCTGTATTTCCTTCATTTCTAACTGGTGACTGACAACTTAAATATAGACTATGTATTGCTCTGTATAATTGTAGTGTTTTGAAAATCTTTTCTCTGGGCACCTTGTCATATGCCTTTTCCAGATCTCCAAAACTTTAGTACGTACCTTTGACATATTCCCATAATTTTTCAACTATTTATCATAAAATGAAAATCTGATCTTTACAACCTCTATTTGGCCTGAATCCACCTTGTTCTTCTTTAAGTTTTTTTCTCCACAATCTTTCTCAACCTCTTTTCAAGTATCTTATATAAATCTTACCTGTAACACTTAATAAAGAAATTCTTCTGTAATTCTCACATTTAGCTTTATTCCCTCTTTTTATAGATGGGAACTATGAAAGCTCTATTCAAGTCATCTGGAATTTGACCTTCTGACCAGATCCTCTTAATTATGCAGTATAGCCACCCCAAAACTTTCATATCTCCATATTTGAACATTTCTGATCGAATACCATTTATTCCAGCTGCCTTTCCACATTTCAAGTTTTTGATGGCTTTTTCTACCTCAAGTATTGATATGTATTCCTCTTTACATTCTTGACAATTTTCTACTATGGTTCTAGCACTGTTTGTTTTTGTCACATCTTTAGTTTTCATGTTGCCTTTATCATTTTCAATTCCTTTTACAGTACTGTGTCCTCTGTTTCTGAGATTTTTCAATAGCCTCCAAAACATTTTGCCACTGTCCTGATATTTATTTTCTATATTCTTACCAAAGTCTATCCATGACATTTGTTTAGCTACTTTTACATATAGCTTAGCTCTCTTACATTTTTCTCTGTATTCTTCTAGAACATCTGCCAACTAATTTGCTAGGAATTCAGTATGCTCACTTCTTTTCCGGGTCTGCTTCTTTAACTTCCTGTGTCCACTATGGCATTCTTATTTTTCTATCCTTGCAGACAACTCCACCATATGCCACCCTAGTTGAATCAATGCCTACTTCAGAGTTTGACATTGAGACCCCAAAGTTTGGTTCATGTTTTCAAAATGTTTAATTTTAATTTTTTTTAATAATGTTCGTATAGTTGAGTCTACAGTTTGCCTGTAAAAGCGACTAAACTTTAATTATTTTTAAAACTTTCTTACATACTGTTCTTTTCAATTTAACAAAGTTTTAAAACGAATTAAAGGAAAAATATTAAGCAAGATAAATTCAGATAGGGCTAAAATTATGCATTCACCTAACTGACAAGAATAAAGATAAATTAGAATATTTGGGACGTTATATTACAAATAATAAAAACAAAAAAATTGAAATTGATATAGGTTAATAAGTCAAAATGGTTTATATGAAAATTAATCATTAAGTAATCACCTTAACTTAGAAGATGAAACCTAAAATTTCCAGAATTGATGATTTGGATATATATATATAAGAATTGAATGAATTAATTGGAAAGATATTGATTACTAACTACTGTTGAAATAATCTAATATAAACATGACTGCTAGAAAATGTTATGTAAAGAAAATTTGCATAACACACACACATTGAGGTTAGTGCTATAAAAGGAATTAGAGATGATAAAGGTGACATGAAAACGGGAGAAAAAGATATCCTTGAAGTATGGAATAATTACTTTGAAAAACTGCTAAATGAAACAAGCAGTGATGACAGCACAGTGATAGAAAACACTGACCAGGCATGCAGTCAGGAATATATATCCATACTTGAAGTAGAAAAAGCCATCAAAGGCTTGAAATGTGGAAAGGCAGCAGGAGTAGATGATATTCGACCAGAAATGCTGAAGTACGGTGGTATAAAAGTCTTACAGTGGCTGCACTGCATAGTTCAGAAAGCCTGGACAGAGGGACGAATTCCCGATGATTGGAGTAGAGCTCTCATAGTACCCATATATAAAAAGGGAAATAAAACTGCATGTGAGAATTACAGAGGTATTTCCCTACTGAGTGTTCCTGGCAAGATCTATGCAAGTATACTTGAGAAACGGTTGAGAAGAATTGTGGAAGAAAAGCTTGGTGAAGAACAAGCTGGATTCAGGCCAAATAGAGGCTGTCAGGATCAGATCTTCACTTTACGACAAATAGTCGAGAAAGCATGGGAATATAACAAAGATCTGTATTTAAGTTTTATCGATTTGGAAAAGGCATATGACAAGGTGCCAAGAGAGAAGCTATTCAATACGCTGCAGTTATATGGTGTCAATGGGGCATTATATCAAGCAATACTTAGTCTTTATTTGAGTTGTAAGTCAGCAGTTAGAATTGAAGGAAGTACAGGAAGATGGTTTAATGTTAAATCTGGTGTGAGACAAGGATGTACATTATCCCCTCTGTTATTCATTATCCATATGGATCACATTATGAAGGAAAGTGGTATTGAACATGATATCAGAATTGGAGATGTTAATGTCAGCTCTTTGCTTTATGCAGATGATGTTATACTTCTAAATAAATCTGCTACAAGTCTGCAAGATTCTCTAAATTGAATAGCTGTTGTAATAGATATGGTATGAATGTCAGCAATGAAAAGACAAAGACAATGAAAATAGGCAGAGTCATTGAAAATGTCAACTGTGTTGTGAATGGAGAACCTGTGGAACAAGTAAAACATTTCAGCTATTTAGGCACGATTTTTACTGAAGATGGTAAATTAAATATAGAAATAGACAACAGAATAAGCAAAGCTGGTATGGTGGGAAGTCAATTGAATAAATTCATATGGAATAAGAAAGAAATTAGTCGGAACACTAAATTAGCTGTGTACAAGACAGTGTTCAAACCAGTTTTAACTTATGGATCTGAGAGCTGGGTCAGAAGTAAAGCACTTGACCAAAGACTAGAGACCACAGATATGAGAGTCCTGAGAAAGATTGTAGGCGTGAACAGATGGCATCAATGGCAATATCATATTAAAAACGAGGATATTAGGAAAGAACTTAAAATTGTCAGCATCCAGGAATGTGTTAGCAGAGCTAATCTCAGGTGGTATGGTCACTTAAACAGAATGGGCGAGGAAAGATTAGCGAAACAAGTGTTTTCTGCCAGGTTGGCAGCAAAACGACCTAGAGGAAGACCAAGATATAGGTGGATTGATACTGTACATAGTGCTTTAGACGATAGAAATATAAGATCTGATAATGTTGGAGTCTTGACAAGTAACAGATTGATTTGGAGGAAAATTGTAGATAGGAAATTAATAATGATGTAATTTTTTCATGTAGTACTATCATATCCTGTACACCCCTTGAGGGTACATAACAGGAATTTGATGATGATGATGATTGAGGTTAGATACTCTTGTAATTTGATACTCTTGTTAGACAGCTTGTAAAAACTGAAATATTATTATTATTTATACCAGTATTGTATGGAGTCAAAAGACTCAATGCGGGAGACCCACACTATCCATTAACACAATACCTATCATACATCTTAAACTTATTCACTGTTGAGGTACTCACAACCACCTCTGGCAATCCATTCTACTCATTCACCACTCTCCAAGTAAAGAATGTAGTCCAAACACCTTACTAACTTCTAAGTGTGACTCTTTGTTTCCTCCTTACTCTCCATTTATTCAAACATTTCTTTTATGTCAATCTTATAGAATCCCTTTAGTAACTTATAAGTTTCTATCATATCCCCTCCCCCCTTCCAATTGTCAGTCAAACTCTGCAACTAACACACCTTCAGTCTATCCTCATAGGGAACATTCCACAGACTCTTCATTTCTAGGGTCTGGAATGTCAGTAATCAACATGTGGCATAAAATTGACATAAAACATTTCTTTTATGTCAATCTTATAGAATCCCTTTAGTAACTTATAAGTTTCTATCATATCCCCTCCCCCCTTCCAATTGTCAGTCAGACTCTGCAACTAACACACCTTCAGTCTATCCTCATAGGGAACATTCCACAGACTCTTCATTTCTAGGGTCTGGAATGTCAGTAATCAACATGTGGCTTTCTGTATAAATATGTCCTCTGAATTTCAAATCTCTATCCACCACTACACACAGATCCCTGGCCTCATCAATTTCCTCTAAACTAATGGTGTCCAAAACCTGAGGATAAACACCATTTCCGAAGGTTACAGCCAAAAATTCAGGTGAATCAGCTTGTGGCAGTTTGTATAACTGATGATTTCTAGTAGAAAGTGGGTACACATTGAAATTTTCAAATTGCATGCAAAGGAATCACATAGTAGCTCTCAACAGGATAAAAGGCAAAAGGCCGCAATAAGCAAATTGTGTTTGAAGAAAGCTCTTTTTGTGAAGGAATAAAGTTGCAAACCTCTGTCTTGTAATGTCTCAAAGATATCATCTAGATGATTTCACCTGGGAAATAATTATTAGAAAGCTTAAAGAAGGCTACATAATTACTGGTGTTGCCAGAGAGTTTGGAATCTCACATAGCATTATATCCAAGCTCTGGGCAGTGTTTCTAACCAACGAAATGTGTTCCAGTCATTTGCTAAGGGTCATCCTCGCTCTACTATGGAGCAAGGACAGTATTTTGATTATAACACAAAATATAATTAACACCACAGCAGGTCAGCTCCATTCAAGTACAGGTACCTGGATATCTCAACAAACTGCAGCAAGATGTCTCCGAAGGTCTGTAGCCTACATCCCTTTATCATCCATAGAGCACATTTTCAGTAGTGTTGTATCTATAAAGATTGGACAAGACACCAATGAGCTAATGTACTCTTCACCGATGAGTCATTTTAGTCTTTTCTCTGATTCCAGGCGGCATTTGATTGAAATGAAAGTGGTACTGCTTACTATCGTGAGAATGTTCTTGAAAGGCACTGCTGGGGTCATGCTGCGGGGAGGCATTATACTTAATGGACACACCGAGCTACGAGTGCTGGAAAAAGGAACTCTGAATGGTGAACAATATTGCAACAAAGTTCTTCAATGTCATGTTCGATTGTTTCGTGGTGTTGTATGTGAAGAATTCACTTTTATGGATGACAGTGCTACACCGCATCGTACATGACAGTAGAGATACTTCTGGAGACCTAGAATATTAATCAAATTGAGTGGTCAGCACGCTCTCCAGATCTCAACCCCATAGACCAGGTTTGGATGCAATAGGGAGATGCATTGCTGCGTGACATTCCCCCTCCAGAAAACAAACAAGGCCTTATTCTTGCTCTGTAGGAGGAGTGGGCAAGTTTGTCTCAAGAACACCTGAATCACTTGGTGCTAAGCATGGTAAGAGGTTGTGAGAGCTGCATCGTAGTTCAGTGAGGTGGGGGATATACCATATTGAAATGTCTTTCTGTAGGTACTGTATATTAGTTTCTTAAATAGTCCTTAGGAAATTTATAACTTTTGCTAAAAACATATTGTAATTTAATTTGTACGAAATTTATAAAATTTTTGTGTAATATAATTTATTAATATGCTAGGAATGAATTTATGTCCACATTTGGCTTTAGTTGAATTTTTTCATATACAGATAAAAATGTAGTTCATCCTTAGTTTTTGGACACCAGTGTACCATCAATGTAATACGAAATATGTAATTTTTTCATCCCAAGGTGCATTACTTTACATTTTACAACATAAATTGACGGCCATTGTCCTTTGCCACAATGCCAATTTATTTAAATCATTCTGTAAGATATCTAGATTATATTGTCCTCCCCAGTTATGAATCATCAGCAAACAACTGAATACTATTATTATCTTATTATTAAGAGAGACCTCTAGGTAGTCAGGGACTCATCAAGGGAGGCCACATGCTACATGCATTCTTGAATTCATTCACACCGCTTCCACACACAACATTCAGTGACAATCCATTCCAATTATGCACCACTCTGAGAGAAAAATCTAGCTCTCACACATCCTTCTAAGTAGCATTCATTCTCAGCTTCCGAGAATGCCCTCTTGTTCTTTCCCCATGCAACATAAAATGCAAAATTCCATCAACTGAATATGACCCTTTCATTAGTTAGTAAGTCTCAATCATATTGTCCCGTCTTTCTCCTGTTTACCAGTGTCTGCAGTCTACAAATTCTCAATCTCTCTTCATAATCAGTATACTATAATCCTGATATAATTTTTAACACCCTCCACTATATCAGAATCACAACAGAAATCAGGAGACCAGATCTGTGCACAATAGTCCAAGTGAGGTCTTATCAAGGCCTTGTAAAGTGGCAAAATGACATCCTTATCTTTACATGTGAAAGTCCATTTCAGCATTCCAGTTATCTTTTGAGTTGTATTTGCAGTCTTTGCTACATGGCCCCTGAACTCTCTAACACTCCAAGATCCTTAGCCTAATCAGTTTCTTCAATCATAATCCCACCAATATAATACAACATTGAATATCTAATCACGCTGAAGTGCATGACTTTACATTTACTGACATTGAACTGATACCATGTTCCCATGCCCACAATTCCAGCTATTCAAATCATTCTGCAAGTAGTGCATATTCAGCTGCATTCCTGATTACATACCTATCTTTTCATCATCAGCAAATAACTATGTCGCCTGTCAAATCCTTCCCAATATCATTAATGTACAGATTGAATAACAGTGGACCAAGCACTGATCTTTGTGGTCTTAAAGATAAGGTACACCACTAGTTAGCTTATCTTTCAGACTCACATCCCTTGTATACCGATTTTTGATATGTCAGTCAGCCGTCTTCTTATCCACTCTAATATCTTTTAATCCAAACCCATATTCTCCAATTTGTGCAAGAGACCTCTGTTTTATATTCTGTCTTATTATCTTATTCTGCCTTAGCAAAATCCAAAATTATCATTGTGTATCTATTCTCCTTTGTCTAGTTCATTGGTAACATTATTGTAGAATGTGAGGAAGTTGCTAAAACCTGACACTCCCTTAGTAAGCCTATACTGTTCATTGCAACATAGAGACTCACTGTCAACCCATTTCTGAATTTGAGCTGTAACCATTTTTTCCAAAATCTTCACCACCACTCCAGAGATACTGATTGGTCGATAGTTGGATACATAAGTCTTATTTCACCATCCTTGTGCAGTGGAATTGCCGTACATTCTTTTGGAATCTTCCCTGTTCTGAGACTCAATTATATAGCCTGGTCTAAGGAATAGCCAGTTCAGCTAAACAACAGCTCTAATACCTCCTCTTCATACACCTGATTTTCTTTATCCAGTGAAGAGGTAGCAGTAAACTCAATGTTGCATAACACCAGGTTGATAGTTTTTAGCAAAATGGGCACCCATTAGTTGAACAACCTCTTCTGCATCTGTCATCCCTCACACCAATTTCATTCAGAAGAGTTATTCTTTCATATTCGTTATTTCTTTTACTTGCAGCATATTGATAGAATTCTAGTGGGTTGTCTTTAGCTTGCAGAGCCAGTTTATTTTCATACTGAGACTTAGCTTTCTGTACAACAGTTGCGACTCTTCTAGCCTGTTGCTTATAATTTTCATAATGGACATCATACTTATGCACATGGTATTCCTTCCACATCATCCTTTTCTTACAGAGCTCATCTTTAATAAGATTACATATCTATTTGACTACTACTCTATTTATCCTTCAAACTCTCAGGTTACAATTCTGTTATTGCACTAAGTATTTTTAAATGCCTCCAATTCACTGTCAATATTTTTCCCATCCCGCAACTGATACTATTCCACTGACCTCAGTATGCTCCTCAGTTGATAATTTTCTGCTTTGTAGTTCAGCATATAGCCTTTTCTGAATGGAATATTCATAAACTTAATCACTTCTCAAGTGAGTACGACATGATCACTGTCACCATCAGGAGGCAGAATACTTATGACTTTAACTGAAACAACCTATGACACTATAATCAAATCTAATACTCTTTGACCTAGAGTTCCTTCTGTTACATGCTGCTTGAGTAAGTTGTCTCAAGTTAATTTGTCAGTTTCATTCTTCTAATGAGATTTTACTGCTACCCAATCAATCTTCAGATAATTAAAGTTCCCCATTATTACTCCTTTTTGCACCCATCGTCTTTATTTGGGAATGCATTTCCTCATCACTAGCAACTGATCCATCTGGTCTGTAACAACATCCCACTGTGTATTTGATGTTAGATTCTGCCTTACACCAGATGGCTTCAAACTCAGTGACACTTGAAATATAGTTCTAGTACTACAATCATAGGTTTCACCACTAACTGGATTCAAGTCATCCGATATCATTAGCAGCATGACCCCTCCTCTCCTATTCTGTCAATCCTTCATAAAAATATGGTACCTTTTACACTCGATACCAGTTAGTATGTCTGATTCTAGTTGGGTGTCACTAATGCCTACAGTCTGAGTCCCAACATATTGACCAAGGCAACAAACTCTATCCTTTTGTTTCTGATACTCTTAGCATTCATGTACAGACAATAATAATCTACCTGCATGTTGTTTTGTATACTCTAGTCTGCAAACATAAAGTCAAAATTATTCTCTCCTCATAATCAATTCCATGATAATGCCCTTTCCCATTATTAAAACAATTAATAATATTGTCACTCTTACACACATTCTCACCATTCCTCCCATTAATATACCATTAATAATCCTTAATGATATCCCTTCCTCCTGAAATCCTTCACTATATCATTAATGTACAAATTAGTGGTTCTGTTGGATTCTGATTATGTAGAGATTAGAGTAATTATTATTTGGTTCAGAATCCAACATGATCTTCCATCACAAAGGCTAGACTTGTAAACATTATTTAATGTAAGTAAATTATTTTATAATTTAATATTCATATAACTACCTTAATTTTGTCTAATATTTAATTAATTAATCAAAGATATATGTATTAATAATGAAAAGACTATTAAATATTATCAAGCTATTTTAATTATTACTATGTTAATACTATAAGAACTTGTATTTGATAATTTAACTGCGCATTAATTGAAATGTTAATGTTCTCTATTTATTCCTATTTGTAGAAGTTTAACGTTATGCAATAGCTCAATTTTATTATGTTTTATTTGGTTGTTATGGAGACGTATGTAAGTAAGAGAGCACGAGTTTGGAACACCATGTGAGGAGAATGTTGAAAATTATTGAAAAGAGTTTTAGTCAAAGAATTCACGAGAACAATTTAGGCGGGAAGAACACATATATAAAGGAGGAACGCAGAAAAAAAAGATGGAGAGGAAACAGAGAGAGAGAGGATTGGCATTGGGTTGGAATCGGAGCATTGGGCATTCGAGAATCAGAGTGCGATAATAGACTTGGCAAGTTATTCAAGCAGCTATTTTATGTCTACTTGTCGAGAAGCAGTTAGCTAATAAGTTGTAGAATAGCAATTATAGCTACGAAAAACAACTGAGAGACTATTAAATAGACTAGCGATACTTGAGTTGAGATTTAATTTCAGCGCCGACCTTTCAAGGACATACGGAACCTTGAAGCAAAGTACGAAGTTTCTAGAGAATAGTAGAGGCTGTAAAGTTGAAGTTTACCGTTAGCTGTGCTTAGAAATATATTGCCTAAAGAATTAAATGAATGCAGGAAGAATGAATAGCTGTGCATATAAAACCTCAAGGGAATTATTGTGTATTGCCTTAATTCATAAATGATCAGTAGTATTTCATGAAGAACGTTTGTTTATGTGTATAGTGACCGACGATTAATTCAGTTATTGCTTAGAAGATTTATTTAATGAGTGCCGTATACTGTTTAAAGTGTTTACAGTTATAAAAAGTGTTTACGTATAAGTAGATGAAGAAAAAAGATTATCGGTAAGATTATTCCAACCATTAATATTTCTATACAGAGAAGTGTGTGAGTTTCATCCTAGAATTTCCTTATATTAACAGTAACTATTGGTGAGAATTAGCTGAAGTGTAAAATTAAAAGTGTTTGTTTGTGAAGAGGTGTGTTACTGCAATTTTTATTGTATTTGGAACTTAAGGAACTGCAAGAAGACTGTACTAGAGATAACAGATTTACCATTGTCTGAGTTTGTATGATTGTACTTATCAGAGAAGCTAAAATGTTTGTGATATCTTAATCACTGATTTAAACTTAAGTGTAAAATTTGTGATTTTAAAATTAAATGTTTGTTTTTGTTAATCAAAAGTTGTATTTTGCCTGAATCTCTTTTACTGCACCATTCATAAAATATTCGAACCAAAGCGGTTAATTAAGTAAGTTAAATATTCTCTGCTAGTATATATAATAACAACATATAAAGGAAGGGTAGTTGAGAGTTGGTTTATCTTCAATTATTGAACTAATTCAGGTATAAAGTGGCGCAGTCTTTAAATATAAATTTTCTTTATATTTGAATTAGAGATCAACTTACAACTTATCAATTAGTTAAGAACATCGTAATAGTAATCATGTCGGATCCAAAGTACAGATGAGAAGAAGTAGGATCCAACAGTTCTAGTACAGAGCCATGGGGCACTCCATAATGTCCCCTCATTTGCCTTTATTCCAAAGAGAGTGGTCCTAGTACAGAGCCCTGCGGCACTCCATAATGCACGCACCCTCGTTTGCCTTTATTCCTCTTCCACCATATACCACCCTCTGATGTCTGTCTTTCAGCTCCCAACTTCATATTCTTTCCCATTTTGGCTCCAACTTATGTAATAATTTTCCATGTGGTATTCCATCAAATGCCTTTGCAAAGTTTATCAGTATCATAGCATAGCCATTTCACTTATCTAATTCTGCTGTCACATTATTATAAAATGTGAATATACCGCTCCCTTTTACAAAACCATACTGCCCAATATAGAATATCATATTCCTATCCATCCATTTCTGAATTTTATTTTTAACCAACTTTTCCAATATTTTAACCACCACTCCAGAGATACTAATTTTACTGTAATTTATGTATTGCAACTATCTTACTAATAATAAATTTAGTTTAACCCTTTATCCAAGTGTGAGCAAACAAAGTTTGCGCCTGAAGTATCTTCAGGACTGGGGTAAGGTGACCAGGGCAACGAGTTGCCCTGGCCACCTTACCCGTTGTGCTCGTCCACCGTTGCCAGGGCAACTCGTTGCAAAGGTGGAGCAAGCTACCAACACTCCTGTCTCAGTATCTCCTATAATGCAAAACACATCTCCTTGCAGATATGTCTAATGTTATGCATTAAGGGAAGGGCCACTACCCAGACTAGTTCTGACCTTTATTGAGGTCACTTCAGTGGGAGCCAGGCAGAAGCATTAGCAGGTCATCTCTACCTATAGGGGTTGCCAAATGGTGTGCCACCCTTTTTTAATAAATTACTCTGGATTTAGAGAAAGATGTTGAAAGTTTATTTTTCACTTGGTTAGAGTATAATAAATTTAGTTTAATCTTTTATCCAAGTGTGAGCAAACAAAGTTTGCACCTGAAGTATCTTCAGGACTGGGGTAAGGTGGTACAACACCAGGGCAACTCGTTGCAAAGGTGGAGCAAGCTACCAACACTCCTGTCTCAGTATCTCCTATAATGCAAAACACATCTCCTTGCGGATATGTCTAACGTTATGCATTAAGGGAAGGACCACTACCCAGACTAGTTTCGACCTTTATTGAGGTCTCTTCAGTGGGAGCCAGGCCCAAGTTGAGATACCAGGCAGAAGCATTAGCAGGTCATCTCTACATATAGGGGTACCACCTTACCCCAGTCCTGAAGATACTTCAGGCGCAAACTTTGTTTGCTCACACTTGGAAATAAGGATTAAACTAAATTTATTATACTCTAACCAAGTGAAAAATAAACTTTCAACATCTTTCTCTAAATCCAGAGTAATTTATTAAAAAAGGGTGGCACACCATTTGGCAACCCCTATAGGTAGAGATGACCTGCTAATGCTTCTGCCTGGTATCTCAACCTGGGCCAGGCTCCCACTGAAGAGACCTCAATAAAGGTCGAAACTAGTCTGGGTAGTGGCCCTTCCCTTAATGCATAACATTAGACATATCCGCAAGAGATGTGTTTTGCATTATAGGAGATACTGAGACAGGAGTGATGGTAGCTTGCTCCACCTTTGCAACGAGTTGCCCTGGTGTTGTACCACCTTACCCCAGTTCTGAAGATACTTCAGGCGCAAACTTTGTTTGCTCACACTTGGATAAAGGATTAAACTAAATTTATTATACTCTAACCAAGTGAAAAATAAACTTTCAACTATCTTACTCTCTTTCCACTCACTTGAATCCTCGCCTAGAGCTGAGACTTATATTAAACAACTTCATCAGAGGTAATTCTTGAGCTGACATACCGTCAGGCCCACTGCTGTATTCACACTGATATTTTTCAATATGCTGATTAATTGATATTTTCAGTATGCTGAGATAGATGAACTGGAGGTTCATCTACCTCAGTCTGAGATCAGTCTTTGTCATGTCAGTAACAGCAGTCGCTACCAGGATGGTATACCTTTGAAAGTGAACGTTTAGTAACCAAATTATTTCTTCTGTTTCTGTCACTTTCCTACCATCAGCACCGAGTAAATTTATCTTCCCATAATCATTCTTATTCTTACTTGCCTCAGATCTCAGTGGTCTCAGATCCATAAGTTAAAATTGGTTTGAACACTGTCTTGTATACGCAGCAAAAAAAAAATGCTTTTCTCTTTACTTTGGCCTACTTGGCTAATTTTCTCTTAAAATCTAATATAGCCTTCATTACCATACTTGTTATCCTTCTTGCTTGCTTGTGCTTTATATTGCTCATGTTGTGCTTTATATTGCTCATGAGCATGCTGATCATTCTTTTATTTATACAGGGCATCTGGACTAGAGGTATCCAAAAATAATGGCTTATAATGTGAGAACCACTCATTATATTTTCTGAAACTAAAGCTCAGTCAATAAGAAATCTCTCCAAGATTAGTTTTGTCACACTTTCAAGATCATAAGTGTACATGTAACCTGTTTTAATCAGAACATCAATACGATTAGATACTTAAGACAGCAATAAAATGATCACTGTCACTAATTGGTGGTAAAACATCCCTATTCTTAACAGACCCCCCTTCTGACACGCTATGAGCAAATCCAACACTTGACCTCAGGTCCCTTCTTTCACATGCTGCTTGAAAAAGTTGTCTCGCAACAATGCAATAAATTCCTCTTCTTTCTTATCATGAAATTTTTCTTCTACCCAATCAAGATTTGGAAAATTAAAGTCACCCATAATGATCATTCGATTGGTACCCAGCCTCCAGTTCACACTAGATAGAATCAAACTCACCGCTACATGGGATATTGTTACCATCATTGTTTTCTTGTTTCTATTCGAACTGGATTTAAGTCATTTGATAACATTAGCAGTACTCTTCCTCTCCTATATCTTCTGTCATTACTAAAAATAGTATACCCATTACACTCGATCCCACTTACCATATCTGATTCTGATAGCCAGGTTTCACTAATGCCAACAACCTTAGGCCACATCGTATTCAATAAAACAACGAACTCATCCCTTTGTTTCTGATGCTCCTGGCATTTGTGTATAGACATAATAAATTAGCACCTATCCTATTCTTATAATCAGATATGCAATTGATTTAGTCTTGTTCTAGAATGTTCTCTTTTCTCTCCCCAGACATACTTAAAAGGTCCGAACCCAAAGCATATTTTTACACCCCTTCGCAACATACATAATCATGCTCAAAGACATTATCATCAAATTCCAGTCATATACCCTCAAGGGATGTACAAGATATGATAGTACTACATGAAAAATTTACACCATTACTAACATCCTAATTACAATTTTCCTCCTAATCAGTTTGTTACCTGTAAAGACTTCAACATTATCAGATCTTATATTTCTATCTTCTAAGGTAGTTTTTACCGTATCAATCCACCTATATCTTTGTCTTCCTCTGGGTCTTTTTCCTACCAACCTGGCAAAGAACACTTGTTTTGCTAATCTTTATTCTCCCATTCTGTTTAAGTGACCATACCACCTGAGATTAGTTCTGCTAACACATTCCTGGATGCTGACAATGTCAAGTTCTTTCCTAATATCTCGTTTTTAATATGATATTGCCATTGATGTCATCTGTTCATGCCCCTAATCTTTGTCAGGAATCTCGTATCTGCAGTCTCTAGTCTTTGATCAAGTGCTTTACTTCTGACCCAGCTCTCAGATCCATAAGTTAAGATTGGTTTGAACACTGTATTGTATACAACTAATTTAGTGTTTTGACCAATTTCTCTCTTATTCCATATAAATTCATTCAGTTGACTTCCTACCATACCAGCTTTGTTGATTCTGTTGTCTATTTCCATATTTAAATTGCCATGTTCATTAAAAATCGTGCCTAAGTAGCTGAAATGTATTACTTGTTTTATAGGTTCTCCATTCACAATGCACTTGATATTTTCAATGCTTCTGGCTATTTTCATTGTCTTTGTCTTGTTATTGCTGACATTTATACCAAATCTATCACAATAGTTATTCAATTTAATCAAGGAATCTTGCAGACTTGTAGCAGATTTATTTTAGAAGTATAACATCGTACGCATAAAGCAAAGAGCTGAGATTAATATCTCCAATTTTCATTTCAGGTTTAATACCACTCTCCTTCATAATCTGATCCATATAGATAATAAATAACAGAGCCAATAATGTACATCCTTGTCTGACACCAGATTTAATATTAAACTATCTTCCTGTACTTCCTTCAATTCTAACTGCTGACTTACAACTAAAATAAAGACTTAAATATTGTTGATATATAATGCCCCATACAACTGTACACCATAATACCCCATACAACTGTAACAATTTGAATAGCTTCTCTCCTGGCAATTTTTCATAAGCTTTTTACACATCTACAAAACTTAAATACAGATCGTTGTTATATTCCCATAACTTCTCAACTATTTGTTGTAAAGTGAAAATCTGATCCTGACAGCCTCTATTTGGCTTGAATCCAGCTTGTTATTCACCAAGCTTCTCTTCCACAATCCTTCTCAACTGTTTCTCAAGTATACTGGCATAAATCTTACCAGGAACACTCAGTAGAGAAATACCTCTGTAATTCTCACATTCCGTTTTATTTCCCTTTTTATATATTGGTACTATGACAGCTCTACCCCAATCATCCGGAATTCGTCCCTCTATCCAGGCCTGTTGATCTATGCAGTGCAGGCACTGTAAGACTTTTATACCTCCATAATTAAGCATTTCTGGTCAAATATCATCTACTGCAGCTGCATTTCCACATCTCAGGCCTTTGATGGCTTTTTCTACTTCAAGTATGGATATGTATTCCTGACTTCATGACTTTTGAGTGTTTTTACCACTGTGCTATCACTGCTTGTTTCATTTAGCAATTTTTCGAAGTAATTACACCATACTTTAAGGATATCTTTTCTCCAGTTTTCATGTCACCTTTATCATCTCTAATTCCTTTTACAGCACTCCTTCCATTTCTGAGCTTCTTCAACAACCTCCAGAATATCTTGCCACCTTCTTGATATTTATTTCCTATGTTTTACCAATGTCTTCCCATTACTTTTGTTTAGCTAGTTTTACACAGTGTTTAGCTTTCTTACATTTGTCTCTGTATTCTCTAAGAGCACAAGCTGACTTATTTGCCAGGAACTTTTGTTGTTTTTTTTCTTTTCCTTCACTGCCTCTTTAACTTCCTGTGTCCACCATGGACTTCTGATTTTTCTATCCTTGTAGACAACTTCACCACATGCCTCTCTGGCTGAATCAATCAATCAGTCAGTCAACGTTTTCGTTAGGGCTTGCCACTGAATCTCCAAGGTTTGGTTCCTGTTCTCAAACTCTTTCATTTTTTCTTCAATAATCTTTGTGTATTTTAGTCTACAGTTCACATCTGAGAGCTGCTCACCTTTTATTTGCTTTAAAACCTTTTTACATGTTTTTCTTTTCAAAATGAAATGCAATTTTATCTTGCTCAAGACAAAATAGTGATTGCTTCCAATTTCAAATCCTCTAAAAAAACACATCTAAAAACTTGCATGAATTTCTTCTATGCAGAAATGCACGTGAAATCATTTGCTATCATTGCCCTTAACTCAGTATTGTCATATCTGGGTAGTAATCCTACAATTTTTACTCTCTCACATTTCTTTCTCACTTATTCCAACAGGCCTTTCATATCTTCTCTCATACTATATTTGTTACTACTTAAATTATACCTACCAGAACTACCATCTCTTTTACTTTCCTTTTTTTGATTTTCAAATACGTTTGTCATATTTTTAATTTTCTCCCACGGGAAACGAGAAGTGGTAACTCCCTCAGCAAGCACAAATTTCAAGATTGCGTCACCATACCATATCACTTCTTTTTTCTTAGATTTTAACTGACTCACCTTGTTGTTATTAATGTTATGATTACCAAGTTCAGTACTTTCCTGCCTGTTCTTGTTCAGATCCTTTTTCTTATCCTGTCTAAGTTTAGTCAAACATTTTTCCGCCTTTTCCAATTCTCTGGTCGATATCTATAGTTTCCCTGGTTTTGCTCTTCCAAACTCTTGCAGAACAACACTTTTTCCAATCATCTAACTCCAAAACCATTCAAGTGCAGTGCATCAAGCATATGCAGATCCTTTTGTCCATCAAATTCACTCCACACATCTATACACCATCTATACATTGCATGCCATTTCTCCTACACAATTTTCTCATTGACTCATTGGCAATCATAGCTCTTCACAATTCTGTCTCTCTCATACTGTGGCAAAAGACTTGCAATCGTTACTTTCTTACTCCTCATTTTTGCTTCTTCCAACAACTCTTTTATATCCTCTCTTATTGTATATTTCATAAATCATTCTTTTACCATTAACCCTTTCTTTTTCCATCCTGCTACACCACACACCAATCATTTCTCCAGTTGCTCAAGTTTTGTCCTGTGAAGGAGTCTGCATAAGTGTGCAGTATCTTTCTGCACTGGCATCTCCTCATTCATATTATTACTTTCATCCACTTCCTTCAAACTCTCATTTGTATTTTGTGCACTATCTTTAATGCTCCTGCTACATTCTCCATAACACTTTCCCAATCCTGCCTTACATCCTTAATATCAGTCACTTCATTCTTCCACTTCCACATGACTCTCATTTCTTGCATTCACTCATGAAATATTTCTGACAAACATTCTCTGCATTCTCCATATATGACAGTAGAAACAGCACAGAGGATAACTAAGATTATGAAGGACATACATTATCAGGTAATGAAATGGAAGAAGTATGCAGGAAGCAGAAGATTGTTCATTAGGTGATGGTGGTGTGGTGTTCATTGGCTGCAAATTGCTGATAGGGAGTGTCACAGAGAGTGAAATGGAGTGCGATCCATTCTTTCACTTAGAAGTTTGTCAGGCACCTGGCCATTGTGGTTTAGTTTGCTTTGGATATACAAAGATGTTGTCCAGCAACTGTAGAAAGGGACATCAGCAATGTATATGATAACAAGATTCTGAAAAATCTGATTTATATGCAGCACAGTTTTTTTTTTCCTGTTTCAAGATCTGTTAGAAGAAAACAAAAATTATCCACGGTTTTTGTGGATACTTTATATTATATTATGTAATATAATGTATTACATATATTATGTAATATATAATTTTTTATGTGATTGTTGCTGAATCACATCAAATATACCTGTCTGAAATTTTTCAATAAATAATTTATTTAATTAATTATTATTATTATTATTATTCAGGCCTCCAAGGAGTCAAAAGACTCATCGAGGGGGGTCCTTCCTAGTCTGTCAAGACTCATCAAGGGGAGGTCTCCCCCCCCCCCCCTGAGAAACACAAAGTCTATCATACCACTCCTTAAACTCACTGACCGTTCTCGCTCCCACCACTCCATCAGGCAATGCATTCCACGGCTCAACCACCCTCCACACAAAGAAACCACTCCTTACCCTCTTGCTCACAGTTTCCTTTCGTAACTTCCAGGGATGGCCTCTTGTCATCACTCCTTCCCGCTGTTCAACCAAGCGAAAGAACTCCCCAGTGTCAACCCTGTAACCACCTCTCAAGAGTTTAAAAGTCTCAATCATATCACCTCTCCTTCTATCCACCAAACTCTGCAGTCCACATTCTCTCAGCCGATCCTCATAACTATCCTTGTACAGTCCTAAAACCATCTTTGTCATCCGTCTTTGTATCCTTTCCACAGTTATTTTATCCCCTTCAAATCCTGGGGACCAAATCTGAGAACAATAGTCCAAGTGTGGTCTGATCAGAGAATTATACAACGGAATGATAACCCTCTTATCTCTGCAGGTCAGTGTCCTTCTCATAATAGCAGCAATCCTCTGTGTTACCTTCACCACCTTTGCAATATGTCCCCTAAACTTCAGGTCTCTATCAATCATCAACCCCAGATCCCTTGTCTCCCCTACTTCCTCCAGTATAACTCCTCCCCTAGAGTATGCAGCATCCCATCGATATTTCCCAAACCTCAAGACCTTACATTTTGTTGCATTAAACTGACACCCCCATTCATTTGCCCATCTATGTAGCTTATTTAAATCCTCTTGCAGGGCTACCACATCTGCACTATTACTAATAATCCTTCCCAGCTTTGCATCATCCGCAAACAACTGAATATCCCCCTGCAATCCACTGGCTATGTCATTGATATAAAGGTTAAACAATATAGGTCCTAGTACTGAGCCCTGTGGGACCCCACTTGTAATCCTCTGCCTCCTGGAAACTGCTCCACCATACACACTTCTCTGATACCTATCAGACAGCCAATCCTGAATCCAGTTGACCAATCTGACATCCAGACCCATGTGCTGCAACTTAAATATCAGCTTATCATGTGGCACCCTGTCAAATGCCTTCGCCAAGTCTAAGAAAATTGCAGTATATGCCTTTCCCTCATCTAATGTTCTTGTAACTTTATTATAAAAGGCTAGCATATTGCTAAAACAAGAGCGTCCTTTCACAAATCCATGTTGATTCTCACAGATAACATTACCCTCATCTGCCCAATGCTGTATACGGTCCCTCACTACTTTCTCCAAGATCTTAACAACTACTGATGACACACAGACTGGCCTATAATTAGACACTTCCAGTCTGTTACCACCCTTATGCAATGGCACTATCTTACCTTCCTTCCATTCCCTGGGCACCTTTGCCAAAGCCAGACTTTCATTGAAAAGCCAGGTTAAAGGCACTGTCAATTCCCTAGCACATTCTCTCAAAACTCGTGTGAAATACCATCCAGTCCCACAGCTTTACTGACATCCAGAGTACTCAGTATCTGAAACACACTCTCCTCCTGTACCTCCAGACCTCGAACCAGTCCTATCCCTCTAGCATTAAAACTGACTCCTCTAGGATGAAATACTCCAGTAAAGTGTTCATTGAACAATTCCACTATGTCCTCTGCATCAGTCACTGTATTCCCATTTTTATCCCACAATATCATTCTTCCACAATCATTTCTCCTCATACTGGCCACATAGCTAAAAAATTCCCTAGGATTTTCTTTGGATCTTAGGGCCAATCTCCTCTCATATTCCAGTTTCGCTTTCCTTACCACACTAGTCGCTCTTCTGGCCTGTGTCTTATATTCCTCATGCATCTCTTCCATAGCCTCTTTTTTGCATGCAATTCCTGTTTAATATTATTTGTCATCCACTTTACTCCAAATTGCGTCCTCTTCTTCGCTCGTGGTATACAACTTACCATTGCTGATAACAAATATTCTTTCACAATTTCCCACGCACTAGTGATATCCCGGCCTTCCAATTCCTCCCTCTATGAAACTTCCCGAAGTTGACGTCTAAGACTATTATAATCACCTGCCTTATAATTCCACATAAGTTCCCGTCTCTTTGATACTCCTGCATGTCTATTCATTTTCGAAGTCAACACCATATGGTCACTCTCTCCAACTGGTGGGAGAGACGTCAACTCAGTTATTATCAACTCTTCTGATGCTATAACCAAATCCAAAACTTTTGAACCTCTTGTTCCCTCTGTTACATGTTGCCTAAGACAGTTGTCCCTCAAGAATTCTAGAAATTCCATTCCCCTATTGCTACATGCCTCTTCCTCTCCAATTTATACTACTGAAGTTAAAATCTCCCATAACAATCATTCTTCTTGCACTTGCCAAACTTAGCTGTCTAAACATCTCCTGGTCCCCATCCTCTGTGCTCCTGGGTCTGTAGCAACACCCCACTAAATATCCTGTCTTGCCTACCTCTACCTCACACCATATGCTCTCAAAATCATTTGTCTCACTTCCTTCCAAATTCTCCACTCTTAGAGGACATAGGTCATCACTTATCATAAGCATTACCCCACCACCACGCTTTCCCCTCCTATCCTGACGAAAAATGCTATACCCAGCGACTTCTATTCCTGTTGTTATATCCCCTTCTGTCAACCACATCTCAGTGATCGCAATAATTTTTGGCCCAGGCTGATGCTATCTGCGCTACCAATTCCTCTCCCTTATTCCGGATACTCCTGGCATTAGTATACAGCATATAAATGCCATTGTTTCTATACCCAGCATTATCCCTTCTAGACTCCACTGGGCTCAGTGTTACCTGACATTGTCTCCCTTCTCCCAAGTATCCATTCCCACAAGAGGCCACCCTGTGGTTTAAAATATTGGATAGTGTCCATATTTAGAATGGCAGTTAAAAACGGTCCTAGAATTTTCTGGGAAGCACAGACAAAATGAATTTTATCAGAATAACAATATATATGGCCAGATTGCGTTAAGTATTCAAATGAAAAATGTTTCTAAATGGAAGTGATATTTTACATAGATTTTTTGAGAATACTAGAAAAAAATTAGTTATCATAATCAAGGATGTTTAATGATGCAGAACTTTCTTTCTAAACAATTTTTGGCCAAATCTCAAGTCATCTTATTCCAATGGGGGAAAAAGATTCACAGATATAAAAATCAAATAATAAATTCATACAGAAATGATGAGTGCAATAAAGCTCACTTGATTCTTGTTTAATCCACCATTAGATTCCAATAGGCCTAAGCTACAAAAAAAAGTTTTTTTTTTATCACTACCGCAAGTGAGAGATTTCAGAGCCAGTAGTAAATTAATGTGATGTGTTTTAATTGCTTAAAAAATAGTTAACACTGATGTGATGAGTTTAAGACCATTTCTCAGAAGTAAAAAGAGTTGGTCATATTTAAAGTAGTGGGATAACTGATATTTCACATTAGGTGTTTCTAATTTTACTGCTAGTTTTATCGTTAAATGATGATCAATGTCAATTACAATTATTTTTACTTTTGCACATATGATCTTATGCTTTTGCACATGTGAATTTAATATGCAGTGGTATATAAAAGTATTTCCTCTTTAGATATGAAATGGATATTATAACTATTTGCAAACATAAGTGTTGCTCATGGTTATTATAATTCAAAAGGGAACTGTTGGATTCTGAATCAAATAACATTTATTCTAATTTTTCTTCCTTCTGCGATCATTCAAATCCTTGTAATTGTTTCCTCTTCTCATATTTTCAGTTCTGATATGCAAAGCTGATACCTTAGTAAAATTAATCTCAGCTGGTAATTGATTCTCAGCACAAATTTCTTGCTCAGAATCAGATACTTGAAGTTTTGATGTCAAGTTGAATAACAGGCTGATCAAGTATAGTAGAGCTTAAATCAGTATTTTTCACACTAAACTCATAGGTGGTGTATCAGACTTTTACCACCACCCCCCCTTTTTTTTTTTTTTTCTAGGTTATACCTTGTTTGGATGAAATTCTCTCCTGTGTTTTCTACAATGCATGTATTATCTTCCTTGTTTTTGCTCAGATTCTTACTGTTATCACATTTGACTGTAGCATATCTTCTATTTTGGTAATCCATTCTTCTAGTCTTCCTTCTGCGATCATTCAAATCCTTGTAATTGTTTCCTCTTCTCATATTTTCAGTTCTGATATGCAAAGCTGATACCTTAGTAAAAGTAATCTCAGCTGGTAATTGATTCTCAGCACAAATTTCTTGCTCAGAATCAGATTCTTGAAGTTTTGATGTCAAGTCAGTGTCAAGTTGAATAACAGGCTGATCAAGTATAGTAGAGCTTAAATCAGTATTTTTCACAATTTGTTTATCTACAGATGATTGCATTTTATTAGGTTGTTCTTTTTGATTAGGCACACAAAATCTTCTTGTTAGTTGCCTTGTTCCTGTGCATTCAGACTTATTGTTTCCTTTAACACATATTCTTCTATTCATTAGGGATATTTGACCTCTGGTAAAATCACAAGAGAAGTGATGCTTCTCCATAAAATTTGTTCCTAATATTATGTGAGCATTTAAGCTAGGAGAGAAAGGGACTATCAATAGATCTTGATATACACAGAGGTTGATGTCTGGTATATAAATTTGTGTGCGAACTTTTTCATATGCTGTAGATCTCGAATCAGAAAGTGGAAATTCTTACAGGTCTCCTTAAATTGGTAACATTTTTCCATAATTTATCTCTTAATTTTAGGAATTAATGCTTACTGATGATTGAGGCATTACAACCTGTGTCAAATAGAATGTTACAATTATGACCTTTGACACATCCTGTAATCTTCATCATTAACTCTCTTGATCTAGGGAAATTTTGAGACTTATTATATGTTCTGTGAGAAATATGTCCAAAACTAGAGTTCCTTCTGCTGTTAGAGTAGTTTCTTTTATTAAGGTAGCAATTCCTAGTGATGTGACCAATCTTGTTGCAATTAAAACATTTAGGAGGATCTCCACCATCTGTGAGAAATTTTCTCCTTGTCTGAGGTTGAGGATCAATGGGAATTTGCTGTCGAACATTCTCCAGGGCTTCCACTACTGTATCCAATTTAGCCAAAATTGGTTTATTTTTCCTCTCAACTTCCAGTTTGACTACTTTGCTAACATGTTCTGCTGTGGGATTGAAGTTCTCTTGAAATCCTACAGTTATTTCTGTCAATTTTTTTATTACTTCATCTAACTTATTCTTCATTGGCTGTTGCAACTTTTCTACCTCCTGGTGAACAATTTCTTTTACTTCCTTGAATAATTTCATGTTGGTTTGTTCATTTGTGTCGGACATGCAGTTATGATTAATAGAATTCTCTCTAATGATTTTCCTTTCATCTTCTTTCCTTCTATTCTCTTTTGAGGATTTATTCACACCTATGGAACAATCAGTTGTTTCTACTATGTTTACAAGGCCTATATTGGATGAGGGACAAAGGTCTCCAATCATCTGTTCCTTTTCCTTGACAGCTACAAGGCATTCCTCTAGTGAGGTTATCTTCTTCTTATAGGCTGTCTCCCTCAGTTCTTGTTTGACACCTTGTCTAAATTGCTGATAAACTGCCCAATCCAAATGAGGTTTGTCTTCATTGGATACATTTAAACTTTCAGAGAGAGTTAGTAACCGATTGTAGAAATCACCAACACATTCTTTGTCCTTCTGTATAATCCTCTGTAGCTTCCACAAATTTGGTCCAACACTCCTCCGTTTACAAAATTGAGATAGTAAGACTTCTTTAAACTTCTTGTACTCAAATGTTTCTTTAAGTATAGGAGATGAAAAAAAATATGTCTTAGCTTTACCAATTAGTTTGTTTCTAAGTAATATCAACAACTGAAAGTCTGTCCAACCTGCTGTTTCTCTGAGTTTCTCAATATAAGTAAAAAAGGATAACACATCATCAGAGTCTTCTCCTGAAAATTGGGGAACTACCTGTTGGGGATTCACACTCCTAAAAAATTCACTGTCTTCCATCTCTGAATTTGAAGTAACAGCCATAGTGATAAATAAAGTATTAATTTAAATAATATAATCCTTTAATTTCAAAAAAAACAAACTTTATCTTTGCCTGATTTCAGATTACAACCAGTTCATTGTGATTTATTTAATTTACTTTCTAAATTTTCAGGGAGTAATTCCACAATTATTATTATCAAGCTAAATTCAATCTCTTAATTTACAGCTGTTAAATTACTTTCTATCAATTAAATCTCATCCTGTCGACTGCGCCATTTGTCGTGACGTTTTCTTCATGTTGTGTTCGAATCCACCATCTTGTTACAAGTCACTTTCATAAAATAAAACACAACTAATTGTAAATTGATCACTAATCCAAGGGTAGAGAAATTTCTGTTATACTGCGCCACTCTATCCTTAGATAAGTCTATATGAAATAGTAGGATCAATTCAAAGTTAGTTAGCAGTCTTTTCATTCATTCAGGCCGAAGTATTTATTTTCTTTCTGGGATTCCCACTAGATTCGAATTTTTGTGAACGGTGCAGTAAAAAGAAATTCAAGCAAATACGATAGTTAGATTAACAAATGAAGCATTTAATATAGGTCATATAACACATACATAAATTTTACTTCTAATTTTTAATAGTAGAAACAAGTCAAACATTAAGTCGAGTTAATCACATTATCACAATCTTCCAAGTCTTCACATGCACTTTCACAGCTTCTGGGTTACAAAGTTTCTACACTTAAATAAATATAATAGAACATCCAATCTAATCAATTTTCACACATTTCTCAGTCATGCTATAAGTTCAAAATATCACAGGCACTAATAGCTGAAAATATCTTTCAAACAATTCTTATCTCCAACTCTCAATCACGAAGAGTTTCCACAGTTAAAGTTAGGTTAAGCATAGCATAATTAACACACAATTCTTCAAGCATTGAAATAATACACTATGATAGACCTTACCGGAAATAGTTCCTAGTACATCAATTATGTTGTGAGCAAACTTTTGGAATTTATTTATCTTACTTAAAAAAAAAACACATCTACAAGACTTATCCACGGTTATACTTAAAGCACTATCAATTGCACTTCGGAATTCTAGACATCAATTACAGGGTACTTCAACTATCCTTGTTACCACTCATAAACTAATTAAAACACTGTGAGGTTCTTTTTAGGGCAAATCAGAAATAAGCCGCAATTCTAGACCAGCTGGGTTTATTCAGAATTCTTCCTTAAACGTCCAGCTTTTTATTTTATCCAATTGTAGCATTAATTTCCCTTCTATTATTACTGCTGATTTCACTTTCAGCTAACTATAAAATTCGTTTCGTCCTTGCTCACTTATAAAAATTATCCACTTAACTCCTACCCTTAAGAACCTTTTATTTACTTCTACTTCTCTAGTTTATCCCCTTGCTTCCTTTCACTCCCAGTTTCTGTCCCAACTCTCTTACCTCCTATATATTTTCTCTTCTTTATTTAGCCCACGCTCTGTTCCACTCGCGCTCGTTTATTTCACGTATCTCTATGACAACAGATAAACGTAAACATTCTCGCCAATGTTACATTAGGCTATAATACTACATTAAGTTATTACATAACGTTAAGCTTTTACAAAATAGGAATAATTAGAATATTTGCTTTTCAATAAATGCGTAGTTAAATTGCAAATATAAGTTCTTATAATATTGACATAACAATAAATAAAATAGCTTAATAATATTTAATACAGAATCTTATTATCATTAACACATTCCTTTGATTAAATAATTAAATATTTGATATAATTAAGGTAGTTATATGATATCAAATTATAATTTATGTTATTTTCATTAAATAATATTTACAAATGTAGCTCTTGTGACGGAAAATCATGTTGGATTCTGAATCAAATAACATTTATTCTAATTTCTACATAATCAGAATCCAACAGAACAACAGTACTAGATATGGTTGTTTTGCTTTTCATATACCACATGGCTAGGTTGCATGAAAAACAAAACCATATTCAAAAGTTAAGTTTAACTTCAGCTACAAGTAACTACATGTGTAGAAATCATAAGAATGTAAAGTAATGATATTTCTTTAGCAAAAATTTTCACAAAATTTGAGAATTTTTTGCAATCTCATTTTATTTTAGAATACAGCTTTGCAATATATATTAAAATCATATTTTGAAATTAAAAAAAAATTAATTTTATGGATTAAAAAACTTAGAAAGGGGGATGGTAAATCCCTTTGTTTCTACAGCCGGGTACGAAACTCGGATCGAAATCCATTGAAATTAATTATACCTTTTGGCTTATTAATTTAGTTGTTTGTTTTATGTATTCTGTCCTACTTTAAAAATGAAAAATATAATACTCTGCATGTAAAAGTACAAATAAAAAAATAAAAAAATCAGCTAGCGCCTTTTTATTCCCCTATATGGGGAGTAGGCGAGGCCATTTAGCCCTATCTAACTTTTGGAGACTGAGTGGGCAGTTCAATCTCCACTGGTACCAATCAGAGATAGATGGCCCAAGGCTATCACCAATTAAGCGGTACACAGTGAAGAGAGACGGCTCAAATGTGCTGCCATCTCGTGGTCCTTAACCCTAACACAATATATTTAATGTCTGAAATAATGTGGGTTCTACGGTCGATTTTCTTGAGTTTACAGGACGAAAAACCCGAGTTTCCGGGAGAAAAAACCCGCTTGCCCGTGCCAGAGATCGACTAACTCGGGAACCGGTCGAAAAAAGGCTTAGAAAAATTTCCTCTAGTCGTCGACTAGACTCGAAACCAAGTCTTCCTTCGTGCGGTCAAGCACCGTGGTATGCAAACGCCACATCCACTGAGCTACACAGGCTCTTAGTACAAATAAATAAATAAAATTTTAAAAAATCATCACCCCAAAAACTTTGTTAGTGTGTAACTCTGACAGTTATATATGATTAATGCTTATTATTGTAACCTCTAAAATTGTAAAAGCAATTTTATAGAAAATAGTTACCATTTGACATTATATATATTTTATATTTCTTTTGCAGAATACACTAGATAAGTGCTGTGTGTGCGGTACATCAATTTTAGACCGTGTAGGTATATTTAACATTGCATCTGTAAAAAAAAAAATACTGTTACTTTCTATCACTTTTCTTTTCCTTATTTATTTTTTACTTTGCATTGCTAAAATAAAGTTGCTTATTCTACAGATTCTGCGTGCAACTGGAAAACCCTATCATCCTGCTTGCTTTACATGCGTAGTTTGTGGAAAATGCCTGGATGGTATTCCTTTTACAGTTGATGCTACAAACCAAATTCACTGTATCGATGACTTTCATAAGTAAGTTTTGCTGTTCATATAGTATGTTGCATAGCTTTAGTACATAATTATACCTTATGATAAAATTCTGTTTATTGCTTCTTAGAAACGATAGCCAAACTTCAAAATTCAATCAGCTAATCAAAGCCTATCAGCAATTTGAGAATCACATAATGTGAAATAAATTGAAAACTATTATCATAACTTACGATTATGAATATTTTTTACAATTATTTATCTAGGTTAATATATTATTAGTTTTGATTTTGTAACATGTACATTGCCACTTGCGATGTGCTCGTTATTGATGTTATCATTGTCAAAATGAAATGTAAACCATTTGAAATTGATATACTTACTAGATTCTGATAGTTGTGTTACATTCAATTTTTTTTTATTGTAATTAAAAATTAAGTGTTGAGGTATTTGTGATGATTTGTTTAGACATTCTGTTTATGCAACAGAGATGTGTCGGCCATTATACGCAACTTCTCGCTTCTGAAAAGGAATCTTAGAATTGAGTCTTTCAGCTGGAGGAGTTGAGACCGTCAACAAGTATTTAGTAAATAAAAGAAGATATTGCAATTGACATTCTAATTGAAGGTTCAAGGAAATGCTGAATGGAAGGTTTCATCTTCTATTTTAAGGACACTGGATTACTATGGAAAAAGCAATTGGTGAAATTTGAAACTGTAAAGTGGCTTAATATGAAGAGCTCAAATTAGATATGTTGTTTATGAAGTAGTAGAAGAAACTCCTTTCTCTGGTACAAAATAAATTGTGTGTCAAATAGAACTGCAAGAGATAAGAATATTTATACTTCAGTGAGACAGGGGGAATAATATTGTATCCTACATAAGGGAGATAAAAAAAGATCCCATGAAAGAGAAGAAATTTTTATATTTTCAGAAAGAGCTTAACAAAGAAACGGACTAAACATTTTTGTTTGAAAACAAGGTGTTTAATCTGGTAGATGTGATTAAGTATATGTCAAACAATCCAATAATAGAATGAGTCAGAGAATGAATGATTTAATATTTTTGGATAAGAAAATCTCTCAAGTGCAGATTTATTTTAGAAGGCCCTGGATCCAGTTAATTTTATAGTAATTTATGTAATGTTATGTAAATGTATATAATGCTTTAGTTTCATTAAATGTATTTTTCTTATTTGACTCTTCAGTGAATAATTTTCTGGATTCTAAAAGAAATAGTTAAGTCATTGCACCAATCAGAATTGAACCCTTGGGTAATTAATAAACATTTGGAGTAAAAATCTCTTTAACAGAAATATAACAGTATCCATTTTACAGTTGATTCTGCAAACCAAATGCACTGTATTGATCACTTTCATAAGTAAGTTTTGCTGTTCATATAGTGTGTTGCATAGCTTCGTTACATGATTATACCTTATGATAAAATTTTGTTTGTCACCTCTTAGAAATGATAGCCAAACTTCAAAATTGAATCAAGCAGTCAAAGCCAAAGTATCAGCAGTTCGAGAATTACATTATGTGAAATAAATTGAAAGTTGTCATATTTATCAGTGTTGAAATTGGATGTAGATGTGTTGGGGGTGGGGTGAGGGGTGATCTTTTTGAAATCAATTTCTCTCTTTAAGAGTCCCATAAAAAGAAGAATCACTATTAATAGTAAGAGTTACTCTAATATAGTTAGCAAAGTTATCTTTTTGTATCTGCTTGCTTTCAATTTGTTGCTGATGTTTAAAAGAATGCCATTAATTTTGAATGTAAATCAAAAAGATGAACACTGTTACTATTTTGAAATATACTACCTACCTGGGGTTATTTTTGGTCTATGATGTTAGCTGTAATACTTCTTACTTATTGTAGTAATCACACTTCATATGGTCAACTCTTATATAGAAAACTAATAAAGCCACTGGAACAATTTATTTGCTATAGCAAATTTTCTTTAGAATGTTATTCTGGCTGTGGAGTTTCCATTAGGGCTTTTCGTAGTTTGCTGTATTGATTAAATTTGCTATTATTATTATTATTATTACCTGACACCTCCAGGGATTCCAAAGACTCATCGAGGGAGGGCACATACTCTACAATTCTGTCTCCACCATTCAATCCACCAACAAACAGCAACTACACCAATGCCATCTACTGCCCACCACCATTAGTATTTTCACAGACAATCACGAACATTCATGCCCACGGTGGGATTCGAACCCGCAGCCATTTGGCTGGAGAGCGGATACACCAACCACTTGGGCAACCAGGCCTGCATTGACATGGTGTTAACGTTTTTTTGTGAATGTGGGGGAGAAAGCTTATAAAAGATTGGAAATAAAATTATACCCAACCAATTACAGTAAAAGTAAAATCAAATTGACAATATTTAAACTAACAAACCAGTATGCACTAAAATTTGTCATAAAAGACAAGAAATGAAAATAAAATATTCATTCCACTTGATGGCACAGTGCCTAATAGTCGTGTGAAATAGTACTCCGTAGTAAACAACGTTTTAATTAGTTATCTTATTAAAAAAATGTATTATAGTAATTCTTGAAGTGTAGCCTGTAATGCCCTCTACCAGGTAATGTAATGCTCAGCTCTATGAAAGTTAACCTCTGCAAGCAGTTTTAAAAAAAAATTGCCTATTCAACCTGCTGTTAGTCAATGGTCGCCATTGGACTAGTATATGTGGTGAATACCTAGAACAAAGAATGAGATTAGCTTTAGTGCTAAACTCTATCTAACACATAATGGCAATCAGCTGCTAATTTTGTGAAGAGACATATTGACATTACATCTGTTATGAAGTGTGCAGATAAATGCAAAAGTAGTTATCATTTTTATTGTGCTGGTCTCAGAGAAAGCCAATTTAAAAAGCTCTCTAAAGGGAAACAAAACTGGAAATGTGCTTTGTGCAAATTCTGCAAACAACAAAGATCTGCTCAGTGTTCCAACTCTTTGTTCCACGACGGATGCCATTCCAGTGCTAGCCATTGCCTGCTGGCAACTTCTCCCACGGGTAATGACTTGTGCATTCCAGAGATTAGTAACATGGACAATATATGTATTACAGATTTAATGTGGATAATGAAAGAATTAAAAAAGACGTCAACGACTTAAGAAGTTTGACAGAATATACCTTGTACAAAAATGGATGACTTTCTGGCTATCATTGCTGGCCTGATACAAGAAGTTAAGGAACTTAAAGAACTTTGAACTAGAAAATGCAAATATGGAGCTGCATAGGGAGCTTAAAATATTCATGAAACAGTGGATGACCTGAATCAACAGGCAATTAGCTCAAACCTGAAATTGTTGGTGGTCCTCATGAACCATGCAAAAATAGCAAAGAAAGATTAGCTATCATGAAGATGATATTGAAGCTATACATCATGTTCCTAGTGGGCAGAAAAACAGAGCAATGCCTATGACGGAATTTGATTATAAAATTTAAAAGTAAAGCGATTGGATACAAATGGCTGGATGGAAAACAAAAATATTAAATATAGACTAAACACAACTGATATATGTGACAATTTTAAGGATAGCAAAATATATCTAAATGAGCACTTGACTGGAAACCTAAAATATTACTGTTTATTGCCAAGAAATGTAAAGAAGTATGCTACAAATATCTCTGGGTCAAACAGGGCAAATTTCATGCGAAGAGACTCATCTAAAATATGCAAATCAGATCTGAAGAAGACTTGTGTAAACTCCGAGAAAACAGCGAGAGTAATAACTGACTCGCGAACAACAATGGCAGATGAGAATAACAACTGTGATGTCCCTTTTCATAAATTTGTAATATGTCATGATTCAGTAGAATTAAGAAACTTTTTATCCTCAGACAATGAATAGTACTTTGAATAGTTTGCATATAAATATAAGAAGTATTCGAGATAAATTAGAATACATTGAATTACTGCTAGACAATTTAAACTATTGGCTAGATGTTCTGATATTAACAGAAATCTGGGTTAAAGATTAAGAAATTGATTTGTACCATTTAAGTGGATTTAAAAATTATCAGTGTAGAAATTATAACAAATCTAGAGATGTAATTATCTTTATTCGAAATTCCATATCTTTTTATAACATTACTAACATAAAAATGAAAACTGAAAATGTCAATTTATATTTAGAACACCATAATACAGGTAACTTTCTTTTTATATGACTTTTTTTATACGATTTTGAAATAACACGGTTTAGAAAACACAAGCAATTCTATTTTTGCACAGTATATTTTGATTTAACATGGTTTAAATGGCGCTTATTTTTAAAATTTCTGTTTGAATTCAGTTCTGTGAAAAAGGGTATTTCCATTATTAATTAGCATTTCCTAGAATGGTACCTATGTTCTTAAAATTGAATTTTGGGGATCCCCCCCCCTCGATGTTTTAAATATCAAGGATTACTCTACACTACAAAATGTAGACAATTGTGCAGACAACAAAAAACTCAATTTTTGTAATTATGATTTAAAGTAAGCTGACAGATGATCCATTATATTCACTTGCCATTGGTTGCTGGAAGCAGAAGGGTGCTATGCTGAGTGCTTCATAATGTAAAAATAAAGGAGAAGCTGCATCTGCAGATGAGCCAGCAGCTAGGGAATTTCTTTCAAAAGTCCAAAATTATTGAAAATGGTGACTACACTTCTGATCAAGTTTGGAACACAGATGAGACTGCCCTTTGTTGGAAAAAAATGTCAAGTAGAACTTACATAGCAAAATCACAAATGTGTTGGTGGCTTTAAAGCAGCTAAGGATCATGTGACTGTTATTTTGCAGCAATGCTTCAGGAGATCGTATATTAAAACCATTACTCATTAATCGATCCCTAAGACCTCGGGCAATAAAGGTGTAGATTTTAACACGTTACCAGTGCACTGGAAGACAAACAAAAACGGTTGGGTTACAAAAGAAATTTTTAATGAATGGTTCCAGAATCAATGTTTTGTTCCAGAAGTTAAACGCTATTTGATGGAAAAAAAATCTGACCTTTAAAGTTTTTATTGATTATAGACAATGCACCTCGCCATCCTGTTTTAGAACACCAGAATGTGGAATTTTGTTTTCTGCCACCAAATACAACCACTAGACCAGGGTGTGATCACTACCTTCAAAACTTACTACATAAGAAGAACATTCCAATACATTTTGGATAAACTATAAGGATAATTTACTGACAGTGATTGATGTGTGGAAGAAATTTTCTATTTTGATTTGCTCAAACTTGCTAAGTTGGCATTATCAGAATTGAAACCATCAACTTTAAATGCATGCTGGAAAGCTACTTGGCCAGAATGTGTTTAAAAAAAAACAAAAAAAAAACCTGTACCTTTGCATATAACTGAACATCCCAGTATCATCAGATTAGCACATGCAGTTGGCGGAGAAGAATTTGATGATTTTTCGTTTGCGGATATTGAAGAATTGATGGTTGACAAGGCTTTTAGTGATGATGAAATAATAAAAGCTGTCCTTGAGAATCTCAATGAAAAAGTGATGATGATGAAGAGATTCCACTCAATGCAGGATTAATTAAAGAAAGGCTTCAAATGGCTAGTAAATTGCAAAGTCATTTTCTTAGACGTGATCCAAATACTGAACGAGGTGAACAGTCTAAACGTGAACTTGAAGTCATGTATGGTGCAATATAAAGAATTATATAAAGATCTATTCAAAACAGGATCTCAACAATTAATTACAGAGTTCATAGTAAAAAAAAAAATTTAAAAAAATCAACCTTCAGAATTATTGGAAATTAGTGCTAATTTAGTTCCTTTTATTAAAGAAAACGTTTCGCCATTGCAGTATGAACAGGACAGCCAAAGTGTTTCGAGTGATGGAAGTGATTTAATTCCAGTCTCACAAAAGAATGTGGCTACTGTCAGAAAGTGAAAGCGAATAAAATTTAAGTAATAACCATGTGCGCGAGTTATTCGAATTTCTTTTTTTGAATTTCTGTTTTATTAGTGACACACTATTTTCTTTAAGAAAGATAAACATGTATATACTTTGAATAAGTATTTAAAATAAAAAAAATTTCATTAAAATTAGAGTTTTATTCAATGATTTTCATATGTTTTGTTTGAAAATAACTTATTGTTCATATCAGATTTTCACATCTGGAACCATTCTTCTATTTTTTCATATGCACTGTATTCTTTTTTACATGTTTTTTTTCTGTTATCAATCTACCGGGTAAATGGAGAATTGGGTTGTGTATATATATAATAGCTGTATATAGGTTGTATTGCTACACAGAGTCCAACTTTATACAAGAACTTGAAGTGTAGTCTAGATGAGATCAAAAGTCACAATGTTCTCATAACTGGGGATACGATATTGACTTGCTGAGAAATAGCAGCTTCTCTCAAGATTATCTAGATTTACTTGCCATGCATAGACTCAAACAATATATTAATGTCCCCATGAGAGAATTCAGTGGTGGTAGAATGTGCCTAGATCATGAGAACTTTCGGGAGAACTTTAAGTTGAAACAAAATCCAAGCAGCAGTTTTACACTAGCCTCTCGCAGATCATTTTCAGTTGGTATCAAAGTGCATTTGCAAGTACAGCACAGAGATAGAACAACCGAAAACATCCCCTACACAACAATTGACTCCAGAGTATTGAAGCATAACTTGAGCACTGTTTCTTGGGAAGAGAGAACGATGGAAACAAATATTGATACCTCCTATCATAAATTTAATGCAATATTGAACCAGTGGCGGCCCGTACATAAGCACTGTGACACTGCAGCACCCCGAAGGAAAAAATGAAAAAATTAAATTTTGTTTGTGTTTATAAATAATAACAATGCTTACAACATTATATAAATGCAATACAACATGTTAAAGGTTACAGCTTGTGTTTTGACATTGATTGAATAGTTAATAATTGGAATTGTTCGATTAACGCTTTAGATTACGAAAAAAATGCACTGTGATCTAACGCCAATATTCGTTTGCGCTTGTTATTGCATGTTACGTCATTCCCACACTGCTCGAATGGCAGTGTATCTTTAATATGCTTACTCGTCTTATTTCTGTGAGATATGAAATGTTTATTATTGATGTGTGTGCATGGTGAACTATTTTTTGTAAATCTTCTTTTATTTTGTTAAAATAATATATAATTATTTATTTATTATAGATACAAGGCTGAATTATGATGAGTGGCACTGTTGAAAATATGAAAAGAATTATATTTTTTCGATTATCATTACACGAAACGATAATTGCGATCTAACGCTGGTATTTGTTTGTGCTTGCATGTTACATCATATGATACACTGTTGTTTGGGCAGTGTATCATATGCTTCCATGCGTTATTTCTGTGAGATATTATTATTATTACGGGCAACTCCAGGGAGACCTTAGACTCATTGAGGGAGGCCCCGAATCATGTTCATCACAACTATTCGACATTCATACAGTATCTATCATACCTCGCCTTAAACTCATTCACTCTCACAGCATCCACCACAGACTCTGGCAGCCCATTCCACTCATTCACCACCCTGAAAGTAAAGAACCCAGCTTTAACACCCTTACTAATCACACTTTTGCCCAGCTTCCATGGATGTCCCCTAGTCCTCCTACAATCAGTCCTGTTCTCAAAAATATCTTCTGAATTAATTTTATAGAAACCCTTCAGTAATTTGAATGTCTCAATCATATCTCCCCTCCTCTGCCTATCAACCAATTTGCAACCCACAAATCCTCAACCTGTTCTCATAAGGTTCATTCCACAGACTTGCTATCATATTGGTCACTCGCCTCTGGATCCTCTCCACCTCCTCCCCATCAAGAAGAAACCTAGGTGACCAAATCTGGGCACAGTAGTCAAGATGGGGTCTTATCAAGGCTCGATACAGAGGAACAATAACCTGCTTGTCTCTGCTTGTCAACGTATTCTTCAGCAACCAAGTGATTTGATGAGCTGATTTGGCCACTTTTGCAATGTGTCCCCTAAACTTCAACTCCTTATCCACCAACACTCCTAAATCTCGTGCCTCATCAATTTCCTGGAGTACAGTTCCACCAGTGTAGTAAACTGCTGTTAATCTTTTCACCCCCAAAATGTATAACCTTACATTTTGCCACATTAAATTGACATCCATTCTCCTTAGCCCAGACCTCCAATCTATCCAAATCATCTGCATTCACTATTGCCCTACCCAACTATGCATCATCCGCAAACAAATGAACTGTTCCTCTTAGATCCTTTCCTATATCGTTAATGAACAAATTAAACATCGGTGGTCCAAGAACAGATCCTTGTGGCACACACCACTAGTCACAGGCTGTCTTGTGGACTCTACTCCTGAATAAACCACTCTCTGATATCTCTCCATCATCCACCATCCTATCCATCTCACCATCCCCATATGCTACATTTTACTGATTAGAATTCCATCCGGTATCCTGTCAAAGGCCTTAGCAATCCAGTAGAATCACTGTAAACCCATTACCCTTATCCATTTCAGCCGTCACTGTGTTATAATACATGAGCAAGTTACTGAGGCATGACCTACCCTTCACAAAACCATGCTGTCCCTGATACAGTATCCTATTTTCTCCAAGACCTTGCTAACGATTCCTGTTATGCTGATTGGTTGCTAATTTTCAACAGCAGCCTTGGAACCACCTTTATGCAGCGGAATTATTTTCTCCTCTTTCCACCCCTTTGGGACTTACCCAGACCCGAGGTTCAAATTAAACAAAATGGTCAAGGGCACTGACAATTCTTTAGCCGCTTCACGTACGACACGAGCTGGTATACCATCCAATCCCACAGATGTATTGACATTGAGGTTCTGTAATAGACTATTTATCTCTACTTCATTCATCACAATTCCAGTATAAGCTATTGATTCTTCCATTCCTGCAATGTCACCACCTGGATGATATAGTTTTGCAAAGTGCTCGCTCAGTAATTCCACTATATCGACTGATTCGGTTACCTCCCTACCCTCGACATTTTTTAAAATCATTCTGCCATGAACATTTTTCCTTTAACTTGCAACATATTGAAAAAACTGTTTGGGATTCTCTTTAGCCTGCATGGCGAATTTTCTTTCATAATCTGCTTTTGCTTTTCTTACCACCCTTGTTACTTTCCTGGCCTGAGCTTTATACTGTTCCTGCGCCTGCTGGTCACCTTTCTCCTTAAATTCCCTCCACAATTGTTTCTTTTTTTGCAGCTCAAGCTTAATATTGTTATTCATCCATTTAACTCCTACTTGATTTATTATTCGGACTCTTGGTATACCGTCAACCGTTGCCTCCTGCAAACACTTCTTAACCACCTCTCATGCAGTATCAACATCCAGCCCTTGCAGTTTTACATGCCATGGCACTGAGCCAAGCACACACACTCCTAAGCTTGTCATGCTTACCAGCCCGATAATTCCACATGTACCCTGTCTTAATTGTAAATTCCACACCTTTAGTCACTTCCCAAGTCAAGACCATATGATCGCTCTCACCAATTGGTGGCAATGTGGTCATATTCGTTACAGCCAAATCCTCAGATGTAATTACTAGGTCAAGCACTCTCTGACCCCTAGTGTTTTCCATTATATGCTGTTGCAGATAGTTATCCCTTAATAACCGCTTTAACAGTTTTTAAATTTTACATGCCATTTAACTCCTACTTGATTTATTATTCTGACTCTTGGTATACCGTCAACCGTTGCCTCCTGCAAACACTTCTTAACCACCTCTCATGCAGTATCAACATCCAGTATCAACATGGCACTGAACCAATCAAACTCCTAAGCTTGTCATACTTACCAGCCCAGTAATTCCACATGTACCCTGTCTTAAATGTAAATTCCACTCCTTTAGCCACCTCCCAAGTCATGACCTTATGATCACTCTCACCAATTGGTGGCAACATGGTCATGTTCATTACAGCCAAATTCTCAGATGCAATTACTAGGTCAAGCACTCTCTGTCACCCTATTATTTTCCACTACATGCTGTCGCAGATAGTTGTCCCTTAATAACCGCATAAAATCCAATTCCTTCCTCCCATGTACCCTCTCCTCCTTCCAGTCAGTGTTACCATAATTGAAATCACCCATAATAATTACCCTCCTTCCACTCATTTCTTCTATTTGCCTATGCATGCTATTCCCACCATCTATTCCATCACCTGGTCTATAGCAGCACCCAATTGTATATTTTGTTCTGCTAGACTCTATCTCACACCAAATAGCCTCAAATGCGCTCTTTTCTCCATCCTGCAGTTCAACTTCTATACTCCTTGGCTGCAACTCATCAGCTATCATCAATAACACTCCTCCCCCCTTTTTATTCTCCCTGTCACTCCTGAACACGCTATACCCGTCGCATTCAATTCCACTAGCTTTATGATCTTCTGTCAGCCATGTTTCTCTAATACCCTCCTTCCAAGTACCAACCAAGTGCAAAAACTTTTCCTTCTGTTCCTAATACTCCTGGCATTAGTGTACAAGAATTGCAGAAGCCCAATAGTCCCATCTCTACTTTGATGCCTTATACTAACTATCACATTCTGATTTGTTGTCCTTCGTACTCGCTTGGACATATTATACTCATTTATTCACTCAACTACCTTCCTAAAGTCTGCATATCTATTCCCCCCCCTTAATAAATCTAGTTTCCATGAGTCTGTACTTCCACTTCATTCATCAACACTTTTTCAAGCCTCCGTACACCAAATCCATTCAAATGTAACCCATCCATCTTATATAAATCCTTTTGCCCATCGAACTCACTCCACACATCCACAAATTCCACACCACTCTCCATGCATAACCCACGCATAAAGTCATTGACAATTATGGCCCTCCTTCTAAACACTTCACTATCATACTGCGGCAAAATACTCAATCCTAACTCTCTTACTCTTCTCTTTTGCTACCTCAAGTAATTGCCTCACATCCTCTATCATTTCCATTTTGTCTTCTTTCAAATCATTTGTTCCTGCCACGACTATCATCTCTTTCACCCTCTGTTTTTGCACTCGAATAGATTCGCTGACGTCCTTTATGTTCGCACCCGGTTGGTATGATTTCGTCAAACGCTCAATTATCACACCTCTTAATAGCGAATCTCCATACAGGCACTCACTCCTTCATTTTATTTACGTTTACGATATGAAATGTTTATTATTGGTGCATGTGAATGTGAACTATTTTTTGTAAATTTTATTTTATTTTGTTAAAATAACATATAATTATTTATTTATTATAGATACAAGGCTGAATTATGACGAGTGTCACTGTTGAAAATATGAAAAGAATAAAATTTTTTCAATTATCGTTACACGAAAAATGCACTCGATGATCTAACGCCAATATTCGTTTGCGCTTGTCATTGCTATTGATACAAAACTTTTATTATTGGTGTTTGTTCGTGGTGAGGATGAAATATTTTTAATAAAGCAATTTTTAATATGTAAATTTATTTATTAATAAATTCGTTACTGATTATGAAATAAAGTTTTTTTTATTTTTGATTTTTTTTTTGGTATATGCAGCACCCCCACTTAAAATTTTCACTGGCCGCCACTGTGTTGAACAATAAAATACAAGACTCAATTAAAGTTAAAATAATAGACCATATGAAAGAAACAGTCCTGGATTACTCAGGAAATCAGACACTACATAAAAATTAGAGATAAAGCGTATAAAAAGTTTAAAAATACCTGCCCAATCAATATTATGAACACTGTATCAAGTACTATAGAAATCTAATACACCATAAATTAAAAGAAAGTAAAAATGAGTACTACAGAGATGAATTCCTAAAATGCCAAGGAATAAGCAATTCCCAGATTAAAGATATTGATAGGAATAGAGAAAATGGAGACAGAGGATGAGCTGAAGAATTCAATGTTCACTTTGTCATGGTCAGTGAAAGCATTCTGAAAAATGCTGAAACCACTTACAAAAAAGGGAAACAAAAATTACAGCCCAATCTCCCTTCAACCATTTTCGAAAATATTAGAGAAATTGATAAAAATTAGATTCATGAAATTTTTGGATAAAAACAACTTTTCAAAGAATCAATTTGGGTTCAGGCAAAACTTTAGCACAGAACATGCTTTACTGAACTTCACAAACATAGTTTATATCTCCTTAGATGAACATAACTATCATTAGCAGTATTTTTAGATGTACACAAAGCTTTTGACACTGTATCACATGAAATTTTAATAAAAAAAATTAGGATTATAGGAATATGAGGTATTGCTCTAAACTGGTTCAAAAATTACTTAAATGCCAGATCACAAATTGTAAACATAAACAACAGCTATAGTAGCTCCAAAAGAGTAGACTGTGGTGTACCACAAGGATCTGTCTTAGGACCAATTTTATTTAATATTTATATCAATGATTTCTGCAATCTTAAACTAAACGGTAAAATAAATACTTTTGCAAATGATACAATACTAATTTTCTCTGCAGACACAGCTGAACTAATGCAAACCATAGTGAATTCTGCTCTTTTAAAAGTAACAAATTGGTTCCAGTCAAATAAACTCAGTCCGAATTTCTCAAAAACTAAACATGCAAATTTTAATATGCAAAATACAACAGACAATGAACTTCACTGCACAATTAATTTCGCATGATTGGAATTGCAGGACAAATTCAAATTGCAACTGTGAGGAAATAGAAAAAGTCAATGTAATAACTTACTTGGGATTAAAAATTGATAGTAATTTAAGCTGGAAGCTACATATTACCAATGTTGTAAATAAAGTATGGATTATGTTAAACAGACTTTACTGCCTAAATAGATTTTTAAATTTAAATATGTTAAAAATATTATATTTTACCTGGATTCAAAGCACACTACAATATGGTATATTAAATTGGGGAGGGATCTATGGCACTAAATTGAAACCTTTAGTTTCAACTCAGAATAAAGTAATTCAAATCTTAACTAGAAACAAATACAAGGATACTGTAATGTGTAATAAATACACTATACTAAACATACTAAAAAAAAAAATTTTTTTTTTTAAAAATCAGCTAACGCCTTTTTTATTCCTGTATATACAGGGAGTAGGCAAGGCCGTTTTTAGCCCTATCTAACTTTTTGGAGACTGAGTGGGCAGTTCAATCTCCACTGGTACCCAATCAGAGATAGCTGGCCCAAGGCTATCACTAATTAAGCGGCACGCAGTGAAGAGAGATGGCTATACAGGTGCCACCATTTCGTGGTCCCTAACCCTAACACTCGTATTTAATGTCTGAAATAATGTGGGTTCTACAGTCGATTTTCTTGAGTTTATGGGACGAAAAACCCGCGTTTCTGGGAGAAAAAGCCTGCATGCCCATGCCAGAGATCGACTAACTCAGAAACTGGTCGAAAAAAGGCTTAGAAAAATTTCCTCTAGTCGTCGACTAGACTCGAAACCAAGTCTTCCTTCGTGCGGTTAGCGCAGTGGTGTGCAAATGCCACATCCACTGAATTACACAGGCTCGACTAACTAAACATACTATCCCTTAGATATTTATACACCTATAGGGTACTGCTATTCATAAAAAATGATAATGAATACGTAAATATCAAACAAGATGCTTCCATAGTAGACATATGGGCCTAAAATATATAGTTCCTAAAGCAAATAAAGAAGCAATACACAAACATTATACTTACCAAAAATATTCAACGCACTACTTTTAACAATAAGAAATGAAATTAACCCAAACAAATACAAAACTCGAATGAAAGGATATTTATTTTCACGCAGAAATGAGGAATCTCTGTTCAAAATAATTGTATAAATGATTGGTTTTTGCGTGTCGGTATTAAAAAATCCAGTTTCAGGTGTAAAATGTAAAAAATTTAAATGCTATTTAACTACTTTGTTTTATTTTGTTCCTAATTAATGTTATACAACTTTCTCTGTACATATTCAAGTGTTTCCTGTTATGTTAATTTATTATAATAATATGTATATTATATGTATAAGTCCGCGCGGTTAGCCTAGTGGCTATGTGCTTCGCAACCATATGCCTGGGGAAGGAGTGGCCTAGGTTCGATTCCCGTCGGTGACGTGAGGAGCTGAAGGATCTTCCTCAGCCATAACCAAGTTAGCCAGTCTTGGGCGTGGACAGCAGAGATTTTTCCCCAGTTTATTCTGGGGTTTTTCATCCCGCAAAGCAGGCAAACTGGCCTTGAGAATTCAACACTACAGGCCATAGGATACACCGGGGCATAAGGCTGACCACCTTATCATGTAAACGGAGTGAGGTCCGATGATCAATGGACCCTCGACACCGCAAGGTAAAAGAGGGTATAAGGAAGATGACATGATGATGATGTATATTATATGAATGTACACATGTGCATGTAATGATAATGAATTACATAACTTTTTGTAACTTTAGCATATCGTAACCTGGATGAGCTGTTGCTTTTAAGTTACACATGATTGTCAAAATCTTGTACTATGTAATATGTAACTTAGAATAAAAAATATCTATCTAAATATATATATACATATATTATGTTATGAAAAAAAGAATGTTCATCATGAAATGACTTTAGTGAAGTTATGCTCTTCTTTGGCATCTCCATATAATCAAAATCTCATTGTAGAAGGCCCAAACCTATATCACGAAATGCATTATATTAAAAAAGGTCTGTCAAGTGGTTTAGCCAAGAGCAGAAAGAGAGAAGTGTGAAAAAAGAGAAGAGAATGGTTGACTATGAGAGAGAGAAATTAAGGAGATGGTCTTGTACAGCAATTCTATCATAAGAGTTGTGATTGGTGAGAGGGTGACAAAATTGTGCTTCCTGGGTGCAAAAATTAACTAAATGAACTTGAATTTAAAAAAATAAATAAATAAAATAAAAAATTAAAGTTAGCAAGCTATTTAGAATGCAAAAGTTAAGGTGAGAGAGTGATTGTTTTGGCTGAAACAAATGATTTAAAAGGAGAAAAGTATGGTATGAGAGACATGAAAGAATTAGTGAAAGTTACAAAAGAAAAGAGTCTGAGTCTGTTGCCACAGTATGACATTCAGTTGAGAAGGACAACCATAATAGCAAATGAATAGATGTGTAGGTCATGTATGAGGAATGATGTGAATGTGTGGAGTGAGTTTGATGGATGAAAAAACTTATACAAGAAGGATGGTTTACATCTGAATGGATTTGGTGTTCAATGTCTGGAAAAAGTTGTTGAATGAAGTGAAAGTGGATGTGCAAAACTGGGAAACTAGAGCTTTTTTGGAGTCAAGGGAGCTGTTGAGCTAGTACACAGATAATACCAGGAAGGCAGTTGAATGTAAGAATGTAGAAAAAATTGCTAGTGATACATCAGAATGTGATAGTTAATATTGCTGGCAGCCAGGGAGTGCCAGTAGTGTCCGGCGCCTATGTGCAAAACTTTAGTTGGTGCCTCTATACCCCTCCCCCTAATAAAAAATCACTTTATAAAAATGTGTCAGTGAGTAAAAATGAAATACGAAATATACTAACTATATGTTTATTGAACAAAAAGCAGAAATTACAAAAAAAGTATATAAGAAAACAATAAACATACAAGAAGGGTACAAAAACAACAAAAATAATTTGTTATTTGGCAAGAAAATCATTTGCGAATTGCACCTTATGTAGTTTTACGTAAATTAACAGATAAACTTGCAGTTTTTATAAAAACAAAAATATTAAATATTTTTTGGTACAAAAATAAACTAACTACATTTTATTTGGCAAGAAAATCACTTTGTCATTTGTACTTTGTATAGGTGTAAATAAGAAACAAATAAACTTACAAGTATAAAATAGGAACATATTAAACATTATTGGGTAAAGAAATAGGTAAATAAATATTTAAACAGAAAGAAAAATCACTTAGGGAATTGAACTTTTCTAGTTTTCATTAATGAAAATTCTCAAATAATATCATGTATATCAAGTTGATCCAAAATATCTGAACTCTATTGATATAATGGCAAGATTTGAAAGTCTGTCTTGCACCATTGTGGAGCGCAAGTAGTTTTTAATAATTTTAAGTTTAGAAAAAGACCGTTCCACAGATGCAACAGATACCAGTAATGACAAAAGAATCTGAAGAACAATTGTAAAGTTTGGATAAACTGTGATTAAGTCGTTTGAATAAATATACTGAATTATCTGATATACATCATCATCATCAAATTCCTGCCATGTACCCTCAAGGGGTGTACAGGATATGATAGTACTACATGAAAAAAATTACATCATTATTAATTTCCTATCTACAATTTTCCTCCAAATCAGTCTGTTACTTGTCAAGACTCCAACCTTATCAGATCTTATATTTCTATCGTCTAAGGCACTTTGTACCGTATCAATCCACCTATATCTTGGTCTTCCTCTGGGTCGTTTTGCTGCCAACCTGGCAGAGAACACTTGTTTTGCTAATCTTTCCTCTCCTATTCTGTTTAAGTGACCATACCACCTGAGATTAGCTCTGCTAATGCATTCCTGGATGCTGACAATGTCAAGTTCTTTCCTAATATCCTCGTTTTTAATATGATATTGCCATTGATGCCATCTGTTCACGCCTATGATCTTTCTCAGGACTCATATCTGTGGTCTCTAGTCTTTGGTCAAGTGTTTTACTTCTGACCCAGCTCTCAGATCCATAAGTTAAAACTGGTTTGAACACTGTCTTGTATACAGCTAATTTAGTGTTCCGACTAATTTCTCTCTTATTCCATATGAATTTATTCAATTGACTTCCCACCATACCAGCTTTGCTGATTCTGTTATCTATTTCTATATTTAATTTACCATCTTCAGTAAAAATTGTGCCTAAATAGCTGAAATGTTTTACTTGTTCCACAGGTTCTCCATTCACAACACAGTTGACATTTTCAATGATTCTGCCTATTTTCATTGTCTTTGTCTTTTTATTGCTGACCTTCATACCATATCTATTACAACAGCTATTCAATTTAGTCAGAGAATCTTGCAGACTTGTAGTGGATTTATTTAGAAGTATAACGTCATCCGCATAAAGCAAAGAAACATTAACATCTCCAATTCTGATATCATGTTTAATACCACTTTCCTTGATAATGTGATCCATATAGATAATGAATAACAGAGGGGATAATGTACATCCTTGTCTCACACCAGATTTAACATTAAACCATCTTCCTGTACTTCCTTCAATTCTAACTGCTGACTTACAACTCAAATAAAGACTAAGTATTGCTTGATATAATGCCCCATTCACACCATATAACTGCAGCGTATTGAATAGCTTCTCGCTTGGCACCTTGTCATATGCCTTTACCAGATCGACAAAACTTAAATACAGATCTTTGTTATATTCCCATGCTTTCTCGACTATTTGTCGTAAAGTGAAGATCTGATCCTGACAGCCTCTATTTGGCCTGAATCCAGCTTGTTTTTCACCAAGCTTTTCTTCCACAATTCTTCTCAACCGTTTCTCAAGTATATTCGCATAGATCTTGCCAGGAACACTCAGTAGGGAAATACCTCTGTAATTCTCACATTCAATTTTATTTCCCTTTTTATATATGGGTACTATGAGAGCTCTACTCCAATCATCGGGAATTCGTCCCTCTGTCCAGGCTTTCTGAACTATGCAGTGCAGCCACTGTAAGACTCTTATACCACCATACTTCAGCATTTCTGGTCGAATATCATCTACTCCTGCTGCCTTTCCACATTTCAAGCCTTTGATGGCTTTTTCTACTTCAAGTATGGATATGTATTCCTGACTGCATGCCTGGTCAGTGTTTTCTATCACTGTGCTGTCATCACTGCTTGTTTCATTTAGCAGTTTTTCAAAGTAATTACTCCATACTTCAAGGATATCTTTTTCTCCCGTTTTCATGTCACCTTTATCATCTCTAATTCCTTTTACAGCACTCTTTCCTCCATTCTTAAGCTTCTTCAACAACTTCCAGAATATTTTCCCACCTTCTTGATATTTATTTTCTATATTCTTGCCAAAGTCCTCCCATGACTTTTGTTTAGCTAGTTTTACATAGTGTTTAGCATTCTTGCATTTGTCTCTATATTCTCTAAGAGCACAAGCTGACTTATTTGACAGGAACTTTTGGTATGCTTTCTTCTTTTCCTTCACTGCCTCTTTAACTTCCTGTGTCCACCAGGTAGTTCTGATTCTGATCTGATATATATTGTTTTTAAATTAGAAATAAATGGTTAGTGTAAAATTTCTTTGCATAAATCGCCTGTGTCAATGTCTGAATGATTCTCATGTGTTAATTTTTGTCATAACTTTTTACAACAAGATAATAAATATTCTTTATTTTGTGAAGTACTTAACAAAAGAAATGAATTCGTATGTTCTTTTAATAAAGTAAATCTTTCCTGCAAAGATTCTAATCTTTTATCTATTATGCAGAGAAAAAAATTTACTTTAAATGAAATTTCAGGACCTACTATATTTTCATGTTCGTAATCAAATTGCGTTGTCTTTTTACGTCACCTTAGTGGTCTACTACTACAAAATACAGATTTCCTCCTCGCCTGAAATCTTTGACGCCTTTACTCTCTGGCACCTGTGTGCATTGCATATATTGCCGGCACACTCCTGCTGGCAGCACGTCACAATGGAATAGTTAGCATAAACTGTAAGGACAGTGGTGGATCTAAAAGGATATGGCACTTTATGTACACTATTGCCAGAGCATTTGGAACAAGGAGGAGTTTTTGGCATTGGTTAATTCATCCTGGTCAAACATTACTGGCATGAGTTAGACATGATTAACAAAAGATGATATAGTTAGTGGAATAGAAGTGAAGGATATAGTGTTTTCAGGGAGTATAGAGAAAAGAGTGTGCGTGTGTTTGGGGGGGGGGGATATTATTGATACTAGCCGATGAACTGCAACCAAAAAGAGTAGGAGTTCAACTGCTGGCGAGTGAAAATAGCACATTTGAGGCTATCTGGTGTGAGATAATGGCCAGCAGAACAAAATATACAGTTGGTTGCCTTCTATAAACCAGGGGATGTAGAGGATGATGGGAATAGTGTACATTGGCAAATGAACTCTGAGTGGAGGGCAGGTAATTATTATTATAGGAAACTTTAACTATGGGAACATAGATTATAGATTCATAGAACTTAGAACAAGGAGGAGAGGATACATTGGAGGAATATAAGCAAATGGAATTTATGCAGTTAATAAGGAATATTACCTGATGCAGCATGTGATTGAATGTACTAGGGGTTTAAGAGTGTTATATGTATTAACTGCATCAGAGAATTTTCCATAACCACTATAACTGTTCTGCCAGCAATTGGTGAGAGTGACCTGGGAGGTAGGTAAATGTGTGGAATTTTCAGTTAACTTTGGGGGGTGGGGGTTTGTGGAATTATAGGATTGATAAGTGTGATAAGCTTAGGAGATTGCTTGAATTAGTGCCATGGCCGGATGTTGTTAGTGCATGGGAAGTGATTTCAGAGAATTAATAGCACACTTGCATACCTAGAGTCAGGAGAATGAATCAAGTAGGTTAAATGGATGAATACCATCATTAAGCTGGAACTACTATATAGTAGGCAACATAGGTAGGTTGTGCCTCAGTAACTTGCCCAAGTTTCATAATACAGTGACACCTGAGTTGGATAAAGGTAATGTGATTTAGTGATACCAGGATATCTCATTTAATTCTAATGAATAAATTGGGATATGGGGATGGATATAAAGTTAGTGAAGTGGATAAGAAGGTGGTTAATGGAGAGATATTAGAGAATAGTTTATTCATGAGGAGAGTCCAGTAAAAGACCTGTGACTAATGGTGTGCTATAGGGCTCTTTTCAGGCCACTACTATTTAATTTGTACATTAATGATATAGGAAAGGATCTGAGAGGAACTATTCAGTTGTTTGCAGATGATTTAAAATTGGGTAGAGCAATAATAGTTCATATGGATGATGTTAAAATTTTGCAGGATGATTTGGATAGACTGGCAATCTATCCAAATGTTAGGGTTATGCATTTTGGCACGAAACCTTACCAGCTGTGTACCACATTGATGGAACTGTACTCTAGGAAATTGAAGTCAGAGATTTGAGGGTGTTAGTGGATAGGGAATTAAAGTTGAGAGGACATATTGCAAAAGTGGCTAAAGCAGCTCATTAGATTTTTTGGTTACTGAAGAATACCCTGATGAGCAGAAAAAAGCAGGTTATTATACCTCTTTATAGAGCCTTGGTAAGACCTCCAATCTTGACTATTGCACATGGATCTGGTCATCTGGATATCTTGATGAGGAGAGAATTTAGAGGCAAGTGACCAAGATGGTAACAGGTCGGTAGAATGAACCTTATGAGGACAGGCTGAAGACTTGTGGGTTACAGAAATTGGTCAATAAGGAAAAGGGGTGTTATGATTGAGATATACAAATTACTGAAGGATTTTTACAAGATGAATTCACAGTAAATTTTTCAGAACAGGTCTGGGGGTTTGAGAACCAGGGGCCATCCTTGGAAACTGAGTGTAGTTAGCAGGAATGTCAGGACTAGTTTTTTGTTGCTCGGAGCATGGTAAATGAGTAGAATGGTTTGGCAGAGTATGTTTTGATTGCCATGACTGTGAATGAGTTCAAAGTTAAGTATGATAGATACTGCAAAAATGTTGAGTCTAAGGACTCCATGAAGTAGCCCATAATAATAATCATAATAAATCGAATGTCAGAAAACATGAAGGCAATAAAAACTTGCTTTGTGTGGAAAAAGTACTTTGGATATTTTCATTTTTAGCCTATAAGTGATATAAAAAAAAAGAAGTCCATTCTATTAAACAGATTCAGTATGGACTCCTTTTTTTTTATATCACTTATAGGCTAAAAATGAAAATATCCAAAGTACTTTTTCCACATGACATTCGATTTATTATGATTATTATTATGGGCTACTGTATGTGTATACAGATTTAACTCTCCACATTAGGAAAGGAAAGAATTATTATTTAATGTTGTATATTATTAGCAGCATTGGACATGTTCATTTACATTTAATATTTTTCAGATCTTGTATTTCAGTTAAAAATATTGACTTCACGAGTCTACCACTTGAGTCTCCATGGATTGAATTTGAACTATTACATTGTACATTAATGATATAGGAAAGGATCTGAGAGGAACTGTTCAGTTGTTTGCCAGTGATGCAAAATGGGATAGAGCAATAATTAAGTTGATACAAATGATGTTAAAATTTTGCTGGATGATTTGGATAGACTTGGCAGTCTGGGCAAAATAGAATGGATGATGTCAGTTTAATGTGGCAAAGTGTTAAGGTTATCCATTTTGGGGTGAAAAGATTACCATCTATATAGTGCTTATGTTATTATGACATTAATGGAACTGTACTCCAGGAAATTGATGAACCCAGAGATTTGGTTGTATCAGAATACCCTTCCTCCTGTTCTCCCCTAACTACACAATAAATTAGCACATCTCTTTTGCTCCAGACAGTACTACTAATATACTTATAAAAAATCTGTCAACCATAAAATACACTTCTCACATTTGGAATGGTGCACAAAAATTCTCCTTAAAAATCCTTGTTGTCAAGAGAGTATTCTGCCTAATAAATGATCTCTCTCCCACACACACACATGCTCCACTCACTTTCTCATAGGCATTTCTGTCTTGTCTTTTCTGTAGGTATTTTCATGGACATTTTTCTAATAAAATAGCATCTATTGTGAGCAGACAAACAAATATTGACCAGCTGCTGCTGCTGGCCAGTATTGTATGTAGTTTAGCTTCAAATTAACCAAAGTCTGAAGTTGTCAAAGTTCTCTCTCTCTCCTTTAACCACTTGTTCACTCCACTCGCTGCAATGTTTTGCTGTAGGTTTTGTGACTCCTCATGCAAAAGGTTGATATAAGTAAAAATAACACCCTTGGGTGGCATGCACCAGTTATGTTAATATTGATATTAACATAAATAACGCATCTCTGTTCCTCTCAACTAGCCAAAGTATTTTCTCTGATTTCTTCTACTAGAAAATGTCGTACTTGTGTTTTATGCACTTAAGACCTCCCATGCTAGAAAGTATAGAATTTTGAGTAGCCTATATTTGATCGTCTCTGATTCAGATTTTTCTTGTTTCCATTTTATCAAATTCATTTGCTATCTATATCCTCTCTAAATGTAGGTTCAAATTAAGAAACCATTTTGAGCTCTTGTTCATCTCTAAATTTCAATTTTCTGTAGTACATTTGTGTAGGAAATATGGAAGGGTTATTTTATTTTTTTGCAGGAAGTTTATATGTATTAATAGAGTATATTGTTATTATTTATGGGATAGAGAGCACACTGTGTGTGTGTGTGTGGGGGGGGTGATATAGCCATGCCATCGGTATAACAGGTACAACAGTCTTGAGCATAGCATAGTGCTTCTAATATGCTACCCGTTATTCTGCCAGGCACATTCTGGTATGCTGGCTGGCAGCAAGATTATGCACAACTTGTAGGTTGCCATCAACCTACAAGTTGTGCCATCTTACTTCTGTGACTAAGCAGCCTCAAACCAATCATGTGCTGGGTTTCCACAGTATATTTAGCATATGATTGATTAGTACTACTACTTTCACTTCACGTGTGTGAGAAAGAAGGGAAGTCAGATTTCCTTCTGCTGATCCAGTGATTTTAGTAATATTCATGAGGGGTTAAATACTTTGTTATTAGCAGCATTTCTGTCATAATGGAGAAGTTGGGAATGTACAGTATATAAATAAATCAAGAGCCCTGCTCTGGATGTCACAAAGGTTTTCTTGGCACTTCAGTTTCCACTTTGTTATTTGACGCCATAATTACTGAGTGAATGGTTAAGAAGGCATTCAAAGCAAAACATTTTGCAATAATAAGAAAGTAATGTGAATACGAAAAAATGCTTGGATTTTAATTATCCTCCCCCCCCCCCCCCCCAAAAAAAAAAAAAAAAAAAAAAACTCAAAATAAGCGATTTTCAAATATTATATATATTTGAATTTTTCAGTTGCGACATAAATATTTTTTTTTTATTTATTTCTATTTGATAATGTACATTTATAATTTTATAAATATACTGTTTATGTTTCTACAGAAAATTTGCTCCTCGTTGCTGTGTTTGTAAGCAGCCCATTATGCCAGAACTTGGACAAGAAGAAACTGTGAGAGTAGTAGCATTAGATCGTAGTTTCCACGTAAACTGTTACAGGTGTGAGGTAAGATGTCATATCAGCATTTTATACATGTTGCACAAATTTCTTAATTATTTTCGATATTAGCAAAGATATTATCACCATTGCTGAAAATGTAGAGTGCTTGATACATGGTATCCAAGATCTGATTGCAAAACTGCAATCACTGATGGACTGGTATACTTTTAAAAATTTAAATTCAGATTGTTCTGTTATTTTGTTATGGATCTTAATTTGATTTGTCTTTAGTCATCTGTCTTTTAACCATGTCGCTGTCAATATGGATAAAATACATCACTCCTCTACACTTCGTATCCATCATATATTTCAATGTAATATCAATGGTATTACAATTTTAATATGTACCTGGATTACCATGGATGCAAAGTGCATTCAAATTACCATGGCAATTTGAATGCCTTCTTAATCTGGATGGATATATATACACACACACACACACGTCTTAGCCGGTTGGGTGGTTAAGGAAGCTCTTTATTAGTGTTTTACACTACTACAAAAGATTAAGGATGAATGAGATTAGAAACAATAAATAATAGAATATTTCGAAGAAAATTGTTTATAACAGACTAATAATTGATTGCTAATTTTGTTTCTCCTGAGATAATTCTTATTCCCCACACACACACATGCCTTGAGAGTACAATCTGGAAAATGATATACAATAAAAGGAAAATTAAACAACACTCAGCTGTAACAATGTATACATATATTCCATATGGTTTGAATGAGGCAAGCATGATGTACGAGGGTGGTCTGAAAACTTCTTGGCCTTGACCATAAATGGCAACACTATTGGTAGGATTTTTTTTTTCTCATACAGGAAGTAGAGGGTTTTTTCACCCTGAAACTCGGGTGAAAAACATGTCATTATGCCCGTAGTTAACCATGTGTCACATCACGATAGGCAATCTCCTGGATAGGAGACAGCACATGAATGGGATGGTTTAAATTAAATTAAACTTGCCATATGACTTTGCATTAATTCAACCTTGGTATATCTTCTGGATAGTGACCTTTCTAAGTTGGTACATCTGTCATAAGCATCCATGTGAAATTGCAAGTCATTCTATCAAGTAGTTTGTTTTATACAGCTGTTCTGAAGCAAAAGTGTTGTATGTATCCCTTAAAATAGATAAAATTGAGTATTCAGTATCGTGCAGTTATAAAATATTCTTTGTAAAACAAGGTTTAACGCCAAAAGAAATTCATTGAAAGTTCATAAAAGTTTATGCACACTCTTCTTGTTCGTTTTTGACAATTAAGAAATGGGCTGAAGTTTAAACGTTGCCTTACCAGCTTGAAGCTGATCCACATGAAGGACGTCCAAAAAGTGTAACAACACCAGAAATCATTGATCGAGTTCACTTTTGACTCTCCGGTATTGGATGACCGGCAAGTCAATATGCATGAAATTGCCGAGACTAATAGGCATTTCAAAAAAATGTGTAGGATATATTTTGCATGAAGAATTTCATATGAAAAAGCTTTGCGCAAGATGAGTGCCGTGCTTGCTCACAGCAGATCAAAAATGCACTCGCATGAAAATCTCTGAACAGTGCTTGGAGCATTTTAACAAGAATAAAACTGATTTTGTGGGTTGATTGATTACTATGGATGAGACTTGGATTCACCATTACACGCCAGAATCCAAACAGCAGTCAATGGGCAGAAGCTGGTTGTTCAGCGCCAAAGACAAAGTCGGTTCCATCAGCAGGAAAGGTCATGGCATCGGTGTTTTGGGGTGCTAAAGGAGTTTTCTTTATTAATTATCTTAAAGTGTAGAACAATAACTGAGGAATATTATTCCAATCTTCTAACAAGACTAGATGAAAAAATTTGTGAGAAAAGACCCGTTTTGCAGAAGAAAAAAATCATCTTTCATTAGGACAATGTACTGTCCACAAAGGTATTTTGGCAATGGGAAAATTAAGAGATCTGCACTATGAATTGTTGGAACATCCACCCTATTCCCCAGATTTGGTTCCCTCTGACTTCTATCTCTTCCCAAAACTAAAAAGTCTTCCTCGCTGGTCAGTGTTTTTCTTCTAATCAAAAGGTGATTGTAGCTGTAGAGGGGTATTTTGCATATGAAAAAGAGAACCACTACAGTGACAGGATAATGGCGCTGGAGCATCGCTGGAATAAATGTATTAGGCTTAAGACAGACCATGTTGAAAAATAAAAATAATTTTGAAATTATGAAGTAGTTTGTCATTGTTAGGCTGAGAAGATTCCAGACCACCCTTGTACTGTTTTCATGAAGAGCAACTAGTATTAGTGTTGTCATAAAGTACAAAATAATTGAGGCATCATTGGTAGAATGTAATATATCCTGTTACAATACACATTTTGTGTTTGAGTTTAACTTATGCTACAAATATTCTTTTGAATCAAGTAGCGGAAAAATGAAAGATGATATTTTGAGATGTGCATTCACACATTTGAATAGAAGCGAGCTTTAAAACACTTCATTTTGGCATCAAACCCGTTTTATACCTCGTATCTCTAGCGCCCTCTTTTGCCCAAAACTTTCTGCCCGACACTTTCTTTTTTTACGTCCGGCTCCTATTTCATTCCTATCTTCCTGGAATACTCGTACGATTGCCGTGTCTTCCCAGAAAAACACTGTGCGCGTGCCGTTCGCACGTAAGCAAATTGCTGTCGGCTACACAGTTTATCCGAAGTTGTCATTAATGGACTTTGATCCTTCGTTATTATGCTCTAACATATATCTTATAGAGAAACTTCTTACATTATAATCTTTTTACAAAAAAATGACATCTTTCACTTTTTATTAATATTACAAAATTTGTATTAGTATAATTCTTTAAACAAAATTGGTATCTTCACTTATTTACAAGCATTTCCCCTTTTAGTTTTTTGTTTTTCTTGTTAAATTCTGAATGAGATATTTCTTAGTAAAAATATTTTCATTCAAAATTCAACAAAGGTTTCCCCTTTCTCTCAATTCTCTGAGAAGAGGGAGTCGTCTTCTTCACTCCAAGACTTAAGTCACCTCCTTGCAGAAGTCCACTTGGTGTGTCCTCTTTTGTGCTTCTTCCCATGTTTTGTGTCTGGCTTGCCCCTTCCGTGTTGTAAACTGATCATGTTCAACTCTCACGTGTTTTCTTCTAACCCTTTCCTTGATGCAGATATAATTAACCTCTAATACCCTCTGACATATTTCATCCTGACTCTTGCTTGCCATTTCATTCTCAATATTTGCTTTAACTTCTGTAATGTCACTCGTACTTGGATGTCTCTTCTCCTCTGGTTGGGTATTCTCATTTGATTCTAGTTGACTGCATGCTACATGATTCTCTTCCTTCTGAGTTTGTTCTAAATTCTCTTTAGGAGAATCTAGAACAAACTGGGACTCTATGCCGGTTGAGTTCTTTCTGTCACCCAAGTAATGTGCCCTCTGGTTCCTTTTAGTAACTTTCTTCCTTCCCAGAAAACAGATTTCTTCTCTAGCATAATCACGTGAGAATTTATGTTTCCTCAGGAAATCATTTCCAAGTATTAGTGATGTGTGTGGGAGAGAGGTCCTTGGCAGGATCAAGAACTCATGCCAAACACACACATTTCACCCAAAACTTTCTGCTCGACGCTTTCTTTTTTTGCACCCGGCTCCTATTTCATTCCTATCTTCCTGGAATACTCCGTACAATTGCCATGTCTTCCCGGAAAAACACTGCGTGTGCCGTTCGCATGTAAGCAAATTGCCGTCAGCTACACAATTTATCCGAAGTTGTCGTTAATGGACTTTGATCCTTCGTTATTATGCTCTAACATATATCTTATAGAGAAACTTCTTGCATTATAATCTTTTTACAAAAAAATGACATCTTTCACCTTTTATTAATATTACAAAATTTGTATTAGTATAATTCTTTAAACAAAATTGGTATCTTCACTTATTTACAAGCATTTCCCCTTGTAATTTTTTTTTCTTGTTATATTCTGAATGAGATATTTCTTAGTAAAAATATTTTCATTCAAAATTCAACAGTGTCTTGATGACTAAGCTAGTTGTATATGGAAGCAGATAACTTCACATCAGTTGCCTTAGTATCCTATAATGCAATGAACACATCCTTTCAGATGTGCATAATTCTATGCATTATCACTATCCAAACCAGTTTCAATCTTTCTTGAGGTTTCATTAATGGGGAGCCAAATCTAGAAGAGATACTAAGGTTGAATAAATGCAGAAGTCGTATTTCCCATATACAAGGTAAAAAAAGTGTATCGTCATATTATTAACATTCTCTAGATTTAGAGATGTAGATTTTTTTCACTTGTCATAAATTAAATTGAGCCTCTGTAGCTCATTCGGTATAGACAAATTCCTTTCGTCGGAAAGACCTTGGTTCGATTCCTATCCATGAAATGAGGAACCTTTATCTGGTCTCTTTTAACTAAAGGTGAATTAGCTGGTCTCATACGGAAGTAGAGGGTTTTTTCACCCGGAAACGGGTGAAAAACATGTCATTATGCCCGTAGTTAACCATGAGTTGCATCATGATAGGCAATCTCCTGGATAGGAGACAGCACATGAATGGGATGGTTTAAATTAAATTAAACTTGCCGTGTGACTTTGCATTAATTCAACCTTAGTATATCTTCTGGATCTGGCTCCCACTGATGTGACCTCAATAAAAGTCAAAACCAGCCTGAATAATGACCTTTCCATCCTCTCACATGACATCTTAAACGAGTAGAAAGGCTTATTTGTTGGCAGTGCATGTTAGTTTATTTTAATTGTATTGATTAAAACACAGAATGATAAGAAAATAATTAATATTAACTTATTAACTGATATTTGCTGGATTATATCCAACATTTTCAAAGCGCAAGAATAGTTTGTCACAGTACACGAAACAGCAGTTTGGTATAACATTTGGACTAGCGTAAAAAAATTGTAACAGACAACACAAGGATTTCTTAACTAAGGTCCTAATTGGCACCATCTGTTGTTGAAAAATGAGGAAAAAAAAAACATTTGGCACTATGGTAATGCCAAGTCAGATCAAGCAGACCATGCCTTGAATACCCCTTCACACAAGATCAAATGGAAGAAAGCAAAAGTGCTTCACAGAAGTCAATATAAGTCAGAGAGATTGTTTTTCAAATCAACAGCAGCTTTAAAACATACTTCAAACATCATCAAGTATGGCTGTAAATTTACCAAAAATTTGGGAGACAGTCATTTTAAGATCTTAATTCATGCTTATTTTCTCTCTTTTCCAACAATAGATGGCACTAATTTTGACATTAGTTCCTTGAGCTGTCCATTGCAATTTTTTTTTAAAATAGTCCCACTGTTTTTACCAAATTGTTGTTTTGTGTACTGTGACAAACTATTCTTGTGTTCTGAAGATGCTGGATATCTTCTCTTAAGTATTCTGCAAGAGCAGGTTCTTCTCTTAGTAGCAAAAACTTTCCTTCCACTCTTCTGTTCTGAGCCTTCTCTTTCAAGGTTGTGTACCTGTCTCCATTCAGCATGTCATCTAGTTGTTTTCCTTATTTTTCCTCTGGGTCTTTTTCCATCTATTTTTTCTTCAATGGCATCTCTGATGATTCCATTTCCTCTCAGAATATGTCCGATCCAGTTTTCCTTTCTTCTTCTACTCTTTTTAAGACCTCTTCATTAATTATTTTATCTGTCCATTTGATTTTTTCCATCCTTCTCCAAATCCACATCTCAAAGCTTTCCAAAATCTTAATTCTTTCTTCAGTGTCCAAGTTTCAGCTGCATAGAGGGAAACACTCCACACATATTTTATTAGTCTGTTCTTTAGGTTTCTGTCCATTTTACTTCTGAATAAATTCCATTTTCTATTAAACACGTCTCTTCCCATCAGTATTCTTGCTTTTATGTCACTTTTACATCTTCCATCACTGCTAATCATACTTCCTAGATATTTAAATGCCTTTACTTGATTCAATTTTTCCCCATTTATTTTGATATCCATATTTGCCTCTTTCCTTGCTATTTTCATTACCTTTGTTTTTCTTATGTTAATTTTCATTCCATAATTGATACAGGATTCTAGTAATTTGTTCAGCAGATGTTGTAGTCCTGTTTCAGTATTTGATGATAAAGCCTTGTCATCTGTGTATCGTATTGCAAATATCTATCTACTTCCAGTCTTTATTCTTTCTTCTGAATTCTCCAGTGCTTCTTTAAACATTGCTAATTAAGTTAATATAAATACTAATTATTTTCTTATCATTCTATGTTGTAATCAATGCCATTAAACTAACATCACATGATGTCTGTTTGCTTGCTATAAGCTCTTCTGCCTTTCGTGTATGGGATATGTGTGTGTGTATAAACAAACTTTGTTTGCTTAAACTTGGATAAAGGATTAAACAAGAATATAATTTTTTAGCAAATTTAATTTATAACCAAGTGAAAAAACTTGGTGTTTAAGGGTCAAAGCTCTATAACTGAGAGGAGACCTCCACATAGTCTTTAAAGGAATGCGGAGAACCGACCAGGGCTTTTGAGCTAATGTCCAATCCTCACCTTCTCGTGGTGCATCCTTTTTAGGTGTCTACCCCTGGATACTGAACAAACGAACCTCGTTCATTCAGTATTTAGGTAGACACCTAAGTGATCACTATTTAGTCTTGAGCATGATAAAATTGAATTTCATGTTGAAAAGAAAAACATGTAAGAAAGTTTTAAAGTGAATTAAAGTTGGGCTGGCAATTTGGGATTTAGCCGATCAAATTGTAATCTTATTGGCTTAAAACCAAAAGATAGAAATGATGGTACATGACAGAATTTCACGCCGGCTGGGGGCGTCGCCGGTTAAACACGGACCCGTTGTTTTCGCCAGGGAACCAGGCAAACAGTGAAAAGTCGGCTACTGGAACAAATCTCAAAACACACCCCAACTCAACATCACCAGAGTTAAAGATCAGTACTGTTACCATAAGAAGCTGAATGGCAAAGGAATGGAGCTACCTGAGGAATTAGATAAGTACTAGATCGACATAATAAGGGTGACTGAAACAAAAAAAAAAAACTGATGAGATCTTTCTGAGTAATAAGTACAAAATGTTATATTCAGGCAGTGACAGTCGAGGAAAAGAAGAGTAGCCATAGTATTCAACACTAAATACGAAGCTAATCTACTTGAATGGTAGGCAGTCTCAAGTACAGTGATGTGGGCAAATATCAGAATGGGGAACTGGATAATGAGACTTATTTGTGCCTATGGTCCCACAGAAGGTTCTACTAAGATAGAAGTGGAGGAATTTTTTGAGGCTTTAGAAAAAGCAACTGACACAATGAAAAAGGAAAAGTTGGTCCTTGTTGGGGATCTAAATAGCAGAGAAGGAAATGATTGTCAGACATACAAAAATATATTGGGAAAATTTGGAGAAAAGAGCAAAGCTAATAATAATAGCAAATATTTGTTGGAATCCTGCTCAGGACAAGGACTGGTTATTACTAACACCATGTTCCAACATAAAAATGTGCGCAAATTCACATGGAGAGAAGAGGCAAGGAATAAGAAAAATCTCATTGACTATGTTATTGTCAATAGTGATGTTTTTTCCCTGGTGCAGGACACTAGAGTGTACAGAGGATTTGAAATTGGAAGTGATCACTATTTAGTCTTGAGCATGATAAAATTGAATTTCATATTGAAAAGAAAAACATGTATGAAAGTTTTAAAGCGAATTAAAGTTGAGCAGCTCTCAGACGTGAGCTCTAGACTAAAATACACAAAGATTATTTGAAGAAAAAATGAAAGAGTTTGAGAACAGGAATCAAACCTTGGAGATTCAGTGGCAAGCCTTGAAGAAAACTCTGATTGATTCAGCTAGAGAGGCATGTGGTGAGATTGTCTGCAAGGATAGAAAAATCAGAACTCCATGGTGGACACAGTTAAAGAGGCAGTGAAGGAAAAGAAGAAAGCATATCAAATGTTCCTGCAAATAAGTCAGCTTGTGCTCTTAGAGAGTACAGAGACAAATGTAAGAAAGCTAAACAAAAGTCATGGGAGGACTTTGGCAAAAATATAGAAAATAAATATCAAGAAGGTGACAAAATATTCTGAAGGTTGTTGAAGCTTGGAAATGAGGAAAGAGTGCTGTAAAAGGAATTAGAGATTACAAATGTGACATGAAAACTGGAGAAAAAGATATCCCTGATGTATGGAGTAATTACTTTGAAAAATTGCTAAATGAAACAAGCAGTGATAGCACAGTGGTTAAAAAACACACAACAGGCATACAGTCAGGAATACATATCCATACTTGAAGTAGAAAAAGCCATCAAAGGCTTGAAATGTAGAAAGGCAGCAAGAGTAGATGATATTCGACCAGAATTGCTGAAGTATGGTGGTATAAAAGTCTTACAGTGGCTGCACTGCATAGTTCAGAATTCCTGGACAGCAGGACGAATTCCTGATGATTGGAGTAGAGCTCTCATAGTACCCATATATAAAAAGGGAAATAAAATTGAATGTGAGAATTACAGAGTTATTTCCCTACTGAGTGTTCCTGGTAAGATTTATGCAAGTATACTTGAGAAATGGTTGAGAAGAATTGTAGAAGAAAATCATGGTGAAGAACAAGCTGGATTCAGGCCAAATAGAGGCTGTCAGGATCAGATTTTCACTTCTCAACAAATAGTTGAAAAATCATGTGAATATAACAAAGATCTGTATTTAAGTTTTGTCGATCTGGAAAAGACATATGACAAGGTACCAAGAGAGAAGCTATTCAATACGCTACAGTCATATGGTGTCAATGGGGCATTATATCAAGCAATACTTAGTCTTTATTTGAGTTGTAAGTCAGCAGTTAGAATTGAAGGAAGTACAGGAAGATGGTTTAATATTAAATCTGGTGTCAGACAAGGATGTACATTAACCCCTACTATTATTCATTATCTATATGGATCACATTATGAAGGAAAGTGGTATTAAACCGGATATCAAAATTGGAGATGTTAATGTCAGCTCTTTGCTTTATGCAGATGATGTTATACTTCTAAATAAATCCGCTACAAGTATGCAAGATTCTCTGACTGAATTGAATAACTGTTGTAATAGATATGCTATGAAGGTCAGCAATAAGAAGACAAAGACAATGAAAATAAGCAGAAGTGCTGAAAATATCAACTGTATTTTGAATGGAGAACCTATTAAACAAGTAAAACATTTCAGCTACTTAGACAAGATTTTTAGTGAAGATGGTAAACATGGAAATAGACAACAGAATCAACAAAGCTATGGTAGGATGTTAATTGAATAAATTCATATGGAATAAGAGAGAAATTAGTTGGAATACTAAATTAGCTGTATACAAGACAGTGTTCAAACCAGTTTTAACTTATGGATCAGAGAGCTGGGTCAGAAGTAAAACACTTGACCAAAGACTAGAGACTGCAGATATGAGAGTCCTGAGAAAGATTATAGGCGTGAACAGATTGCATCAATGGCAATTTCATATTAAAAATGAGGATATTAGGAAGGAACTTGACATTGTCGGCATCCTGGAATGCGTTAGCACTGCTAATCTGAGGTGGTGTGGTCACTTAAACAGAATGGGAGAGGAAAGATTAGCAAAACAAGTGTTCTCTGCCAGGTTGGCATGAAAACGACCCAGAGGAAGACCAAGATATAAAAAGTGCCTTAGACGATAGAAATATAAGCTTGATAATCTTGACATGTAACAGACTCATTTGGAGTTAAATTGTAGATAGGAAGTTAGTAATGATGTAAATATTTCATTTAGTACTTATCATATCCTGTACACCCTTTGAGGGTACATGGCAGGAATTTGATGATGATGATGGTCAAAAAACTTTTTAATACAAAATAAGTTCCAACTCCTTCGTAGTTTTGTCATCTTTTAAGTAATGCAATATAAAGCATTTCTCATGCCAGCGATTGTATTCACTTAAACTCTTAGTCACTTGCATAAACTTTTAAGTCTTCAAGATAAATATTAGTTTCTTACTAGGCTGTAAAATGGCAGCACACTGGAAATCATAGCCCTTTGCTTGTATATGGAATATCTTATTTCAAGATGTTCCATATGCTTACTATCAGATTTTGAGTTATCTCAGACTGACCTTGATTATCTTATATTGCAACTACATCTCTGTGTACTTCTTATGGGTGGCTTTAATGGCCACACTACTCTGTGGGATAGTACCAACACCAGGAGAGAGAGGCCAGTTTTTTGGGCATATGCTTGATCATAATGATCCCCCCCCCCATTCCCACCTATATATTCTGAATTTGATTTTACTATCTATTCCTTTGCCATCTTTCTGCTACTTATGTGAGATGTCAAAGATAGCATATGGAAGTGATCACTTTCCTTTGCTTTACAGTATATTCTCACAAGAATGTGGATATACTGTTTTTACACCTGGGTGTCTATGAAGAAGAAGAACATTGTTCTTCACAGACACTCAGGTATAAAAGCTGAATGGAATCCTCTTTATAACTTTCAGAATTTAGTTCCTAAGACAGTCAGCTCAAATGCCTATCAGTCGAGCAGTGATGTAACAGATCTTATTGTCCAGATAATAACCACATTCCACAGACATTATTTTAATTAATATGCTGTCCAAACCATGATAAAATCCTGAGTCCCAAGCAAAAAAAAAAAAAATTCAAGACAGCACAGAGCATATTTCATAGATACCTTACCATACCAAATTTTATAAACATTCGTTTGAACCAAGCCACATTCCCTTTCGGTTTCAGAATCAGAATCTTGGATCTAGTTTGGCATTGGTCAGTCATGCAACCAATGTAAAAGGAGTATATTGGATAAAATCCATAAAGTGATGGGTAAATATTGAAATCTCATCCATCTGTCTTGGAACATGTGTAGTCGATGAATCCAGTGCAGTTGCAGACACTGTAGGAGAAAGCTTTCCAAGAATATCAGCAATGTTTACTTTCAATTCAAATTGGCTAGAGCCATATGATTATTCATTAAGGAGGAACTGAAAAAAAGAGTGCCACAGAGCCTCATAACATTCATTTTGAGAGAATAAAATATCTTCCATGGATATTTTATAATGAATATAATGCCTACTTGAGGAGCACTTTCCAGATTCATGGAAAAAAAAGGCAATTGTCATTGCCTTCCCAGAACCAGGAAAAGATCCAAAACTAGCAAAGTAACCATCTTATTGCTCTGACCAGCTTTCTTGGATTACCATTGTAAGATATTGGAATAAACATGTTTAAACCAAACACATTACTTTTTGTCTTCAGAATCTACTGACTTCTGTAGTATCTCGAAAGCAGTGATTTGTTTTACCACTTGGTTCATATAGAAACATCTTGGACAAATTCTTGAAATCTGAGCAGTTGGTTTCTGATTTCTTTGAAATGGAAAAGTTTGACACAGCATGGAGATATTGGCATATTAAAAGATTTATAGTCTAGGTCTCATGGGCATTTCACTCTTTTTATTAAAAGCTCTCTCTCTCTCTAGCTGACTCTTCCAAGCGTGAAGCACACTGCCCTGGCCATCCTGCCTAGACGAGGGTGTTTCCTAAGACTCAGTGACACAATAACATTGCCCAACTGTAGACAGCCCTCTTTATGAGGGGGGGGAGTGAGTTCTGATAAACACCTAAGACAAAAATCATATTAAAGTAACTGATATAACCACAAGAAAGAACATACTAGTTGCAGAATTTTCAAGGTAACTTATATTCTTATATCGCAATATGTTATTTCTTGTGGTTATATCAGTTGCTTTAATATTATTTTTGTTCTAGGTGTTTATCGGAAATTTCCAGATCCCCTCCCTCGCATGTTGATGAGTACAAATTTTTTTGTCATTCCTGGTAACGTAATGGTCATCAAACAGCACCTGCAACAAGCAGTTGATTATCTTTCTTTGTGAGCATCAAGTAATGGGTTCGGGTTTTCAGGTGTATGTACGTCATACACTTTGCCAAAAGTGCAGGCTTCACCCAGACTAATCATTAAAGATGGAACAAACTATTATACCAGTCAAGTTACCATTACCAGTCCTAGAGAACCCAAGTTATTCTCTAGGACTTTGATTTTAAAAAAATATTATTTACACACACACACACCTGTATTTTTTGCCCTATAGGATGCATCACATTTTTCATGTAAATTTTTGGGGAAAAAAAATTCTTCACAGTATAAGACTGAATTATGCATCAAATATTTCATTAAAAAAAAAATCAACTAATGCCTTTTTGTTCCCGTATAGGGAGTAGGCGAGGCTGTTTGAGCCCTATCTAACTTTTGGAGACTGAGTGAGCAGTACAATCTCCACTGGTAGCCAATCAGAGATAGCTGGCCCAAGGCTATCACTATTAAGCAGCATGCAGTGAGGAGGCAGCTCAACAAGTGCTGCCATCTTCTGGTCCCTAATCCTAACACACAATGTATTTAATGTCTAAAATAGTGTGGGTTCTACGGTTCATTTTCTTGATTTTACGGGACAAAAAACCTGAGTTTCCAGGAGAAAAAATCCACTTGCCCGTGCCAGAGATTGACTAACTCGGAAACCGATCAAAAAAAGTTTAGAAAAATTTCCTCTAGTTGCCAACTAGATTCGAAAGTAAGTCTTCCTTCGTGCGTTTGCACACCACGCCGCTTGACCACACGAAGGAAGACTTACTTTCGAATCTAGTCGGCAACTAGAGGAAATTTTTCTAAGCTTTTTTCGATTGGTTTCATTATATGAAAGCTCTACTGCAATCATCCAGAATTTGTCCCTCTTTCCAGGCCTTCTGATAAAAGTCTTACAGTGGCTGCAAGCCACTGTAAGACTTTTATAAATGCATACTTGAGCATTTCTGGTCGAATATCATCTACTCCAGCTGCCTTTCCACATTTCAGACTTTTGATGGCTTTTTCTACTTCAAGTATGGATATGTATTCCTGACTGTGCATGCCTTTTGAGTGTTTTTTACCACTGTGCTATCACTGCTTGTTTTCATTTTTGAAGTAATTACTCCATACTTCAAGGATATCTTTTTCTCCAGTTTTCATATAATCTTTATCACATCTGATTCCTTTTACAGCACTCTTTCCTCCTTTTCTGACCTTCTTCAACAACCACCAGAATATCTTGCCACCTTCTTGATATTTATTTCCTATGTTCTTACCAACATCTTCCCATGACTTTTGTTTAGCTAGTTTTACAGTGTTGTTTAGCTTTCTTACATTTGTCTCTGTATTCTCTAAAAGCTCATGGTGAATTATTTGCCAGGAAATTCTGCTTCTTTAACTTCCTGTGTCCACCATGGAGTTCTGATTTTTATGTACTTGCAGATGACCTCACCACATGCCTCTCTGGCTGAATCAATCAATGTTTTCTTCAGGTCTTGCCACTTGAATCTGCAAGGTTTGGTTTTTGTGTTTTCAAACTGTTTCGCTTTTCTTGAATATTATTATTATTTGTGACATCTCCAAGGAGTCCAAAGACTCATCGCGGGAGGACACCCACTGTACAACTCTCCATCTCCACCACTACTGAGCCGCTACTACCAATGAACTACATTAGTGCCATCTACCGCCCACAACCACCACAAGTATTTTTTGCCTGAAAGTTGTGTGTTATGAAGGGCCGATTTGACTGTATGCGGGATGAAAACCCTGAGTTTCCCGGAGAAAAACCCTGCTACCTCCGTATGAGATCGGCTAACTCACCTTCAATTGAAAAAGTCCATATAAAGATTCCTCCCGTCATGACGGGAATCGAAGGGCGCAATGTACCGTCGTTCTTCCAATTACGCTACAGAGGCAATTGAATATGTTTGTGTATTTTAGTCTACAGTTTACATCTGAGAGTTGCTCAACTTTTAATCGCTTTAAAACTTTCTTAAATGCCCGGAACACACTATCGCCATTGGGCTTTGTTGTTGCCATATTTTCTTTTTGTGGTAGGCAATAGCAGGCACTTGGGTGATATTTAACTAATATAAAGACTTATTGGACCCTTAAAGAGTCCTTATGGATTTCTCAGTGATATTAAACCCTTTAAGAACTCCTGCTTCGGTTTCACTTGGTGAAATTTATATAGGAGATCACATTTAAAACAATAAAAGAAGGAGCACATATTTAGAACAACTTATTTCAAATTGCCACCGATGTTTCACATCAGATGGTGTTATACTCCTAAATATGTGTCCCGCAATGCCAGAGCTCGATTTCTGTAAATGGGTAGCTCTGACAAAGCAAGTGCCACTTAAAAGCATACCTTCCCTAGTTGGAGAAAATACCATCTAGACTTATTGGTGATTTTCACTGTGCAGTGATATGCAACTGCAATGCTTATTAGATGTGTGAAGAGGCTAGTCCAATGTTTTGACTCTAGAGTATGGTCTCTGGTTTCTGCCCCATTTCTTTGTTCCTACATGCAGTGTAGATGGTGACTCTGGCTGTGTATGCTCACCATGCTATACTTATTCAACTAGGGAGTGAACGCTATCATTTGAAGGCACCGTAGTACAATGGGTTCTGCAGCCCAGCCACCAGAAGTTAGTACACAAGACTGAATGTTGGTAACTCCTTGGAAAGGCTTCCAAGTCAGATGGCAAATAATCTTGCTGTTTTTGCTTATTCTGCCAGGTTAGAATATAACAGCTTTCAGGGACACTACTCGAGGCCGTACTTAGGTTGGAGTCTGGGCACCTCCTAGACTCCAACCTAATTATGAGTTATGAATATTAGATGACTTCACAACCGTTACATGTAATTGACAGAATACTAGTTTATCAATTATATATAAAAGTTGTGAAGTTATCAAAACATCAATATGCATAATTAATTGTTAATAAGCTTTTGTTGTGTAAAACTTTTCTATACCTACCCTGATGATGTAAGCTTATGACTTACGCAAACTTGTTGGGTTTTAATTGCTTATTTTTATTAACATTAAGTACAGAAAACTTCCACATAAAATTTTAGTATGTTCTATAAAAAAATTTTTTTTCTCTTAGTATTGCTTATACCATGAAGCACTGTTGCATATTCAGAAGAGAGCTGCTCTCTTAATACAGGGTGATCAAAATTAAAGTTTCCCTGTTTAAAGCCTTGTGGAGCACCACCCAGTAATCCAAATGCTGCGAAACTTTGCATGAATACATTGTGCGTCATAGGAAAGTGATATCTGGGGAAAAAATGTAGTTCCAAAATTTGCCACCAAGGGGTGCTGTATGATGTACCTAATGTAGATACAGTAATTTTTCTCTGTGTGTGAGAAGGAGAAAAACGATACAAGCATAACACATTTTTATTCACTTCCGTTATGCATTCACGGTACATTCGAGGCTGATGTTGCACACATACTGCATTATGCTGTCTTTGAGAAATCCACAGAGTCAGCAGTCACCGAATCAGATCAGGTGGATGAGGCAGCCATGCAGTGAGAAATGCACGAGGAACCTCCTGTATGGATCATGGTGTGTGGAGGGGACCTTATTCTACATGAAAATGACTGGATCTGGCACATGCACTGCTGTAGCTTTGGTACGACAAAATTGTGTATCATATTGCGATACCTCTTGGCACTAACTGAGCAGGTCACAGGACCTGAATGTCCTCAAAAAAGAATGGTCTAATGATCGTAAATAAAGCTGTAAACCCATACCAGACAAATTATTATTACTTGACATCTCCAGGGAGTCCCAGACTCAAGAGAGGGCGCCTACTCTACAACTCTCCGTCTCCACCAATTACAGCAAACCCCATCATCTACACCAATGCCATCTACTGTCCACCACCACTAGTATTTTTCACAGACAAAAGACAAGCTGAAGGTTCGAATCCCGCCGTGGGATTCGAACCTTCAGCCTTTTAGCGGAGAGCAGATACGCTAATCACTCAGCCAAATGTTGCATTGCATGTGGGTTTTGTGCCATACCCAGCAATTGTGGATATTCACAGCTCCATTCAGGTAAAGCGAGTTTTTCAGAAAGTTGTGTAAGGCACATCCATGTGTCTTGATACAGCATATACACTGCAGGAAAAAGTGCTGTTATTCATGCCTGCTCCACAGCAGCAGTAGCAACTTCATTCACTTGTGAATTTATTGGTTTGTGACCTCTGCCAGGTCTAACTCCTAACAATTGTTTCTTCAGAATGACTAATCATTTATTACAGAACCCATGGAGATAGTGGATCTCATCATGGATGTCATTTGTTCCGGGCAACAAAATTCACAGAGTGCAGCAACAGCATTGCAATTGTTTATATAGTAAAGCTTCACAAGCAAAGCACATTGGGGCAAGGTTAGTGCCATCACTGTGAATGGCATTAACAAAAGGAAAAAATCCCATAAACCCTTCTGGCACCTGCTGAGTTGCATGATATGCAAATTCCATGCTTTTGGTGTTTGCAATGCCCCTGGTGATGAATTTTGGAACTACTTTTTTTTCTCTCAGATATCATTTCTGCATGATGCACAATGTATTCCTGCCAAGTTTTGTAGCATTAGAGTCACTGGATGGCAATAAGGTCTTAAACAGGGAGATACTTTAATTTTGATCACCCTGTAGAAAACCTCACATCTCACCGACTCCCTCCAGTCACTTTACCATAGATGCTCTGTTTCTGCCTTGTCTTTTCTATAGGTATTTCTATGGATACTGGTCCACTGAACTAGTCATCACCAATCATCCACTTTCTATAATTTTAAGAATATGGGACACTGCTGGTCAACTTATGTGTACTGTTTTCAACTCCAACCAACTTCTCATCCTCTTCCTTCATTCTATATGTCCCTATTCTTTGAAACAATCTACCCATACTGTTTTTCTCTGAATACAACTTACTACCTTTCGATGAGCACGTTAACTGATTCCTTTCTTCTTTTTGATCATTTGCCCCTCCACACGCATACACACTTGGCACTGTGCTGTTGTGTTATAGGTCTTGATGCAACAAAATTAAAAAAATGATAATAAATATGGTACAAGTCTTCAGGATTCTTTGACTATATTGAATAATTGGCGTGACACATTTGGCATAAAAATTAGCGATAAAAAGATGAGAACTGTGAAAAGAATATGGAAAGCTTCAACTGTATTCTAAATGGAGAACTTATCTTCTTCTTCTAAGCCCTTGTCATAATTACTTTTGGTAACAGGCTTCCTTCATTTGTCTCCATCTTTCTCTGTTTGAAAGTTTCCTGGTGCCAACATTCTCCAGCCATCTCCACTAGGTCCTCCTTCCAATTCACCCTGGTCATCCAGGCAATTGTCTTCCTTCGTATTACTGGATCATTCCACTGGATGAGAGTCAATCTGTTACTTTTCATCCATACTATATATCCTGTCCATCTCCATTTTAATTTGAAAATTTCCAACATACTGTTGTTTTATATATATATATATATATATATATATATATCTATCTTCATTCCTTATTTTGTCTTGCAGTCTGATTTTTAGTATGGCTCTCTCCATTTCTGCACTCAATTTCCCTCTTTCTGTCCAGTATTGATTATTGGCTGTGTCTCTTATCCATATGTCATAACTGGGATGAAACACTGATTGAAAAGTTTGGCCCTGGTTTTATTTTACTGCATTGGATTTTTTTCTCTCAAAAAGCCATCCATCCTAGCTGAATTCTTCTTTTTATTTTTTTCATAAATGCATGTTTTCAATAATGTAAAAGTTCTTCTGAGGTAACCACATTCTTGTACTTTGTCTATTTTGTTATTATCTACTTTTATTTGGTCTTCTGTTATCTGGTGTCCTTCAATATTTGTCATTATTTTAGTTTTTTCATAGTTTACGTATGATCCTGCTTTATTTGATACTGTATCTAATTCATTCATCTTCTCTTTTAGTTACCTTTTGCTGTTTGCTATTATTACAATATTACTGTAGTAATGATATTGTATTTGTTTATTTTCTTATATCTTATGCCTTTGGAAGTGTCATGTATAATAATGTCAGTAGAAACTAAAATGAACACAAGTAATGTAGTAAACTAAATTGTTTACAATCATAAATGATTTAGTTTTTTACCACTGATATTAATCCCTTTGCCACTCCAATCTAGTTCACTAAAGGCATATTGTAATACTACATTGAATAGTTTGGGTAAAATAGTATCTCTTTGGCATATTCCTTTATTTATTTAGAATTGGCAGCTGTATTCATATATAAATATACTAACAGTTGCTTTTTCATATATTTCATTTATTATCTGTATATGATTTTGGCTTACTCCATGTTTCTTCATTGCTATTAGGATTGCTTGTTTTCCAGCTGAATCAAAGGCTTTTTTATAATCTAAAAAAACCTAAGCACATAAGTTGTATTCTCTGTGTTTTTCTATTGTTTCAGTGTCTTTTTATCTTAATATTTTTTCTGATATTTTTATTTATTTCTAAGTTCTACTTTCTCTTTCTTTTCTCCAACAGATTTTTTGTTTTCTCTGAGAGGTTTTTATTTTTAACGATTTTTATCTTTTGCAATCTGATGTGTGCTTTCTGTAATGATTAAGATTTGTATATTATTCATTTGTAGATGTCTGTTTTCATTTATATTATTTCTTTGATTGTATAATTTTTCCCCCTAATTTCTTCTTGGTGTAATTTTTTGTTGGCTACTAATGTATCATTATTTATCTTTACATATTTTGTTTTATTCTGTTTCATCCTGTAATTTTTTTTTTCTTCTATTGTTATTCTCTCTCTCTCTCTCTATTATCTGATCACTTCCTATGCCTGTTTGATTGATGACTGAAGCATCTTGAAATATTCTTACACAAGAAGATAAAATATAATCTATTTCACTTTTTGTTTGTCCATTTGAACTAATCATGTCCATTTTTGGTTTGGTGTTTTCTTGTAAAATGCACATTTAACTAGTTTAATATATTTCCTCTTTCATTTTTTCTTTATACATTTTTCAAGTTCATTTTTAGTGTTTCCTGGTCATGCATTAAAATCTCCCAACATTATTGTTTAGGCTATAGGGTCATAGAATTCCTCTACTATTTCATTCATATTCATAACTACTAGTTGGTGCATATATTTATTATTTTAACGGATTTCTATTCTGGTATTTGCACTATTATCCAATCTGATATTCCTACATATTTTATAACCTTTTTGCTATGTTTTTTGTTTAGAAAGAAACCCACTCCTCTCTGCTTGACATTGTATGCTCCTTTCTGGTAAAGCACATTTCCTGATTTTGCATTTCTCTGGTTTTCTTTTTACTTCACTTAGTCCTATTATATTCTATTTCATTTGGCTGATTTCATATTCCAGTTCTATCTTTTCATCATGTTCTTGCATTGTAAGTAGCAATCAGGAAATTAGTTTTGTTTTTTTACACTTGCTTTTATTATTTTGTTTCACAATAGCATGTCCAGTTGCTTATTTTAAACCTTTACTATCTTTGTAAAGAGATTGTTTTACACTGAGTGTTAAGTAATTAGACAAGTTCATTCCGATTGGTGCAATGACTTTTAACTATTTCTTTTAGAATTCGGAAAATGATTGACTTGCAACCAAATAAAAAATATATACATTTAATGAAACTGAAACAATATGTAGATTTTAAATAAAATTACATAAATAACTACAAAAATAACTGGATCCAAGGCCTTCTAAAATAAGTCTACACTTTAGATATCTCCCTATCTTAAATGAATACAACCATTCGTTCTCTGACTCTTTCTATAACTGGTTTATTAAACATATACCAGATTAAACACTTTGTTTACACAACAACAATGTTCAGAGTCAGTTTTCTTGTCAGGCCCTAGAACTATCTCTTCACTTCCATGGGATCTTTTTTAATTTCCTTATTTAGCATGTGATTTTTTTCAATCATTCCTCCTGTTTCACTGGAGTATAAATATTCTTACCTCTCGTAGTTCAGTTTGATGAACAAAGTACCAATTTTTGTACCAGGGAAAGAAGTCTCTTCTACTACTTCATAAACAACATAACTAAGTTGAGCTTTTCATGTTAAGCCACATTACAGTTTCAAATTTCACCAATTGCCTTTTCCATCCTAATTTGGCACCATTAAGACAGATGATGAAATTTTCCATTCAGTGTTTCCTTGAACATTCAATTAGAACGTTGACTCCAATCTCAACTCCTCCAGTTTAAAGACCCACAGCTCTATGATTCCTTTTTGGAATCTTCTATTAATAATCCTTCCCAACTGTCATGTTTCTTAATAACAAATTTCTCTGGTTGCCGTTCTCTTCAGTGAGCATGCACTCTCCATATAAATGGCAAGCGAGAAGTTATGTATAATGGCTAACACGTTGTCTTCATTAGCGTAAACAGAATGTTTTCACAAAACACAACAAATATCTCAACACTTAACAGTTTTATATTACAATAAAGATTAAAATTGTTACAAACTATCAGAATCTAATAAGCACATCAATTTCAAATGTTTTACATTTAATTTTTACAATAATATATCAATAATGGCACATCGCAAGTGCCGATATACTTGTTACAAAACCAAAACTAATGATATACTAACATAGAGAAATTATGATTGTTTTTACATAGTAGCATGTCCAGTCCAGTAACTCTGTTTCTCTAAGGAGAAACGTAACAGGCATCTTTTCTCCCATAATGATGAATCGGCTTGGGAGAGGATTCACAGTAGCCCATCTAACTAGAGCTGTGGATCCTATTATTGATATTGTTACTCTTCCCATCCAAATGGATAAGTAACCTGCTTCTGTTTCTACTTGGCCTATGCTACTCTACCTCAGAATATGTCTAAGTGACCAAGTAAGCTCTATAGCAGGGGTGGTCCAACTTGCTTAATATGAGAGTCACATACGATAAACCTCAGATGTTTGAGAGCCACAACGCATGAACAAATATTACACACATTTTTATTGTTGCATGTACATATTTATTCTTGTATATAGTTTTTAAATTGTTAATTTATATTACTTTCAAAAATCACAAAGTACACAGATTGTACCAAATGTATGTATCTGTGTACATCAAAATCCTGACTAATCATTGCTTTAACTATATTGAGCATATTTAATACTGTAATGAACTATGGAAACATGTAAGAAATATATGCAAATTTGCATTTTATTAACATTAAATGAAACTGCAAAAAATAAAAGGGTGAAAACAGACATTTTTCGTATTTATTTGTCTTAGTAAAAATCTGGTCAAAACATAGAGGACCATATGTAAACCAATAAAATTAGAGATATTTTAATCATCCAACTATATACAAAATGACAAAACTATATACAAAAATATAAAACAACTATATACAAAAAATACAAATAAAAAATGATGGTACGACATGACAAAATTTCATGCCGGCTGGGGTGTCGCCTGGTAAACAAGACCCCCCATTGTTTTTGCCAGGGAACTAGGACAAACAATGAAAAGTCAGCTACTGGAACAAATCTGAAAACACACCCCTACTCAACATCACCAGAATTAAAGATCGGTACTTTCAACATAAGAAGCCTGAATGGCAAAGAAATGGAGCTAGCTGAGGAATTAGATAAGTACCAGATCAACATAATAGGGGTGACTGAAATAAAAAAGACAAAAACCGGTGAGATATTTCTGAGCAATAAATACAAAATGTTATATTCAGGCAATGGCAATCAAGGAAAAGGAGTAGCCATAGTATTCAACACTAAATACAAGGCTAATCTTCTTGAATGGCAGTCAGTCTCAAGTAAAGTGATGTGGGCAAATATCAGAATCGGGAACTGGACAATGAGACTTATTTGTGCCTATGGTTCCCACACAAGGTTCTACTAAGATAGAAGTGGAGGAATTTTTTGAGGCTTTAGAGAAAGCAACTAACACAATGAAAAAGGAAAAATTGTTCCTTGTTGGGGATCTAAAAATAGCAGAGTAGGAAATGATTGTGAGATATACAAAAATATTTTGGGAAAATTTGGAGAAAAGAGGAAAGCTAATAATAATGGCAAATATTTGTTGGAATCCTGCTCAGGATTCCCACAAATATTTGCCATTATTATTAGCATGGACTGGTTATTACTAACACCATGTTCCAACATAAAAATGTGCACAAATTCACATGGAGAGAAGATGCAAAGAATAAGAAAAGTCTCATTGACTATGTTATTATTGATAGTGATGTTTTCTCCCTGGTGCAGGACACCAGAGTATACAGAGGATTTGAAATTGGAAGTGATCACTATTTAGTCTTGAGCAGGATAAAATTGAATTTCACATTGAAAAGAATAACATGTAAGAAAGTTTTAAAGTGAATAAAAGTTGAGCGGCTCTCAGATGTGAACTGTAGACTAATATACACATTGTTATTGAAGAAAAAATGAAAGAGTTTGAGAACAGGAATCAAACCTTGGAGATTCAGTGGCAAGCCTTGAAGAAAACCCTGATTGATTCAGCTAGAGAGGCATGTGGTGAAGTTGTCTGCAAGGATAGAAAAATCAGAACTCCATGGTGGACACAGGAAGTTAAAGAGGCAGTGAAGAAAAAGAAGAAAGCATATCAAAAGTTCCTGGTAAATAAGTCAGCTGGTGCTCTTAGAGAATACAGAGACAAATGCAAGAATGCTAAACACTGCGTAAAACTAGCTAAACAAAAGTCATGGGAGGACTTTGGCAAAAATATAGAAAATAAATATCAAGAAGGTGACAAAATATTCTGAAGGTTGTTGAAGCTTGGAAATGAGGAAAGAGTGCTGTAAAAGGAATTAGAGATGATAAAGGTGACATGAAAATGGGAGAAAATGATATCCTTGAAGTATGGAGTAATTACTTTGAAATATTGCTAAATGAAACAAACAGTGATAGCACAGTGGTAAAAAAAAACACTCAACAGGCATACAGTCAGGAATACGTATCCATACTTGAAGTAGAAATAGCCATAAAAGGCTTGAAATGTGGAAAGGCAGTAGGAGTAAATGATATTTGGCTAGAAATATTGAAGTATGGTGGTATAAAAGTCTTACAGTGGCTGCACTGCATAGTTCAGAATTCCTGGACAGCAGGACGAATTCCTGATGATTGGAGTAGAGCTCTCATAGTACCCATATATAAAAAGGGAAATAAAACTGAATGTGAGAATTACAGAGGTATTTCCTTAATGAGTGTTCCTGGTAAGATTTATGCAAGTATACTTGCGAAACGGTTGAGAAGAATTGTGGAAGAAAAGGTTGAAGAAAAAGCTGGATTCAGACCAAATAGAGGTTGTCAGGATCGGATCTTCACTTTATAACAAATAGTTGAGAAATCGTGTGAATATAACAAAGATTTGTATTTAAGTTTTGTCGATCTGGAAAAGGCCTATGACAAGGTGCCAAGAGAGAAGCTATTCAATATGCTACAGTTATATGGTGTCAATGGGGCATTATATCAAGCAATACTTAGTCTTTATTTGAGTTGTAAGTCAGCAGTTAGAATTGAAGGAAGTACAGGAAGATGGTTTAATGTTAAATCTGGTGTGAGACAAGGATATACATTAACCCCTACTATTATTCATTATCTATATGGATCACATTATGAAGGAAAGTACTATTAAACCTGATATCAAAATTGGAGATGTTAATGTCAGCTCTTTGTTTTATGCAGATGATGTTATACTTCTAAATAAATCTGCTACAAGTCTGCAAGATTCCCTGTCTAAATTGTATAACTGTTGTAATAGATATGTTATGAATTTTAGCAATAGAAAGACAAAGACATTTTCAACGACTCTGCCTATGAAAATAGGCAGAGTCATTGAAAATGTCAACTGCGTTGTGAATGGAGAACCTGTGGAACAAGTAAAACATTTCAGCTACTTAGGCACGATTTTTACTGAAGATTGTAAATTAAATATAGAAATAGACAACAGAATCAGCAAAGCTGACATGGTAGGAAGTCAATTGAATAAATTCATATGGAATAAGGGAGAAATTAGTCGGAACACTAAATTAGCTGTATACAAGACAGTGTTGAAACCAGTTTTAACTTATGGATCAGAGAGCTGGGTCAGAAGTAAAACACTTGATCAAAGATTAGAGACTGCAGATATGAGAGTCCTGAGAAAGATTAGGGGCATGAATGGCAATATCATATTAAAAAGAGAATATTATGAAAGAACTTGACATTGTCCGCATCCAGGAATGCGTTAGCAGAGCTAATCTCGGGTAGTATGGTCACTTAAACAGAATGAACGAGGAAAGATTAGCAAAACAAGTGTTCTCTGCCAGGTTGGCAGGAAAATGACCCAGAGGAAGACCAAGTTATAGGTGGATTGATACAGTACAAAGTGCCTTAGACGATAGAAATATAAGATCTGATAATGTTGGAGCCTTGACAAGTAACAGACTGATTTGGAGGAAAATTGTAGATAGGAAGTTAGTAATGATGTAAATTTTTCATGTAGTACTATCATATCCTGTGCACCCCTTGAGGGTACATGGCAGGAATTTGATGATGATGATATTTTAATCAGAATATCACCTTACAAAATTATAGTGTTATCATAATACTTTTATGACACAGACATTTCTACAATTTCAAGCTGTTTACTGCTAATAGAGGTCTTGTGAGTTTCCATCTTGGCTGTGAGTCATTGAAAATCTGGCTGATATGTTATCAAGGCTGTGCAAATTAGCTCCGTCAGGTGTTGATTTGTAAGGATTACGTGATGCTTCGACTTCACAAACTTCATTACAGAGTACTGTGATTTATAGCAGTATGTTGTGCTGAAAATTGAGATGAGTGGCACACTGGTTTTCTTCAGTTCAGGATATTTTATTTCTGGAACTTGCTTCTATAACTCAATTGTAGACTGGGATTTATGGATAATTCTATTAGTTCCATTTCCACAGCAGATGATTCTGTAACCAGAGGTTTAAGAATTGGACAGCCATCATTGATATTGGTGATATTTTTATTATCAACCATGAATGGATTTGCAAGAAAGGTTAAGCAACGCTTCAGCTTCTTCAAGTCCTCAAACCTATCTAGGAAATTATCAAGCAGTTCTTGTAATTTATCTTTGTATTCTTCAAGTTTGTGGTTCTTTATTTCAATATCAGAGAATGTATTTACTCTCCTTTTGAGATTGGGGGAAAGTAATAACTGAAGTCTCTTGATATGTCTCTTTGAAAAACTTTTATTTTATTCTGAAAGCTGAAAATTGTCTGGCTAAGATCAAAAACAATCTTATCCTTCCCCTGGAGTGCTGAGTTGAGAGTTTGTAGATGAGTCATTATATCAGTAAAGAACATTAGATCTTGCATCCATTCATCATTTTCCAGTTGAGGAAAGAATCTTTTCTTTTTTTCAAGAAAAGTAATAATAAGCTTCAACAGACCCACAAATCTACCTAAGACATTGCTGGTTTGACAGCCAGCTCACAATTCAGCAGAAAGAGACACCACTGTGTTTATCTTCTATCTCCAGTTCTTCAATAAAATTTTTGAATTGTCAGTGGGCCTTTCCATTTTAGTGTATGAAATTCATAATTCAAGAGCAGATTTATCTTCATACTTGAAGTATCTGGCTGGCAGATGTTCATGATGAATAATGCAGTGAATAGGGAGAAACTCTGAAAAGCTGGAATCACATTTCATAAGTGCAGTTAATTCTGCATTTTTCCTTACCATTGCAGGTGCTCCATCTGTTACAACACTGACAAGTTTATCCAGTGGAATATCAGCGTTTATTAAGTCTCTGTCAAGCACATTTTTAATGGCAACACCATGAGTTGTTTTTTTTTTAGTCCCACTAAGTCCAACATCTCTTCTTTCAGTTACATCAGAGGAAACATAATGAACAAATACTGCCAATTATCGGTTGTCTTGTATGTCCGTAGATTCATTAAAAGCTAAACTGAATGCAAGGGAATTCTTTAAATCATTTATTATTTTGCCTGCAACATCAGCACTGATCTGAGAGATACACCTCTCTGTAGTGTGGCATGAAGCTGGTGGTTGTGTTATTAGTCACTGAACTTTTGTGTTATTTGAATCTAACACTGCAACAACTTCAATTATATTCTTCTTAACAAATTTATCAGAATATGGACATTTAGCATGAGCAATATTCCGTGATATAACAAAACTAGCTTAAATATATTTACTCACCATGAACATTAAACCTATGTTTTAATCCAGTGGACTCTCAGTTTATACCCAGTAAATAATTATAAAGCTTGAAAAAATTTTTAATTACCTGCTATATTAATTGTGATGCAAAAAAGGAGCTCATCCAATATATTTCCCCGAGCCACACATATGGCAGGGAGCTGCACGCAGCTTGTGAGCCACAGTTTGGCTATCCATGCTCTGTAGTCAACTGTCTCCACCCTAAGGGGCAGCAGATTCTGTTGTGAAGCTGATCCTTGAGTTCCATCGTGCCCAGTCAGAATCCCTCTGTCTGGTTCCTTAGTATCAATCTGTCTGGCTTGGGAGACCCTGCTAGTAGATTACACTACTGCCGGCATAGCTCATTACATCCTCAAAACACATAAGTTCCTTCACCACGTCATTGTGAAGATTCCCGTGAAGTTGACTAAGAACTTAAAGAACGAGTAAAATATTTTGGCTGTGGTTGTGACCGCTTTGAATAAATTTTTATGGAATAAAAGATAATTACCAAAACACTAAACTACCAGTATACAAGATGATGTTCAAGCTGATTTTAGTATATGTATCCAAGAGTTTGGCTAGAAATAAAATAGTTAATCTATGCTAGAAACTGCAGGTGTGACAGTTCTGTGAAAATTATGTCAGTGAAGCAATGTTATTATCAGTGGCAGAATTAATTCCTTTGGATGGCACTAATGACATGAAAGGTAAAAAATATTGTATTAGAGAAAATATGAAGGAGTTATTGGTAGAAGTGAAAAATTAGAGCAAGAGGCTGAAAATTGTAAGTCTGTCATATCATAGTGTGGCAGAGGTGAGTTGAAGAGGAGGTCACTGATCTCAAATGAATTATTGCACAGATGTGCAGAAGGAATATATAGCCTTGTAGACCTATAGACTCCACTTAAATGGGCTTGGAGTTGGGTGTCTAGAGAAAGCTTTGTTCACTAAAAGTGTGGGAGCGTAGTCAGAAAAACTAAAGCTATTATGATAGATACAGATGTATGGAGGTACCCATGAAGTGAATGAGTGAGAATGACCAAAAAATGCAGATTTGCCATTTTGTTCTGCCTCTCTCAAGTGACAGAATTGAATGGCATAGTCAGTACAAAGGTGTAAAGGTGGTTGGAGGCCTAAATGGATGCTACAGTTTGTGATATAGGGATAGAATGTGGAAACTGTAGTGTTTTCAGGAGGATAGAGAAAATAGGATGGGGAGAAAAGGAATACTGTCAATGATAATAGATGAATTGCAGAGGGAAAAAAATAGGAGTTCAGAAATATAGATATGTGGATGGCAGTTCCTTTGAAGCAGTCTGGTGTGAGATAGAGGCCAGTAGGACAAAATATATAGTTGGTTGCTGCTGTAGGCCAGGAAGTGCAAAGGATGATGTGGAAGACAAGAAACAGCAAATTAGTAGAATGCACGTTGAGTAATTAGTATGGGAGACTTCAACTGTTGAGTAAGAAAGATCACATGGTAGGAAGGAAATGAAATTTATTTACCAGCTAAGAGATAATTACTTGAAATAGCATGAGATGGAGAGGGGTTGAGGTTTAAGAATGTTGGATCTAGTCAAGAGGATCAGAAGACCTATCCATAACCAAAGTGGCCACATTGCCTGTGATTGGGGAGAATGATTATGTGTTCTTGACTTGGAAGGTTGCAAAACTTTGAATTTTCAGTTGAGAAGGGGTATATGGGGGGGTTCTACAGGGCAGATGATTGTGAAGAAGTCAAAATCCTTTAACCAGCTTGGTTAGGAAGGCAAAATCAGATTACAGGAAAGAATTAGCCAGACAAACTAAAGAAATCCCAAAGAATTATTTCACTGTGTGGCAAGTAAAAGAAATGATAACCATGGAAGGATAACTTAAGTACTGATGGTAGTGAAGCAACAGAAGCAGACAAAATAGTTGAGTTCCTGAGTGTCCACTTTGGAGATCTGTTGTCCAAGTGAGAATATTGCTGTAACAAATATAGCAGGAACTGATGTGATGTGACAGTAGAGATTAATGAATTGGAAGTATTCAAGATATTGCAGAATTCCAATGCAAATATGGCTGTCAGATTAGGATATCATTACCAATTCCTATGCATATTACAAGAATGTGCATAGGAATTGGTATTGCCTCTGATAGGATGTTGAAAATTTTGGTAAAGTCTCAGGAGTGGGGAAGGGGAGGGGAAACAAATAGTTCTGTTGCATAAAGAGATCTCCAGGCTTCAGTAGCAAATTAATGACCAATCAGTTTATCAGCAGTGGTGGTAAAAGTATTGGAAAAGTTGGTCAAAAACAGAATTCAGGATTGGGTGAATAAGAATATACTCTATGTTCTAATTCACCAACTTTTTATAATAGTGACAGCTGAGTTGGATAAAGGGAATGACTAATAATGCCTTGGATTTTGCAAAGATATTTGACAGAATATCACATGGAACTCTGTTATAGAAATTGGAACAAATGGAATGGGCATGATATGGGATGATGTAAAAATAATCATAATTTAAAATTATGAATGTTTTTACAAATTGTTTATGTTAGTACATTATTAGTTTTGGTTTCATAACATGCATTGTCGGCACTTGCAATGTGCCCTTATTGATGTTATTTTGTCAAAATGAAATGTAAAGTATTTAAAAAATGTATGTACTTACTGGATTTGGATAGTTGTGTTACTTTCAGAAATGTTATTGTAATTTAAAATTATCAAGTGTTGTGTTTTATAAAGACATTCTTATTATGCTAACGGAGACAACACGTCAGCCATTATATGTAACTTCTTGATTGCCACTCACATATAGTGCGCATGCTCACCGAGGAGTTTGATGCTGATTGACTACTTACAGAGAGAGCGTTCGTATCAAAGTAATGGAAAAGAGAAGAGAGAGCTAATGGAAGTTTAAGAACGCATACCGGAGGAATTTTGTTCTTATGAAGTTTATTTAGTTTCATGCGACATTTGGAAAAATATTAATAGTAGATGCCGAAAAGCAATAGTAAAACTGTGAGTCTTTAAACTGGAGGAGTTGAGACTGTCAACAAGTAATAGTAAATAAAAGAAGATATTGTAATCCAATGTTCTAAAGGAATGTTCGAGGAGATGCTGATTGGAAAGTTTCATCTGTCTTAAGGACGCCAGATATATTTGTTATTTCTACTGGAAAAGGCGAATGAATTAACTCAACTTAGATATGTTGTTTTTGAAGTAGAAGAAACTCCTTTCTCCGGTACAAGAATTAGTAAATTGTGAACTGCAAGAGGTAAGCGTATTTATGTCAGTGAGACAGGAGAAATAATATTGTGTGCTATATAAGTGAGGAAGAAAGGATCCTACGGAAAAGAAAATGTTTATATTTTCGGAAAAGGCCCTAACAAAGAAACTGACTGTGAACATTTTTGTTGTGAACAAGGTGTTTAGTCTGGTAGACATGATTAAGTATATGTTAAACAATCCAGTAATAGAATGAGTCAAAGAATGAGTGATTTTAATATTTTTGGATAGAAAATCTCTCATGCCTAGATTTATTTTTGAAAGCATTGGATCCAGTATTGTAATATTGTAATTTTATTTAAAGTGTATATATTGTTTTAGTTTTATTAAATGTGTATATTTTTGTATTTGGTCTTGAATCAGTGATTTTATGGATTCTAAATGAAACAGTAAAAATTCATTGTACCAATTGGAATGAACCCTTATGTAATAATAAACACTTGGAATAAAAAATAATCTAAATAGAGATAATCTCATAACAAATGAGGATTGATAATTATCAAAACAATTGGCTCAGCTGGTATAATCAATAATCCCTTAACTAAACAAATGGTGCAGCCAACAGAATTGATACCTGTCAAAATAAATAATCCATTCTCAAACAAATGGTGCATTCGACAGGATTGATAATTATCAAAATAAGTAATCTCTTCTTATAACAATATGGAAGACAAGAAACAGCAAATTTCAAGAGTGGCTGATGGACAGACCAAAGAGTAGTACATGGAGTGCTGAATACAAAAGTATTCATTTGTTGCTGATGGTACAGAATTGAGTAGCATAATAGTTAACATGATGTAAGAAAGCTTGTAGGATGATTTGAATGGGCTAAAGATAATGGATGACAGTTTAATGTGGAAAAGTGTAAATTACAAATTATGTGTGTTTACAAACTGTGTACTATTGATGGAACTGTAATCCAGGAAATTGACGACACCAAGATGTGCATGTGTTGGTAGGTAGAGTTGAGATTCAGAGATCAGGGAGTTATTGTTCCTCTTTATAAGACCTTGATACAGCCACATCTCTGACTCTGCTTAAGTCTGGTCACCTGGGTTTCTTGGAGATGAAGAAATGACAGAGAGGATCTAGAGGTAAGTGATCAAGATTGTTAGTGTTCTGTGCAATTCTCCCTATGACAATGAATTTGAAGGTTCATAGGTTGCAAAAGTTGACTGATAGGAAGAAAAGAGATTTAAGATATATTTAATTTACTAAATGGTTTTATGGAATTAATACAAAGGAAATATTTTGGTATTTGGCTAATGTGTGTGTGTGTGTGTGTTGAGGGGAATAGGAGAAATTAGAACAAGGGAAATTGAGTAAGATTTGTAGATAGCAAGCATGTAAGGATCAGATTTTTCATTTGAAGAATGCTGAATGAGCAGAGTGGGTTGCCTGAGTTTCTTATGAGTGCTTTTACTGTCAATGAGTTCAAGAAGTGCAGTCAGTATTGTGTGGATGGTTTGGGTTCCCATGATGAGTCGTCGGTCTCCATGGAAGTACACATGCAATAATATAATATATTAAAAGTGAATATGTTAGAAAAGAACTTGGCATAGTTAGCATTAGAGAGAAATTCTCTATAAATTCTCCATGTTCAATTTGTGATCTGACAATTCAAAATGCCCTGGATGGTCTGATACATTAACTGATCTTCCCTTTCAGTCATTTTCCGACCGTAGGTGACTTTGTAGGCATTGCCCACAAAGTATTCCTGGTGAAATTTTTACAGGGTAGTTCACCATTGCTTTCCCCAACCCCCTAATTTTATCCGGTCTTGGGACCGGCATATGACTGTAATCCACATGTGTTCACGGGGGCCGGTTTGCTTGTTCTGGGGGATGAAAAACCAGAGTTTCAGGGTGATAAAACCTCTTACCTCTGCATAAGACCGGCTAACTCACCTTTAGTCGAAAGAGACCAGATAAAGATTCCTCACGTCACTGATAGGAATCGAACCCAGGTCTTTCCGACCAAAGGGCTTCAGCCTATAGGCTCATGTCTGATATATTACCAGTAAAATTATTGTACTTATGCTCAAACTGGAATCCAGAATGTGATAGCAGAATTAATCTCGGGTGGTATGGTCACTTAAACAGAATGGGAGAGGAAAGATTAGCAAAATGTGTTCTCTGCCAGGTTGGCAGGAAAAAGACCCAGATATAGGTGGATTGATAATACAGTAAAAAGTGCCTTAGAAGATAGAAATATAAGATCTGATGATGTTGGAGGCTTGACAGGTAACAGAATGATTTGGAGGAAAATTGTAGATAGGAAGTTAGTAATGATATAAGTTTTTCATGTAGTAATATCATATCCTGTACACCCCTTTGAGGGTACATGGCAAGAATTTGATGATAATGATGATGATCAAACTGAAAGGAATACCACTTTCAAATCTATCCAATTACTGAATCAATTAATTTGATATTTTTACAAAAAGATTTAATTAAATTACTTAGACAAATAACTTGAAAATTATGTTTTACATTTTCCAGAATTTGTAAATTATTTGACATGTCTTTTTATATACCGACGTATAGGATGCACTCCCTTTTTTGTACATATTTTTTAGGAAAAAAACTTTATCACTGAATATTATAATGAATTTACAGTATTTCAAATATAAAGTAATAAGTAGGTCTACTTTCAACAAATACCTAATCTAACTAGGAAAGACTACCCACCTTTTAATCTTCAAAACCCAGAAATTCATCTCCAGAGCTAAATGAAGAGACACTTGAAACCTCTTCTAAATCAGAATCTGAGTCCTCATACAACAAATTGTTCTCTGTACCATCCAGTGCATTACTAATTCCACACTTCTTAAATGATTTAACCACTGTCTCAGTTTTCACAGTATCCCATGAAGCTTTGACCCACTTGCAAAATGCTAGGCTTCTTCCTGATGGCGTAACCTCAAAATCTGAAGACTGCATTCAGCTGTTCCACTTCTCCTTCATAAATCCCTTAAATGGTTTATTAATACAGACATCTAAAGGTTGAAGCTGACTAGTTAGACCTCCCGGAATTACAGCTGAGTTTTCAATTCCTTGAGTTTATTTGTAACATCGTCTGTTCTGTGAGAACGAAACTGATCCCATACTAGCATGGCAGGCTTCTTCAACAGTCCACCAGGGGCGCCTAGACCAAATTTTATCTATACATAACTTCATTCCTCCTCCATCCATCCAGCCTTTTGCATGAACATGTACAAACACTCCTTTAAGCAGTTTTTCTTTGGATAGCGTCTTCCTTTTAAAAATCAATAGTGGTGGCAATTTTGTCCCATCAGCACAGCAGGATAAAACAACCATGTAGTGAGTTTTTTGTGCCCCGAAGTTTTAATAGTAACAGTTTTAGTGCCCTTGGAATCTACAGTTTTGTTTGAGGACACATCAAAAGTCAGCAGAACCTCGTCCATGTTTCCTATTTGCACTAGTTCAAAATTTTCTCGTTTCCTTGCGTTAATGACGAATCAATGAAATTCAATCATTTTTTCTTCATATTCAGCTGGCATCTTTTGTGATATTTTTGTTTTAGTCTGCATATTGAACACCATGATGTTGATCCAGAAAAGTTGGCGATCCCTCTGTTAGTGGCTATTGCTTTTGCTTGATGAATAATCATTTTTGTAGACACTGAAAGTCCAGCTTTTCTGTGGTCTAAAATCCAAATATTCAGTTCTGCCTCAAGTTCTGGCCATTTTGCAGTTCCACTTCGTAGGTTATGTTTCTGTGAGTTGCTTTTTTTTAAATCCTCTTCTTGATTCCGCCAAATTCTTATCATTTTCTCAGTTGGGGGTGATCCGAAATGCCTCTCTGCAGCCCTGTTTCCATGTTCTTTAGCATACGCAATCACACGTAGCTTGTATGCAATATTGTAACAATGCTGACATTTTTCAGCTATAATTTTCCAAGAAATTTAGAGAAAACTTAACGGCAGAAATTTATTACCGTTCACAACTGCGACAATAATTGGAAAGTTTAAATGAACAGGACACAGCTGTGATCGTCGATGACAGCGCATGCACATCCACTGAACTCTACGTCAGTGTTTCTCAAAGTGTGGTACACGTACCCCCCGGGGGTACTTGAAAGGTCTTCAGGGGGTCCGTGGCAATTTTTGGCTATGCATCATTAGCGCATAGAATAAAATTCAGTGCAATTAGAGACAACTGGGATAAAAACGGCACTAACTAATGAATCGCATGTCCCCTCCCACAGAAAATGCTGTATAACTCGAGCAAAACCATATGTTGCCGGTGCAACATTTGTTTGAGTGAACTTGTTAAAACAAAGAAATATATAGTGAATGTGTTTCAGATATTATATAATATAGTATAATATAAGGAATTCGGTTGAAGAGAATTAGCATTTCAACTCAACTGTCAGCTCGTCTTTGTCATTTAGTAGCACGATCTTTTGTTAATACCGCACCAATCATATGAAGCGGATGTCTGAAGTTTGAGAAACATTTCTCTACATAACTGGAATGCTCTCTCACACACACACCGCAAGGAAGCAATAAAGAAATCACGTAACTCAGAACAGAGAAAAGTTCCAGAAATGAAAATAATAAAAAACTGAGTATCAGTGTATAAGACACACCCTGTTTTTCAGACCTATTTTCAAAGAAAAAAGTGCATCTTATATGCTGGCAAATTCGGTAAATTTTAGTATTTTTCACTGGATTTGAAAATTACCTGCTTGTTATTTAAAGTCATGATAATAAAGTATGAAACAGTAAATACATTTAAACTGTATGTTCAGTGTTTTCTAGTTCATTCCATAAACGTTTAAATCATCCAGTTAGATGTGATATATGCTAGAAAATTATAAATTTCTAGTATTTCTGATACAAATTTCAAAAATTGTATCAGATATTACCAACGATATAATACTGCTAAGATTTCATGAGTTTTTATCTCTTAATGGAGACTTAAGGATACCATTATCTCATTTGAAACTGATAGTGTCCTTTGGTTGGAAAGACTGAGTTTGGGATCCTGTCTATGATGTGAATAACCTTTACAGTAGTATAATAAATTTAGTTTAATCCTTTATCCAAGTGTGAGCAAACAAAGTTTGCTCCTGAAAATATCTTCAGGACTGAGGAGAGGTAGTGCAACACCAGGCAACTCGGAGCAAAGGTGGACCAAGCTATCATCGTTCCTATCTCAGTATCTCCCATAATGCAAAACACATCTCCTTGCAGATATGTATAATGCTATGCATTAAGGGAAGGGCCACTACCCAGAGCGGTTTCGACCTTTATTGAGGTCCCGTCGGTGGGAGCCAGGTCCAGAGGTGGAGATACCAAGGCAGAAGCAATGGAGAGGTCATCTTTACCTATAGGAGTTGCCAAAAGGTGTGCCACCTTATTATTAAATTACTCTGGATTTAGAGAAAGATGTTGAAAGTTTATTTTGCACTTGGTTAGACTATAATAAATTTAGTTTAATCCTTTATCCAAGTGTGAGCAAACAAAGGTGCAAACTTTGCATCGACATTCATATTGTGCACGCACAGCACAATATGACTGTCAGTGTGTGTATAGATATTAACAATCGTATGAAGCTCTGTAGCTAAGTAAGTAATATGAAAAATTTTTATAAAGGCTTTAAACTGAAGATGAATTAGCCATTCTTATATGGAGATTACAGAGATTTGACTCTTAGAAACTAATTTTCATCCTGCAAAACAGATAGAAAGCATGTACCAGTTGTTCATACTGTTATATGTATAACACTATGAACAACATCCATACTGTTATATGTATAACACCATACCTCTACCTAGTAACAGATAAAAATAGTTACAGAAAAAATTAAAGATAAATAATGGCATTAAAGGTTGTATTTGTGAAGATAAATACACTCGCATTTGGACACATTGATACAAACTTAATACCACCTTTGAACAAAATTAAAGTATTTATTCAACTCCTGCAAAGTTTGCTGACTTACCCAAAATATAGTGAATTCATCATCATGAAATTTCTCCTCCAAATTAATCTATCTGTCAAGACTACAACATTATCAAATCTTATATTTCTATCTTCTCAGGCACTTTTTGCTGTATCAATCCACCTATATCTTGGTCTTCCTCTGGGTCTTTTTCCTGCCAGCCTGGCAAAGAATACTTGTTTTGCTAATCTTTTCTCTCCCATTCTGTTTAAGTGACCATGCCATCTCAGATTAGCTCTGTTAACAGATGCCTGAATGCTAACAATGGCAAGTTCTTTAATAATATCCTCATTTTTAATATGATACTGCCATCTGTTCACTCCACTAATCTTTCTCAGTACTTTCTATCTGTGATCTCCTGTCTTTGATGAAGTGTTTTATTTCTAACCCTGAACACAGATGCATAAGTCAAAATTATTTCGAACACCATCATGTATAGAGTAAATTTAAATTAGTCAAATGAATAAATTTAAATCTAATTTATTCATCTGACTCTCTTGCATACCAGCTTTACCAATTCTGTTGTCTGTTTCCATATTTGTCATCTTCACCAAAAATTGTGTTTAAATAGTTGAAATGGAATGGTGAGCCTATAGAACATTGTTCTATAGGTTCACCATTCAGGATGCAATTGATGTTTTCAGTGTTTCTGCCTATTTTCATTGTCTTTGTCTCTCTCTTTATTACTAATTTTCATATAAAATTTATTATAATAGATATTCAGTTTAGTTAGGGAATCTTGAAGACTTGTATTGGATTTATTGCAAACATCATCTGCATAAAGTAAAGAGCTAAGATTAACATTGCCAGTTTTGATATCAGATTTAATACCACTTCATAATTTGATTCATATAGACAATGAGTAACAGTGGAAATAATGTGCCCCTATATCACACACCTGAATTTAATATCATACCATCTTCCTGTACTAACTGCCTTCAGTTCTAACTGCCTACTTATAGCTTAAAAAGAAACTATGTATTGCTTGATTATAATTTCCCATTTAACTAGTGTTTTGACTTTCCTCTTGGCACCTTGTCATATGCCTTTTCCAGATCTATGAAACTTAAATATAATTCCTTGTTATATTCCCAAGATTTCTCAATTATTAAATTGAGAAATCTTGGGAATATAACAATCACTTTATTGTCTTAAAATAAAGTGAAAATCTGAATCCAGCTTGTTCTTCAACAAGCTTCCCTTCCACAATTTTTCTCAGCTGTTTCTCAAGTATACTTGCATAAATCTTACCAGGAACACTCAGTAGTGAAACACCTCTGTAAATCTCATTGTTTTATTTCTCTTTAAAATAGATGGGTACTATGAGAGCTCTATTCCAGTCATCTTGAATTTGACTTTCTGACCAAGCCTTATGAAATATGCAGTGCAGCCACTGTAAAACTTTTAGACCTCCATATTTGAGCATTTCTAGTTGAATTTCATCTCTTCCAACTGCCTTTCCACATTTTAGGTTTTTGATTACTTTTTCTACTTCAAGTATTCATATGTATTCCTGTTGGGAGTTTTCTACCACCATACTGACACTGCTCATTTCATTTAGCAATCTTCCAAAGTAATTACTCCAGACATCTAGAATATCTTTATCTTCAGTTTTCATGTCACCTTTATTATCTGTGATTCCTTTTACATTACTCTTTCCTTTATTTCTAAGCTTTCTCAATAGCCTCCAGAATACTTTGCTACCTCCTGATAATTGTTTTCAAGATGTTGCAAAGTGCTGTGCTTTGTTACATTTTTTTCTGTATTCTCTAGGAGCACATATGCTGACTTGCTTGCTAGGAATTTTCAATCTGCTTTCTTCTTTTCCATGACTGCCTCCAACTTCTTAAGTCCACCATGGAGTTTTCATTTTTCTATCCTTATAGGTAAACTCACCACATGTCTCGCTGGCTGAATCAATGTTTTCTTCAGGGTTTGCCACTGAATCTCTAAGTTCAGTTTTTGTTTTCAAACTCGTTTTTCTCCTCAATGATGTTTGTGTATTTGAGTCTACAGTTCACCTCTGAAAGCTTCTCAACTTGAATTTGTTTTAAAACTTTCTTACACACTCTTCTTTGCAGTATGAAATTCAATTTTATCCTGTTCAAAACTAAATAGGAATCATTTCTTATTTCAAATCCTCTATGTACTCTTGTATCCTGACCTAGTGGGAAAATATCACTGTCATCAATAACATACGGTAATCAATGAGATTTTTCTTATTTCTTGCATCTTTTTTCCATGTGAATTTGTGCGCATTTTTATGTTGAAACATGGTGTTAGTAATAACTAGTCCATATCCTGAACTGAAATTCAACAGGTACTTACCATTATCATTAACTTTGGTCTTTTCTGCAAATTTTCTCAAAACATTTCTGTATACTTGGTGGCATTCGTTTTCTACTCTGCTGTTTAGATCTCCAACAAGGACCGCTTTTTGCATTTTCTTTATGTCAGCTGCTTGTTCTAATGACTCGAATCACTTCTTCCTTCAGAAAACCATCTGTGAGACCATAGGCACAAATAAGTTTCATTGTCCATTTCCTCGTTTTGAAGCTTGTCCACAACTCTACTTGAAACTGCCTTGCAATCAAGAAGTTTTTTTTTAAATAATGAAACCTGTGGTGAGATAATTAAAAGAAACACACGTATTAACCACAGTGAAAATTATTTACTTGTAAATATTTCATCCTAAGTATTTTAGGACATCATCAGTACAGTAGTTTAAACAATAATAGGAATAACATACAGTTAGAGCGCATGATTACAATAGAATCTCATTAAATGTGTGTAACGTGTTACAGAAGTAAAAAAAAAAAAAAAAAAACTGATAATTATTTTACACAATTTTGTATGACAATTTCCCATACTTTAGGAATAGTAAGAACGTCGTTGCAGTTTAAATTTGGTCTGTGTAGTAGGGCTTCAGAACTTTCTTTATATAAACGTTCATGTTTATATAAAGATCTATGTAAAAGTTTAAACTTTTCCCAATGGATCCTATGGCTTGGATTTTCAATTCTGTGTTGAGAGAGGCCAGATTTTTGCGGTTTAAAAAGACGAATGTGGTCTTGATGTTTCGAAATGCATTTCTGAACAGACCTACCCGTCTGTCCAAAGTAAGGCAATTTGCATGAGCATGGAATCTCATAAATGCCAGGCAATGTCAAAGGTGAGAGTTTGTCCTTAGGAGAAGGTAACAAGTTGTAAATTTGGTTGATAGGTTTGTAAGTAGTGGCAAAATTGTATTTCTTCATAATTTTAGAAAGACGTTCGGATATGCCTTTGATGTAAGGTATGGGAATCCTATGAACTTCTTCTTGTCTGGTTTGATTTGTGGGAAAGTGACTGATGATTTTTTGAGTTGTTTTAGGATTATATCCGTTTAGGATGGCTGTATTTTTGATTACTTCTAATTCTTGGTTTAGAGATTCTTCAGAGGAGCAGAATTTGTGTGCTCTAGAAACTAGTGATTTAATAATGCCAGATTTCTGAGATGGATGATGAGCGGAAGAATTGTGAATGTAGCAACCTGAGAATGTAGGCTTGCGAAAGACAATCTTTTGCAAGCCTACAACAATCTACAAAAACGAAAATCTTTTTGGATTTACACATTCAAAGAAAAGAAGATGGTTCCATCGCTATGTCTGTCTTTCACAAGCCTACATTCTCAGGTCGCTACATTCACAATTCACAACCTGGCTCTGCAGGAAACTTCCGCTCGCAATTCCTCTCTGACGCACGTGTTTTACTTCAGGCCTTCACTTCTTAATCCGATTATCTTATTCTCTTCATGACACAAATATTTATACATAGTTTTAACTTCTAGAAACTTCACAATGAATAACTATATCATATTGTAAGAGAATATTACTTAAATTACAATCGTTGTTGGTAGTTTATAATCAGGCGCATATTTTCTGATATACAAATATTAGCTCTGGGAATGTTGTTGCTTGTTAAATCTGAATGAAAAATTCATGGATTAAATTTTCTTTCATTCAGAATTTAACACAGTGAACTCAATGTTGCATTCACCAGGTTGATAGCTTTTAACAAAATGGGCACTCGTTAACTGAACAACCTCTTCTGCATCTGTAACCCTCACCATCTGGATTTATAAGTTATTCTTTGATATTCATTCTTTCTTTTATTTGCAGCATATCGATAGAATTCTTGTGGGTTGTCTTTGGTACTCGGAGCCAGTTTCTTTTCATACTCCGACTTTGCTTTCCGTACAACAATAGTGACTATTCTAACCTGCTGCTTATAACGTTCATAATAGGCATCATCCTTATGTAAATGGTATTCCTTCCACATCGTCCTTTTCTTATGAATCTCTTGCTTAATAAGATTACACATCAATTTGACTTCTACTCTATTTATTCTTCGAACTCTTGGGACACATTCTGATGCGCAGCATTTAAGTATTGTTTAAATGCTTCCCATGCACTGTCGATATTCTTTCCATCATCAACTGAAACACCCTCTGACACTATAATCAAATCTAACACTCTTTGCCCTCAAGTTCCTTCTGTCACATGCTGCTTGAGGAAGTTGTCCCACAACAGCTCAATAAATAAAATGATTTGTTTCTAATTTACATATAATGATATGTAAATTAGAAGTGCGTTGCTACCAGTATAGTTTCTAAGCTAATGTGATATAAGAAGCTTCATGCAACATTTGCACAGCAGTTCTCCAATCAAGTTGTCTAGATTTAAGTCAGTAGTTCCCAAAGTGTGAAAGTGTGTGCTACAGATCCCTGGGGAGCCGTGGCTTCCTCACAGGGGTGCCGCGATTACAAAATTTTCATAATTTTATTTCCATTTTCAATTCAATGTGATAGGACATGACATCTAGTGGACCTGGTGCCAATCAGTAACTCACTTAGTAATAACTGTTTGCAGACGCCTCTACAAATGGTTACCAGATGGCGCTCTACAATAATTAAGTTTCTTAAACTTTCTCGGTACTTTGCGTTCGTATATAAATAGCTGTCGGTTTCGCGCAGTCTTAGTATTGAGTTAGTTTTTGAAGATTGTATCAGCTGAATATTGTTGTGATTTAGTCAAGTGAAGTTTTTGAAGTATTTCTTCTCGTATGTATTTTTAAAAATGGATCGGTTTTTACTAAATAGTAATAAATGTTGTGAGAGAGAAAATAAAGAGGGCACACCGTCAAATAGTGGCAAGAGTGTGAAGAAGCGAAAATATGATGACAGTTATTTGGACTTAGTTTTACATCGACAGAAGTCAATGGTGAAGGGAGGCTGCAGTGTGTACTGTGTATGACAGTTTGGGCACCAGAGTGCCTGCTACCAAGTAAGTTGAAACGCCATTTAGAAACCAATCGTCCCAGCATGGTTAGTACATCTTGTGACTACTTTACCAGAAAGTTAAAGGAGTTCAACAAAAAAGGTAGTTTTTATAAGCAGGGGTCAATACTAAACAATGCTTTGCTAGCATCTTACAAGGTGGCACATAGAATTGCAAAATATAAGAAACCTCATTCCATCGCAAAGATCTCATTCTACTGGCTGCTGTAGATATGGTGACCATTATGATCAGTGAGTCTGCTGGGCAGCTACTTTCAAAAGTGCCTTTGTCCAATAACATCATCATTCGCAGAACACAGCACATAGCGGAGGACATCAATGATCAATTAATTGAAAAAATAAAAGGGAAGGAATTTGGGTTGCAGCTGAATGAGGCCACAGATGATAATAATGATGTTCACTTGATTTGCTATGTACAGATTATAGATAGTAATAATGTTGAAAGTTTATGCATAACATTATACATATATGCAAGGAGATGTGTTTTGTATTATGGGAGATACTGAGGTAGGAGTGATGTTAGCTTGGTCCACCTTTGCTACGAGTTTCCCAGTGTTGTACTACCTTACCCGAGTCCTGAAGATATTTTCAGACGCAAACTTTGTTTGCTCACACTTGGATAAAGGATTAAACTAAATTTATTATTAAGATAGTAATAACATTGTAGAAGACCTTCTCTTTTGTAAAAGTATCACTGCTTGTGCTAAAGCTCAAGACTTGTTCAAGATCCTTGATACTTTTATATCCGAAAATAATTTGAAGTGGACTAAATGCGTTGGTGTCTGTACTGACGATGCTCGTTCTATGTCCGGCTGTTATGGAGGATTGCAGGCACTTATTCGAAGCAAAGCCCCTGATGCACTGTGGACCCATTGCGTTATTAACAGGGAAGCACTTGCATCAAAATATCTGAGTCCTACATTGAACCAGGTCTTAGAATATGTAATGAATGTAGTAAACTTTATAAAAACTCTGCCGTTGAAGGCAAGGTTTTCAAAAAACTATGTGAGGATATGGGATCCGAGCACACGTCTTTGTTGTACTACAGCACTTCGTGATGGTTCTCTCATAGTAATGTTTTGTCTCGTACGTTTGAACTGTGACAAGAAATTTATACTGTATTTTTCTTAGAGGAAGACCACAAGTATATCGAAAATTTTGTGAATGAAGATTTTTTGGTAAAACTAGCACAGGTAAAAATAGCATGCTAGTTTTACAAAAATTCATAAATTCATATATACCAAAATTACAAAAAATTCATTAGAACTTAAAATGTGTGGCAAATTTTAAGAGCATTGGGAAATTTTAAGTATACTTCATTGTTTTGCTTGTTGCCCCTAATGGCCTGTCTAATTCCTTAATATATTTTTTCTTTGCATGCTTATCCTGATTCTTTTTTATTTACCCATATTTCATATTGCTTTGACATAATTTTATATAAAATTTCAGTATATTCTGTTAAGAAAGTGTTTTGAAGGTGATTTTTTAAAAGGGGGGGGGGATTAAATCAGAATTCCATAGATTAAAATGTATTGAACTAAAAGAATGTGAATATTGGAGCAATTCCATGAAAGATAGCAAGTCTATTCACGCATGCATATAATTTGATTGGGTGACTCGTATATAGAGGCTATTGACTTCACATCACTTGCATTAGTATCCCATAATGCAAAGCACATATCCTTAGGGACATGAATGATGCTATGTAAGTTTTAAAAAAAACTATTTCCTACATGAAATTTTAAAGATTTTCCCACTTGGTTATACTATAAATTAAAGATGCCAAGAAATTATATTCTTAGTTTAATTCTTTATCCAAGTGTAAGCAGAGGTCTCATCAGTGGGAGCCAGACCAAGAAGTTATACCAAGGTTGAAGTAATGCAGAAGTCATATTTCTATATAGAAGTAGCCAAAAGATGTCACACCTTATTACTTAAAATACTCTGGATTGGAGATGTTGAAAGTTTTTCTACTTGGTTATACTATAGATCAAGTTTTATTTAAAAAAAATAAACTAAGTTTCTAAACATTGTGATGGTTGTAATGATACTGCCAGGTATCAACAACAATTTTGTTTCACATCTCCATTTAGCTCTCTTCATTCTGATGTTAATAATTATGTATAATACTTTGAAGAGTATTCTATAATTAGTGTTAAAAGTTTTTTTTTTTTTTTTGTTATTCCCACCCACCTGTATTATTTTCATAATATGTGGGAAGGGACTTGTATTATGTATATGGCACATTTTTTTATTTTTTCAGGACTGTGGTATGCTGCTTTCTTCAGAAGCAGAAGGTAGAGGATGTTATCCATTAGATGATCATATTCTTTGTCGTAGTTGCAACGCAAAAAGAGTTCAGGCTCTGACTTCCCGTATGACTACTGAGTTGTAAACATGTTTCTTGCATTCCCTGACTGCTGGTTGTGTGACCTATTTGGTAGTGCTTAATATGCTGCAATAAAGAAACCACTTTATGGCTGAGAAGTATTTCTTGAGACTGCAGTATATACCAATATCTGACTAAATTAAAAAAAAAAAATATGTTGCAGCTATTTTTACTGCGATGTTGTGGTTGGTTTTGAGTGATACTAGTCTAACTTGACATTTCCTGCATTACATAGGAATTCAGTGTATTTTTGCTGCACTTATCAGTTAATGTCTCAATCAAAGATGTTTGGTATGAATTTATATAAAATGTTCTAGTTTTTTATATGTAATATTTTGAACATTTTTCATTGTTTTTAACTTCAATATTGTGAAATTTTTACCAGATTAAAGCATATAGATAGGTTTGAGGTATTTAAAGCACTGTAAATTTTTGTGCAAGCATTTTCAAGGCCAGCTGGCTGTGCCATAATGCATGTTTGAAGCTTTTCATTGCTGAGTGTCGTTTTTAAGTGGATACTACTACATGTATAAATTAGGAGGAGGGGAGAACACTTCAGTTTGTTAATAAAAAGAATCCACCTATATTTATACACTGAAGTGACATTGATTAGGGATAGCTACCTAGTAACATGTTGGACCCCCTCTGGCCCTGATAACAGCTGCCACACAACAAGGCAAGGACTCCACAAGCTTGCGAAAATGTTTCACAGGTATGGTGACCCATACATCCTCCAGATTCATTGCTTAATGGAGTTGGCAGCACCTTATTCTCAGTCTCCCATCAGTGCTCTGAAGTTTGACTCTCGATTCATCATTCCAGGCTGCGCATTGTCAATTTTCAATCATCCAGTTTTGATGTTCTTTACCCCAGGCATGGCATTCAGCCTGGTGCCGTGCCATTAGAAGTAGGACTCTTGTAGGTCGGCAACTCCCAAAGTCTAGATGATAAAGTGAACGTTGCATGGTCCTTGCACTGACTTCTGGCTGGAACCCTCGTTTAGACTAGAGGTAATTTGAGATAATGTCTGCCCCCTATCAGTCTGTGCGATGCAAGTTAGACAGTGAAGCCCATGATCATTCAAGGCTGGTTGCCATCGCAGTTTGTCGGGGTGCATGTTTTTTTGCCAGAATTTTCATACTCCCAACACCCTTCAAACTGTCATATGACAAAATCCATGTTTGTTGACAATTTTGGAGTTCGAGCGACCCATCCATTGGACACCTACTTCAAATGCCCTCTGTCGAATGCATGTAAATCCCATGCCTTTCCCATTATGCTTCTCATGACAAATGCTTGGAGAAGCCAATGCTGACAGTAAGTATAACCACGGTTTCGGTCACACGTGCACACAAATGCAACAGTTGCACAGAATTTGCATAGTGTCTCCTATCCCTAATTCAATGGCACTTCAGTGTATTTCCTAATAGCATTTTTACTTGAATAGTTAACTGTATTTTATATCAGTATTGCATTATATATTGGACTGTTAAAGAAGAACCTAAAAAACATTATTTCTGAACTGTGTAGCTGAAATAACTCAATTGAGGTTGTGCCAAAAGAATTAAGATAGAATTATGAAGGGTTAACTTTTAAATTATAAATGAGAATTTTTATGAATGACCTGGCAAGGAGATTTTATTATGATCGTGTGATATATCATCTACCCATTTAGACTTTTATTCATGTTGCATTTAGATTTTATTACTGAAAATCATGTAACAAATATATTTTCTATTTCTTTTGTAAATTACTTAATTCATGTCTCCAGTTGAAATCATATAAATACTTAAAAATTATTTTGATGTTTGACTTTCATTTAAAAAAGAAAGGGATATATATTTACACACACACTAAAACTTGAAGATGTATGTCAGCCATATAGCCATACAAATAATTAAAGCCTTTTTTTTTTCCTGTAAAATTTTGAAACTTATAATTGTGTTATATAAAATGGCAGAACAGTTATTCAATACAGTTTAACATACAGTTCTATTATATAAATATTGACCACTATTTTTAACAAATGTTATCTGTATTGAACAAAATAGTACACAGTTTATAAGTCAACACAAATAAGTAATATTAAAATTCTGTTTGTTTTTTTAATCTGTCATGTTATTATTGATTAATTTCTTCTCATCATTTTAGCTACCTCTTTATATAACATATATTCCTTATCATTTCATTCCTCCTTTTATTTCAACAGAAAGAATGCAATAATGAGTGCAATAATGTATTGTGTTCATTTTGAACAAATAGTGTAGAATAAATTACTAGTAACTTATTTTTCATAAAAAAGTATAGCACATGAAGTACAAATCATGTATGATTTCCAATAATCTTTGCTCCCAATAACAAACTGGTATATATTTTATAAAATTAGCAGAGATAGGAATGTAAGATTTCAGATTTAATAGCTTTCAGTAAATATCCACATTTATTTATACCCATGGTCACCTGACAAACTATTCATTCTTTTCTTCACCTTTTAATGAAAATCCTCATCCCATGAGTAATTGTATACCCATTTGCATTAGTATCATAAATGGGATATGGACTAAATAATCTGATTATCCTTGCTTCAGAGACCAAACAAATTTTATGTACCTTTCAAGCTTCTTCAGGCCTCTTTTAAGCAGAGTAACACCTCAGTCATCAGCTTTCGTAGATCAATAAGTAACGTTGTCCTTTGGTTGGAAAGATCTGAGTTTGAATTCCATCTAGTAGAAGAATGTTTATATAAGGTGTTTTTTAAAGAGAGTCAGCTTGTTTCATATAGAGGTAGTTGGGATTTCTCTCCCAGAAACTTCATCCTATGAAACATGAAATGGCCAGAAGAACAAATGATTTACATGCATAATAACTGAGTAATGCCTCGGTCATCAGCTTTCATAGATTAATAAGTAATGTTGTCCTTTGTTGGAAAGATCTGAGTTTGAATTCCATCTAGTACAAGAACGTTTTTTTTTTTTGAAGAGAGTCAGTTTCATACAATGAAACTAGAAATGAAGATGTTGGGATTTCCCTCCCAGAAACTTCATCCTATGAAACAGGAAATGGCCAGAAGAACAAATGATTTACATAAGACATAATTTCAAAATCCCACTACCATGCATTTTCAAATACCGCAATAGCAGATTTCAAACATGTCCAGGGGGTTGAAGCCAATGTATTACAACTCATCCAACCAGGATGAGTTGATAATATATTCATTTACATTTGGTACATAAATTTTTTGTGTATCCCACAGAAAAGAAATCATCCACAAATCTGGATGTAGATCGATAACACCTGGAAGCGATGTGATGTGACCAACTCTGAAAATCCATCTGTCTGGAAGTTCAAAAGGCTTGGTTAGCAGTGCACCTTTATAATTGGAGGTAGTATCTGAAGGATTACATAATTTTGTAGCATGTTCAGGTAAATTGCCATTGAATAACTGTTAATTGAAGTAAGGACTCGCACACATTCAACTTGAACTTCTTATATACACACAAATTATTGAACATAAAATAGGGTATTTAAAATAAACACATTACATATCCCATTGCATCATCTGAGTAAACACATATACAAAAAAGGACAGTTACATGAAGTGAGAATGAAAAAAGCAAATGTTACAAAGTGTGCTTTCTTTCTACCACTGATCAGTTATATATATATCAGAAAAAAAAATCAGCTAACGCCTTTTTATTCCCGTATATACGGGAGTAGGCGAGGCCATTTAGCCCTATCTAACTTTTGGAGACTGAGTGGGCAGTTCAATCTCCACTGGTACCCAATCAGAGACAGATGGCCCAAGGCTATCACTAATTAAGCGGTACGCAGTGAAGAGAGACGGCTCAAATGTGCCGCCATCTCGTGGTCTCTAACCCTAACACAATATATTTAATGTCTGAAATAATGTGGGTTCTACGGTCGATTTTCTTGAGTTTACAGGACGAAAAACCCGAGTTTCCGGGAGGAAAAACCTGCTTGCCCGTGCCAGAGATCGACTAACTCGGGAACCGGTCGAAAAAAGGCTTAGAAAAATTTCCTCTAGTCGCCGACTAGACTCGAAACCAAGACTTCCTTCGTGCGGCCTAGTGCGATGGTGTGCAAACGCCACATCCACTGAGCTACACAGGCTATATATTTTTTTTTAATATCTGATCCCCACACAAAAGGCACAGTACTTATATCAGATTGGTAGAGGATAAGAAGAAAAGAGGAATTTTTTTGCATTTTGTTCGAACAGGTGAAGATTGTATTCTTTGGGGGAGGCAGTGAAGTTGGTTCTTTGAGTTTGAAGATGAACTGTAAAAGGGTGTTTGTCAGCAGTAGCTCTTGTTCTAATGATTTTGGAGGAATAATAGTGACCAGTTCAGCACATGCAAGTATCTGAAGAAGAGGTAGAAACTGAATGTCTGTGAGAGGATCATTAACTGGATTGCCCTCTTCTGGATGTAAATCCAGAATCAATCTTAACCCCTTAACATGCAAAGACGCCTGTGACACGTCTTTTGTTTATTGCACCAAAATTGATTTTGAATTTTGGTTTCACATATAAATACAACCAAATATAGATGCTAGACAATCTTGTGCCTATTTTCTTTCAGCCAAGAAAAGTTGCCAATGGCGTGCATCGGCTATTTCGTTTGCGTTTGCACAAATTCATTATTTTTCAAATAATGATGAATTTGATCCAGCAAATCACCCTTATGCAAAAAATTGGCAGAAATACGACTGCTTTCTGATTTTTAATTAGTACGTTAAGGGGTTAAAGAGGATTTTGGATTTGTATAGAGTTAGCAATGGAAAGTGTGAAAAAGTACACCAAATTTTCTGCTGCAGAAGCTATAGTTGAAATGTGTTTATGCCAGGAAAGGTAAGAGGTATAGGTTAGTACAAGAAGGGAAATCTGATTGTGATTTGATATCTCTATTATTGAAGGTGAGCTGTTTCTTATGAGATCAGACAGGACTGAGTTTTGGTGGCATTGAAGTCTACTAGGTTGTACTTGCCCCATTGGGAATTAGCTAGGAAATTGGAGTTCAGGCCATTGCTCATGCTAGGTCTTGAGGATACTAATACTTAAGCACGTCAAGGTTTGTCAAATAAAAAGGTATAGAGTACTGTCATCAGCAAAGCTGTGGCTAGGATTGGAAGTCTGTGAGGGCAGGTTATATATATATACTGTATATATATACACACACACACACACACAAGAGGAAGAGAGTGAGTGAAAGAACAGAACCCTGGGATATGCCTGCATTGGTGGGGAAATCAAGCGAGAAAACCATCCAACATGACACATAGTGAGTGATCAGTGAGAAAGTTGGTGATTCAGTTGTAGAGTGTAGAAGGCAGATCATAGAATGGCAGTTTGCTAAGTAGGCCTCTGTGCCAAATTCAATCAAATGCCTTTGAAACGTTGAAGGCAACCATGCTAGTTTCTCCAAATTTTTCCATGACTTCAGTTTAGAGGTGGGCATTCCTTGAAGAGTCCTAAATTTGAAAGGACTTGTGTGAAGAATTTGTTCCAAAGCAACGTGTGTTTAGTAGAAACTCAGTTTTGCAAGACTTGGAAATGGAATGTAATCCATGTTCTCATCATTGGATGTCTGATCAGAATAGAAGAGATTAAAGTAACATGGATCCTGTGAGAAACTTCCTGGTCAGCTAAAAGAGGAAGTTCATCGTTTGCAGAATAGAAGAATTTTTTCAGACGTATTCAGAAATGTCAGTGAGATAGCGAGTTGAAATTCTTTCGATGTGATATCTGATATGCTGTTAATAGGAGAGTGGTTTTAAGATATGTTTTAATTTGATGGAAGGTAACCATTAAGTATGGTAATTGTAATTGCCTTACTTTACCATAATGCAATTTTTGTCTCAGAGGATCCTCAGGGGTGCAGATCACAGTACCCTTTGGGCATGGGTCTTGAGAACTGTGAATTTTGGTTATGCATTGAATCTTGAAGAATGCATATTCCAATAAATGTAGGCTTATGCAGTAGCAGAACACAGTTGGGCAGGGCTGATGGTGTGCACATACTGCATTATGCTGTCATTCAGCACTGGCAAGCTATCAGGATGATCTCAATAAACCCGTCTCTGAGAAATCCAGGGATCAGATCAGGTGAGATGAGGCAGCTATGCAGTGGGAAATGCTTGGCTAATCACTCTGGCTTCCGTGAAATATTCTTGAAGAACATGTATGGATCAACCAATGTGTAGAAGGCCCCATCCTGCATGAAAATGGCTGAATCAATGCACAGGTGCTAGTGTAGCAGTGGCACAACAAAATTGTTTATCATATTGCGGTACATCTCAGCAGTGACTGAACAGGACTTGACTGTTCGCAAATGTCTTTGAGGACATTTGCCTAGCAAATGTCCTCAAAGACAAATGGTGCACTGATAAAACAAGCTGGAGACCTGCACCAGACAGTAACTTTGGAATGGAGCTAATAAACTACGTTTTGAAACAGCCAAAGTGATCTATGATACCCAACCATTAGAACTGAATATTCCACCAGTAGAATTAGAAGCCCTGAATTCACTAAAACGTAATAAGAATATGGTACTGAAGATGACAAAGGCAATGCCACTGTAGTCTTACTTGCTAAATCATATGATCGGAAAATGAATTTACTACTTCGTGATAGCAATACTTACTCTTAGCTTAATAATGATCCTATCAAAAGTCTTCCCCCCCCCCCGAAAAAAAAAACAAGTTGCTGGATGAAACAACATCTATAGATGAAGAAACCATCAAAAGACTCAAAACGTACTATGCAAGACTTCCCAGAACATATAGTTCACCAAAATTACATAACATAATAGAAACAGTCGGCTCAGACCTGTTGTGGATTCTATAGGCAGCTTCACATAAAATATCAAGATTCCTGTCTGACCTCTGTTCTCTCACTGGTTACTCAACCTCTTCGATAAAAAAATTACATAAATTTCATACAAGGATGAAAGACTAAACTAGCAGATACAGACATGATAGTAAGCTTTGTCATTGTCTCTCTCCACTAATATCCCTCACAAAGAAACAATAGAATTGTTAATCTGAAAATTTCCATTACGGAATTATTCAAATTTACAATCCCATCAGGTTATTTTACATGGAAAGATAAAATATCACCCAACTTTTTTCTTGAACGCTTAGAATTTTCGCTCTTGACCAAAACCAGGATTGTGACTATGGTACGTTGATGATGTCTTTGCAGTTTGGATTCACACGGAACCTGGCCTCTACTCATTTCTACAAAAATCACACATTAGTTAATTATAGGCAGCCACCGATGAAGAGATTGGAAAAACAAGCGCTGCCATCTCTTGGTACCTAGCCCTAACAGGATATGTTACTGTCTGAAATAATGTGGGTTCTACGGTCGATAGTTTGCACGTGCCAGAGATCGATTAACTCTGGAACCGGTCGAAGAAAGGCTTAGCAAATGTTCTTCCAGTCGACGGCAGCTGGATGAAATATAAGTCTATTTTCGTGCGGCCTAGTGCAGGAGATGCACGTGCCACTTCCACTGAGCTACACAGGCCTATAGATGATGATGATAATAATAATAATAAATAACTTGGATGAAAGCATGTTTATGTGGGATAAAAATATTTTTCATATTCTCCACTAGCCAATTTTGTAATTATGAACTAAACAAGCTGAACTAGAAATAATAGCAGCTGGACACTAAATTATTCAAGCACTGATGTTCCTTAAAAATTTTGAAAGTAAAGAATTTCTGCAGTTATTCTACTCAACTTAAATCGGTCAGGAGATTCAATGGAGTTATAGACGAAGCCCTTTGGTCAGAAAGACCTAGGTTCGATTCCCCTCAGTCAGTCGAAGGTTTTATTCACATGGCTATGCAACGCAAAACTATTTATAATGTGATTTTCTTTCTTGACTACTTGTATAATAACTATTTTTGAATGTTAGTCAAGTGAGTTTTAATTTATCGTCCTACATATTTCACCGATTTTTGCTATCGGCATCTTCAGGAAATACAATTGGTAAGCTTTATGAAGGTAACAGACTAGGTTTTAACTGACAGTTCTAATTCATACAAAATTAGTATTGTGCGAGACAATGCGCGTGTCTTGGGAATATGATTTATTTGTTACGAGGCATAATGTAATTGGTGTGAAAGTTCATTTCTTTAGTGTTTAGTGATCTAATTAAAGCTTTCCAAATTTCCGGTAGGATTAGACCTTGATTCTTATTTAGGTTTCCTGTTGAACAGGCGACCGTATGGTAGTTCTCTTCTATATAGGTCATATGACTCTTATCACACTCCATGAGATGGTTGGTAGAGGCAAATTGGCAAGAATGGCCTGAAATATTTTGTCTGTTGTTTCTGACATATCCTATGTGCTCCTTCTATCTCGTTTCGAAGCTTCTAGAGGTCTGACCAACGTAACTAACACCGCAGGAGCAAGGTACATTATATATACTCCAGAGTACTTGTAGAATGGATGAGGATCTTTCGGTGATCTTAAAAAAAAAAAAAGATCACCGAAATATCAAAAAAGTTATTTCAGGACTTCTTGCCACTTTGCCTCTACCAACCATCTCATTGAGTAGGATAAGGGTCATATGCCCTATATAGAAGAGAACTACCATTCCAGAACCTTCGAGGAGGCTGCTACGGTCGCCCGTTCAACAGGAAACCTAAATAAGAATCAAGGTCTAATCCTACCGGAAATTTGGAAAGCTTTAATTAGATCACTAAACATCAAAGAAATGAACTTTCACGCCAATTACATTATGTCTCGTAACAAATAAATCATGTTCCCGAGACACGCGCATTGTCTCGCACGATACTAATTTTGCATGAATTAGAATTGTTAGTTAAAACCTAGTCTGTTACCTTCATATAGCTTACCAGTTGTATTCCCTGAAGATGCCGATAGCAAACATTGGTTTCACCAATGTTTGCTATCTCATACGGAGGTAGCAGGGTTTTTTCTCCCGGAAACTCGGGTTTTTCATCCCGCATACATACAAATCGGCCCTTCAGAACACACGCAATTTACAGACAAAAATTACTAGTTGTGGTGGTGTTGGAGGTGGGCGGTAGATGGCGTTGATGGAGATGATTCGTAGTAGAGGTTAGGTGTAGAGACAGTTGTAGGTGTCCTCCCGCGATGAGTCTTCGGTCTCCTTGGAGGTATCAGGAATAATAATAATAATAAACATGTAGGATGATAAATTAAAACTCACTTGACTAACATTCAAAAAAAGTGTTATAGTTATTATTACAAAACTATTTAATTCTCAACAATATAAATATGCTCATATCTTCTTTTTCGCCATTTATTCAGAGAATGCTGCTTAAAATTAGTGATAGTTTTGTGTCAGATATATCTAATTAGCTTCGAGTGAGAATTACTTTGCCCACTCAGTCTCCAAAAATTAGATAGAGCTAAAACGGCCCAATAATAATAATAATAATAATAATAATTATTATTATTATTATTATTATTATTTCGGGCGACTCCAGGGAGTCCTTAGACTCATCGAGGGAGGCCCTAAACATCATGTCCATACAACTATACGACATACTCACAGTATCTATCATACCTTGCCTTGAACTCGCTCACCGTCATAGCACCCACAACAGACTCTCGCAGCTTATTCCACTCATTTACCACTCTAAAAGTAAAGAACCCAGCTCTAACACCCCTGCTAACCACACTTTTACCCAGCTTCCATAGGTGTCCCCTAGTTCTTCCACCACCAGTCCTGATCTCAAAAATATTCTCTGAATTAATCCCATAGAATCCCTTTGAATGTCTCAATCATATCTTCCCTTTTCTGCCTATCAACTAGTTTCTGCAACCCACAAATCTTCAACATGTTGTCATATGGTTCATTCCATAGACCTGCTATCATCTTAGTCACTCGCCTCTGGATCCTCTCCACCTCCTCCTCATCAAGAAGGAACCGAGGTGAACAAATCTGGACACAGTAGTCGAGATGTGGTCTTATCAAGGCTCGGCACAGAGGTACAATAACTTGCTTGTCTCTGCTCGTCAAGGTATTTTTCAACAACCAAGTGAGTTGATGAGCTGATTTAGCTACTTTTGCAATGTGCCCCATAAACTTCATCTGCCTATCCACCAACCCTCCCAAGTCCCTGGCCTCATCAATCTCCTGGAGTACAGTTTCACCAATGTCGTATACTGCTGCTAATCTTTTCATCACAAAATGCATAACCTTACATTTTGTAACATTAAATTGACATCCATTCGCCCAGAACTCCAATCTATCCAAGTCATCCTGCAAGATTTTGACATCTTCTGCATTCACTATCGCCCTACCCAACTTTGCATCATCAGCGAACAAATGAACTGTTCCACTTAGATCCTTCCCTATATCGTTGATGAACAGATTCAACAGCAGTGGTCCAAGAACAGAACCCTGCGCCACACCACTAGTCACAGGCCGTCTTTTGGACTCTACTCCTGAATAAACTACTCTTTGATATCTCTCCATCAACCACCCACCTATCCATCTCACCAACCTACGATAAGAGAATAAAAGGAGTTATCTGCTTTCTTGTGACACCATTCATATAAAGAAATATGTATTCCATAACTATTTTTATCTGCTCTCTTTTTTCAAACACTCCTAAAATTTGCTAAGTCTACTTAATTCTTAATCAAACTATAACTTATATAAGGATTGTACAAATAGCATCCAAATCAATACAACTACAGTAAGAATATAGTACTCATAGACTTTGGGCTTAAGTTACTACAAATCAGGCATATTCTGAAGCTGTGTGTTTTTGTTTTCTATGATACTTTAGAAATTTGAAACAATTTTTAGTTTTAATTTCCAGAATTGTTGCAGTTTCCATGCTATTTTTTTGTTTAAATCAGTGGTTTCCATAGCGTCTTCTGTATCCGCGTGGATAGGCTTATGTGTTCATCAGACATGTTGTAATAGATTTCACGGTATGATATGAACACAGATGGATAAGAAAATAACTATTTATTAACTTAAAAGCTAATATTTCGCTGGTATTATATCCAACATCTTCAGAGCACACAACACAAAGTTTGTTACAAATGCAAGACAACCACAATCCGGTGTAACTAGTAAAAGTGGGGCTAGTAAAAGTAATGAAACACAAGACTAAAGTTGTAATAGGGCGCCATTAGATTATAAAAAAAAAAAGTTCAAAGTTTTGAAATAGTAGTCCAAATGATAGTGTTAGAAAGTTTGGAAAAAAAATAAAATAAAAGTAATAAATATTAATTTATTACTTTTGGTCTTAGGATGACTGTCTCCCAAATCTTTCGTAGATTTATACAGCCATACTTGTTTAGGTTTGGAGTATGTTTTAAGGCTTCTGTTGATTCCAGGAACAACCTCTCTGACTTGTAGAAGCTACTGTGCATTACTTTTGTTTCTTTCCAATTGATTCTGTGTGCAGGGGTATCCAAAGCATGGTCTGCCAGACCCGACTTGCCATAGCAAAAGTGTCGGATATATTTTTTGTCTTCACTGAGGCTGATGTCCACAGTTCTTCCTGTCTGTCTGTAGTAGGCTTGATGGCAAGAACAGGTCACTTCATAGACTCCTCAATGTGATCAAGGAGAACGAATCCTTAGGTGAACGGATGAGAGTTGCTAATTTTATATAAGGTTTAAATACTGTGCGTAGTTGGTGTTTGTTAAGCACCCTAGATATCTTTTCAGATGATTTTTTAAAAAAAATTTTTATAACCTAGATGGCGCCATATTAGCACTTTAGTTTTGTGTTGCACGCTGCCATTACTTTTATTAGCCCCACTGTTACATCGGATTGTGGTTGTCTCGCATTTGTAACAAACTTTGTGTTGTGTGCGCTGAAGATGCTGGATATAATACCACCGAAATATTAGCTTTTAAGTTAATAAATAGTTATTTTCTTATTCATCTGTGTTCATATCATACAGTGAAATTACAACATCTTCTGTATCCTTCATCAAAAACTAACGGGTCCTTGAAAACATAAAAATTTATATATATGGAATATGAGCTGTGGATAGAAAAAATCAAACTAAAGTATAAACGATGCAAAGTAAATAGAAAGGTGCTGATAACATTAATATTAACATACAATTTTACGGGTATTACAGAGCTACTTATGTAATTCAGCACCCAACATTTATTGAGAGATGCATGTTGTACGCTGCATTTTTCAAGCATTTTCTAGTAATAATACATTATATTTAAAAACAAAACATTTATTCATTCCCCACATTGTCAAGTTTGGGAAACCCTGCTTTAAAAGGAGAGAATCGCAGTTCTTTTAGGATTTATTTTATGTAATTAATCATCATCATCTTCATCATGCGTTTCAAGGATTTAGGCCTAGCATGGCCTGTTCCGGCCTTAGAAGTCATCGTTGAATCGTTTAAGAGGACGTCCTGGTTTTCTTTTTCCTAATGACTTGTACTTTAAGGCTTGTTTCAGTAATCCTTCTGTTTTCATTCTTTGACCGTGTTCCATCCATTTATGTTTATATTTTTTAATTTTTTCTATTACTGGTTCTTCGTTTAATTCTTTCATAATTTCTTCGTTTCTTTTGTGATCAAATAGGGTATACTTTGCAGTTTCTCTCATAAACTTCATTTCTGCTGTTATTAATCTTTGTTTGTCTTTTTGTTTTATTGTCCAGATTTCGCTTCCATACATTAAGACTGGTAGGGCTAATGTATTGTATATTTTTAGTCTGGTTTGTTTTTGAACTAGGTTTGGTTTAAATATAGAGTTAATTAGACCTGTTATCTTTAAATATTGTGCAATTTTTACATTTATATCTTTTTCATTTTCATATGTGATCATACATCCTAGGTAGTTAAATGAATTCACCTGTAAGATCTTGTTATCTATTACTATTTTAGTTCTTGCTGGATCTTGTCCTTTAAAGGCCATAGTTTTTGATTTTTCTGTTGATATTATCATACCATAATCTTTGGCTATCTCATTTAGATCTAAAATAGCTTTCTGTAAGTTATCTTTTGGCTGTCGTAATTTTTATTTGGTCGTCGGCAAAAAGGAGCGTGTTTAAGTTCACTGTAGGAGAAAGTTTAATTCCTTGATGTAAATTTTATTCAATTTTATTATTAATTCATTTAGGTAAATATTAAAAAGACTTACTGAGAGGGGACATCCCTGTCGGACCCCTTGGTTTATCTCTCTCCTATATGATAGCTAGTGATTTAATCTTATTTGTATTTGATTATGTTAATATATATACTTGTGATAGCTTTTAGGATATTATTTGGTATTTGTCTTTCTTTTAATATGTTAAATAATATGTTTCTTTTATCTTGGTCAAATGCTTTTTCAAAGTCAATAAATGCAATATGTGTTGTTATATTGTATTCCTTTTTTTTTTCTCTATTATTAATTTTAGGCAAAAGGTCTATACATGATCGTCCTTTTCTAAATCCATTCTGTACTTCTAAAATAAAGTTTTCGGATTTTTTCATTAGTTTGCTATTTAAGATTCTGCTATATATTTTGTAACAGGAATTTAGTATACTGATACCTGTATAGTTTTTTGGGTCATCTGTATTACCTTTTTTAAAGACAGGAATCACAATTGCTTTTTTCCATTCTATTGGGGAGGATACCAGTTGAATAGATATTATTTTAAAATAATAAGATTCTTTCTTTGAATCTTGTTCCTGCGTATTTATATAGTTCTGAACCTAGCTTATCTTCTCCGGGTGATTTTCCATTTCTTGTTTCTTTCAGGCTGATTTCTAATTCTTCTTTAGTTATTTCATTTTCGTTAATTGTTAGCCAATTGTCTTTTTTTAAATTTTTGTCTGTCAACAATCCTGTGTAGTAATTTAGAAATTCTTCTAATTTCAATTCGGTGTTTAATTTTATGTTTTCTTTGGTATCTGCATTTAAGTGTTTCAAAATCTTATATACATTGGGTCTTATTTTACATAAATCTGTTCTAAATTAGAAACAAATTTGTTTCGTGATTCTCTATGTCTTTTTCTGACTTCTCTTTTAGCTATGGCTCTTATTCTTTTATACTGTATTGCATCTTCTATTGCTATTAATTTCTATTGCATCAAAAATTGGTATACGAGGAAGAAGATAAATCTGTCACATTTAAGGTGACAGTGGTATACCAATAAATCCTTTAATCATTCTTGTTCACTCTGTATATTAATAATATTAAAAAAGACCTGTCAGGCGATATTCGATTGTTTGCTTTTGATGCGAAGATGCTGCTGATATAAGACACTTGCAGAATGATTTAAATAGGCTGCAACTTTGGGCAAATAATAATTGTTCTCAGTATATTGTTAGGAAGCGTAAAGTAATGCACTCGAGCATGATCAGGTTTCTAAAGAGATATTATTTTGGCGGAGTTATGCTTGCAGAAACTGATGTAACTAAGAAGTTTAATTTCAAAAGTTGCATAGCAAAAATTACTAATACAACTCAGAGAGTAATTGCGATATTGAAACGAGCAATGACATCTAATAATTTTACCTCTTTACAAGTCCTCCATATAGCCACACCTGGATATTTTATGCAGATTTGGCCTCCTGGATTACAGAGGGGGGGGGGAGCAGACACTAACAAACAGGAGAAAGGACGATATGATGAGGGCTTATACGCTTTTGAAAGGGATATCCTGGATAAAATATTTCGTTATATGGAAGCTGAGAAGAGAACAAGAGGAATCGATGGAATTTAATCTTTTATGCAGATAAGAAAGAAGTGAGAGCCTGAGTTTTCTTTTAGAGAGCAGGAAATGAATTGAACACAGTTTGCCTCTTGATGTGTGTGTGTGTGTGTGTGTGTGTGTGTGTGTGTGTGTGTGTGTGTGTGTGTGTGTGTGTGTGTGTGTGTGTGTGTGTGTGTGTGTGTGTGTGTGAATAAGTATAAGAGGTCTTACAGCTAGTATAGTTGTATGTCCTCCCTCGATGAGTACTTGTCTTCTTTGAAGTTTCTAATACCACTTGTTAATACCCTTGTTTCTTTTCACTAAAGAAAATATTTTTTTTCCGAATGACATTACTTTCTTCAGGCAAAATTTCTGAGAATATCATTGCATTAAGGTTTATCTCTCATGTGCGCGTATTTCGCGTGTTGGTGTTTGCCTATTTTACGAATGAGAAATCCGTTAACAGAGGTCTTAATAAATACGTTATACAAACGGTAGTCTTCTAGATAAAATATATTTTTTGTGTCAACAACACTTTAGTAGAGCAAAATGAGAGATCACTGTGGAAGAGAATCGTAATGATTCGAGTTTTTTTTTGTCATAGATAGCGAAGTCACTGAGTATGATATCAAGTACGGTGTGACTATTCTTTCGAAATACTGAATATTTAAGTCTTTCCTCTCGCTGATAAGGAATAAGGAAGTCTGAATGAAAATGCGATGACATTTTTCTAATTGAATAGACTGATTTTTTCTAATGAATCTCGAAGAACAATAAGTGAATTTGCCATAGCGCCAAAACATCATCTAGACATCCCTGTACCATGACAAGGTCCTAGTGGTTATTGAGCGGTAGCTGTTTAAATATACCATAAAGTAGTTTGTGAGGCTAGGAGAAAATAGTTTACCCATGGCAGCACCATATGTTTGCTATTAAAATTGCTATGACAAATAAAGTACTCAAAATGGATGAGAGAATCGAGGAGAGGAAGATCTACGGGTAAGTCTTGATTCTATTTTTGATTAGACCACTGGAATAGTCGTTTTTTCTGAGTAATTCTAATGTTCAATACAGACTGCATGGATGTACGACTGTTCAGTCACACGGGAGTGCCATGCTTGGTAAACAACATAAATATAAAAAATCCATGAATTCAATTGTATTAAAATAAGTAAGTTGATTTTGTATTTATTTTTTACAAACCAAATGCGCAGGTATTTTTAAATTAGGAGATTTGTGCGGTGGCAGTTATGATCGTCTGTGTTGGAGCGACACAACAATGAAAATAGAGTTAAGAGATAATGGATTAAGGCTATGATTCGACACATCTTGACTACTGCACACTGATTTAGTCACCTGGGTTTCTTGGGAACTAGAAGATGGTCGAAAAGATTCAGAGACGAGTGACGAAGATGGTGAGAGGTCTATGTTATACTCGCTATGAGGATAGGTTGATGGTTTGTGGGTTATAATGTTTAGTTGACAGGCGGAAAGGAGGGGACAGGATAGAATCTTTTAAGATATTAAAGGGGTTTTATAAACTTGATGCTATTGAGATTTTTCAATAGATGACAGATAGTCAGAGAACTAAGGACCATTTGTGAAAGTTGTGTAAGAGTGATTACACAACTTTCACAAATGGTCCTTAGTCCTCTATGGAGAGCCCATAGATTATATTGAGATCTTACAATTGACCAAAAAAATTTTGTCACCTTTTCCATTTTCATGACTTTTCTTAAAACACTAGCAAGACTAAGTCAAACTATTTAGTTTAACATTTTTCATGTTATAATATGTAAAATAGTTAACAAAACAAAATCAGTTAACGCCATTTTATTCCAATATAGGGAGTAGACGAGGCCATTTTAGCCATATCTAATTTTGGAGATTAAGTGGACAGTTCAATCTTCGCCGGAACTCAATCAGAAATAGCTGGCCCAAGGATATCACTCATTAAGCAGCACGCAGTGAAGAGAGTTTTTCATGTGTTTTTTAAAAACACAACACCATGCACTACACGTACTCCATAGATATTCGGACAAATTAAAACCCATGAAGACGATTACCGGGTAGGTACACTCAATAGTCTAAAAAACCCCACATCATCCTTATCGAAATTCGTAGTAAAACTACTTAAACCTTTCCTAACTAAGTCAAAATCAATGATAAAAACACTGACGACCTATTTCAAAAAATAAAAAACCTAACTCTATCCTACGATGACGCCCTCACTTCACTGGACGCAACACCGCTATACACCAAAGTATGTCCCCAGAACTTTAGACATCACACACTACTCACAGAAAATCACACTCTAGGATCAAGAAAAAAATTAACACCCAGCGATATTATAAACCTGATAAAACTAATTATGTCAGCAAACTCCTTTAAATTTAACAATAACATCTATATCCAAATTTTCGGACTACCTATTTGCCAAAATATTAGCAAACAACTAGCTGAATTATTTTTATCACATATAGAATCTCACCCTTCCCTCTCCCCGGCATCACCTTTTGTGGACGATATTCGATTAATTAGAGAACAACTTGCATCTCTGCTTTTACAAGCATCCCTTAACGACATCAGCAACAGATTAAAATTAACTATAGAAACACAACATGAAAAATCCATAAATTTCATAAACCTAAAATTAATTAGAATAAGCAACAAAATAGCCAAAAAATATTCCACAAACCCACACATATTGGAAATTACTTCCACTTTAACTTATACTATCCTAATTGTATCAAAAAATCAGTCATCCTAGCACAATTTATAAATGCATACAAGTTTTCGTCTACACATAATTATCTCAACATAGAAATAAAGAAGCTAACAGAGATTTTTAAAAACCGAAATTACCTAACACAGCTAATAAATTACGCCCCAAAAAAAAAAAAAAAAAGAAAAGAAACAGCAAAAACCCGTTAAAACAATCTAATAACCAAAACAAACTTCCCAACACAAAAAAAAAAAAAAAATCAAAATCATCAAACTGTCATACATCCACATACAAAGCCTGCAAATATATTTTTAAACACACCGACTATAAGTTGTTGTTCACCTCAAACCAAAAATTGGCAACACTTCTAAAACCTTCAAAATCTCACAAATACAAAGAAATACTAGAACATCACAGTGTAGTTCACAAATTTCCGTGCCAACGAGACTGAGATGTCACATACACAGGTTCGAGGATCAGATCTTTATGAGAAAGACCACAGGAACACTTCCGTGGCAACAACATACCAGTTCCAGAACATTTAAACATTAAAAACATAATAACCAAAAGAAAAACAGAATGCAAACTACAGGAAAAACAGAATGCAAACTACAGGAAAAACAGAATGCAAACTACAGGAAAAACAGCAATAGTAGTCCAGACTCTTGAACAGAAGCATACCCCACAAATCGACAAAGCCATAATAATAGACATACTGGAAAACGAAACAATGCTTAAAATATCGGAAACGATACCATAATATGTGGCAAAAACTCAATAAACCTGCACCTCCCCTACATCATCTCTGACAGTTGGAAGCTGCAAAACATAAAAATCAGGTCACGACTCTGACGAATAGAAAACAACACAGATACACCCAAGACAAAAACACCAAGCCGACATGACATAACCTCCACTTTTCCCACGAGTTCCGAAGACGACGTACCGTCGAAACATCTCACACCCTGTTAGTCTCCCACCTTTAATATTGTTCCATTATACTCTTTCCTCCTTTTCCCCAAAAGCTTTTCTAATTTTCACCTTCTTCCCAAAGAATTCTCAGCCCAACCTTAAAACCGCGGTTTTTAAAACGTGTATACCTCTTGCCTCACCCAAAGTTCTCCCACATCTCTCTATTTCCACATTTCCAATCTTCCCACCCCATTCTTTCAGTCATACTTCAGCAGTAATGCAGATATATATATATATATATATCGTCATACGCGGGGATGCCGCTGAATAAGAAGACCACCAGGAACATCCTATAAAAGTATGTCCAAAATTATTCTTCCCATATATTCTTCATATATTTATCTTTAAAACATTAGTAATGCCCTAAAATTGAGTAAAAGCTAATGAAATTATAAAAAGTATACTCCTAAACAAAAATAGCCATAAAATCAGCGATTTTCAACTGGTGTGCCTCGAGATTTGTGAAAACAAATTAATTGAAAGAAATAATGTAGTAATTTGCGCATTTATTTATTAGTCTCTAGTCTTCCATCTGCACATGAAGCTCCCTTATTAATATTTTGCGAAACTTACGGTTGGTGAATCGTTTTAAAATTGTGTTAATTAGCTTAAATCTTTTGATAAGTGTGTTCACAAATTTGTTATGTTCCATCGAGTCGTTTTCGACTCCTAGTGATCCCACGAACATACATTCTCCATTCAGATCTGTCCTTGACCATGTCTTTCAGAATTTCTAAGCACACTCCAGTTGCTTCTTCAACTCCTTCCACCCATCTAATTCTTGGTCTTCCTCTTCTCCTGCTTCCATCAACTTTAGCAAGCATCATCATCTTCTGCAGACTGTCATTTGCTCGCATAAAATGTGCGAAGTATGACAATTTTTGCTTGATGATCATAGTTTCGAGGGAGCAATCTGGCTTTATTCTGTCTATCACTGATTTATTGGTTTGCTTTGCAGTTCATGGTATTCATAGTAAGTGTTCACAAATAACTTCATTTAATACTTTTATTTTTAAGGTAACTGGGTAAGAGTTCTTTTATTGATTTTTTTTTCATTCAGTTAATTTTATTCAATAGTATTCCTTTAACATGCATATTATATATTCATTTGAAAAAATCAATAAAAATTTTAAAGAATAATTTTGAGTATTGTGTTTCTTACTCAAAATGTCAAAAATATAGTTTTAATTTTTTTTTTTGAGAAAAAAAGGATAAGTATTTACTATTATTAATATCTTGTGTGTGCAAATCAGTCAAAATTATGCCTTTTTTTGCCAGATCGTCAATAAAATTAAAAGAATATTATTATTATTACTCCCACCACCACAATAGTCGACAAAACTCGATCATACTAAAGAGCATTGTCGATAACCAAGTAAAAAATACAGACTGGAATTTCCTACTTAAAATAAACGATCCTGAAACATTATACGAGAATTTTCAACTAAAGTTCACAGAAATATACAAAAAACAACAAAACCTACACAAACGAGGCGACAAGCAGACAACAATCCATGGATAAATGACGACATACTAAATACTATTACTGAAAAAGAAAATCTATGGAAAAAACTTAAAAAGTCACCCAGTAACACACATTTACAAACCTTATACAAAAACACAAGAAATAAACTAATAACAAAAATTCGTAGGACAAAAAGACGCTACTACTTCCAAAAATTCATGGAATATAACGACAACATTAAGCAAACATGGGCTACACTCAACGAATTAGTAACCCGAAAAAAGAAAACTTCAGCACAAGATTTTATTGCAAAAAACTTCGGTCAGGACACAAACCAAGAGGAACTAGCAGACTCATTCAACCATGCTTTCACAAACAACATCACACAACTCAAAAAAGACAAACTACCAACGATCAACAAAAAACTACCAACACAAAGTCAACAACAAACGATGTATTTTCCACCCATAACAAAAGGAACTGAAAAAAGCACTCCTAAAACTAAAACCAAAGACCACTCCAGGAATAGACAAAATAAGACTCACAGACCTTATAACACACTTCGAACAATAAATCCAATACTTTTGAAACTCGTGAACATAATATTCGACACAGGCATTATTCCACAACAACTAAAAACTGCAGTAATTACGCAAGTATACAAACACGGCAAAAGAAACGATACTCAGAACTACAGACCAATAGCTACACTACCAGTCATCTCAAAAATCCTAGAAAAAATAACACACACCAGACTACAGAACTATTTACAGAAGTACAACATCATCTCACAAAACCAATATGGCTTTCAGAAAACAAAAAGCACCATTACTTTATTAGAAGACATCGCCGACACAATAAACAAAGCTCTCAACAAAAACAAGTACGCCGTCCTTATACTGCTGGACCTCACCAAAGCATTTGACACACTTGAACATGACATACTACTCACCAAACTATACTCAATAGGTATAAGAGGAACACTGCATACATGGTTCAAGAACTACCTCTCAAACAGAACACAAGTAGCAAAAATAGGTACGTGTCATAGTCGGAGTATACAAGTAAAACACGGTGAACCTCAAGGTGCCATATTATCACCCACTCTATTCAACCTATACATTAATGATGTTCATAACATATCCATAAGAAGTCAAATATTTCAATACGCAGATGACACTGCACTACTAGCAATCCACACAGACATTAACACAGCTCTCTGCAAAGCACAACAAGATCTAAACGAAATCACAACATACTTCCACCAAAACGCAATTCTAATCAACGGCAGCAAAACACAGATGCTGATAATACACAACCCAAGAATCATACGCCCCGCATCAGTATCGATACATTGTCACACATACCGCTGCATTAACAACAAAAATACCTGCCAATGTTCCGAAATCAAACCTGTAACACACGCAAAATACCTCGGTCTGTATATAGATTCCCACCTTAAATGGACAAAATATATAGAATACCTACACACCAAACTCCGCATCATCGCAGCAAAACTCTTCCAAGTTAAAGACATTATTCCACCCAACATAAAAAACTTCTATATCACGGTATCTGCGAATCCCTACTCAGATACGGAATAACAGTCTATACAAATACATCAAACAGCCACCTAACAAAATTAGAAACACTAACAGGAAAATCGTGTCAACAGTGATCTGGACACCTTACACGCAACAACCAATATCCGACAAGCACATGGCGATACACAGAATTCTGAGCATTAAAAACCTGAAACACTACATGACATTAACAAGGAATTACTTCAATATCATCTATCGAAACAACAGAGACACATATCGTATAACACGACCTACAACAACAACTCTCTATATCCCCATACCCTTCAACAACTCATACGGTTCTTTTGTGAGATCACATCAGATACCCACGCAACTCAACAACCTACCAAGAAAGTTAAAACACGTAGATAACTACAGAACATTAAAAAACGAACTCTGGAAAATATACCAACAAAGTTAAGAAACCATTAACACTAATATACACATCACAAATCACTAGCATCCAATGCCTACATCCCATATATAAACATCAGCAACAATACGAATAGTGAAGGCAAAATCCCACTCTCTTCATAAAAGCTAACCCAAGCTTCGAAGTAGTTGGGATTAACTTGCCTCACTCATCTACAAGTAATCCTTATAAGCAAATGCAGAAATTTGTATGTATAATCATTCTTTCTCAAACTTAAAAAAAATAAATAAATAAATAAAAATAAAATATAAAAATAAAAAATTATATAAAAATTTCTGTATAATCTTCATTGTTAATATTAGAAGAACATGTGTTGTAAATACATAATATAAACACAAAAAAGTATTATTAAAAATTTTAATTGAAATCCAATGTAGGAATTGCAGCACTTAGTGCTGAACTCTGTAAAATTAGAGCAATGTCACACAAAATGTTTATTGTATGTATAAATATTTTAGCAATCAATAAAATATATTATTATTATTAAAAAAATTATATTATTAAAAAAATTATATTATTAAAAAAAGTATATTATTAAAAAATTTATTATTATTATTATTATTATTATTATTATTATTGTTATTATTATTATTATTATTATTATTATTATTATTCCGGGCAACTCCAATTAATTGACTTAAAAAAAAACACTAAAAATATATTTTTAGTGTGCCGCAGAATTTTAATAATTAGTCTAGTTGTGCCATATCACGAAAGAGGTTGAAAATCACTGCATAAAAATGAATATTTATTTATCGGAGTAACATGGAAATTTTCCCAGACAAGTGACATAATTGTGATTAATGATGTGCACATCTGAGCAGTGGCGCTGGTATGCAACTGTAAACTAAACAACTATTCTCGATGGTTTTGCATCAGAACTATGTGTATTCTTGTGCACGTGGTTGTTGTTGATTACATTATGATTTCGATCAGTAACAGCATATTGTAATGATAATTTTTATATCTGTGTTAATCCCTTTTGCAGTGGAGGTATCTTTTGTTAAGAGTTCATGTCGTTTAGACTGCTTTGGGGTTTAACGTTGATGGAAGTGCACTTCAGATATTTGAATTTCGTTTGGAAGATTAAGATTCACCAAACTGATTCGAGGTTGTATTAATTATAATAATAATTATTATATTTATACTATTTGTATTCTACCCAGAAACGTTATACGCGTGTTGTACATAAGTAATCTGGGTAGACAATGCTGAGAACTGCGCTAGAAATCAAACACGAAATTGCAGCAACAACTTAAGTAAGCAGGGTGGTGTTCCTACACACAACAATGAAGTTCGTCTGCCATCTAAAGATGGCAGACGAACTTCATTGTTGACCGATATTTGCTACTAATAACAGACTTGATAATTAAGGGCTGCGTCATTCGGCGACAAAGCGTGGCGGTTAATAGATACCTTAAAAAAAAGTTGGAGACAAAGTGCCATACGTACATATGTCTTCTCTCTCCTGAGATAAAATATGTTTTGGCTGAGGTTTGTGGATCTTTAAACCTTTGGCCCCCTCCCCCTCCATACCATTTCGTTCCGCAGTTCCAACTTGTCATTTATATATATATATATATATATATATAATATATATATATATATATATATATATAATATATATATATATATAATATATATATATATTATATATATATATATATATATAATATATATATATATATATATATATATAATATATATATATATATAATATATATATATATATATATATATATATATATACACACACACACATACATACATACACACACACCTCTATATATAGACCCGGCCTTTTGCCTAAAATTAATAATAGAGAAAAGTAGAGAATACAATTTAGAAACACATTGCATTTATTGACTTTGAAAAAGCATTTGAAAAAGTTAAAAGAAACATATTATTTAACATATTGAAAGAAAGACAAATGCCAAATAATATCCTAAAAGCTATCACAAGTATATATGAACATAATCAAATACAAATAAGATTAATCACAAGCTATCATATACGAGAGAGATAAACCAAGGGGTCCGACAGGAATGTCCCCTCTCAGCAACTCTTTTTAATATTTACTTAAATGAAATAATAATAAAAGGGAATAAAAATTTACATCAAGGAATTAAACTTTCTCCTACACTGAACTTAAACACTCTCCTTTTTCCCGACGACCAAATAAAAATTACGACAGCCAAAAGATAACTTACAGAAAGCTATTTTAGATCTAAATGAGATAGCCAAAGATTATGGTATGATAATATCAACAGAAAAATCAAAAACTATGGCCTTTAAAGGACAAGATCCAGCAAGAACTAAAATAGTAATAGATAACAAGATCTTACAGGTGAATTCATTTAACTACCTAGGATGTATGATCACATATGGAAAAGAAAAAGATATAAACGTAAAAATTGCAAAATATTTAAAAATAACAGGTCTAATTAACTCTATATTTAAACCAAACCTAGTTCAAAAACAAACCAGACTAAAAGTATACAATACATTAGCCCTACTAGTCTTAATGTATGGAAGTGAAATCTGGACAATAAAACAAAAAGACAAACAAAGATTAACAACAGCAGAAATAAAGTTTATGAGAAAAACTGCAAAGTATATCCTATTTGATCACAAAAGAAACGAAGAAATTATGAAAGAATTAAACGAAGAACCAGTAATAGAAAAAATTAAAAAATATAAACAAATGGATGGAACATGTTCAAAGAATGAAAACAAGAAGGTTACCAAAAACAAGCTTTAAAGTACAAGCCATTGGGATAAAGAAAACCAGTACATCCTCTTAAACAGTTCAACGATGACTTCTAAGGCCAGAACAGGCCATGCTAGGCCTAAATCCTTGATACTCATGATGATGATGACATATATACACACATACATATATGTAAAGAAAAGCTTGGTATTTTTAACACATACATATATATATATATATATATAAAAATCAGCTAATGCCTTTTTATTCCTGTATACGGGGAGTAGGCGAGGCCATTTAGCCCTATCTAACTTTTGGAGACTGAGTGGGCAGTTCAATCTCCACTGATACCAATCACAGATAAATGGCTCAAGGCTATCACTAATTAAGCGGTACACAGTGAAGAGAGATGGCGCAAATGTGCTGCCATCTCGTGGTCCCTAACCTTAACACAATATATTTAATGTCTAAAATAATGTGGGTTCTACGGTCGATTTTCTTGAGTTTCCGGGAGGAAAAACCCGCTTGCCCGAGCCAGAGATCGACTAACTCGGGAACCGGTCGAAAAAAGGCCTAGAAAAATTTCCTCTAGTCGCCGACTAGACTCGGAACCAAGTCTTCCTTCGTACGGCCAAGCGCCGTGGTATGCAAGCGGCACATCCACTGAGCTACACAGGCTCTTATGTATGTATGTATGTATGTATGTATGTATGTATATATATATATATATGTGTGTGTGTATATATATGTGTGTGTGTGTGTGTGTGTATATATATGTGTGTGTGTATATATATGTGTGTGTGTGTATGTGTGTGTGTGTGTGTATATATATGTGTGTGTGTATATATATATGTGGTGTGTGTGTGTGTGTATATATATGTGGTGTGTGTGTGTGTGTGTATGTGTATATGTGGTGTGTGTGTGTGTGTGTATATATATGTGGTGTGTGTGTGTGTGTGTGTATATGTGGTGTGTGTGTGTGTGTATATATGTGGTGTGTGTGTGTGTATATGTGGTGTGTGTGTATATATATATGTGGTGTGTGTGTGTGTGTGTGTGTATATATGTGTGTGTATATATGTGTGTGTGTATATGTGTGTATATATATATATGTGTGTGTATATGTGTGTGTGTATATATATGTGTGTGTGTGTGTATATACATACATATACACAGAGGCAATATACATATTGCCTCTGTAGCGCAATTGGAAGAACGACGGCACATTGTGCCCTTTGATTGGAAAAGGCCTGAGTTCGATTCCCGTCGTGATGGGAGGAATCTTTTTTATTATTATTATTATTCATGCCTCCATGGAGTCAAAAGATTCATCGTGGGAGGTCCTTCCTAAGAACATAAAGTTTGTCAAGACTCATTGAGGGGGAGGTCCACCCATAAGAAACACAAAGCCTATCATACCACTCCTTAAACTCATTGACCGTTCTCGCTGTCACCATTCCATCAGGCAATGCATTCCACTGTTCAACCACCCTCCATGCAAAGAAACCACTCCCCACCCTCTTGCTCACAGTTTCCTTTCGTAACTTCCAGAGATGGCCTCTTGTCATCACTCCTTCCCGCTGTTCAACCAAGCGAAAGAACTCCCCAGTGTCAACCCTGTAACCACCTCTCAACAGTTTAAAAGTCTCAATCATATCCCCTCTCCTTCTTCTATCCACGAAACTCTGCAGTCCACATTCCCTCAGCTGATCCTCATAACCAAAATTGTGCAGTCCTGAAACCATCTTTGTTATCCACCTCTTTACCCTTTCCGCAGTTAATTTATCCCTTTCAAATCCTGGGGGACCCAATCTGAGAACAATAGTCTAAGTGTGGTCTGATCAGAGACTTATACAACGTAATGATAACCCTTTTATCTCTGCAGGTCAGTGTCCTTCTCATTATTACAGCAATCCTCTGTGTTACCTTCACCACCTTTGCAATATGTCCCCTAAATTTCTGGTTTCTATCAATCATGAACCCCAGATCTCTTGTCTTTCCAACTTCCTCCAGTATGACTCCTCCCATAGAGTATGCAGCATCCCATCGATGTTTCCCAAACCTCAAGACCTTACATTTTGCTGCATTAAACTGAGACCCCCATTCATTTGCCCATCTATCTAGCTTATTCAAATCCTCTTGCAGGGCTACCACATCTGCACTATTACTAATAATCCTTCCCAGCTTCACATCATCTGCAAACAACTGAATATCCCCTTGCAATCCACTGGCATTGTCATTGATATAAAGGTTAAACAATATAGGTCCTAGTACTGAGCTCTGTTGGACCCCACTTGTAACCCTCTGCCTCCTTGAAACTGCTCCACCATACAGAACTCTCTGATACCTATCAGACAGCCAATTCTGAATCCAGTTGACCAATCTGACATCCAGACCCATGTGCCGCAAATTAAATATCAGCTTATCATGTGGCACCCTGTCAAATGCCTTCGCTAAGTCTAAGAAAATTGCAGTACAGTGGTATCTCGCTAAACCGAACCTCTTTAGTCCAAACCCTCCATTAATCCGAACTGCGGTTTGAAAGAAAAAAAAGTTTTTTTTATTACGTATTATTATTTTGTGTACTATTATTTTTATTTAATAATTATTATTTTAATTATTATTATTTATTTTATTATTATTACAGGGAATTTTTTTCCATAATGTCGATTATGATTATAATGGAGGCCTATTTTGATTTATTCTGTTCACGTTTGCTTTTTTTTACTGTACAGTACGTACTATATTGTCGGTATGAATCACAAATATATACAAAAAGAGGAAATTCAAAACGTGCATAATTTGGTTAAAAATAAATCCAGATGTTGAAATTTCATAAAATGCTGTTACGGAATGTATTACAGATAGAACCGAAAGTGAATTCTAAATCAAATCAGATGCTGAAATTATAAATATAACGCTACAGAATGAATTAGAAGAAGATGATGACGATAAAGAACTCGAAGAAAAAAAGTAAAACATGAAGAGGCAGTTGACAGTTTTAATATGTGTATAGATTGAGCTAAGCAGAATGATATGCTATTCCACAAAATTTCATTGCTAATGCAGCACCGAGAAGAAGAATTCGAAAAAAGTTCAACTTCCAAGAAGTAAAAGAAAATCAGTGACACTTTTACAATGAAATAAAAAAACTTTTTTTTTCTGTGTTATTTTGTGAAACTTTTTTTTGTGTTGTGTACAAGAAAGTGATATTTTTTATGCAAATTAAGTTATGTACTGAAGTATGCAATTTTATTAAATCAGATTCCTCAAAATACAGGTACATAACAAATTAAATTTTTTCCTAAAATAAACTTGTGTACTGTATTATTTTTTTGTTTTACATTACAGTACAGTAGCCTTTTTCTATCAGTTAATTTATTTACAGAATTAAATTGATGTACCATTAGAATCTGATTATTTTTGTCTTAAACGCTAGTTATTGTTGTCTCTCGGAGGAAAACTCGCTAATCCGAACGAGCATGGTTTTTTTTAGTTTGAATTAGCGAGATACCACTGTATATGCCTTTCCCTCATCTAATGTTCTTGTAACTTTATTATAAAAGGCTAGCATATTGCTAAAACAAGAGTGTCCTTTCACAAATATGGACTTTTATATGGACTTTTTCAATTAAAGGTGAGTTAGCCAATCTCATACGGAGGTAGCAGGGTTTTTTCTCCTGGAAACTCGGGTTTTTCATCCCACATACAAACAAATCGGCCCTTCAGAACACACACTCAATTTTCAGACAAAAAATACTTGTGGTGGTTGTGGGCGGTAGATGGCGCTGATGTAGTTCATTGGTAGTAGCAGCTTGGTAGTGGTGGAGATGGAGAGTTGTACAATGGGTGTCCTCCCACAATGAATCCTCGGACTCCTTGGAGGTGTTATGAATAATAATAATAATAATAATATCTTAATATCATTGGTTAGCGATTACCACATCATCTGCAAAATCAAACACCATTGTACTTTGTCTTATGTGTTACCAACCAGCTTGTTCATTGCCATTGTTAATATCAACTCACTGTTAACTCCTGATACACATTCCCTATTGCAGTGTGCATTTCTCCAGAACTTCTCACACTTGTTATAGCTCCCTGGTACTCCCTCAAAGGAGTTGTTTTTTTGTGTGTGTATTGTGATATATTGTTTTTCAAAAGATTGAAAACCTGTTATATATTAAGTAGTACCTTGGGTGAGCTATGGGTTAGATAATTCAGAAATCCTACTCTCAAGACCAAATATGAAACTTTTGCATGGAATTGCATAGAAATTAGCTGATAGGTGGAAAAGGGGTGATATTGGGACATTTAAATTGCTGAGGGGTTTTTACAAGTAATTCAGAGGAAAGTTTTCAGAACAGGCATGGCGGTGGGAGAACTAGAGGCCATCCATGGGAACTGAGCAAAGGTGTTAGCAAAGGTGTTAGAACTAGGTTTTTTACTTGGAGAGTGGTGAATGAGTGGAATAGGTTGCCAGAGTCTGTTGTGGGTGCCATTACTCTGAATGAGTTCAAAGCAAAGTATGATAGATACTGTGCAAATGCTGAATAGTTCTTGACATGATGTTTAGGGCTTCCTTTGATGAGTCTAAGAACTCCTTGAAGTTGCCCGTAATAATAATAATCTTCCCAGCCAAGGGTAAAGAAAAACCATATGCAGATCCTTTCCTCTTTCTCTAAATGTTTCCTTCATTGCTTAACAATACTCCCAATGATCTTCCATACGTAAAAACAAACTGTTTTTTTAAGATCTCCAATTCTTGCTACCTCTAATAACTTGATTCCTTCAAAGTTGTGGCAAATCTATATGTTTCTTTCTTGTAAATTGGCACCAGGAATCTTTTTCCGTGTATTGGGTATTTTACCTTTATTTAAAATTTTATTCAAAAACTTCAAGTCATTCAATTCTGATGCCTCCCATGATCTTCCATATCTTCACAGGGAGTCTGTATGGTTCCAAGACCTTCAGCTCCTTTGTCTTTAATAAAACAGTTCTCACTACTGGTAGATGAATTTAACTATTATGCTCAACAATGCAAATGTTCACAGCAAACACCTTTAAGTTTAAAATACTTCATTCAAAAACTTCTGGTAATATCTTGAACATCACTTTCTTCTTTACTTTCTCATTTCTCCTTTCTCATTTTCTCCTTTACTGTGATTTTCATTCTTAATTTCCCTTACATTCTTCCCTTCTCTTATTTTTGCATGACTATAGTTTTCCTTTTCCCTTTCATTGTATCCAGCTTTTCGTACACTTTATCAATGCTATTGATAATGTGGTTTTGATGAAACATTTCTTCCTTTCCCTCTCTCCTGTAGTTTTGCCATTTCTTTCTTAAATTGTAACCTGCACTTAACTGTTCCAGATTCCCTGACCAAGTTTCTACATTATGGAAAATTATGGAAACAACTACTGTTAGAGCAAAACTTTAGTTTAATGTAATCCAAAATGAACACACGACGTTTCAACCTTCATATCAAGGTCATCATCTAGAGAATACACATATATACAGAGAAACAAGCTATATGGTTTGCTAAAGTTACTGACCAATTGTTACAACAATTATTGGCCTGACCTCTGGTGAAAAAAAAAAAAAACCTATACTACATCAAAGCTAGAGTCTTATTATTATTATCATCTATTAGGTTACAAAATTAAATTGGGCTGAGAGCAACATGTTTATATATATATATATATATATATATATATATATATATATATATATGTAATAAATTTTTTAACTTGGGATATTGTATATTAGGATAACCAAGTTATTTTATAAACTTGGTTATTTTAACTCCTAATCCCAAGTATGCAAACAATTAAGTTTGCCCTGAAACAAAGTTCAAGTCTAAAGATGGTACAACACCAGGGCAACTCATTGTAAAGGTGGATAAAGCTCTGATCACTATTCTTAGTATTTTCCCATAATGTAAAGCACATCTCACTAGAAGATGTATACTGCAATGCATTATGGGTGGGGTCACTACCCAGACCTAATACTAAACATTTGGGAGGTTCCCTCCTCCTATCAAAAGGGATCGCGTACTCTCCTTCTACAGTGCACGTGTACTTTGGCGTACGTGTTTTGCTCCTGGCTATCGGTACTTAATCCGATTAGCCTTCTCTGTAATATGCAAATATTTATACAAATTTAGCAAAGTTTAAACAATGGACTATTCACAGTAAATACATTAGAACACTATGGACAAATAAAAGGATTCTTAAATTATTAACGTTTCTGGTTTCTAATTTACTCCAATTTTATCCACCTGGTATATCAGTATATGCCAAAATGTAAGATGCATGTTAAGTTCTGAAGAAAATATAAATTAATACAGTTTCATTCAGAACTTAACAAAGGTCTCACCCTCTCAACAAAAAATTTTTTGTTGAAGAAAATTTTTTTTTCGATTGGTCCTTCCCATATGTTCCCTGGGATTCTCCTTTTTTTTTTATCTCTGCTAACTCCAGCGTCTGAGAACTTTCGACTCCTCTTCTTGAATACTGCATCTTTTGTTGAAGTCTCCTTTGAACGTGTGTGAAATGCCAGTCGTGATTGTGATAAGTCTGATGTGGTGAGCTAGTATTCCACCTATTATCATTACATAACGTTTCCTTTTCAATAATCATTTTTACATAATTTACCCCCAGTACCCTTTGACACACATCATTCTGTCTTTTTCTCGTGAATTTATCATCGACAGGTGCTTTAACCTCTGTAAGGATCACTTGCAGTGTATTAAAAATAAGGGTCACTCAGGTGCTGACAGCACCTGAGTGACCCTTCTCTTTCGATGAGGACACCTCATCAGATCTCAATTGACTGATTATAACATTGTTCCTGCTCTCTTCAGCTCGAGCTGATTCATTCTTACAAGAGGACGTGATGTTGAACAAGTCTTTTCCTTCAGTCAAGCAAAGTGATTCCTGATCCTGCCTGGCTGTTTTCTTCTTTCCAAGAAGACTTATCTCCTTCCTAGCATAATCACACGAGAACTGGTATTTATTCAGGAAATCATCTCCAAATATTAATCTCCATGTGTGGAGAGAGGTCCTGGGCATGACTAAGAACTCATGCCAAACACACGCTGTGTTCCGGTAATTTTACTTTCAAACTTACTAACTTGGATGCGTGAATTGAGGCAGGGGATATTCCTGACAGTCTAACAGGTCTCTTAAAATACGTGACTTTCTTCCTCACATAGGGTTAATAGGTCCGCTAGAGGGACTTGTGGTGTTTGTTGAGAGCTCCTGATAAGATAAGTTATTTTAAGTTATCATTGACAATTTTTCTTGATTATTATGTAGTTTTATTTGCTTTTCGTATCTTAGTGTGTCTGTTTGTGTGTTTTTGGTGTTATTTCAATTATTAATTTGATAAAATACAATAGAAGCTTGCACATGGCTCTGGTAAGAAGGAAAATGGTGGCTAGTAACAATGGTTTGCCGTCTTTGTTCAATAACTGTAACATAAAGGAGATTATACAATGTACTATCTGCAAAATGTATGTTTTGTGGAGAGCAGTTGGAGTATGGTTAGATGATGATAAGGGAGTGAATGTGTGTTGAAAATGTAAGGAAAATGTGGAATTAAAGTGTGTTTCAGGTCGTGAAAGTGATATTTCTGGCAAATTTCAGAATGTAGAAAATAGCAATATGATAAGAAATTCCGAGGTTGTACCAGAGAGCTGTGAGGGCGAAAATGTAGAAAGTGTGAATGAAGGTATTTATACAGAGCAAATTAATGGTTTAAGAGATAATAAAAAAGATGAGATAGATGCAATGAGTGAGATCACGCTGTTGAGCGGAGCTATACATAGAGCAAAGCAGCAGCTGGAGCGTATGCACAAATGTCTACCGAGTGTATCAGCCAATAAAAAAAGTATGATAGGAAAAATAAGAGTATGATTGTGAATGTAAACATAATGAAGGTGCGAGTGCTGTATGGAGATTCGTTAGTACGAGGTGTGATAGTAGAGAATTTGACAAAATTGTACCAACCTGATGCGATCATTAAGGATGTAAGTGAGTATATTAGGGAGCAAAAGCAAAGGGTGAAAGAAATGATAGTGGTGACAGGTACGAATGATTTGAAAGGAGATAAAATGGAAATGATAGAGGACCTGAATGAATTGTTTGAGGTAGCAAAAGAGAAGAGTGAGAGAGTTAGGATGATTAGTCTTTTGCCATGGTATGACAGTGAAGAGTTTAGAAGGAGGGCCATAATTGCAAATGACTTTATGCGTGGGTTATGCAGGATGAGTGGTGTGGAATTTGTGGACGTGTGGAGTGAGTTCGATGAGCGAAAGGATCTATATAAGATGGATGGTTTGCATTTGAATGGATTCGGTGTAAGGAGACTTGAAAAAGTGTTTTTGAATGAAGTGGATGCGCAGAATCAGGGAAACTAGATTTATTAAGTTGGGGGGGGGGAGTAGATATGCAGACCTTAGGGAGGCAGTTGAGTGTATGGATGAGTATAATATGCTGGTGCGAATAAGGACAACAAATCAGAATGGGATAGTTAGTATAAGGCATCAAGGGAGGGATGGAGCTAACGGGGATCTACAATTCATGTATACTAATGCTAGGAGTATTAAGAACAAGAAGGAAGAATTTTTGGCCTTGGTTGGCACTTCCAGACCACAGGTTATTGGCATTAGTGAAACATGGCTGACTGAAGATGATATAGCTAGTGGGATTGAATGTGAGGGGTATAGTGTGTTCAGGAATGACAGAGAGAATAAAATGGGGGAGGAGTATTATTGATGAGCTGCAGCCAAGGAGAATAGAAATTGAATTGCAGGATAGAGAAAAGAGCACATTTGAGGCTATTTGGTGTGAGATTGCAGAACAAAATATAAAATTGGGTGCTGCTATAGACCAGGTGATGGAAAAGATGGTGGAGATAGTATGCATAAGCAAATAGAAGAAATGAGTGGAAGGAGGGTAATTATTATGGGGGATTTCAGCTATGGTAGCATTGATTAGAGAGAGGAGAGGACACTTGGTAGGAAGGAATTGGGTTTTATGCAGTTATTAAGGGATAACTATCTGCGACAGAATATAATGGAAAATACTAGGGGCCAGAGAATGCTTGACCTAGTAATTGCATCTGAGGATTTGGCTGTAACAAATATGACCACATTGCCACCAATTGGTGAGAGTGATTATAGGGTCTTGACTTGGGAGGTAACTAAAGGTGTGGAATTTACAATTAAGATAGGGTACATGTGGAATTATCGGGCTGGTAAGTATGACAAGCTTATGAGTTTGATTGGTTCAGTGCCATGCATGTAAAACTGCAAGGGCTGGATGTTGAAGTGCATGGGAGGCGGTTAAGAAGTTTTTGCAGGAGGCAATGGCTGACTGTATACCTAGAGTCCAAATAATAAATCTAGTAGGGATTAAATGGATGAATAACACCATTAAGCTTGAGCTGGAAAAAAAGAAACAACTGTGGAGAGAATTTAAGGAGAAAGGTGACCTGTAGGCACATGAACAGTATAAAGCCAGGGCCAGAAGGGTAACAAGTGTGGTAAGAAAAGCAAAAGTGGATTATGAAAGAACATTAGCCATGTAGGCCAAAGAGAATCCCAAACAGGTTTTTTTTGATATGTTGCAAGTAAAAGAAAAAATGTATACGGCAGATTTATTTTAAAGAATGCCGATGGTAGGGAGGTAACCGAATCAGTTGATATAGTAGAATTACTGAGTGAGCACTTTGCAAGAGTATTTCATCCAGGTGGTGACATTGCAGAAATGGAAGAACCAACAGCTTATACTGGAATTGTGGTGAATGAAGTAGAGGTGAATAGTCTATTACAAAACCTCAATGTCAATTCATCTGCAGGATTGGATGGTATACCAGCTTGTGTCGTATGAGAAGCGGCTAAAGAATTGTCTGTGCCCTTGACCATTTTGTTTAACTTGAGTCTTGGGTCTGGGTTAGTCCCAAGGGGTGGAAAGAGGGGGAAAATAGTTCCACTGCATAAAGGAGGTTCCAAGGCTGCTGTTGAAAATGTGGCCGATCAGCATATCAGGAATTGTTGTCAAGATCTTGGAGAAAATAGTCAAGTGGAAAATATAAGATTGGATAGATGAAAACGGGAAACTCTATGGGGGACAGCATGGTTTTGTGAAAGGTAGATCATGCCTCCGTAACTTGCTCATGTTCTGTAACAGTGACGACTGAACTGGATAAGGGTAACGGGTTTACAGTGATACTGCTGGACCTTGCTAAAGCCTTTGATAGGATACAACATGGAATTCTAATCAGTAAACTGCAGCATATGAGAATGGATATAAGGTTGGTGAGATGGATAGGAGGGTGGTTGATGGAGAGATATCAGAGAGTGGTTTATTCAGGAGTAGAGTCCAAAAGATGGCCTGTGACTAGCGGTGTGCTACTGTTTAATTTGTTCATTAACGATATAGGAAAGGATCTGAGAGGAGCTGTGCATCTGTTTGCGGATGATGCAAAGTTAGGTAGAGCAATAGCGAATGCACAGGATGTCAAAATTTTGCAGGATGATTTGGATAGTTTGGAGGACTGGGCTAAGGAGAATGGATGTCAATTTAATGTGGAAAAATGTAAGGTTTTGCATTTTGGGGTGAAAAGATTAGCAGCATTATATCACATTGGTGGAACTGTACTCCAGGAGATTGACAAGTCCAAGGATTTGGGAGTGTTGGTGGATAGGGAGTTGAAGTTTAGGGGACACATCGCAAAAGTGGCAAAATCTGCTCATCTAATCACTTGGTTGCTGAAAAACACTTTAACGAGCAGAGACAAACAGGTTATTGATAAGAGCGTTGATAAGACCCCATCTAGACTACTGTGCCCAGATATGGGCACCAGGGTTTCTTCTTGATGGGGAGGAGGTGGAGAGGATCCAGAGACGAGTGACTAAGATGATAGCAGGACTATGGAATGAACCTTATGAGAACAGGTTGAAGATTTGTGGGCTGCAGAAATTGGTTGATAGGCAGAAAAAGGGTGATGTGATTGAGACATTGAAATTACTGAAGTGTTTTTATAAGATTAATTCTGAAGATATTTTTGAAAATAGGACTGGTAGTGGGAGGACTAGGGGCAATCCATGGAAGCTTGGTAAGAGTGTGGTTAGCAGGGGTGTTAGAGCTAGGTTTTTTACTTGGAGAGTGGTAAATGAGTGGAATAAGCTGCCAGAGTCTGTTGTGGATGCAATGACTGTAAATGAGTTCAAGGTGAAGTATGAAAAATACTGTGTGAATGTTGAATATTTGTTCTTGACATGATGTTGGGCATCCCTCGATGAGTCTAAGGACTCCTTGGAGCTGCCCGTAATAATAGGGTTCTAATTTCCTGAAGTAATTTTCGAAATAATGGAGGTTTGGGAGCCTGTATCTACTAATGCTCTGAAATTTCTCTTTCCAATCCTTCCTTCTACAGTTAAATCAAAGGACTGTCCTTGATATCGTCGACCATTTCTCCGGGTTTGATTTGTACACCCATGAGATCTTGATTCTTCTTGATAATTCCTATTTGAGTGCCCATTATTGATGTAGCAATTGTGGGCTAGGTGCCCAACTCTATTGCAATTGAAACATTTAGGAGGTTCCCTCCTCCTATCAAAAGGGATCGCGTGCTCTCCTTCTACAGTGCACGTGTACTTTTGCATACGTGTTTTGCTCCTAGCTATCGTTACTTAATCCGATTAGCCTTCTCTGTAATATACAAGTATTTATACAAATTTAGCAAAGCTTAAACAATGGACTATTCACAGTAAATACATTACAACGCTATGGACAAATAAAAGGATTCTTAAATTATTAACGTTTCTGGTAAATTACACACAATTTTATCCGCCTGATATATCAGTATATGCCAAAATGTAAGATGCATGTTAAGTTCGGAAGAAAATATAATTCAACGTTGAGAAAGGTATAAGACAAGGATGTATACTCTCCCATCATTTATACAATCTTTACGGAGAATACATTATGAGAAAGGGACTTAACTGATACGATAGTGGTTTCTCAGTTGGTGGCAAAGAGATAAATAACCTTAGGTATGCTGATGATACCATTCTTATTGCAAAGGAGAACTGGTGTCCCTCATTAAAAGAGCTAAATGGGAAAGCCCGAAATATGGTTTAAGAATTAATCACGATAAAACAAAATACATGACTATAGATGAAAATGACAATTTTGCCCACAGCATTGACTTCGAGAAGGTGGATGAATATATTTACCTTGGAGTTCTAATAAGCAACAAGAGTAGAAGTCAACCAGAAATTAATAGAAGAATTACCATGGCAAGGTCAGCAATGGTGCAGTTGCAGAAAATGTGGAAAGATATGGTGATAGAAACATTTCTATCACCACTAAATCAAGACTGGTCAGTAGCTTGGTGTTTTCAATTTTCATTTATGGTGTGGAATCTTGGACACTCAGCAAAAATGATATGAACAAGATGAATAGCTTCAAGATGTGGTGCTGGAGAAGGATGTTGTGAATCTCATGAATGGACAAAGGGTCTAATGAAAGTATAATAAGTCAACTAAAAATCAAGAGGTGCTATGTGACATTGTAAATGAAAGAATTCTCAGATATTTTGGTCACATTTCAAGACGTGAAAATGACAACCTAGAAAAACCTATCATCCAGGGCAAAGTGGAAGGATAAAGAAAAAGAGGATGCCCAAGACCAAGATGATTAGATCAGAATAAAAAGATCACTGGACTTTGAAGTTGACTACTGCTGCAACAAAAGACAGAAAGAAATGGAGAGACATTGTGGTCATGAGTCCTCAGACATGAGGAGATCGAGTAATAGATAGATCCTACAGGATGATTTAAATAAAATGACATTGTTGAAGAGGATAATGCATACTTTGCATCCCATTGTTGCCTAACAAATTGCAGAACCTTACACTTGGCAACGTTGAATTGACAGATCCATACTGTTGCCCACCTATACAATCTATTCAAGTCCTCCTGTGAGGCCACACATATGCTTGATTCTTCATCATTATCCCCAGTTTAATGTACAACTGTTTGCATCATTGGCAAACAATTGTATGTCACCAGTTAAACCAATCCCAATATTAATATACAAATTAAATAACAATATATACCAGTCATCTATTCAACTCACTAGTCTATCATCCATTCTCATCTGCTTCAGTTACCAGCTTCTGATGTGGTGTGGTAATCCATCAAATGCCTTTGTAAAATCTAAGTGATGTATATTAGACTTTGTAAAGTCTAATGTACATCACCTTTGTCCAATACATTCATCACCTTGTTATAGTACATAATCATGTTGGTAAAACACAACTTTCCTTTAACAAACCCATACTAACAAGCGCAAAGAACACTACTGTTATCAACCCATTTTTGTATCCTATCTCTCGCCTGTTATCAACCCATTTTTGTATGTTATCAACCTACTGTTATCAACCCATTTTTGTATCCTATCTCTCGCCAACCTCTACCATACCTTAACCACAACTTCAGATTGATCTATAATATAATTTGTTGACTTAGCCTTTTCACCACTTTTGTGAAGTGGAACAATTTTGCCTTCTGCTTTGGGACTTGTTCTGTTGAAAGACCCTTGTTAAACAGGTAGGCCAAGGCTGATGCTAACTCCTTGGAACATTCCCTTACGACACACGGTGCTTTTTGGTCAAGTCCTATTGTCTTATCGACATCTAGCTTACTTAACTCCTCATATACCTCTTGCTTGCTCACCTTCTCTCTCATTTCATTTTCTACATTTCTTAATGTACTAGTCACCTTTCTTGCCTGCACTTTGTACTGCTCCAAAGTATGCTGGTAACTTTTTCTTGAATATAAAGTAGAGTATATGTTCACTCCACGATGTTTCCTTTTCACCTTTTTTTTTTCTTTCTTTTCAGCTCTTGTTTTATATCTCTGCTCATCCATTTAACTCTCACCTGGTTTATCCTCTTGATTGCAGTATGCACTCTGATACTTCTTTTCTGAAACATTCCCTGACTACTTCCTGTTACTGCTGACATTCTATCTTTGTAGTTTTTTCAAGCCATGGCACATAATTACCAGCTTTATAATTCAACATAAGCCCTTTCTTGATAGAGAATTCTGCATTTTTAGCAACCTCCCATAACAAGACTGCACGGTTATGCTTGTGAATCAGAAGCAGAGTGTCTACCTTTGTTATGGATACATCTTCTGATAGTATTATCAGATCCAGCACTCTTAAACCTCTGGTCCACTTCAGGATATGCTGTTTCAGTTAATTATCCCTTAGCAACTAATAAATTCCATTTCCATCTTGCAGTGCCTTCTTTTCTCTCCTCAATCTCTGCCCCTATGATTGAATTCTTTCATAATAATTGTTCAGGCTATGTTCATTGTGCAAATCTGCCAATGCATGGCATCTTCTTGTGGACATTGTTGTCTATAGCAACAACCAACAATATCTTTTGTATGAATATGGGAGGGCCCCATATTCATATGGGGTTCTCCCCCATCCCTTTGGGGGTGGGCAGGTTGAGCCCTTCAAATGAGGGATTAAGTATATATATTTTTTATGACTGTAGTTCCATGCGTGTTCACTGGGGCAGTTTTCCTGTTCTGATGAAAAACCCAAGTTTCCAGGTAGAAAAACTCTCTACCTCCATGTGAGACTGGCTAACTCACCTTTAGTTGAAAGAGACCAGATAAAGGTTCCTCACATCATAGATGTGAATTGAGCCCAGGTCTTTCTGACCAAAGGGCTTCATCTATGCTTGACTGAGCTGTGGAGGCTCTTTTGTCTTATTCTGTCTCATAAAAACTGCAGAATTAAAATGAACAGGAACTGGAGAAATTAAATTTCTACAAAGGACTACAGCCTATATTCTCTTTGACAAAAAAAAAAGTAAGCACAGATTTAAAACTAGATTCATTGTTGAACAAAATATACAAATACCAAAAGAAGTGGATTTGGGTTGTTGAAAGAATGAACATTTCAAGACTACTCAAAAAGATATTACCACCTAGTTGGAGGACAAAGAAGTTGGACAACAAAGGAAAAGATGGAATGAAACTGGAATAAACCACAGGGCCTAAATCCCCAAGAGGATGATGTTCAGTTATAATTCCAACTATCCCAAACTAGCTGTCTAAATACATTCACAAATATTTATGCCAGTGTGCAATTTCAGCTAAATTTTGTGTACAAAAATGCTGTCTACTCAATCAACTAGGATGGCTACCGTCTCACTTTAGCAATTTTTAAGAATGTTTCATTTGTTGAAATCTCATGATCCAGAAGGTAGAAATCTCTAAAGATATTATGAGTTAATTTGGCATTCTAAGTCATCATGTTGGAAACAAGGCAGTGTATATATATATTATATATATACTAGGGGGGCTCTGGTGCCTATGACACCCAACCCCCCAAATTCCAGGCTTGTAAGCCAGTTCTCCATTGTTTTGAAACGTCCAACAAATTGTTGTCTCATGAAGGCAAATACATTGTTGGACGTGAAACGTTTCAAATTTTGGCTTATCAGCTTAACAGTTTAATCCGGCTTAAAACAATGAACAGACAAAAAACATGACATAAAAACATTTCAAATTTTGGCTAATTTGAAATTGTGCTTGCTAAGATTCTAGATAATGTTGTTAAGATAAAGCAAATAACTTTAATTTACTTCTGTTTAATTTTTAGGTACTAGCATTCAATGGAGATTGTCACTCAAGAGTCACACATTCACATTAATTTAATTCCAGCCATTTGCAGGTGTTTGGACTTGTTGATATGTCATTCGAGTGCAGGTAAATATAACTTTCTATGATTCTCCCCCCCCCCTTCCCCTAAAAATTCATATATTCATTTTGAACTTTGAATGAAACTTTATTATTATTACATGGGCATCTCCATTGAGTGTCTGAAGACTCATTGTGAGAGGCCCATTCTAACTATTATTCACACACATTGTTTTTAGTCAGTGGCTTAGGTAATTTGGCATAACAAAAACTGCAGGTATTAATGCTTTTGAAAACTTATCCAAAATTATAATTGGTAGTATCAGAACCTCTTGCAGTGATACTCTTACAAAGCTAAGTATCCAACTGATAGATGGGTTATTGATTTCTGTAAATGCCCTTTCAAATAGGACGAAGAAAATATACTTTCTGCAGGTTATGGATTTTCTCTGGTCCCCAGATATTTCCTGTATCTGGAATGACATTAATAATCTCTAGTGATGAAGTTAACAAGTTACACTTCTGATATTAAACATTCTTGTTTCCAAAATTAAAGTTGTAAGTTTTTACCATGGCCACCCGCTTTAACAATATACGTCTTATATATCTGTTTAAGATTTTTCTGATAACTTTGTTAAAGCTATTCAAATTTGCAGTTAGCTGTTCCTGGTAGAATGAACTTTATAAAAAAAATGAAGGAACTCTCATGGGCAGCCGATCATTATCTATTCTGACAAACTATTTTTTTGGGAACATTCAGAGAAATTTTTCACTATCTTCTCTAAACCATCCTTTGGACTTGTGTGTGTGGAGTACACTTTTGCTATTTGGCATTAGGAATGTGGAGATTTTTCTGACGGGTCGAAAAGCCACAGATATTTAGTCTAAATATTTAGTACTTAGATAATTAGTACTAAATATCTGTGTGGCTTTTCGACCCGTCAGAAAAATCTCCACATTCCTAATCCAAAGGACAAGCTCCCGCATCTCAGCTATCCGGGTGTCTATCAGATTCCCTGCTCGTGTGGGTTATCATATTTCGGACAAACAGGAAGATCTGCTCAGATCCGGTTAGAAGAACACCAGTCGTATATCCAGTACCTTGAACCTGAACAGTCTGGAATTGCAGAACATGCCATCAACATCAGACATAGAGTTAAGTGGAACAAGACAAAAGTCATTCACAAAAGTCGGTTCCTAATGGAATGGCTATACAGAGAAACATGTGAAACATTACTTCACTCCCCTAACCTAAACAGATCCAATGGTCTGCGTCTTTCCCCCTTGTGGGAGATAGTACTTTATAAAGCAGCAAATCTTTCCTAACATATAATTGTATACACATATATATTTAATTATAAAAAAATAAATTATTATAATTGAATAATTAAATAACTAAATAATTAAAATAATTAAAAATAATAATAATTAATTAAATAAATTTAGGAAATTTAACCTTAGCTACTTAGGTGGCACTTTGTGAATATAACAGTTATTGTTTAATTAGCGTTATACCTGTACTGATGATGGCTGTGATACTCCGGTGAAAATTCTACGAATAAAGAATAATTTACATGAGTTAATTCCGTTATTATAATAGTTAGTAGTTTGAATTATAATATTATAATTAGTTGCATTTGAATGTCCCATTACTCTCTTAGTTTTATTGCACTAATGATATTTAATAATACACAAAATATCTTTTAGGTAGTTTAGTTAATTAAATATTCGACCTCTTCACTGTAGTCAATTATTCTTTTTTTTAGTAAACATATTGAAAAAAACTATACTAGTTGCACTGCTGTAATAAAACTCCAGTTGCTGCTGTGATTTCCAAGGATTCGTATCCACCCATGAAATATCTAATTGTATACAGGATTTCATATAGTTGTAGTAGCCTTATCCAGGAAAATCCTAAAAATCAGTAGAAATATGCTCATAATGTTTTATATCATTGGAATGACAAGCATTGTGCTGTATGTAGCTGTAGAATGTCATGAGATGGACTGGCATTATATCTGCATTCCATTCACAACATATTATTATGATAAATATATTCAGATAAAGCATTTAAGGAATTTGTAGAAGCTATTCTATGTATCACATGTACATCCTTTCATGCATGGAAAGATTTGACTAAATGCTATGGTCCTATACTAGACCATGTCTGAAAAAAGGCAAAAACAACCAGGTGGTAGTTGACATGCAGTAAAATAAATTATACGTGTCCATAAAAATATGTGCGTCGCATTATGGGATACTAAGGTGACTGATGTGAAGTCATTAGCCTCTATATACAAGTAGTCCAGTCATGAAGTTACTTCATGTGCAAACTTTGTTTGCTTATGCTTGAATAAAGGATGAAACCAAGAATTTCTTGGCATTTTTAATTTATAGTATAACCAAGTGAAAAAACTTTCAACGTTGACATGCAGTGCAACTGTATTGATTATTTAACCTAACTGCTTAGAAATAACTATGATGTACATAATATATAAATTGGTTAATTGTGCTTGAAGGTTTGTTCTTTCTTGTAATAATTAGTGGTCACTTAAAAAATAAAATTATAGCAAAATAGATGACTGACTTATGTTTAGTGTCAGTTTGCTTATTTTTCTCATGCAAACTAACGTGTAGTGTGGTTTTATGTAAATCTTTCATGTAAATTACATAGTGAACAGTCAAAGATTTCTAAAAGAGTTTGGAAAATTTTTGAAAGTTTGGATTTCTAAAAGACTTTATAGTTATGCAACAGGTACCTTTTAAAGATTAAAAGAGTTTAGGTGAATTTCGCTAACAAACATGGAAACGGTACTCTATAGAGAATGATTTATCTATGATTTGTTTGGAGGAAGGGGAAGAGAGAGTCTCTGGTGGTAAGGCTTATATGTTGGTTATTCATAACTGTACTTTATAAGGAAGTTACAATTTATACTGAATATAATTAATACTTCAGATATTTTGACAAGTCAAATTGCTGTCATCAGGGAACACAGTATGATATGTGCATGCAGGTACTAACACTAGATAAATGAGGCTGAAGCATGGCAACAAATTTGGGCCTCAAGTCCTAAGTAGTGGCCCTAGTTGGGTAAAATGGATGGTATTGGCTGTTGGACTGAAGCTCTGAGGATGAGTGCTTCCCAAATTTGGGACAGTTTCATGCAACCAAATTTGTTCAGTTTTGGAAAGTTTCTTAAGGCTGATACAAGCTCTAGGAATAGCCTCTCATTACAGAAAGAAAGAAAGAGAGGTTTTCAAGTGAGCCTGTAGCAAAAGGGAATGCATAGTTTTTATGTTTTGATCGATTCTGAAGTAGATATATATGTGATATACAGGGTGTCCCAAAATTCAAGCAAGAAGTAATTTTGATAGAAAACACAGGTTTTCAATTAAAAATTGTAATTTCGTATTGATTCATAAAGTATACAGTATAGGGTTATGCATGGAATAGCATATCGGGTAAATGGCCTCCACGGCTTTGCTGGCACATACGCACTCTTTTGTCGAAATTTTCCATGACCGTTTTGCATAAATGTGGCTGAATTTCTTTGATACAGCGCTCAATTTCCTTCTTCAAGGCATGGGTGGTCGTGGGCTTGTTGGCATAAACCTTAGACTTCAAAAAACCCCAAAGAAAAAAGTCCAACGGTGTTAAGTCACATGATCTGGGTGGCCAGTTCTGATCACCAAAACGGGAAATTACATGACCAGGAAATGACTCATGCAGTAATTGAATTGTTTCTCGGGCTGTATGGCATGTGGCACCGTCTTGTTGAAACCACATGTCGTCCACATCCATATCTTGCAATTTAGGCACAAAAAACTGGATTATCATGTCGCGATAGCGAGCACCATTAACTGTTATTGCCTTACCAGCCTCATTTTCAAAGAAGAATGGACCGATGATGCCTCCAGCCGAAAATCCGCACCAAACAGTGACATGTTCTGGATGCATTTGTTTCTCAACAATCACTCTTGGATTTTCTGAACCCCAAATGCGACAATTTTGTTGATTAACGAAGCCATCAAGATGAAAATGAGCCTCATTGCTGAAGATGATTTTGTTTGAAAAATAAGCATCCACTTGTTGTTGTTCCATAATCCATTCAACAAACTCTGTTCGCTGTTTGTGGTCATTTTTAATAACCCTGAACTGTCAGCTGTCACGCTGTCTTTTTTTTCTCGTTGGCAACACTTTACTGCACAAATGGCACTAAATTTAAATCTTGCGTGAATTTTGGGACACCCTGTATTTTTGTGAAGAAAAACTTAATGATATTGTTATTCAAAGAAGAGACATTTTCCCCTGATTATCCAGGTATTGCTAGCCTGGTTGGCCAAGTGGTTAGTGCAGTCACTCTCCAGCCAAAATTCTGTGGGCATAGATGTTTGTGATTGTCTGTGAAAAGACTGGTGGTGGTGGGCAGTAGATGGCTTTGGTGTAGTTGATGGATTGAGTGGTGGAGATAGAGAACTGTAGTGTAGGTGTCCTCCCCTCGATTAGTCTTTGGACTTCATGGAGTCCAAATTTCACAGACAATCACTCCCTGGATCTTTCATGTAATAATAATAATTATTATTAAGTTTAAGTAAAAAGGGAATTTTTTCTTGTTAAAGATGTATATTTAGAGTGGAGTTGTCATACCTTATATTATGAATGAATTCCTGATAGCTATTTTAAACATTAAAAAAACATTATTGTGATATGTTTATTGATGATATAACATTTATACTTTTATTTACTTGAATATAGCTCACCCTTGCGTATATCTCGCACCCCTGATTTTACTTTACGAAAAAATGAATTAAAAAGTTTCGCATATAGTTTGCACACGAAAAAAAGTTTAAAACTTTAAGAAATAGATAGTGAATGTTATGACAATTTCATATATTTTGGAATTTGATTGAAGAAAATCGACATTTCAACTCAATCGTTGGCTTGCCTTTGTCATTGAGTCGTGTGATCTTTTGTTAATACTGCACCAATCATATGTATAAAGATGGAAGCAAGCAGTTGAGGAAATGTGGAAGTGAGAGCATTGATTTCTACTTGATCTTGGATTGTACAGGGTTGGATTAAGAGCCGATCATTAGAACTGTTGTGCGACTGAATTTTGAGAGCTTGGGACATGATTTCACCAGAAATAATTTACCAGTTGTAGAAGCATTTGTCGCTAAAAGCTTCAAATATATTGTGTGATGAAGGTGAGCAGCCGATCGCATAAATAACGTTGATAATTGAAATTTAAATACATTCGTTTTTATAAATATGTGTGCAGTTATAAATTATAATGAATACTGAGGATTTAATTATAAACGTTAATTTGGTTTTTTCCTGAAAAACTTTAATTTCCAAAAATTCCCGCATGTATTTTGCACAGATTTTTTAAGTTTAATTTTGGGGAAAAAACAGCGAGTTATATTCAAGTAAATACGATATATCTTTATCATATCCTTTGTAATATGACCTTCAAGAAACATTGGACCCCATATCTTTGATAGATATTGACATATAAACTTATATCTTAATATCTTTCTTTCAGTTTCCAAAAACAAAGGAGTGTATGAAGCTGCTTTGCAAAAAAAAAAGTGGGAGGATCTTATTTTGAGAGAACCTTTGCTGATGATTAGCCCTCCTATATGTAGGAGGAATTGGCAGAACCTTGCTTTAGTTTATAAGACTCTATATATCAGATTTTGTGATTGTAGCTCCTTTCTTTTAAAAAATGTAATAAAAAAGAATCACTTATTTGAAGATATTCTTAATTGTCAGTGTAGTTTAATATAGAAAGAGAAAGAACTTTTATCTTTGAGCCAGCACAGAAATGGTAAATATTCATTAATTTCTTCTAATGTCAAAATATCTAGTAACTTTGAAACCCTGGATTGTATCTCCTACACCCAACATCATAAGAGCTTATAGATCCACTTAAAGCATATAAGTAAAGGAGAATGAAGTTATTAAAGGGCCAACCAAAAACTTTTTTTTTTTGTGTGTAGGGGAGGGATAAGCTTTTAATTACAGTAAATAATATGATGTTTGGCTATTTATTAGCAACTTAGTACTCAAAATCAATCATCTCTGCAACTTATTGCACTGATGATAATGTGCTAGCAGCTTCCATTTGCTGTCTCATCATCAGTGCAATAAGTTGCAGAGATGATTGATTTTGAGTACTAAGTTGCTAATAAATAGCCAAACATCATATTATTTACTGTAATTAAAAGCTTATCCCTCTCCTACACACACACAAAAAAAAGTTTTTAGTTGGCCCTTTAATAACTTCATTCTCCTTTACTTATATGCTTTAAGTGGATCTATAAGCTCTTATGATGTTGGGTGTAGGGGATACAATCCAGGGTTTCAAAGTTACAACTTAGTACTCAAAATCAATCATCTCTGCAACTTATTGCACTGATGAAAATGTGCTAGCAACTTCCATTTGCTGTCTCATCATCAGTGATTATTTGTAGAGATGACTAGTTTGGAGCATGAGACAGATATGAGTGGCCAGATACCTCTTTCTTCTTCTTTGGTGCATCAATCCGAAAATTGGTAAATATAGCAGCACATCACAACATCCTGTCTTGTGACTTCCTTTTTATCTCTTCATAACTCTTAGCGCCAATTAGCATCATTATGTTATTTATATATGAAATTCTTGGTCTGCCTCGTGGCCTCTTTCCTTCTACAGTCCCCTCCATTATTTCTGTAATCAGCCCCCCATGCCTCAAATGGTGTCCAATTAGGCTTTTTCTTCCCATATTGATGTGTTTCATTAATGATCGCTCTTCATGAACTATATTCAGAACTTCTTCATTACTTTTCTTTTCTGTCCAACTAATTTTCATCATCTTTCTCCAGCACCAAAGTTCAAATACCATGTACCAAAGGCCAGATACCATCTGATTTAATTTCAAACAACTAACATGCATTTGAGGATATTTATGTCTGATAATAATTTGGGGATTTCTTTCCTCCAAAATTCACTGTAGCAGAGCTTCTGCTATTAACACCTCTTGCTCTCTCTCTCTCTCTCTCTCTCTCTCTCTCTCGCGCGCGCGTGTGTGTGTGTGTGTGTGTGGAATTTATATATATATATATTTTCCCCCTCTAGCATTATGTCATGCTTGGTGCAGAGTCTATGGTGTGGGAGGGGGGGGGGGGTTTAATGATGCAACTTTGGAAGAACCCAACTGGTGTTGCAGGGCCTGATGTTGGGGGAATACTCACAAACATCCATGCCCTAGACGGGATTCAAACCTGCAGTCTCTTAGTTGGGAGAGCGGTTACACTAACCACTCAGTCCACCAGGCTGGCATGTCTGGAGTCTGGAATTGACACCCACACCCACAGAGAGAGACAGACAGAGCTTGAAAAGAAGTTAACACACACACACACATACAGCTTGAAAAGAAGTTAACAGACACCTCCATGAACAAAGGGCATTGTGCCATGTAATGGGTCATGTATTTTGCAGCTGGTATAAATTGGAGAATATGATGCTTCTAAGTCAGTGCAACTGATGGAGTTTGAAAGAGGTGTTGTGATAGGATGCCATGCTGCAGGCCTATCTGTTCAGCAAATTGTTGACAAATAGGGCAATCCCAAGTCAATAATCAGTAATACCTTACTGAGATGGAAGAGTAGGGTGTCAACTGCAAGTTCTACCTGCAGTGGACAGCCGACTACACTCACCGAACGTGACCTTAAAGTGCAGTCACGTTCAGTGACCACATTCAACATGTCATCAGCCGATGTGTTGAATGTGGCGTTCCAGACATTTACTAGAACATGAATCTGCACAAAAACATTCAGAACTAAGGCTCACAACATGGGTCTTCATGGTAGGACTGCAATTTGCAAGCTCCATGTTACCTGAACCAACATGCAATGTCATCTTCACTGGTGCAAAGAGTGTGTAAAATTGGATGTGTAAGCTTGGATAGTTGTGTTATGGAGTGATGAATCATGCTACACCCTCTACCAAGCTTATAGATGGGTGTGGCAGATGCCTGCTGAATGTCTCTTACCAGAGCAAGTAATAACCCCAACTATGAAATTCGGAGGTGGCAGTGAGATGATATGGTCCTGTTTTTCCTAGTTTGGCTTTGGAGCTTTGTTTGGTGCCAGGAACATTAAGCTCCGAGAGGTTTCTGAATATTATGGAAAATACAATAGGTCCTACTTTGTGGCATTTCTATGAAACTGACTATTGTCTCTTTCAGCAAGACAATGCACTGTGTCATGTGGCTGCTTTAACTGCATGGGTTGTGAACATGGGCATAATCACACTTGAATGGCCTCCACAGAGCCCTGATCTCAACCCTGTTGAACATCTGTGAGAGATGAACTGGAGCATTGGGTAATGTCAAAGGATGTCCACTCCATAACATTCGAACCTTACCTTATTACATGCCTACAAGAAGAATGGTCCTATTGATCATTATTGTTTTTTTATTTTCATTCCAAATTTGTTACAACTGTTATTCAGTTTAGTTCAAGAATCCTTGAGGCTTGTGTTTAAGAGTACAACAACATCATCTGCATAAAGCAAAGAACTAAGTTGGATAGCTCTAATTCTAATATTAGGTTTAATGCCACTTTCTTTCATAATTTGATCCATATAGATGATAAGAGTGGAGATAATATACATCCTTGTCTTACACCTGATTTTACATCCAACCATCCTGTATTTCTTCAATTCTAACTGCTGACTTGCAACTTAAATATAGACTATGTATTGCCTGTAAAATGTTCCATTTTACCACATATAACTATAGTGTTTTGAAAAGCTTTTCTCTGGACACCTTGTCGTATGCATTTTCCAGATCTACAAAACTTAAGTACAGATCTTTGTCATACTCCCATGATTTCTCAACTATTTGTCATAAAGTGAAATCTGATCTTGACAACCTCTATTCGGTCTGAATCCAGCTTGTTCTTCTTCTTCTTCTCCCAGCTTTTCTTCTACAATTTTTCTCAGCCTCTTTTTCAAGTATTCTTACATGAATCTTACCTGGAACACTTAAGAGAAATTCCTCAGTAATTCTCACATTCAGTTTTATTCCCTTTTTTTTTTATAGACATTGAGAGTTATATTCCACTCATCTGGAATTTGAACTTCTGACCAGATCTTCTGAATTATGCAGCATAGCCACTGCAAAACTTTTATGTCTTTGTATTTGAGCATTTCTGCTTGAATACCATTTACTCCAGCTGCCTTTTCACATTTCTAGTTTTTGATGTTTTTTTTTTTTTTTTCTACCTCAAGTATTGATATGTACTCTTGTTTGCATTTCTCTTGAAACTTTTCTACTGCAGTTTTCTCACTGCTTGTTTCATTTAAGTCTTTCAAAGTAATTACTCCAGACATCTACTAATCTTCAGTTTCCATTTTACTGTTATCATCTTTGATTCCTTTTAGAGTACTGTTTCCTTCATCTCTAAGCATTTTTAGGAGCTTCCAGAACACTTTGCCATCTTCCTGCTATTTACCTTCTATATTCTTACCAAAGTCTTCCCATGGCTTATTTAACTGCTTTCACACTTAAATTAGCTCTCTTACATTTTTTTCTGTTTTCTTTTAGGGCATCTGCCAATTTATTTGCTAGGAACTTTTGATATGCTTCTTTAACTTCCTGTTTCTACCGTGGCATTCTTTTTTATTTCTATCCTTGCAGACAACTTCACCATATGCCTTCTAGCTGAATCAATTAGTGTCTTCTTCAGAGTTTTCCACTTAGACTCTAAGGTTTGATTCTTATTTTCAAACTGTTTCATTCTTTCTTCAATAATGTTTGTATAGTTGAGTCTACAATTTACCTGTAAAAGCTGCTCAACTTTTTAAAACTTTTTTACATACTGTAGTATGCTGTTCAGTTTTATCCTACTTAAAACTGAGGGATGATCATTTCCAATTTAAAATCCTCTGTAGATGCTTGTATCCTGAACCAGCATAAGGATATTACCATGAATAATAACATAGTAGTCAGCGAGGCTTTTCTTATATACTGTAATATGAGTATACACTGTAATACAAATTAAATGAATATGGTGATACTGTTTATATTCTAAGGATTCATTTTGTAAGTTTTTGCCATATTAAATTTAAGAAACAGTTTATTTATTTATTTACTTTAAAAAAAAAGCTGCTTCCCCCCCTCTCTACACTTTAAATTATGTTGTTACATATATTAATAATTATCTGTTCTTTTACAGATCACTCATTGTCAACATTATCTTCTGCTAGTGAAGTGACTGTGTTAAAACAAGCTTTACAAGTCAAAATTGCCAGTGTCGAAAATGAATTTCAGAAATCTTTACCACTCTGCTCATTAGCAAAAGAATGTATTCCGCATTTTTCGCTACCAAAAACAGACAGTGTGCAGTGGAACTTCATGGCATGGTGTTTACTATTACTGGATTTATTGAAATATACATTAAAATTGACACCTGAGAGAGAAAACATTTCTAAGACTCCAACAAGTACTCCAGTATTAAGTGGCACTGCCCTTAGCATAAATCAACAGAAGATTATATTATCTGTTATTCAGTTTGTTATTGGATTAGGCATTTTTCCTAATCTTTTGAAAGGTGTTGGAATTGTACAGCAACAAAAAACTAAATATAATAATTTACTTGAATTGTCACAAGAACAGCATTCACCTTGGTGGAAGTATCGTTGCTTAGTAGCATGTACAGTTGGTCTTCTTTCTTCTTGTGAACATACCATACTGGGAAGTTTCATTTTCCCTCATCATGTAGGCGATTTGTTTGCTGCACTGTTTCAATTGTGTTATGCACCTATAAAGAAATTACCTGAAAATATGGTATATATATTTTTTCTTTCTTACTTTATAATAATATTCAAAATATTCAGGTTGATTATAATGTTTGTTATGTGACATTTTTGCTTTCCCTTCTCTCTCTCTCTCTCTCTCTCTCTGTGTGTGTGTGCTTGCAGAGAGAGAAAGAGAGAGATTTTCCATTTTAATTTTAGTGAAATATTATGAACCAGTTGAGCTTTGAAACAAGCTTAAATTCATGTAATCGGCAAGCGATTTGAAATACAGTCGTGTTAAAACATGGCTTAGTCGACAATAAAAGTTAGTCTTTATGAAACTTTAAAATATATAGCTGAAATAAAGTTTTACTGAAGTCATATAACGACAAGAAAATCTACAAATTTAATTTGTGTGCATTCCTATGAATGTTTTGCTATGAAAACTTAGTGGTTGCACTGCTGCAGTGATCATTTTTGGTGCATTTTTCAGACATCCTAGAAATAAACTATTCTCGTTAAAGATGCCAAGAAATTTTATACTTGGTTTTGATCCTTTTCCCAAGGAAGCAAAACAATGTTTTGCACGTGAAATATATTCATGTCTGAGCTACTTGTATAGAGAGGCTAATGACTTCATATCACTTGCCTTAGTCTGTATCCCATAATGCAAAGCACACCCCTTTCGGATGTGTATAATGCAAATCATAATGGGAAGGGCCACTACCCTTGGTATCTCTTGCAGGGAGAGATACCAAGGTTGAAGTAATGCAGAAGTCATGTATCTCATGTACAAGTAGCCAAAAGGTGCTTGACCTTATTAATAAAAATCTCTGGATGAGAGAAAAATGTAGAAAATTTTTTACCTAGGCTTTATTATACGTTAAAGATACCAAGAAATTTTATACTTTGTTTTAATCCTTTTCCCAAGGAAGCAGAACAGTGTTCTGCATTACTTCAACCTTGGTATTTCTCCCGGGTCTGGCTCCCACTGATGAGACCTTAATAATGGTCGAAACCGATCTGGGTAGTGGCCCTTCCCATTATGCATTGCATTATACACGTCCAAAAGGGGGGGGGGGGGTGCTTTGCATTATGGGATACATACTAAGGAAGTGATATGAAGTCATTAGCCACTATGTACAGGGTGTTCGGGATAAATTTGACATATTTATAATTAATTATATTTTTCCGTAAGTTACATGTATTAACACACACTTCTCTTCATTTAAAAGTTTGGACCCTTCTTCATTCATATACAAGATGTCAGAAAGGATGGATAGCTGGAACCCACCTGAATCATGGAAGAGAATAACTTGTATCATGATGATTCGTGCCCGCCATCAAAATAAGGATATTACGACTGCTGCCCAATGCTCCCTGAATACAGTAAAAACAATCAGGCATGAACTAGAGACTTGCAATGGTGACTACGAGGATGTAGCAAGAAGAAAGATCCCTAGCAGACGATCTGATTGCGTTCGTACAGCAGAATTCCTCGCAAATCTGCAGGAACAGGTGTTGAAGAACCCTGGCATTGGAATTTGGGCTTTGTTCGTGGAGTTGCTAACTGTAGTCAAGCCCTGGATAACAAGGGTAGCCAATGGTAGGCCGTATGTATGGCAGCAGGATTCGGCCCCTTGCCACACCTCTGGGAAAAGTCAAAAATGGTTGTCTGAAAATTTCTACGACTTCACCAGTCCAAATGTTTGGCCTCCAAACTCCCCAGACCTTAACCCCATGGATTATTTTGTATGGGGCGCAGTTGAAAAAGACACCAATCGCACTTCCAGTAATACAAAAGCCCAGTTAATGGATAAAATTAAAACAGTTTTTGCGGCCCTTCCCAGGGAGACTGTAGCATCAGCTTGTTCGAGGTTCCGAAGCAGAATTGAAGCTGTGATCGATGCTGATGGTGGTTATTTTGAGTAAATCTTGTTGATAGTATTGTAATTAACTCTGCCTGTAATGTTTTTTTGTCAATTCATTAAATTTAATAGATACAAAGAAGATTTTCTTTTTCCTTACGAAACTGTCAAATTTATCCCGAACACCCTGTATATGAGTAACTCAGACGTGAATATATTTCACACAGCAAAACATTGTTTTGCTTCCTTGGGAAAAGGATTAAAATTAAGTATAAAATTTTTTGGTATCTTTAACGTATAATAAACCAGGCAAAATAACTTTCTACATAAACTGTTATTCTCATTTGATTTAAAGTTATACTGAGGGAATAAAGCTTTAGTAATCAAGTATTCATCAATTACATGCAGCTATGCATCAGCCAATTGAAAGTATACATTTTTTAGACTGAACCAGTTTTGAGATTTGAAATATAAAATTAAGGTAAGTTTTTATAACTGAAACTAGAAAAATGAAATACAAATTCTGAGAAAATATAAAGATCTAGAAACATAAGTTTGATCAAAATTTAACATTGCTTTTATGGGTATTTAGATAGCAGCATATTAAAAAAAAGTGCATGATTTTACAAATGACACATATCATCATCATCAGGCACAATTAAAACTAATTTAAGTATGAATAAAAAGTTTTTGGACTCTAAGATGTCAGTGTCATTATTACTTTTGAGTTTATTGCTATACGTAGATAGCACTTTAATTCCAGCAAATTTTGTTTAGAAAATTAAAGCACATTTAGTTTTAAAGAATATGGCATGCTTTAGTTTGTGCATGAGATTGTTTCAAACTTTAGAGAAATGCTGCCAAAACTTGTAACATTACAGATCTCATGAATGTTTTGCAAAGGTGATTTTACAAATGACACATATCATCATCATCAGGCACAATTAAAACTAATTTAAGTATGAATAAAAAGTTTTTGGACTCTAAGATGTCAGTGTCATTATTACTTTTGAGTTTATTGCTATACGTAGATAGCACTTTAATTCCAGCAAATTTTGTTTAGAAAATTAAAGCACATTTAGTTTTAAAGAATATGGCATGCTTTAGTTTGTGCATGAGATTGTTTCAAACTTTAGAGAAATGCTGCCAAAACTTGTAACATTACAGATCTCATGAATGTTTTGCAAAGGTCAAAAGTACACTATTTCTCATTGAATATGCATAATTCCTTGTAAATTGCAATTTCACACTGATGAACATGTATCAGAAAGAGGGAATACATTTACAAAAACAGGTATCATCATCTTCTTCTCCATGAATTTGTTGGCTGATGATAGGGGTTACAATCAGATCATGCCAAACCACTTTGAAGAAAACTAAACTTGCAATGGATCTTTATTAAATTATTTATCTGCTCACCACCAAAATCCCACTGTATGAATGTCTGTTAATGTATTTAGGTGGTAGATGAGTTTTGTTGCTTGGTGTTAGACCACCACCACCTTTTTGCTTATTGAAAGGCCTAAAGTGGTTTAAAAAAATATCCTGCTTGGTTTCCAGAGCAGGGAAACTAAATTATCTAACCCTTAGCTTATCCACACAAAACCTCAATGGTTCAGTCAGTTTCAGTGATACATTGCCTTTGGTTGGAAAGATGTGGGTTCAAATCATCTAGGATGCAAAGAATCAGGACTTAACTGGTCTCACATGGAGATGACGAAGATTTTCTTCCCAGAAACTCAGGTTTTTCATCCCACAAAAAGACAAACTGGCCAGAAGAATCTGGTCAAATGATATTAATAATATGCTATGCAAATAGGATTAACTGCCTTTTCAGAGTATTAATGAGTTTTCAAAACATGAGAGAAAAAATTCTAGTTACCTGTGCCAACAATCAGCACTCTACAGTTGATTGAAAAAAAGACCTAGACAGTTATAGTTAGCAGGTAGAATGGAAAACATTTTTGTTCTAGAGACCTAGTATGGAAGTCATCATGAGACAATCCAGACATTCTAAGTATGTTTATTCAAAATTAATAATCTTTTTTTTTTTTTTGAAGAAAAATCATTATTTGTCTTTAGATAATTTTACTTTTTTAATTTCCAGTAATTTCCCTTTTTAAAAACCTGCAGTAAGTAATCTACTACCATGCTTTATCTTCCAGTACCTGTGGCTCTCTCAATTATTATTATTCAGGACTCCATGGAGTCAAAAAGACTCTTCGTGGGAGGTCCTTTCTAAGAAACACAAGTCTATCAAGACTCATCGAGGGAGGACCCTCCTAGGAAACACAAAGTCCATCATACCATTCCTTAAAAGCATTGACCATTCTCGCTCCCACCACTCCATCATGCAATGCATTCCATGGTTCAACCACCCTCCATGCACTCCTCACCCTCTTTGTCACAGTTTCCTCTCATAACTTCCAGGGATGGCCCCCTTGTCATGACTCCTTCTTGCTGTTCAACCAAGCGAAGAACTCCCCAGTGTCAGCCCTGTAACCACCTCTCAACAGTTTAAAAGTCTCAATCATATCACCTCTCCTTCTACCCACCAAACTCTGCAGTCCACACTCCGTCAGCCGATCCTCATAACTAATATTGTACAGTCCTGAAACCACCTTTGTCATCCGTCTTCGTACCCTTTCCAGAGTTAATATATCATCAAATACTGGGGACCAAATTTGAGAACATTAGTCTAAGTGTGGTCTGATCAGAGACTTATACAACGGAATGATAACCCTTTTATCTCTGCAGGTCAGTGTCCTCATAATTGCAGCAATCCTTTGTGTTACCTTCACCACCTTTGCAGTATGTCCCCTAAATTTCAGTTTCTATCAATCATCAACCCCAGATCTCTTGTCTCCCCTACTTCCTCCAGTATAACTCCTCCCATAGAGTATGCAGCGTCCCATCAATGTTTCCCAAACCTCAAGACCTTACATTTTGCTGCATTAAACTGAGACCCCCATTCATTTGCCCATTTATCTTGCTTATTCAAATCCTCTTGCAGGGTTACCACATCTGCACTGTTACTAATAAACCTTCCCAGCTTCGCATTATCTGCAAACAACTGAATATCCCCTTGCAATCCATGGACAATGACATTAATATAAAGATTAAACAATATAGCTCCCAGTAATGAGCCCTGTGGAACCCCACTTGTAACCTTCTGCCTCTTTGATATTGCTCCACCATACACAACTCTCTGATACCTATCGGACAGTCAATCCTGAATCCAGTTGGCCAATCTGACATCCAGACCCATGTGCTGCAACTTGAATATCAGCTTATCATGTGGCACCTTGTCAAATGCCTTTGTTAAGTCTAGGAAAATGGCAGTATATGCCTTTCCCTCATCTACTGCTCTTGTAACTTTATTATAAAAGGCTAGCATATTGCTAAAACAAGAGCGCCCCTTCACAAATCCATGTTGACTCTCACAGATAACATTACCCTCATCTGTCCAGTGCCGTATACGGTTCCTCACTACTTTCTCCAAGATCTTACTAACTACTGATGACACACAAACTGGCCTAATTAGACACCATGGGCACTTTTCCTGCAGTCAGACTTTCACTGAAAATCCAGGTGAAAGGCACTGTCAGTTCCCTTGCACATTCTCTCAAAACTTGTGGTGAAATACCATCTAGTCCCACAGCTTTACTACATCCAGAGTACTCAGTATTTGAAACACACTGTCCTCCTGCACCTCTAAACCTCGAACCTGCCCTATCCCTGTAGTATTCAAATTGACTCCTCCAGGATGAAATACTCCAATAAAGTGTTCATTAAACAATTCCACTATGTCCTCTGCATCAGTCACTCTGTTCCCATTTTTATCCAACAATGTCATTCTTCCACAACCATTTCTCCTCCTACTGGCCACATAGCTAAATAATTCCCTAGGATTTTCCTTGGATCTAAGGGCCAATGTTTTCTCATATTCCAGTTTTGCCTTCCTTATCATACTAATCACTCTCCTGGCCTGTGTCTTATATTCTTCATGCATCTTCTCTTCACCTGTCTCCTTATATCTCTTCCATTGCCTCTTTTTTGCACGTAGCTCCTGTTTAATATTGTTTGTCATCCACTTTACTCCAAATTGTGTCCTCTTCTTCACTCGTGGATTACAGCTTTCCATTGCTGCTAACAAATATTCTTTCACAATTTCCCAAGCACTAATGATATCCCGGCCTTCCAATTCCTCCTTCCATGAAACCTCTCCAAGTTGACATCTAAGACTATTATAATTACCTGCTTTTTAATTCCACACACGTTCCCGTCTTTTTGATACTCCTGCATATCTATTCATTTTCCAAGTCAAAACCATATGGTCACTCTCTCCAGCTGGTGGGAGAGATGTCATCTCAGTTATTATCAACTCTTCTGATGCTATAACCAAATCCAAAACTCTTGAACCTCTTGTTCCCTGTGTTACATGTTGCCTAAGACATTTGTCTCTCAAGAACTCTAGAAATTCCATTCCCTTATTGCTACATGCATCTTCCTCTCCTCAATTTATACTGCTGTAGTTGAAATCTCCCATCACAATCATTCTTCTTGCACTTGCCATGCTCAACTGTCTCAACATCTCCTGATCCCCACCCTCTGTTCTCCTTGGTCTGTAGCAACACTCCACTAAATATCCTGTCTCTCAATGCATCTCTTTTATATGCACCTCCGTAGTGCAGTTTAGAAGGTACACCCTTTGATTGAAAAAGGCCTAACTTTGAATCTCATCATGATGAGAGGAATCTTTATATGAGTTTTTTTTCCGTTAAAGGTGAGTTAGCTGATCACATATGGAGGTAGCAGGGTTTTTCATCCCATATGCACACAAATTCACCTTCACAACACAATCAATTTACAGACAAACAATACTAGTGGTGGTGGTGGGCAGTAGATGGAGCTGGTGTAGATGATGATGGTAGTGGCAGTTTGGTGTGGTGGAGATGGAAAGTTGTTGAATAGGTGTCCTCTCTTGATGTGTCTTTGGACTCCTCGGAGGTGTCATGAAATTTTTTTTTTTTTTTTTAGATAAAATATAGACGAAAATTGATTGCCTCTTTATTTTTGAGTATTGTACAGATCGTTGATTTCGCCATACCAAAATGCATAGCAAGATCCGAGGCACAAACTCCACTTTCATGTTTGGATATGATTTCTTTTTTCACCTCTATCATAGTTCTAACCACTTTTATTTTTGCTTTGCTGCTATCACTATCCTTCTTCGGCCCCACGCCTGCTTATTTAATAATAATTTATAAAAAAAAAACACAAAATACAAAGTTTAAGGGGAAGTATGACAGGTATCGTGTGAATAATGATTAGTATGCAGTGTTGGGTCTCTCTCTGGTGATGAGTCTTTTGACTCCATGGAGGCACCTTATAATAATTTTTTTTTTATAACATTTTATTTATTATTTTACAGAGCATTTACATATATACATATATTTACATATTACATATATTTTTTTACACTGAATTTTATACAAAGATTTCCGTTTTTTGTATTCTAAAGTGCGTTAATAATAGTTACTATGGATGGTAATTTATAGTTTGCAATTGGATAAGGTTACATTTTTTTAACAGCATTTATAGTATAACAGTAAGTTATATATATTTTACAATTTTTGCTTTCTAATGTTTTTGACCATTGTAACTGCAGCACTTCAATGCAATAAATAATTCTTTCTTTCTTTTTTTTTCTATCTACGTAGTTAATTAATCCTTTTCCCTAGCCTGACCTCTAGTGATAAAAAAAATAATAAAAAATAAAAATAAAAATAAAAATAAATAAAAATAATTAAAAAAATTAATAAAAATAATTAAAAAAATTAATAAATACAACTACAATGAACTGCTAAAGTCCTCATGTATTAATATTCTTCTGGATAGTTCTGATTGTTATAATATGATTTCTTTCAGTTGCTGTTGAATGTTACAAACACTTCACCAGGTTGTCTTCTTGTAGTGGGATTTTTCTATGGCTAGTTTAGGTTGTTATACAGGTTGTAGATGTAACAACCTAAACTATCCCTAGAAAAATCCCACTACAAGAAGACAACCTGGTGAAGTGTTTGTAACATTCAACAGCAACTGAAAGAAATCATATTATAACAATCAGAACTATCCAGAAGAATATTAATACATGAGGACTTTAGCAGTTTATTGTAGTTGTATTTATTTATTTATTTTATTTTTTTATTTATTTTTAAAAAAATTTATTTATTTATTTTATTTTTTATTTTTATTTTATTTTTTTATCACTAGCGGTCAGGCTAGGGAAAAGGATTAATTAACTACGTAGATTTAGTTAACCCTTATACAGGGCATGAGCATGTAGCTTGGTTCTTTATACACTTGTATTCTTCCGATGATGACCTCGATACAGGGGTTGAAACGTCAAGTTTTATTTTATTAGTAATTAATAAAATAATCTGTTCAATACGTATGTTTTTGTGTCCCTAAATTTACAAATACGAGTGCTGATCACCGTGTAACCTTAAAAGAAAGGATTTGGATAGGAAGATTGGTATGTTGTCTTGCAATGCGTTCAAGTCCTTGGCAACTGGTTTTTTCTGTCTGCTGGCTTTTATGAGATTGTCTCTTGTGGACTTGCTTGTAAGAAACTATGACTGGTGCAGGTTGTGGCAACCTTGTTTTTTTGCCCTTCCTAGGAATCCGATTTACGGTCTGAATGTCGTTAAGCTGTACCTGGGGGAATGTCAATTGCATGGCCTAATTTTAAAACTACGTCTCTGAAGTTTTCTGTAGGTGCAGTTTCAGGAAGACCATTTATGATAAGATCTTCTTTATGTTGTTGCTGATTTAAATGTTCGTGTTGCAGTTTTAGAGAATGAAATTCTTGACGGAATTCGGATGTTTCTTTCATCAAATTGTGTTGCCTGTCATTTAGTGCGTTAATGCTGATTTTGATGTCTTTTACCGTTTCCAACACTTCTATCACTGCTAAATTATTATAAATCTTCATATTCGCTAGTTTTTTGTTATTTGCTTGTTCTGTTTGTCAAAAAGTTCTTGCACAAGATTTACTAAGCTGGCTTTTATAATCTCTAGACCGTTTTCTATTAGTATATTTAAAGAGTTGAAATTATAGGACTCACCTGCATTTTTTTGTCTGTTCAGCTCGTCACCTGATTTTGCCTCCGGCATAATCGGCTGCATCATAGGTGGCTGCCTTAGGTGAGTTTCTTTGTTCCTCCTGCAGATTACACACTTCCATTCCTCACATGTTGCATTGGTTTTACGTTGCCAGGTTGTTTCTGAAAAGCTGGCAACGTATGTAGAATCCTACTGAAAATGCAGTAGGATTCTACAGCATTTCATACAGGTTATTTGATTTCCGTCAGACGATAAATCCTCCAGGCATTTGATACACTTCATGACTCACCTTTCTTCCCTTGAGCAATTGTGCCGTGATTGCAAAGGTGGCAACGTCATTTGTTCTTTGCTCGTTATTGACCGTAGTCCTCTCTGTTCACTTTTCAACACTTAAAAATTTAATTTCTTCTTAGCCGATTTCGGTGAATTTTATATCACTGTCTTCGCCATGACTGGTAGAGTTACTTGGGAACACTTTCAGATTAAAAACAGGAATTGGAACCACTTTAAAACTATAAAAAAATGGGAGCAGCGATATCACCGTGACCATTCGTATGCCTACACAGCGCCCTCTCTAATAATAATATAATATTATATTATATTATATTATATTATATTATATTATATTAATATAATATAATATAATATAATATAATATAATAATAAATAAAAGAATAATAATATTCTGCTCAGATCTTCATTATGTTTTATATTCACAGCATTAATATTCTCAGCAAAATACTGTGCAGAAGATTACAAGAAATAAACTCTTCAATTATATATTCCAACCTAATTTTTCAAATTTCTTTAACATATTTTCAGCTATCTATTAGGAATAGGATCATTGCTTCTTATTTTGGTTGTGGTCCTTTGCTTCTTCAAACTCTTCACCTGCAATTAATTTTCTTATGACTGTCTCTGTCTCCAAAAAGTACTCGCTTTATCATATGGCTTGTCATCTGAAAAACTTGAAAATTTGCATGAAAATAATAATAATAATAAAATTACATAAAAAAAAAATTCCACCACTATTTTCTGCCTTAATAGATTGCTTCATTAATCCTAATTTTACAGGAAGCAGTAGTAAGAGAACTTTATTTGAATCCACCAAACTTTTATGAAGTATATTAATTTTGCCTAAATTATGGAGACTACTACTGTGTTAAGAGTAATAACTTTAATTTCCTGATGTTTCGACTTTCATATTAAGGTCATTGTCAGACGTACATACACATGCACACTTATATATACACACAGAAACAGGTACATTACAATTCAGACAGTATGCTAAGGTAACACTAATAAAAATCAAAGCAACATCATATTTTACATGAGCAGAGAACCACTTCATATTAACCTTTAATGATACTGCAATAGTCATGGTCTAATCAGTATTTAAAAAAGGTGTATCAATTTTTTATTAACAGATTTGTTAAAACCGTGTAGCTTAATATAATGTTCCCTGTTTACACTGTATAATGTGTTTTGAGCAGTTTTTCTCTTGCTGCCTTGTTATACGTTGTTTCCTAATATCTAAGAAACTTAAAGATCCCCGTTATATTCACATGATTTTTCAACTGTTTGGCCTAAAAACATGATTCAGTCAATGCCCGGAACTCTGCATTCAATGTGTTGGCTTTTACATATTATCATTTGTAGCATCCTATAGTATGTTTGGTGAGTATAGTGGGTTGGCAACTGCAAGAGCTGTAGGCAGCTCTTGCAGTTGACTCAGTACTCTTCCATCTCAGTATGGTATCAGTGATTGTTGACCTGGGATTGCCCAATTTGTCAACAGTTTGCTGAACATGGCATCGTGACCTGCAACATGGCGTTGTGTCACAATGTCTCTTTCAAACTGTCAGTTCCCTTCTTGCAGCCATTTCACCAGGACACAGTTGCGCTGACTTGGGAGCTCTCATATTCCTCCAATTTATACTTACTACAAACACTTGACTTGGTACATTTCATGATGCATCTCACTCATGGGGGATGTCCGTTGACTTTCCAAGTAGTGTGTGTGTATCAGATTATGAGAAGAAACTAGCCAAGCAGGCCAAAGGAAATCCCAAAGAGTTCATTATGTGGCAAGTAAGAGTAGCAATAACTATGGTAGAATAACCTTAACGAATGCTGATGGTGACAAGGTGACAGAAGTAGATAAAATTGTTCAATTACTGAGTGACCACTTTTCAAGGATATATCTTCCAAGTGTGGTTAATGCTGTGACATATATTACAGAAAGACTGATGTGGGAACAGAGGTGAAGGAATTAGAGGTTCTTTGGATATTGCAGAATCTCAATGTAAACACAGCTGTGGGATTAGGTGGGATATCAGCTCTGTTTTGCAAGAATGTGCAAGGGAACTGGCAATGTCTCTGACTAGGCTCTTTAATTTAAGTCTTAGTTCTGGTAGAATTCCAAGGGATTGGAAGTGAGGACAAAATAATTCCTTTGCATAAGGGAGGTTCTAAGACTACAGTAGCAATTATAGACCAATCAGTATCTCTAGTGCTCGTAAAAGTACTGGAAAAATTGGTCAGAAGGAGAATTTAAGAATGGGTGGATAAGAATGTGATACTCGGAGAGACAACATGGCTTTGTAATATGACAACTGAGTTGGATAGAGGAAATGGCTATACGATGAGATGATTCTGCTGGATTTTACAAAGGCATTTGACAGAATACCACATGGCAGTCTGTTATGCAAATTAAATCAAATGGAGATGGATATGACATTGATAAGAGGGCAGCTGCTAGACAGATATAAAAAAGGTGATATATGGAGGAGCAATATCCAAGAGAAAGCAGGTGACTTTGTGTGTGCCACTAAGTTCTGTGCAAGGACCTCTACTGTTTAATTTGTACATAAATGGTATTGGAAATAATCTGAAATTAAATGTTTAGCTGTTTGCTGCTGATGCAAAAGGTAGAGAGTAATAGTTAACCAAAATAATGTGAAAAGCTTGCAGGATGATTTAAATAGGCTTGGCAAAAGATAATTTGTGTCAGTTTAATGTGTAGAAATGTAAAGTTATGCATTTTGGGATAAATCATTTACAAGCTGTATACCACATTGATGGAACTGTATACTTCAGGAAATAGTTGAAGCTAGGGATTAGAGATGGTGGTGATGGTAGACCAAGAGTTGAAGTTTATAGGGCATATTGCTAAGGTAGCTCAGCTCATATGATTACTTGACTATTTAAGAACACACTGATAAGTAGAGATAAGGAAGTTGTTATTCCTCTTTATAAGGCCTTGATATGTCCACTGGATTACTATGCTCAGGTCTGGTCTACTGGATTTCTTGGGGATGAGGAAGTGGTGGAGAGGATTCAGAGGCGAGCGACCAAGATGGTGAGTGGTCTGTGGAATGTTCCCTATGAGGATATATTGAGAGTGTGTGGATTGCAGAAGTTTGTTGATAGGTGAGAAAGAGAGGATATGATAGAAACATTTAAGTTACTTAAAGTGTTTTATAGGATTGATGCAGGGGAAATGTTTCAGAACTTGGCTAGAGGATACAGAACAATCAGTCATCCCTGGAAGCTGAGTAAAGGCACGGTTAGTAGAGGTGTGAGGACTAGATTTTTCACTTGGAGAGTGGTAAATGACTGTAATGGATTGCCAGGCATGTATCAGTTATGTGCACTTTCTCTGTTAATATTCAAGGAGAGGTATGATAGATTGTGTATATAGGTTGGATCTCCTGTGATGAGTCTTCAGACTCCATGGAGGTGCCCATAGAATAATAATATATTATTATTTTAATAATTTTATTTCACAGTATAAAAAGAGTATGATATTTGGTGATAAATCTGTACATGATAGGAAAAAAATAACTATCATTTTCATGTTTAGCATTCTTTACTAAATGACAACTTCACAATTACTAAATGATTTCACAATTCAAATTTTATAAACCAAGTAGACTGTATCTCCTCTTGTTAGGATTGTAATTCTACTTTAGAAAATATTTTCCTCTTTTCATAATATTAATCATCATTCACCAGAAAATTGTAAACTGTGCTAGATCTATTGGCATTCCTGTTATTTACAGTGATTAAAAGTTAGATTTTTTTTTTCCCCTACCTGTCCTCTGTAAACTTTACTAATTTTCTTGATGTATTTATTACTCAAGATTTTTCTGAATCATGTGTGATATGGTCAGGCAGTGAACATGTTTTTTTTAATTTTTTAATTATTTTTATATATATGTGTGGTAGTGTTCTATTATCCCTTATAATTTTGCTTATTATGATGTTCCGTTATGCATTAGGACCACTGGCCAGGTAACCGTCTTCTTATTCACATAATTATACTAATAGGGATCTTATCTCCAGAGACTTCTGTGTCTGTGTGTTTTCATAATTTGTTGGTTACCGCAAAAGTCATTCCAGTTCTATGTGAAACCGTCTAATGAATCTTCAATTGAAAAATCCGCTGTAAATGTTCCTCAGTTGTTCTACCTTGAACCTTGCAATTTCCAATTAGGTGCCTTTATTATTAACTATATGGAGGTGTGTGTGTATTTATGATAATCTAACCTACAAAAGGTTGCATATATATAGCATGTTGGTACAGTGGATGGGCTAAGAGGTCAGTAATCTAGAACTAAGTGTTCTTTTTCCAGGCTTTTAGTAATCAGGATAGTGGTGGTGGTTTCATTCTATCACTGAAAGGTGTTGATTTGAATTTTGAAGACTTGAAAGTGGGATTCCACCCCCCCACCCCAGTTCCGGACTGGTAGGCCACTCCTTGAATTCTGATGACTCGAATTTTGAAGCCTTGAAAGAGGGGTTCTGCCCTCCCTCCTATGGCATCCAATCCCCCCCCCCCCAGAGTTCCAGACTGGTAGACCGGTTCTCCTTGAATTCTGATGATTCGAAACGGGTTTCTGCACCTATGGCGCCCAACCCCTCGAGTTCCGGACTGGTAGGCCAGTTCTCCTTGAATTCTGATGACTTGAATTTTGAAAACTAGAAAGCTAGAAAGGAGGGGTTAGCCCCCATCTGACTTCTATCTCTTCCCAAAACTAAAATTCTTCCTGAATGGTCAGCATTTTTCTTCGAAACAAGAAGTGATTGCAGCTGTAGAGGGGTGTTTTGCAGATTTTACTGAGAACAACTACAGGGACAGGATAATGGTGCTGTTAAATATATTTATATATATATATTTTTTGATTTATTCTTACTTCGTTTCCTTGATTAGATCCTTTCTTCTTTTAAAACCTTATTCAATTAAAATCCTACCGGCTGTTCTATTGGTATGTCATCATTATATTGTTATTTCTCTCTAATTTCTTATTTTATATACTTCATTAACCTCTATTATTTTTTCTTTTGTGTAGCCTAACTAGATTCCACCTAGGGATATTTCCTTTTCAAATACTGGCAAATTTGTATTTATACTGTGCCAGCCAGTATCCTATAACAGGAATTTATTCAAGTTCAGGGAAATATTCCTAGATTCACTGGCATACACTCTAACACACACTTAATTAGATATCGGTACTTTGCAGTCGTGACCAATGATCTATTACTTAAACATATATATCTAAAATTTCTCCCGCTATGGTTCTAATTTTATAAGTGGTAATTTGATATCTCGAATTCAGGCATGACTCAGGCATATGCAATAAAACATGTTTATTGGAACTAAATGACAATTACAACTAAATTGAATCAAATTACTAAAACTTCTAAATCTCTTGCTAAGTTAAATCTCATGCTAAGATAATTAAACAATTCTAAATTAATCAAGTTCACCTAGACAGATCAAATTGTTGATCACACAGAACAATAGAAAGCAATGACAATATTACACTAAATTAAGATTCTCTCATGTATGCTATTCATAGAGTACATACTATACAACTTGTTGCTTTCTCAGTTAAGGTTATCTACTAAACAAAATACACTTATTACTTCAGTCACATACAATTAGATTTGTTCCTGACAATTCCTTGTCCAACAGAATTTGCTGTCTCAAATACGAAAATCCAAGTTCTCTAAAGGATTGTCCACATTACTTAATCAAACATAAATTTCAATCTTCTATCACTTCCGTAACATATAACAAAGATCTCTGCGTTACCCAGTTCTTTCCGAAGGTCTATTAACTACCACATGTTGTGGTCATCCTTCAATCGGCTATCTCAGCGCCTGGCTTTTGGCTACGTCGTCCTTTCTACTGCTGCCGGACTTGAACTATTTTCTTCCGCGACTGGGGGCTATTTCCGCTCCTTTCTGATGGGACATCCAGTGACTGGCACGATTTCTGCATAGGCTGACGATTCGCGTACGGCTCCACGTGAAATCTTGTTCAGCATAATCTGGAAAACAGCCTGCTGTCCGACATCATAGAACCCTGGCTCGTCTTTTCTCCGACCACCGGTCAAGAATCCTCGAGATGAAATCCGTAAACAAAAAGCCTTGCAATATGGCTTGCATTGCCTTATATTCTATGTTCTAGCATCCTCTTTTTGCTGTATCCTTTTTATCGCACGACCCTTAGTTTTAATGCCCTTAAGATGATCCTTACTCTCTTATTGCTGTTAGGTGCTGTCTTCGAGGAAAGCGCGCTTACGTTATTTTTTGCGTACACTGTAGCCTCCGTCTTTACGACTGATACGTGCGTTTCAGACACGACCTTTGCACTGTTACTCATTACTGTCTGGCGATTTACGTTATTTAAGATAGCTTAATAGGACACAAATTTAACCTGCTATTTATTTTACTTAGAATCATTAATCTGACATAATTCTCTAGTTTAGTTTTCCGTTTTTGACCACAAATATTTTTTATACAATTCACATATTAATACGCATTCTCTTATACAACAAATAAGGTCTTATTACTTTCTGCTGGTATGCAGGTATTATCTTAAATTAGTTAGAATTTTCTTGTTAGATTCTGAATGAACAATTTCTTAGAAAATCCTCCATTCAGGATCTAACAGTGCTGGAGCATTGCTGGAATAAATGTATTAGTCTTAAGGGAGATTATGTTGAAAAAAAATTTTTTTTTGAAATTATAAATTAGTTTTTTGACTGTTAACTTTTCAGACTACCTTTGTATATTGCCTATCTGTAGATGCACAGAGTTTTCCTCTTTACATCTGTAAAGTCTCTTGAATGTGTCTCACTCAAGAGACTCAATCAGCTTCATTCCTTCTTGAAGTACTCTTCTTTTAACGTTGGATGTAATTTCTTTTACTTTTTAGCTCACCCACAGAATGTAAATGTTGACATTGGGATAGGACAGAACAATTGTATGTTGTTGCTCATTGAAGGTCTTTTGACATTGAAAGTTGTGAGTTGCTAATCACTTTGAGTTGCCTTGAAAGTTATTTACTACTTATAGAAAATTGTTTTATCATTTATGACTATGATAGATTGCAAACATTGATATGGGTTGGATATAAATTCAACATAGGTTATGAGCAGAATTGATATCCAAGCTATTTAGGATTCTTCTGATATTGTTCTGTCAAATCCCAGTGATGGTGTATATTGTGCTGTTTTTTGTTTTGGTATTGTGAGAAGTTAATTTGTCTTGGTCATAGGTGCAGAATTAGAGAAGAGTAATGCTAGGAAGTGAGCTTTATCTTTGAGTTATGCCACAGTGGTGGCATCTGGATGCGAGAGAAGTGGAAGTTTGGGAGAGCAGAAGTTGTGCACAGTGGTCTTGGTGAGCGACTAGATGCACAGACATGCCTTCCTAACAGTGTACCATTAGGAAAGCGTGTAGTTACATGCCTTCCTAATGGTACACTGTCCTTCACTATATATAGAAAACCCACGCACACATGCAGATACATTCACAAACTCTCCCATCACCACCCCGCTCAACAATATGGCATTATTAAAACTCTTACCAAGAGAAGACCACAATCTTTGTTCCAGTGGAACCGCCCTTACAACTGAGCTTGACCATATACACAACACTTTCCTCTCCAATGGCTACAGCGATCACAGTATTAAAAATATAATCAGTTCCTCCCCCATTCCCCGGTCTTCTCTTCAGAAAGAGTTTAGAAATGCCATCACCATACCCTACATCCATGGCACATCCGAAAAAATAGCCAAGATTTTAAAAAAGTACAACCTACACACAGCATTCAAGCCCCACTGCAAACTTGCTACCTTTATCCGTTCTACAAAAGATCAGCTCCCTCTTCTCTCAGTGCCTGGAGTTTATAAAGTACAATGTTCCTGTAAGCTGGCATACTTTGGACAGACAGGCAGATCAGCAACCATCCATCTGGAGGAACACAAGTCATACATCTGCAACCACAACCATAGTCGTGGTTGCAGATGTATGACTCGTGGTTGCACAAGTCATATATTTGCAACCACGACTATGGTCAGTCAGGCCTGGCTGACCATGTCTTGGATATAATCCACAGGATCTCATGGAAAAAAAACCACCATGCTCCACCACAGCAAATTCAAAAAAGAGAGACAATTCTTAGAATCAGCAGCAGCTCTCAAAAATCAACCAAATCTTAATAAATATGGTTGTATTAAGCTTCCTAAGATTTGAGAAACACTTATCACCAGAGGTCCCACCTTACATTCCAGGCCACCTACAACTGCCCTCCACCTAGATAGGACTTTAGTGTCACTCACATGGTTGGGCTTAGTATTGTGTGGTATTTGTGTATATGTTACTTTAGTTTTTTTGTAATCCCTGAAGATGTCTCAGTGACTGAGACAAAATATAGGAAGTATTGAATTCTGTTTTAATCCTTTCTGAGTGCTGTATACAATCCATTAAGCCTCCAACATGAAACCCTTCTAAAGTGATAATCAGTAGCTCAACTATTTTATCAGTTTTTGTTACTTCCCAACTATTAGCACTTTTTAAGAGTTATTCTTCCATAATCATTTTTCCTTTCACCTACCATGGAGCCAAAAAAAAAAAAAAAAAACTCCTTTGGATTGTCTTTGCCTACTCTGTTAATTTCTTCTCATGATCTGCTTTTCGTTTCCTTACCATTCTGGTCACTCTTTTTGCTTGCTTTTCATCTTTTTCTTTTTTGACATAATTTCTTTTGCAGCTCTTGCCTTAATGATGCTACTCATCTATCTCAGTCCCATCTGAGTTGGATATAGTCTGATATTGTTTCCTGAAACACCTCTTGACAATCTTTGTGTACTGCTAACATCCTTCCCTTGCAGATTCATATGCTATGATACTTCTTCAGGCTGCTTCCTGAACTTGTCATAATTACCTGCTCTGTAGTTCTGCATATCCTCCTTATTAATTGAAAATTCCACATTTGGCAACCTTCCAGGTCAAGACCATCGCTTTTCTATCAAAGGCAATGTTATTAAGCTACCTTGATTATTACAAATTCTCTGATGCTCTCACCAGATTCATTATCCTCAAACTCTGATTTCTTTCCATCACATGCTGTTTCAAGTAATTACATGTTAGTAGCTATACAGATTTCATGTTTTTTTCTCTGTGTGACTTTTCCTCTTTCCTATCTATTTTTTCATGAAGTGACAACTATGGGGAAAACATGTAACTACAGTAATGATATGCTATTAAGATTATACTGTAAAATATAAATATATTTACAGTCAAGCAAATCGCTACTCCCGATGACTACAACCCAGAAATCATCACCACCATTTCTCTCTAAATTCTGTGTGAAGAGACGACATTTGTAGGATTCTTTCCTGTATACTGAGTGTTTGTATCAGATCGTTAAAATTTTCAACTTTTTTTTTTTCTTCCCATAGACCTAATAACCAAATCAGCCTACTTTTGCCATTGCTACCTCGTATCTATAAATTCCATGTAACTTTTTTATTTTTTTATGTTGAGTCCATACACGAGAGATTGGTAGATCAACCTATAATACATTAGTGCCGTGTATGGGTTGGGAAAGAAGGTACTTGTTTACATTAGATTTGGATGACTGTAGATTGTATTCCTTAGGGAACACTATTCCATAGTATAGAAGTTGCAGGGAAGGAGGAGAAGAAATTTGTTCTGTGGGTTTCAAGGTGCACTGTGTAGGGATGTTGAGCAGCAGCTGCACGTGTTATTATGAGCTTAGAACTAAATGGGGGAATTATTGATGCTATTTCGGATGAGCATTTTCCATGGAAAATGTAGAAGACAATGTCGATTGCCTGTGTGAAAGTGGGGGGAGTGAGTTGGTAAGAGATGGGTCATTAATAAGTCGGATTGCTCTTCTGGAGTCGAGCAATTTGAGGGAGCTTTTTGGGACTCCACCCCATATGTGGGAGCAGTATTTGATGTTTGGAAGGATTTGTGATTTGTATAAGGTTAATAGCTGTTCAGGGGTGAAGTAACGTCTTGAGCAAAAAAGAAATCATAGTTTTTTAGAAGCTGAGGATGCAATGGTTATGTGTTTATGCCAGGAGAGGCTTGATGTCAGGGTAATTCCAAGAAGAGAAATCTCAGATTAATTTGAGCTTTTTGCTCTTTCGAACTCTGTTTTGGAAGCATTGATTGTTTTTTTTTTTTTTTGCATTTATTTCGGGCTTGGGTATAAGCTCTAAAGAAGGATGGGGTTCTTGATCTGAGCCAGTGATGATAAGTTTGGTTTTTCATTTGTACAGCCTTGGCACATCTTTTGGAAAACCAGGGTTTAGTTAGGGAATGGCAGGTCAGAGTACTGTGGGGAATGTAGATTCCATGTCAGTGAGGATTACTTTGGTTATGAGTTTGGGTTGGAAGGTCAGAAGCAATAATCTAATCATGGGAATGAGGCATAGAAGTTGCAGAGGCTGTCCCACTTGGCACTGTTATAATGCCAGACTACTCTATGGGAGTTGCTGTCTAAGCATTGTTGCTTGGGGGAGGAGATGGGCACTAGGTTGTGGTCAGAATTGCCTAGCAGGCCCTCTACATTCACTGTGTATTTGGATGGGTCATTGGTCAGGAAGAGGTCTAGGTTATTTGAAGAGTGGTTTGGGTTATCAGGTATTCTGGTTGGCATCTGAACGAGTTGTGTAAGGTCATTAGTGATGGCGAATGTTTCAGCATCTTTTCCTGCAAGATCTGTACAGCTGGAGGAGGAAAACCAGTTGGTATTGTGGACATTAAAATCCTCTAAGAGGATGATTTCACTGTTGGGACCAGAGAAAGTCAATCTTTAGGGAAAGGTAGAGATATTTTCATCCAGAGAAGATCAAAGTTAGGCGATTCTACTTTGGGTGCTGTCTGGCAAGGTATGTCGGAGTGGATGTATGCACAGATGCCACCCTTGGGTCAAAAGGAGTTAAAGAGTGTGTAATTTGGAAGGTTCAGATGAATAGTGCTGGAGGGAGGTGAGATCTGAGTTTCTGCCAGAAAGAGTAGGTAGGGTTTGGTAAACTGCAGGTGGTAGTGGACACTATTAAGGTTGGAGTGTAGGCCATGATTGTTGGTAAAGTGGATTTGTAGAATTTTGTGAGTCATATGTTTGACTGCAGGGGTTCTGCATGTTTCCTATACAGTGCCTGCATACTGGTCACCATGGTGGCAACTAGTGGCATCTCTTGGTTTTTGTACCAATTTGACTTGTCTGTAGTCGATGGTCCAACTGTAGTCACCATTTTGACGTTTTTCTGCAAGTTGTCTTTGAAGATGGTGGCCTTGTTCCCTTTGTGCAAATGATAGATCTGGTTGAGCATGTATGTGCGACTGGGGACAAGTGTCTTTGAACTTGTTGATTGCTACTATTAGTTTTGATGTGCTTGTTGGCATGTAGCAAGTCACTTTTGCGAGGCGTGGAAGGTTTGTTCCGTCCTTTCTTTTGTTTATGAGTCCGAAACGATGGCACCTGATGATATTTTTAGGGTCAATGTCGCATTCTTCAGCTTGTTTGATGTCTTCTTTTAGTGCTTTTCCGTTTTCTTTTGGAAAGCTCAAAATGATGGTGTTGAATTTTTTGTTTATGACCTCCATTCAGTCATGCACCGTTGATGCGATTATTTCACGGAGTTCCATTTGTGGGGAGGAGTGAACTTTGCGCCGCTGATCGTCAGCTGATTCGAGCTTGGTTTCTAGTGCACGGATTTTGGAGGAAAGAGTTTCATTCATAACACTGATGTGTTGTTCGAGGCTTTCTATTCGTTTGCCTAACTTCAGGAACTGTTTTACAGACAGGAGGCACAGCGAACAGGAATGGTTAAGGTCGATATATATCTTGTGCGCCATTTCATCCAGTTTTGCGCAGGAAGCATGTAACCGGTGGCAGCAGAACTCGGACATTATACCCTTTTTTTTATCGTTGATATTGATTTTGCAGCTGCGGCACTTTGTGGGTTTGTCAGCAATTAACGGTGCTATGCTGGTGAGACACGGGGTACTTGTTTGTTGTTGGCTTTTGTTGCCGCCATCTTTGCTTCGAATTTTAGATTGAAATTGTAACTGCAACTTATTCTATTTTGGGCAAACAGAACTCAGAACACTAATCTTACATTCAGTTGATAAAATGGCATAAATTCAGTCTTGAAGAATGTAGGATTAATAACACCAGTCACAGGATCCTTTGGAATAATGTAAAGTTGCTACATAGAAGCATCAATAAATTCAAAAAATTTAAAATGTTTCTTTAAAAAAAGAGTGCTGAGGTTCTTTGATGTCATCCCACCACTATTTGTGGTCTGAATTTTGGTGATTGCTCTTATCCTGTATTGCAACCTTGCATTTACACACGTCAACCATTTATAGCTTATAGTTTTAAATCTGTTGCATTTGAATTTTCCATTATTTATTCTGCACTGAAGATGGTTTGTGATACATAAACTAAAATATCATTACTGTGGTTCTATGTGTTTCATATTCCTTTCTTTCTATGTTCCTGTAGCTATTAGCTCCCATAAATTACTTGCCCTGCACATATTGTGCTAATATTCAATTTGAAATGATGAAGTATGGTGGTTAAAAGTTTTGCACTCTGCATAATCAAGAAGAAAGCTGACAAATTAAAAGTTCCAGGTGATTGGAGTTGTTTTTTTACCAATTTATTAAAGGGAAATAAAACTGAATGTAAGAATTATAGATAAATTTTCCTATTGTGGGTTTCAGGAATGATTATGTAAGTATACTTGATTAACAGCAAAAAATAAAATAAAATAATAAAAATACATACACATATATATATATATATATAATAAATTAGTTATCATTAGTGGTTATATATATATATATATTTTTTTTATTTTATTTTTTTCTGGTACTCTCACAGACATTAAAATTTCTACTTTGTTTGGCTTAGATCTGTGCAGTCTGATGACTGTAGAACAATGTTTTTCACTGTACAGGTCATAAATTGCAACATTCTCTAATATGTGCACACAGGCATTTTTTTTTATTTTATTTTTTATTGGTGAGTTTAAATTTAACAACTGAAAATGATGGCATTAGACCAGAACAGGCCATTTGACCTAATATCCATGACAGTTATCTGACCCTTCAGTTATTAGAATGGCAAATTGCCCTCCGAATTTCCAAGACACAACCTCCCTCCTTTCCCATGTAGTCATATTTCTATTCACCTTTCCTGAATTTTGCCTTTAACTAACTTTTCCAATACCTTATTTTCCAATACTACTGGACAGAAGCCTAACCTATAAAAGGCCATTCACCAACCTGTCCAACAAAGTTAAAACAAGGAATAATATAATTTCACAGCTTGCTGGAACAACCTGGGGTTGGGGTGCTGATGTCCTAAGGTCATCTGCACTAGCTCTCGCATTCTCTGCAGCAGAATACTGTGCCCCTGTCTGGGAAAGAAGTGCACACACACACACTAATATTATAGACACTCAGCTAAACTCTACCATGCACACAATTAGTGGGACACTGAGAAGCACCTCCTCTTCCCTGGTTGCCTGTCCTATCTAACATTGCTCCACCAAATATACGGAGAAGACAAGCCTTGATTAAAGTATTTAATAAAGTAATGAGCAACCCACTCCTACCCCTGCACCAGACTCTCATAAATCCACCTAGTATTTGCCTAAAATCACGAAACCCTTTCTGATCCATGGACGAACTCTCTTCAGCTGTCTTACCGTCAACATCTGACATGTGGAGAGAACAATGGTCCAGCAATCTTCCAACAAATGGTTTCCTAGTTGAAGACCCATGTACTCTGCAACTTGGTTTTGCCCTTCCTAGGAAGATTTGGTCATCTATCAACAGGATCAGAACTAACTATGGCAGATGTGACTACCTACTGCATAAATGGAGACTATCAGACCACCCTTATTGTGACTGTTCCCCTGTGGCCCAGACAATCACTCATATTGTGAATGACTGCCAAAGGTGCCAATTTCATGGTGGTGACCTCCAGGACATCCACGCAGTGACAGATGAGACCCTGGATTGGCTTTCTGGTCTGGACATTGACCTGTTGCTGCTTTTGCCATAAGAATAAATAAATAAATTGGTCTATAATTTGAAACCTGTCTCCTTTTTATCAAAGAACTGTTCTGCTCTTTTTCCACTCCCTTGGCACTCTACTAGTGCTGAGATTTAAATTAAGCAGATTGGTTTGGGGGAATTGTTAAGATATTTAAATATCTTAACATGATTTTGTTTACTGAAGGTATTATTGTTAGTGTAGGTAATTGAAAATGAAATAAAAGATGTATAAAAAAAGATTCGTCTCAGGAAAATCCTCAATTGATGACATACACTTGATCAGAAACCTATTAGAAAGCCACAGAGATAACAGAATGGCATGTACCTAGTATTTATTGACTTTGAAAAAGCTTTTGATCATGTTCTACAGAAATTAATATGACCAGCACTGAGATCACAGAAGGTCCCAGAATATTATATTAACCGAGTGAAAGACATGTACAGGAATGTCACAACTGAAGTGGGAAGCCCAACAGGAACTAGCAAAGAATTGGAGTTCAATGTGGGAGTACATCAAGGATCGGCTAAGTCCACTTCTGTTTAACTTGGACTATATAGCAGTGGACTAAAAAGTGGACTTGCTCTATGGGATATTTTATATGCTTACAACATTGTCCTGATGAGCAAATGATCCAGAAGTATAAAAAAGATCTAACTGCCCATTTAGAGACATTCACAACCCAGGACAGAATCTCCTGGCTATTACAGACTAGGAGAGCCACCCCCCAAGTAAAATGAGATAATGGCAAGGACAAAGAAGAAGAAGGTTAGGAGATACCATTTCTCTTGTACTTTTAGCGCATGGGCTGATATCTCATCCAAACCCAATGTTCAAAGCAATTTTAATTTATTAAATTGAAAGATGGGTTGGAAATAAAACTTCACTGAAAGAACAAATGGTTGGCATGTAACTGAATCTTATTAAAAATGAGGCTTTTTAAAATAACATCATTTGTATTTAAAGATGTGAAAGGCAGTGTTTCCCAAAGGGTGGTACATGTGTCTACCCCCAAGGTTATGCAAAAGGCCTTTAGGAGGTATGTGGCACTTTTTGTTCAGTTGTATATTTTTGTCGTACTGTCGTAGATAAGCATGGGACATCATTCTATAATTAATTTTTCAATAATTAAAAAATTTAAACAAAACAAAACATCTTTTGGCATGATGTATCATGCCAAGAGATGATGTATCAGCTGACTTTGTTATCATGTACCAATTGATGTATCAGCTGACTTTGTTAGGGTTTCATCTGGTTGATGGCACGATTGCTTTCCAACTGTGTGGTTTGAACTGTTTGCATTAAAAGTATAAATTCACGTTGTTCAAATCACATGGTCGAATCTGCTTGCTAAATTTTGAAATCATTCATGCCTTAAATTGTAATGAACTGAGCAATTATTTCGCCACTCATGTGTACATCTATACATGTTTATTCGTGTGTCTATTTATTGTGATTTATTTAATAATTAAAAAAATAAGTTTCACATTTGTAATTTATTATAATGCAAATTTTAAATAATAAATACTTTTATATGTATATTATTTCTGGGAAAACTCCCATGTTACTCCTCTTTATAAACTATTATAATTAGCTATTTTGCCTGCTTCAGTTTAGAAGTACCCCTGTTTAAATGTCATTGGCTATTTACTCATGGATTCTTAGGGCATTATGAGTGTAGATGTACTAAAAAGTATATGTAGCCTAAGGAATAGAAAATTGCACATACCTTTTTCTGGGTGTTGTGGCTTTTCCTCAGTCTGCGATGTCGAAAACTGCAGAGTGTGTGTGTGTGTGGGGGGTAGGCAGTTTGGTATGCAGAACATATAACTGCAGTTTTCGACATCGCAGACTGAGGAAAAGCCACAACACCCAGAAAAAGGTATGTGCAATTTTCTATTCCTTAGGCTACATATACTTTTTAGTACATCTACACTCATAATGCCCTAAGAATCCATGAGTAAATAGCCAATGACATTTAAACAGGGGTACTCCTAAACTGAAGCAGGCAAAATAGCTGTAATTATAATACTTTTATAATTATTCATGTTTGAATAATTATAAAGGTATGAAATATATTTATAACTTCTCCCAAATTGCCTTTGCTTGAGGGGTGGGGGTATGTCAGCATTTCTGAAATTTTAATAACACCAGCGTATCTCCCCAGGCAAAGGAGTGCACACATACAGAAAGTTTGGGAAATACTGATCTAATATACTCATTTAATATCGGAACAGGAAAGGAGAGGTTAAAAAAACAGTTGTGTGTGATGGCAGGAAAACAAGACCCAGAGGAAGACCAAAAACTAGGTCAATTGATTCAGACTACTGTCTATTTGATGACTGAATGTAATATTTATATCCGAGTTTTGTTTAAAAGGAAATCTGTACTTGCTTTTGTTAGTATCATAACCAAACAAAAACATTGTTTATATATATATATATATATATATATATATATATATATACACAGTATATTGTTGTTGTAATTCTAACAAAATCAAGACATGATATCATGCACTTGATTTCCTGATATAAAGAACATATAACAGCATATGCTGTCATTAACATTATAACAAGAACACATATTTCTTGATTTCTTGAATTTATTTTATACCATCTGGTAAATGTATGACATAGTACTATATTTTGTATATATAAATGACTCACAAGTAAACAGATTCTGATTTATTAGGTTAAATGTGAAGATGAACACTTTTTAACCACATTGCCTGCAAACTCAGATTTGGCTACAAAAGAAGATAACTCTGACCACACACAGATTGAAGTTCAGTTATCCAGATATCTACATCTTGTTTTGGAGAGATTTGCAAGTAAATAATTTTTTGATTAAATACTGGTACATGAAGAAATGTATGAAGAATTATGTAATTTATTTATTCTTTATGTAATATTATTATTATAACACATAAATAAATTATAATGAATGAATGAATAAATAAACAAATAAATTATTATTCTTATTTTGAATTAACAAATACTACACTTAATTATGCAATTTTACAACTTGTATAGCAGTACAAGAACTGGGTTTATGAGTTATTAACTCTGATAACAATACAATATGTACCAACTAGTTTTGCATACTAAAGACCAGTGGTTTCTTAAAAGCGGCAGTTAAGTAAAATTGCTAAAAGAAATTTAAAATCTCAGATAAACATTATTGGAAGTTTTTTCAATTGTTTATACTATAAATTAAGATGCCAAGAAATTATATTCTTGGTTTAATCCTTTATCCAAGTGTAAGCAAACAAAGTTTGCACGTGAAGTAACTTCACGACTGGGCTACTTGTATATAGAGGCTCATGACTTCACATCACTTGCCTTAGTATCCCATGATACAAAGCACATATTCTTAGAGACATGTATAATGCTGTGAATTATGGGAAGGGTCACTACCCAGACCAGTTTCGACCTTTATCGAGATCTTGTCAGTGGAAGCCAGATCCAGAAGTGATACCAAGGTTGAAATTATGCAGAAGTCATATTTCCATTTATAAGTAGCCAAAATGTGTTATATTTTAGTAATAAGGTGACATCTTTTGGCTACTTGTATATGGAAGTATCACTTCTGCATAACTTCAACCTTGGTATCACTTCTGGATCTGGCTTCCACTGATGAGACCTCGATAAATCGAAACTGGTCTGGGTAGTGACCCTTCCTATAATGCATAGCATTATACATGTATCTAAGAATATGTACTTTGTATCATGGGATACTAAGAATATGTGCTTTGTATCATGGGATACTAAGGCAAGTGATGTGAAGTCATTAGCCTCTGTATACAAGTAGCCCAGTCGTGAAGTTACTTCATGACTGGGCTATCTTTTTACAAAAATCGATGTGATCCAAGACCTCAATAAAGGTTGAAACCAGTCTGGGTAATGACCCTTCCCATAATGCATAGCATTATATATGTCTGTAAGGACAGACTTATATATGTTTTATATTTATATTTTATTTTATATTTATTTTATTTATTTTATACAGACTTATATATGCTTTGCATTATGGGATATTAAGGCAAGTAATGTGAAGTCATTACCTTCTATATACAAGTAGCCCAGTCATGAAGTTACTTCATATGCAAACTTTGTTTGTTTGCACTTGGATAAAGGATTAAACCAAGAATATAATTTCTTGGCATCTTTAATTCTCAGATAAACAGTTTGAGTATTAACAATCAAAGAATCAGGAGTCAGTGATGTGTGGAACACATCACCTGTCTTCTAGGATTATTTGGAGGATCCATCATAAAATATTATTACCAGAATCACTTACGTTTAATTGAAATGTCTTATTTGTAAATTTTTTTTTTGGCTAAGTTTCATAGCCATTATCAGTACAAACATTGGAAAACACAAAAAAGAGAACAATTCAATTGAAAGCAGGTGATATTATGTGCACTATCAGCTGCAAGAGAATAGCTCCATCTGCATTAATAGATATTATTATTATTATTATTATGGACGACTCCATGGAGTCCTTAGACTCATCGAGGGAGGCCCTAAACATCATGTCCACACAACTATTCGACATTCTCACAGTATCTATCATACCTTGCCTTGAACTCATTCACTGTCAGAGCACCCACAACAGACTCTGGTAGCTTATTCCACTCATTTACCACTCTAAAAGTAAAGAACCCAGCTCTGACACCCTTGCTAACCACACTCTTGCCCAGCTTCCATGGATGTCCCCCTAGTTCTCCCGCCACCAGTCCTGATCTCAAAAATATCCTCTGAATTAATCCTATAGAAACCCTTCAGCAATTTGAATGTCTCAATCATATCTCCCCAAAATAAATTACAATAAAATAATTTAGGTAATAATTTAAAGTTAATAATTTAGTAACTAAGGCTAGCAAAGGTTGAGCAGTTGTAGTACATGATGATAACAATTATTTTAGAAAACTTAATCTTCTACTTTGAGATCATTCTACATACAGAAGCATTGATAGAGACCCAATTCAATCACAAATCAATAAACTTAACAGCCTCTTGGATGAAGTTCATTCTTGGGATAAAAATACAGTGAAAAGGACTAAAATACGTGCCGTTAAGACTTATTGTGAACCGCATAGGATGTTCAACGTATAAAGTCTCAAAATACTTGTCTAATCTTCTTTCTGCATTTATTGGAAATTCTGCTTCCTTCATAAAAAATTCAACAGATTTGAAGAATAAAATTTCAGGATTATCCTTACAACCCACAGATTTTCTAGTAAGTTATGATGTAGTCTCACTCTTTATAAATATCTCTCACAGATATGATTGAATTACTTCATAATGACTTTCCTCCTGATATTGTAAAATTCTTTGATTTTATCATTAATTTAGGATACTTTAGCTGCCGGAACAAACTGTTCAAACAAATAGAGGGAAAAATTATGTGGTCTCCCCTTTCCTCAACTCTAGCTAATTACTTTAGGGAACATTTCGAACAACATATTTTAGATGTTTTTTCACCTAAACCATTGATTTGGTACAAATATGTTGATGATGTGTTTGTTGTATGGAACTCCTCCTTGTTTGATCTTCATGAATTTTTTGAAAAAATTAATTCAATAAACCCAAGAATCAGATTTACTTTGGAAGTAGAAGATAACAATTGTCTTTCTTTTCTGGAGGTTCTCATTCTATGTCAACCAAATGGTAGTCTACAGTTCTTAGTATTTAGAAAACCAACTCATACTAATGAAGACATTGGTTCTAATACACATCATCATCACCCTTGTCAGAAATGTGGTTTAATCAAATCTTTAGTTAACTGAGCCCATAAAATATGCTCTACAGATTTGCTTCTAAACAAAGAACTGTTTATTATCAGAATTACTTTTATTTCTAATGGTTATAATGCAAAAACTATCAAAAAAATAATCAATAGTTATGGCTGACATCTTTATCTGCCTCAAGAAGAAATTACCAGAATTTGCATTCCATATGTTAAAGGATGTTCAGAAAAAAATAGCAAGACTACTTTGGCAGATTAACTTACAAGTCTCTTTCCATCCAGTTCACAAACTTAATACCTTAATTATTTACCTTAAGTAAATATCTTAATAATTCTTGAAGAAGATCAGGAATATATTTCACTTAAATAACCCAACAAATTCAGTTTAGCAAGCAACACATTATCTACAACAGTGCTTCCCAAACTTACTAATGTAATGTTTTAAGACTAAGTAGATTTTTTTTATCTTAAAAGAAACATATTTAATTTTTATTATTTATTATTTCTTTTTTGTTATTTTTTATATTTTAATGAAAAAATTCACACATTTGTGTTGGTTCACAAATTTTGCTTCATGCATATTTCGGCGCTTAATGGATATTAGTAAATATATGCTTATTCGTATAAGTTTCATTTCAAAGGTATTGATAAGAAGCACAAAAAAAAAAAAGTTTACAAATGCAAAATCTTGCGCTCATTTAAAACGGCCAAGTTTCTTGCTCTTTAAATTAACGTTTCATTGCTAGTGTACACAGGTGCGGTGATGAGCGGGAAAGAAATACGCTTGGTGTGCATGTATTGTATTGAATATAAATACAATAAATATTATAATAATATATGTCTGTATTAGGATTTTTTTTTTCAATAGGGGCTGTGAAATCTTTTAATTTTTCCAAGGGGACCTTGACATCCATAAGTTTGGGAAGCAATGATCTACAAAGCACAGGATTCAGTAGAACAAAAAAAGTGTTATAAACAAAAGTTATTTTCATCTGGAAAGACTGTACAAGAAAAGCTGTGAAGCAATGATTCACAACCAGACTGGAACAGAAACGATTGCCTGAAACTTTCTCGATTTTGGGAAGTTATACTGACTAATACTCACCATTCATGTGTTCCTTAATTAGTAATTAATTTTTTATTTTAATTTAAAAATAATTTATTAACTAAATTATTTTATTATTATTATCAACAGACCTCTATGGAGTCAAGAGACTCATTGTGAGAGGTCCCACTCTCACATGTACAGCTCATCATACCTCAACTCGTATAAGTATGATGTGCTGAGTTATTTTGCATGTGTGTGAAAGTTGGCTTGTATATGAAACTGGCAAAGGTGTTTTTAGAAGTGTGGGTAAGTAGATGTCTGTCTAAGAGGGGAAATATTTCCTATATTTCTTTCTCTATAGTAAATATAATCCAAGAATGAATGTCTGGATTTTTAATTGAAGAAAATTGATCAGTTTTTATTCTGAACATCCATTAACATATGGAATGCACATTCTGGTAATTTCTTCTTGAGGCAGGTAAAGATGTCAGCCATAACTATTGATTGAGTTGGCTTGTTGTATACGAAACTGGCAAAGGTGTTTTTAGAAGAGTGGGTAAGTATGTCTGTCTAAGAGGGGAAATATTTCCTCTATTTCTTTCTCTATAGTAAATATAATCCAAGAATGAATGTCTGGATTTTTAATTGAAGAAAATTGATCAGTTTTTATTCTGAATGAGACCATATAGCCAAAACATTGTCAATATAGTAGACTCAAATTGACTTTTGAGGTTATTATTATTATTATTATTCAGGCCTCCATGGAGTCAAAAGACTCATCGTGGGAGATCCTTCCTAAGAACATAAAGTCTGTCAAGACTCATCGAGGGGAGGTCCCCCCCCCTAAGAAATACAAAGTCTATCATACCACTCCTTAAACTCATTTACCGTTCTCGTTCTCACCACTCCATCAGGCAATGCATTCCACAGTTCAACTACCCTCCATGCAAAGAAACCACTCCTCACCCTCTTGCTCACAGTTTCCTTTCGTAACTTCCAGGGATGGCCTCTTGTCATCACTCCTTCCTGCTGTTCAACCAAGCGAAAGAACTCCCCAGTGTCAACCCTGTAACCACCTCTCAACAGTTTAAAAGTCTCAATCATATCACCTCTCCTTCTATCCACCAAACTCTGCAGTCCACATTCTCTCAGCCGATCCTCATAACTATCATTGTACAGTCCTGAAACCACCTTTGTCATCCGTCTTCATACCCTTTTCACAGTTAATTTATCCCCTTCAAATCCTGGGGACCAAATTTGAGAACAATAGTCTAGTGTGGTCTGATCAGAGACTTATACAACGGAATGATAACCCTTTTATCTCTGCAGGTCAGTATCCTTCTCATAATTGCAGCAATCCTCCGTGTTACCGTCACCACCTTTGCAATATGTCCCCTAAATTTCAGATTTCTATCAATCATCAACCCCACAGCTCTTGTCTCCCCTACTTCCTGCAGTATAACTCCTCCCATAGAGTATGCAGCATCCCATCGATGTTTCCCAAACCTCACGACCTTACATTTTGCTGCATTAAACTGAGACCCCCATTCATTTGCCCATCTATCTAGCTTATTCAAATCCTCTTGCAGGGCTACCACATCTGCACTATTACAAATAATCCTTCCCAGCTTCACATCATCTGCAAACAACTGAATATCCCCTTGCAATCCACTGGCAATGTCATTGATATAAAGGTTAAACAACATAGGTCCTAGAACTGAGCTCTGTGGGACCCCACTTGTAACCCTCTGCCTCCTTGAAACTGTTCCACCATACACAACTCTCTGATACCTATCAGACAGCCAATCCTGAATCCAGTTGACCAATCTGACATCCAGACCCATGTGCTGCAACTTAAATATCAGCGTATCATGTGGCACCCTGTCAAATGCCTTTGCTAAGTCTAAGAAAATTGCAGTATATGCCTTTCCCTCATCTAATGTTCTTGTAACTTTATTATAAAAGGCTAGCATATTGCTAAAACAAGAGTGCCCTTTCACAAATCCATGTTGACTCTTACAGATAACATTACCTCATCTGCCCAATGCTGTATACGGTCCCTCACTACTTTCTCCAAGATCTTACCAACTACTGATGACACACAAACTGGCCTATAATTAGACACTTCCAGTCTGTTACCACCCTTATGCAATGACACTATCTTACCTGCCTTCCATTCCCTGGGCACCTTTCCTGCAGTCAGACTTTCATTGAAAAGCCAGGTTAAAGGCACTGTCAGTTCCCTAGCACATTCTCTCAAAACTCATGGTGAAATACCATCCAGTCCCAAATTTTTACTGACATTCAGAGTACTCAGTATCTGAAACACGCTCTCCTCCTGTACCTCTAAACCTCAAACCTGCCCTAACCCTCTAGCATGAAAACAATCCTCTAGGATGAAATACTCCAATAAAGTGTTCATTGAACAACTCCACTATGTCCTCTGCATCAGTCACTCTATTCCCATTTTTATCCTACAATATTCTTCCACAGTCATTTCTCCTCTTACTGACCACGTAGCTAAAAAATTCCCTAGGATTTTCTTTGGATCTTAGGGCCAATCTCCTCTCATATTCCAGTTTCTCTTTCCTTACCACAATAGTCACTCTTCTGGCCTGTGTCTTATATTCTTCATGCATATTCTCTTCACCTATCTCCTTATATCTCTTCCATAGCCCTCTTTTTTGCATGCAATTCCTGTTTAATATTGTTTGTTATCCAATTTACTCCAAATTGTGTCCTCTTTTTCACTCGTGGTATACAACTTACCATTGCTGCTAACAAATATTCTTTCACAATTTCCCACGCACTAATGATATCCTGGCCTTCCAATTCCTCCCTCCATGAAACTTCCCGAAGTCGACGTCTAAGACTATTATAATCACCTTCTTTATAATTTCACACACGTTCCCGTCTTTTTGATACTCCTGCATATCTATTCATTTTCCAAGTCAAAACCATATGGTCACTCTCTTCAACTGGTGGGAGAGATGTCATCTCAGTTATTATCAACTCTTCTGATGCTATAACCTAATCCAAAACTCTTGAACCTCTTGTTCCCTCTGTTACATGTTGCCTAAGACATTTGTCCCTCAAGAATTCTAGAAATTCCATTCCCTTATTGCTACATGCATCTTCCTCTGTCCAATTTATATAGGGTGTCCCAAAATTCACGCAAGAAGTAATTTTGATAGAAAACACAGGTTTTTAATTAAAAATTGTAATTTCTTATTGATTCATAAAGTATACAGTATAGGGTTATGCATGGAATAGCATATCGGGTAAATGGCCTTCATGGCTTTGCTGGTACATACGCACTCTTTTGTCAAAATTTTCCATGACCGTTTTGCATAAATGTGGCTGAATTTCGTTGATACAGTGATCAATTTCCTCCTTCAAGGCATGGGTGGTCATGGGCTTGTTGGCATAAACCTTAAACTTCAAAAAACCCCAAAGAAAAAAGTCCAACAGCGTTAAGTCACATGATCTGGGTGGCCAATTCTGATCACCAAAACGGGAAATTACACGACCAGGAAATGACTCATGCAGTAATTGAATTGTTTCTCGGGCTGTATGACATGTGGCACCGTCTTGTTGAAACCACATGTCCACATCCATATCTTGCAATTTAGGCACAAAAAACTGGATTATCATGTCGCGATAGCGAGCACCATTAACTGTTATTGCCTTACCAGCCGCATTTTCGAAGAAGAATGGACCGATTATGCCTCCAGCCCAAAATCCGCACCAAACAGTGACACGTTGTGGATGCATTTGTTTCTCAACAATCACTCTTGGATTTTCTGAACCCCAAATGCGATAATTTTGTTGATTAACGAAGCCATCAAGATGAAAATGAGCCTCATCACTGAAGATGATTTTGTTCGAAAAATAACCATCCACTTGTTGTTCCATAATCCATTCAACGAACTCTCTTCGCTGTGTGTGGTCAGTAGGCTTCAGTTCTTGAGTCAATTGAACTTTGTAATCATAAAGATGCAAATCTTTCATGAGAATACGCTGTAGAGAGCTTCTCGAAATGCCCAATTCAAGACCACGGTGCCGAATTGATGTTCCTGGACTTTCAGCAACACTCTCACGAACTGCTTCGATGTTTTCTGTTGAACGACTTGTTGAAGGACAGCCAGAGTGTATAAGATCACTAATTGATCCAGTTTCCTTGAATTTTTTAATTAATCTTTTCACAGTTGATGAAGTTAAATCACTATTCCAACCATATTTTGTACGAAAATTGCGAACTGTAGCTGCCAAACCTTCATTATTTTTAAAATATTGCTCAACAATGAAAATGCGTTGTTCTTTCCTGTAGCACTCCGTTTTTAATAACCCTGAACTGTCAGCTGTCATGCTCTCTTTTTTTTCTCGTTGGCAACAATTTACCGCACAAATGGCGCTAAATTTAAATCTTGCGTGAAATTTGGGACACCATATACTACTGTAGTTAAAACCTCTCATAACAATCATTCTTCTTGCACTTGCCAAACTTAACTGTCTAAACATCTCCTAGTCCCTATCCTCTGTGCTCCTGGGTCTGTAGCTACACCCCACTAAATATCCTGTCTTGCCCACCTCTACCTCACACCATATACTCTCAAAATCATTTGTCTCACTGCCTTCCAAAGCCTCCACTTTTAGAGGACATAGGTCGTCACTTATCATAAGCAGTATCCCACCATCACGCTTTCCCTTCCTATCCTGCTGAAAAATGCTGCACCCAGCGACTTCTCTTCTTGTTATTATATCCTCTTCTGTCAACCACCTGTCAGTGATCCCAATAATGTTTGGCCAGGCTGATGCTATCTGTGCCACCAATTCCTCTCCTTTATTCTGGATACTCTTGGCATTAGTATAAATGGCATCATTTCTATACCCAGCATTATCCCCTCTAGACTCCACTGCGCTCATTATTACCTGATGTCGTCTATCTTTTCCCAAGTATCCATTCCCACAAGAGGCCGCCCCCTGCTATCATCCTCCCTGGGACACACTGACTCGTTCAGAACAGCAATCTCTCCAGATGCCTACGTCCTTCCTCATTCAAATGTAAGTGGTCTCTCGCATACAACTCCTCTCTTTTCTCAAACACAGGCCTTCAAGATGTTCTGTATAGTGCATCTTCCAAGGAAATGGTGATATAGAGATGTGATATAAAAACTGTCAATTAAATCTTTTGACTGTAAAGTTGAGAAAAAACTTTGACCGACACCTTTGTTCCATTGATAGTTCAGAAAAAACTTTGACTGACACCTTTGTTCTATTGATATAGCCTTGTACCTAGACTTCTACTATTCTCAAATCTTTGATTGTCAAATGTATACAACTGATATAAACCAAAGAGGCATATACAGTTACATGTAATTTCGCTTCCCACTACTATCATTGAGAAGAAGGGTTCCAATTCATTATATTATTATTATTATTATTATTATTATTTTCGGGCTACTCCAGGGAGTCCTTAGACTCATCGAGGGAGGCCCTAAACATCATGTCCACACAACTATACGACATTCTCACAGTATCTATCATACCTTGCCTTGAACTCGCTCGCTGTCATAGCACCCACAACAGACTCAAGCAGCTTATTCCACTCATTTACCACTCTAAAAGTAAAGAACCCAGCTCTAACACCACTGCTAACCACACTCTTGCCCAGCTTCCATAGGTGTCCCCTAGTTCTCCCACCACCAGTCCTGATCTCAAAAATATCCTCTGAATTAATCTTATAGAATCCTTTTAGCAGTTTGAATGTCTCAATCATATCTCCCATTTTCTGCCTATCAACCAGTTTCTGCAACCCACAAATCTTCAACCTGTTCTCATATGGTTCATTCCATAGACCTGCTATCATCTTAGTCACTCGCCTCTGGATCCTCTCCACCTCCTCCCCATTAAGAAGGAACCGAGGTGACCAAATCTGGGCACAGTAGTCAAGATGAGATCTTATTAAGGCTCAGTACAATAACTTGCTTGTCTCTGCTCGTTAAGGTATTTTTCAACAACCAGTGAGTTGATGAGCTGATTTAGCTACTTTTGCAATGTGCCCCCTAAACTTCATCTGCCTATCCACCAACACTCCCAAGTCCCTGGCCTCATCAATCTCTTGGAGTATAGTTCCACCCATGTGGTATACTGCTGCTAATCTTTTCACCCCAAAATGCATAACCTTACATTTTGTCACATTAAATTGACATCCATTCTCCTTAGCCCAGAACTCCAATCTATCTAAGTCATCCTGTAAGACTTTGACATCTTCTGCATTCACTATCGCCCTCCCCAACTTTGCATCATCATCAGCGAACAAATGAACTGTTCCACTTAGATCTTTCCCTATATTGTTAATGAACAGATTAAACAGCAGTGGTCCAAGAACAGAACCCTGCAGCACACCACTAGTCACAGGCCGTCTTTTGGACTCCACTCCTGAATAAACCACTCTTTGATATCTCTCCATCAACCACCCACCTATCCATCTCACCAACCCTATATCCATTCACATATGTTGTGGTTTACGGATTAGAATTCCATGTGGTATCCTGTCAAACGCCTTTGCCAGGTCCAGCAGTATCACTATAAACCCATTTCCATTATCCAGTTCAGCCGTCACCTTGTTATAAAACTTGAGCAAGTTACTCAGGCATGATCTACCCTTCACAAAGCCATGCTGTCCCCTGTACAGTATCTCATTTTCATCAGTCCATTCCTGTATTTTTCTCTTGACTACTTTCTCCAAGACCTTGACAACAACTCCTGATATGCTGATCGGTCGGTAATTTGCAACCATAGTCTTGGATCCTCCTTTATGCAGTGAAACTATTTTCCCCTCTTTCCACTCCTTTGGGACTAAGCCAGAAATGAGACTCAGATTAAACAACATGGTCAAGGGCACTGATAATTCCTTAGCCGCTTCACGCAAGACCCCATGCCGGTATACCATCCAATCCCACAGATGTATTCACATTAAGGTTCTGTAATAGACTATTCACCTCCACTTCATTCATCACAATTCCCGTATAAACTAATGGCTCCTTCATTTTTTCAATGTCTCCACCTGGATGATATACTTTTGCAAAGTGCATGCTCAGTAACTCCACTATATCGACTGGTTCAGTGACCTCCTTACCATCGTCATTCCTTAAAAATATTTTGCCATGTACAGTTTTTTTCTTGCTTGCAGCATATTGAAAGAACTGTTTGGGATTCTCTTTTGCTTGCATAGCTAGTTTCCTTTCATAATCGGCTTTTGCTGTTTTTACCACACTCGTTACCCTTCTGGCCTGCACTTTATACCGTTCATGTGCCTGCAGGTCACCCCTTTCTTTAAATTCCCTCCACAGTTGTTTCTTTTTTTGCAGCTCAAGCTTAATGGTGTTATTCATCCATTTAACCCCTACTTGTTTTACTATTCGGACCCTAGGTATACAATCAGCCATAACCTCCTGTAAATGCTCCTTGACCACTTCCCATGCTCTATCGACGTCCAGCCCTTGCAGCTGTACATGCCATGGTACCGATCCAAGCAATCTCCTAAGCTTGTCATACTTGCCAGCACGGTAATTCCACATATACCCTGTCTTAATCAAAAATTCCACACCTTTAGCCACCTCCCAGGTGATCACTCTCACCAATAGGTGGCAACATGGTCATATTCATTACAGTCAAATTGTGAGATGCTATTACCAGGTCAAGCACTCTGACACCCCTAGTATTTTCAATTACATGCTGTCTCAGATAGTTATCCCTTAATAATTGAATAAAATCCATTTCCTTCCTCACATGTGTCCTCTCCTCCTTCCAATCAATGTTACCATAATTAAAATCCCCCATAATAATTACCCTCCTTCCACTCATTTCATCAATTTGTTTATGCATACTATCTCCACCATCTATTCCATCACCTGGTCTATAGCAGCACCCAACTGTATATTTTATTCTGCCAGTCTCAATCTCACACCAAATAGCCTCAAATGAGCTCCTTTCACTATCCTGCAATACAACTTCAATTTTCCTTGGTTGCAGTTCATCAGCTATCATCAATAACGCCCCTCTCCCCATTTTATTCTCTCTGTCCCTCCTAAACACACTATAACATTCTATCCCACTAACTATATCATCTTTCGTCAGCCATGTTTCACTATTGCCAATAACCTGTGGCCAGGAAGAGCCAATCAAGGCCAAAAATTCTTCCTTCTTGTTCCTAATACTCCTGGCATTAGTATACATGAAATGCAGTGATCCCTTTGTTCCACCCCTATCTTGATGCATTATTCTAAATGTCCCATTCCCATTTTTTGTCCTTAGTGCTGGCTCAGGTACATTATATACATTTTTACACTCAACTGTCTCACTGACGTCTGCATATCCACTCCCCCCCCCCCATCCTTGGTAGTTCTAGTTTCCCTGGTTCTGCACATCCATTTTCACTTCATTCAGCAACACTTTTTCCAGTCTTCGCACACCAAGTCCATTCAAATGCAGGCCATCCATCTTGTATAAGTCCTTTCGCCCATCAAACTCATTCCACACGCCCACGAATTCCACACCACACCGTTTGCATAACCTGCGCATAATGTCATTTTGCGATTATGGCCCTCCTCCTAAACTCCTCTCTGTCATACCGCAGCAACAGACTGACCATTCTAACTCTGTCACTCTTTTCTTTCGCTACCTTTAACAATACTTTCAAGTCCTCTCTCATAAAAAATTTATCACTTTTCAATTCATTTGTACCCGCCACAATTATTAATTCTTTCACTCTCTGTTTTTGCACTCTAATACTCTCACTTACATCCTTAAATTTCGCACACCCGGTAAGTACGATTTAGTTACACTCCCATCTATCACTCCTCTTAATAACGAGTCACCATACAACACTCTTTCCTTCATTTCAGAAACTCGCCCACTCTTATGCTGGTTATTTACGTTAGCCGAATCACTCTGGAAAGAGTTTTGCAGGTGCTCTAATTGCCGCTGCGCATTTTGTATCACTGCGTGCAACCTAGCGATCTCACTTCCTACAAATAATTCCTCATTTTTTTTATCTTTCAAACCACTTTCTCTCTCTGTATAGTTGCTCTCACTCTTTCTTAGATCACCGCTCTCATTGCCATCTTGTACATCGCAATTCCCTATCAAGCCACTATTTTCACTCACGTTCTGACTTTCTTCAACCATAGCTGTCTCACAACCTGACACATAATTCAACTCCTCGCTTTGCTTACACTTTCTGCACACTATATATCTGGCATTTCTAAATGTGTCATTACAATGTTGAGGAAGTTCAAGTTTATCACAACATTTAAAGTTTTTTAACTAAGGACATTCTACTTTCTTTACCCATTATGCATTGTATACCATTGTTCATTATCTGCAAAACCTTCTAATTTTGGTCAAACTTGCTGCTCTAACCAAAAGTGGATTAACAAACACTAACCTACCTGTAGTATGGTGAATCAAGAAGTTTGTTCTGGCTCAACATTGTGTTCATACTGAACATTAGAATCCTTTGGAAAGACACCAAGCTTATTCATTGATTCTCCTTCTCCTATATGTTGTTTCATTTTTGTAAGTCATCTTCTGGTACTCTTGATATGAATAGTTTCTGCGGTATACACATTCACATACCTCATATTGTTTACTACCTCATTAATAATTTTTCGAAGTAATTATCCCAGATATTGAGAATAAGTTTATCATCAAGTTGTGGATTTGAATCCCACTATGGCATGGATGTTTGGTAAGAGAGATTGGTTTGAGATTGCTTTATTTATTAGAGTTCTGAAGTGGCTTGAGAATGTGACAAGTTTAATATCTAGAATGGGAGTTTTCTAGATTATTCCACCCATGAAAGGTTGTAAACCTTTGGAATAATTGTTATCTGCATTAAAGAAATAAAGCAGATTTATCCAATGTGATAAATCTTCTTGTCTCGTGTGAGATTTGAGATAAATTTCAGTTTTAAGAATTTAGAATTTTATTCATTTTCAGATGTGTAAGTGGCATATTTTTTAAAATTATGTTAAGGCTAATAAATTCCCTCAGGAATTAGCAAGAAGACTGCTAATAAATATGTACTGTGTAGCATCATATATCAGTAGCCTTTTAACACTATAAATAATTCCACACTTCTGACACACACAGTACTGATATGGCAATACATATTGGCATATTGATTAGCAAGTTTATATTTTTTGGAAGAATGTTATTTTCTTTTCTTGAAATACTGTATGAATATTTCACAAAATTACTAACATAAAAAGAAGAGATGTTGATACTTTATTTTCTGACTATTTCTAGGTTCTTCAAAACCTACAGAAGCTGAACTTGTATCAGAGATGCTACAAGATAGGCAGTACCTAATCCACAAATTAAATAATATAAAAAAACATTTATATCAACCATTAGTTATTCAAGAATTGCTGCTACTTAAAGGATCCTTACCCCCTCATCTTAAACAGGTATTGTTAAAACTGAGAGATTTTATCTATTAACTTCAAAGTGAAGTATTCATTTATTGGAGATGGATTTTAAAGAATTAATCTTCCAGATATAACAAAATACTTACGAAGAAAAATTGTCTTCATAATAAATTGAATTTATTATAATAATTTTCTAATGTTATGTTTCTGTTATATTGTTAAAATAATTCATTTATATTTTACATTTAGTTTAATCCTTTATCCAAGTGTGAGCAAACAAAGTTTGCGCCTGAAAGTATCTTCAGGACTGGGGTAAGGTGGTACAACACCAGGGCGACTCCTTGCAAAGGTGGAGCAAGCTACCAACACTCCTATCTTAGTATCTCCCATAATGCAAAACACATCTCCTTGCGGATATGTCTAATGTTATGCATTAAGGGAAGGGCCACTACCCAGACTAGTTTTGACCTTTATTGAGGTCTCTTCAGTGGGAGCCAGGTCCAAGTGAAGATACCAGTCAGAAGTATTAGCAAGATCATGTCTACCTATAGGAGTTGCCAATTGGTGTGCCACCTTTTTAATAAATTACTCTGGATTTAGAGGAAGATGTTGAAAGTTTATTTTTCACTTGGTTAGAATATAATACATTTAGTTTAATCCTTTATCCAAGTGTGAGCAAACAAAGTTGCGCCTGAAAGTATCTTCAGGACTGGGGTAAAGTGGTACAACATCTTACCCCAGTCCTGAAGGTTAGGTTAGGTAGAGATGACCTTGCTAATACTTCTGACTGGTATCTTCACTTGGGCCTGGCTCCCACTGAAGAAACCTCAATAAAGGTCGAAACTAGTCTGGGTAGTGGCCCTTCCCTTAATGCATAACATTAGACATATCCGCAAGATGTGTTTTGCATTATGGGAGATACTGAGATAGGAGTGTTGGTAGCTTGCTCCACCTTTGCAAGGAGTCGCCCTGGTGTTGTACCACCTTACCCTAGTCCTGAAGATACTTTCAGGCGCAAACTTTGTTTGCTCACACTTGGATAAAGGATTAAACTAAATGTATTATATTCTAACCAAGTGAAAAATAAACTTTCAAATTCATTTATATTTGTTTGAAGACATTTTAGGCATTTGAAGACATGGAGTCTTTGGACTCATTACAAGATGTCCCCACTAACTTGCACAGTGCCTGTGATGCTTTTCCTTAAACGCATTTCCAGACAGTGCCCTCAATCAAGCTTTCACATCCTTGCTAACTACTTTCTTACTCGAGTTCTAAGAATAATTCCTTATACTTGTATGTGTCATATTCAAGATTCTTATACAATATAAACTTATATTTATATTGTTCACATCTTGTCAAATGCTGCATTTATATACTGTTTTGCCAGATATTATTGGAACACTTGAGAAATACTGTATAGTAAACCTTCAGTCTGTATACTAAACCTTCCATGTACTTCTGGCAAGGTTTATGGAAAATTAACCAGCATTCTTGACAGACTTTTCAATTTTGCTAATGATATTGGCCTTCAGTGACAGTTCCTTATCTTGCACTCCATTTCATCCCATGAGTGTTTTATGTGTGTGTGCATGTGAGAGAGAGAGATAGGGGCATTGTCTTGAAACAACTATACTCCTTTACCATTCAGTTACATTCTGCAGGAAATGCAGTATTAGTCAGAGCATGAAGGTAGTACACCTCTGTGGAGTGGAAGTATTGATAAAAACCAGTTGAACAATTCCATATCAATGAAAAACATCTAGACTCCATCCAGCCACACACACACACACCTTTAACAACACGAGACAATGCATTCCTCTTCATTGTATTGGTTGAACTTCCATGAGATGAAGATTCTCCCATTCAATTAAAACAGACGGGCTAGTGAGTTTCACTGCAACTTACCCATTTTTCAACAGTCCAGAATTGAATTTTGCAGCATAAGAGCATTGCAGCCATTTTTCAGCATAAACTGTTGTCATATTGAAGGTCACCTAGCTGTGTTCTGCATGCCATTTTAATTAAAACAAAAGATGTGCACAGATGACTCCATTATATGCATATATTCTTAGAATTTCATTTACATTGTTTGTATAGTCTCTGTTTAATTTTCTCTGTATACCTCTCTTAGAGGTATTTTAATATACTTTTGGCAGCATAGTGTATATCTTCCAGTTCTCCTTCTACTAAGCACAGTGTGCAATGAATCTAATGTTCAGAACTATTCAGAGAGAGATTAGAAGAAAAAAAATGCATATAAAAGCCAGATGAGCTTTACACTTGTCATTTAGTTTCATGAAAATTATCATAGTCTTCCCGTAAAGATATTTGCAAATTTGATTTGATGCTGACAATACATGCATATTCATGATTTTATACTACAGGGTGTCCATAAAATAACTTTCCCTCTTTGGAGGTATCTATAGCTAAAACCAATAAACAGAATGAGACCAAATTTTATATTGAGACTTTTGAAGGCATGGAGAGATGTTTTCTGCGAAAAAAAGGTTTGCTACCAAAAGTCGCCGATAGAGAAATTCTTGGCGCTTGTGGAGCCAAAAACAAGTGGATAATTGCATTAAAGGCAGATAAAATGGAATAATAACATTTTGACGGTGTAAGCGACAGCTGCGTCACTCATTCCAGCTGGATATGCGGCACGTTGCAATGATAATAATAAAACTAAAACAACAACTTGCGAGAGAGACAGAAATTAATGTAGTGATTGAACTCACAGGAAATAATGTTTTATTCATCAGAAGCAGGGTCCCCTGGACCACATACACGATTTTCAACATGATAACCTTTCTTGTGTACAACAAATTGCATCTGGTGTGCGACATGCTCTACAGCTGAGCGTAAGGAGTCTGATTGGATGTTCATAACAGCCCGTTTTATGTTCTCTTTCAAGACATACAAGTTGAGAATGCCACCAACATACGCAACGGATTTCAAATACCCACAGCCAAAAGTCACATGGAGTGATGTCTGGGAATCGAGGCGGCCATGCTGTCGGAAAGAACTGACTGATAACCCTCTCATTACTGAAATGCTGGCGTAAAAGACACTGTACTGTACGTTCAATGTGTGGCCGTGCTCCATCCTGCAAAAAAATTATGGAGTCCAAACATTGTCTTTGTGCAATGCAGGAATGACAAAATTTTCCAGCATTCATCAATAAATATCCAGTAATGAAGCAGGTTACAGGACCTGTAGGGGTAATATGCTCAAAAAAGTATGGTCCTATTACAAAATTGGCTGTGAAGCCACACCACACAGTTACTTTTGGAGAATGCAGTGGTACTTGCTGGATCGCTTGGGGATGTTCATATGCCCAAATTCTGCAGTTGTGAGAGTTGACTGACCCATTCAGATAAAAATGAGCCTCATCACCCCACAATATTCTCCAAGGCCAGTCATTGTCGACCTCCATTCTGGCAAGAAACATTAGTGCGAAGGTCATGTGCTTATCATAATCTGCGGTAGCTAGTGCTTGCACGCGACTGAACTTATATGGATAGAAGTGAAGCATTTTCTGTAAGATTTTCCAGACTGTACCATAAGCCATATCATGTTTGCGAGCTATGACATGAGCGCTTGGACCAGTACTGGTCCCTGTATCATCGAACACCGCATTAGCAAAGTCTGTTACTGTCTCTTCTTGCACTGCTTTCGTCCTCTACCAGGTCTAACTCCTAGTGAACCAGTTTCTTCAAACTTCTTAATCAAAGCTCTCAGTGCTACAGCTGACATAGGACCTGTATGCAGGTTATGATGCCTTCGAAGTTCCCAAAGGGGCTGCTATGGCATTGCACTGTTTAAGGTAAAACAACTTAACAAGTAAAGCACGCTGAGGCAAGGTAGGACGCATATTGAGCACAATTTGTCAATCATTCGAATAACTGCCTGAACATTCCCAATCCCTTTTTAAGTGGAATTGGTGGCGCTGTTGTCATGTACGCACAGTAAAATTTGCATAATCCTTTTTACCTGCATTTACTGCAAATATTTGACTGCTTTTGGCCTTGCCAGCGCCAAAATTTCCACTATCGGCGACTTTTGGTACTAAATCTTTTTTTCGCGGAATTCATCTCCCCATGCCTTCGAAAGTCTCAATATAAAATATGGTCTCATTCTGTGTATTAGTTTTAGCTAGATACCTCCAAAGCTGGAAAGTTAATTTATGGCCACCCTGTATATCATTAAATCTTGGATGAATAATAATACTCTTTCTTAATCCTCTTATATTTCAAATTTATAATAAGTTAGGATATTTTTGCAACCTGAAAATATCCATTAACTTGGCTTTACATGCACCTAATTCTTATAGAGTGGTCAATCCTGTTTGCATATTCTGTTTTGCCTTCAGTTGATGTATTCTCGAACTGTGTTAAGAAACAAAACCCATATTTCTGTAGCAAAAATCTTGCCATCTCCATATGAGATTGGCTAACTCACATTTCATAAAGGTTCCTTATATCATATATGGGAATTGAACTGCCCTTTCAAACCAAGTAATTGAAACATAAAATGTATATTGATGATATGTCAATATTATTAAGATTTTGAAAATAAAGAGCCTCTGTAGCTCAGTCGGTATAGACGAAGCCCTTTGGTCGGAAAGATCTGGGTTTGATTCCCATCAGTGATGTGAGGAGCCTTTATCTGGTCTCTTTTGATGAAAGGTGAGTTAGCCGGTCTCATATGGAGGTAGGAGACAAAAAATCTGAGTTTCACCCAGAAACTCAGATTTTTTGTCCCCCAGAACAGGCAAACTGGCCCCTTGAACACACACAGATTACAGTCAAGAATACTTAAGACCCAGCCATAGGCCTGATTCGTCAACTATGCCGATCCTGAGCGCGGATAAAATTAAGGGGGATTGAGATGGTGCCATACTTCCCTGTAAAAGGGGACCTCACGGCCACTATATCATCATATGAATAATAATAATAATTTGAAAATGAAATTCAATATCATTTCATGAAATTTGTAGTCGATTAGTCATTATCAAGTATCATCATCCTGAAATTCCTGAATGTACCCTCTGAGGGTGTATGAGATGCCATGATAATATCTTAAAAGTTTTTTCATTTGGTTATACTATAAATTAAAGATGCCAAACATGAAGTAACTTCACAACTGGGCTACCTGTATATAGAGGCTAATGACTTCACATCAGTTGTCTTAGTATCCCATAATGCAATGCAATGCACATATCCTTACAGACATGTATAATGCTATGCATTATGAGAAGGGCCACCTATTCAGACCAGTTTCAACCTTTATTGAGGTCTTATCAGTGGGAGCCAGACCCGGAAGTGGTAACGAGGTTGAAGTAATACAGAACTCATATTTTCATATACAAGTAGCCAAAAGATGTCACACCTTATTACTAAAATACTCTTGATTTGTTATAATATAACCAAGTGAAAAGTTTCTTTACTTGGTTATACTATAAATTAAAGACACCAAGAAATTATATTCTTGGTTTCTTCCTTTATCCAAGTGTAAGCAAACAAAGTTTGCAAAGTATTTTAGTAATAAGGTATGACATCTTTTGGCAATGAACATTTGTTTTGTCAAGTGTTCATTGCCAACCTGTCCTCTTTCATTCTGTTTAAGTGCCCATACCACCTGTGATTAGCTCTGCTGAAACATTCCTAAATGCTAACACAATGTCAATTTCTTTCCTAATATACTCATTTTTAATATGATACCACTATTGATGCTATCTGTTCATTCCCCTAATCTTTCTCAGAAATCTCAGTATCTCTAATCTTTGATCAAGTGTTTTATTACTAACCCGTTTTCAGACCCATAAGTTAAAATTGGTTTGAACCCTGTCTTGTGTACAGTTAGTTTTGTGTTTTGACTAATTTTTCTCTTATTCCATATAGAATTATTCAGTTGACATCTTACCATATCAGCTTTGCTAATTTTGTTGTCTATTTCCATATTTAATTTGCCATCTTCACTGAAAATTGTTCCTAAATAGCTGAAATGTTTTACTTGTTCTATAGGTTTTCCATACACGATGCAGTTGATGTTTTCAATATTTCTGCCTATTTTCATTGTCTTTATCTATTTATTGCTGATTTTCATATCCATTTTATTACAGTAGTTATTCAATTTAGTTAGGAAATCCTACAGACCTGTTCTGGACTTATTTAGAAGTATGACATCATCTGCATAAAGTAAAGAGCTAAGATTACGATCTCCAATTTTGATATCAGATTTAATGCTCCTTTCCTTCGTAATGTGATCCACATAAATCATGAATAACGATAGAGATAATGTGAATCCTTGTCTCACACTTGATTTACTAACTGCTGACTCACAACTCAAATATAGACTAAGTTCTGCTTGTTATAATGTTCTATTTACACCATATAGCTGTAGCATTTTCAACAGATTTTCTCTTGATACCTGGTCATGTGCCTTTTCCAGAAAAGGTGCATGACAAGGTTGTACAAAAAAAAAAAGTTGGTTGACATGCAAGAGTTGATTAATTGAAGGGTCATCATTGTTTTCCCTTGATTTCTCAACTATTTGTCTAAAGTGAAAATCTGATCCTAACAACCTCTGTTTGGCCTGATTCCAGCTAGTTCTTCTCTAATCTTCCTTTCCACAGTTATTTTTACCATTTATCAAGAATACTTGCACAAATCTTATCAGGAACACTCACAGGGAACTTTCTCTGTAATTCTGACATTCAATTTTATTTCCCTTTTTATAAATGGGTACTATGAGAGTTCTGCTGCAATCATCTGAAATTTGACCCTCTGACCATAACTTCTCAGTTATGCAGAGTAGCCATTAAAATTTTTATACCTCTACATTTGTGCATTTATGGTCAGATATCATCTACTCCAACTGCTTTTCCACATTTCAGGTTTTTGTTCGTTTTTTCTACTTCAAATATGTATTGCTGATCGCATTCCTGTTGAGTGTTTTCTAACCATGCTTTCACTGCTTGTTTCATTTAACAGTCTTTAAAAATAATTACTCCAGACATCTAGAATATCTTTATCTTCAGTTTTCATGTCACATTAATCATCTCTGATTCTTTTTACATTACACTTTCCTTCATTTCTGAACTTTTTTTTTAACAGCCTCTAGAATATTTTGCCACTTTCCTGATATTTACTTTCTATGTTCATATCAAAACCTTCTCATGGCTTCTGTTTAACCAGTTTTTACACAGTCTTTTGCTTTCTTATGTTTTTCTCTGTATTATCTCAGAACACAAGCTGACTGCTTGGCAGGAACTTTCTATACATTTTCTTCTTTACCTTGACTGCCTCTTTAACTTCTTGAGTCCACCTTGGAGATCTGATTTTTCTATCCTTGCAGTCAACTTCGTGACATCATTAATATCTGCAATTTTGATATCAGATTTGATACTACTTTCCTTCATAATGTGATTATATAGCTGATGAATAACAGTGATGATAATATGCATCCTTGTCTCACACCTGATTTAACATCAAACCATCTTCCTATACCTCCTTCAATTCTAACTGCTGACTTGCAACTCAAATATAGACCAAGTATTGCTGATATAATATCCTATTTCTTTATATAGTCATCGTCATTATTATTCTTTAAAAACGCATATAAAAAATAAAATTAACTCACTGTTTGTTTTTGTACTTTTTCGCATACAGTTATACCTATTATAGGATTATTATGATAGAGTACTTCTAAGGTTACTTGTGAATTGGTTGTTGATACTCATGTATTCATAGTTTAAAAAAGAAAAAATGTTAGGATATCAATGGTGTGTAATTTACTATACTGACTTTCACACACATGATCAAAGTTAAGTTGCAATAAAGGTACAAACTCTGATTATGTAATACTGAGTGTAAACAGTGTGAAGTAAAAGTTTGCAATCAGTCCCAAATTTTTACCAATGAATTTCATGGAACTTGGTGGTCCATGACTATCATACAGTAATCTATCATTTATTATCTGAATTTGTTAGTAAGGTAATTTGTCTTTTGTATAAATGAATTACAATTACATGGTGTTGTACAAAAATAGTTGGTTAACATGCAAAGGTTAGTTAATTGAAGGGTCATTGTTTTGAAGGTCTAATAAACAGTAGATTACTGTAATTCTGGTGTTCTATCCTTTTAGCTGCTGGTTTGCTAGACTCCCGAATATAGGAGCTTACACTCACAGAATATTCAGTATAACTCCACGTGTACTGGAAGTCGGGTAACTGACAAATTTGTCAGTTAAAAAACTGACAAAATTGACAACTTTACAAATTGAAAACAACTGAAAATTCCATTGTTTTCAATTTGTAAAGTAAATATTATTCTAGGGTGTTGTTTATTTAAGAGCTCCAGTAATGTAGAGAGTTGTGGCTGTGCAGCAGAAAATTTGAAACTAAACAAATCCAAACTTTTAGTTAGTTTCAAAGTTTCTTCTCTTTTTTCAAACATCCCACTTAAAGAAACATTAATTAAAAAAAAAAAAGACATTTCCTCCTATATCAGGAGGAAATTATTGCTGCACTCTTTCATTTTGTGGTGCAGTCAGATTATTTCATTTGGTATAAAATTTATCTCCAAGCTGGAGGAATGACAATGGGCTCTCTTCTTTCGCCTTTACTTGCAAAGTTTTTCATGGAAACTTTTGAAGAAAAGCTCTAAATTCGTCTCTGCTACCTCTGCTTGTGCTATATTGACTTGACAGTGTGTTTTCTATCTGGCTGCATGTCCACAATGTTTAAAATACATTATTGGCACTCTTAAATAACCACCCTAGAATAAAATTTACTTTAGAAATTAAAAACAATTGTTGTTTACAAACAGTTATTTTTAGACACTATATTTACCAAACTTCCACTTCCAGATAGTTATCTTTCTTATACTGTCTACAAAAAAAACCCACATCTACTAACAGTCTCTAAATATTACTGTATTTTTCCATGTATAAGACGATACTTTTTCTAAAATTTTTAGACCAAAAATGGGGGTTGTCTTATACACGGGGGTAAACCGGGTGAGCGACCCGCAGTTGCCGTGGCGAAACTGCCGGTACCTTGTCTTCGCGAACAGGCTTCCGCCAATCACTAGCCTTTGTTAACTCTGTCGATTGATGTCATTAATGGCTGATTCTGAATAAACCAATCAGAACTCTGAAAGCATTCATACGTCTGCAACTCGTTGGCAGGGTAAGTTAATGCATTAACAATATTTTGAGCACTAGCCCCTAAAAATGTCTGAAAATAAAAAACGATTGTCATATTCTTCAAAATTCAAGTTAAAAGTCATTAATTACGCAAAAGAATATGTAAATAAAGTTACAGAGAGACAGTTTGGACCTCCTCCCACTGAGCGTATGATTAGATAGTGGAGAAAACAGTAAGAACAACTACTCAAGATGCCAAAATAGAAGAGGGCGTGAAGAGGAAAACCAGCAAAATGTCCAAACTTGGAGCAGAGGCTTAAGACTTGGATTATGGAGCAGCGCCAGAGTGGGATATGTGTGTCAACCAAGCTTATTCAATATGAGTCAAAAAGGTTTGCAAGAGAAATGAATATTGTCGATTTCACAGGAAATGCAAAATGGTGCATCTTGTCCAAGTTCATGAGAAATGCTGGATGAACGAAGAGATCATGGCTATTTGGTTTGCAAAGATTTGGTCCAGAAGACCTGGAGGGCTCTCGAAGAGGCCAGCTCTGCTTGTGTTTGATTAGTTCCGAGCACATTTAACAGAAAATACAAAGGGTTGCAGCGGATTTGTGAACACAGCTAGCAGTTATTCCTTGTGAACCTACAGGTCAGCTACAGCCACTAGATATTTCTATCAACAAGCCCTTCAAAGCTCTGATGAAAGAAGAAGAATGGAATAAATGGATGCAAAAAGCAGGTAATAACTTGACACCAACAGAAAGAGTGAAAAAACCAACCATTACTGAGGTATGCAAATTGGTCCTAAACTCATGGAATGGAGTCAAGCAAGTTTGAAGTTCTTCAAGAAATGTGGAATCAGCAATGCCATGGATGGAACTGAGGATGATGTCATACTAATATCTAATAGTGATGAAGAAAATGATTTGCCCGGAACTGAGAGTGATGCATAATTTCTTAGTATGTATCTTAAAAATATTACCTAATTGCTAAATATACTTTGAATATTTAAAAAATATTAAATGTGTTCTGTTTTATGTTTAAAATATTGATTTCTTAAATTTGGGTTCGAAAAAGTAGGGTTCGTCTTATACATGGGGGTCTTATACACAGAAAAATACGGTAATTTGGGTGCAGATTTATGGCATAATAAAAACATTAGCACACAGATCTAGAGCTATTTGCTTAAATGACTGCAAGAAAAAAAGAAAGAAAGAATGCATTTCCATTAATTTAGGATATGAATGGTGCATAGTGAGTGATGTGAGTACTAATGTGAGTTTGTCCATGAATTGTATTCTTCAGTCTATCTGAAGGAATGAGAAAATTTGACATCTAGAAAAGGAAGATAATCATTGGTTACTAACTCTGTCATGAATTTCATTTTTGGATGTTAGTTGTTCAGATGACTTAAGAACTCTCAAAGTGTGTTGTGACCATATGTCCATATGAAGAAAATGTCATCAGCATATATTTTTGAGATTCTTGGTTTTAATGGGTAAGGGTTCGTGGCTCTTTCTTTGAATGTTTCCATATAGATGTTTGCTAATATGGAAGACAGGTTTTCTATTATCAGGCCTGAATTTCATTCCTGGCTCTTTCTTTGAATGTTTCCACATAGATGTTTGCTAATATGGAAGACAGGTTTTCCATTGTCAGGCCTGAATTTTATTTGTAGATAGCGGATAGTGTTTTTCCATATAATGTAATCTAAATTTATGTTTTAGGAGTGTCATGACTTTTCTGGAGAGTTTTTCTTCAAGTAGTGTTATTACTTCTTCATTGGGAACACTTGTAAAAAGGTGAGTATTGAAGCTTGCCATGATTTCATCTCTTTTAAGGTGGATGCCCTTTATCATAAAAGCAAAGTGTTCATTACTCTTCATATAAGGATCTGTGGAATGCATCAGACTTTTTAATGATTTAGCCCAAATATTTTGATAGCCCATGAGTAGTTGAGTCAATACTTTCAGCACTTGGTCTCAAAGAAATGTGGTTTCTTTGTATTTTGTGCACACCATGTAAATGAGGAATTAGTGGATGAATAGATCATAATGATGACTTTATTTATTTTGTGAATTCTACAGTTGTTTTGAGTAAATTATTAGTATGTTTTTGGAGTTCTCATTGGATCTTTTTCAAGTTTCATATAAATGTCTGTATTGAGTAATTGCAACATTTTATAATCATAGTTCTCAGTATCAAGGATTAGAATATCATTCCCTCTATTTTCCAGAAAGATTACTCTGTTTATATTTTCTTTTAAGATTTTAGCTTTTTCTTCCTGTGTGAATGTTGTCTTTTGGTGGTCTTTCTTTGTTTATTATGACGATCAGTTCCTTGTTTCAAGTCATAATAAGTTTGCTTCTTGAAGAATAAGAAATGAAGGAGGTGGCTGTTCTTATACTAGATTATAAATTCTTTAGGAATTTACATGGACATGAGGCAAAATTAAATCCTTATTTAAGAATGCTGTTACTTCTGTTGACAGGAAGTAATTTGTTTACTCTAGTTTTATCTAAGGATAGTTGATTCTTGGATTTAAATGACTTATGTTGTTCCTCTCTTTTTAGAGCTTTGAATTTTCTAATAAATTTTTTCTTGTTTGTGATTTTAGCATTTATATAATTTGCTCTCAGGAGGCGAGTTATTTCTTTAAATCTAATAAACTTGGAAAGAGATTAGTAGATTTATGTTGTTGGGAAAACCAACCTATTTGATGAGAGAACAATCCTTCATGTCCCACAGCTGGGAAAGCCAGCCGTGGAACATGCAAAACACTTTTAAGAGTGAACACAAAAAAATAGACTAAACTGCTGTATTTATTGTTAAAAAATGAACAACTAGTTTTGTCCTACTCTTAAGGACTTCATCCATCCTTCGGACATCAACAGGACTTCATCTGATGCACAGAAAAAAAATAAATAGAAGAAAAGATACAGATATACACACACAGTAAGCATTAGAGATATAGTAAACATAGATTGCTGTCATTTGAAACTATTTTAGACCTATTGGTATTGTTGAATGCATTTGCATAGTGGTTTTGCATTTGCCATAATTGAATTGCATTGAATAACAATCTGAAAAGTTGTAGCCAAGATTTACATTCAGATGAATAGGGTTGAATATTATTTCCTTGGATTCTAGTATCTTCCTCTTACTCTCATCATAGCATCTGTATAAGATCTCTGATGTGTCCCATTTTACTGGTAGTCTAGTAGACTGGTTTTTATTAGGATCTGCAGAATTAAGTACATGACTGGATAGAGTTGAGGCCATTGATCTCATATGCAATGTCTTTGACATTCTTCTCTAAGGTTACCAGAACAAAGCAGTGTCAAAAGCACAAGTTGACATAGATACCAGTGAGAAGAACCCTTGTCCCTCTGAGCAGAAGCATTGTATCATGTGCTGATAACATAAATGAAGATAAGTTGATATTTGAAATATTACTATTATTATTATTACTATTATTACGGGCAACTCCAGGGAGTCATTGGACTCATCAAGGGAGGCCCCAAATCATATTCATCACAACTATTTGACATTCATACAGTATCTATCATACCTCGCCTTAAACTCATTCACTGTCACAGCATCCACCACAGACTCAGGGAGCGCATTCCACTCATTCACTACTCTAAAAGTAAAGAACCCAGCTCTAACACCTTTACTAACTACACTTTTGCCCAGTTTCCATGGATGTCCCCTAGTCCTCCCAAAACCAGCCCTGTTCTCAAAAATATCTTCTGAATTAATTTTATAGAAACCCTTCAGTAATTTGAATGTCTCAATCATATCTCCCCTCCTCCGCCTATCAACCAATTTTTGCAACCCACAAATCCTCAACCTGTTCTCATACGGTTCATTCCACAGACCTGCTATCATCTTGGTCACTCGCCTCTGGATCCTCTCCACCTCCTCCCCATCAAGAAGAAACCTAGGTGACCAAATCTGAGCACAGTAGTCTAAATGGGGTCTTATCAAGGCTCGATACAGAGGAACAATAACCTGCTTGTCTCTGCTTGTCATCGTATTCTTCAGCAACCAAGTGATTTGATGAGCTGTTTTGGTCACTTTTGCAATGTGTCCCCTAAATTTCAATTCCTTATCTACCAACACTCCTAAATCTCGTGCCTCATCAATTTCCTGGAGCACGGTTCCACCAATGCAGTAAACTGCTGCCAATCTTTTCACCCCAAAATGCATAACCTTACATTTTGCCACATTAAACTGACATCCATTCTCCTTAGCCCAGACCTCCAATCTATCCAAATCATCCTGCAAAATTTTGACGTCATCTGCATTCACTATTGCCCTACCCAACTTCGCATCATCCGCAAACAAATGAACTGTTCCTCTCAGATCATTTCCTATATCATTTATGAACAAATTAAACAGCAGTGGTCCAAGAACAGATCCTTGTGGCACACCACTAGTCACAGGCCGTCTTGTGGACTCTACTCCCGAGTAAACCACTCTCTGATATCTCTCCGTCAACCACCCTCCTATCCATCTCACCAACCCTATGTCCATTCCCATATGCTGCAATTTACTGATTAGAATTCCATGTGGAATCCTGTCAAAGGCCTTGGCAAGGTCCAGTAGAATCACCGTAAACCCATTACCCTTATCCAGTTCAGCCGTCACTGTGTTATAATACGTGAGAAAGTTACTGAGGCATGACCTACCCTTCACAAAACCATGCTGTCCCCGATACAGTATCCCATTTTCTTCTATCCAATCTTGTATTTTCCTCTTGACTATTTTCTCTAAGACCTTGATAATGATTCCTGATATGCTAATCGGTCGGTAATTTACTACAGCAGTCTTGGAACCACCTTTATGCAGTGGAACTATTTTCCCCTCTTTCCACCCGCTAGGGACTAACCCAGACCCGAGACTCAAATTAAACAAAATGGTCAAGGGTACTGACAATTCTTTAGCTGCTTCTCGTACAACACGAGCTGGTATACCATCCAATCCCACAGATGTATTGACATTGAGGTTATGCAATAGACTACTCACCTCCACTTCATTAACCACAATTCCCGTATAATCTACTGGGTTATTCGTTTCTGCAATGTCACCACCTGGATGATATACTTTTGCAAAGTGCTCACTCAGTAACTCAACTATCTCAACTGATTCAGTTACCTCCCTACCATCGGCATTCTTTAAAATCAATCTGCCATGTACATTTTTCCTTTTACTTGCTACATATCTAAAAAACTGTTTAGGATTCTCTTTAGCCTGCATGGCCAATGTTCTTTCGTAATCCTTTTTTGCTTTTCTTACCACACTCGTCACCCTTCTGGCCTGTGCTTTATACCGTTCATGTGCCTGCCGGTCACCCTTCTCCTTAAATTCCCTCCATAGTTGTTTCTTTTTTTGCAACTCAAGCTTAATGGTGTTATTCATCCATTTAACCCCTACTTGATTTAATATTCGGACTCTAGGTATACAGTCAGCCATTGCTTCATGCAAGCACTTCTTAACTACCTCCCATGCACTATCAACTTCTAGTCCTTGCAGTTGTACATGCCATGGCACTGAACCAATCAAACTCCTAAGCTTGTCATACTTTCCAGCCCGATAATTCCACATGTACCCTGTCTTAATTGAAAATTCTACACCTTTAGCCACCTCCCAAGTTAAGACCCTATGATCACTCTCACCGATTGGTGGCAATGTGGTCATATTTGTTACAGCCAAATCCTCAGATGTAATTACTAGGTCAAGCACTCTCTGACCCCTAGTATTTTCCATTACATGCTGTCGCAGATAGTTATCCCTTAATAACCGCATAAAATCCAGTTCCTTCCTCCCGTGTGTCCTCTCCTCACTCCAATCAATGCGACCATAGTTGAAATCTCCCATAATAATCACCCTCCTTCCACCCATTTCTTCTATTTGCTTGTGCATACTGTCACCACCATCTTTTCCATCACCTGGTCTATAGCAGCACCCAATTGTATATTTAGTTCTGCTAGCCACAATCTCACACCAAATGGCCTCAAATGTGCTCTTTTCTCTATCCTGCAATTCAACTTCTATTCTCCTTGGCTGGAGCTCATCAGCTATCATCAACAATACTCCTCCCCCCATTTTATTCTCTCTGTCATTCCTGAACACACTATACCCATCACATTCAATCCCACTAGTTATATCATCTACAGTCAGCCATGTTTCACTAATACCTATAACCTGTGGTCTGGAAGTGCCAACCATGGCCAAAAACTCTTCCTTCTTGTTCCTAATACTCCTAGTATTAGTGTACACGAATTTAAGACCCCCATTAGCCCCAACCCTACCTTGATGCCTTATGTTAACTATCCCACTCAGATTTGTTGTCCTTATTTGCTCTGGCATATTATATTTATTCTTACATTCAACTGCCTCCATAAGGACTGTATCTCTACTCCCCCCCCTTAACAAATCTAGTTTCCCTGAGTTTGCACATCCACTACATTCAGCAACACTTTCTCAAGTCTTCTTACACCGTAACCATTCAAATGCAAGCCATCCATCTTATATAGATCCTTTCGCCCATCAAACTCACTCCACACATCCACAAATTCCACACCACTCGTCATACATAACCCACGCATAAAGTCATTTGCAATTTTAGCCCTCCTTTTAAACATTTTACTGTCATACCGTGGCAAAAGACTAATCATTCTAACTCTCTCACTCTTTTCTTTTGCTACCTCAAACAATTCATTCAGGTCTTCTATCATTTCCATTTTATCTCCTTTCAAATCATTTGTACCTGCCACAACAATCATTTCTTTCACCCTTTCCTTTTGCTCTCTAATAGACGCAGTTACGTCCTTTAAGGTCGCACCAGGTTAGTACGATTTTGTCAAATCCTCTACTAACACACCTCGTACTAACGAGTCTCCATACAGCACTCTATCCTTCATTTTGTTCGTGTTCACATTCATAAGTCTATTTTTCCTGTCATACCTTTTATTATTGGTTGGTTCATTCAGTCTACTTTTGTTCATGCACTCTAGCTGCTGTTTTGCTCTTTCTATCGCACTATTCAACAACGCGATCTCACTCAATGCATCTATCTCATCTTTTTTGTTCTCTGAGAAACCATTTATACTATCATTCACACTTTCTACATTCACACTCTCACAATTTTCATGTACAACCTTGCCGTTTCTTGTCATATCCCTGTTTCCTTCATTCTGAAGGTTGACAAAAATATCACACTCACGATCCGAAATACACTTCAATTCCGCATTCTCCCTACATTTTCTACACACATTCAATCCTTTATTATCATCTAACCACACTCCGACCGCACTCCGCAAAGCGTACATTTCACAGCTAGTACACTGAATATCTGATTAAAAGAAATTATTAAAAAATTGACTAGAGAAATAGAAAAAGTGGAGAAGTATTTAAAGAAACTTACAGTATAAGAAAAAGATTCTGAGCAAAAGAGACAGGAAAGCACTGAAGTTGGTAATAATAACAACGTTAGTTCTTGTTGGAACTAATGATTTAAGTAGCAATGAATATAGTATGAGAGAAGATATGAAAGAACTGTTGGAAGAAGTGAGAAAGTAAAAATTGTTGATTTGCTACCGAGATATAACAGTACCTTCTACAAATAGAAGAACCATCTATGGTCACTATTAATCAGAATTAGCATCAATAATATCCCCATTCTCTGTCATATCCATTCAAATGTGTGCAGAACTAATCAACACTCCCTCACAGTACATCTCCAAACTCACAGAACAAATTTATTCTACTTTTTGTTCATTCCTTCCAATGCTGCCCTCTGGAACAGTCTGCCATCTTATGTATTTACCAAGGAATACAATCTGCAGCTGTTTACGGTAAATTTCAATGAGTTTCTTCTTGCCTATCCATGGTACTAGTATATTATAGATTGACCAGCCTCTTATGGATGAATTTTCCATTTAAAAAAAAAATGATCACGATAGTAAATGAATTAAATTATTCAATGCACAAGCTGTGTAAAAGAAATTGATGTAATTTTTTGGACATGTGAAGTGAGTTTGATGACAGAAAAGACTTGAATAAGAGGGATAACCTGCACTTGAATGGATTTGACATCAGGAGTCTTGAAAAATTACTTATATATTTTTCTATGTTGACCCTACACATGAAAGGTCACAAGACCTATAACATCTGTAGTGCCATGGGTGGGCAAGTATTAAGGAGAAAAATGTAACCTGTTAATATGTTTCTTAAAGTGTGGGAGGTTGAACTCAGTGGGAAAAATAGTACAGGGAGATTGTTCCAAAGAATAGAGGTGGATAGAATGAAGGAAGCTGATGAGAAGTTAGTTTGGTGTGTTTGAAGCTTGTTGTAGTTTGGGTTTGAGGCAGTGTATGGGTGCTGCTCTAGTTTTTCTGTGGGTTAGAAGAAAGTGGAGGAATGGTAGCTGCCAATTCAGAGGAGCAATGCACATGAAAGTACCTATAGAAAAGGCACAGAATTGAAACAGAGTGCCTATGATAAAGTGACTGAAGAGAGTCTGTGAGGATGAGAAGTAATGTTTAGAATGGAAAGGAGGCTATGTGAGTAATATGTTTGTGCCAGAATAAACTGGATGTGACAATCAATCCAAGAAGAGAAAGTTGATCTTGAAAGGAAACCAGAACATTATAAAAAATGGGAGGGAATTAGGTAGGATTTTTCTTGTGGGTAATAAAGCAGGCTTGGCATTGAAATTTACTAAGTTGTTTTCATCCCATTTCAGGATGTTGAGGAGCTTAGAGTTCAAGTCACTGGTTAGAAGATCTTGAGGCATCTAGCATTAGGGTACTGCATTTATCAAATGATGAAGAGGAATGAAGAGTACCATCATCAGCAAAGTTGTGAATAGAATTTGAAGTCAGAGAAAAGAGGTCATTGATATAAAGGAGGAATAGTGTGTGTGAAAATACAGAACCCTGAGGTATTCCAGCATTGATAGAGAAATCTGATGAGAGGAAGCCATCCACCATGACACACAATGAATGACCAGTGAGGAAGCTAGCAATTCAATCAGAGTGTAGAAGGAGGCCATAAGAAGACAGTTTATTCAGGAGGCCTTGATGCCAGACACAATAAATGCCTTAGAAATATCAAGAACGATAACATGAGTTTCTCCAATTCTTTCCATGACTTGAGTCCAAAGGTAGGCGAAATTAGCTAGAAGGTTGGCTGTAGAATGAGAATGGCAGAATCCATATTGGTGATTGCTAATTAACTGATGAGTCTGCAAGAAATAAAGAAGCTGGTTGTTGATAACCTTCTCCATCACTTTTCAAGGTACTGAGGTGAGAGCAATGGGATGATAGTTAGATGGCTGACTTTTGTCTCCCTTTTTGAGTACAGGCTGGATGTGGGCTTGCTTCTGTGCTGTTTAGTGGCATCTACTATTTAGTGGGTAGATGCCACTAAAATATGAAAGTATATAGACGATACAGGATGGGTGTCAATTCTGGAGCACAAGTCTTGAGCATAATTGGAGGAACACCATCTAGACTAGGAGTCACTATCAAGATTAATGAGGGTTTTTCTGATGTCCTTTTGGCAAAAGTTCAGAGGAGGCCTGCAGTCCACAGTTTATGGAAATATGGGAGATGATTTGCTTTGGTCATCCAGGCAGGAGTTGGAGGGAAAAAACTGATGCCAAGAGGTCTGCCTTTTCCTTGAGTGAGGTTATCATAGTGCCATCAGGATGCAAGAGATGTTGAAAGTTTATTTTTCACTTGGTTAGACTATAATAAATTTAGTTTAATCCTTTATCCAAGTGTGAGCAAACAAAGTTTGCGCCTGAAAGTGTCTTCAGGACTGGGGTAAGGTGGTACAACACCAGGCAACTCCTTGCAAAGGTGGAGCAAGCTAACATCACTCTTATCTCAGTATCTCCCATAATGCAAAACACATCTTGCAGATATGTATAATGTTATGCATTAAGGGAAGGGCCACTACCCAGACTAGTTTCGACCTTTATTGAGGTCTCTTCAGTGGGAGCCAGCCCCAAGTGGAGATACCAGGCAGAAGCATTAGCAAGGTCATCTCTACCTATAGGAGTTGCCAAACGATGTGCCACCTTTTTATTAAATTACTCTGGATTTAGAGAAAGATGTTGAAAGTTTATTTTTCACTTGGTTAGACTATAATAAATTTAGTTTAATCCTTTATCCAAGTGTGAGCAAACAAAGTTTGCGCCTGAAAGTATCTTCAGGACTGGGGTAAGGTACTACCCAGACTAGTTTCGACCTCAATAAAGGTCGAAACTAGTCTGGGTAGTGGCCCTTCCCTTAATGCATAACATTATACATATCCGCAAGGAGATGTGATTTGCATTATGGGAGATACTGAGATAGGAGTGATGTTAGCTTGCTCTACCTTTGCAAGGAGTTGCCCGGTGTTGTACCACCTTACCCCAGTCCTGAAGATACTTTCAGGTGCAAACTTTGTTTGCTCACACGTGGATAAAGGTTTAAACTAAATTTATTATAGGATGCAAGAGAGGTCGCAAGATGGAGGGATGGAAGTTGCATCCAACAGCCTCAGCAAGGGACTAGAAGTCTTGATTGCCAGTTGAGCAGGAGGCAAGTTTATTGCATTTCATTCTTACAAAGTCTGCTTTGGAATTATTGATAATGTTTTTACACATGTTTCTAGCTATTGTGTAAGCTGAATGAAAAGCTGGAGAATTTTTTATTTAAACCATTGAACAGCTGCATTTTTATCATGGACAGCAGAGGCACATTTTTTTTGAGAACCAGGGCTTGGATATAGGCCAGGGGTTTTTGAATGGAATGGGAAATGAAGGCGCTCGTTCAAGTGAAGATTATTTTGGTTACTGGGTCAGTGCAGGTGTTTGGATTATGAGAGCGAAAGCAGTAATCTGACCATGGAAAAGCACCATAAAAATTCCGGAGGTCATCCCAGTTTGTACAATTATTAGTGCCATAGGATATGAGACTGAGATTAGCTGGGCAGAGGACAAACTGTAGAGAAGGAGACTCGAATAAGATTCGAATAAGGTCAGAGTTGCCAAGGGGAGAGTAAGACATCCATGGTATATTTTGAGGGAGAATTGGTTAAGAAAAGGTCAAGAATGTGGTAGAATGATGGGATTGTGTAGTATTCTTGGTAGATTGACTATTTGTGTTTAGTCATGACTGATGGCAAATGATTCAACTTCCCTACTAGCAATGTTCCCTCTAATTTTTTTGCTGTGAGTGTGCACAGAAATTTGCATGTGTGCAAAATTTGCATGTGTGCAAAATTTGCCTTCTTTTGAAAAGTATGTGCGCACCCATACGAGTCACCATACTGATCATCTAAGCCAAAAAGTTAAAAGATTTCAGTTCACTCTTTACCTTCTGGTGTCAATGGGAAGTCAGCCAGGTCACCCCAACTCCCCACCGTGTTCCCACACACGGCAGTAGCCTCCCCAGTAAACAGTCGGAAATCACGATTCACAAGCCTTAGACAGGACTCGATCCGGGGACTTCGCGCATTCGAAGCCAACACGATACCGACTGTACTAGATAGGATTCTGAGTGTGTGTATTATTACCATCACCAAGTAAGTTGTGTGACATCAATCACAGAGCTAACATAAATATTTTATATGTATTTAATATTGATCTGATTAGAAGTAAGAAATAAAATAAAAAAAAAAAGATAACACTAGTGACTGATTGCCTTTAATTAAATTTTCTAATTTTGCAAATAACTCTAAACATACATAATAAAATATTCCCATTACTAATTCTCACCTTGTTAAACATTCATAATAAGTCCATTACTAATTCTTATCTTGTTTAGTTCTAGCTTCTATCTCTTTATTTTTTCCCTCTCCTGTCTTTGGCATTCACCCACTCTTTATACACACTATCTAAATTAATTGAATTTCCATATAATTGGTAATTTTGTTGGTATTGTTTTAATTCATCATCATCTTGATCTAATTTGATCAGCCAATCACGTTTGGGAATTTTCCATGAGTCAGGCCTGAGATGTAAACAAACCACGTGCCATTCTATATGCTACTTAAAAATTACACATTTAAGCCACACCCCTTTTACTTTGGCATCAAATCGCTAGCCTCAAATAGGGTTACTGTTTATAATTTATAAGTTTTGTGTAACTTCAAGAATGTAATAAAAAATGCGAAGTTATAGGCTTGAGCGTTGCTGAGTTACCGTATTTTTTAAAGAATTTATAGGTTAATGTTTAGGTGGAACTTCTTTAATTAATAAATTTTAATTTCATCTTGAAAATCTAGTGTGCGCATATTTTTTGCTTTGTGCGCTAGTTGTAAAATGTGTGCATGCGTGCATATGTGCACATCTTAGAGGGAACATTGCCTACTAGCTTGATCTGTGAAGTTGATGTAGGGGTTTGTGTTATGGATGTTAAAGTTCCCAAGGAGGACAGTCTCACAATTTGGATAATTAGTTTGTAAGAAATCAATTTTTAGTGATGGGTAGTCAAAACAGCCAACAGGATTGTCAGAATTAGCAGAGTGGTGAAGAGGCAGTAAATGTAGGCTTTAAAGTGAGGTAAGGAAAGATCTTGACCTAGAACAGATCGTAAAGTGGAAATTCTAAGTTGGAAGCCTTTGACAGGGGATATGAGATTTCACAAAAGTACAAGTTCTGCCTGTTTTGCAAAATGCATTGTGTAAGATATAGCTCAGATAGTTGAGATGGATCATCGTGGATGCCAACATATTGAGGTGAGATCTAGTGCAGAGAGTTGAGGAAATTAGATCATCTTGGGAGGAATGGTGAGAATGTGTGTGTAAGTTTAGCTATGGTATTCAAATATGATAATGATATGAATGTCATGGTTATGTATCTGGTGAAGGGGTGGAAATGTAATCTTAGGGTTACACCCTTTTGAGTGTATCTTGGGAGCAAAAAGAGAAAATCGTCTAACCAGGCCAAGCACACTGTAGATTTAAGTATAAGAAAAATCCAGGTGGTAATTTGTTATGTCTATACATGAATTCCAGGAGCATCAGGACCAAAGGATTTGAGTTTGTTGCTTTGGTGACATTTAACAGTCTACATTTCACCAATGTCTACGTTTTGTAGACATTGGTGAAACCTCAGCATCATAGTCAGATGCTGTAACTGGGATTGAGTGCGAAGGATATAGTATTTTTTAGGAAGAATAGAACAGTTAAGAGAGGAGGTGGGGGGGGGTTGGAGTATTACAAATGCTAACTGATGATTTGAGTCCAATTAAGATAGAAACACATGAAAGCAATACTAGTAATAATGCCTTTGGTAGGATGTTGCAGCATACCTGCAGTTCAGCTGCTCAGTAAGATGAAATGCATTGCCCTGATGGGTGCTAAATGAATAATTATTATAGGTGACATAAATTATCAAAACCTTGATTGGGAAGAAGAGAAATTTCATGATAAGAACGAAGGAGAATGTATTGAGCTGTTGAGAGACAACTTCTTCAAGCAGCATGCGAAAGAGGACAAAGCATGATAAATTTGATTATCTCAGTTAAGAATGTGACTGTTTTACCACCAATTGGTGACAGTGATCATGCAGTACTATCCTGAGAAGTGCTAATTATATGGATGCTCCAGTTGGAACAGGTTATATGATGAATTACAAAGCTGGATATTATGACAAACTCAGGAGAATACTATCTTGGGTCCCATAGTATCAGTTACTATGTAGGAAAGATATCAGCAATGTATATGAAGCTTTGAAAAGATTCTTAAATGAGGCAATATCTGAATGCTCCTTGATTTCAAAGAAGAAATAAGGTTGGAGTGAAATGGATGTGCATCCCTATTAAGCAAGGGATCCAGAAGAGAAAGATGTGAAAGGAATATTGTAAGAATAAGAGTGTGAAAAGGTGGGAAATATGGAAAGTGAAGACTGGAAAGTTACAAGTATTTTACAGAAAGCTAAATTGTAGTACAAAAAGAAATTGGCTGTACAGGCTAAACACAATACAAAGGAATTTTATTGTATGCTGCGAGTAAAAGAAGGAATGAATATGGAAGAATAACTTTACTGAATGCAGAAGGTACCCTTGTGACAGAAGCTGATGAGATTGTTCAAATAATGCGGGATCAACCAATTGTATGTAATGTGGTGCACAGTGCCACTACTACATTGGGTAAGATAAAAGTGCATGAGAATGAAGTTGAAGAGCTGTTGCATAACCTGGGTAAGAATTAGGCAATAGGGACATATGGGATATCAGCATCTATACTAAAGGAATGTTCAGCCAAAATGGCTAGTCCTTTGACATGTTTATGTAACTTGAGTCTCATCTCAGGTAAGATTATTATTATTATAATACAAGTGTATTAATAGAAGTATATCATTCCGAGAGACCCAAGAGAGGTTATGTGTGTATAACCTTTATACACACAATAACCTCTCCTTAAACTCCCTGTCAGGGCACTCACAGCTAATTCCAGCAATCTGTTCCGCTTGTTCACTATTCTCCAAGCAAAAAAAAAAATCTAGTCTACACACCTTTACTAACCACACTCTTAAACAACTACCAGGGGTGACCTCCAGTACTCCCTATTTATCATACATTGAAAAATTTCCTTTGTGTTGATCTTACCACTTTAATAACTTATAAGTTTTTATTATATCTCTTTTTTTCCTATCACGTAATCTTTGTAACTCACTCACTTTCAGCCCATCCCCATAGGGAGCATTCCACAGACCTGCTCACTAGCTTAGTCACTGATCTTGGAATTCTCTTTACCACCCCAAGAAACCTAGGTGAGCAAATCTGTACACAGTAGTCAAGATGCAGCTGAATCATAGCCTTATAAAAGAGGAGAGAGATATAATAACTTTCCTATCTTTACTTTAGTGTGTTTTTTAACATCCAAGTAATCCTTTGAGCTATTTGCACTTTTATGTTATACCGTCTGAACTTCAACTGTCTGTCCACCATTACCCCCAAGCCCTAGCCTCATTAATTTCTTGAAATCCAGTATCATCAGTGTGATGCACAGTATGTAACCTTTTCAACTCAGAGTGCAGGATCTTACGTTTTACACCATTAAATTGATAATAATTATACTTTTCCCACACTGCCAATTTATTTAAATTATCCTGCAGAGTTTCTACATCATCTGTATCAACTATTACCCTCCTCAGTTTTGCATCTTCAGTAAACAACTGAATATCCCCCCCCCTTAAATCTTTCCCTGTATCATTAATATACCAATTAAAGAGTAGTGACCCTAGTGCAGAACTCTGTGGTACTCCACAAGCTGTTTCCCCTTTTCTTAGCCACCACTCCACTTTATACTACTCATTGGTGTCGATGTAAGAGCTCCACCCCCCTGCCCCCAATCCATGCTACCAGCTTCATATCCATTCCTATTGCTCCAACTGTTGTAATAGTTTTCCATACAATATTCTGTCAAAATACCTTTGCAACATCCAATAGTGTCATGTTTAGCCATTTCACTTATCTAATGCTGTTGTTACTCTATTATAAAATATTATTATTATTATTATTATTATTATTATTATTATTATTATTCAGGCCTCCAAGGAGTCAAAAGATTCATCGAGGGAGGTCCTTCCTAAGACATAAAGTCTGTCAAGACTCATCGAGGGGAGGTCCCCCCCTGAGAAACACAAAGTCTATCATACCACTCCTTAAACTCACTGACCGTTCTCGCTCCCACCACTCCATCAGGCAATGCATTCCATGGCTCAACCACCCTCCACACAAAGAAACCACTCCTTACCCTCTTGCTCACAGTTTCCTTTCGTAACTTCCAGGGATGGCCTCTTGTCATCACTCCTTCCCGCTGTTCAACCAAGCGAAAGAACTCCCCAGTGTCAACCCTGTAACCACCTCTCAACAGTTTAAAAGTCTCAATCATATCACCTCTCCTTCTTCTATCCACCAAACTCTGCAGTCCACATTCTCTCAGCCGATCCTCATAACTATCCTTGTACCCTGAAACCATCTTTGTCATCCGTCTTTGTATCCTTTCCACAGTTAATTTATTCCCTTCAAATCCTGGGGACCAAATCTGAGAACAATAGTCCAAGTGTGGTCTGATCAGAGACTTATACAATGGAATGATAACCCTCTTATCTCTGCAGGTCAGTGTCCTTCTCATAATAGCAGCAATCCTCTGTGTTACCTTCACCACCTTTTCAATATGTCCCCTAAACTTCAGGTTTCTATCAATCATCAACCCCAGATCTGTTGTCTCCCCTACTTCCTGCAGTATAACTCCTCCCATAGAGTATGCAGCATCCCATCGATGTTTCCCAAACCTCAAGACCTTACATTTTGCTGCATTAAACTGAGACCCCCATTCATTTGCCCATCTATCTAGCTTATTTAAATCCTCTTGCAGGGCTACCACATCTGCACTATTACTAATAATCCTTCCCAGCTTCGCATCATCAGCAAACAACTGAATATCCCCCTGCAATCCACTGTTAGTAAATTAGTTAGTAAATTACTAAGGTGGGACCTACACTTACAAAGCCATGCTGCCTACCATGGAGTATTGTATTCCCATCCACCCACTGCTTGATTTTACCTATAACCAACTTTTCCATTACTTGAACCACCAATTCTGAGATATTAATTGATCTGTAATTTGCTACTTCTGTCTTGAAATCACTTTTGTCTAGTGGAATCCTCTTTCCACTACCTTGGAACCTTGCCAGAGCTTAGATTGAACAATTTCATCAGTGGCACTGCCATTTCTCTTGCACATTCACTTACATGGTTTGACATGCCATCCAGTCCCACTACTGCATTCATGTTGATATTTTTCAATATGCTCAGCACCTCCTGTTCATATAACTCAATTTTGACAATCAGACATTAGATACCACAGGAATGGAAAGAATGGTGATAGTTCTGTTGTACAGGAGTGGTGGGGAAGATTTTTGAGAAGTTGGTATGAATTTGCATACAAAAATGGATTGACAGACAAGATATACTCTGCAAGCAACAGCATGGGCTTACTAAATGGAGGTCATGTTTTAGCAATTTGCTCATATTTTATAACGATGTTACGGCAGAGATGAATGAAGGGAATGGGAATACAATACTTGTATTTTGCTAAGGCATTTAAAGGATACCACACTAGAGGCTGGTGTATAAACTGGAGAATATGGTATTGTGATATAAACTCTTGACTTGGATAAGTGGGTAGTTAATGGGCAAATATCTGAAAGTGGTATATCATATATAGTTAGGTCCATATCATATATGCTGGTCCCATTAAATCTGCCAAATTTAATGGGAACAGCAGTGTATCCCATGGATCAGTCCTTGGACCACTGTTATGCAGTTTATACATTAATGATATTGGAAAGGATCTGACAGGAGTTGCTCAATTATTTGCTGATGATGTAAAGATGGGTGGAGCAGTCAGGGATGCTACTGATACCCAGCACTAATGAAATGATTTATAGACGGATGATATGAAAGAAAGTAGTTGATATGAAAGAAAGTGGTCAATATGATAGGAATTTGAAGTTCAATGGTCACATAGCAAAAATAGAAAATACAACTCAGGGGATGACTGAGATGTTTAAATGAACACTGACATGTGAAGACGAGGAAGTCATTTTGCCTCTTTACAAGTCCTTGATATGACTGCACCTGGACTACTGTGTGCAGATTTGGTCTCCTGGTTTGAGGATGTGGAAAGGGTGCAAAGAAGAATTAGAAAGATTATATTAGAATTATGGAATATATCTTATGAGGACAGATTGAGAATATGTAGACTGCAGATCTTGATAAACAGGAGAAAGATGGTTGATATTAATATGATAAGGGTCTATAAACTTCTAATGGATGTTATATGATATCATCTGATGAAATTTTTCATTATATGGAAGAAGGGGAGAACATGAGAGCATTTATGGAAGTTAAGCTCGTGTATGGTTGGATTTTTCTCTCACAGAGCTGTAAGTGAATGGGACAGTTTGTCTGTTCAAATGATGAGTGCATCTATGAGGATTGTTTGAAAAGTTTGGTAAAAAAAATATGTTAAACACATTTTTTTTTGAAAAAATCACCTTTATTTCTCAACATAGTCTCCATCGAGGTCTATATATTTGGTCCAGCAAGTTGCCAATTTTTTCATCCCATCTAAAAAGTAGGATTTGTCTGATTGTTCAAAATAGTCATTGACAGCCGTGATGACATCCTCGTTCAAAGAAAATTTTTTCCCACCGAGCCAAATTTTGAAGTTTGGGAACAAGAAGTCACATGGGGCAAAGTCCGGTGAATACGGTGGATGTGGAACCAATTCTAACCTCAATTTGTGCAATTTTGGCATTGCTACAGCTGATGTGTGGGATGCTGCATCATCTTGATGAAAGAGCACTTTTTTGTGCACAAATCTTGGCTGTTTTTTCTTCAGTTCTTCTTTTAAACAGTCCAACAATGATACATAATAGACTCCTGTTATTGTCTTGCCTTTTTCCAAATGGTAAGACAAGTTGGGAATCCCAAAAAACAATGGCCATCACCTTCCCAGCTAACAAAACGGTCTTTGCTTTTTTCAGCACTCTTTCACCAGGCATTGTTCACTGTTTCGACTGCTGCTTGGACTCAGGTGTGTAGTGGTGGATCCAAGTTTCATCTACAGTCACGAATTGATGCAAAAAATCCTGCAAATTGCAATTACACATTGCCAAACGTTCACTGCGTTGAAATGTCTTTTCGCATATGTTTTTGATCGACAGTCAACAATCGCGCACACAGCTTTTTCATGTGCAATTTTTCATGCAGGATATCATACACCCATTCAGTTGAGATGCCAGCAATCTCACGCACTTTCACTCGGTGGTCTTCCATAACGATACCATTGTCAATAATTTCCTTCATAGTGATCTCATTCGGGCATCTGGAGTGTGTTCCATCTTCGATGGACTTACGCCACCTTTAAACTCATTTATCCAGAAATTAATAGTCTTTAATGCTGATGCAGAGTCCTCATGAACTGCATCTAACTCTGCTTTGATCTACACGGCTGTCCACTTCTTCAAATAAAATTGTTTTATCATTGCTCGAAACTCAGTTTTCTCAATTTTATGAAAAATGCAAACACAGTCATTTTAAATGTTTGCCAAACGAGAACTACATGTCACACATGGCTAAACTAGGGGTCATGAAAAAGATGATATGTGCCAACACTGGAATGAATTAACGAATTGTGTTGCCATCTATTGGAAATTTATCAAACTTTTCAAACAACTCTAACTATGAAAAGTTCGGTAAATTTCCAGTACCTTTTCTTACACATTCTAACTATGACAGCTGGTGTGGGTGATGTATGTCCTCCCTCAATGAGTCCTTGACACATTGGAGGTCTTAGATAAAAATAAAAAAATGCTGTTCTTTGTATTTTTTCTGTTTATCCATAACTTACACACACAACAACAACAACAACAACAAGTAGGCTTGGATGTGAACAGATGTGCTTGAGATCGCTCCGCTTTTTTAACTTTACTTTGCAGTATTTTCATTTTTCATTTTCAATACTTTGCAGTATTGAAAATGAAAACTGGATATAACCAGTACTGACTGATAGCTTGTACAGTGCTCTTTCTAACAGTGAGTAATTTACTCCATAGTATTATAGTTCTAAGCGCGTATGAATGATTTTTTTATTCTCTCTTTATGGACCAAATATTGCTGGTCAGACTGTAACTATTGTTCAGCTATCCTTAAAGACAATGTCCCTCTCATAATAGGATTAACTGCTATAGCTAGCAAGAGCTAGCACCCCCCCCCCCCCCCACTGCTGCCACTGGAACAACTCTCTGAAATGTAAATACATTCTCTTAAATTTTGTACCTTAGAAAACTTAGTAGTTCAATAGGAAAATTATACTACAACACCCTTTGAGGGTACATGTCAGGAATTTGATGATGATGATGAACTTTGATTAACACCAAGATTGCGACACGGGAGGAATTAGAGTTCAAAAAAGCTCTCGATTTGCTGCGTAAAGTTGCCGAAGTAAGCGGTAATTTAAGAAATGATTTAGAAAAGGTCATACTAACTGCAGTGAGTGAACTAATGAAGGTATTCAATAAAATGAAACAAAAGTATCAAAAGAACTACAAACAAGCAGGAACAAGCTAGTTTAGCATGTTCCTACTCACCTATACATAGTCTACTCACCTATATTCACACGTCGTTAAAAACAGTGCTACAAACAAAGACAGATCTGAAAACAATCCTTGCTATAAATTAATACTGAAACCGATAGCTTAACTAAACAGCAAAGAAACCAAAAAATTTATAAAAGAAAAAATAGACCCAAGAAAAATCAAAATCGAAATCACAAAAATGAATAGTATTAATAACAGAGGAGTCTTAATCGAATACAAAGAAAAGACTGACATAGACTTGCTATATAACAATCTCTAAGGAATGCAAAGACAGGTTAGTAGCAAATCCCAGTAAGAAGCATTTTCCAAGGCTAATTATATACGATATTCCCAGCGAAATTGATATGAACAATGTGCCTTAGCTGCAGTAACTTTCACCATCATACACGAGACTGTAGGGTAAAAACCACCTATCTGTTCTGCTCTAAGGAACATAAGTTCACAATGTGCCCACAAAATGAGTCTGAGGTGAACTGTATGAATTGCCAAAATCATAAGCATGCCAAAACCAAAAACAACTGCAAACACATGGCACTAAACAATGGCTGCTACATACAACTACTATAGACAGTTCAAAATTCGAAACATAGATTATGGAAAGCAATAAAAAAAAAAAAAAAATAGCAGAAACAGCACTACTTCCCTGGCATGCCTTCAAATAAATCTTTAATGCTCTATCAATGTTGTAAATAACTTAAGAGGACTCATAAATAGAAAAAATATAGGACTAGCATTAATACGAGAACCTTATAATATCAGCCTGATTCTTGGAATAGATAGTAATGCCCATACGGTTTTATGGTTTAACAAGAGCAAAACAATAGAGGTAAAATCTGGAATAGTTTTCAGCATCAAATTCCTTTCACATACTAAACGACGACTGTAATACCCCTTTGTTTGAAAATATCAGAGGAAGAAGCTTCATTGATTTGACAATAACAAACGATACTATTTCACCCCAGGTTTCTGAATGGAGATTCGAGGAAGAGGAAAGCTGTTCTAATCATTGCATATTAAGTTTCATGATCAGTAATAAAAATTTAAATGGAATACTCAAGACAAACCATCACATTAACATCAAGTACTTCACAAACAAAACCAACCTAGACATATTTGTAAAGCATTAAAAAGAGAATTTGCATACCTAATCTCAGAGTGTCACTTTAATGGGATCAGCGAACAACAGCTCAGCTTAGACAAGAACATAGCCACCTGGGCTACAGCGCAAGCCAATGTAGACGTCCTTGCTTTCATTAGGTCTGAAAATATCCATCAAGAAGCTAAACATTGAATGGAAGAAAACCAATACCTTGGTGGAACGATAAACTAACAGTCCTAAGAAAATGTGTAAATGCACTCAACTATATCAAAGAACGTACAATAATCAAGATTTAAGACAGAGTAGAAGATAGAACTACTATAAAACCAAATACAGCTATCAGTCCAAAATTACAAATACAAAAACAGAATCATGGAAAAAATTCTATTCTGTTTCAATCGTATGAAATCTTTGGAACTGTATATATAAATTAGCAGCAAACAAGAATAAGGTAACACCTATATTATCAACTTTCAAGAAAACAGATGGATGCTACACTAAAAACTTAGCAGAAACTGCAGCTATTATGATAAACAAGTTTATTCCTGAGGACGATAAATTAACCAATGAAGAAATCCACAAAACTTAGACAAAGAACGAAAACTCGTAACGACAATTTATAAACAACTAATGAAATTGAGTCCGTATTAAGATCATTGGATTCAAGAAAAACTCCTGGAGAGAACGGAATAACCAGTGATATACTCCTGAGAGCATTTGTCAAATTCCCCAAATTCATAACGACAGTTGACAAATGCCTAACAAGAGGGTGATTTCCTTTATTATGGAAACATTCTAAAATTATACTCATAATCAAACCAGGAAAAGAAACATCTGACGAAATTAGCAAATACAGGCCAGTCAGTCTCATAAATGTTACTAGAAAAACTTCTGATAAACCGAATAATGCACTTTGTCTACTTGAGACCTATTAAGCAGCAATCAGTATGCATTTAGACCTCAATCAAGCACAGTAGCTGCAATTATGGAGGTTAAAGAGTTCACAGAAGACAGTCTACAGCAAAAAAAAAAAAAATAAAAGATGTACTACTGATCTCACTCAATGTACAAGAAGCCTTTGATGCTGCATGGTGGCCAGCCATAATAATCAATTAAGATATTTCAGATGTCCAAAAATTCTACTCCACCTTGCAAAAAATTATTTTACAGACAGAAGAGCAACCATGACATTAAAAATAACAGCTGTAACGAAAGAAGTCAGACTAGCTGTCTGCAAGGTTCCTGCTGTGGACCAGGTTTGTGGAACATCTAGTACGGCTTGCTATTAAGATTTCCTTTCACTACTGAAACAAAGGTCATAGCTTTCACCGATGATAATGATTTGGGGATGCGACCGCTTATAGTTAGAAGTAATGGCCAATGAAGCACCTTTAAAATTGCAGAATGGGCAAGTGAGAAGAAAGTTACCTTCAATAGTACCAAGTCCAAAGTGCTCCACATCTCACATAAAAAAACAAAACCTGCAATGGCCTTCCTAAATGGGGAAGTTCTTGAGGTAGCCAGTGAGCTGCCTCAAGAATGGAAAACATCAAAAAACTGATCATCAGCAGAAGAATTCTTGCCAAATATCAAAAACAGACTCCAGCTAAAAAAACATGCCATCTCTCCAGGCCATACTACTAATGGCACACGGAAAATTAAGACACTATCTACACAGATTCCATATCCTGGAATCTCTATCATGCATTTGTTGTTCACATCTTCAACAGGCTGTTGAACACATACTTTACAACTGTCAGTTACTGAACTCCATCTGGATGCCCCTAATACAACCTCATCATCACTTCTGGAGACAAGTGGCCAATGTCAAAACAGAAACTTATCCAAAAATATTACTCAGAATTAATTCTTTTTGCCAATAAGATCAACTTCCAGTCATTGCAATTTAACATAAATTACTGATATTGTGTGAATTATATAGTGTAAGTATATGCACCCTCCCCTCTGTCCAAAAAGAAACCGAACTTTTGATAGAAAGAAAAACACAGGCCAATTATAATTATTCAAATAATTTATTTCAATCGATATATACTCTCCCTCAGCTTCGATACAGCATTTGGCATGGTCAATTAATTCGTTAAATGAGTTTTTTATATTGGTTTTTGGGATACTGTTGAGGGTTGTGGTTACTGCCACTTGAACATTTTCAATAGTGTCATATCTCTTTCCTTTCATTGGCAAATGAAGTCAGGAGAAGAGAAAGAAGTCACAGGGTGCCAAATCATGTGAATACGGCGAGTGATCCAACACACAAACTTGGTTTTTGCTCAAAAACTCTCAAAATGTTCGAATGATGAGATGGTGCATTATCGTGCAAAAGTGACCAGCTGCCTGCATCACGATATTCATGCCGTACGCGATGAATTCTCACTATCAATCGCTTCAAAACTGCAAGACAAAACTCGCCATTGACTGTTTGGCCAGGCGGAACAAATTCTTTGTGGATAATGCCCTTGGAATCGTAGAAACAAATCGCATTGTCTTTACTTTTGACTTCTCCAAGCGACTTTTTTTCAGATTCCCCCTCTTCTGGTGGTCTCCACTCAGCACTCTGGCACTTTGTTTCGAGCTCATACTCAAAACACTACGTTTCGTCACCAGTAACAATCATTTCAAGGAAGTTTGAGTTTTTACAAGCGGTCCTTGCAGTGTTCAATTCGATACATTTTTTGGTCGTTGGTCAACTTGTGGGGAACAAATCGTGAATTCAATTTACGAAGGCCCAAACTCTCGGTCAAAATGTTGTGCACAGTTGATTTTGGAATCCCCAATTCATCTTCAATCAATCTCATGGATGATTTTGGGTTTTCTTTGATGAAATCACACACTTTCTGGATGTTAACTTCGCTTGGTCCAGTTTTTGGATGGCCTGGCTTTTCGTCGTTCTCAAGCATCTCACGACCACTTTGAAATCACTTAATCATTTGTAAATTTGAGTATGGGATAAGCATTCATCACCGTATGCTTTTTGAAGCATTTGATGCGTTTCGGTAAAACTTTTACCAAGTTTAACACAAAAGTCAATTGCAGCTCTCTGTTTGAAACTCATTTTCCGACTGTTCGTCAAAACACACTGTCACTCTTGGCACTATATCTCAGCTTCTAACAAAACAAATGTAATTAACAGTTGACACAACACTAATGAAGGTTGCCGTTTTCGACAACAAAAAGATATAACAGGTGGCGGCACTAGTTTCTTCTATTTTTGAAAAGTTCAGTTTCATTTTGGACAGAGGGTGTATATATAAAAATATAAATATGGATGTAAAGATTGGAATACATATAGATGTAAAACTATATTCAGATGTAAATATGAATGTTGATGTGATGGTTTTCCCCCTTCAGTTGTTTCCGAACCTAGGTGACTTTGTAGGCATTTCCCACAAAATATTCCTGGTGAGATTTTTATTAGGTTAGTTCACCATTGCTCCCCCCTCCCCCAATTTTATCTAGGCTCGGGACCAGCATTTGACTGGGACGTATTCATGACACTGTAATCCATGTGTGTTCATGCAGCTGGTTTGCTTGTTCTGGGGAATGAAAAATCTGAGTTTTCAGGCAAAAAAACTTCCTACCGTTAGCCTACTGTAGCTTCCTACAGAGTTAGCCAGTCTCTGTATGAGACCGGCTAACTCACCTTTTTGTCGAAAGCGTTCCTCATGTCACTGATGGGAATTGAACCTAGGTCTTTCAGACCAAAGGGCTTCGTTTATACTGACTGAGCTACAGAGGCTCCATGAAGATTGATACAAAAATATAGATATAAATGTTAATCAGTACTTGGAAGCTACATGCAATATATGCATTGCATGCAATGGAGCATGTAGGACATAAATTACCTCCTGGAAGGTTTACTGTTGGGAGGAAAATGCAAAGCACACACACACACTGAAGGAATACTCTAAAGTAGTACTCCTTCAGTGTGTGCAGTTTAATTTTTTTTTGCAAATAATTTTTTTTTAAACATTATTTGTATTCACTTCTGTCTTTTTATTTTTAACAGCTGTTCTTTACTTGGATACTATTTTTATTTATTTTATTTGAATGCACTTGTAGCTGTGCTTATTTTTAGTTTAATTTATTATTCTTGATATATTTTAGGTCAGAAGCCAAGTCCATAGTCATGTACCTAAATGGTTACAAAAGGCTTGTGACAATGCTCTTACAGAATGCCTGCTTCAGTCAAATGGAGTACAATCTGTTATATTAGGAGTTTTAAATATTTCTAGAGGTTAGCATTATATTTTTATTGGCTCTATTTTTATAACTGCAAGGGTTAGTGGAAAAAGTCTTTGTCAGTGATTTTTTATTTGACATGTGACAGTGTTATCATTATATTAGAGTACGCAAATGAAAGTTGAATTCCTTATCCCATTATTCTGTAAGTTTTTTAATGCCTCTACAGAATACGACTGGCTTTCCATGAAGTCATCAACAGAAAACTGCTACCTTCTCTTTGTAGTATAGGCGATCATGGATGATGATGTAAATGGTTCCATATGAAATGTGAAAAACAGTACCAGCAGCAGAGCTCTTGACCGTTCTAGGTGTTTATCAAGTTCTGATAAACACCTAGAACAAAAATGATATTAAAGCGAGAAAGAACATATCTTAAAATCTTTTATCTCCCCATGTTTCATCAAATTGTAATAATTTGTTCTTTTTCTTTTAGTATATATAAGAAGACATGTCAGAGGTTTTGAAGAAATTCAAAGACACATTGAGGTGTGGGCTGTCATCAAGTTTTTCGTGCAAGGAAAGTCTGCAACTGAGATTCACCAAACTTTGTTTGAGACTTTAGGGGACTGTGCTCCCAGAATATCCAACAGTTGCCAGATGGGTGGCCGAGTTAAAACTGGGCATCCTGAGACAACAGATGTCCCCAGATCAGGAAGACCTTCCGCAGCGATCACACCTGAAAACATTGATGCCTGGGATGATTACGTCTTTAGAAGGTGTGAGGTCATGAAGTATATAGGATAGTGTAGGCTGTGCATTTTAAAAAGTATTCTGACATATTTTTAATGCCAGAATAGTTGTCAGATTTTTCATGATGGTGGTGCATAATTACATGGGCTGAAATGATCTGATCCATGATTTATCAGACCCTAGTCCAGTAATTGCTGGATCGGATGCTAAACAAATATCTCTGATGTATGTATCCTTGCCAAGAATATTTTCTATCAGCTGTAATAAAGGTTGAAACCAGTGTGGGTAGTTGCCTTCTCTTAATGCATAGTATTATGCACATCTGAAAGGAAGTGTACTTTGCATTATTGAATACCAAGGTAACTGATGTATATAGCAGCTTTAAATTCACAAGTAGCTTAGTTGTGAAGATACCTTGCACTCAAACTTCGGTTACTTACACTTAGACAAAGGATCATATTTCAACAACAGTATAATTTATTGGCAAGTATGATGTGATGTATATCATTTTTTTCCACAAAAGTTTACTTATTTTTTCACTTCTTGCAATCTGTTTTGTGAAATGGTTAAAATTGAACTTCTGTTTTTATTGATATTCAGACTTATCAGTTGGCTGCACTACACTAACAGTCTCTTTTCACTTTAGCATCTTGACAATTAAAATCTTCATCACTTCCTTGTATATATTAACAGCCAACATCCTCATTAAATTTATCATGCAAAAAAAAAAAGAGAGAGAGAAATATAACAACTTCTTGATAACATGGGAATTATTCAAACACTGTCTTTCACCATATGCATAAATCCATACACACAGGAAGGTATTTCCATTACAATCATATTCACATAATGTCATCTTTTGCATATTATGTTGTTGAATGACTTTTCTCAATGCTGAGATGCAATGCTAATCCTATCTGCATAATTAGTATCTCAATGTATCTCATGCTATACAGTGTGGAAGAAGGTCTGTTATTAAATAAAGATCACTTTTTCAATTAACCTTCTGTTAGGTATCCTGTTTAAAAAATCAAATATGAATATCTTTAAATTTATCTTTACAAAATACAAGAAAGGAGAGAAGAGTATTATTTTTATACTATTTATATTGTATTGCTACCATTGTGCTTATTTTATATGCAAAGCGTTATCTTCGTTATTCTATAACTTACACTATTATAAGCAGATAGTTATTGTTATAGAATATTTTTAGCATTATTATTGGCTGCACTACACTAACAATCTCTTTTCACTTTAGCATCTTGACAATTAAAACCTTCATCCCTTCCTTGTATATATTAACAGCCAACATCCTCATTAAATTTATTATCAAAAAAAAAAAAAAGAGAGAGAGAGAGAGAGAAAGAGAAATATAACAACAGCAGTTATATTTCTCTGTTATAACACAGAGAGAAATAGTTATAATATATATGTTAATAATAATTAATAATAATGTAAACTTAATCATATAGTGCTGTCATAGTAATCTCGAACACCCCTTGGGGATATATAGGAAATTGATGATGATGAATGTTTTTAATAACATATTTATTTTAATTATTTTAATAGCTGATAAAGATAATATAGATATCCTACAGGATGATTTAAATAAATTAGCAGTGTGGGCAAAGGAGGACAATGTTTGTCAGTTTATCTGTTATTACAGTTCTCTGTTCACTTATTAACCTTAGTGAATCAACACATAAATGTGTGAAATTTCAAGTAGTGCCATCTTCATTGTTGATCAGTTACACATGTTGGGAAAGAGGGGGAATTATTTGAAAAACCTTGCTTTTTATATGTATAAAAACATGTAACTATTTTTCAAATAGTTACACATGTGTTTCTGTGTTTTATATATACTCAAGAGCTTGAAATTTTTTGGCTGTCTTGTTTGTTTGGCCATAGTATGATAGTTTACATCTGCAAGATACCTGGTAAACATCTTGTAGGTCTAGGGACTGTGGCCAGTCTTTGGTGGAGCAGATAAGGGATCCCAATTTTTTTCAATATTTTAAACTGTGTCATCTGCTCTAAATTTTATTTTCTATAACTATTTTTGATCTAACATGATTCCAACCTTTAAATGCCATGACTTTTGTTTTCTTTTGCGAAATTTTTAAATTGTATTGTTGGCTTATTTTTGTTTAATTCATAAACTGATTTTTGAAGGTCATCTTCATTGTCTTGTAATATAATCTGATTATCTGCATACAGCATTGTATTGATAATGGTTCTTCTGGTTAACTGGATACCTCGTTTTATTATTGTTTTCCATATTTTAACAATCTGATCAATATATATATATATATTGAATAGAGTTGGAAATAAGCTACATCTCTGTCTGACATCGGTTTATTTCATTCTCTTCTGTTAATTTATTACCTAACTATAACGGTCTTTTTGTATCTATAAACTTTGTATAGCTTGTACCAAATGTAATGGATATCCATGTTTTTTCATTATATTCCATGCTTCTGTTTATTTTATCAAAGGCTTTCTCGTAATCTCTAAAGGCTGTTTGAGTCTGAATTAAATTCTCGTCTTTTTTTCAGTAATTTGTTTTAGCACATAAATATTGTCTATACATGATCTTCCATGTCTGAAACCATTTTGTTTTTCTGAGAGTAGAGTGTTTACAATATTTCTGAATCTTTTATTCAGGATTTTACTGTAAATTTTTTAACCTGTATTTAATAAACTTATTCCTCTGTAATTTCCACAATCATCTCTGTCTCCTTTCTTAAATATAGATATGACCTTAGCTTTTAACCAATCTGATGGAACCACACATTTTCTCCAACAGTTATTTATCAATTTTAAGAATCTGTGATGTAAATATCTCTGCCATATTTCCAAATTCTTTCTGTTTCTCTGTATTCATGCCATCTAATCTGGTTAATTTTCTATTTTTTGATACTTTTTTTCCCTAATTTTATTGGTTCTATATCAGTGTTGATTACTTCATTAATATTTTCTGTTATTAAATTTGGGTCATACCATAAATTCTTCTAATGTTCTATCCATCATTTCTCTTGTATTATGTTGATTTGTATTATATCTATTACTTTGTTGTTTAATTCCTTAATATTTTGTAGGCTGTGTCTTGTCTTCCATGTATGTCTTTTTCTATTTTATTAATAAATCTGTCCGAAGAATCTCGGTGAGATTTCTGTATTATGGTTTTCGCTATATTTCTTTGGTTTTTGTATATTTCTTCTGTTTCCTTTGTATGTTTTTGAAGGAGTGATTTGTATGCCATTTGTTTTTCTTTTATTGCATTTTCTATATATTCGTTTCAGATTTTTAATGTTTTCCTTTTTAATATTTTATTTTTCTTTCCAGGTACTTTGAGGCTTCTTTATGGATTATCTTTATTAAAATGTTCCATCTTTCTATTTCTTCACTGATTTGGGCTTCTTTTAGGTAATCTGTTAATCATGATTGATATAATATCTAATGCTTTCTTCTTATAATAGATATATTATTATTATTATTATTACGGGTATCTCCATGGAGTCAGTAGACTCATCGCGGGAGACCCAAACTAGCAAAACAATATCTGTCATATCTCTTCTTGAATTCATTTACAGATGAAGAGCTCATATACTTTGTATACTTGTTCTATTTCTTGTTTTTCTTATTTACTTCCTTTCTCCATTTTGCTAGTATTTCTGTTTTAGAGACTACTAAATAATGATCTGAAAAAATTTCACTTCCTCTGTAAACAAGTACATCTCTCACACATGGAGCCAGTTTCTGATTAGTGATGATATAATGAATTATAGATCTTGTTCCTCTGCCATTCCAAGTATATTTTTTTATTTATTTATTTTTTAAATTGTTATTTTAAAATTATTGAAAGTACAAAAGTCTAATAGTTCTTGACCATTGTTATTCATGGAAATTTCTCCATATTTTCCTAAATTATTTGGAATTGGATTATTTCCAACTGTAGCATTAAGATCTCCTGCTATTAATATATAGTCATTTTTATTACATTTATTTAGTAGGTTCTCATAAAATTGTTTGGAATCCTCTTTCCTACTTTCTTCAGAGGCATATACTCCTATGATATTTAAATAGCTTCTATTTGTTTTTAATTTAACTGTTATAATTCGATCATTTACAAAATTGTACTTTCGTATTTTATTTGCCATTTATTATCGATTCAAATGGCCACACCACTAGAAGCTCTGATATGTTGGTTCACTCTACTATATGGCATAGTAAAACCATTTATATCTTTTGTTCCCTTTAATTTCTTTTTTGTTTCTGTTATCATGGCTATATTAATATTTTTAGTTTTTAGTTGTTTTACCAGTTCTAATTTCTTTGTTGTTATGCTTTGTACATTCCACATGTCCACTTTTAAAATATCCGAGATTCCTAATCATTTACCTTGTTCTTTCTTGGTTGTTTTCCATTGTTTTGGTCTGATGAATTTTCCATTTCCAGCATCTGAGTTATAGAAATTTTTTACTTGGTAAGGTAACCAGCCTTATGGAAAACCTCAACCTGGAGGACTAGTTTGTCCCCCTACCGCTCGACTTGTCCAGCTAGGGAGGCCCTACCAGTAGCTTAGCTACTGCTAGTATAGCTCTTGAGGTCATTGGTGTTCGTAAGCCTCCTTACCATGTCAAGGTGGAGATACTATTAAGGAGGAGCAATTTTTTTAGCATAACAATTCAAAAGTTGGTTATAGTAAGTGATTTCATTATAGTTCTGTTTGTTACAGTGAGAGTTGACTATAATACATAACATTATTATTCAGATACTGTTTGATATGGTATTTTTCTTCTTATTATTATTATTATGGGCAACTCCAAGGAGTCCTTAGACTCATCGAGGGAGGCCCAACATCATATCGAGAATAACTATTCAACATTCACACAATATCTATCATACTTTACCTTGAACTCATTTACAGTCATGGCACTCACAACAGACTCTGGCAGCTTATTCCACTCATTCACCACTCTCCAAGTAAAAAACCTAGCTCTAACACCCTTGCTAACCACACTCTTACCAAGCTTCCGTGGATGGCCCCTAGTCCTCCCACTACTAGTCCTGTTCTCAAAAATATCTTCAGAATTAATCTTATAGAAACCCTTCAGTAATTTGAATGTCTCAATCATATCACCACCTTTTCCGCCTATCAACCAATTTCTGCAGCCCACAAATCTTCAACCTGTTCTCATAAGGTTCATTCCATAGTCCTGCTATCATCTTGGTCACTCGTCTCTGGATCCTCTCCACCTCCTCCCCATCAAGAAGAAACCCTGGCGCCCATATCTGGGCACAGTAGTCTAGATGGGGTCTTATCAAGGCTCGATACAGAGTAACTGCTTGTTAAAGTGTTTTTCAGCAACCAAGTGATTAGATGAGCTGATTTTTCCACTTTTGCAATGTGTCCCCTAAACTTCAACTCCCTATCCACCAACACTCCCAAATCCCTGGACTCGTCAATCTCCTGGAGTACGGTTCCACCAATGTGATATACTGCTGCTAATCTTTTCACCCCAAAATGCAAAACCTTATATTTTTTCACATTAAATTGACATCCATTCGCCTTAGCCCAGTCCTCCAAACTATCCAAATCATCGTTCAAAATTTTGACATCCTGAGCATTCACTAGTGCTCTATTCAACTTTGCATCATCCGCAAACAAATGCACAGTTCCTCTCAGATCCTTCCCTATATCTCTAATGAACAAATTAAACAGTAGTGGTCCAAGTTATGCAGAGAACCGACCAGGGCTTCTGACCTAATGTCCAATCCTCACCTTCTCGTAGTGCACCCTGTTGGGTATCTACTTGGATACTGAACAAACGAGGATGGGCTGACAATTTGGGATTTAGCTGGCAAAATTGTATTCTTATTGGTTAAACCAAAATAAATAATGATGGTACAAACATGACAAAATTTCATGCCAGCTGGGGCATCCAACGGTTAAACAAGCCCCATGTTGTTTTTGCCAGGGAACCAGGGCAAACAGCGAAAAGTCAGCTACTGGAACAAATCTGAAAACACACCCCAACTCAACATCACCAGAGTTAAAGATCAGTACTATCAACATAAGAAGCCAGAATAGCAAAGAAATGGAGCAAGTTGAGGAATTAGATCGACATTATAGGGGTGACTGAAACAAAAAAGACAAAAACTGGTGAGATCTTTCTGAGCAATAAATACAAAATGTTATATTCAGGCAATGACAATCAAGGAAATGAAGGAGTAGCCATAGTATTCAACACAAAATATGATTCTAATCTTCTTGACTGGCAGGCAGTGTCAAGTAGGGTGATGTGGACAAATATAAGAATGGGGAACTGGACAATGAGACTTATTTGTGCCTGTGGTCCCACAGAAGTTTCTACTAAGGTAGAAGTGGAAGAATTTTTTGAGGCTTCAGAAAAAGCAACTGACACAATGAAAAAGGAAAAGTTGGTCCTTGTTGGGGATCTAAATAGCAGAGTAGGAAATGATTGTGAGACATACAAAATTATTTTGAGAAAATTTGGAGAAAAGAGCAAAGCTAGTAATAATGGCAAATATCTGTTGGATTTCTGCTCAGGATATGGACTAATTATTATTACTAACACCATGTTCCAACATAAAAATGTGCACAAATTCACATGGAAAGAAGAGGCAAGGAATAAGAAAAGTCTCACTGACTATGTTATTGTTGATAGTGATGTTATCTCCCTGGTGCAGGACACCAGAGTGTACAGAAGATTTGAAATTGGAAGTGATCACTATTTAGTCTTGAGCAGGATAAAATTGAATTTCATATTGAAAAGAATAACATGTAAGAAAGTTTTACAGCGAATTAAAGTTGAGCAGCTCTCAGATGTGAACTATAGACTAAAATACACAAAGATTATTGAAGAAAAAATGAAAGAGTTTGAGAACAGGAATCAAACCTTGGAGATTCAGTGGCAAGCCTTGAAGAAAGCCCTGATTGATTCAGCTAGAGAGGCATGTGGTGAAGTTGTCTGCAAGGATAGAAAAATTAGAACTCCATGGTGGACACAGGAAGTTAAAGAGGCAGTGAAGGAAAAGAAGAAAGCATATCAAAAGTTCCTGGCAAATAAGTCAGCTTGTGCTCTTAGAGAATACAAAGACAAATGCAAGAATGCTAAACACTGTGTAAAACTAGCTAAACAAAAGTCATGGGAGGACTTTTTCAAGAATATAGAAAATAAATATCAAGAAGGTGGCAAAATATTCTGGAGGTTGTTGAAGAAGCTTAGGAATGGAGAAAAGAGTGCTGTAAAAGGAGTTAGAGATGATAAAGTGACATGAAAACGGGAGAAAAAGATATCCTTGAAGTATGGAGTCATTACTTTGAAAAACTGCTAAATGAAACACTGACTAGGTATGCAGTCAGGAATACATATCCATACTTGAAGTAGAAAAAGCCATCAAAGGCTTGAAATGTGGAAAGGCAGCAAAAGTAGATGATATTCGACCAGAAATGCTGAAGTATGGTGGTATAAGAGTCTTACAGTGGCTGCACTGCATAGTTCAGAAAGCCTGGACAGAGGGACGAATTCCCGATGATTGGAGTAGAGCTCTCATAGTACCCATATATAAAAAGGGAAATAAAACTGAATGTGAGAATTACAGAGGTATTTCCCTACTGAGTGTTCCTGGCAAGATCTATGCAAGTATACTTGAGAAACAGTTGAGAAGAATTGTGGAAGAAAAGTTTGGTGAAGAACAAGCTGGATTCAGGCCAAATCGAGGCTGTCACGATCAGATCTCCACTTTACGACAAATAGTTGAGAAAGCATGGGAATATAACAAAGATCTGTATTTAAGTTTTATTGATTTGGAAAAGGCATATGACAAGGTGCCAAGAGAGAAGCTGTTCAATACGCTACAGTTATATGGTGTCAATGGGACATTACATCAAGTAATACTTAGTCTTTATTTAATTATAAGTCAACAGTTAGAATTGAAGGAAGTACAGGAAGATCGTTTAATGTTAAATCTGGTGTGAGACAAGATCCCCTCTGTTATTCATTATCTATATGGATCACATTATGAAGGAAAGTGGTATTAAACATGATATCAGAATTGGAGATGTTAATGTCAGCTCTTTGGTTTATCCGGACATTGTTATACTTCTAAATAAATCCGATACAAATTTGCAAGATTTTATGACTAAATTGAATAACTGTTGTAATAGATATGGTATGAAGGTCAGCAATTAAAAGACAAAGACAATGAAAATAGGTAGAATTGTTGAAAATGTCAACTGTGTTGTGAATGGGGAATCTGTGGAACAAGTAAAACAAAACATTTCATCTAATTAGGCATGATTTTTAGTGAAGATGGTAAATTAAATATGGAAATAGACAACAGAATCAACAAAGCTGGTATGGTAAGAAGTCAAATGAATAAATTCATATGGAATAAGAGAGAAATTAGTCAGAACACTAAATTAGCTGTATACAAGACAGTGTTCAAACCAGTTTTAACTTATGGATCTGAGTGCTGGGTCAGAAGTAAAACACTTGACCAAAGACTAGAGACTGCAGATATGAGAGTCCTGAGAATGATTAGAGACATGAACAGATGGCATCAGTGGCAATATCATATTAAAAACGAGGACATTAGGAAAGAACTTGACATTATCAGCATCCAGGAATGTGTTAGCACAGCTAATCTCAGGTGGTATGGTCACTTAAACAGAATGGGCAAGGAAAGATTAGCAAAACAAGTATTCTCTGCCTGGTTAGCAGGAAAACGACCCAGAGGAAGTCCAAGATATAGATGGAATGATACAGTAAAAAGTGCCTTGGAAGATAGAAATATAAGATCTGATAATGTTGGAGTCTTGACAAGTAACAGACTGATTTGGAGAAAAATTGTAGATAGGAAGTTTGTAATGATGTAAATTTTTCATGTAGTACTATCATATCCTGTACACCTCTTGAGGGTACATGTGAGGAATTTGATGATGATGATGATTACTTGCTATGTAGCAAAAAAATCTTTTAGGTTTTCTTTTGCATGCTTTGCTAATTTTCTCTTATAATCTGATTTAGTCTTCCTTACCATATTTTTTATCCTTCTTTCTTGTGCTTTATATTGCTCATCAGCGTGCTGATTAGCTTTTTTGTTTATTCCTTCCACGTTGCTTTCTTTCTTTGACTCCTACTTCATGCTACTCATTCACTTAATCTCTGCTTGGTTTATCCTCCTGACCTGGATATGCAGTCTGATGCTGCCTCACTCAAACTTTCCCTGACCACTTCCCATGCACTAATGACATCTATTCCATGTAGCTTCTTATGCCATGACACTGCTCCAAGTTGCCTCCTAAATTTTGTCATAATTGCTAGTTTTGTAGTGCCACATAAACCCTTTCTTGACTGAAAATTTCACAAGACTGTATGGTCACTTTCCCTGATCAGAAGTAGAGTAGCTACTGTAGTTATAGATATATCTTTTTATGCTGTTACCAGATCCAGTGCTCTCAAACCCCCTGGTTCCCTCCATTATGTGCTGTTTTAGGCAATTAGCCCTTAGTAACTGTATAAATTCCATTTCCATTTTTCCATGTGCCCTTTCCTCTTTCTAATCTATATTCCCATAGTTGAAGTCTCACATGATAATTACTTGTCATGCACTCATTGTGCTAATCTGCTGATGCATGCTATCTACATCTTCTTCTGGACCCTCAAGTCTATTATCAACTACCGACAATATATTGTGTCCTACTGGCCTCTATTTCTATTTCACACCAGGCCAAGCTCAACTTGGCCAAAAATTATTGGCCAATAAGTTTTGGCCAAGTTGAGCTGACCAGTGCCAAAAACTCCTCTTTTTTAATACTTTGGGTATTTGTGTACATGCATTTTGATATCCCCTTGGGCCCACAGACCCAAGGGGATGTGAAAATGCATGTACCTTACCTGTCCATTCAGATTTGAAGCCTGGGAAACTGTACCTAGCTCCTCACAAGCATTCCTTCACTCATACCTCTCTATCCCAGGGGTGGCTATACATGCTTGATTGTCCCCCCCCCTCAATATCACTACTTTCCCAGGTTTTGTACTTCTAAACTCTCACTGAATAACACTTTCCACTTTCTCCAAGCATTTCACTTCAAAACCATTCAAGTGCAGTCCATTAGGCATATACAGGTTCTTCCTACCATCTTCTCATTGACTCATTGGCAATCATGGTTCTTCTCAATTCTGTCCTATCATATCGAGGCAGCAGACTCACAATCTTTACTTTCTTACTCTTCATTTTTGTTTCTTCTAACAACTCTTTCATATCCTCTCTCATTGCATATTTCTCACCTTTCAAATCATTTGTGCTTTGCTAACTGCTTCACCACTTGGAGAACCCATTTGGGTTTCTCAAGTGGTGAAGGAGAGTTCTATTTCAAGCCATCAAAGAGTGGAATGCAATGCTGCTTTCCATCAGATCAAGGCAAAACTTATTAATCCTTCTAAAACGAATGTCACTGGAATCAAATGATCTGACATAGCTTTAATTAAATATTAGAAGACAGAATAAAGTTATTATACCACAAATGTCATCTTGAGCAAAAGGACTTTTCTAATTTCATTTGATTTTTTTTGCACTGCTTTTTAACTTTTAGACCAGTTGAAAATTAGAAGGAGTAGTAATTTATAATTCAGTTCATGGAACTCAGAAGGGAGATGCAATTGGAAATCTTCAAAATGAGCATAAAATTTTAATCAATTTGTATAGCACATGTTTCATTCAGTGATTAAGTATGGGACATTCATCTGCTGCAATTTTAAGCTAAAGATGAGAGCTTCTACTGAAATATTATTCTATATAAATTTTTGAAATTAAAACAAGTCTCACAATTGGAAAGTGAGTAATGCAATTTAACAAACAAGTAAAGTTCAAATATAATTATTAAAATAAATGTTATTTGAAAATATTATTTATAAATTTCATTGATAATGATTTCAATGCAAACATTTGAAAACAGTATGACAGTAATATCCTTGAATGAAAGGACTTGACTAATTTTATTTGACTTTCTTTTGTTCATTTTTTCAATAGTTTTTGTAGCTATTCAAAAATGGGCTGTCACAAAACAAATCATGTGTGTTCATCTTTTGCTCTTAATGGTTCTAGTATGGAAGCAAAAGCAAAGTACTTACTATAATATAGTTTTGAATTACTCTTCTACTACAAATTTCACAATGCATTTGGAGAGACACCATCAGAAAGAATTTATTTTGCTAATGAGAAAAAATGAGACTTCACTGAATAAAAAATTACTCCCTCAAGATGATAAAGCAGAAGAAAATTAGGCTTCAGAATGCATGAAAACTTAAAAACCTGTTCTTGTCTATCAGTCGGCATTAAAATCAAAAGTCTGGCTTCTTCAGGACATGTGTAATGGTACATGGAACTAACGTTTGATAGTAAAAAAAAAAATGGAGTAACACAGTCAAATAAATTAAAACGGCATGCAACATCATAAGCATGGAACGTACTGTATCAGTCATTATTTATTGAGTGTATTATATTTTTTTGGCAAAATGAAATTCTGGTAATCTGAGCAACTTATTAGACTTTTCCAGATGTCCTTCAGAATCATTCCTTGATTTCTGTTTAGATTTTATCCAGAGTGGAGTACAATGGCGGCTTCTTTGAAGTTTCTACATCGAAAATCCTCTTCTGTGTAGAGCATGGAGCGTTTATCCCAGTCGATGATGTGGTTAAAGATCGGGAAGTGATGGACTAATCCTGAAGTATCTGTTTTTTTGTGGTTGTTAACGTCTCTCTTACATGTTCTTTTTTTTTTTTTTTTTTCGAATTTCCAGGCTTCTCAACATTTGTCCTATGTAATTTAATCCACAGGAACATGCAATGTTGTATACACCAGCATATTTGAAGAAGGCATTAATGTCCTTTGGTGATCTTAAAATATGGTGTATTGTCTTGACAGGTTTGAGAGCAACTCTGACGTTGAAAGACTTAAGGAGTTTGGCAATTTTTGTTGACACTGAGCCTGCATAAGGGATGAAGATGGATGATGTATATTACATGATAGAAGATTGCTGTTCTGGAAGGTTTCTATGAAGAATCTTTTTGATTATATTTCTTGGGTAATCATTGTTTACTAGGGTCTGAGATATGAGAGTGAGTTCATCAAGGAGATCTTTTTCTTCTGAGATAATGTTAGTCGCTCTATTTTTAAGCATATGTATTATGCTGAGTTTCTGTCCAATATGGTAAGTCGATTTGAAGTGCAGATAATTCCATTGTGTGTTGGTTTTCGATAGATTGTGAGCTGGATTTGTCCATCCTCTTGTTTCTTGATTAGTGTATCTAGAAAGCAATTGGCTATTCTTTTCAAGCTCTAAGGTGAACTGTATTTTTTGGTGGAAGGAATTTATTTTTGTAAGAAATTCAAATAAGGTTATTTCTGTGCCTCTCCAAATTATGAAAACATCATCTACACATCTCCACCAAACCAAGCTTTGGGTTTAATTTGGAAAGGACGTCAGTTTCTAGTTTTTCCATGAACAGATCAGCGCAGGGAGGTGATAAGGGACTGCCCATGGCTAAGCCATCAAGTTGCTCATATAATGTGTCATTCACTTTGAAATAATTAGATTTGAGGAACTGATGAAAAAGCTGAGCTGTGTCATGTGGATAGAGATTGTCTAGGATGTTGATAACTTCTTCAACAGGTCCATTGGTAAATAACGAAACCACGTCTAAGCTTGTGAGGATGTCTGTTTTTTTTAAGATGGAGTTGCCTTTTAATTTTTTCAGTGAAATGCTTAGAATTCTTTATGAAAGAAATTGTTTTTTTTATATTTTCTTTCAATGGACGGGCTAGATGTTTAGCTAATAGATATGTAGGAGAATTTCTTCCATCGACAATCGGACGGAACAGAACTCCAATTTTGTGCACTTTTGGGGCACCATATAAGTGTGGCATCAGTGGGTATTAGATTTCGATCCAACTTTAAAAAAATCAAAAAGAGACTAATAACCTATTATAGAACATGACAAGTTGGTCTTTAGACTTACAACGAAGTCTGAAATCTCTACACTCATACATGCCATTTTAATTTATTTGACTGTGTTACTCTTTTTTTTTTTTTTTACTAGCAAACGTTACTTCCATGTACCGTTACACATGTCCTGAAGAAGCCAGACAGAACTGCTGGTGAAACTTGTAGGCAATTCTTGTATATATTTTACAAAAATCTCTGGTCAACTAATAAAGGCAATGTAAAGTTCCAGTTTAATATATAAGTGACCAAATACAACACAGAGCCTGTGAATCCCTTTTTAATACTTTCAGGTAAATAGATACTAAAAAGAAGACCATTTTCGGCAATAAAAGATAGTGGCCTTGCAAAATCATAGATCCCATTAATCTTTTTACTGTTAAGTTTGAGTTTTCTTGAGCAGTTTAAAAACGGTGTCCTTGCTGAGCTCGAGTATGCTCATTTACCCTTTTGCACTTAAAAAATCTCCTCTGAAACAACTTTTAAACATTTGAATTTTGTGGGCATGTAGACATATCTATTATGAACATAATTCAGTTAAACTCAAACACTTCTCCGTTTTAATCTACTAACGAGGAAAATATTTGCACTTTTACCTGTAGCAGGAGAAATTTTACAGCCAATGTGTCACATGGTCAGCGTCTTCCCATGGATTAGTGTGAAATGTGCATGCTGACCATAAGCCATAAAAAATTTTTTCTTGTATAATGACACCTGTAAAGTATCCTTAGCTAGAGAATAATATGTAAATATTTCATCTTATGTATCATAAGACATCATCAGTACAATTATCGAAACAATAGGAATTGAATTAGAGAACAGTAGAGTGCATGCTTAAGTTGGAATCCCTCTAGGTATATAGTCGTGCATTAATGGATTAAACTATTGGGCAGAAATTAAAATTAATTAAATCAAATTAAAATATATAAGCAATAAATTTTTTAACACCATTAAGGATAACAATTTCTTAAACTTTTGGAATAGTGAGGCATTCATTAAGATTGAGATTAGGTCTATGAAGTAGGATTTCAGCACTTTATTATTATTATTATTACCCAAGACCCCATGGAGTCAAAGACTCATCTGAGAGGCCCTTTTATCATACACACAGCTCATCATACTGTGCTTTAAACACAATCAAATTCTCTGCAGACACCATACTCTCAGGCAAGTCATTCCAATCATTCACAACTCTGCATGAAAAAACCTGCTTCTCACTCCCCTATTCACACCCTCTTTATACAGTTTCCAGGGATGACCTCTGGTTCTCCCCTGATCTCCCACTATTTTCTGTAGAACCTCTCTAGCATTGATCCTATAACAACCCCTTAATAACTTGTAGGTCGTTATCATATCTCCCCTCCTCCTCCTATCCACCAGACTCTGCAAGTTGCATCTTCTCAATCTTTCCTCATACTCGACATTCCAGAGGTTAGAAATTACCTTAGTCGGTCGCCTCTGGACCCTCTCCAACATCTCTTCATCCTTCTGAAAATCAGGTGACCAAATCTGGGTGCAATAGTCCATGTGTGGCCTAATCAAAGCCTTATACAATGGAACAAGAATCTCTCTACTTCTACAAGTCAGTGTCCTCCTCATCATTCCCAGAAGCCTTTGTGTTGTTGTTGTCACAATTTTGGTGGTGTGTCCCCTAAATTTCAGATCCTTATCCACTATCACCCCCAGATCTCTTATTTCCTCCACCTCCAGTAATATGGCCTCACCAAGCATAAATTCTGCATCCCATCTTTGTTTTCCAAATTTTAAAACCTTACATTTTGCAACATTGAACTCGCATCCCCATTCCAGTGCCCAATCACTCAATTTATTCAAGTCTTCTTGTAAGGCCGCAACATATTCTCTACTCTTCATGGTTCGTCCCAACTTTGTATCATCTGCAAACAACTGAATATCTCCATCCAAATCTTCACCAATCTCATTAATATACAAGTTAAACAGTAATGGCCCTAAAACCGACCTCTGAGGCACACCTCTAGTGACTTTCCTTTTCCTGGATATCACTCCCCCATACACAACTTGTTGATACCTATCAGATAGCCAGTCTCCAATCCAATGCACCAATCTAATATTCAACCCCATCCGCTCTAGTTTGACTATCAACTTATCATGCGGTAATCTGTCAAAAGCCTTTGCAAAATCCAAGTATATTACTGTGTATCCTTCTTCTCTGTCAAAGGAAGCTGTCACCTTATTATAATAAGTAACTAGATTACTAAAACATGACCTCCCTTTAGCAAATCCATGCTGTCCATCAAAGATAATACCATCGTTGTTGTCAACCCATTTCTGGATCCTAGTTCTCACAAGCTTCTCCAACAACTTAACTGCAACACCTGACACATAGATAGGCCTATAGTTTGATGCTTGAGTTCTATCACCTCCTTTATGAAGTGGCACAATCTTGCCCTCCTTCCACTCCTTAGGAACTTGACCCAGTACAAGACTCATATTGAAAAAATATGTCAAGGCCGGCATCAATTCCCTGGCACATTCCTTCAGAATACATGGTGATATATTATCAAGTCCCACAGCCTTATTTACATCTAGTTTGCTCAACTCCCCATACACCTCTTACTCACTTACAGTCAGTCTCTCCTCCCCATCATCAACTGCTCTCAATCTGTCCATGAAGTCACATTCACAAGATTGAAAGACCTTTATGAACTGCTTGTTAAGTATTTCCACCACACCTTCCACAACAGCTGTCTTTATACCATTTTCTTCTATCAGTGTCATCCTTCCGTAATTATTCTTTCTTTTGCTGGCTACATATCGAAAGAACTCCTTAGGATTCTTTTTGGCTTCATTTGCTAACTGCTGTCTCACTTTAGCTACCCTCACAAACCAAGTCCTTGGTTTGTGAGGGTAGTTCAAAGGCCTTGTCTGGTCTTTGTAGTCTTCATGGAATTGGTTATTTCCACTTCTCCTATGCTGCCTCCATAATTCCCTTTTTTCTCTGTATCACATGCTTAATCCCTTTATTCATCCATTTCACACCTACCATTTTTAACCTTCTCACCCTTGGAATATATTTAGACGTTGCATCTACTAGATAGTTTTTGAAAATCCCCCAAGCTGCATTGATCTCTTTTCCAGCTATCTCCTCATTCCATGTGACACCCGCAAGCTGTCTCCTGAGCTCTTCATAATCACCCCCCTTGTAGTTCCACATATACCCTTTTCGTACAGAGGTCCTCATACTTTCTTTATATAAACGTTCATGTTTATATATATATCTATGGCAGGATGTGATCTTGATGTTCAGAGATACGTTGATTTACAGATCTTCCTTTGTCCATAGTAAGACAAGTTACATGAACATGGTACTTTGTATATGCCAGGTAGCATCGTTGGTAAGAGTTTGTCTTTTGGAGAAGGTAGCAGGTTATGAATTTGATTGATGAGTTTATAGGTAGCAATGAGTTGATGTTTTTTCAGAATGCTAAGTTGGTACATAGATCTGTATATAAACATGAATGTTTATATAAAAAAGATGCATACAAAACTTAAATATAGATCCTTGTTATAATCCCATGATTTCTCAACTATTTGTCTTAAAGTGAAAATCTGATCCTGACAATCTCTCTTTGGCCTGAACCCAGCTTGTTTGTCTCCAAGCTTCTCTTCCACAGTTTTTCTTAGCTGCTTCTTAAGAATACTTGCATAAATCTTACTAGGAACACTCAATAGAGAAATTCCTCTGTAATTCTCACATTCAGCTTTATTCTCTTTTTTTTATAGATGGGTACTATGAGCACTCTACTCCAATCATCTGGAATTCGGCCCTCTGACCAGGCTTTCTGAATTATGCAGTGTAGCCACTGTAAAACTTTTATACCACCATATTTGAGCATTTCTGGTTGAATATCAGCTGCCTTTCTACATTTCAGGTTTGTGATAGGCTATCACAAACCTGAAATACTTCAAGTACAGATATATATTCCAGATGGCATTCCTGTTGAGTATTTTCTATTACCATGTTGTCTGTCACTGCTTGTCTCATTTAGCATCTTTCAGAGTAATCACTCCATACATGAAGAATTTCTTTATCTTCAGTTTTTATGTCCCCTTTATCATCTCTAATTCCTTTTACAGTTCTCTTTCCTCAATTTCTCAGATTTTTCAGTAGCCTCCAGAATATTTTACTACTTTCCTGATATTTATTTTCTATGTTCTTACGAAAATCTTCCCATGACTTTTGTTTAGCTAATTTTACAAAATGTTTTGCTTTCTTGCATTTTTCTCTGTCCTAAGAGTGCAAGATGACTTATTTGCCAAGAACGTTCGATATGCTTTCTTCTTTTCCTTGACTGCCTCTTTAACTTCCCGAGTCCACCATGGAGGTCTGATTTTTATATCCTTGCAGATTACCTCATCACATTCTTTATCTGGCTGAATCAAAATTTTCTTTCGGGTTTGCCACGGAATCTCCAAGGTTTGGTTCTTGTTTTCAAACTCTTTTAGTTTTTCTTGAATTGTGTTTGTGTATTTGAGTCTGCAGTTCACATCTGATAGCTGTAAAACTGAGATTCATTTCCAAACTTTCTTACACACCCTTATTTTCAATATGAAGTTCAATTTTATCTTGCTCAATACTAAATGGTGATCACTTCCTATTTTAAATCCCTGTATGCTCTCTTGTCCCGAACCAGTAGGAAAACTATCAACAATATCATAGTTAATGAGACTTTTCCTATTCCTTGCATCTTCTCTCCATGTGAATTTGTGTACATTTTTATGTTGGAACATGGTGTTAGTAATAACTAGTCCATGTCCTGAGCAGAAATCTAGCAGGCACTGATCATTATTATGAGCTTTGCTCTTTTGTCCAAATTTTCCCTAAACATTCTTATATGCCTGGTAATTAATTCCTATCTGCTGTTTAGATCTATGACAAGGAACAACTTTTCCTTTTTCATTGTGTCAGCTTCTTTGTTTTTTGTCTCAAAAAATTCCTCCACTTCTTCCTTATTAGAACATTTTGTGGGACCATAAACACAAATAAGTTTCATTGTCTAGTTTCCCATTCTGATATTAGCTCACATCACTCTATTTGTTATTTCCTGCCTTTCAAGAAGATTTTTCTCATATTTAGTGTTTAATATTATAGCTATTCCTTCTTTTCTCTGATTGTTATTTCCTGAATATAACATCTTGTCTTTGTTGCTTAAAAAGATCTTGCCTTCTTAGTATCGGTAACACCTATTATGTTGATCTTGTATTTATCCAGTTCTTTTGCTAGTTTCATTTCTTTTCTATTGATATGTTGATGGTGCCAATGTTGAGATCTGCTGATGTTGAGTTGGGGTTTGTTCCGGTAGCTGACTTTTCGCTGTTTGCCCTGGTTCCACGATGAAAACAATGGGGGCCTTGTTTAACTGGGTGACACCCCAGCCAGCATGAAATTCCATCATGTTATGCCATCATTTTGAGTTAATGTTTAAGCCAATAGAATAGTTTGGTTGGCTAAATCCCAAATTGGCAGCCCATCCTCATTTGTTCAGTATCCAGGTAGATACCCAACAGGGTGCACCATAAGAAGGTGAGGATTGGACATTAGGTCAGAAACTCTGGTCAGTTCTCCACATTTCCCAAAAGGCCACTTGGAGGTGTCCTCCCAGTTATCCAGCCTTGACCCTTATGCATCCCCTTGATAGATCTGTGCTTGGCATTAACATTCAGTTTATTAATAGAGACTCTGTACAAATAAGGACACTAGTTGTTACAGAAGTTTCTTGTGCTCATACAGTGGATAACATCAAGAATATGGTTATATGAATGTTAAGCAAATTTGATTTATGCAGTAAGCAATTTGTATTCAGCTATGACCAACAGTCAAGTGAAGAAAGCAACAGTGTTAATCAATTAAGCAATGGTGATGATGAATTTGGTATAATTAAATTGCAAAACATTTTTTTTGATTAAATGTGTTTATTCACTTTACAATTTTTAGTAAAATGCATTTTAAATAGTATGTGTGCAAAGGGACTGCATCTCAAATATGAAAATTAACCAAAAAAAAAAAAACTACATACTCCTGCTATACTGACCTCTTCTGAAAAGAAACAGCAACAACAACTCTTACCTGTTGTAGATGCTGTTACTCAATGGTGTAACTTTTGGAACTGCAACCATTTATTGGTGAGTTCATTGGACTGATTAGGAATAACATACAACTTTCTCACAGTTCTTGGGAAAAATTAAAAGAAATAAAATTAGCTTTAAAACCAACTAAAAAGACTACACTGCAGTTGCAAACAGAAAATTTAACACCCAGTAAGTGTGACTGCATCGCAAAAATGAATCTTGGATGCTAAGAAGATTTGAGAAAAACAGCATTTACAGAACATGGCATTTGTAGCATCATTATAATTAGATCTTAGATTAAATGCTTTGTTATCTGAAAGGCAACAAAAAGACACCATCAATAATCTGAAACAACTTCACAAGAAGATATGTGGAATTGATGCTAATCATTATCATCATCATTGGCTAAACAACCCTTTGAGAGTCCTGGCCTTCCTCATAATCTTCTGCCATCTTCTCTGTTTTTTGCCTTAGTCATCCAATTAGATTCCCCAATAGTTTTGGTGCCTTCTGTCACATTATTCTCCCATCTAGTTCTTTGTCTTCCTCTATATCTGTTACCCCCTGGGTTAGAGAGAAAGACTTTCTTTACAGGTCTTAGGTCTTCCATTCTTATTAAATGTCCAGCCCATTGCAGGCAACCAATTTTTATGAATGTAATAATATCTGGTTCCCTAAGCAAATCATACAGTTCATTATTATACCTTATTCTGCATTCATTATTCACTTTAACTAGTCCATATAGTTCATAGCATTTTTCTTTCAAAAATACTTAATCTTCTTATATCCTGTTTGTTCATGCTCCATGTTTCCAATGCATACACTAATACAGGTCGAATTAAGGTTTTATAAATCCTAATTTTACTTTGGAGAGTTAATAGTCTTGATTTTATGTCTTAAAAGTCCATGATAACATCTATTTGCTACAGATATTCTTTTTCTAATCTCAAGGCTTGTATCATTATCATTACTGATCATGGAACCTAAATATATAAAGTTTTCCACATGTTCAAATTTATAATTTCCAATTGTTATATAACCTAATAAATTCATGTTATTATTACTGTGACTTTAAACCATGTATTTAGTCTTTTTTCATTAATCTTTAGGCCATTATTTTTGCTGAGTTTTCCAGGGAGATGAAACTGATATGTATAATATTATCATTACTGATCATGGAACCTAAATATATAAAGTTTTCCACATGTTCAAATTTATAATTTCCAATTGTTATATGACCTAATAAATTCATGTTATTATTACTGGGACTTGAAACCATGTATTTAGTCTTTTTTTCATTAATCTTTAGGCCCATTATTTTTGCTGAGTTTTCCAGGGAGATGAATGCCTCTACCAAGGCCTTCTGTGTTTTAGCTGGCCTGGTTGGCTGAGTGATTAGCGTATCCGCTTTCCAGCCAAAAGGTTGCGGGTTCGAATCCCGCCATGGACATGGATGTTTGTGATTGTCTGTGAAAATACTAGTGGTGGTAGTGGACAGTAGATGTCGTTGTGGTGGAGGCAGAGAGTTGTAGAGTAGGTTCCCTCCCTCGATGAGTCCTTGGACTCCCTAGAGGTATCATGTAATAATAATAATAATAATAATATCGATGTCATCAGCATATGCTAAGACATGGCCTGATTTATAATAAATTGTATTTGTTCTCTGTATTCCGGAGTCCCTTAACACATTAACTGCCACAAGGGATTTGTCAAGTCCAATTCCAGATGCCATGATCTGTAAACTACTTTATTCAATAGGAAAACAAGGAATTCTGATTTTTTGGTATTTTTTGTGACAAAATGAGTTTTTTTTTTTTTTTTTTTTTCAAACAAAAAAAATCTCTCGAGTTATTTCGTGGTTGCTGTTCTGAAAGAAGTAGTACTTCTGTATCATTCCTAGTTGATTCTTGCAGAGTGTAGATTCAGTCTAGATATCATTCAGTTTTATGTAAGGTGCACGTACGACAGCATGCACATTATGTTGCGTAATACACATAATGGTTTACGTAATCCCTCTTTTTTCTTCTATGTATCTTTTTTTTCCCCTTTTTCTTGCTTTGCAATACTTGTCAAGAGCAGCTCTTGTAAAATTCTTCTGATGCATCTTGGTATAACATTCTTTTCTTCTGTAACTACTTTACATTCCTCATCATGCCAATTATCTACTTCCTTTTTATTTTCTTGTATACTTAATATCTGTTGTGCTTACTCCTTAATCCCAGTTACTAGGCAAGATCATCTGGCTTCAGTGATGGACTGTTAATTTAAGTCAGAATTCTTCAAATATTCATGTAGCTTATTTGCATATTCAGATGCAATTTTAGACTCCTTAAGTTTGTCGCAATCAAATTTTTGTACTTTAGTGCCTTGAACTATTCTAGCATTTGAAATCCTGGCCTGGCTTGTAATCGAGATAATACTAAATAATGATCTGGGTCGATATTAGCACCTCTATATGTTCTTATGTCTATCAGGTCAGAGACATATATCAATTAGGACATGGTCTATCTGTTTAAAATATAATTTATCTGGTGAGCTCCAGGTATCTAGATGTATATCTTTATGTTTGAACAAAGTGGATCCTATTACCATATTTCTAGAGGCAGCAAAGTTAATAAGTAGTTCACTGTTATCATTAGTTATATTATGTAGTCCATTCATACCTATAATAGGATAATATTTATTTTCTTTTCCTATTTGTGTATTTGCATCTACAATGATGATTTTTATATCATGTCTTGGGCATTTATCATATAACTTGGCCAGAGCAGCATAAAAACTATCTTTTTCATTTTCATCTTTTTCTTCAGTAGGTGTGTGTGTATTAATGATACTCTAGTTAAAAACAATTCCTCGTATTCTTAACCAGCAGTCTTTCACTTATTGCTTTGAAGTTTAAAACAAGGTGTTTAACCCTCTTGTTAACAATAAAGCCTGCTTCTAACTTATGCTCCTTTTTTGGCAACTATAAAATATTGTACAGTCCTTTTTTTCAATAATACCTGTCCATCTTATTTCCTATAAACAGTTGATGTCTATATTGTAGGATTTAAGTTCATCTAGGCGCATCATTAAGGCTTTTTGTCTATACACTGATAAAACATTCCAAGTTCCAATAATCATATTCTTAATTCATTTAGCAGGTCTCAGCCCAGCTTTTACTTCTTTGGATTTCTTAAAAAGGTTCTTTTTATGGGAGGGAGTTGTTAGCACCAAGCCCAACCCTCATCCCGAAGGACCAGGCCTCCATATTTATGACCCCTGGAGGTAGGGTGGTCTGGCTATACCCCCCTCCCAGACACTGGGTGTTCATTTGATCACCTTTTATGATGCATATGAACTCACGGTGGGACTATTCTAATTCCTGGTCACCACACGGGAAGAATTTATGCCAATCACAAAGATAAAAACCAAGTAGATATAAAGACTGAGAAGCAACTGAAATTCACACTTAGTCCATGTGAAGATGACTTAGCATGCTTACTTAGGGCTGCTAAAAATGCAAGGAACATGCAAGTCACAGAATAGTTCATAGTATCTTTTTATTACTTAAAGATTTTGGTAGGATTCCAGCAGAAACTAGTTTGATTTTGTGGTGGAATACCATGAAGTTCAAATATGGAAACCTTTATAAATTGGCTTTAGTTGTGCATACTGTTCCTATGACACAAGTAAGTGTATGACTTGTATGACTACAAGTACATGTAGAATGACTGTTTTCTATTTTTAGAATGATTTTTAATACCCACAGCAAAAAAACAATTTATTGCCTAAAAACGTACGGTATTTTAGCTGTTTGCTGAAATTTTAATTTATAATAATTCTTGTATGAATAATAAATTGTGTTAAGCATTGTTTTGTGTAACTTCTCTTTTTTTTAATATTATGAATAGCAAATTTACCTATTTAACAAGTATTCTACTTTACATTCATGCAAACCAAATAATCATGTAGCATATTTGTAGGCAGCAGAAATGGGTGGGGGTGGGTGGGAAGGGCTGATCCCTTTTAACCATACATTTCTCCTCTTCACTTTCCATTAAGAATTTTATTTCTTTAAAATTTTTAACACTCGCTATCCCTAATCCATATAAAACATTGTTAATAATAAAATTGTAATTGAGTTTGTTTATATTTAATTTTTCATTCAAAAGCACTTTAATTTATTTGAGTAATTTTCTTGAGAAATTCATCATATAATAATTATATGAATTACTGATGAATTTCTCAAATTCAAGAAAATATATTTATACACTATTAATATTCATCACCACCACTGCTCATGAGTCCAGCATCATTAATGTATAATACTAGTTTCTATGCTTCTCCATTTCTCTCTGTACATTGCCAGGTTAGACTCAAATCCTGCACACTCTTTTCACACCACTCTTTCACATCATCTACACACTCTTGCCATGGCTGTCCTTTCCTATTTATACCATCCATTGTACCAAGCATCAAGGTTTGATCTTTCTACTGTTATTCATCCTGTAGATATGTCTAAAAAACTTTAGTTTCCTTTGAACTATCTTCTGCATTAGATTCTCTTTGCAGTTTACTTTGCGATACAGTTCTTCATTTATTACCTTTTGCATCTATCTAATTCATACAATCTTTGTATAACATATTATTTTGAAAGCCAACATTTGCCTCACAGAGTCTTTGATGATTACTTATGTCTCACAACCATAGAGAGCACTCGTGAATATGCATATATATATATATATATAGCAGTCTCAGCTTTATGGGAAGTCTCACTGATTTACTGGCTCCCACCGATGAGACTTCAATAAAAGTCACAACTGGTCTGGGTAGTGACCTTTCCCATAATGCATAGCATTATACATGTCCGCAAGATGTGCTTTGCATTATGGGATACTAAGGCAAGTGATGCGAAGTCATTAGCTACTTTATATGAGTTGCCCCATTCCTGAAAATAGTTCAGGCGCAAATTTGTTTGCTTACACTTGGATAAAGAATTAAATCAAGAATATAATTTCTTGGTATCTTTAATTTATAATGCAAAAGAGTTTACTGAGGCAGAAAGTGAAAAAACTTACAAAGGTATACTATCTATCTGGATTTTAATAAACATATTTAGTAGTATACAACTATTTGATTTCAAATAAGAATGCAGAATTGAGTAATAATATCACTAAAAAAACACATGTATTAACCACAGCGATAAGGTTTAATATGTAAATATTTCATCCCAAGTATCTTGGGACATCCTCAGTACAGTAATTCAAACAATACTAGGAATAACATACAGTTAAGGCACATGATTACAATGGAATCTCAATACTTCTATAACATGTTACTGCACGCATATTGTTTGAATTACTGTACTGAGGATGTCCCAAGATACTTGGGATGAAATATTTATGTATTAAAACTTATCACTGTGGTTAGTACGTGTGTTTTTTAGTGATGAATTCACCACAGGTTTCATTGTATAACAATGAATAATAATAGATATCAAATAACATATAAATAATAATGAAAAAATTATAGTAATCTGAAAAACAAATTGAAGCTGAAACTCAAATTGAAACTGATATGTATAAACTGAAATGATTACTTCATTTCAGTTTATACATTAATTGAATTGAATTGGAAAACATGATGAAACTGAAATTGGTATTTCTAAAATCCTTGAACTTGAATTATTATTTTTTTCAGTTTCCCATCCCTGAGAGAAACTTGTGGTTGTTCTTGACATTTCCACGACATTTGATTGAGTGTGGAGTAGAGGTCTCCTTACCAAAACAGTCATCTTCTGATCTCTCTTCTGTCATATGTTATTGGATAACCAGTTTCCTTTTTAGTCATTGGAGGATAGTTTCCTATCTTCAGATTTCATCAATATCAAGGTACTTCAACAGTCTGTGCTTTTCCCAGCACTCTTCCTTTGGTACATTAATGACCTTCTTTCATTAATCTCAAATTCTATTTCATAGTTTTGCTGATGCAATACACTACATTATTCTTATTAATTTAATGAACTTTGCAGTGCTAGAGTGATTCAAGCTTCAAGATTTTCCTTAAGCACTATTTTAAACATTGATCCGCTTATCATTTTCCTTTGGAGTGAAAATTATTTAATAAATTTCACTACTATCAAGCTCTCTCTAACTTTTGATAATATTAATCTTCTTGAGCTGATTTTTAACTTGTAGCCTTTCCTCTCACAAAATACATCACATTTATTGCCTCCTCCTCACCTTCAAAAAAAACTTGTGCAACTCTTAACACTGTAAATTCCAAATCACTCCAGCTGTAGAATACTGTTCTCATATTTTTCAGGTGGCACACCAGAATCTCCTTAAGAATGCTCAGTGCTATCCAGAAAAGGACATTTTGCTTAATTAGATCACCTCTCTTTCTCTCTCTTAGACTCTCTCCAGTCACTTTCTCTTAGATTCTATATTTCTTTGTGATGCTTTTATATAGGTATCTTTATGAGTGTAGCTCCACTGAACAGGCTACCACTGTTCTTCAGCTTTCTTCTAAACATGTAAAATCATGGAGATTCTAGTCAACATTGATACAAGTTTCAGCTTCAAACTTTCCAAAGTACGAGTATCTTTTCATCCTCTCTTCCATTCCATTTATCTCTGTTCTTTGGAACAACCTTCTTCATACAGTTTTCCTCAAGGACTACCCCCCCCCCCCCAGATGCTCAAGAAACACATCAACAGATATCATCTTTTTCACTAATTACTTGCCTACAATGTTATAGATTTACAGCCTCTCGTGTGTTAGTTTGATATATCTACTCTATATATATATAAAAAGATAAGCCGAAATTTGAAATATTTTTATGTCACAGTTTTTGTCTTATTGGCTTACCGGCCCAGAACTCAGGGGGGGGGGGGGCGTAGCCACCAACGGGGAGCCCCCCCTAGTATATATACATATATATTAAATTATGCTTTATTATAATATTCTTGATTAAAATATTTTTTTTATCATTTAAGAAATATCCATCTCAAAGTTTGAAGATGAAATCAGTTCCAGTGAATGGATAAAATGTGCTGCTTTATCTAAAATTATATCTTATGTTCCTGCACAATGTTCACCAGAATCTTATTATAGACATATATGTCCTCAGGTAAGAATACATGCCTCTTTGCATGCTTAGATTCTCAGTGGGTAGTTAATTGCCTCTGATAATTAAGCAACCACAGATAATTAGTAAAAGGAATATGTTAAAAGATATATAATGTCCCATTTACACCATATAACTGTAGTGTTTTGAAGAGCTTTCCTCTGCAAATCTTGTCGTATGCCTTTTCCAGATCCACAAAACTTGAATACAAATCCCTGTTATGTTCCCAAGATTTCTCAACTGTTTATCTTAAAGTGAAAATCTGACCAGGACAACCTCTATTTGGCTTGTTCCCGAATCCAGCTTGTTCTTCACCAAGCTTTCCCTTCCACAATTTTTCTTAGCCATTTCTCAAGTATAATTGCATAATTACCAGGAACACTCAGTAGGGAAATATCTCTATAATTCTCGCATTAAGTTTTATTTCTCTTTTTATAGATGGGCACTGAGAGAGCTCTGCTCAAATCATCTGGAATTGACCCTCTGACCAGGCCTTCTGAATTATGGAATGCAGCCACTGTAAAACTTTTATACCTTCATATTTGAGCATTTCTAGCCAAATTTCATCTACTCCACCTGCTTTTCCACATTTCAGGTTTTGATGGCTTTTTCTATTTCAAGTATGAATATGTATGAGGGTGGTCTGAATAGTTCTCGGCCTAACAATGAAAAAACGAATTTATAATTTCAAAATTATTTTTATTTTCAACATTCTCTCCCTTAACCCGCCGTTAGTAAGGTGGGGTGTCATAAACCCCAAAGATTTTAAATTGACTATAACTCTTTAACAACGCATGGCAGTGAGTCATGCCACAGTATAGCTTCCCCTCCTGTAACCTACTACTCGATGCCATAGATGACAGGCTGTTGCGCTCAAGCAAGTTTAGTGTGCAAAGGTATAAAGTGTGCTGAGGTCCACCAGACCCTACCTTACCAAAAGTGTTACTATATTTACTTCTGAAACTTAAGTTGTTTTCATGTATATTCTACTAAAATATTATCGTTACTGCTGTGTCTTCTATATTTTTACATACCAACTATAGGTAAATACGTTTTCATAAATATTTAGAGGGTTTGATTAAAAAAATATGGATTTCTATAATACACTACATTATTTGGGAAGGTCTGTGTGACCCCACCTTACCACTTTTGTTACATTTTCCCACCTCATCAGCGCCAGGTTAAGACTAATGTATTCATTCCAGCAAAGAAAATGCTGACCAGCGAGGAAGAGTTTTAATTTTGGGCGCAGATAGAAGTCAGATGGAGCCAAATCTGGGGAATAGGATGGATGTTCCAACAATTCATAGTGCAGATCCTTTAATTTCCTATTGCCAAAACACCTTTGTGTACAGGTGCATTGTCCTGATGAAAGATGATTTTTTCCTTCTGCAAACCAGGTCTTTTCTCACGAATTTTTTCGTCTTGTTTGGTTAAAGATCAGAATAATATTCTCTGGTTATTATTTACCCTTTTCAAGATAATTAATGAACAAAATGACTTTAGCATCGCATAACACTGATGCCGTGTCTTTTCCTGCTGATGGAACTGACTTTGTCTTCTTTGGCGCTGAACAGCCGGCTTCTGTCCACTGTTTTCAATGCTGTTTGGATTCTGGTGTGTAATGATAAATCCAAGTCTCATCCATAGTAATAAATCAATGCACAAAATCAGTTTTATTCTTGTTAAAACGCTCCAAGCACTGTTCAGAGATTTTCATGCGAGTTCGTTTTTGATCTGCTGTGAGCAAGTGCAGCACCCATCTTGTGTCAAGCTTTTTCATTTGCAATTCTTCATGCAAAATGTATCCTACATATTCTTTTGAAATGCCTATAGTCTCAGCAATTTCACGCAGTTTGACTTGCCGGTCATCCAATACCATATCGTGCACTTGAGCAATGATTTCTGGTGTTGTTACACTTTTTGGACGTCCTTCACGTGGATCATCTTCAAGGCTGGTATAGTCATGTTTAAACTCGGCAGCCCATTACTTAATTGTTGAAAACAAAGGAGTAGAGTGCCCATAAATGTTTATGAACTTCGAATGAATTTCTTTTGGCATTAAACCTTCTTTTACAAAGAATTTTATAATTCTTTGTAAAAAGCACGATACTCAATTTTATCCATTTCAAGGGATACAGACAACACTTTTGCTTCAGACAGCTGTATAAATTGCAAGTCATTCTACTTGATAGAATGACTTGCAATTTCACATGGATGCTTATGACAGATGTACCAACTTAGAAAAAAAAATCTTGCCGATAGTGTTGCCATCTGTGGTCGAGGCCAAGAACTTTTCGGACCACCCTCATATTCCTGATTGCATGCCTGGTCAGTGTTTTTTATGACTGTGCTATCACTGATTGTTCATTTAGCAATTTTTCGAAGTAATTACTCCATACTTCAAGGATATCTTTTTCTTCAGTTTTCATGTCACCTTTATCATCTCTAATTCCTTTCACAGTACTCTTCCCTTCATTTCTAAGCTTTTTCAATAGTCTCCAGAATATTTTGCCACCTTTCTGATATTTATTTTCTGTGTCCTTGCCAAAGTCTTTCCATGACTTTTGTTTAGCTAGTTTTACACAGTACTTTGCAAGAGAGCATAAGCCGACTTACTTTCCAGGAACTTTCAGCATGCTTTCTTCTTTTCCTTCACTGCCTCTTTAACTTTCTGAATCCAACATGGAATTCTGATTTTTATATCCTTGCAGTCAACCTCATCATATGCCTTTCTGGCTAAATCATCAATGTTTTCTTCATGATTTGCCATTGAACCTCCAAGGTTTGGTTCTTGTTTTCAAACACTTTCATTTTTCTTCAATGATGTTTGTGCATTTGAGTATCTACAATTCACCTCTGAAAGCTGCTCAAGCTCAATTTTTGTAAGAAAGTTTTAAAACAAATAAATATGAAATATTTATTTATTTAAATATTCTTTTAAATATGAAATTTAATTTTATCCTGCTCAAAACGAAATAAAGATCACTTCCTATTTCAAATATCATCTATTCTGAACCAGTGGTAAAACATCACTATCAAGTTATGAGTCTTTTCTTATTTCTTACATCTTCTCTCCATGCATATTTGTGTACATTTTTATGTTGGAACATAGTGTTAGTAATAACTAATCCATGTCCTGAGCAGAAATCCAACAGGTACTTACCATTGTTATTAACTTTGGTCTTTTCTGCAAATTTTCCCCATTCATTTCTATATGTCTGGTAATTATTTCCTACTCTGTTGTTTACATCTCCAACAAGGACCAACTTTTCCTTTTTCATTAATACATCTCCTTCTCTAATGCTTCAAAAAATTCTTCCCTTTCTTCCTTGATAGAACCTTCTGTGGGATCATAAGCACAAATAAGTCTCATTGTCTAGTTCTCCATTCTAATAATCTGGATGGTATTTCGCCACGAGTTTTGAGAGAATGTGCTAGGGAATTGACAGTACCTTTAACGTGGCTTTTCAATGAAAGTCTGGCTTTGGCAAAGGTGCCCAGGGAATGGAAGGAAGGTAAGATAGTGCCATTGCATAAGGGTGGTAACAGACTGGAAGTGTCTAATTATAGGCCAGTCTGTGTGTCATCAGTAGTTGTTAAGATCTTGGAGAAAGTAGTGAGGGACCATGTACAGCATTGGGGCAGATGAGGGTAATGTTATCTGTGAGAATCAACATGGATTTGTGAAAGGATGCTCTTGTTTTAGCAATATGCCAGCCTTTTATAATAAAGTTACAAGAACATTAGATGAGGGAAAGGCATATACTGCAATTTTCTTAGACTTGGCGAAGGCATTTGACAGGGTGCCACATGATAAGCTGATATTTAAGTTGCAGCATATGGGTCTGGATGTCAGATTGGTCAACTGGATTCAGGATTGGCTATCTGATAGGTATCAGAGAGTTGTGTATGGTGGAGCAGTTTCCAGGAGGCAGAGGGTTACAAGTGGGGTCCCACAGGGCTCAGTACTAGGACCTATATTGTTTAACCTTTATATCAATGACATAGTCAGTGGATTGCAGGGGGATATTCAGTTGTTTGCGGATGATGCGAAGCTGGGAAGGATTATTTGTAATAGTGCAGATGTGGTAGCCCTGCAAGAGGATTTAAATAAGCTAGATAGATGGGCAAATGAATGGGGGTGTCAGTTTAATGCAGCAAAATGTAAGGTCTTGAGGTTTGGGAAACATCGATGGGATGCTGCATACTCTATGGGAGGAGTTATACTGGAGAAAGTAGGGGAGACAAGAGATCTGGGGTTGATGATTGATAGAAACCTGAAGTTTAAGGGACATATTGCAAAGGTGGTGAAGGTAACACAGAGGATTGCTGCTATTATGAGAAGGACACTGACCTGCAGAGATAAGAGGGTTATCATTCCGTTGTATAAGTCTCTGATCAGACCACACTTGGACTATTGTTCTCAGATTTGGTCCCCAGGATTTGAAGGGGATAAATTAACTGTGGAAAGGATACAAAGACGGATGACAAAGATGGTTTCAGGACTGTACAAGGATAGTTATGAGGATCGGCTGAGAGAATGTGGACTGCAGGGTTTGGTGGATAGAAGAAGGAGAGGTGATATGATTGAGACTTTTAAACTGTTGAGAGGTGGTTACAGGGTTGACACTGGGGAGTTCTTTCGCTTGGTTGATCAGCGGGAAGGAGTGATGACAAGAGGCCATCCCTGGAAGTTACGAAAGGAAACTGTGAGCAAGAGGGTAAAGAGTGGTTTCTTTGTGTGGAGGGTGGTTGAGCCGTGGAATGCATTGCCTGATGGAGTGGTGGGAGCGAGAACGGTCAGTGAGTTTAAAGAGTGGTATGATAAACTTTGTGTTTCTCAGGGGTGGGCCTCCCCTCGATGAGTCTTGACAGACTTTATGTCTTAGGAAGGACCTCCCTCAATGAATCTTTTGACTCCTTGGAGGCCTGAATAATAATAATAATATTTGCCCACATTACTTACCTTGATATTATCTGCCATTCAGAAAGATTGTCCTCATATTTAGTGTTGAATACTATGGCTACTCCCTCTTTTTTGTGATTGTTGTTGCCAGAATGTAACATTTTGTATTGGTCACGTAGAAAGATCTCACCTGTTTTTGTCTTCTTTGTTTCAGTTATGCCTATTATGTTGATCTGGTACTTATCCAATTCTTCTGCTAGTTCCATTTCTTTTCTATTGATTCTTTGTACATTGACAGTACCAGCCTTGATCTCTGCTGATGTTGAGCTGGGATGTGTTCTGGGATTTTATTCCAGTTGCTGACTTTTTGCTGTTTGCCCTGTTCTCTGTCGAATACAATGGGGGACCCTTGTTTATCCAGGTGATGTCCCAGCTGACATGAAATTCTGTCATATTGTGCCATCGTTTTACATGTGGTTTAAGCCGATAAGAATACAGTTTGGTTGGCTAAATCCCAAATTACCAGCCCATCCTCCTTCATTCAATATCTATATAGATACCTAACAGGATGCCCCATGAGAAGGTGAGGATTGGACATTAAGTCAGAAACCCTAGTTGGTTCTGCATGGAACTATGTGTAACTACAAAGCTGGTAAATATGACAGACTTAGGTCTCATGGCATAGGAAGCTATTAGGAAAGAATGTCAGTAGTGCATTGGAAGTAGTTAGGGATTGTTTGATAGTAGCAGTATCATACTGCATATCCATGGTCAGGAAGATAAACCAAGTGGGGGTTTAAATATAGAAAGGTTTAATTGTTCATTATTCATACTAGTGCATCACAGTATAAACAACATCAAGAGAGAAAAAAGTGAGTTAATTTATTGAACTTAATAACTTAATATTTTGCTGGTTTTCTATCCAATATCCAATCTCAGAGTACCAATTATAATTAACAAGCAACATAGGTACTCAACTAAATCATTATAAACAGTTCGAATTGTAGCTGAAAGAGAACTAATGTCTAACTTAGTATCCTCTGCGGGTTGGATAACCTTAAAGTTAATTTGGAGAAGTCTGGCTCCATGGTCTCAGAATGACTGTCTTCCAGATCTTTGGCAAATTAATGCAACCATATATGTTGGAGGTGGGAGGAGAGTTCTTCATAGCCAATGCTGATTCTCAAAGTAGTCTCTCAGAGCTACTTCTCTGTAATACCAGTGTCTTGTTCCATTTAATCTTATGTGAAGGAGTATCCAGAGCATGCTCTGCCAGACCTATCCATAAAGGTGATTGTAGATGTAATTTTTGTGTTCATCAATGCAGATGTTAACTATTTACTAATCTTTCAGTGCATCTCAACAACCAGCATCCTAAAATAAACTTTACAATAGAAAAAGAAAGTAAAAATTGTCTTCCTTTATAGATACATTAGTGATATGATTTTCTAATGACTTATTATCCTTTTCCATTTACAGAAAATCCACACATATAGGTAGATATTTACATAAGCAATCACATGATCACCCATCCAAACAGGATGGCATCCTCAAAACATTTACTCACTGAGCCAGAGCCATTTGTTCAAATGACACAGCTCTTGAAACTGAGCTCAGAGACCTTTACAATGCCTTTTTTAGACAATGGCTACAACCCATATAAAATTGATGAAATACTGCATGCACCCTACACCCCTCCTACAACTAATACACAAGATCACAGCAAAACTATTCCCATCCCATATATTAAGAGTACATCAGTAAAAATAGCTAAAGTTCTTTGCAAATGTGATCTTCATACAACTTTCAAACCACTCATTCAACTAGATTCCTGACAATCAGCTTCATCCTCTTGTTAATTGTCGAGTGTATAAAGTTTCTTGTGTCTGCAGGTAGCCTACTTTTGACAGACTGGTAGATCATTCAACATCTGTCATGAATGTCTTGAAGAATACAAAAATTACATCCATGATCACCTTTATGGCAAGTCTGCAGGTCAAGTAAACCATGCACTTAGCTACTCCTTCACAGAGAACTGAATGGAAGAAAACATTGGTATTATAGAATCAGTATCAGCCATGAAGCACACCCTCTAACCTCAACAAGTATGTTTGCACTGATTAGCCAAAGATCATAGAGACAGATGAGACCAGACAGCCTGACTTCTCCAAATTAACTTTATGGTTATTATGGAATATTATGGTTAACCAGCCCATAGAGGATGGGTACCTTGTTAGGACATTAGTTCTGTGCCAGTTACAAATTGAATTGTTTAATGTTTTAGTTGAGTGGGCTTGTCTTGTTAAAATTTGTGCTCTGAAGATGCTGGGTAAAAAACCAGCAAAATATTAATAAGTTCAGTAAACTAATTTATTTTTTCCTCTCTTGGTATTGCTTATACCATGAAGGGGATTTTAAATGGATGAGTATCAATTTGGGGTACATTGAAGGAGCTTCCTTGTAGATTGTGTTATATACAAAAGCGATCACTCAGAAATCACAATCAGGTGTACCCTGGGCAACGTTGGCTAATCCTTCAGCTACCGGAACAATCATGCGAACTATAAATCAGCCTTCTTCAAGGCCAGCTTTTAAGACGACTTCAATAAATATTGAAGGACTGTCATCCGAAAAGGAAGTTTTATTAGCAGACATGTGTGATACACGCAAATGTGATGTTTTAGTTATCCAGGAGACACATCGAGGGGTAAACAGCAGTAGACCAAAAATTCATGGCATGAAAGTAGTAGCTGAGAGACCACACGAGCAATACGGTTAGTGTTATATTTGCTAAATCAGACTTGGATATTAAATCTATACATATGACATCCCATAATAATATTGAGATATTAACCATCGAGATCAAGTCCTGCAATCACATCGGTATATAAGCCACCTAATGAAGATTTTGTCTTTAAAGAACCTGCCAACTTTAACGCATAGTGAACAGGCATAGGGCTAGTCACCTTATCCTCGGGACGGGTACTACTTAAAGGGCTTAAGATAGCTCTGTAACAGGCCAGTAGGCCTAACATGTAGAAGGGAGAAGGAGAGAGAGAAGATTATTATTATTAGACACCTCCAGGGAGCCTTATGACTCATCGAGGGAGGACACCTGCTCTACAACTCTGCCTCCACCACTCAGTCCACCAGCTGACCACAGCTCACCAACGCAATCTACCACCAACCACTACCACTAGTATTTCCACAGACAATCACAAACATTCATTCCCACACTTGGATTTGAACTCACAGCCTTTTGGTTGGAAAGTGGATACGCTAACCACTCGGCCAACCAGGCCAGCATCTGAGGAAGAAAAAGGTTGATCTTTTCAGTATACAGCCAAAAGCCACTTCACACCACCATCCATTACGAAAGATAGGCGTGATAAAAACATTATGGGACACAGCCTACATTTCTGGTATGTCAGAAATAAGGAAAATGACAAACTGCATTACTTTAGGCATACTCTCTTCCTCAATGGGTACAAACTGCAGATGATTAACAAAATTCTTGCTATGTCTTTGACAGCTCCTTCAAGTAAACAACCTTTCAAAAATACAATTACATTATCTTACATCAAAGATGTTTCTGACAAAGTTTCTTCATTGCTTCCTGATTACAACGTTAAAGTGTCTTCTCTCCCAATTTATAGGATTTCAAGGTTCTCACACTACCGAAACCTCCACATTATTCCATAAAGAAATCAAGAGTAAACAAAATTCATTGCTTTTGTAGCATTTGCTATGTAGATCAGAGAAGGACAGTCTCGAGAGATACCCATGTCTGAACATCTAAAGGACATCATCGAGAAAAAAAAAGAAAGCACATATTAGGATTAGCCTTCCAACAACAAATACAAGCCATCAAGCAGTTTGAGAGAAAACAGAAATGTCATATATTGATTATAACTGTTTTGTAAGAAAATTTAAGGAGGCCCCCAGAAAGTAGTGCTCCGTAGTCCATACAAGGTTTAATCCTTCGTTTTTGCACCAAGTTTGATTTGCATTCATCAAAAATCTAACAACAGTAGAACTTGTCAGCAACAACTAGCATTGTTCAGACACTTGCATATTAGTTAATATGTTGATAACTGTTCTAGCAAGATGGATTGATTGGACCTGTGGTCCTTTATCCCTTTGTTGGATTTGTAATGAAATTTCTGGATTAAGGAATAATATTATTGAGCACTTGGCTTACCCATCATGGGCTGTTGACTACCAGTGAGTTTTTTTTTTTTTCTTTCCCCTTAAGAAATAAAAAATAAAATAAATAAACTACTTGTTTGGTATAGCTTTGGGGGTGTTTGTCCTGAGATGTTTTTGTTGGTCTACCACTAGGTGATAGACTGTAACGAACTAGGAATACTATAAAGCCTTTGGCTCACCCATTTTGGGCTTCTGACAGTGGGTTTTAAAAACTTACCTGTTCAGTATGGTTTTGGGACATTTGTGCTTTGCCTGATCATGTTCATAGTCTACTGCTTGGCAGATTAGGGCATTAGAGTGGATAGCAGCATTTGCAAAGAATTTTGCAGCCTTTTTTTGCATAGGAAAGTTTGATCTGAGGGATATCGGCTTCTCTATGAAACTGCATGTTTCTTATGAATCATAGTGCATTAAATGCTATTCTTAAACTTTTTTTTTTGGATTGTCTGATTTGCTAACATTTGAATCTGCTGTGTGACTCCAGTTGTTTGAGCCATATATCGGGACTGGCCTGATCAGCATCTTGTATAGCAGAAGTTTGAATTCTGTGCTTAGCTATGACAATTCAGTAACCGGTATAGTTTCTCCATTGCCCTATTTGCTTTTCAGCAGTCATGATTGATATGAGTTGTAAATCAAAACCCTTTATTTAGTTGTGCCCCTAAGTGTTTGGCTACTGGTTGCAATGGAATTGGGTTGCCAAACATGACAAGTTCGTTCTTCTGGGACACTCGTCTTCTTGTGAATAGCACTGCAGTGCTCTTGTCTGCATTAACATTAATTTGCCATTTTTTGAACCACTGTTCCAGTACTAAGCTTGCATTGTTCAGTTTTTTGGTTGCCAATCTAGGTTGCAAGGAGCGGATTATTGCAGTATCAAGATATAGGGCCATTGTGGTGGCGGCAGTGCATTGGGATATCAGCCACATAGATTGCAGGGAGCCCTGGGGGGGGGTGCCAGCAGTGATGTTGCATTCAGACGATCTAATTCCCTGTAGCTTCATTCGGAGTTTGCAATTGCTGAGGTATAGTTTGGTAATCTGGACAAGCCAGCCCTAGTAGAAATTTGACCTGCAAGAATTTGAAAATGTTTGAATGCTTTGGCAGTGTCCAGGAAGATTACCCTTGTGCACTGCTTCCAAACCCTACACTGATGTTTTCCATGACTCTGAGAACTTATTCTTCTGTGGAGTAGTTCTCCCAGAATCCAGATTGCTCATCTGGGATGAGATTTGATTCTTTAGTTAGTATTATCTTCTCAGCTATTTTTCTAGGCAGGAAAGCAGTCTGATTGGGTGATAGTTTTGGGGAAGGCATGCTGCTTTTCCTGGTTTTGGAATTAAGATTACATCGACAGCTTTCCATTTTGGGAAAGTAGTGATATCTTATTATTGCATTAATAACAGCAACAATGTGCATTAAGGCTTTATATGGCAGGCAGATGATTTTGTTAGATCTGGGTATCTGGGCCTGGTTCTTTCCTATTCTTACATTTGATGACGATTTCATGCACCTCATAAGGTGATGTTAGTTGGATGGGGTGTATGTACTCTCTTTACATTTTAGTGTACAGCATAACTAGGTGTGTACTTTCCTTATGAAGTCTGGATCTGCATGAGTGTAGTTTGAACTACGCTGCTTCTCTAGGCTGTTGGCAAAGGCTTCAACTTTGTTTACATCCTGGTAAACCAGACCATGTTCACCATGGATTGGTGGAGAGATTTACGGTCTGTACATAAAGCTTTGGTCATTTTCCAGAGCAGCTGGTCCTCTTTGTTTAAGGACTGCAGTTTTGTCTCCTACTGTTGATTTCGATAGCTTTTAAGCACATATTGGACTTATTTTTATAGCTCTGTTGAGCACTTACTGGTGTTCTGGTATTGGCATCTGGCTTGGTTCTTTTCACAGATCAGGTTTTTAATCTCATCCAGAAGTCAGTTGGAGTTTGTGCATGTCACATCTGCATTATCAGATGTTAATGCAGTTGTTACATGCTTTTTCTAAGCTCAAAATTGAGTTGTCGATTTTTTCCCGAGTCGATAGCAGTAATTGGACCGATAGATTTCTGTAGACCAGTCGTTAGTTTTGTCCAGTTGACAGTTGGAACTTGATCTGGGATATTTTCTTGTTGTAAGCCCACTTGGAGTAAAACTGGGTTGCGGTTAGGGTTGAGGTCATCTATTGTGCTTATTTGGTATTGATGCTTGATATTTTGTCGCATTGCTATATCAAAGATATCAGGAAGTTCTGCCACATTGTAGTATATGGATTCCGGATATCCTATGATTACTGTGTTCCTGGTGGCAGCAAAGTCATTGAGGGTTCTACCATTTCGATATGCATTTTTGCTGTCCCAGGTTGTGTGCTTAGCATTCAAGTCGCCTGTTACTAGCACTACTTCATTTGTGTCTAGAATTTCAATCAAGTCGGCTTCCAGTAACTGTTTGCTTGAAAATATATGGAGTATATTTTCAGGAAACCTGTATTTGTAGAAAATACTTCTGTTATTTTTACATATTAGACTGAGGGAAAACTTAGTTGTTGCATTGGGCAAAAATGAAAGAAAAAAAATGTACCTAAGTTTTGTACGTGTGGAAAAGGCATATAGAACAGTGGCCAGAGAAAAACTTTTCAGAACACTATAATTGTATGGGGTAAATGTAACATTATACAGAGCAACACATAGTCTATATTTAAGTTGTAAGTCATCAGTCAGAATTGAAGGAAATACAAGAAGATGGTTTGATGTAAAATTAGTTATAGCATCTGTTGTTTGTAATTAATTTTCTATACTCTTTTTTTATACAAGTCTTATATCCCCAATGGTGTAAGTCCAAACTTACAAGGATGCACACTATCTCCACTATTATTCATCATCTATATGGATCACGTTATGAAAGAAAGTGGCATTAAACCTGATATTAGAATTGGAGATATCAAACATAGATCTTTGCTTTATGCAGATGAGGTTGTACTTCGAAATACATTCAGTGGGGGTTTCAGGATTCTTTAACTGAACTGAATAACAACTGTAAAAAAATGGCAAATTTGGCATATAAATCAGCAATAAAAAGACCAAAACTATGAAAATAGGCAGGGACATAGAAAACTTCAGCTGCATTCTGAATGGACAGCCTATAGAATAAGTAAAATATTTCAGTTATTTAGGCACAGTCTTTAGTAAATATGGCAAGTTAAATCTGAAATAGACAACAGAATAAGAAAGCTAATATGGTTTGGGAGTCAGTTGAATAAATTTGTATGGAATAAGAGAGAAATTAGTCAAAACACTTAACTAGCAGTATACATGACTGTTCAAACCAGTTTTTAAGTTATGTATTTGAGAATTAAGTTAGAAATAAAGCACTTGATCAAAGATTAGAGACTGCAAGAAAATGATCCACAGGAAGACCAAGGTGTAGGTGGATTGATTCAGTCAGAAGTGCCTTTGAAGAACAAAATGTTATATACAACAATATTGGAATGATAAACTAATTTGGAGAAAAATTGTTGATAAGGGATTATTAATAATATAAACTTAATCATTTAGTGTTGTCATAGTAGTCTGAACATCCCCAAGGGATGTTCAGACTACTATGCATAATTTCCTCATATGCATATACTATGCATATGAGGAAATTGATGATGATTGACCTTCAAGGAGATATATTTGTTGGACCCCAAATTAGGGAAGTATTAAAAAGTGAATTTCAAAAGATGAAAAGTATCTCACTAGAATAGAAGATTAGTAACTGCTTAGTGATACTGTTGGATAACAATAATGCTTAAAGAACTATTTAAACAACTTAAAGATATCACTTCGTTATAAGTTGATGGTGACCATCATGCCACCGAAGATCGACTCGACTTCCTTTATCCTCACCTGGATAAAGGAAATTGAGTTCCTGAAAACCTTGGTGTAGTGTAATGAGCATGGTGAATGATGCGAAAATCAAATATTAACCTATCATCTGTTTTGGCATATAAAAATCTACTTATTTTGAACTTAGTTACAAAATTGATGTTGATCATTTTGCTTTTAACAGGTATTGAAGCTGTTAGATTCAAAAGATGAGAGAATGAAAAGATTATATCTTTGTATATCTGTGTGTTCTATCTCCAACATGCTTAATCAAAATCCTGATTTGGCAAAGGAATACATTTTTAAATCTCTGTTAAACCCTTTGCTGGAGTGTACTACAGTGAATCAAAAGTGAGTACTTAATATGTAGATAATTATTATTTTGATATAGAATTGACAATCACTATAGCAAACATTGTAGCATATTACTACTACTCTCATTATATATATACAGGGTGTTCGGGATAAATTTGACATATTTATAATTAATTATATTTTTCCGTAAGTTACATGTATTAACACACACTTCTCTTCATTTAAAAGTTTGGACCCTTCTTCATTCATATACAGGATGTCAGAAAGGATGGATAGCTGGAACCCACCTGAATCATAGAAGAGAATAACTTGTATCATGATGATTCGTGCCCGCCATCAAAATAAGGATATTACGACTGCTGCCCAATGCTTCCTGAATACAGTAAAAACAATCAGGCATGAACTAGAGACTTGCAATGGTGACTACGAGGATGTAGCAAGAAGAAAGATCCCTAGCAGACGATCTGATTGCGTTCGTACAGCAGAATTCCTCGCAAATCTGCAGGAACAGGTGTTGAAGAACCCTGGCATTGGAATTCGGGCTTTGTTCGTGGAGTTGCTAACTGTAGTCAAGCCCTGGATAACAAGGGTAGCCAATGGTAGGCCGTATGTATGGCAGCAGGATTCGGCCCCTTGCCACACCTCTGGGAAAAGTCAAAAATGGTTGTCTGAAAATTTCTACGACTTCACCAGTCCAAATGTTTGGCCTCCAAACTCCCCAGACCTTAACCCCATGGATTATTTTGTATGGGGCGCAGTTGAAAAAGACACCAATCGCACTTCCAGTAATACAAAAGCCCAGTTAATGGATAAAATTAAAACAGTTTTTGCGGCCCTTCCCAGGGAGACTGTAGCATCAGCTTGTTCGAGGTTCCGAAGCAGAATTGAAGCTGTGATCGATGCTAATGGTGGTTATTTTGAGTAAATCTTGTTGATAGTATTGTAATTAACTCTGCCTGTAATGTTTTTTTGTCAATTCATTAAATTTAATAGATACAAAGAAGATTTTCTTTTTCCTTACGAAACTGTCAAATTTATCCCGAACACCCTGTATATATATATATATATATAAAAGAGGGCATAGAAATACTGTAGTTTCTTATGATGCATTTCTTGTGGTGAATTTCCTTTAGCAGAGCATTGTGATTATCAGTCTTTTGGTCAGTAGTTTTGTTATTAGTTAGTGAATTTGTTATAATGATGCTTGCTATATTGAGAATTGACTTTCTCTTTATAAATTTCTTGTTTTTTTTTGCTTTTAACCCATTCTTTATAATAGCATACATTCAATAATATTACTTTTTATGATATATATTTGAAATTATCATAAAACTTATTCAAGTTTGTATTGCCCATTTCTGATATATATATATATATATATATATGTGTGTGTGTGGTGATCAGCTTTTACTCGGTTGTTGTACATTTGAATAAAATATAGATTTAATGACTATAAAACCGAGATAACATATAAAGATTTTAATGACAAATACTACTAGTTTTGGCATATGGCAGCCTTCTTCAGGTATTTATAAAGGAATACTAATAAACATTGAATTATTTAAACAAACTGGAAATTACAGGTACAAATTGCCTCACATAATCGATACATAAAAATGTTGTATTTTTTCAAATTGTTCCAACTGGCGTGCCATTGTTTATTGCAATTGTGCGTGCAGGTTCACGTGAACGCCAATATTGAACAACTGCAGCATGGCTATCTGGGATGTTAAATTGTTGTTTAAGTGGACCGGGTTCAGCAGGAAAAACTAGCTAAAATGACATTTTAGCTAGTTTTGACATTATATCTTTATTTACTAACATTCCTACAGACGAGGTACTTACATTACTACAGGACAAATTATCCAAAAAAATGTTCACTTTATTAAAGCATTGCATCCATTCTGGTTACTTCAGATATCAGGACTCCATTTACAAACAAAAACAAGGCCTGGCAATGGGCAATCCTTTGTCTCCAGTGCTAGCTAACATCTTCCTTGAAGATTTTGAAAAGAAAGCCATATCTTCCTTCTCACTTAAACCAAAAGTTTGGAAAAGATATGTTGATGATATATTCATTATTTGGAATCACGGGCACACATCTCTCACAGATTTTCTTCGTCATCTAAACATCCAACATCCTAATATAAAATTTACTGCTGATTTAGAAAATAATAACTCCTTACCTTTCTTGGATGTTATGCTTACACGATGCTCTGAAAGATTAAAAATCTCTATGTACAGAAAACCTACGCATACCAATAGATATCTGCATAATCTCTCTCATCATTTTCCACCACAAAAACTTGGAACCATATCTACCTTAGGACACAGAGCATGTTCCCTCTTAAATGAACAAGATGAACTACAAAAAGAAATGAATCACCTCACTCTTATTTTTAAACAAAATGGATACTCTGAAAAAACAATTAAGAAATTTCTTCTGGATCCTCCTAAGCAGTGCACAACAGAGACTATTAATTTTAAAGGTAGCATCTCCATTCCATACATTAGCACAGTCTCCAAAAAAATAGCTAAAGTCCTTAAAAAATATAATATCAGGACCTTCTTCACCACACTTCCTAAAATCCGTTCTCTAATCAGCCATCCAAAACCTACCCATCACAACCTTAAGTACCCTGGAGTATATAAATTGTGGTGCGATTGCAATATCCCATACTTTGGACAAACAAACAAATCTATTGAACAAAGAATAGAAGAGCATAAGAGAGACATCTCTTACAAAAGATCTCATGCAACGGCGTTATCCAGTCATATTCTTTTTTCAAATAATCCTAATAACCAACAAAGCCACTCCGTTTGCTGGAATAGATCAGAAAATATCTTTCGCTGTGATGATGAGTTTGAGAGAAAAATTGTAGAATCAAGAGAAATCCTGCTGAACCCGGTCCACTTAAACAACAATTTAAGTTATAACATCCCAGATAGCCATGCTGCAGTTGTTCAATATTGGCATTCACGTGAACCTGCACGCACAATTGCAATAAACAATGGCACGCCAGTTGGAACTATTTGAAAAAATACAACGTTTTTATGTATCGATTATGTGAGGCAATTTGTACCTGTAATTTCCAGTTTGTTTAAATAATTCAATGTTTATTAGTATTCCTTTATAAATACCTGAAGAAGGCTGCCATATGCCGAAACTAGTAGTATTTGTCATTAAAATCTTTATATGTTATCTCGGTTTTATAGTCATTAAATCTATATTTTATTCATATATATATATATATGTTCATATTTTTTAGTGACTGAATTCCAAGAATTAGACAATTAATTTTATTTAACACACAATATGTTTCGTCGGAAAGCCGACTTCTTCAGGCGTGAGAACATTGAAAGCAAACATAAAATACACCACAAAGAAACATTATACCACTACAAAATTGACTATAAATTACAGTTAAGTTTGACCTGAAGCTACAGTCCGGGCTAAAGTTCTATTGTTAGGCATCTGCGAGCGTGTGACTTCATGAGTGCACCAGTATCTGATTGCAGAGCTAAATGAGTCTGTAAATTATAACTAATGTTACTGTTTATGTGATGAGAGTTCAGAACAATTTCTTTAGACTCAACTACGCGGCATATATGAAGGTTTGGTGTTGTAGTCCAATTTATCTCATATTGGCAGCCTTCGCTATTTGTGTTCAGGACATGAGAACAGGACATTGCTTGAGAGGACACTTGCTCTGGTTCTGTTGTAAGTAATGTCCCTTTGATGTTCCTTGAGACATAGGAGGATAGACTTCTCAGTTTGGCCATAATATGGTTTCCCGCAGTCACATGTGATTTTATACACCCCTGGAAACTGAAGATGGTTGTAAGCCTGTTTGGGTTTGCTTAGAATTGATCTGAGTTTAGGAAGAGTAGAAAAGCACGTTTTTATTTTTAATTTTTTCAAAATTCTTCTTAGTTTCTGGGAGAGCGAGCTGATGTACGGTAAAGAGATATAACCTTTGGGGGGTTGTCCTGTGTTTCTACGTTGTATTGATGACGGTGGTATAGTTGTTTATTAATAGTTTTTGAAGCCTAGCCATTATTTGTGAAGGTTTTTTAGATGTTGTAGTTCATTTTTTAGCTCTTCCTCATCTGACAATACAGACCTGGCATGATGCGCTAGAGTGGAGATGATACCCAACTTCTGTGCTGGATAGTGGTGTGAGGATGCATGCAGGTATCTATCTGTGTGCGTTGATTTTCTGAAGATCGAGATTTTTGTGGAGTCAGACATCTTAGTAAGTTTGACGTCTAAAAAAGGCAGAGATCCATTTTCTTCAATTTTTATGGTCAATTTTATGTCTGGGGGGAAGTTGTTTAAGTGATTTAAAAAAAATGTGAAGATTATCTATAACGTATTCCCAAATAAGGAATATGTCGTCAACGTATCGGAGCCATATTTTAGACTTAAGTGTAGCAGAGGAGATTGCCTTTTCTTCGAAATCCTCAAAAAAAATGTTGGCTATTGAAGACAGGTGGCTGCCCATTGCCAATCCCTTATTTTGTTTATAAATTTTTCCTTCAGACTCGACGTAGCCTGAGTTAACACAATGTGATAGCAGAGCAAACATCTTTTTTGAGATCTTGTTACTTAAAATATTAAGAACCTCTTGAGTTGGAATATTTGTGAAGAGTGCTACCACGTCAAAGCTCGCCATGATATCTAAATTCTTGAGCTTTATATTAATTTTAGAGAGGAGGTCTTTTGAATTTTTGATGTAAGAAGGAGATTTTCCTGCAAAACCTTTTAAGGATGATGCTAGATATTTTGATAACCTATATGTAGGTGAATCAATACTATCAACGATAGGCCTTAGTGGACAATTTTCCTTGTGTACCTTCGGGAGACCATATAATCTGGGGATGAGCGGATGTAAAGAATGAAGAGAAAGGTGTATGTTTCGTGGAAGCTCCATGGTCTTTTTTAGAAGGTTGTTGGTTTTGTTATGTATCTCCCTCATTGAATCTCTCTCTCTATCTCCAAGTATGTATCTGACTCTAATAACGTTAAGATATTGTTAGGGTAATCTGTTTTATTTAGGACTACAGTTGCATTACCCTTGTCAGCTTGGAGGATGATGATGATGATATCCTTGCTCTTTTAGATTTTTAATGTCTAGTCTTTCACCAGGGGAGATGTTATCAGATGGAGGTTTTGTGTTGTTGATTGCAAATATTGCCTCCATGCAAAGTAAACTCGCCTCTTCGGTAGGAAAAAAATACAAAGCTCAAGAATTCAGATATCATGGCCAGCTTTGACGTGGTAGCACTCTTCACAAATATTCCAACTCAAGAGGTTCTTAATATTTTAAGTAACAAGATCTCAAAAAGATGTTTGCTCTGCTATCACATTGTGTTAACTCAGGCTACTTTAAGTTTGAAGGAAAAATTTATAAACAAAATAAGGGATTGGCAATGGGCAGCCCCTGTCTCCAATACTAGCAAAACCAATTAATTCTTTGACTCTTAAACCCAAAATATGGTATCGTTATATAGAAGATGTATTCCTCATCTGGGAACATGGTGTCAACAACCTCAATTTTTTTCTAGACCACCTCAACAAGTTTCATGAGAAAATCAATTTTACCTACAAACTGGAATCCAACGACTTTCTCCCCTTTCTAGACTTGAAACTTACGAGAGGCGCTGAAAATATCAAAATCTCCATTTTTAGAAAACCCACACACACAGACACATACCTTCATGCTTCTTCCCATCACTTACCCTCCGCAAAAATTTGGTATTATTTCAACCCTGCCACATCGAGCCAGATCTTTACTAACAGATGAAACATAAATTGAAAATGAACTCCATTTACTTAAAAGGACTTTTGTCAACAATGATCGTTCAACTGATATTGAAGATTCTTCTCCCCCCAAGAGCTTTTATATCATTGCCATACATCATCTCTCTCTCCCCAAAACTGGCAAAAATTCTTAAGAAATTCAACATTAGAACTTGCTTCACTACATTTCCAAAACTTCACTCCATACTAAGTAGACCTAAAGTGAAACATCTTCCTATTCAATATCCAGGAATCTACAAGATTTTGTGTGAATATGGCAAACCATGTTACGGCCAGACAGCTAAATCCATCCTTTTACATATGGAAGAAAACCAAAGAGACATATCCTACAATAGGACCAGGGCCAGTGCTCTCTCTCTCTAGCCACATTCTCTTCTCTATCAACTCGGATGAAGGCCGGCAACACTTCGTAGACTGGCCTCAAACTTCTAATATCCATATGTGTTATGATGAACTTGAAAGAAAGATTATCGAATCTAGAGAAATATCACTTGATTCATCCCATATTAACAACAGCCTTAGCTACAATCTTTCTGACGCACACATTGCCACTGTCCAGTATTGGCGCACTCGTGACAACTCACACACGTAGCTAACTTCAATTGGAACTCCAGCATGCATTCCTGTTTTAAAATTACTGTTGTGTTTTATATTAGATCTGTTGATGTAATTTTATCATGTCTCTGTTATTTTATATAATTCTTTGCCTGTGATACCTGAATGTTGATTTATTCAACAAAACTGGTAGTATCTTAACATTAAACCTTTTCTTTTTCATTCTCGGTATATAGTCATTCAAACTATATATATCTATACTGTATATATATATATATATCAATGAAAAAGAAGTGAAAATGGCAAAAGAATAATAGAGAAGTACTATTCGGATATAATTGGTGTTACAGAGTTGAAGACTAAAACAGATAAAGATATTGTTAAATTATAACTTCTAAGATGTTATATTTTTTTTCAGGACTTTGGAATGCTAGCTGTGGAGAGGATTGAAGAGATGTGGATTGCAAAGTTTGGTGGATAGGAGGAAAAGAAGTAATATGATAGAGATGTTTAAGTTGGTGAGAGGATTCTATTGGATTAATCCAGAGGAGATTATAAAAAGAGTAGAAGGCAAGACGGGAAGAACCAGAGGTCATCCCTGGAAGTTATATAAGAGTGTGATGAAGAGGGGTACAAGGAGTAGATTTTTTACATGGAGAATGTCAGTGAATGGAACGCATTACCAGAATATATGTTATTAATGCAAGGAGTGTTAAGGATTTTAAGATTCAACATGAAGAGGTGGTCACTATGTTATCAGTTTAATGAACCTCCCATAATGAGTCTGCTGACTCCATGGAGGGTGCAGTAATTATTATTATTATTACGGGGGCCTCCAGGGAGTCCTTAGACTCATCGAGGGAGGCCCTAAACATCATGTCCACACAACTATTCTACATTCTCACAGTATCTATCATACCTCACCTTGAACTCACTCACTGTCATAGCCCACAACAGACTCTGGCAGCTTATTCCACTCATTTACCACTCTAAAAGTAAAGAACCCAGCTCTAACACCCTTGCTAACCACACTCTTGCCCAGCTTCCATAGATGTCCCCTAGTTCTCCCACCACCAGTCCTGATCTCAAAAATATCATCTAAATTAATCCTATAGAAACTCTTCAGCAATTTGAATGTCTCAATCATATCTCCCCTTTTCCACCTATCAACCAATTTCTGCAACCCACAAATCTTCAACCTGTTCTCATAAGGTTCATTCCATAGACCTGCTATCATCTTGGTCACTTGCCTCTGGATCCTCTCCACCTCCTCCCCATCAAGAAGAAACCTTGATGACCAAATCTGGGCACAGTAGTCGAGATGAGGTCTTATCAAGGCTCGGTACAGAGGAACAATAACATGCTTGTCTCTGCTCATCAAAGTATTTTTCAGCAACCAAAGGATTTGATGAGCTGATTTAGCCACTTTTGCAATGTGCCCCCTAAACTTCATCTCCCTATCCACCAACACCCCAAGTCCCTGGCTTCATCAATCTCCTGGAGTACAGTTCCACCAATGTGGTATACTGCTGCTAATCTTTTCACCCCAAAATGCAAAACCTTGCATTTTGTCACATTAAATTGACATCCATTCTCCTTAGCCCAGAACTCCAATCTATCCAAATCATCCTGCAAGATTTTGACATCTTCTGCATTCACTATTGCCCTACCCACCTTTGCATCATCAGCGAACAAATGAACCGTTCCTCTTAGATCCTTCCCTATATCGTTAATGAACAAATTAAACAGCAGTGGTCCAAGAACAGAACCCTGTGGCACACCACTAGTCACAGGCAGTCTTTTGGATTCTACTCCTGAATAAACTACTCTCTGATATCTCTCCATTAACCACCCACCTATCCATCTCACCAACCCTATATCCATTCCCATATGTTGCAGTTTACGGATCAGAATTCCATATGGTATCCTGTCAAAGGCCTTAGCCAGGTCCAGCAGTATCACTGTAAACCCATTACCCTTATCCAGTTCAGCCATCACTGTGTTATAAAACTTGAGCAAGTTACTGAGGCATGATCTACCCTTCACAAAGCCATGCTGTCCCCCATACAGTATCTCATTTTCATCAATCCATTCCTGTATTTTTCCCTTGACTACTTTCTCCAAGACCTTGACAACAACTCTTGATATGCTGATCAGTCGGTAATTTGCAACAGTAGTCTTGAATCCTCCTTTATGCAGTGGAACTATTTTCTCCTCTTTTCACACCTTCGGGACTAAACCAGACCTGAGACTCAGATTAAACAACATGGTCAAGGGCCATGTTGTTTAATAATGATAATAATTGTGTAATAATAATAATAATTGAGCCACAGTGATTAGCAAAAAATGTAGACATAGTATTCAACACTAAATAATAACACAGAAATTAACATATCGAGTGACAGGTAGTTTCAAGTGAGTGATATGAGCAAATTTAAAAATGGAGAATTGGATAATGAAATTTGTTTTATGGTTTCACAAAAAGTTCTAGATGGGAAGAAGTAGAAGAATTTTTTTGAGTTATTAGAGAAGACAGCTGATGTAAAGAAAAACAAACACTCGTTCTTGTTGGATATATAACCAGAAGAACAGGAAAGTAATATCAGACATATAGAAATATTTGGAGAAAATTGGAAAATGAGTAAAGCTAATAATAATGGTAATAATTAAACCAGCCTTGTTGGCCAAATGGATAGCATACCAATGAGGTTTGAATCTCGTCATGGCATAGATGTTTGTGAATATGTCTAGGAAATGAATTTCATCATCCAACATGAGAACATGGTGATCTCTTTCAACTTTGCTTGCTGTAGGCCTGAAATGATGCAAAAATTTCATGTTGGTCTCTAGAGCAGGGATTCTTGGTTATGTCAGAAAATAAAAATAAACAAACAAATATTAAGAAATAAGAAAATGAAAATCTCACTCAAATTTCTGTTTAGGACATGGAATAGTCATTAGTAATAGCATATAGAAAGTATTTTACCTTGGGTATAATAAATGTTAAAGATACCAAGCTATTTTAAACCTGGTTTTACTCCATTTCCCAAGTAAGCAAACAGTCAAGTTTTGCCTGCAAGTATTGCAAGTCAAGGTGATCCCACACGTAATGCAAGACCAAGAGCTTGTCTTGCACTACGTGTGGGATCACCTTGACTTGCAACACTTGCTGGTGCAAACTTGACTGTTTGCTTACTTGGGAAATGGAGTAAAACCAGGTTTAAAATAGCTTGGTATCTTTAACATTTACTAATAGCATAGAGAGAAGACACAAGAAATAAGAATGGTTGATTGACTATGCTATTGCCATTGGTAATATATTCATGCCATTTCATGATAATAAAAAGATTTGAAATAGGAAGTGATGACTGAATAGTTCTAAGTAAAATATAAATGAATAGCATGGTGAAAAGGAAAATGTATACATAAAATTTAAAAATTAATCAAAGTTGAGCAGCCTTCAAAAGTGAACCACAGACTCAGTGTGCTAATATTCAAAAAAAAAATGAAGGAGTTTGAACAAAAACTAAATTTTGATTTGGCTCTTGTTTTCAAAGCATCATATTCTTGTTTTTAAAACTTCATGGACTCGAGAAATTAAAGAGTTAGTACTTGATTTGAGAGAATACAAAGAAAATGCAGGGCAGCTAAGTGTGCATAAAAGTAACTAACGAAAGATATGTGAGGACTTTAGTAAGAGCATGGAAGATAAATATCATGTGGCAAAATGTACTGAAGGCTTTTTTAAACGCTAAAAAATGGAAGGAAAGAGTGCCGGTAATCAGAGATGAAGAAGGTGATTAAGAACTGAATATAAAGATATTCTTGGCATTGGAAGTAATTTATTCAAAAATTATTAAATGAATGGGATAAGTAGTAACAGAATGCGGTAAAAATATTCAAGAGGAATGCAGACAGGAGTACGTATTAGTACTTGAGGTACAAGACGCCATCAGACACCTGAAATGTGGAAAAAGCAGCTGGAGTAGATGATATTTGACCTGAAATGCTCAATTATTATTATTACATGACACCTCCAGGGAGTCCAATGACTCATCAAGGGAGGGCACTTACTCTATAACTCTGTCTCCACCACTCAATTCACCAACTACAACGAACTGCAATTACAATCATCATCTACATCAATGCCATCTATTGTCCACCATTACCACTAGTATTTTCACAGACAATCACAAACATACATGCCCATGACCGGATTCAAACCAGCAGCCTTTTGGCTGGAGAGCGGATACACTAATCATTCGACCAACCAGACCAGCCAAATATAGAAGGATAAAAATTTATAGTAGCTACATTACTTAATTCATGGCAAAGAAGGTTGGATTCCAGATATTTGGAGTAGAGCTCTTATAGATTCCATCTCTAAAAAGGAAAATAAAACAATGTAAGAATTACAGAAGAATTTACTGCTGAATGTTCTGGTAACATTCATGCAGGCATACTTCAGGAGAGGCTTAATAAAGTTATCTAAGAGAAACTTTAAAGAACAAACTGGATAATTCATAAATCATTGGAATATAATTCTTTTTCTCAGGGTTACTTGGCAATCAGCATTCATTATGTAGAAATTATGGAGAGAAAACCATGTGTTAGAGCAATTTCCTAAAACTAAGAAAAATAACCCTTGACATTTCAACCTCTATATCAAGGTCATCATCAGGAATTATTATTATTATTATTATTAAGAGAAAGAGGGCGCTGTGTAGGCACACGAATGGTCACACGGTGATATCGCTGCTCCAGTTTTTTATAGTTTTAAAGTGGTTCCAACTCCTGTTTTAAGTTGAAAGTGCTCCCAAGTTACCCTATTTATCATGCCGAAGACAGTGATATAAAATTCCATGAGATCGGCTAAGATGAAACCAAATTTTGAAGTGTTGAAAAGGGAACAGAGAGGACCGTGGTCAACAGCCAGCGAAGAACAAAGGACGTTGGCATCTTTATAATCACGCCTCACTGCCTAAGGGAAGAAAGGTGAGTCATGAAGTGTATCAAATGCCTGGAGGAGTTATCGTCCAACGGAAATAATATAACTTGTATGAAATGCAGTAGGATTCTACACTTAAAATGTGCCGGCTTTTCAGAAACAACCGGGCAACATAAATATGAACCCGATGTAACACGTGAGGAATGGAAGTGTGCAATCTGCATGAGGAACAAAGAAACGCATGTAAGGCAGCCACCTACGATGCAGCTGATTATACCGGAGGCAAAATCAGATGACGAACTGAACAGACAAAAAAACGCAGGTGAGTCCTATAATTTAAACTCTTTAAGTATACTAATAGAAAACGGTCTAGTGACTATAAAAGCCAGCTTAGTAGATCTTGTGCAAGAACTCTTTAAGAAACAGAACGAACAAATAACAAAAAAATCTAGCGGATATGAAGATTTGGTAAAACATAATAATTTAGCAGTTATAGAAGTGTTGCAAACGGTAAAAGACATTAAAATGAGCATTAACGCACTAAAAGACAGGCAACACAATTTGATGAAAGAGACATCCGAACTCCGTCAAGAACTTCATTCTCTAAAACTACAATACGAACGTTTAAATCAGCAACAACATAAAAAGATCTTGTCATAAACGGTCTTCCTGAAACTGCACCTACAGAAAACCTCAGAGACGTGGTTTTAAAATTAGGCCATGTAATTGATATCCCCTACAGCTTAACGACATTCAGACCGTAAATCGGATTCCTAGGAAGAGCAAAAACCAAGGCTTCCCACGACCTGCACCAGTCATAATTCGTCTTAAGAGCAAGTCCACAAGAGACAATCTTATAAAAGCCAGCAGGCAGAAAAAACCAGTTGCCAAGGACTTGAATGCACAGCAAGACAATACACCAATCTTCCTATCCGAATATTTAACACCATTCAACCAGAATCTGTTGTACCAAACAAGAAAAGCAAAAATGGAAAAAAATTACCAATTTTTGTGGACCAGAGATGCCAAGATATTCATAAGGAAGTCACAAACTTCAAAGCCGATACAAATTAAAAGCACAGAAGACATAGAAAGGCTGCCACTGTGAAGAAAAAAGCCTCCTAAATAGTTCAAAAAGAAGCCTACAATAAAAAAAGAACGTGAACCATCAAGACAGATGCAATAACACAGGATATATCGGCAATTTCTCTTTGATCCGACCTTTCAGATCATTCATTTGACCTCCCAAAGATCTGCCTACTTCCAACACAGCAACCAAATCAATAACAAATATATGTATATATAACCAGTATCACCCTCAGATAAGCTAATTACAAAGCTTCGAGGGTGGAGTTGAGTTACATCCCAGTAGTAGTATTTATCTAACATTATTCACTTAACACTCTGTAATGAATTCTAGTAGTAAACAGAAAATGTGATAGTAATACTTCAGTTATATATTTAAGTTTAAAATTATATATTTAATTTAAAATTTAAATTTAAAAAAATTATTATTATGTAAACTGCAACATAATAAGTGTGAATGATAGTATAAATGGTTTCTCAGAGAACAAAAAAGATGAGATAGATGCATTGAGTGAGATCGCGTTGTTGAATAGTGCGATAGAAAGAGCAAAACAGCAGCTAGAGTGCATGAACAAATGTAGACTGAATGAACCAACCAATAATAAAAGGTATGACAGGAAAAATAGACGTATGAATGTGAACATGAACAAAATGAAGGATAGAGTGCTGTATGGAGACTCGTTAGTACGAGGTGTGTTAGTAGAGGATTTGACAAAATCGTACCAACCTGGTGCGACCATAAAGGACGTAACTGCGTCTATTAGAGAGCAAAAGGAAAGGGTGGAAGAAATGATTGTTGTGGCAGGTACGAATGATTTGAAAGGAGATAAAATGGAAATGATAGAAGACCTGAATGAATTGTTTGAGGTAGCAAAAGAAAAGAGTGAGAGAGTTAGAATGATTAGTCTTTTGCCACGGTATGACAGTGAAATGTTTAAAAGGAGGGCTATAATTGCAAATGACTTTATGCGTGGGTAATGTATGACGAGTGGTGTGGAATTTGTGGATGTGTGGAGTGAGTTTGATGGGCGAAAGGATCTATATAAGATGGATGGCTTGCATTTGAATGGTTACGGTGTAAGAAGACTTGAGAAAGTGTTGCTGAATGTAGTGGATGTGCAAACTCAGGGAAACTAGATTTGTTAGGGGGGGGGGAGTAGAGATACAGTCCTTATGGAGGCAGTTGAATGTAAGAATGAATATAATATGCCAGAGCAAATAAGGACAACAACTCTGAGTGGGATAGTTAATATAAGGCATCAAGGTAGGGTTGGGGCTAATGGGGGTCTTAAATTCGTGTACACTAATACTAGGAGTATTAGGAACAAGAAGGAAGAGTTTTTGGCCATGGTTGGCACTTCCAGACCACAGGTTATAGGTATTAGTGAAACATGGCTGACTGTAGATGATATAACTAGTGGGATTGAATGTGATGGGTATAGTGTGTTCAGGAATGACAGAGAGAATAAAATGGGGGGAGGAGTATTGTTGATGATAGCTGATGAGCTCCAGCCAAGGAGAATAGAAGTTGAATTGCAGGATAGAGAAAAGAGCACATTTGAGGCCATTTGGTGTGAGATTGTGGCTAGCAGAACTAAATATACAATTGGGTGCTGCTGTAGACCAGGTGATGGAAAAGATGGTGGTGACAGTATCCACAAGCAAATAGAAGAAATGGGTGGAAGGAGGGTGATTATTATGGGAGATTTCAACTATGGTCGCATCGATTGGAGTGAGGAGAGGACACACGGAAGGAAGGAACTGGATTTTATGCGGTTATTAAGGGATAACTATCTGCGACAGCATGTAATGGAAAATACTAGGGGTCAGAGAGTGCTTGACCTAGTAATTACATCTGAGGATTTGGCTGTAACAAATATGACCACATTGCCACCAATCGGTGAGAGTGATCATAGGGTCTTAACTTGGGAGGTGGCTAAAGGTGTAGAATTTTCAATTAAGACAGGGTACATGTGGAATTATCGGGCTGGAAAGTATGACAAGCTTAGGAGTTTGATTGGTTCAGTGCCATGGCATGTACAACTGCAAGGACTAGAAGTTGATAGTGCATGGGAGGTAGTTAAGAAGTGCTTGCATGAAGCAATGGCTGACTGTATACCTAGAGTCCGAATAATAAATCAAGTAGGGGTTAAATGGATGAATAACACCATTAAGCTTGAGTTGCAAAAAAAGAAACAACTATGGAGGGAATTTAAGGAGAAGGGTGACCGGCAGGCACATGAACGGTATAAAGCACAGGCCAGAAGGGTGACGAGGGTGGTAAGAAAAGCAAAAAAGGATTACGAAAGAACATTGGCCATGCAGGCTAAAGAGAATCCTAAACAGTTTTTTAGATATGTAGCAAGTAAAAGGAAAAATGTACATGGTAGATTGATTTTAAAGAATGCCGATGGTAGGGAGGTAACTGAATCAGTTGAGATAGTTGAGTTACTGAGTGAGCACTTTGCAAAAGTATATCATCCAGGTGGTGACATTGCAGAAACGAATAACCCAGTAGATTATACTGGAATTGTGGTTAATGAAGTGGAGGTGAGTAGTCTATTGCATAACCTCAATGTCAATACATCTGTGGGATTGGATGGTATACCAGCTCGTGTTGTACGAGAAGCAGCTAAAGAATTGTCAGTACCCTTGACCATTTTGTTTAATTTGAGTCTCGGGTCTGGGTTAGTCCCGAGCGGGTGGAAAGAGGGGAAAATAGTTCCACTGCATAAAGGTGGTTCCAAGACTGCTGTAGTAAATTACCGACCGATTAGCATATCAGGAATCCTTGTCAAGGTCTTAGAGAAAATAGTCAAGAGGAAAATACAAGATTGGATAGAAGAAAATGGGATACTGTATCGGGGACAGCATGGTTTTGTGAAGGGTAGGTCATGCCTCAGTAACTTTCTCACGTATTATAACACAGTGACGGCTGAACTGGATAAGGGTAATGGGTTTACGGTGATTCTACTGGACCTTGCCAAGGCCTTTGACAGGATTCCACATGGAATTCTAATCAGTAAATTGCAGCATATGGGAATGGACATAGGGTTGGTGAGATGGATAGGAGGGTGGTTGACGGAGAGATATCAGAGAGTGGTTTACTCGGGAGTAGAGTCCACAAGACGGCCTGTGACTAGTGGTGTGCCACAAGGATCTGTTCTTGGACCACTGCTGTTTAATTTGTTCATAAATGATATAGGAAATGATCTGAGAGGAACAGTTCATTTGTTTGCGGATGATGCGAAGTTGGGTAGGGCAATAGTGAATGCAGATGACGTCAAAATTTTGCAGGATGATTTGGATAGATTGGAGGTCTGGGCTAAGGAGAATGGATGTCAGTTTAATGTGGCAAAATGTAAGGTTATGCATTTTGGGGTGAAAAGATTGGCGGCAGTTTACTGCATTGGTGGAACCGTGCTCCAGGAAATTGATGAGGCACGAGATTTAGGAGTGTTGGTAGATAAGGAATTGAAATTTAGGGGACACATTGCAAAAGTGACCAAAACAGCTCATCAAATCACTTGGTTGCTGAAGAATACGATGACAAGCAGAGACAAGCAGGTTATTGTTCCTCTGTATCGAGCCTTGATAAGACCCCATCTAGACTACTGTGCTCAGATTTGGTCACCTAGGTTTCTTCTTGATGGGGAGGAGGTGGAGAGGATCCAGAGGCGAGTGACCAAGATGATAGCAGGTCTGTGGAATGAACCGTATGAGAACAGGTTGAGGATTTGTGGGTTACAAAAATTGGTTGATAGGCAGAGGAGGGGAGATATGATTGAGACATTCAAATTACTGAAGGGTTTCTATAAAATTAATTCAGAAGATATTTTTGAGTACAGGGCTGGTTGTGGGACTACTAGGGGACATCCATGGAAACTGGGCAAAAGTGTGGTTAGTAAAGGTGTTAGAGCTGGGTTCTTTACTTTTAGAGTAGTGAATGAGTGGAATGCGCTCCCTGAGTCTGTGGTGGATGCTGTGACAGTGAATGAGTTTAAGGCGAGGTATGATAGATACTGTATGAATGTCAAATAGTTGTGATGAATATGATTTGGGGCCTCCCTCGATGAGTCCAATGACTCCCTGGAGTTGCCCGTAATAATAGTAATAATAGTAATAATAAGTAATATTGTTTAACTTGTGAGTCATTAATAATAAACATGATTACTATGATTATTATTAATGGTAATAATACACACTTTTTACTCTTGTGTCAATGAGAAATTCTGCAAATCATAATGATATTAAGAGTAATTATAATTCTTACTGAACCATTTTGCAAGAAAAAGATGCATTGTTGCCTAAATATTAGTATATTCATGTAATTATTTGAGAGATAATAAACTATAAAAAAAAAAATATTATTATTATTATTATTATTCTGTATACTCTGTATTCAAAAATTCTGTATAGTCATTATTGTATTATTGTTAATATTAGAAGACCGTGCGTTGTAAATACATAATATAGAATAATATAGAAGCAAAAAAGTATTATTAAAAATTTTAATTGAAACCCAATGTAGAAAATGCAGCACTTAGTGATGAATTCTGTCACTCAAGATGTTTATTGTATGTGTAAATATTTTAACAATCAAAAAAAAAAAAAAAAAAAAAATTATGGGTATCTCCATGGAGTCAGTAAACTCATTGCGGGAGACCCAAACTATCAAACAATATCAATTATATCTCTTCTTGAATTCATTTACAGACAAAGAACTCATAACTGAGTCAGGCAGTGCATTTCACTCATTCACCACTCTTCAGGCAAAAAACCTCATTCTTACACTCTTGTTAACCACACTTTTCCTTAATTTCCAGGGATGACCTCTTGTTCTTCCATCACTATCACACAGCTGAAACATTTCTCCTGCATCAATCTTATAAAAACCTTTTAGTAATTTAAATGTTTCTATCATATCCCCTCTTCTCCACCTATCAACCAACCTCTGAAATTCACAAGCTCTCAATCTATCAATGTAGGGAGCATTTTTTAGATCACTCACCAACTTAGTCACTCTCCAAGTGACTAGACCTGAACACAGTAATCCAAATGTGGAAGTATCAACTCCTTATAAAGGAGAATAATAACCTCTTTATCTCTGGATGTTTATGTGTTCTTCAATATACAAGTAATCCTATGTGCAATTTTGGACACCTTAGCAATGTGCCCTCTGAACTTCATCTCCCTATCCACCAACACCCCCAAGTCTCTAGCCTCATCAATCTCTTGGAGTATAATTCCATCAATGTGGTACACAGCTGGTAATCTTTTAATCCCAAAATGCATAACTTTACACTTTTCCACATTGATCTGACATCCATTACCTTTTGCCCAATTTGCCAGCTTATTTAAATCATCATGCAAACTCTCAACATCAGCTTGATTTTTTATTGCACTACCCAACTTTGTATCATCAGCAAACAACTGAATATCTCCCTTTAAGCCATTTCCTATATCATTTATATACAAATTAAACAACAATGGCCCAAGTACAGAGCCCTGAGACACACCACTGTCACCTGCCTCATCCTGGACTCTGCTCCTCAATCTCTCCCTGAGCCATTCTCCTATCCGTATCACCAGTTTAGTATCCATCCCCATCAGCTCCAATTTGCGCAACAGTATTCCATGGGATATCCTGTCAAAAGCCTTAGTGAAATCCAGAAGTACCTCTGTGTAGCCATTTCCTTTGTCCAACTCAGATGTCATTCTATTATAAAAAGTTAATAAATTGCTAAGGCAGGATCGACCTTTAACAAAACCATTTTGGCCCCTGTAGAGTTTCATATCCTGATCCACCCATTCTTAAATTTTGTCTTTAACCAACTTTTCCAATACTTTTACCACCACTCCCGAGATGGTGATTGGTCTGTAATTAACTACCGCAGTTTTAGAGCCACCTTTATGCAATGGAACTACTTTGCCTTCTTTGCACTCCCTAGGGACCATACCAGAATTCAAACTTAAGTTAAAAAAACAAAAGAGACCAAAACTGGTGAGATCTTTCTAAGCAATAAATACAAAATGTTATATTCAGGCAATGACAATCAAGGAAAAGAAGGAGTAGCCATAGTATTCAACACAAAATACGAGGCTAATCTTCTTGAATGGCAGTCAGTCTCAAGTAGAGTAATGTGGGCAAATATGAGAATGGGGAACTGGACAATGAGACTTATTTGTGCCTATGGTCTCACAGAAGGTTCTACTAAGGTAGAAGTGGAGGAATTTTTTGACGCTCTAGAAAAAGCAACTGACACAATGAATAAGGAAAAGTTGGTCCTTGTTGGGGATCTAAATAGCAGAGTAGGAAATGATTGCAAGACATACAAAAATATTTTGGCAAAATTTGGAGAAAAGAGCAAAGCTAACAATAATGGCAAATATCTGTTGAATTTATGCTCAGGACATGGATTGGTTATTACTAACACCATGTTCCAACATAAAAATGTGCACAAATTCACATGGAGAGAAGAGGCAAGGAATAAGAAAAGTCTCATTGACTATGTTATTGTTGATAGTGATGTTTTCTCCCTCGGGCAGAACACCAGAGTGTACAGAGGATTTGAAATTGGAAGCGATCACTATTTAGTCTTGAGCAGGATAAAATTGAATTTCATATTGAAAAGAATAACATGTAAGAAAGTTTTAAAGCGAATAAAAGTTGAGCAGCTCTCAGATGTGAACTGTAGACTAAAATACACAAAGATTATTGAAAAGAAAATGAAAGAGTTTGAGAACAGGAATCAAACCTTAGAGATTCAGTGGCAAACTCTGAAGAAAACATTGATTGATTCTGCCAGAGAGGCATGTGGTGAGGTTGTGTGCAAGGATAAAAAAATCAGAACTCCCTGGTGGACACAGGAAGTTAAAGTGGCAGTGAAGGAAAAGAAGAAAGCATATCAAAAGTTCCTGGCAAATAAGTCAGCTTTTACTCTTACAGAATACAGAGACAAATGTAAGAAAGCTAAACAGTGTGTAAAACTAGCTAAACAAAAGTCATGGGAGGACTTTGGCAAGAATATAGAAAATAAATATCAAGAAGGTGGCAAAATATTCTGGAGGTTGTTGAAGAAGCTTAGGAATGGAGGAAAGAGTGGTGTAAAAGGAGTTAGAGATGATAAAGGTGACATGAAAACAGGAGAAAAAGATATCCTTGAAGTATGGAGTAATTACTTTGAAAAACTGCTAAATGAAACAAGCAGTGATGCTTGTTTCATTTAGTTACTAGACCGTTTTGCTTGTTTCATTTAGTCACTAGCTTGTTTCATATAGTCACTAGACCGTTTTCTATACTAATAGAAAACGGTCTAGTGACTATAAAAGCCAGCTTAGTAGATCTTGTGCAAGAACTCTTTAAGAAACAGAACGAACAAATAGCAAAAAAATCTAGCGAAATCTAACAAAAAAATAACAAAAAATTCCTTACTGCATGCCTGGTCAGTGATAAAAAACACTGACCAGGCATGCAGTCAGGAATACATATCCATACTTGAAGTAGAAAAAGCCATCAAAGGCTTGAAATGTGGAAAGGCAGCAGGAGTAGATGATATTCGACCAGAAATGCTGAAGTACGGTGGTATAAAAGTCTTACAGTGGCTGCACTGCATAGTTCAGAAAGCCTGGACAGCGGGACGAATTCCCGATGATTGGAGTAGAGCTCTCATAGTACCCATATATAAAAAGGGAAATAAAACTTAATGTGAGAATTACAGAGGTATTTCCCTACTGAGTGTTCCTGGCAAGATCTATGCCAGTATACTTGAGAAATGGTTGAGAAGAATTGTGGAAGAAAAGCTTGGTGAAGAACAAGCTGGATTCAGGCCAAATAGAGGCTGTCAGGATCAGATCTTCATTTTACGGCAAATAGTCGAGAAAGCATGGGAATATAACAAAGATCTGTATTTAAGTTTTGTCGATTTGGAAAAGGCATATGACAAGGTGCCAAGAGAGAAGTTATTCAATACGCTGCAGTTATATGGTGTCAATGGGGCATTATATCAAGCAATACTTAGTCTTTATTTGAGTTGTAAGTCAGCAGTTAGAATTGAAGGAAGTACAGGAAGATGGTTGAATGTTAAATCTGGTGTGAGACAAGGATGTACATTATCCCCTCTGTTATTCATTATCTATATGGATCACATTGTGAAGGAAAGTGGTATTAAACCTGATATCAAAATTGGAGATGTTAATGTCAGCTCTTTGCTTTCTGCGGATGATGTTATACTTCTAAATAAATCCGCTACAAGTCTGCAAGATTCTCTGACTAAATTGAATGGCTGTTGTAATAGATATGGTATGAAGGTCAGCAATAAAAAGACAAAGACAATGAAAATAGGCAGAATCATTGAAAATGTCAACTGTGTTGTGAATGGAGAACCTGTGGAACAAGTAAAACATTTCAGCTACTTAGGCACAATTTTTACTGAAGATGATAAATTAAATATAAAAATAGACAACAGAATCAGCAAAGCTGGTATGGTGGGAAGTGAATTGAATAAATTCATATGGAATAAGAGAGAAATTAGTCGGAACACTAAATTAGCTGTATACAAGACAGTGTTCAAACCAGTTTTAACTTATGGATCTGAGAACTGGGTCAGAAGTAAAACACTTGACCAAAGACTAGAGACCGCAGATATGAGAGTCCTGAGAAAGATTAGAGGCATGAACAGATGGCATCAATGGCAATATCATATTAAAAATGAGGATATTAGGAAAGAACTTGACATTGTCAGCATCCAGGAATGCATTAGCAGAGCTAATCTCAGGTGGTATGGTCACTTAAATAGAATGGGAGAGGAAAGATTAGCAAAACAAGTGTTCTCTGCCAGGTTGGCAGGAAAATGACCCAGAGGAAGGCCAAGATATATGTGGATTGATACAGTACAAAGTGCCTTAGATGATAGAAATATAAGATCTGATAATGTTGGAGTCTTGACAAGTAACAGACTGATTTGGAGGAAAATTGTAGATAGGAAGTTAGTAATGATGTAATTTTTTCATGTAGTACTGTCATATCCTGTACACCCCTTGAGGGTACATAGCAGGAATTTGATGATGATGATGATGATGAATACAGTCTGGTCTCTTTTTATATGGTAGATACGTTCCACAGAAAACCGCACATAAAAAATCGCAAAAAATGACCTAACTTACATTGAAAAATTAGGGATATGTTCCATAATTTTCTAAAACCGCATAAAACCGAAGCAATGGATTAAAATAAACCTAAAATCGCATAAAAAAGTTTATAAAAATTCAGGAAAATAAGAATGTCTAAGTTTGTTTTAAACTTGAATCATTCAATGTTATTGAAAAGTAACATTTTTTAATCAGAATTATCGTCGCTATTAGACAATATTCGGCAACGTTTGTGAACTGGTGCGAAATCACTTTCATCACCAGAAGAGATAGTCAGCGCATCAGATCTGTATGGTAAAGGCAATGGTTCTTCACAAACAGAATTAGCTTCACCCTCATTCTGTGCTGATTTTTTTCTTCTATGTGTCATGAAGAAGAAAATGATTTTCCAATTTATTTCACAGTTTAAGTCCTTCTCGAATTATATTTGCAGTCAGGGGGTGCGGATTTTTCTTCTGCTTCAGTATTGTTTTTTAGATCTTTGATGATATCTAAAGTTAATCGATATCCAATAATATCATCGTCACGTAAGGCATTATCCACAAGCAATTCATCTACATCATTCTGGCTAAATGTATCAAAACCTCCACCAATTTCATGTGCCAAAGTAAAGATTTCAGCTGATAATGTTGTTTGGATGGTTGCAATGTTTGCAACACATCCAGGCCAAGGTTCCCAACAGGCATTTAAAGTTTGTGGTCTTATTTCAGTGATAGCAGATGCAACTGGATTTAAGCAGTCCAAAATATAAATTTTTTTCCCAAACGTCAGTTACTGTTAATGATTCATTTTCTAGTTTATCCGATATAAATTAAAAAGTGTGCTTAACGTAATATTTTTTAAAAGTAGCAATTATGCGTTGATCTAATGACTGAATAATGCTTGTTGTATTGGGTGGAAAAAACACTAGCTGCACATTTGGATGTTCTAAATGCGGATGACATGGTGCTTTGTCAACAACTAATAAAACTTTAAAATCGAGAGCCTTTTGCTTCATATATGTTTCCACTTCTGGTACAAAGCAATTATTAAACTATTCAGTAAATACAGCAGTTGTTATCCAGGTCTATGTATTAGCCATTCAATGTACTGGCAGCTGTTTTAGATCTTTGCCTTTTAGAGCACGTGGTCATAGAGATCGATTTACTAGGAGGGATTTCAACATTCGATCCCCTGATGCATTGCTACAAAGTAACAACGTTACTCAATCTTTGCTTGCTTTAAACCCACTTGCTTTTTTCTCAGACTTTGCGATGTAAGTTCGACTAGGCATTTTCTTCCAAAACAATCCTGTTTTGCCAGCATTATATACACTTAATTGGGACAATATCCACCATCTTGAATAATTTTGACTACCTTCTCTTGAAAATTTTTGGCTGCTTCTTCATCTGCTGCTGTGACCTCGCCTGTATTCTTCACATTATGAAATGCATTCCTTTTTAAAAACCCTGGTTAGCCATCCTTTGCTAGCCAAAAATTCTTCATCAGCCTAGGGAGCAGAAGTAGATGCTCTAATTTGCTTCATCTGTTCATAAAACTGAAGAACGTTTTATTTAATTAAATAACCACTTATAGGAATTCTTATTTAAGTTAATTCTTCAATCCAAATTACGAGCGCTCGTTCCGTTTTTTCTAATAAAGCATCTCTTGAGTACGATGATAATTTGGCACTCAGTTTTGTGCCAGAAATGACAGATTTTCTTATTGCGACTTCATTCTTTTTAATTGCTCTTATAGTAGATTCGCCTAAATTAAAATGTTTACCAATCATCGTAGATCCCTCTCCTTTTGCTAAGCGATCTAAAATTGCAATTTTAATTTCCAAAGAAATTGCTTTTATTTAGTGCTTTTTTTTCTTCATTGGGTAAAATTAAATCTTTAAAATGAAAATTAGCAAAATTTAGATTTACGATAATGAAAAGACAAACATAAACTTACTCACTGCTTACACGTTAATCACGTTATCCCAGAATGCGCTGCAACACGCTGTTCATTATGTACAACGGTACATAACTTTTGAAGTTATGCACTGCATAACTTCAAAACTGCATAAAAAAGATACACATAAAAAGAGACCCGAGTGTGTGTGTGTGTGTATATATATATATATATTTTTTTTTTTTAAATGTCTCACAACAACCGAGTAAAAGCCTATGATCACATATATATATTGAATATATATATAAACTAAAACACAAACTATATCACAATACACAAAAGTAAAGTATATGCTTTCTTAATCATTTACAATAGCCTGAAGTGAAGTAAAAAAAGAGAAGAAAAGTAAAATTTAAATTAAAAAAAATGTATTTTTTAAAAATTTAAATTAATTAAAATTGGAGCTACATCAATTTCTACTTGTTAACTTCTCTACAGAACTGTAAAGAAGGGTCTATCCATTAGTCAGGTTTTTTTTATGTTGGAATTCTGCCATCTTGTTCTTCTGTTGTTCTGTACTTGAATACTGTATGGATTTCTAATGGGTCTTCCAGACTCTTGATGCCCAAGATGCTGCCTGCAAAAATCTGGCACTTGTCTGAAACCATATTTTAGAGCTAAAATCAGGGCTATCAAGCTATGTAAATCACAGTATTGGGGATGTTCTTGTGGACAACTCTGCATAGTGTGTTTTGTGTAAAAAATAAAATAAAACGGATAGGCAAGTTCCAAAGAATAAAACAGCAAAAAGAAAGTAGTAGACAACCAAGGTGATGCCCAGAAGAATAGTCAATCACAAACAAGCAAAGTGAGGTGCATCCAACCAGCAACAGGCGTCAGCCAAGATATCAATTAAATTTTATCTGCCACATTGAAAGAGATCTACCCCCCCCTCCTCCCAATATATTCTGTTGGCTATAGCCAATAGAATATGGATCTCTGAAAACTAGCAAAGGCGTTATTATTACAAAGCTGACAAAGGCAATGTACCGTTCTTGACTGTACAGCTTATCTAGAAAAAAAAATATTAACTTATTGACATCCAACAACAGTAACAACATATATCAATTGGTTAATTACAATTCAATAATCTGCATCAAAGAGAAAATAACAGAATTAGGCCAGTCATTGTGTGTTGGTTGAAACAGTTAAACAGCTGTTACTCCTCTGCTCTTAGAATTTACAGTCTGTCAGAAATACACAAAACAAATGCACTACTGAGACCGATAGTTGAAGGACTTCAACAGCTCTAATTATTACTTAGCCAAGAAACTAGTTGTGGCACTCAAGGAGTCAGTAGTAGTTAAAAATGCACAACACCTCATAAACTGAATTAAGAACATCACACTCAACGATGAAGATATATTTATCAGCTTTCACATAATTGCCCTTTTCATGGATGTCCTGATCAGTGATACAGTTCTTCTCCTACAGAAAATTTCCACCTATATCACAGCCCTTCATGTACTTCTGCATGCACCCCCAAGCTAACTTTTATATGGAAGACTTCAAGTAACCAGTTCTAGATTCAGCAAGTCTAAAGCCCAAAGTTTAGCTCAGATGATATATTTGTGACAAATAATACAAAAAAATCCAGTTTACCATCAAGATTAAAAACAATACTCTCTTTCTTTTTTTAACAAGACTTTGATACTTTTTTTTTCTTATTATTGCTAATTTTCATGCCAAATTTGATACAATGGAACTAATTTTTGTTACTGTTTCTCATTTCACTACTTTTATTCATAATGTGATCCATTATTGATGATAGCTGATGAACTGCAGCCAAGGAGAATTGAAGTATTGCAGGATAGTGAAAGGAGCTCATTTGAGGCTATTTGGTGTGAGATTGATACTGGCAGAATAAAATATACAGTTGGGTGCTGCTATAGACCAGGTGATGGAATAGATGGTGGAGATGGTATGCATAAACAAATTGATGAAATGAGTGGAAGGAGGGTAATTATTATGGGGGATTTCAACTATGGTAACATTGATTGGAAGGAGGAGAGGACACATGTGAGGAAGGAAATGGATTTTATTCAATTATTAAGGGATAACTATCTGAAACAGCATGTAATTGAAAATACTAGGGGTGTGAGAATGCTTGACCTGGTAATAGTATCTGAGAATTTGACTGTAATGAATATGACCATGTTGCCACCTATTGGTGAGAGTGATCATAAGGTCTTGACCTGGGAGGTGGCTAAAGGTGTGAAATTTGTGATTAAGACAGGGTATATGTGGAATTACCGTGCTGGCAAGTATGACAAGCTTAAGAGATTGCTTGGATCAGTGCCATGGCATGTACAACTGCAAGGGCTGGACGTCGATAGAGCATGGGAAGTGATCAAAGAGCATTTACAGGAGGTTATGGCTGATTGTATACCTAAGGTCTGAATAGTGAAACAAGGAGGGGTTAAATGGATGAATAATACCATTAAGCTTGAGCTGCAAAAAAAGAAACAGCTATGGAGGGAATTTAAAGAAAGGGGTGACCTGCAGGCACACGAACGGTATAAAGTACGGGCTAGAAGGGTAACGAGTGTGGTAAAAACAGCAAAAGCCGATTATGAAAGGAAACTAGCTATGCAAGCAAAAGAGAATCCCAAACAGTTCTTTCAATATGCTGCAAGCAAGAAAAAAACTGTACATGGCAAAATGATTTTAAGGAATGGCGATGGCAAAGAGTTCACTGAACCAGTCGATATAGTGGAGTTACTGAGCGCGCACTTTGCAAAAGTATATCATCCAGGTGGTGACGTTGAAAAAATGAAGGAACCATTAGTTTATATGGGAATTGTGATGAATGAAGTGGAGGTGAATAGTCTATTACAGAACCTTAATGTGAATACATCTGTGGGATTGGATGGTATACCGGCACGGGTCTTGCATGAAGCGGCTAATGAATTATCAGTGCCCTTGACCATGTTGTTTAATCTGAGTCTCAGGTCTGGCTTAGTCCCGAAGGCGTGGAAAGAGGGGAAAATAGTTCCACTGCATAAAGGAGGATCCAAGACTATGGTTGCAAATTACCGACCGATCAGCATATCAGGAGTCGTTGTCAAGGTCTTGGAGAAAGTAGTCAAGGGAAAAATACAGGAATGGATTGATGAAAATGAGATACTGTACAGAGGACAGCATGGCTTTGTGAAGGGTAGATCATGCCTCAGTAACTTGCTCAAGTTTTATAACAAGGTGATGGCTGAACTGGATAAGGGAAATGGGTTTACAGTGATACTGCTGGACCTGGCAAAGGCGTTTGACAGGATACCACATGGAATTCTAATCCGTAAACTACAACATATGGGAATGGATATAGGGTTGGTGAGATGGATAGCTGGGTGGTTGATGGAGAGATATCAAAGAGTAGTTTATTCAGGAGTAGAGTCCAAAAAACGGCCTGTGACTAGTGGTGTGCCACAGGGTTCTGTTCTTGGACCACTGCTGTTTAATCTGTTCATTAACGATATAGGGAATGGTCTAAGTGGGACAGTTCATTTGTTCGCTGATGATGCAAAGTTGGGTAGGGCGATAGTGAATGCAGAAGATGTCAAAGTCTTGCAAGATGACTTAGATAGATTGGAGTTCTGGACTAAGGAGAATGGATGTCAATTTAATGTGACAAAATGTAAGGTTATGCATTTCGGAGTGAAAAGATTAGCAGCAGTATACCACATTGGTGGAACTGTACTCCAAGAGATTGATGAGGCCAGGGACTTGGGAGTGTTGGTGGATAGGGAGATGAAATTTAGGGGGCACATTGCAAAAGTAGCTAAATCAGCTCATCAACTCACTTGGTTGTTGAAAAATACCTTGACGAACAGAGAAAAACAAGTTGTTGTACCTCTGTACCGAGCCCTGATAAGACCTCATATCGACTACTGTGCCCAGATTTGGTCACCTCGGTTCCTTCTTGATGGGGAGGAGGTTGAGAGGATCCAGAGGCGAGTGACTAAGATGATAGCAGGTCTATGGAATGAACCATATGAGAACAGGTTGAAGATTTGTGGGTTGCAGAAACTAGTTGATAGGCGAAAAAGGGGAGATATGATTGAGACATTCAAATTGCTGAAGAGTTTCTATAGGATTAATTTAGATGATATTTTTGAGATCAGGACTGGTGGTGGGAGAACTAGGGGACACCCATGGAAGCTGGGCAAGAGCGTGGTTAGCAGGGGTGTTAGAGCTGGGTTCTTTACTTTTAGAGTGGTAAATGAGTGGAATAAGCTGCCAGAGTCTGTTGTGGGTGCTATGACAGTGAGCGAGTTCAAGGCAAGGTATGATAGATACTGTGAGAATGTTGAACAGCTGTGTGAACATGATGTTTGGGGCCTCCCTCAACGAGTCTAAGGACTCCGGAGTAGCCCGTGGTAATAATAATAATAATAATAATAATAATGTAGATAAAAATAAGAGTAGACATAGTTGTCACCCTATCTTACACCTTATTTTATATCTGACCAATAATTCTGTGCTTCTTTCAAATATAACCATTGACTTAGACATTAACTAGACTATATGTTGTGCTATATAATATCTCACTTACTCCATGTATTTCTTTAATTTTGAATATTTTTTTTTCAACATCTTTTTGTCTACTTTTTGTAAACATTGCCTTACCAGCCTAGAAGATGATCCATGTGAAGGACTTCCGAAAAGTGTAACAACACCAGAAATCATTGCTCAAGTGCACGATATGGTATTGGATGACCGGCGAGTCAAAGTGCATGAAATTGCTGAGACTATAGGCATTTCAAAAGAACGTGTAGGATATATTTTGCATGAAGAATTGCAAATGAAAAAGCTTTGTGCAAGATGGGTGCCCTGCTTGCTCACAGCAGATGGATTTGCAAAGGGTTCTAAAATGAAGAAGCAGAAAGGGAAATGGCCCCAGTCCAGCATGGAGAGATCACATCGAGTGAGTGGTATCGGTTGAACTAGCTGTAGATCCAGAAATTAGCTGTTGTGTTTGTATACCAATACTAGAAGTATAAGAAACAAGGCGGATAAAATGGTTGCACTAATTGCATCTGTGCACCCAAAGATTGTCGGAATAAGTGAGACATGGCTAGATGAGGACGACATCCTGACAGGAATAGAGATGGAAAGGTATGATGTGTTTCGTGAGGATAGAAGGGGTAAAAAGGGAGGGGGAGTGCTATTGATGATAGAGAAAGAGTTATGTCCATACAAGGTAGAGATGCAAGAGGGAAATAAGGCCAGTGGTTTTGAGGCAGTATGGTGTGAGATAGAGGTGAATGGAATCAAATACTTGGTGGGATGTTGTTATAGACCTGGTAATGTGGATGGTGGTGATAGTGAAATTATAGTCAAATAAGCCAAGCAAATAAGAAAAGGGTGATCATTATGGGTGATTTTAATTATGGCAATATAGACTGGAATGAAGAGATAGCAACTGGAAGTAAAGAAAATGAGTTTCTTGAGTTTTTGAGGGATAACTACCTCAGACAGTACGTAACAGAGGGCACACGAGGATTAAGGATCTTGGATTTGGTCATCTCATCGGAGGATGTAATTATAAATGAGGTGTCAAATCATCCACCAATTGGTGAAAGTGACCATGAGGTGATTACCTGGGTGGTTGCCAGCAGTGCAAGGACCCCTGTGAAAAAAGGGTATATGTGGAACTACAAGGGGGGCGGGGTTGATTATGAAGAGCTCAGGAGACAGCTTGCAGGTGTAGCATGGAATGAGGAGTTAGCTGGAAAAGAGATCAATGCAGCTTGTGGGATTTTCAAAAACTATTTAGTAGATGCAATGTCTAAATGTATACCACGGGTGAGAAGGTTAAATAAGGTAGGTGTGAGATGGATGAATAAAGAGATTAAGGATGCGATACAGAAAAAAAGGGCATTTTGGAGGCAGCATAAGAGAAGTGGAAGTAACCAATTTCATGAGGTCTACAAAGACCAGGCAAGGAGGGTGACTTGGTTGGTGAGAGTAGCTAAAGAGAGGTATGAACAGCAGTTAGCTGATGAAGCCAAAAAGAATCCTAGGGAGTTCTTTCGATATGTAGCCAGCAAAAGAAAGAATGATTATGGAAGGATGACATTGATTGGAGGAAATGGTATAAAGACAGCTGTTGTAGAATGTGTGGTTGAGATACTTAATGAGCAGTTCATAAAGATCTTTCAATCTTGTGAATGTGACTTCACGGAGAGATTGAGAGCAGTTGATGATGGGGAGGAGAGAGACTGACTGTAAGTGAGCAAGAGGTGTTTGGGGAGTTGAGTAAACTAGATATAAATAAGGCTGTGGGACTTGATAATATATCACCGCGTATTCTGAAGGAATGTGCCAGAGAGTTGACACCTGCCTTGACATATTTTTTTAATACGAGTCTTGCACTTGGTCAAGTTCCTAAAGAGTGGAAGGAGGGCAAGATTGTGCCACTTCATAAAGGAGGTGATCGAACTCAAGCATCAAGCTATAGGCCTATATGTGTGTCAGGTGTTGTGGTTAAGTTGTTGGAGAAGCTTGTGAGAACTAGGATCCAGAGTTGGGTTGACAACAATGGCATAATGTTTGATGGACAGCATGGATTTGCTAAAGGGAGGTCATGTTTTAGTAATCTACTTACTTATTACAATAAAGTGACTGCTTCCTTGGACAGAGGAGAAGGATACACAGTAATATACTTGGATTTCACAAAGGCTTTTGATAGAGTACCGCATGATAAGTTGACAGTCAAACTAGAGCAGATGGGGTTGGATATTAGATTAGTGCATTGGATTGGAGACTGGCTATCTGATAGGTATCAACAAGTTGTGTATGGGGGTGCGATATCCAGGAAAAGGAAAGTCACTAGTGGAGTGCCTCAGGGGTCTGTTTTAGGGCCATTACTATTTAAGTGGTTTGGGTACTGAGAAAAATGAAGAATGGAAAGGCTGTGGGAGCAAACCAGATACCTGGGGAAGTGTGGAAAAGTTTGGGCAGTGAGGGCGTGGATATGTTATGGGATCTGATGTGTAAAATAGCCCAACAGGAAAAGATACCATAGGAATGGAGGAAAGTATTCTCGTCCCAATCTGCAAAGGAAGAGGAGATGTTCAAGACTGTGGCAACTATAGAGGAATCAAGCTGATGTCACACACATTAAAAATATGGGAAAGAGTAATTGAAGCACGGTTACGGCAGGAAACGAAAATTGGTGAGGAGCAGTTTGGATTTATGCCAGGAAGAGGGACAATGGATGCAATATTTGCGCTAAGGCAATTGATGGAGAAATATAGAGAGATGCAAGTGGATCTGCACATGGTGTTTATAGATCTGGAAAAGGCATATGACAGAGTGGCCAGGCAGGAGGTATGGAGGTGTATGAGGAAGAAGGGGGTGTCGGAGAAGTACGTGAGGTTGGTGAAGGAGATGTATGAGGGAACAGAAACTCAGGTCAGGTCTAGTGTCGGCATGACAGAAGGGTTCCCTATTGTCGTAGGGCTACACCAAGGGTCAGCTCTGAGCCCCTACCTCTTTGACCTGGTCATGGATGTACTAGTGGAGGATGTCAAGAAGGAGGCACCATGGAGCATGCTGTTTGCCGATGACATTGTTCTATGCGAGTCATCCCGAGAGAAGCTTGAAAATACCCTGGAAGAGTGGAGAAAGGCATTGGAGGAGAGCAACATGAGAATTAACCGGGTGAAGACTGAATATATGTCAACGGGGAGTGACGAGGATATCGTCATATGACTCCAGGGTGAAACGCTAATTTCAGGGAAGAAATTCAAGTACCTTGGGTCAGTTGTCGAGAGGAATGGTGGCCTGGATGAGGAAATACAACATCGAATAACATGCAATTGGATGAATTGGAGGAAGATGAACAGGGTCCTGTGCGACAAGAGAGTGAGTTGTAAGAGGAAAGGAAAGCTCTATAAGATGGTGGTGAGGCCGGCGATGCTCCATGGTGCAGAGACGTGGCCTATAACCAAGGCACAGGAGAGGAAGATGGAGGTAGCGGAGATGCGGATGTTGAGATGGATGAGTGGTGCGACAAAGAAGGACAGGATAAGGAATGACTACGTCAGGGGGACGGTTAAGGTGGGACCAATTGGCAAGAAGATACAAGAAAGTAGGCTGAGGTGGTTTGGACATGTTGAGAGGAAGGGTGAGGAGTATGTTGGTAAACGAGTGGAGTATATGGAGTTGGAGGGAAGGAGGAAAAGAGGCAGGCCCAAGCTCAGGTGGAGGGATAAGATGACAGAGGATCTTAGGGAGAAAGGATGGAGTCCGAAGGATGCTCTAGACTGGAGAACTTGGAAGAGTTAAAGATTGGTGCGCCGACCCCGTTTAACATGGGATAAGGCAGAGTGAAAGAAGAAGACTATTTAACTTGTATATTAATGATATTGGCGAAGATTTGGATGGAGATATTCAGTTGTTTGCAGAAGATGCAAAGTTGGGACGAACCATAAAGAGTAGTGGAGATGTTGTGGCCTTGCAAGAAGACTTGAATAAATTGAGTGATTGGCTACAGAAATGGGGATGTGAGCTCAATATTGCAAAATGTAAGGTTTTAAAATTTGGAAAACAAAGATGGGATGCAGAATTTATGCTTGGTGAGAATATATTATTGGAAGTAGAGGAAATAAGAGATCTGGGGGTGATAGTGGATAAGGATCTAAAATTTAGGGGACACATCGCCAAAATTGTGAAGACAATGCAAAGACCTCTGGGAATTATGCAGAGGACTCTGACGTGTAGAAGTAGGGAGATTCTTGTTCCATTTTATAAGGCTTTGATTAGGCCACACATGGACTATTGTGCCCAGATTTGGTCACCGGGTTTTCTGAAGGATGAAGAGATGTTGGAAAGGGCCTAAAGGCGACTGACTAAGATAGTTTCTGACCTCTGGAATGTTGAGTATGAGGAAAGATTTAGAAGATGTAATTTGCAGAGTCTAGTGGAGAGAAGGAAGAGGAGAGATATGATAGAGACCTGCAAGTTGGTAAGGAGTTGTTATAAGATCAATGGCGGAGAAGTTCTACAAAGAATAGTGGGAGATCAGGGGAGAACCAGAGGTCATATCTGGAAACTGTATAAAGAGGGTGTGAGTAGGGGAGCGAGAGGCAGGTTTTTTTCGTGCAGAGTTGTGAATGATTGGCATGCCTTGCCTGAGAGTGTGGTGTCTGCAAGGAGTTTGAGTGTGTTTAAGACACGGTATGATGAGATGTGTGTGTGATAAAAGGACCTCCCAGATGAGTCTTTGACTCCATGAGGTCTTGTTTAATAATAATAATAATAATAATCTGTATAGATAAAAAGTTAAGTTGAGGACCATTTCTTGTGTGACTTATTATGTGTGATCTTTTTTTTTTTTTTAAATCTGTTCTCTGCATTCCTTGGAGGCTATGTGAAAGTTTCCCCCTTAGCAAGCTTTGACTCTTAAACAACCCCCAGATAGGAAACCACAAAGAAAAATAACCCATAGAGCATCTCTTTACTGACTGGCAATAAGACAAGAAGAAAATAGATAGAAAAAAAAAAGTCATTTTATTTTATTTTTTTTTGAAAACTGAGGAAATTGGATAAGAAACTGAAATCAGTTTTTTTTAAAAAATATATTCAATATAAAGTAATTTTCTCTCTTAATCATAATTTTGTTATAGAAATTCTATGCAAGTAATAAACTTATAATGATAAACTCTTATATCTTAAGGCAGGGCTGTCCAACCTTAGGTAATCCAAGGGCCGCATTAAAACAAAAGATTTATCCAAGGGCCGCATCCAATGCGTATCTAGTAATTTAGTGAGAAGCAGTGACACAACCTTGACATCTGAACAATGGCCACACAAAATTGCACCGCAGGCCGCGTTTTGGACATCCCAGTCTTAAGGGATAATATTTATTTTACATGTAAATATATTCTTCACTTTAGTGAAAAGTTAGTTGCATGATCTGAAACATTCACTTACAGTTCACATAGCCAAAGCTTAAACACATGTAGTAGTACATGTTTTATCTTATGAGGAGGAACTAAAATGGAAAGAAAAAAGTTTTCATTGTTTACGGAAGAAAAAAAAATTGAAATCACAAAATTCACTTGAAGAAGTAGTATACTAAGCAAAGTTTTCGAGGATACTGCTCATTCTTTTATGCAGTTATATACATTTATGCTTTTATAAAAATTTCATAAAAGTCATATTTCTGCCATTTGAAATACTTTGATATTTTATTAAGGATTTTTTTTTTTTGGATACAAAGAAGAACTTTGTTAAAATAAAAATATCTTATAATTAATTCTTGTTCGGCTTTGTCTTTGAAAAATCTGCTAATTTTGTTATTTACTTATATGTTATGTTTTGTCCCTTGTCTAATCTTAATCCTTGGTAGTACTTCAAACTTATGGCCGCTACTAATATATTGCTCGAGTGTGCGAAACTCTGATAAAGACAGTGCCTCAGGCTAGAGCCAAATTCTTTGTTAGATTACTAGTGCTCAATCTGATTAAAAATTTTGGAAATTTATTTGTTTAAGCTGCGTCACCAAAATTTACAGGATAAGAGAATTTTCTTTATCCAAGATTAAAACACTTAGTATGGCACACAATCCTTAATTCTCTATCTTATTCCTATACTATAATCATGTATGTTTCTCACTTTGCAGTCGTGACTATATCAAAATACATACGCATAGGTTCTGTTTATGAGCAGTGCATTGAATTTAGTGATCAGGCAAGTTATTTGTTTGACAAGAAAAGAATTTATTCATTACTAAGAAAAAGAGATATATAATTGTCATTCAATAAATTTAACTGAGTCTAGCATATAGGGTCTATTAAGCAACTCGATATAATATATACACTCCTGTCCCTTAACTAATCTTGAACTTTTCAGGGACCATGTGCCTAGAAACTTACCCCTTAAAACTTTAACTTATTTTTAGATTATCATCACATAAAACTCAGGTTCAGGAATTATCTATTAACATCAGATTCTAGTATTACACTCTATAACTTAGCTGTGATCTCTAGCACAGAGTAATTGATCTCATCTAATGGTATAGTTCCTAAATTCCTGCATTACTACATAAAGTACAATTCCAGTTAATTTTCATTCACCGTCACAAAATTTACTAATTTTCTTCCTACTAGACAAATGGAAAGTTCTTATTTGGTAGTGAAGTCGGGATCTCTCTGGCTTTTACTTGCGAACATCTTTTGAATTCCTGTGGCTCATAATTTCACATCAGTTTCTTCCTAGACGAGTTTCTTTTGCTGCTACGTTCCTCTGGCCTTTGCTTCTTATATGTAGGTCTGGGAATACGGTCACGATTCATTGCCTACGATCTTTGCGAAGCTCAGCTGCCATTGTCCGACCTCGTATTTACGCATAATCTCCTCGGGCTACATTGACTTCATTGCCGTCCGGAGTCCTAAATCTCATGTCGGAATTCTACTTGACCACATAACTATACTCGGATGTTCCACTCCTGACCATACTGGAACTTTGACTCTCCGGAAACAACAGGAAAGAAAAAGCCTTGTCTTGGTGGCAAGCCTCTATATATTTGGTTCCAATGACCTTCACTTTTCTTACGTCATCGTCCCCTGGATACCCTGATGTTATGCACCCGTCACTATCGCTGGTCATTACACTCAGACGGGAATCCCCCACGCAATGTTGATCTTCGTGTTTGTGGTGGCCTCAGGTCATGACATAATCCTTTAATCTGTCTGGAGTTTTGCTTGACTAGAGGTATACTTATACATAATAAATAACGGAAAAACTCACGTAGAAATATTATTTAATAGTATAATTTTCGCCTGTGTGTCACAGGCATCTTCAGTACAATTAGGCACAAAAATTAAACATTAACTGACAATTCCAAAAAGCGCCACCTAAGTAGCTGGTGTAAGATAACTAAAAAGGTCAATAACTTTCCTAAAAAAAAAAAAAAAATTTAATACAATAAAAAGTTAGGAAAGATTAGCTGATTTGTAAAGTACTATCTCCCATAAAGGGGATAGACGTAAGCCGTCGGATCTGTTTAAGTTAGGAGAATGAAGTAGAGTTTCACATGCTTCTTTATAAAGGCGTTCCATGAGAAACTGACTTTTGTGAAGAACTCTTGTCTTTCTCCAATGAACTCTGTGTCTAGTGAAGATGGCATGTTCTGCAAGTCCAGACTTTTCAGGTTTAAAGTATTCAATATAAGGTTGGTGTTCTTCTAGCCGAATGGAGGCAGATCTTCCCGTTTGTCCGAAATAACATAATCCACAAGAGCACGGAATCTGGTAGACACCTGGATGATTAAGATGTGGAAGCTTGTCCTTTGGAGAAGCGAGAAAGGTGGAGATTTTTCTAAACGGTCGAAAGGCAACAAAAATATTCAGTGGTTTTAAAATTTTTGCTATACGTTCATTATATATTGGAGAAAGACAAGAGTTCTTCACAAAAGTCAGTTTCTCATGGAACGCCTTTATAAAGAAGCATGTGAAACTCTACTTCATTCTCCTAACTTAAACAGATCCGACGGGTTACGTCTATCCCCTTTATGGGAGATAGTACTTTACAAATCAGCTAATCTTTACTAACTTTTTATTGTATTAATTTTTTTTTTTTTTTTTTTAGGAAAGTTATTGACCTTTTTAGTTATCTTACACCAGCTTCTTAGGTGGCACTTTTTGGAATTGTCAGTTAATGTTTAATTTTTGTGCCTAATTGTACTGAAGATGCCTGTGACACACAGGCGAAAATTATACTATTAAATAATATTTCTACGTGAGTTTTTCCGTTATTTATTATGTATAGTTATGTCTACTCACGGTTTACCTCTTTTAAAACTTAGAGGTATACTTATACACAATTTACTTCAATGTATATTTCTTTGTTCTTATACAAACCCCTTTGTTTTTACAATATTCAACAAAAATTCAAATAAACATTATTCCCAATTTAATTCACATCAAATTTCTATATTAACATAAGTATTTTTAGTTGGATTTAGCTTACTTGTAAAATCTGTATAAAAGGTATTTATTTATAAAATTCCTTTCATTCACGATTTTACAACTTGAAGTCAACTGCTATCTTTATATACAGTGCATGTAGCATAGTCATGAAAATACTTAATACACAATCTTTTGTTTGCTTATGCTAGGATAAGCAAAACACAGGTTTAATAAAAACATAAGCAAACAAACAGAAACAAAACACAACAAAAAATCCTGTAGCACTGATATATTATAGATACTTCTACCCCTCCTATATGAGATTAATATTTAAAAAAAAAAAGCATAAAAACAAGAAAATAATTTCTTGTCATCTGTAACACTTTCCAACCCAGCAGAAAAACTTAAGTTATATACTTAATATTCTCTTGGTATTTATATCAGGCTCATATGATTTAATGTATATATTCTTTTATCGTTTGAAAAGAAATTAAAATGACAGTGTTATTGAACTTCATAACACTGTGATGAAACTAAATACTTCCCTAATAGGAATGGTCTTCTTCTTCTTCTCTCTTCCATCATCTATGTGGATGATGATGAGGCCGAATGAACTCTTTCCACTTTTGTCTGTTCCGGGAGAGTCTGAACAATTCTGTCCAGTTTGGTGTCGCTTGTTGTGATTTGGTTTTCAGGTCCTCTTTTATTTTGTCTGTCCATCTAATTCTGGGCCATTCTTTGGATCTTTTACCTTCCATCGTTGTATTCAGGACTTTAGATGGTAGTCTTTCTGTTCCCATTCTGGTCACATTACCAAACCATCACAGTCTTCTTACTTGGATTTTGTTTATTATTTTTATTTCTTGTTTTAGTCGTTTCTTATGTCTTCGTTTCTTAGTCGATCCAGCAAAGATACTCCAAGTAATCTTCTTAGCCAACCCATTTCAGTAACTAATAATTTTTTCTCTTCAGCCTTTTTGAGATTCCAGCATTCATTTCCATAGAGGAGTATTGGGAGGACCATTGTTTCATAAATTCTTACTTTTGTTACTTGTTTGATGTCTCTTGACTTCCATATTTTATTAAGTCATCCAAAAATTTGGGATGCTTGACTGATTCGTCTATTTATATCTTTTATAATTTTACCATTGTACTTAATAACTCCTCCAAGGTAGGTGAAGTTTTCTACCTGCTCTAGATTCTTACTATCAATTTCAATTTTTAGATTGGTGCTTCTTTTTCCTAGTTGCATAATTTTTGTTTTGTCTATATTTATGTTTAATCCAGATTTTATACACTCCTTTATTTTATCAGAAATTCGGTGTAGATTTTCTTCTGTGCTTGCAAGTAATGCAATGTCATCTGCAAATTTTAAATTTGTCACATTTTTCCCATATATTTTGATTCCAGAGTCTTCGTCGTTTAAGGCCTTATTGGTTGCTTCTTCAAGTGTAAGATTGAACAGGTCTGGTGACAGATTGCATCCCTGTCTTACTCCGCTCTCTGTGTGGAACCAGTTGGTTAAGGTGTCCTCCATTTACTGCACTTTCAGATTTCTCATACAGATTCTTTATTATTCTTATGGTTTTGTTGGGAATTCCGAATTCTTCCATAGTTCTCTTCTACGGATTGAATAATGTTTAATGATTCCAAAAGCTGTTCCTTTCCTGCTTTTAAGAATTCTTCATGTATTTGATCAATTCCAGGTGCTTTCCTAGTTTTGAGTTTTTCTATGCTGTGTGCTATTATTTCTTTGGTAAAGATATTTGTTTCCTCTTCCATTTCATAATATCCTGAGAGCTGTTTTTATTATATAAATCTTTGAAGTATTCTTCCCATCTGGCCATTCGTTTTGTTTTACTTTCAATTAGTTGTCCCTCTTTGTTTTTGATCATTATAGTTTTTGTTGTCCGTGTCTTACTAATTTTGTCTATTTGTTTATATAATCCATGAAGGTTATTTTCTTTTGATAGCTTTTCTGCCATTTTGCATTTTTCTTCTAACCAGTTATTCTTGTCTCTTTTAACTAGTTTTCTAATTTCTCTAGTTAATCTATTATATTCATTTCTGTTATAGTTCTGTTTTAGTTTTATGCTTTTCCTTTGATCGCTTAACCTTTTACTTCATTCGAGATCCAATCCTTTTTACTTCCTCTTTTTGTGTAACCTATTGTTTTTTCTGCCAACTTTAATATTATTTCCTTTAATTTGCACCAATGTTCTTCGATGTTTATATTCTGTTTTGGTAGTTCCTTCAGGAATGAATTCTTGATATTTTCTTAGAATATTGTTGTCTTGTAGTTTTTTTACATTCAGTTTCCTTTTGACTCTAAAATTATTTCCAGATTTTAACTTTATTCTTAGGTTTGCTAATACTAGATTATGGTCTGATCCACAATCTGCAGAGAAGGGCCGCCAGACATTAGACACATTCCTTAGTCACCTAAACAAACAACACAAACGCATACAGTTCACAATTGAAATTGAAAAATACAACACACTTCCATTTCTAGATACACTTGTCACACGTCTTCCCTTGGGCAATCTTTCCTTCACTGTTTACCGAAAACCGACACATATGGGACAATATATATACACATAAACTCATTCCACCACCCAACACAAAAACTAGATGTCATCAACACGCTAAAAAACAGAGCTCAGACGATTTGTTCCAGTGAACAGGCACTGAAAGACGAGTTTAAAATTATCAGTAATAACCTACAAAAAAACGGATACAGCCAAAATACTATAAACAAAATTCTCTACAAAACCACAATAAAAAACAAAGACAAACCAGACTACAGTAAAACTATAACCATTCCCTACATTAAAGGAATATCAGACAAAATAAACAGAGTACTACAAAAGTACAACCTCAAAGCCACCTTTAAACCTCCTGCAAAATTAAAAAACTTACTCAACTCATCCAAAGACCCGCTCCCTCCACTAGCTCACCCTGGAGTATACCAGATTTATTGTACTTGCAACATACCATATATAGGAGAAACAGGATGCACTATTCCTATTAGACAAAAAGAACATAAACGACACATTAAATATAATAATTATGGTGAAGCTGGCCTTTCCGATCATGCCCTGAATACCTTACACAGAATTGACTGGAAAACCACCAGCTGTCTACATCACACTAGAACCTGGTATGAACGGAAATTCAAGGAAGCCTGTGAGATTATCAGCAACCACCCCAATCTGAATAACAATGATGGTTTAAAAATCCCAAACATTTGGAAGGTATATATTCGACCTTCCTCACCAAGAAGAACTATAAACAGGACTGTAGAAAATCCAGTATTGTAAATCAAAAATAAGAATTGTAATACTTGTAATACTAAAAATAGGACACCAATTGTTTCTGAAAGAAAACCATCTAAAAGAATGTTTATTCCTGTCATTGTAAAAATAGAATTTAGCTTGATGTAAACATTATTTTATTTTATTTTATTTTATTTTTATTTATTTATTTATTTATTTTTAATATTTTTTTATTTTTTTTATTTTTTATTTTTTTTATTTTTTATTTTTTCACCAGAGGTCATGCCACTAGAATAACATGTGATCAAATCATTGTTTCTCTAGCTTACAGTTAATGATGTAACTCAGCTTGTTCTGTATACTTATGTACGCTCCAGATGATGATCTTGATGTGAAGATCGAAACGTCGGGATAATAAATAAAGTTTTTTAACACGTTTGTAAATTCCATAAAATTTTTAAAATGAATGCTGATCACCGTGTAACCCTAAAAGAAAGGTTTTTAAAATGATCTGCAGTTTAGGATACTTGATTTGGTTTACAATAATATAGTCTATCATATTCTTGGTTTGTCTGTCTGGTGATATCCATGTCCATTTTCTTTGGGGTTTTGCATGTTTAAAGAGAGTTTTGGTTATTATTAGTCTATTATTTGAGCAGAAGTTTAGCAGTCTTTCAGCATGTTCATTGCTTTCTCCATACCCGAACTTTCCGATTACTCTTGGCCAGGTATCCCAGTCTTTGCCTACTTTTGCGTTTAAGTCTCTCATTACAATTAGGAGATTTTGACTTGATGTCTGCTTTTTGAAAATCTATACAGAACTCCTCAATGTCTTCTGATGATGATGTCAAAGTTGGTGAGTATACTTGAATAATAGTTAGTGATCCAATCGATGTTTTAAATCTTGCTTTAATTATCCTAGGTGAGATAGGATTGTAGGACAATAGAGAGTTTTGAGCCTTTGGTTTTAATATAATGTTACTCCTTCTTGGTGTTTGTTGTCCTCCCTGCCTGAAGTTAAGATTTTGTACTGTCCATGGTGGAATTCTCCTTTTCCAGTCCATCTGGTTTCGCAGAGTCCAATCACTTCCCATCAGTAGTTGTCTAATTCATGCAGTAGTATTTCCAATGCTCCTTCTTGGTGAAGAGTTCTTACATTCCATGTTCCTATGCTTGTTATGTTTTTCCTGTCTATTAGGTGATGTTTTGTTCCAATAGCGCCTTCACTATCTTGCTTCCCCTAATATTGGGCGCGACCCTTGTTTGACTGGGTGACGGTCGAGCCGGCATGTATCTTTAGGTTGGTTAGAGTTCATTCTGCTTCAGTGGTTAAGTTTTCGTCAAGTGTCAACCACCACTCCTTGACCTGAATTCCGCCACTTTTTTTTTTTTAGTAGATAGTGAAAACTACAGTTTGAGGATAGGAAGGGTGCTGTTATTTATATATAATACATTACACTGACAACACACTGAGACTTACACAAGTCATGTTGGAGAACCATTATATAAAATGACTAGGTGCAGATTCTTGGTTCTAAAATGTTTTTACAACTTAGTTAAATAATTTTGCTTATAATAGTGTTTCTTTTTTTTTTCTTTTTGTTTCTTTGTTAAATCATTTTTTTCTACTTCACAAAAATGTTTTCACATTATAAGTTTGATCTTTTATAAAGGTCTGAGGAGGCAGAAGTCCCACTTTTATTAGCAGATGAAGTGCAGCTAACAGAATGCATAGAAAATCTATATAAGGTAAGTGTGTTTAATGCTGTGCCATTATGCTACAGGCTTCTTTCCAAAATAAATTTAAATAAAACGTGCTAATTAATATTCTGAAATTAATTACAAGAATCATTCAGAAAATTATTTAGTGAATTTAAACCATGATTAAATTTAATTACATTAAAGCTTTATTGTATTATTATTTAAATTTGTCACTTATACTACAAAACAGAAGTCCCTATATATAACTACACACACACACACTGTAAAAGAGAAGTCTGCTACACTAGGTATATATAGTGTAGTGGACTTCTTGCTTGCACTCTGTACTTCTCATGAGTATGCTGATCATTGTATTCCTCTATATTCCTAATATTCTAATAGCTTCATAGCTTTAATTAGATTAATCTTGCTATTTTAGATAAATCCTCAAGAGTTTGGGTTAGGTCCCTGCCCCTGGACTTAGACCCATCAAAATCCTTGTATAATGCCAGCCTGATTGGCTGTGTGGTTAGTGTATCCGCTCTTCAGCCAAAAGGCTGTGGGTTCAAATCCCGCTGTGGGCATGGTTGTTTGCGATTGTGAAAATACTAGCGTGAGTAGGTTAGGTCCACTATAGATGGTAGATGGCATTTGTCTAGTTGCGGTTCGTTGATTGAATGCTGGAGACAAAGCTGTAGAGTAGGCACCTTCCCTCAATGAGCCCTTGAACTACCTGGAAGTGTCATTAATAATAATAATGAAAGAGGTGTAAAGATCAAAGGGTCTTCTCTTTGTCTCTCCTCTAAATGAAGGTATGTGTGGGACTGTCAAACAGTTGTATAGTATCATAAACAGGCTTTGGACTAGTTTATGATCCTATAATTGCAGCAATTTTAGAAATTGTAAATGGAACCATCTTCTCATCTGAGTTGTGATAACCTCCTTTCGCATCTATCACTACTTTAAGTACCCCTGAAAATGTATCAGAGTTGTGTGAAAGAAAAAGTGAAAAGAAAGAGTTATATGTGAAAATTATGAATGTTACCTGTGAAAAGTTATGAGCCAGTTGGGCATTAGTATTGTGTGTGTGGGATGCAGGCTAGATAATGTGGTAAGTAACTGTGCTCTGCAGGCTAAACATGGATCTTTCAAACCACTCAGGCTCCCTAATAAGCAGATGATCTCACACCAGGTAACAAAAACAAAACAAAAACATTAAAACTTATTCTGATATTTAAACGAGACTATGGGTTCATAAACTAGTTCAAAGCAGGCTTTGAAAAATGCAAGTTGTGAAGAACTTGTCTCATTTCCAAATGTTATGCTTCGTGGTTCCTCATCAAAGTTATTAATAATAGTATTCTATTGTTTCTCCTGTAATAAATTGTTCAAAGTCAGAACTAATCTCCTTCCAACTCCTATGCAGATGACCAAGGAACATTTACTCGGTATACACGTCATGCCTCTTGCAATACCAATAAATACCAAAAATATCTTCTGATTTCTATTCCTCCAGTTGTACTAATCAAAATGTACTTCAGAGCTTATGTTGCCTTTTTTTTTATATATTCCTGTTCTACAAGAATGTAGCTCACAACCTGAAAATAAAATTGCTTCATATTCATTCTATTCTAAGAAGGTATGATATGCCTGTAACACCATCTATTGATCTATTGCATTTGCCTTAGACCTTACAGAAATCTTGTAAGTCACCTCTGCAACACATGAGGCCTCTTTGGTGATCACCAGTATAGATTTTGCCAAGCTGATCTATTGGAGATATTGTAACTTATGTTACTCACCTCTGGACAAGTGCCCTGGAAAGATTTGTGTAACCTAAGTTGTCGTTATCATTTCCAGTGCATTTCATCAAGTTTGGCAAAAAAAGCCTCCCGAGAAAATTCCCATTCTTTGGTTTTCCTCCTGCAGTTTTTAATTAGAAATAAAGAAGTCATTTGCCATCATATGATGGCAAATGACTTTATCCTCCAACTCATCCAGAATACTGGAATGCACCAGCATTGTGTTCTTTCATTCACTTTTCTTTCTATACATCAGTCATTGACTAATTACTAACTTTATTTATAGTGTTGCTGCTGATAATACTTTTCTAAAACTTGTAATGTACAAATCAAGGATATTGCAAGAGCGCATTTACAGTAGTTCTTAAATCATGATCTCCATGCCATTATACAGTGGGAGAATAATAATTAATTTTAATTCTACTGAAACTTGTTGCTGTAATTTGTTATTTCATACAGACAAAAAATAATCTTCATCTGATTTTTGCATTCAGTTATTCCAACTAGTCTTCACACAAGAAGAAATCTCCTATTGATGTTAAATAGTAGCTGTAAATTTCTCTTCTGGTGAGGGAGCCCAGTATCCAAAAAAACGGGGCTTCCTTCCTTAGCAATTTAATATGTGTCTGATCCACTCAGCAGCAGAATATTACTCCCATATTTGGAAGGTGTCCCAGAACTTTCCATAAAAATGGAGATATTGACCTGTTAAAAATAATCCTCTTTTTCTATTGATCTACTCCATTTCCTAGTACAGAAGCTTGAGTGTCTACTCTGTCTTTTGTACCAACTTATATTCCTAATTCATCAATTTTCCCTGAAAGTTGGGAATGCCTATTTTTGCAACCATTTGCTACCAATTTAAAATACAGCTTTCAATCTCAGAATGAATTATAGGAAATGAGTTTAATAATTTCACTTTACATCGAAATAAACATTAATTCATGACAAAATAATTATCATATTTACACTGGGTTGGGACAAAACCTGTCAGTTTGTCCTTAACCCTTTCTGTCAGACATAAAATGTTTTCTCATTCTTCTTGTTTGTGTATCGAACGATCATGACAGGTTCTTCAGTTGAAACCAAAATTGCTATTCGGAGAGGGGGTGTAGGAATGTACTTATTTCAGGGATATATTAGCAATCGTAATTAAGGAGAATCCTATATTTGGTTGGTGTATTTAATTTACTGAAAGGCGTATGTGTGGCTGACATTGATGAGATGTGAGCCATGTGAAAATGACATGGATATCCATCATTCATCCATCAGTGATCCTAACAGGCACTTAAACGCCCATGACCTTTCCAACTATTCTTGGACTTTGCAACTGCAACCATAACTCGAGGAGAAGGTGGTTAGCCCTGTGCCTCCTGGTGTGTCCTATGTCTGTAGATGTGTGTTCATGGGACTGGTTTGCCTGTTCTGGGGGATGAAAAACCCAAGTTTCCAGGTGAAAAAACTCCCTACCTCCATATGAGACTGGCTTACCTTTTGTCGAAAGAGACAGATAAATGTTCCTCACATCACTGATGGGAATCGAACCAGGTCTTTCTGACCATAAGACTTCGTCTATATTGACTGAGTTATGGAGGCTCTGACATGGAGATAAAGAAGGAAAAGAACTGATGGGAATAGAAATAATTTCATTAGAGTCAGATGAATTACTAATAATTTACAGTTATGATGTCGTGTGTGTCTAATAAATTGGTATGGTGGAGCTAATTACACATCATCCTATAATTTCTAGACATGCATGTTCATATTTATGATCTGCATAATTAAAAAAAAATAATAAAACACAAGAAGAAGGAAAGAGATTTGTTTGGGAAATATAAATAACTAATCAATAATAAACAGTGCTTGTATATATTGGTAGCTTAGTAATGGCTATAGGGAAAGACTTATCCATTGAAGTAATAATCTCAGTCGACTGATTCGTCTAGGTGTGGCATGCATATGTGTATGTTAATGGACTGCTAAGTGAGCAAATCATTTTTACAAATTGTTCTGCTTGTTATGTGTACTTATTTCAATTTTTTATTTCTGTTTTACTTTATTTTCTAAGAAGAATTTCTTTTATTCAATAATGATTGTTTTGAACACTGTACACTTTTCTTTATAGTAATATACGAGAGTGGTCTCAAAAGTTATTGGCCTAACAATGAAAAAACAAATTTATAATTTCAAAATTATTTTTATTTTTCAACGTAATCTCCCTTAAGACTAATACATTTATTTCAGCGCCATTATCCCATCCCTGTAGTGGTTCTCAGTAAGATCTACAAAATACCCCTCTACAGCTGCAATCACTTCTTGATTCGAAAAAAAATGCTGACCATTCAGGAAGAATTTTAGTTTAGGGAAGAGATAGAAGTCAGAGGGAGCCAAATCTGGGAAATAGGGTGGATGTGCCAACAATTCATAGTGCAGATTCCTTAATTTTTCCATTGCCAAAACACCTTTGTGGGCAGGTGCATTGTCCTGATGAAAGATGAGTTTTTTCTTCTGCAAATCAGGTCTTTTCTCACGAATTTTTTCGTCTAGTCTGGTTAAAAGATCAGAATAATATTCCCCGGTTATCGTTTTACCCTTTTCAAGATAATTAATTAACAAAATGCCTTTAGCATCCCAAAACACCAATGCCATGATCTTTCCTGCTGATGGAACCGACTTTGTCTTCTTTGGTGCTGAATAACTGGCTTCTGTCTACTGTTTTGAGTGCTGTTTGGATTCTGGTGTGTAATGGTGAATCCAAGTCTCATCCATAGTAATAATTCGATGCACAAAATCAGTTTTATTCTTGTTAATATACTCCAAGCACTGTTCCGAGATTTTCATGCGAGTGCATTTTTGATCTGCTGTGAGCAAGCGTGGCACCCATCTTGTGCAATGCTTTTTCATTTGCAACTCTTCATGCAAAATATATCCTACATGTTCTTTTAAAATGCCTTTAGTCTCAGCAATTTCACGCACTTTGACTCGCCAGTCATCCAATACCATATTGCACTTGAGCAGTGATTTCTGGTGTTGTTACACTTTTTGGAAGTCACGTGGATCAGCCTCAAGGCTGGTACATCCATGTTTAAACTCAACAGCCCATTTCTTAATTGTCAAAAATGAAGGAGAAGAGTGCCCATACATTTTTATGAACTTTGAATGAATTTCTTTTGGTGTTAAACCTTCTTTTACAAAGAATTTTATAACCGCATGATACTCAATTTTATCCATTTCAAGGGATACAGACAACACTTTTGCTTCAGCTGTATAAAACAACTACTTGATAGAATGACTTGCAATTTCACATGGATACTTGTGACAGATGTACCAACTTAGAAAAAAAAATCTTTCCGATAGTGTTGCCATGTATAGTCGAGGCTGAGAACCTTTCAGTCCACTCTCGTATTACATCAGTAATTTCCTTTTTTATGTAGACATTTATTTTAGAAACCATTATTGCATTATTTTACAAGTTGCAAATGATGTCATGCATTATGCTGATATTTTGGTGGAGATCACCAATGCAGTTTTTTTTTGCTAAACATAGAGATATTCATTTTTATTCACAGGAATAAACAGATTTTTGCTAATTACACCTGTTCTTTCACAAAGCTGGAACGAAAATATCCCCTCACCAATAGACATCGTACTACAGATGCAAGAAAATCAAATAGTTTATTGTATTACTAAATAGAGTACAGAGAGTTCATTTATATGGCTCCCACCCACAAATGGTTATATGCAAACCCATAGTACATTTTTACTGTGGGTGGGCTAAGAATGTTTTTTAAATTTATTTTTCTCAATTTTATATATTTTTTTGTATTTATTTTTTATATAGTTTAACAATTTTGCTCAAGAAACTAAACATGGAACTCTTTTAAGCCACTCTAGGCCTTCAGTAAGCATGTCAATGGTCTCATACTGGGTGATGAAATTTATCTCCCACCTAAAGACAATCGCAAACATCCATGCCCATGGTGGGATTCAAACCTGCAGCTCGTTGGTTGGAGAATGGATGCTCTTACCACTCAGCCAACCAGGCTGGTGACAATGTAATTAAATACAACTGGAATTAAAAATCACTGTGCATAATGCAAAACAACTCCTCTCCCACAGATACTATACTGTACAAGGGCAAGCATTATTGTAGGCAAGTTTTATTGTAGTGCCAAACACAGTATCTAACTAAATACATTCCTAATGATCTATTTCCGATTTTCAGTTGCAAAAATATGTGGCCACGCATGTTCATAATACAGTCATTGGGTGAAAAAAGCAAATTTATGCAAAGCAAATTTTTAAAAGCAAATAAAGATTTGCTTTATTTGCTTTTCAAATACTGATTTTACAAATAAAATTTAACACGTTCGCTGCCAACTACGAGTATATTCGTAGTGGGTAATCCTGCTTCACAAGCCAGCTACGAGTATACTCGTATGACGCTTACCGCCGGGAACGAGATTATTGTAGTGACCTTGAAGAAGTGAAAATGCTTGGCTTGTGGGGCTAGCATCAAAACTGTGTATTCTCATAGACCGTATATGCTCTGTACAAGCCAACTACGAGTATACTCGTAGGACGTTTACCTCCGGTAACGAGATTATCGTACTGACCTTGAAGAAGTAAAACTGCTCGGCGTAGGGGAACAGACTATGCCAAAGTAGCGTGGCAGCGAACGTGTTAACTGAAACACTCAAACTAGTATGTCATATATATTGAAAACTGTAAAAATGTTCCTGCCCATCACAGAAGAGACATGATATACCATCTTGCGAGTTGCTGCTTGAAATGAAACATGAGAGAGACACTACCTAGTGTAAGTGGCCATGTGATAATAATTATAATAATAATATGTTGTTTTTAAAAGTTTTACATAGGTAAAAAAAAGGAGAATATCTTCAAAGAAAGTGTGTGTGTTATCTAATATTCCTTCTCTGTTGCAAAATGCAGAATTCATATATCAAGCTAGCATCGTGATTACATAAATAACTACATAGTTTTGCATTTTTAGTTTTTTCACAATAGTTTTTTTTTTTTATTATTTGGTATTTTTTTTTCTGGAGTTCCTCTTTCCATTTTTGTATCTATAAATGCTAGCACTTAGGTTCCTCCAGCATATCTCACTAATCTGTTCCCACTGGTTTTTCTCTGTAAAAGATCTTATCCTTCTGCCTACTGTAGGTATTTTCCCTTTGAAAATGAATGCAACTTGATACGTCATTTTTTTGCTGCATATATGAAATTCCTTGTATATGCTGTTTGTATCTTATATAGTATTATATAAAGATGCTCTTAATTGGGGACCAAACTCTCTATAAAACACAATACACATATCTTACCTTGGTGCATTGCTACCCACTTCAGTAGCAACACTCATTTACCGCTCACCATGCAAAAAAAACCTGCTCTTCATTTGCTTATGTGATTCTCATACAATTTCCAGGAAAGAGTTCTCTTTTTCCCATAGGCAGTATTTCTGCTAAATGTATGCATCTCATCAAGTCTCATTCGTATCACCTCTTCTCCTCTTACCCACCAAGTTCTGTAGAGCATATTTAATTAATTAATTTAATTAATATTTAATTATATAGTCTCAGCTCTGGGGTGGTGGAAAGAGGGGGGAAATAATTCCATTGCATAAAGGAGGTTCCAAGACTGCTGCTGCAAATTACAGCCCGATCAGGATATCAGGAATCGTTGTCAAGGTTTTGGAGATATTAGTCAAGAGCAAAATACAGGAATGGATAGATGAAAATGGGATACTGTATGGAGGACAGCTTGGTTTTGTGAAGGGTAGATCATGCCTCAGTAACTTGCTCACGTTCTATAACACAGTGACGGCTGAACTGGATAAGGGTAACAGGTTTACAGTGATACTGCTGGACTTTGCTATGGCCTTTGACAGGATACCACATGGAATTCTAATCAGTAGACTGCAGCACATGGGGATGGATATAGTGTTGGTGAGATGGATAGGAGGGTGGTTGATTCAAAGATATCAGAGAGTAGTTTATTCAGGAGTGGAGTCCAAAAGAAGGCCTGTTACTAGTGTTGTGCTGCAGGGTTCTGTTCTTGGACCACTACTATTTAATTTGTTCATTAATGATATGGGAAAGGATTTGAGAGGAACTGTTCATTTATTTACTGATGATGCAAAGTTGGGTAGAGCAATAGTGAATGCACATAATGTCAGAATTTTGCAGGATGATTTGGATAGATTGGCAATCTGGGCTAATGAGAATGGATGTCAGTTTAATGTAGCAAAGTGTAAGGTTATGCATTTTGGTGTGAAAAAATTAGCAGCAGTATATCACATTGGTGGAACTGTACTCCAGGAGGTTGATGAAGCCAGAGATTTGGGTGTGTTGGTGGATAGGGAGTTGAAGTTTAGGTGGCACATAGCAAAAGTGGCTAAATCAGCTGATCAGCTCACTTGGTTACTGAAGAATACTTTGACAAGCAGAGATAAGCAAGTTATTGTTCTTCTTTATCGAGCATTGATAAGACCCCATCTTGACTGCTGTGCCCAGATCTGGGCCCCTAGGTTTCTTCTTGATGGTGAGGAGGTAGAGAGGATCCAGAGGCGAGTGACCAAGGGACACACACACACACACACACACACACACACACACACACACACACACACACACACACACACACACACACACACACACACACACACACTCTTATTGAATGTCTCTGGAATGAACCTTATAAGAACAGGTTGAAGATCTGTTGGTTACAGAAATTAGTTGATAGGTGGAAAAGGGGTGATATGATTGAGACATTCAAATTACTGAATGGTTTTTACAAGATTAATTCAGAGGAAATTTTTCAGTACATGTCTGGTGATGGGAGAACTAGGAGCCATCCATGGAAACTGAGCAAGAGTGTAGTCAGCAAGGGTGTTAGAATTAGGTTTTTTACTTGGAGAGAGTGGTGAATGAGTGGAATAAGCTGGCAGAGTTTGTTTTGGGTGCCATGACTGTAAATGAGTTCAAAGCAAAGTGTGATAGATACTGTCCAAATGCCGAATAGTTGTTCCTGATATGATGTTTAGGGCCTCCCTCGATGAGTCTAAGGACTCCTTGGAATTGTCTGTAATAATAATGATGATAATAATATACCTCCAGTCTGTCTTTATATTCAACATTCCACAGTCCTGGGATGGTCTCAGTTAGCCAGATCTGTGCACAGAAATTGAAATGTATCTTGTTCATTGCTTTATACAGACACCATTGCCTACTTATGGGTCCTTCATTACTTCTTTATAGTTCGCCCACAGATTCGAGACCCTTCGACACTTTTCCATATGTCAACAGGAGGAGAATCTATTCTGATAATAGGGCAATCAGTCCGTATTGTGGGATGAGTTGTGTATTATTATACGTCAGAAAATTAACTTCTCTTTTATGATCATTGTAGTTAACTATGTTGCTTATATAACAGTTGGATAATTTTACCTATAAAGCACATGATTTCGCATGTTGGCGACCAATTCTTGCGTCTTTCATTTCTTTCTCCCCTTCAGCATGAATCGACTATTCTTGGCAAGACGCCAAGCAGAGACCTACAAACTGTGGGCAAACTATACTACATATTTCCTTTATCTCCCATCCACCAGAATCCTCTTAGATCCCTTGCCTCTTCGACCTCCTGAAGTGGAAGTTCTACCAGCACAGTATAGTACAGTACAGGACACTTTATTTCATTTCTTCAAAATCTAAATTAAGATCCCTTAATTTTCCCATTTCCAAAACACCTTTGTGGGCAGGTGCATTGTCCTGATGAAAGATGAGTTTTTTCTTCTGCAAACCGAGTCTTTTCACACAAATTTTTTCCGTCTAATCTAGTTAAAAGATCGGAAATATATTCCCGGTTATTGTTTTACCCTTTTCAGGATAATTAATAAACAAAATGCCTTTAGCATCCCAAAACACCGATGCCATGACCTTTCCTGCTGATGGAACTGACTTTGTCTTCTTTGGTGCTGAATAACTGGTTTCTGTCCACTGTTTTGAGTGCTGTTTGAATTCTGGTGTGTAATGGTGAATTCAAGTCTCATCCATAGTAATAAATTAATGCACAAAATCAGTTTTATTCTTGTTAAAACGCTGCAAGCAGTGTTCAGAGATTTTCATGCGAGTGTGTTTTTGATCTGCTGTTAGCAAGCGTGCCACCCATTTTGCACAAAGCTTTTTCAGTTGCAATTCTTCATGCAAAATATATCCTACATGTTCTTTTGAAATGCCTATAGTCTCAGCAATTTCATGCACTTTGACTCGCCAGTCATCCGATACCATATCTTGCATGATAACTAATAATTAAGGAATTGACAGCGTAGACTAGAAATATAAATTAAATAAACTTTAATATATACTTTCTGATATTTCAGCAAACGTCACGTTGTCATCTTCTTGGGAACTTAATACAAAGACAAGTGCACATAGGTACTACATAACAGCAAATGAGAATAGAAGCTAGGAAGCTACCGTTTTCCTAAAGTCCTGATGGTGCCCCCTGGCGGGCTATATTGGTAGGTCTTGGCCTTTGGGCTGAAGTTCTTCTGATAAATGTTTCCCAAATTTGGGGCAGTCTCATGCATTCAAATTTGTTGAGGTTTGGCATATTCCTAAGGGCTGAGGCTGATTCCATGAATAGTCTTTCATATTTGAACTTGCTGCAGTGTATTACTGTGGCTTAGAAATATAAATTAAATAAACTTTAATATATACTTTCCGATATTTCATAGAAATATAAATTAAATAAACTTTAATATATACTTTCCGATATTTCGTAGAAATATAAATTAAATAAACTTTAATATATACTTTCCGATATTTCGTAGAAATATAAATTAAATAAACTTTAATATATACTTTCCGATATTCCGAAATATCGGAAAGTATATATTAAAGTTTATTTAATTTATATTTCTAGTCTACGCTGTCATTTCCTTAATTATTAGTTACCATATCTTGCACTTGATCAATGATTTCTGGGGTTGTTACACTTTTTGGACATCCTTCATATGGATCATCCTCAAGTCTGGTACGACCACCTTTAAACTCGGCAGCCCATTTCTTAATTGCCGAAAATGAAGGAGAAGAGTGCCCATAAACTTTTATGAACTTCGAATGATTTTCTTTTGCCTTTAAATCTTCTTTTACAAAGAATTTTATAACTGCACGATACTCAGTTTTATCCATTTCAAGGAATATAGAACACTTTTGCTTCAGACAGCTGTATAAAACAAACTAATTGATAGAATGACTTCCAGTTTCACATGGATGCTTATGACAGATGTTTCAACTTAGGAAAAGAAATCTTCCTGAGAGTGTTGCCACCTATGGTCGAGGTCGAGAACTTTTCAGACCACTCGTAATTCTTAGTCTCTTCAAGTTTCACTTCCTCTTGCTTTTATCTTTAGTTTTACAATATTTCAATGCATCAGTTTGTCTATTTTTTGTCCAATTGAATTCATTCTATTAATATGTTTATTCCGTCTGATAATTTCTCTTTTATCCATTTGTTTTATGGGTTGTAATTGACATTCTTCATAAATCTTTTCATTTTTTAATATTTTTCTTAATGTTTTTCATTTCAAATATTGCATTTACCTATTGCATTTTTGTGGTTTTTACTTTTATTCACAAGTTAATATTGGTTGACTACTGATTTCACTGGATACAAAATTTTACAAAATTCATGGCCCAAGATTAATTTAGTCATTTCTTATAGATTTCGAGTTGCTACGAATATGACAATGAAAATGCAAAATTAGCTGTGGTTTGTGAGAGATCTGCAATAGTTTCGTATATAATAAAGTAATATGTACTTATTGCGCTTGTATGACTGCTCAAAATCATCTCTAGCAAGCGTCCAACAGTAATCAGCCAACATGGAGTGGACTACTTTCCTGGAATTTTTTTTTTCCATTATTGGAATTTCCTGATGGAAACGTTCAACATGCTAATCACTAACCATGCTGCAGTTGTCAGGGAAGAAATCCAAGTGGGAATGGAGCAAGTGTATTTTTAAGGACATATGTGATATAGAGAGGACAAGTCATTAATCAGTTCCTTGTAGTTTTCTGTCCTGACATTTCGGAGAAGTTAGTTGACACCAGACGAAACACTTCATACTCTTGAAACAAGTGGTACCATGTAGAAGCAGCAGTCATTTTCCTGATTTCTTGGCTCCCTCCAAACCATCATCATCATCATCATCAAATTCCTGCCGTGTACCCTCAAGGGGTGTACAGGATATGATAGTACTACATAAAAAATTTACATCATTACTAACTTCCTATCTACAATTTTCCTCCAAATTAGTCTGTTACCTGTCAAGACTCCAACATTATCTGATCTTATATTCCTGTCTTCTAAGGCACTTTTTACCATATCAATCCATCTATATCTTGGTCTTCCTCTGGGTCTTTTTCCTGCCAATGGAAAAAGGTGGTATAGTGACCATACGACCTGAGATGAGCTCTGCTAATGCATTCCTGGATGCTGACAATGGCAGTTCTTTCCAATATCTTCATTTTTAATATGATATTACCATTGATGCCATCTGTTTTTGCTCCTAATCTTTCTCAGTCTCTCAAATAGGTCTCTAGTCTTTCATCAAGTGTTTTACTTCTGACCCAGCTCTTCAAATCCATAAGTTAAAATTGGTTTGAACACTGTCTTGTATACAGCTAATTTAGAGTTTTGACTAATTTCTCTCTTATTCCATATAAATTTATTCAGTTGACTTCCTAACATACCAGTTTTGCTGATTCTGTTGTCTATTTCTATATTTAATTTACAATCTTCACTAAAAATTGTGCCTAAGACTGCTGAAATGTTTTACTTGTTCTATAGGTTCTCCATTCACAATGCAGTTGGTATTTTCAGTGCTTCTGCATATTGTTATTGTCTTTGTCTTGTTATTGCCGACCTTCATACCAAGTTTATTACAACAGTATTCAATTTAGTCATGGAATCTTGCAGACTTCTAGCGGATTTATTTAAAAGTATAACATCGTCTCGTCTGCATAAAGCAAATTAACATCTCCAATTTTGATATCAGGTTTAATACCACTTTCCTTCATAATGTGATCCATATAGATAATGAATAACAGAGGGGATAATGTACATTCTTGTCTCACACCAGATTTAACATTAAACCACTTTCCTGTACTTCCTTCAATTCTAACTGCTGACTTACCACTCAAATAAAGACTAAGTGTTGCTTGATATAATGCCCCATTGAATCCATATAAGTGTAGCACTTTGAATAGCTTCTCTCTTGGCTCCTTGTCATGTCTTTTCCAGATATACGATACTTAAACATAGATCTTTAGTATATTCCCATGATTTTTCAACTATTTGTCATAAAGTGAAAATCTCATCCTAACAGCCTCTATTTGACCTAAATCCAGCTTGTTCTTCACCAAGCTTTTCTTCCACAATCCTTCTCAACTGTTCTCAAGTATACTTTCATTAATCTTACCAGGAACACTCAGTAGTATCATAATGCAGAGGTATTACCAGAAATACCTCTGTAATTCTCACATTCAGTTTTATTTCCCCTTTTATATATGGGTACTGTGAGAGCTCTACTCCAATCATCTGGAATTTATCACTCTGTTCAGGCTTTCTGAACTATGTAGTGTAGCCACTGTAAGACTTTTATACCTGCATACGTGAGCATTTCTGGTCAAATATCATCTACTCCTGCTTCCTTTCTGCATTTCAGGCTTTTGATGGTTTTCCTACTTTAAGAATGAATATGTATAGATATGTATTCCTGACTGCATCCCTGTTGAGTGTTTTTTACAACTGTGCTATCACTGCTTGTTTCATTTAGCAATTTTTCAAAGTAATTACTCCATACTTCAAGGATATCTTTTTCTCCAGTTTTCATGTCATCTTTATCATCTCTAATTCCTTTTACAGCACTCTTTCTTCCATTTCTGAGCTTCTTCAACAATCTCCAGAATATCTTGCCACTTCTTGATATTTATTTTCTATGTTCTTACCAAAGTCTTCCGATTACTTTTGTTTAGGTAGTTTTACACAGTGTTTAGCTCTCTTTCATTTGTCTCTGTCTTCTCTAATAGCACAAGCTGGCTTATTTGCCAGGAAATTTTGATATGGTTTCTTCTTTTCCTTCACTGCCTCTTTAACTTCCTGTGTCCACCATGGAGTTTTGATTTTTCTATCCTTGCAGACAACCTCACCACATGCCTCTAGCTTAATCAATCAATGTTTTCTTCAGGGCTTTTCACTGCATTTTCAAGGTTTGGTTCCTGTTTTTAAACTCTTTCATTTTTTTCTTGAATAATGTTTGCGTGTTTTGGCCTACAGTTCACATCTGAGAGCTGCTCAACTTTTACTCACTTTAAAACTTTCTTACATGTTCTTCTTTTCAATATGAAATTCAGCTTTATCTTGCTCAAGACCAGATGGTGATCACTTCCAGTTTCAAATCCTCTGTACACTGTAGTGTTCTGCACAGGGAGAAAACATCACTATCAACAATGACATAGTTAATGAGACTTTTCTTATTTCTTGCCTCTTCTCTCCATGTTAATTTATACACATTTTTATGTTGGAACATGGTGTTAGTAATAACCAGTCATAATGTCCTGAGCAAAAATCCAAAAGGTATTTGCCATTATTATTGGCTTTGCTCTTTTCTCCAAATTTTTCCAAAATATTTTTGTTTGTCTGACAATCATTTCCTACTCTGCTGTTAGATCCCCACAAGGACCAACTTTTCCTTTTTCATTGTGTCAGTTGCTTTCTCTAAAGCATGAAAAAATTCCTCCACTTCTACCTTAGTAGAACCTTCTGTGAGACCATAGGCACAAATAAGCCTCATTGTCCAGTTTACCATTTTGATATTTGCCCACATCACTCTACTTGAGACTGCCTGCCATTCAAGAAGATTAGCTTCATATTTAGTGTTGAATACTATGACTACTCCTTTTCCTTGATTGTCATTGCCTGAATATAACATTTTGTATTTATTGCTCAGAAAGATCTCACCAGTTTTTGTCTTTTTTGTTTCAGTTACCCCTATTATGTCAATCTCTGGTACTTATCCAATTCCTCAGCTAGCTCCATTTCTTTGCCATGCAGGCTTCTTATGTTGATATTACCAATCTTGAATTCTGGTGATGAGTTGAGTTGAGGTGTGTTTTAGGATTTGTTCCAGTAGCTGGCTTTTCACTGTTCACCCTGGTTCTCTGGCAAAAACAACGGGGGCCTTGTTTAACCAGGTGATGCCAGGTTTAACCAGCTGGCATGAAATTCTTTTTTGTTGTACTATCACTTTATATTTTGGTTTAAGCCAATAAGAATACATTTTGGTTGACTAAATCCCAAATTGCTAGCCCATTCTCATTCGTTCAGTATCCAAGTAGATACCTAACAGGGCACACCACTGGAAGGTGAGAATTAGACATTAGGTCAGAAGTCCTGATCGGTTCTCTGCATTCCTTTAAAGGCTATATGGAGGTCTCTTCTCAGTTATACAGCTTTGACCCTTAAGCACCCCCTTTCAAATCACAATAACAGCAAATGGCATCGATACTTTTATCGCCTTTTGGCCACATCTAAAGATTTCTCGCACACGTGGGGTCCAGGCTTTGTCCTGGTCTCTGATCTTACATCCGAAATAAAGCTGATATTCCTTTTTCACTAACAGAGTGATAGTTTTTTCTGGCTTGCAAATGTTACTTTTCTGCAAATGTAACAAAAGTCATTTGCAGAATTAATTCAAGTATGAGGTCACTACTGCTGGATTTACACTGCAGGGATTACTTGTGTAGTACTTATGATGCAGGAGTGAATGGGACTGTTGTCCAGAAAGGCACACAAACACTTGCTCACCCTACAAGACTCCACTTTATCTTTAGAGTTACCTGTGGCATGACTATAAACAACAAATTATACATTATCAGATCACAGGGTTCCAATCCTTATATTTCTGGTATCTCTGAACCAGTTGGTAGAATTTTGAAGAATTCTATTCACCTTATTATTCTATTATTATTCTATTCACCTTATCACCTTAGTCCCGCATATTTTCCTATTAAGAAAATTTCTCATCTGTTGCTATCTACAAAATGCAAACTGTCACCTCTATCATTAGCTGGCATTTACCAGATACCTTGTTAATATAATCTGGCATACTCTGGACAGACAGGCTGTTCTGTGGAAAAAGAATTAATGAACATCAATATTATATTGAATACATGAAACCTCAAAAGTCTGGTTATGGTATTTGGTATTGATACCAAACACAGTAACTAGTGGGATGAAGCTCGTCTTCCATAGAAGCAGGTTTAAATATGAACGCCTGTTCAAAGAAAGTTATGAAGCCCTTTTACATCCACCAAATCTGAATTGGAATGATTGTCTCTCTCCCAAAAGTTTGGGAGATTTGGAATTTGGGAAAACCATCAAAAATAGTTTTTAATTAATTATTTATAAATATTCTTGCACTTGGCAGCAGTTTTTAATTGGTAAACCACCAACTTTTGTATGACCTTGTATTCCCATTTCTTTGATTTGTGTGTTTCGACGCACTAATGATATATTGTTATTTTCAGTACGAAATATCTGTACGTTAATTTCACTGAAGTTAGTTACTGTGCTTATCATGTAATTTGTTGTTTTACTTTATACTAATGATCATCAGTCAGTGATGCAATAGCTCCTGGGGTGTTGTGTATGATTGGCTGATACAACATGTCGCAATCAGGAGATTGAAATACAGTGTTGTCAAATGATACCTATGTACACAATGCAGACTGAATCTCTCCTGAACAAGAGCCAATCAACAGATTTTATTGTAATTTTCATGTTCTTCATATCTGAATTCGTAAAGAATCACTATTTTCATTTCAAAGGCAAATTATGTATTGTCCAGTGTTTATAGATTTTTACTTTGGTTAGATCTTTATTTTTTCATATAGCCGAACTTAAACATTGTGATATTTTATTATTCTTCAAGGATTGTAATTCATTCTATTTTCACCATTCATAATTATTATGAAATATCATGAAGTCATATTCCAATTCACCTGAATTCACTCCTTTTGCCTTGGAGCCACCTTTATGTAATGGAACTATCTCACCACTTTACACTCCCTTTGAACTTTGTTAGAGCTGAGATTTAGATTTAACAACTTTATCAGATTTGTTGCTATTTCTGTTGAACATTCTTGTAGCACACTGGTCAACATGCCATCCAATCTCACTGTATATTCATACTGATATTTTTTAGTATTCTGAACATTTCCAGTTCATCTACTCCAGTTCTCTCATCAGTCTCTGTCACATCAGCAATTGTAATGTATATATTGTAATGATATATACCCTTGCATAGCTTGCTACAAAGTGAAAAAACTAGTTAGGATTTCCTTTGGTCTGCTTAGTTAATATTTTCTCATAATCTGATTTTAGTCCTCCTTTTCATAATAATCACCCTTCTTGCCTGCACCATGTTTTGTTTATGAGCATGCTGATCACCATTTTCTTTATATTATCCTCATAATGCTTTTTTTTTCCCAGTTCCTGCTTTATACTGCTACTCATCCATTTTATCCCCACTTGGTTTATCCTCCTGACCCTAGATATGCAGTTTGATAATGCTTCCCTCAGACAATCCCTGACCACTTCACATGCTCTGTCAACATTCTTTCCTTGTAGCTTCTTATGCCTTGGTACTACTCTTAGCTGTCTCCTAAGTTTGTCATAAGCACCAGATTTGTAGTTTTACATGAACCCTTTCTTGAATAAGAATTTCATATATTTAACAAAATACAATACCTCTTAGATTCTATCCCTGTAATTGTATAATCTATCAACCAGGTTTCACTGCTGCCATTAATTTTTGGCCATCAAACTGACCAATATGAAAAACTCATCCTCTTTATTTCTGATGCTTTTGGCATTCGTGTACATGCATTTCAACATCCCTTGTACCCACTGTTACCTTTGCACAATATCATTATCAACATATTCAGATTTGAAACTTGAGAATCTTACCAGGTCATTTTTGATAATTTCTGCTTACATTCATTTGTCCAGGAGTTGCTAGACACATACTTAACTACATTTCCATCACTATCTACCTCTAGTTACCCTGATTTTGCACTTGCAATCTCTCACTGTAGAACTCTTTCTTTAAACAACATCAAGTGCAATTAATCCAGCATATACAAGTTCTTTTGCATAATCAAATTCACTTCGTACATCTATATCATACACACTATTCCTCCTGCACAATCTTCTGTTTGACTCATTAGCAATTGTAGCCCTTTTCAATTCATTCTCTTTATATTCAAATCATCATACTGAAGCAGTAAACTCAGTCACACTTCTTTTTTTTTTTTGCTTCTTCCAGCAACTCTTTCTTTTCTCTCTACAAACTAACATCTTTGGTAACATGCTTGATGGTTGCTCCTTTGAAAAAGCTTTTGTCATATTCTCACTAAGTACACCTCTTATCATAGAATCTCCATACAATACTCTCTCTTTATTCCTAGTTTTTCACCTTTTTATACTTTACGATTCACTTATTTTCTCATGCTTTCTCCTTCTGTGTTGTGTGCCAAATATTTCTGAAGTTTCTAATACTATATCATCTCTTATCTAACTAAATTTAAATTTCTTTTTTGATTTTTATTCCATTTAATTTCTGATTCTTAAATTTTGTTACTATTTCATCCATGCTCATGTTAAATAAACATGGATTTAATGAATCACCTTGTCTGATCCCTTTCTTTGTAGGGATTTTCTGTATATTTGTATTGTGATATTTTATCATACATTCAGTTCCTGTGTATATATATCTTTGATTGTTTTTTTGATTGTTTTTATAATTTGTAGTGGCATATTTCTTGATACTAGTACTTATAGAGCATTTTATGATCTGTTATTTTAATGGCTAATATAGCCTACTTTCGTTTAGGAGTGCCTCTTTTTTTACAGTGTCATTGACTCTTTACCCAAAACACTCAGTAATCTCCTAGAATTTGGGTAAAGAGCCAATGACATTGTAAAAAAAGGGGCACTCCTAAACAAAAGTAGGCTGTATTAGCCATTAAAATAATAGTTTATTTTAGAGGAGTAACATGGGAATTTTCACCTATCTTATGATCTGGTTTCACCATAAGTCTTCTCTAAATCAATGAAATACATCAATATTGATTTATTATATGCTATTGCTTTTTCTGTTATTTGTTTTATAACAAATACAAATACATAAATACAAAACCTCCACAGACAAGCCATTCTAGCCATGCACCTCTCTGTAGAAAAATTTAGCTTTCACCCTTTTCTCGACTGCATTCACTCTCAACTCCCACAGATGCCTTCTTGTCCTCTCCTCACCCTCCATTAAATGAAAAATTCCATCTACTGATGAAGGGCAGCTCCTCTGTGACATGTTCAAAAGCTTGTAGGTCTGTATTATATCACTCTCTCTTTCTCCTATTGCATTCCACTAATTCTCAATCTATCCTCATAATTTATATTCCACAGTCCCAATATCATCTTTAACACTCTCCTTTGCACCTTCTCTACATCACCACAGAAGCCAGCAGACCAGATCTGTGCACAAGAGGTCAGATGAGGTCATATCAAAGCATTGTAAAGAGGCAAAATGACTTCCTTTATTCTTACATGTCAGTGTTTGTTTCAGCATTGCAGTTCCAAAAATGGAGGTAAATAGAGGTATTGTATAGGGGAATAGACAATATCCCTGTACACAATTTTTGCTATATGGTCCCCTGAACTTCAACTTCCTATCTATGTGCAATTTCACATGAACCCTTGAACAAATAAGAATTCCATATTCACATGGCATATTCCGGTAATTTGGACCACATTTTTTTTTAATAAGCTATATAAAACACAATGAATTAATAAAAGACCCGACAAGTTTCGTAAGTCATTTGACTTACATCTTCATGGGTAAAAGGTAACTTAAAGTTTAAAACACAAAGAAAAGAGAAATTATTAGTAATAGTTCATACTATACAGTTGTAGCTGTCTGACTATTCATAAAATTAAAAATCAGAATGCAGATTCAAAGCATTCCACTAATTCCACATTGTTTAAACAAAAGTTTAAACAATGCTGGATGATGCCACATTCTGTTGTTCACATTCATAATGTCTGAGGTCTGATTGAGGTATATTTTTTATTAAAGCTGACCAAACTTGGTGGAGAATTAATCCTTGATTTTTATTGCATTGTGTTGGTATTTTAAGCATGTTTGCAGCGTCTTTAAATTTCCTTATGTAACAGTTTTTTCTATGTACGACATGTTTGTTTTCTGCCAGAGGACATTGTGGCCGGTGGAAGTGGTATGGAAAGCTAGACCTGATTTGTGTTCTCTTCTGTTTTGCACATCCTTTTGGTGTTCGTTCATGCGAATTTCCCCAGATCTTCCTGTCTGTCCTACATAGTAGATGTCACAAGAACAATAAATTTTGTAAACACCTGGTTTTTTTAAAGGATGATGAGGAGGTTTCGGGGGATGTAGAAATCTCGAAATTTTTTCCAGCGGCAGAAAGGCTACTTTGATGTTATATTTATTAAGTAATTTAGCCATCTTGTCTGTAACAATTTTGATATATGGAAGCGTGATAGCATTTTTGAAATCTTGTTTCTGAGAGATGCTTGTAGGAGGTGTGTGGAGGATTTTTTTGATAGTCTTGGTTTCATAACCATTCTTTTGAAAGATCTGTGTTATATATTCTAATTCTTCATTTCTCTGTTTTTCTGTGCTGGAAATGTCACGCGCTCTGTCCCTTAGGGTTTTTATTAGACCTATTTTTTGCGAAGGGTGGTGGTGTGAGGCTGCATTAAGAAATCTTCCTGTGTTGTTGGGTTTTCTATATATTGAGAAAGAAAGTTTATTATCCTTTTCATTGACATTCTAATTGAATGTCTAGAAAAGGCAGTTTCCTAAGTTCTTCCTGTTCTAAAGTAAATTTTATATTATTATGCAAATTATTTAGATAATCTTTGAAAGCAATGAGTTCATCTTTTGTTCCTGGCCATATGATGAATATATTGTCTACATAGCATAACCATATTTTTGGTTTTTTATGATAATTGTTTAAAGCATTATTTTCAAAGTTTTCCATAAATAGGTTAGCTAAAGCCAGAGAGAGGGAAGAGCCCATAACCAATCCTTCTTTTTGTTCCCAAAATTTTCTTGATATATGAAAAAAGTATTATTTATACAATGTTTATAAAGATCTACGATGTCCGGAGGAAAAAGATCTTCCAGGGGATCGTAGACATTCAGACATCTTAGCAAGTTTGGATGTTATCAGCCTATTTACAAATGTTCCAAGACACGAAACTGTGAATCTCCTATTAGAAGTCAACGAAAAGGATAATAAACTTTCTTTCTCAATATATAGAAAACCCAACAACACAGGAAGATTCTTAATGCGGCCTCACACCACCGCCCTTCGCAAAAAATAGGTCTAATAAAAATCCTAAGGGATAGAGCGTGTAACATTTCCAGCACAGAAAAACAGAGAAATGAAGAATTAGAATATATAACACAGATCTTTCAAAAGAATGGTTATGAAACTAAGACTATCAAAAAAATCCTCCACACACCTCCTAGAAGCATCTCTCAGAAACAAGATTTCAAAAATGCTATCACGCTTCCATATATCAAAAATATTACAGACAAGATGGCTAAATTACTTAATAAATATAACATCAAAGTAGCCTTTCTGCCGCTGGAAAAAATTTCGAGATTTCTACATCCCCCGAAACCTCCTCGTCATCCTTTAAAAAAAAAACCAGGTGTTTACAAAATTTATTGTTCTTGCGGCATCTGCTATGTAGGACAGACAGGAAGACCTGGGGAAATTTGCATGAATGAACATCTACAGCATCTGCTATGTAGGACAGACAGGAAGATTTGGGGAAATTCGCATGAACGAACACCAAAGGATGTGCAAAATAAAAGAGAATACAAATCAGGTCTAGCTTTCCATACCACTTCCACCAGCCACAATGTACTCTGGCAGAAAACAAACATGTCGTACATAGAAAAAAACTATTACATAAGGAAATTTAAAGAAGCTGCAAACATGCTTAAAATACCAACACAATGCAATAAAAATCAAGGATTAATTCTCCACCAAGTTTGGTCAGCTTTAATAAAAAATATACCTCAATCAGACCTCGGACATTATGAACGTGAACAACAGAATGTGGCATCATTCAGCATTGTTTCAACTCAGCACTGCTTTGAATCTGCATCCTGATTTTTTAATTTTATGAACAGTCAGACGGCTGCAACTGTATAGTTTGAACTGTTATTAATAATTTCTCTTTTCTTTGTGTTTTAAACTTTAAGTTACCTTTTACCCCTGAAGATGTAAGTCAAACGACTTACGAAACTTGTCGGGTCTTTTATTAATTCATTGTGTTTTATATAGTTTATTAAAAAAATGTGGTCCAATTACCAGAATATGCCATGTGAACTTCTAAACCACAGGAACCTCCACTTACAGAATTCCATATATTTAGCAAAATACAATACCTGTTTGATTCTGTCCCTGTAATTGTATCATCTGTCAACCAGGTTTTATTGCTGCTATTAATTTTTGGCCATGAAACTGACCAATACAAAAAACTCATACTAAAACTCCAAGATCCCTAGCCAGGTGAGTTTCTCCTAGCATAATCCCACCAATATAATACATCATTGAACATCTCATTACACCAAAATGTGTAACTTTAAATTTACCGACATTTAACTGACAACCATTTTTACTTGCCTACAATTCCTGCCTGCTGAAATCATTTTGCAAGTGCTGCCTGTCATTTGCATTCCCAATTATCTTGCCTATCTTTGCCTCATCAATAAACAGCTGTATGTTACCTGTCAAATCTTTCCCAGTTCATTAATGTAATGATTGAATAATGGTAGACAAAGGACTAAATCTTGTAGACTCATATACCCCTATACACAACTGAGTCCTTTTAAAAGCTTTAGGAAAGTCCATGGTGTAACCACTCCCTACATCTTAGCCATTACATCATTGTAAAATGAGACCAAATTACTCAAGTGTGATCTTCCCTTAATAAACCTATGCTGTTTATTGCAATATATAGGTTCACTCTATATCCATTTCTGTATGCGAGCTCTCAACTCTTCCAAACTCTTCACTACCATTCCAGAGATTCTGATAGGTTGACAATTAGCCACACGAGTCTTTGCAGTACCCTTGTGCAATGGGATTATCAACATTCCTTCCACTCCTCTGGCTTCTTCACTGTGTTGAGACTCAAATTATACAACCAGTTCAGCTGAACACTCTTTTAGCATCCATGCTTATATATAAAATTATACAGTTTGGTATAATTCAAAATTACTTAAATCAGTCCTTATTGCTAAATTCATGTGCAATTTATGCAACAGCCCTAGTATCTCCTCTTCATACATCTAAGTTTCTTCATCCAATGTAGAGGTAGCATCGAGTCTCTTCATCTGCCACCCACATACCAACCCATTGACAAGTTATTATTTTGCGTTTATTTTTTCTTTTACTTGCAACCAGTGGCGGCTCATGGCTTGAAATTGTGAGGGGTGCTGCAACTTCGAAATATACATACACACACACTGTAAGTACAGTGTATACGTGTTTGGATAAAATATCAAAATCATGGTAAAAATTTTTTAAAAAATGAAACATGAAAAAATATTGTTTATTATCGATAAAATTATACAGTTTGATATAATTCAAAATTACTTAAAAATAAAATCCATCATCATAACCCCAATAGTGTTCTAAAATAAAAACTGTAACAAATGTTATGTCTTTAATTGTAATGTCCAAATATTTAAAGAGACGGATAAACACGATAAGCACTGCGAACACTTTACTACTGGCGCAAACTGCATATAAACAACAGTGAAACTGTGCGACGGACAGTGCCGCATTACCATAATAGCTAGCATCTCACTATGATGTGCATATGCTTGCGCGCATAGCAGTATGGCACTGAGGTAAACACAGTACTGCTAGCATCCTTCGCCTTCCTAAGTGCTATAAGATGGATTTTTATTACTTTTTTATATAAAATAAGAGAATTCTATAGGATTATTGATGATAAAATTAAATATTACAAGCAAATATAAATAAATTAATAAATATATTTATGTATTGAGAAAAATTGGGGGTGCTGCAGTTCCAAGAATCTCTTGCATAAAAAGATTGCACTTTTTCTCTTCCAGGCTGTTTATTCTTTGAGCTCTAGGGACACATTCTGATATTGCATCATTGATATATTTTTTAAATACTTCCTATGCATTGTTAGTATATTTTTCATCTAGCAAACAATAGAATTTCATATACTTATCTGCTTCCCACGTCAGGACAGCATGATCACAGTCACCAGCTGCAAGCAGAACAGTAACATTACGTCTTTTACTGAAACCCCTCTGACACTGTAACCTGGTCATATACTCTTTGATCTCAAGCCCCTTCTGTTGCATGCTACTCATGGAAAGTGTCATGCAGCAGCTCAATAAATTTGACTTCATTCTATCAGTGAAGTGATATGGGCACTAATTTCTGTGATTTACATACTGCATAAATGTTGTAGAAGCTGAATATTTTACTTGTTTTTCTTATGATAGGTTTTAAACAAATGAGAAGTTGGAAATTTTTATCTTGCATCATTATATCTTGGGAAAAAGCTATGAATTGCATTTCAAAATAGACACATAAAATATAATATTTCTGAAATTTAAAAGAAACTGTTTGTCAGTATTTGCACAAAAAGAAGTCCTTGTGAGTATATCCAGGAGACATGAAATTGAAAAGCAAGAGACATGACCTTTCATTTTGTGCATTAAAGGTGAAGTAGAAAATCTAATTTATTCCAGTTTAATTCATTCTGATTGACTAGTACTAGAAATACTGTAATTTATTCTATTTTGCCATTTCTCTTGCTTTTCAGCTTCATTTCTCTACTGAATTAAAAAAAAAAATAGTTTTTTTTTTTTTTATGTTTTACAAGACCAGACATACAGACAAAGAGATTCTTTCAATATTCCAAAAACACTAGTTGAGAGAGTGATAAACCAGATACATGCGAGGGTGGTCTGAAAGTTCTCGGCCTAACAATGAAAAAAAAAATTTATAATTTCAAAATTATTTTTATTTTTCAACATAATCTCCCTTAAGACTAATACATTTATTCCAGCACCATTATCCCATCCCTGTAGTGGTTCTCAGTAAGATCTGCAAAATACCCCTCTATAACTGCAATCACCTACTGATTCGAAGAAAAAAAATGCTGACCAGCGAGGAAGAGTTTTAGTTTTGGGAAGAGATAGAAATCAGAGGGAGCCAAATCTGGGGAATAGGGTGGATGTTCCAACAATTCATAGTGCAGAATCCCTTAATTTTCCTTAATAATTAATAAACAAAATACCTTTAGCATCCCAAAACACCGATGCCATGACCTTTCCTGCTGATGGAACCGACTTTGTCTATTTTGGCACTGAACAACCGGCTTCTGTCCACTGTTTTGACTTTTGTTTGGATTCTGGTATATAATGGTGAATCCAAGTCTCATCCATAGTAATAAATTGACGCACAAAATCAGTTTTATTCTTGTTAAAATGCTCCAAGAGATCTTCATGCGAGTGCATTTTGATCTGCTGTGAGGAAGCTCAGCACCCATCTTGCACAAAGCTTTTTCATTTGCAATTCTTCATGCAAAATATATCCTACGTGTTCTTTTGAAATGCCTATAGTCTCAGCAATTTCATGCACTTTGACTCGCCAGTCATCCAATACCATATTGTGCACTTGAGCAATGATTTCTGGTGGTGTTACACTTTTTGGATGTTCCTCACGTGGATCATCTTCAAGGCTGGGGCTATGTTTAAACTCAGCAGCCCATTTCTTAATTGTCAAAAACAATCCATTAACTTTTATGAACTTCAAATTAATTTCTTTTGGCGTTAAACCTTCTTTTTACCAAGAATTTTCTAACCACACGATACTCAATTTTATCCATTTCAAGGGATACAGACAACACTTTTGCTTCAAACATCTGTATAAAACAAACTACTTGATAGAACGACTTGCAATTTCAAATGGATGCTTATGATAGATGTAGACGTAGAAAAAAAAATTCTTGCCGATAGTGTTGCCATCTATGGTCGAGGCCTAGAACATTTCAGACCACCCTCGTATGGCATTACAAAGAATGTTTATAATGAAGAGGAAATGTTTTCTCCTGAAGTTTACTTCTTTCTTTCTTTTTTTTTTAAATTAGGTGTTTGTACAACAGACAGATTCTAATTTATCTCTTTGGAAAGAGCTTCTGCCAGTATATCTGCCTTTATTTCAGTTGTTATCTGACAGTGAAGGCAATGATTATCATTTGAGGTATAATATTTTAAAATCATTTTACATATATGTATATGAGGATATGGAAGTAGTACTTATTGGAATTATTCAAATGACAAATAATAAAATCATGATAAGAAAATGCTACATTATTTAATTCCTTAATATAAAAAATGTTTTATCTTAAAATATTATTTTTATTTTTAAATTGTAATAAAATTCCTATTAAGTTATATGTGATTAACTCATCTTGGACATAGTATTTCTATAAATTTATTTATCATGGTAGGAGTTACAGATCTATGTTGATTTCATCAATTAGCTACTCTTTCTTCAGATCAATTACAGAATTGATCATAATGAATTCAGGGTAAAAATGCCAAATTTAACATGAGAAGCAACTGTCAAGAGTTAGTTATTTAGAGAGAATAGTTTTTTTCATGAATGATGAAATCAAAAATATAATTGAAGATAGAAAAAACTGCATACATTATATGGCTTACCCCAAGAAAACCCGAGGATGAAATAGAATATAAGAAGAAAAAGCAATAGAAAAAAGAGAGGCTAGAAAACTTCATGTTAAAAGTTGGGATAATTATATCAATCCTTCAAAAAAGCTCCATTAATTATATACTCTGCATCTCAACCTTGCCTACCAGATTTCAAGGCCTTGCACTTTGCAACATTAAACTTATAGCTCTACTCACTTGCCTCCTCACATAGTGTATTAAGATCCTCCTACAAGGCTACATCATCTGCTCTACTTCTCATAGTTCTTCCCAACTTTGTATCATTGATAAACAGCTGTAATATCTCCAGTTAAGCCAATCCCAATGTCCTCAGTGTGCAAGTTAAATAGTAATGGTCTCAAAACAGATTCATGTGGCACTCCACTTGTGACCTTACTCTCTTGGAATACCACTCCTTTGCTATCTAACTCACTAGTTTTTTATCTAATCCTATTTGTTTCAATTTAGCTACCAACTTGTCTTCTGGCAGTTGATCAGAAGCCATTGAAAAATCCAAGTAAGCTGCTGTATATGCATCTCTCTCTCTCTCTCTCTGATCCAGTGAATTTGCCACTTTGTTGTAATATGTAAGCAGATTGCTAAAGCATGACATTCCTCCCTAACAAATCTATGGTGACCATGATAAAGAATACAGAGATAAACAGAGAACAGCCATTTCTCAATCCTAGTTCTCACCAACCTCTCTGACACCTTAACAATAACTCCAGACACACAGATTGGCCTGTAATTTATAGCCTTAGTCTTATCACCCACTCCCTCCCTTTCTTTGTGACATGGAACAATTTTTCTCACCTTCCAATTCTTTTGGGACTCACTGTGCTAATTTTCCATCAATGACTCCTTCATCATAAACTCTACACTCCCTTCACAAGAATGAATATACTGATAAACTGCTCATTGAATACTTCAACTATATTCTCTGCATCGGTTACCAATCTACCAGTGTCATCATTCTCCTATAGCCATTCTTTTTTCTGTTTGCCACATATCGATTTGTTACATATGATTGGCTAATTACTGCTCATATTGCACTTTTGCTGTTTTTACCAGCCAAGTCACTTTCTTGTCCTGCTCTTAGTACTTTTCATGCAACTGATTATTACCAACATTCATTTATTGTGTCTACAGTGGCTTCTTCCATATTTGACATTTAATCTCTACATTCATCTATCTATAGCTCCCAATTGTCTCCTAAGCTCTCATAAAAACCTGTCTTGTAGTTCCATATATGTGGAACTACCAGTCTTGTAGTTCCACATATATCCTTCTTTACAGAAGTTCTCATATGACTGGCTACAACCCAGCTGATGACTTCGTGGTCACTCACGAATTGGTGGAAGATTAGAGGATGTGCTTGTGAAAAGTCACATTCTCTGATGATATAACAAAGTCTAAGACTCTTTACCCCTCTTTGTGCCTTTCATTACATATTGTCTAAGATTTTTGTCCCTTAAGAATCCAAGAAATTAATTCCCCTTATTCACTGATGCTGTCTCGTTGTTCTAATCAATATTGCCATAATTGAAATTACTATTTGCTTGCTCACTAAGGCTTAGTTGCCTATACATTTCTTTGTCTCTACCCTCACCATTCTCTGGCCTAGCAAGACTAAACAAAACCAGATATTTCATTCTATCAACTTCCACCTCACACCATACTGCTTCAAAACCATTGCCACCCTTTTTCCCTTGTATTCCAACCTTGTGTGGTCATAATTCTCCCTATCATCAGCAGCACTTCCTCCTTCTTGCTTTTCATATCCCCCACAAAATATATTATATCCTTCCATTTCTATTCCTGTCAAGGTATCATTCTCATCCAACCATGTTTCACTTATTATTATTAAGATAATAATGATACCTCGATGAGTCCATGACTCCAGAGAGTCATGGACTCATCGAGGAGACCACACACAACATGCACCAGCTATCATGCTTATTCTTGAATTCATTCATACTGTTCCACTCACAACATCCAGTGGCAATCCATTTCAATCACGCACCACCCTATGAGAGAAAAATCTAGCCCTCACCCTCTTCTTAGCAGCATTCATTCTCAGTTTCCAAGGATGCCCGCTGTTCCTTTCCTCACCCTCAATACCGCAATAAATTGAAAAATTCCATCAACTGAAATCCTGTATGACTATTCAGAAGTTTGTAAGTCTCAATCATATCACCCTTCTTTCTCCTGTTTGCTGGTGTCTGCAGTCTACAAATTCTCAATCTGTCTTCATAATCAGTATTCGACAATGCTGATATCATTTTTAACATTCTCCTTTGCACTTTCTACATTATATCAGAATCACAACGGAAATCAGGAGACCAGACCTATGCACAATAGTCCAAGTGAGGTCTTATTCATTGCAATTATCTTTTGAGTTGTATTTGCAGTCTTTACTACATGGTCCCTGAACTTCAGCATCCTATCTACTAACACTCCAAGATCCCTAGCTTGATCAGTTTCTTCTAGTATAATTCCACAAATATAATACGACATTGGATATCATGTCGAAGTGCATGACTTTACATTTGCTGACATTGACATCCATTTTCCCATGCCCACAATTCTAGCTTATTCAAATTATTCTGCAAGTGCTGCATATCATCAGCAATACTGATTACCTATATTTGCATCTTCAGTAAATAGCTGTATGTTGCTTGTCAAATCCTTTCCAATATCATTAATCTATAGATTGAATAACAGTGGACGAAGCACTGATCCTTGTGGTACACCACTGTTTTTTTTTTAATTTAAAATTTTTATTTTTTAATCTTTGTACTGGTTATGGGCAGTACTACCTTTACATCATGTCCAGACTCGATATAGGGCCTTTACAAGTGTTTTAACCTATGCCTGTTCTAGTTATCATTGTAGTCATTCTCTGGTAGCAATGCCATGCCACCAGTGTGCCCTGTAGGGTCCACAAGGAAAGAACTTTTATATCCTTCTGCGTAAGCCCAAGCTGTTTTAAGTCCTTATAGCTATCTGCACTCTCTGCACTGCACTGGTAAACCTCGGAGTTTCCCCATGCTCCTCCCATATCTTACTAACTAGATTTTGGTTATTCTTATAATAGTTTTCCTTATTATTATAGCTATAGGCTAGTGGGCACCCTTTTAAAGGAGCACCATCTACAGAACAGTGCAGCAGAGATGCCCATCTATTGTGTTCTGCGGATTTTGTGCTGACTCAGTTAAGGTGCCTTGATAATGGGACCAGCCTTTAGCCTGCCTAAAGTCTTCTTGTATTAATGGAAAGTAGAAAGCCTCTCTGCAGATAGGGGAAGAAGATAGTTCTAACTTTATTATTCTGAACAGCCGCAGGTGTGGGATCAGCTATCTAAGTGATGGAATCCCGAGCCTGCCATCCTTCATCCTCGCGTGGAAATATGCAATAGGGGTATCAGGCGGCACTCGGAGCCATGATCTCATGGCTGAACGGATAGCCCTGTTCATTTGGGACAGTACTGAGATGTATGTCCTACCAAGCAACAACTTGTGATAAAAGCAAGGTAGGAGATAGTGGGAAAGAAGAAACAGTCTTTGCTGGGGGCTTGAGAGGAGCTTTTCTCAAAGAAGCGATCCCAGCTTCTAGGATAGAAGGGACAGAAGACCTTCCCTTTGGGGTGAACATGACACCGAGGTATCTCCACTCTTCCGGGATGGTCAAAGCATGCAATGGCCTCCCATGCAGGGAAAACTCTATAGTCTCGACCTTAAACTTCTTGTCACAGCCAGAGGGGACAAGAGCTAAAGAGCAGGACTTCTCTACATTAATAGAAAGGCCTTGAATAGAGAAAAAGTCAACTGCCCATTCAAGGAGTTCCTGCAAGCCTACCTTAGTAGAGGCTACGAGAATAAGATCATCTGCAAACGCCATAGCATTAAAGAAGAAGTGCCTAGAGAGTAGCCTGTATGGCTAGGAAGAGAGTTAAGAAACTCATTTATGATGCAGTTAAAGAAAAGGGGAGATAGAGGATCACCCTGGCAAACACCCTACACTGCAGGAATAGAAGTCGCACGGGACCCTGTAGTGATGGTGATGGAGCTACCCAAGTATAGCTCCATAACATAGGAAAGAAAGGGTTCTGGACATTCAGCAATAGACAGCGCGTGAAAGAGAGTAATCTCCTGTCACTCTTTTTCATATGCAACCTTGTAACCTGCTTTACACACACACATGTGGAAAATTCATCCATGAGAGGTTGGTCAACCTATAGTAAGTACATAGCACCATATAGATAGGCAATAAGGAATTTTGTCACATTTCACTTGAAAAGCTGTGGATTGTATTCCTCAGGAAAATCATGTAGTATGAGATTGTTCTAGAGAGCATTAGTGAAAGGCATAAACGACGAGGGGAAATTTGTTCGGTGGATTTGGAGTTGAACTGTGAGAAGGTGTTGGTTAGCTGCTGCATACGTTTGGATGGATTTGCTTTGATGCATATTCTGATGAACAGTGCCCATAGAAGTACTTATAGAAGATGCAGGCTGCATCTAGATGTGAGAGCAGTATTCAATTGTCAGGTGGATTGTAATTTGCATAGAATAAAGAGGCTGTTTGTAGTTAAAGTAACACTAACACCTTGAAAGAAAGAGAGAGAGCCTAATTTTTTGGGTGCCTAGAAGGCAATATTTGGAATATGTTTATGGCAAGAGAGAGATTTGAGGTTAGAGTTATTGGAAGAAGGTAAATCTCATCTTTAATAGAGATTTGAGTATTATCAAGGGTAAGATTGGAAGAACAGAGTTCTTTTTTGTGGGAAATAATGTGGAGCTGTGTTTTGCTATCATTGAAGTTTACAAGATTATCCAGACCCCATTGATAAATGTTTTGAAGATCAGAATTTAAGGTAACAATGATTAGAATTTTGCGGGTTGTGGTTATTTGGGTTTTGTAAGATTTGTCAAACAAAAAGGAGAAGTACAATGTGCTGTCATCAGCAAAACTGTGTACTAAATTGGCAGTCATCTGGAGTAGATCATTTATATACAGAAGGAAGTGGGTAGGCAAAAGAACAGGGCCATGTGGGACCTGCATTGGTTGTATACATAGAAGATAAGGAGCCATCCACTATCACTCAAAGTGAGTGTCCTGCAACTGGGTAGCAGCTTTCTTACTGAAGTCAGGGACAGACAGAATGATGGGAGGCTACTTAATAGACCTTTGCACCAAACTCAAAAGTCTGAGAGATATCAAGGACAACCACTTGAGATTCACCTTTCCATGATGTTTGTCCAGAGATGAGTGATATAGGTTAGTAGATCTGTAGTTGATCAGCAGTGATGGAATCCATGCTGTCAACCATTTATTAGCTGAGAGACTTCAAGATAGCATAACAGTTGAACATTGATAACTCTTTCCATTAATTTGGAAAGAACAAGTAAGAGAAATTGGACAGTAGTTTGAGGGTATAGATTTGTCTCCTTTTTTTAGGGATAGGTTGAATATGAGCTAATTTCCATACTGCAGGGTAGATATTGGTGGAATAAGAGTGTGTAAAAGGATGAATGACACAGAATGGGAATCAACTCTGAGCACAGATCTTTAGGACAATCAGAGAAATGCCAGCAGAGTCAGGAGAATTTTTGATATCCAAGTTGAGCAAAATTTTTCTGATCTCTAAAAGCTTAATTTGAAAGGTCAACCAGGATGTTCAGCGTTTGTAACTTGGAGGTTTTTTTACCATGATCAGCTATGCAAGAATTGGAAGAGAAGTAAGGAGCTAAGAGTTTGGATTTTTCTGTGGATGACAGATATCGTCCACAGAAAAATCCAATTTCTATCATTGCTGCCATTTGGGCAGGATGCAAGTTCTCTACTTTTAGCTCTTTCAAAATCAGTTTTCAGTGTGGTGATAATATTCTTACAGTTATTCCAGGCTTTGGTATAGGTAGTGTAGGAAGATGGAGATCGGGATGTAAGCCAGTTGCAGTATGCCTGACTTCTTTTGTACAGCCTTGGCACACCTGTGAGAGAACCAAGGCTTAGATAGTAGACAGTATTTGGGGCAGAGTGGGAAATAAATGTTTCTATGCTAATGAGAAAACAGTAATCTGACTCCCAAAAAAATTCTCATGTTAAGGCTTAATGGAGACTATTTAGAGAGTTAGTGGGGAATAAATGTTTCCATGCTGAAGAGAATTATTTCAGTGATTCATTCTGCATATAGATTTGGCTCAGATGGCCGGAAATAGCATTCTGACCAAGGAAATATCTGCATGTTAAGGCTTAAGTGCTGTGAGAAAAATTCATTCTGGAAGTTTAATGGATTGAAACAGCACTAAGAAAGAATTAAAACTAGTATTTAATTCTTACGATGTTTCATAGACATCGTAATTGCAACGCATGGACAAAAGAGTTCCTATATTAGCATTTATCCTCAAAGAATTCAAGAAAATGCAAAAGCTAAATTTTGCATAAAATTGGGTTAACAGAATTCATGTGATGATAAAATTGTATTATAGCTAGCCAGTTTATATAGTGAATAAGAAAGAAATTATTCAAGATATCACACATCAGCACTTTTAATCAACTATCAAAGTAGTCTGAAGTACTGAAAACTACTGAAATGCAAATTCTGTGCAAAATTAAAATGTTGAATAAAAGAAAAAGAGTAATCAAAATCAGCATGATAATGTCTAAGTATCTGAAATAGTTGGACTATTTAAACAGAATTTTGCAACTTCGGAACTTGTTTTGTGAAGCAGATTATCAAAAAATCCATTTAATGGTGTGTGTGTGTGTGTGTGTGTGTGAGAGAGAGAGAGAGAGAGAGAGAGAGTAGCAAAAAAGATAAGGAGAGTGGATCTCCTAAGGATAAACTCCATCCCTTGGCATATCCTGGAATGTGTGAAGTTCCATGTGACTGTGACTTGGCCTATTTTCCTAGCACTTGGCCTAACCTAAGACTTGGCCTAATTTCCTAACAGACAGAAGGATCTGTTCACTCTGCCTTTCAGAACATAAAAAATACATTCGCTGCCATTATTATGGTTAGTCTGCACTGGCAGACCATGCTTTGGACAACTTCTTCATACAGGATTAGATGGAAGAAAACAAATGTGCTTTATAGAAGTTATCACAGGTCAGAAAGATTATTTTTAGTCAGCCAAGGCTATGAAGCATTCTCCTAATCTGAACAAATATGATTGCATTAATTGCCAAAAATTTGGGAGACTGTTATCCTAAGATCAACTCCCATATAGCTGTAATGCTTCTTTTTTACAACATCAGAGGGCACCAAATTGAGGCTTTTGGTCTTTTGTCCATTGCAATTTGAATTGTTTTGCTTGCTCATTGTCACATGTTAACTGTAATGTGTAATGTGCTCTGAAGATGCTGGTTTGAAATCCAGTGAAATATAAGCCAGTTAATAAACATTTTTTTATATATATGATTTAGTTGATTTGGTGTTGTAATACCATTAACATAAGTTATGAATAACTTATTTAATCTAAGCTTGTCTATTAGATTTCTTCAAACACTGCTGTGATCTTCCATTGAGACTATTCAGCACTGCCTGTAATTCAATCTGGACTTCAGAAATATCCTTAAATCTCCATTCTTTTGGATGGGAGAAGTGCAGAAAGTGCTGTACCAGAACCAAATTGTTCTTGGCCAAAATCTGTTGCAAAAGAGTGTAGTGTGCAACTGGAAATTGTCATGGTAATGCATTTTGTTCTGTGTTCAACTTTTATGGTAATTTTTGGTGAACATCAGCCATCCCAATAATGGCTAAGAACACCTAAATAGTACCGTTAGTTCAAATTTGACCCTGACAAATGAATTTCTGATAGAGACTCCATACTTCTCAAATTAACATTCTGTCCTTGAACCTGGTGGGAAGGAATCAAAAGTCTGTTTTTTTCTATTGCTTCATCTCCAAATGCTATTTACAATATTTCATAGATTTCTGAATAACAACCATAATGCACACCTTTATACATGTAATTTTGCATCACTCACATCCATAGCATGCAATGTTTATAAGAGTAACACTCAATAGATTAACTCATAATGACTCAATGCAATACTTAGCAGTTGCAAGTTACTTGGCACTCCATATATGTATTTCATTGCTTCACTGTTGCTTCAGTATTATATTCTAATTAATGCCTTATGTACCCTTTGCAGCCATGTTTGGAAGTTTTGAATAACATCTCTCCCTCATGCACATGTGAGCACGTGCACACACACACACACACACATGGAATGAATATTTAATTTTGCATTAATTTGATAACTGTCATTTTATATAATAACCAATGCTTGTTAATCAGATCTTGATTACACATATCATATTTTTTTTTTTATGTTCCCAGGACTAAGTTGGAGGATCTTTTAATCTGTCCTTTGAAGTTTAGTGATGATGATCATGCTTTGGCTTTAATAGAAATACTGGTATTTCAAGATGTGTTTGTTGAAGGTGTTTACCGGTTAGCGGATCATGTGGTTTTCCTTTCCAGAAAAAAAGGACAAATGTCTTCATGGTCCACTCCAAAAAGGTAATAAATAATTTTTATTTATATATTACCATTTCGTTATCTACCATGTTATTTGATCTTTTAACTACATGAGGATAGTGCTTCTTTATGAGTTATAATGAATTGTTTTTGAGCTTTATTTTAACCCTTTGTTGACTAGTCTATCAATGATATATTGTGAGTTGTCAAAGCTTATTTGTTTTGTGGGAATAAAAACCTGAGTTCCTGAGTGGAAAACTCTTCTGCGTATGTCTAAATAAAAGACATAGGCAGAAGAGTTTTTCTTATATGAAGAAGAGATGAAATTTTTATCATCTCTTCTTCATATAAGGGAGTCTTTCTTCTCTAATTCTAGAAGAATTAGAGAAGTTTTAATATTCTTTGTTTTTGTTATCAAGACTGTCGGAATCGAACGCGTAACGGTGGAAGACAAAACTAAGCTAAGTTACTGTATTTAGTTATATTTCATTTTATTTAATTATATTTAGTACTTAAATGTTCTGATGTTTGTACTTTTTTTCCCTCTTATGTATTAATTGAATAATTATTAAAGATTACGCTACTCGGCAGTAAGGAATGATGGTGGATTCAGCAGCAGTCGCAAGTGGCGTAACGCCAAGTCCTCCGCCATTTAAGAACTCAATTATTAGCAATATTATAAGGGACTTTGTGGCATGCAGTACTTGCGGCATGTATGCGTCTCGGGAATTACATATGTGGCTTGTTAAAGAGAGTGGAGAGCGTATGTGCGCAAAATGCAGGCAGTTGGAGGAAATAAGTACATTAGATATATTGATATCCGACTTTTATGATAGGAGAGAATGAGAAAATAATAGTTGATAGTGTGGAAGGTGTGAGTGACTGTGAAAGTTTAGGAGATGGTTTTGTTTTGGAGAGTGAATTTAGATTAAGAGTGACTGACCTGCAGAGGGAGATAGATGAGTTGAAAGAGGAGGTGGAATGTCTTGTGAATGAGAGCAGAAGTATGAAAGATAAGATTAGGAGAATGGAAGAGATAAATGCAAGGCGAATCAGAGTAGGAGAGAGAGAGAATTTAGGGAGTATGAGTGAGAGGTATGGGGGTGCTAGAAGAGGAGAGAATGGAAACAGTAGAAGAGAGGGAATGAGAGAGAGGTATGGGAATGCTAGCAGACGAGAGGATGGAAACAGTAGGAGAGACGGAATGAGAGAGAGATATGGAAGTGCTAGAAGAGGAGAGAATGGAAACGGTAGGAGAGATGGAATGAGAGAGAGGTATGGGAATGCTAGAAGATGAGAGGATGGAAACAGTAGTAGGAGAAACAGAATAAGAGAGGGATATGGAAGTGCTAGAAGTGGAGAAAATGGAAACAGTAGGAGAGAGGGAATGGGAGAGATGTATGGGAGTGCAAGAAGAGGAGAGAATGGAAACAGTAGAAGAGAGAGGTATGGGAATGAAAGAAGAGGAGAGAATGGGAACAATAGGAGCGAGGGAATGGTAAGAGGTATAATGTATGGCGACTCAATGATCCGTGGTGTTCAAGATAGGATGCGTGAGGAGTGTTTGCCAGGAGGAACAATAGAAAGGGTGGCTATGGCAATTAAGAGAGGTGAAAGGGTGGATGAGATGATTGTGATGGTAGGAACGAATGACTTGAGTGGTAATGTAAGTCGGGCAGCGAGAGATATGAGATTTTTGCTTGAGACTGTACGGAAGAAGACAGAGAGAGCAAAAATAGTGTACGTGTTGCCTAGGTATGATAATGATGAGCTGAGCAGAAGAGCGGTGATATTGAATGGCATAATAGCGAGAATGTGTGACAAGAGAGGACTGGTATATGTGGATGCTTGGAGTGCGTTTGAGGAAAGAGAGGAACTGTATGCGAGAGACCGTTTACATTTGAATGAGGAAGGACGTAGGCATCTGGAGAGATTGCTGTTCTGAACGAGTCAGTGTGTCCCAGGGAGGATGATAGCAGGGGTGGCCTCTTGTGGGAATGGATACTTGGGAGAAGGAAGACAATGTCAGGTAACACTGAGCCCAGTGGAGTCTAGAAGGGATAATGCTGGGTATAGAAACAATGGCATTTATATGCTTTATACTAATGCCAGGAGTATCCAGAATAAGGGAGAGGAATTGGTGGCGCAGATAGCATCAGCCTGGCCAAAAATTATTGCGATCACTGAGACGTGGTTGACAGAAGGGGATATAACAACAGGAATAGAAGTTGCTGGGTATAGCATTTTTCGTCAGGATAGGAGGGGAAAGCGTGGTGGTGGGGTACTGCTTATGATAAGTGATGACCTATGTCCTCTAAGAGTGGAGAATTTGGAAGGAAGTGAGACAAATGATTTTGAGAGCGTATGGTGTGAGGTAGAGGTAGGCAAGACAGGATATTTAGTGGGGTGTTGCTACAGACCCAGGAGCACAGAGGATGGGGACCAGGAGATGTTTAGACAGCTAAGTTTGGCAAGTGCAAGAAGAATGATTGTTATGGGAGATTTTAACTTCAGTAGTATAAATTGGAGAGAGGAAGATGCATGTAGCAATAGGGGAATGGAATTTCTAGAATTCTTGAGGGACAAATGTCTTAGGCAACATGTAACAGAGGGAACAAGAGGTTCAAGAGTTTTAGATTTGGTTATAGCATCAGAAGAGTTGATAATAACTGAGTTGACATATCTCCCATCAGTTGGAGAGAGTGACCATATGGTGTTGACTTGGAAAATGAATAGACATGCAGGAGTATCAAAGAGACGGGAACTTATGTGGAATTATAAGGCAGGTGATTATAATAGTCTTAGACGTCAACTTCGGGAAGTTTCATGGAGGCAGGAATTGGAAGGCCGGGATATCACCAGTGCGTGGGAAATTGTGAAAGAATATTTGTTATCAGCAATGGTAAGTTGTATACCACGAGTGAAGAAGAGGACACAATTTGGAGTAAAGTGGATGACAAACAATATTAAACAGGAATTGCATGTGAAAAAGAGGCTATGGAAGAGATATAAGGAGACAGGTGAAGAGATGCATGAGGAATATAAGACACAGGCCAGAAGAGTGACTAGTGTGGTAAGGAAAGCGAAACTGGAATATGAGAGGAGATTGGCCCTAAGATCCAAAGAAAATCCTGGGAATTTTTTAGCTATGTGGCCAGTAGGAGGAGAAATGACTGTGGAAGAATGATATTGTGGGATAAAAATGGGAATAGAGTGACTGATGCAGAGGACATAGTGGAATTGTTCAATGAACACTTTATTGGAGTATTTCATCCTAGAGGAGTCAGTTTTAATGCTAGAGGGATAGGACTGGTTCGAGGTCTGGAGGTACAGGAGGAGAGTGTGTTTCAGATACTGAGTACTCTGGATGTCAGTAAAGCTGTGGGACTGGATGGTATTTCACTACGAGTTTTGAGAGAATGTGCTAGGGAATTGACAGTGCCTTTAACGTGGCTTTTCAATGAAAGTCTGGCTTCGGCAAAGGTGCCCAGGGAATGGAAGGAAGGTAAGATAATACCATTGCATAAGGGTGGTAACAGACTGGAAGTGTCTAATTATAGGCCAGTCTGTGTGTCATCAGTAGTTGTTAAGATCTTGGAGAAAGTAGTGAGGGACCGTATACAGCATTGGGCAGATGAGGGTAATGTTATCTGTGAGAATCAACATGGATTTGTGAAAGGACGCTCTTGTTTTAGCAATATGCTAGTCTTTTATAATAAAGTTTCAAGAACATTAGATGAGGGAAAGGCATATACCGCAATTTTCTTAGACTTGGCGAAGGCATTTGACAGGGTGCCACATGATTAGCTGATATGTAAGTTGCAGCACATGGGTCTGGATGTCAGATTGGTTACAAGTTAGGGTTACAAGTGGGGTCCCACAGGGCTCAGTACTAGGACCTATATTGTTTAACCTTTATATCAATGACATAGCCAGTGGACTGCAGGGGGATATTCAGTTGTTTGTGGATGATGCGAAGCTGGGAAGGATTATTAGTAATAGTGCAGATGTGGTAGCCCTGCAAGAGGATTTAAATAAGCTAGATAGATGGGCAAATGAATGGGTGTGTCAGTTTAATGCAGCAAAATGTAAGGTCTTGAGGTTTGGGAAACATCGATGGGATGCTGCATACTCTATGGGAGGAGTTATACTGGAGGAAGTAGGGGAGACAAGAGATCTGGGGTTGATGATTGATAGAAACCTGAAGTTTAGGAGACATATTGCGAAGGTGGTGAAGGTAACACAGAGGATTGCTGCTATTATTAGAAGGACACTGACCTGCAGAGATAAGAGGATTATCATTCCATTGTATAAGTCTCTGATCAGACCACACTTGGACTATTGTTCTCAGATTTGGTCCCCAGGATTTGAAGGGGATAAATTAACTGTGGAAAGGATACAAAGACGGATGACAAAGATGGTTTCAGGACTGTACAAGGATAGTTATGAGGATCGGCTGAGAGAATGTGGACTGCAGAGTTTGGTGGATAGAAGAAGGAGAGGTGATATGATTGAGACTTTTAAACTGTTGAGAGGTGGTTACAGGGTTGACACTGGGGAGTTCTTTCGCTTGGTTGAACAGCAGGAAGGAGTGATGACAAGAGGCCATCCGTGGAAGTTACGAAAGGAAACTGTGAGCAAGAGGGTAAGGAGTGGTTTCTTTGTGTGGAGGGTGGTTGAACCGTGGAATGCATTGCCTGATGGAGTGGTGGGAGCGAGAACGGTCAGTGAGTTTAAAGAGTGGTATGATAGACTTTGTGTTTCTAAGGGGGGGGGGGACCTCCCTTCGATGAGTCTTGACAGACTTTATGTCTTAGGAAGGCCCTCCCTCGATAAATCTTTTTTGACTCCTTGGAGGCCTGAATAATAATAATAATAATAATAAGATAAAGATGTCCAAAACAGGTGAGATTCTACTGAATTATAAATATCAGATGATATATTCAAACATTAGTGATCAGAGGGAGGAAGAAATAGATATAGTATCTGACACAAAATAAAGGTAAACATCTTGAATGGCAAGTAGTGTGATGTGGACAAATGTCAAAATTGAAAATTGAACAATGAGATTTATTTGTGCCTATGATCCTGTAGAAGGTTCTACTGAGAAATTTTCAAGTCATTACAGAAGTCAGCTGACATAAAGGAAAAGCTGATCCTTGTTGGAGTTTAAAAAAGGAAATAAATACCATACTTATACCTGTGTCGAAATGTTCTGGGAAAATTTGGATTAAAACAGGAAATCTAATAATAATTGGAGGTACTCAGGATATCTGTTTAGGACATGTACTAGTCATTGTTAATATTGTTTTCCAGCAGGAGGATGCACACAAATTAACATGGAGAGAAGTCACAAGAAATAAGAAAAGTCTAATTGACTGCGTTATTGTTGATAATGATATCTTTATGCTGGCTTAGAAGGCAAGAGTACCAAGAGAATTAAGGATAGGAAGTGATCGGCTTCTGTTTTTTGAATAATTAATAGTGAAAAGAAAAATATGTACAAAAGTTTCAAAAAAAGAATCCGGGTTGAGCATTTGCATATATATTGAGTACACTGTTTAGTATACTTAAGTATACAAATGGTATACTTAAAATATACAATTATTGTTCAGAGAAGAAAATGAAAGAATTTTAAAACTAGAACCAAATCTTGGAAACTCCTCAGTCACAAATTCTGAAGAAAACATTGATTGGCAGGGAGTCATTTACTGGTGTTGTTTGTAATGATCAAAAAAATCCAAACTTCCTGATGGACATGAAAGTAAAGAGGCAGTCCTGCAAAGGAAGAAATCATATCTAGCAAGTAAGTTAGCATATATCCTACTTTCATTAGAAAGCATTGAAAGAACATCTATTTAATACGTAAAGATATTGGCTGCCAAAAGAAGTGGATAAATATAGATCAAAGGGAAAGAGAGAGAAAGATCAGCAGCAAGATGGAAAGACCAGTGAAGCCAGAACAGGCACATGCCTAATCCTTGAAGAGAAGAAGTATTTCTGTTCATGTTCATTCTTTCCCTCTCTTAAATCATTTTCACATGGTTCATGTTTCATTAATGTCGGTTGACATATTTATATGTTAATTTAAATATAGTAACCAAATATGGAATTCCTCTTAATTATTGGTTTCTAATATAGCCTCAAACAAACTCATTCTTACCCTCCCCCAACACACACCATATGGTTTGGTTTTAGTTGAATCACATATTATTATTTGTAGCATGCCCACCCAGTATGCAATTAGGAAATGTGAGACAAATTCTCGTGTCCCCCCCTCCCCAAGTCAAATACAACACAAGATAATTTGTCCCTGCTCAGCATGAACATGTAATGACCATCTCTCACCATGTTACTATATGCACATTCATAGACATCAATTTCTTCTGTGCATTTTCTACTGATATTTTCATTATTGCCATGCAGCATTATCAAAGGCAGTAATTCCACCACTGCAACTTCTCCTCTCCTCTCCATGTGCAGCAAGCCGCTACAGCGTAATCATAGTTAGTGTCATACTCACAGGACAGTTTCTTCCTCTTTATTCATTCTCTCTGTTTCTGTACTTTGAAATATAACTTGATTTTTTTTTGATGCAACTATTTTGGTTTGTTCTGCTAGTTTGATGTTCAAAATAAAATAAGTTTGAAAATAATCAGTTGATTCAAGAATCATCCAAAGGTGCATTTCACATTTAGCTCTGATTCTGTTAGGTTTTTCTCCACATTAAATAGAAATGCACAACTGATAAACATTATGGTAGACATGCAAGATGGCAAACACCACTATAATGAACTTTGGAAAAGTCTTTACCTAAATTCCATAGAACCAGTGCTATTTTAAGCTCACTATTGCAAACAGTAAAAGCTCAAAAACTTCACACTGAATTTCGTAGGAAATGATATTACGATCAGCAGGCAAAGGAAATGGTGAGAAATCATACATTGACAACAGAATAAAATGTTTGTGACAGGAACTGTACATAAACAAATGAAATTGCAGGAAATGGAACAAACAAAATCACCAAGTAAATGGTGGGGAATTGTACAACAGAACATAAAGAATACAACAGAACACAAAGAATTGGTAGGAACAAAGCATAAAGAATAGAGAGCAACATATGAAAAAGTATAAATGCAAAAAAGGACTAGAAGTGTATGAAAGTATAAAAATTACATTAGTTTAAATTATTATTATTATTATTATTATTACACAAGACCTCCAGGGAGTCAGGAACTCGTCGATGGAGGCCACATATCGTTCACACCATGTCATACTTTCTTTTGAATTCATTTAAATTATCTGCATTCACAACTTAAAAGATAGGCCATTCCAGTCATGCATTGCTCTATGAGAGAAGAAAAATCTTGTTCTCACTCCTTTCTTGATAGCATTCATTCTCAACTTTCATGGAACTCTCTCTCATCTTTTCCCCACCCTCCATAAAATCTACAGGTATCCTGTATGACTCTTTCAGAAGTTTATAGATCTCTGTCATATCACCCTCTCTTTCTCCTATTTGCCAGTGTCTGCCATCCACAAATTCTCAATCTTTCCTCATAATCTACATTCCTGATATAATTTTTAACACCTTCCTTTACACCTACTCCACTGCATCACCTTGGAATCCAGATCTGCATGCAATAGTCCAATTGAGGTCATATCAAAGCCTTGTAAAGAGGCAAAATGACTTCCTTATTCTTACATATCAATGTTCATTTCAGCATTGGAGTTATCTTCTGAGTTGTATTTATTTGCTATATGATCCCTGAACAATTTTTGTTATATCACTGAATTTCTGCTTACTATCTACTAAAACTACAAAATCCTTGCCTGGTCAGTTTCTTCTAACATAATCCTGAGGATATAATGTGCTATTGGATATCTCATTATGAACTTCAATTTCCTGTCTACTAAAAATTTTGCTGATATAATATGCCATCAGACATCTCATCACACCAAAGTGTATTAAATTTACATGTATTAACATTGCACTGATAGCCTTTATCACATGCCATTAAAACTAGCTTATTCAAAAGATTCTGCAAGTACTGCATGTCACTACTTGCAGAATCCTGATTACCCTAGATATCTTTGCATCATCAGCATATAGCTATGTCTCCTGTCATATCCTTCCCAATGTATTTACTTTTAAAGGCATTTCCACTGTTCAGTGGCTGCCTTGTAATCCCTTTCTCCACTGCAGTCATCCCAAGAGCCTTCTTGCAACCTTCTGACTCACATTGCCTTCACAACTCCACCTCTCCATGTGTAAGTTGATGCTGTCCTCTCTTCAGTTTTCCTGGTGGTGACCATTTCATCACTCTCTTGGGCCATCTCTCCTGTGGCATCCATTGAACATATCCACACCACTGTAAAGATCAATGTTCCAAGTGATCCATCACATTTTCTTGCAAATTCAATCTCTTCATAATGGTCTTGTTCTGAATTCATTGAAGGTGAGATATACACATACTTCATCATAATCCATCCATCTCTACAGCTGTTATATAACTCTTCTTCCTCACATTCAGTGTCCATCCTACTTCCTCATACATCTGGATGCTGCTTTGCTTTTATTTGAAGTATCATCTTCTTGGTTTCCTGTTAAATATCTCAATTCCATAGCACATCATTCAATTCCTTGTTACAGGCTTGGATGTCATAATCATCTACATCTTTCTCACATGTTCCCAACTTATGAATAGATTCTAAGTCCTATCCTATTCAATCCAAATTTTATTTTACGCTCACATGTAGACCTACATTTTTTACCATGTAGGCATTCAGAACCAAAATCCTATGGAATAGGTTGGTTACTCCTTATTCCTGGAGGTATCATATGACTGTAGCCTGTGTGTTCACGGGGCCAGTTTGCCTGCTTGTGGGATGAAAAACCCCAGATAAACTGGGGAGGGGGGAACCCTGCTGCCCATGCCCAAGACTGGCTAACTTGGCTGTGGCTGAGGAAGATCCTTGAGTTCCTCACGTCGTCGATGGGAATTGAACCTAGGAGACTCCTTCCCCAGGCATATGGTTGCAAAGCATATAGCCACTAAGCTAACTGCATGGACAGATCCTAAATATCTGAAATAATTTTTCAGATATTTAGGATCTGAAATAATTTTACTGCCTTGACTTTACTGACTAGGAGATCTAAGTCTCTGCCTTCACCACCACAACAAATATTTTGTCTTGGTAAACTAAAACTTTAAGTTAACTAAAGTTTAGGCTTCCCATTCTGTAAACATCATCCAGTTTCCTCATCATAAAATAAATGTTATCTTAATCTTGAGCAGTAGTCACTTGATCATTGGTAAACGATAGTGAATGAATGACGGTACGATCTATATTGTAATGACTCTACATGAATCATTCCAGTATGCCAGCACCGCATAAATCTAGATGTTAAACAGGATTGGTGTAACACATCGTGTTTAACATCATGTTTAACACATCCTACATCTGGTCTCAGACTTTTGAATGTTACAAACTCAACTGATATCAGTCCATCACATTTAACAGCTACTCTACATCTTGTATGGGTACTAAATCATAAGCTTTTCAAGGTCCACAAAAATTATGTTTCTTGCCCTTTGTGATTCTTTTTTGTGATCTGTTTTATGATGAAAATATTATCAATACAAGACTTTTCAGCAGTAAAGCCAGCCTGTTCATCTGACACACAGAAGGCAATATCTTTTTCTCAACTCTTCTTTAACCTTCATCAACAATTTCCTGATATGCCCCTTTGTGGGGTGTTCAGACTACTGTGACAGCATTCCATGATTTCATTTACATTATTATTAATCTTCTATCAACAATTTTCCTTCAAATTAGTCTGTTACTTGTGAGAACTCCAATATGTCATATCTAACATTTCATGCTTCTAAGGCACTTCTGACCGAATCAATCCACCTAGACCTTGGTCCTCCTGGGTCTCTTTTTTAGCCATCTTGGCATCAAAGACCTATTTTGCTAATCTTTCCTCACCTATTCTATTTAAGTGTCTGTGTCACTTAGATTAGCTCTGTTGATGCATTCTTCAATGCTAATAATGTCAAGTTCCTTTCTAATATCTTCATTTTTAATATAATTCTGCCATTGATGTCATTGGTTCCCTCCGCTAATTTTTCTCATTGCCCTCATATCTGTGTTTTCTAATCTTTGATCTAGTGCTTTATTTTTAACCCAACTCTCAGATCCATAACTTAAAACTGGCTTAAACACTGTCTTGTATACTGCTAGTTTGGTGTTTTGGCTAATTTCTCTTTATTTTTCACATAAATTTAATCAACTGGCTCCACCATACTCGCTTAAATTTATTCTGTTGTCTATTTCCAAATTTAATTTGCCACCTTGACTAAAAACCGTGCCTAAACAGCGGAAATATTTCACTTGTTCTATAGGTTCTGTATAGAGAATGCAGTTGAAGGTTTTTGTGTTTCTGTCTGTTTTCATAGTTTTGGTCTTTTTATTGCTGATTTTCATGCCAAATTTGCTATGGCTGTTATGCAATTTAGTTAGAGAACCCTGTAGATTTACATAGAATGTATTTAGGAATACAACCTCATCTGCATAAAGCAAAGAACTAAGTTGACATGTTGATTCTGATATTAAGTTTAATGCCACTTTCTTTCATAGTGCAATCCATATAGATGATTAATAAGAGTGGGGAAAATGTGCATCCTTGTCTTGTATCTAATTTTACATCAAACTATTGTCCTGTATTTTGCTTCATTTCTAATTACTGATGTACAACTCAAATATAGGCAACTTATTGCTATGTATAGCGTTCTATTTACCCCTATAATTGTATGATTTTTGTAAAGCTTATAAGGGTAGGTGTCTTTACAAAAAGGTAATTTTGTAAAGGTGTCTCTGGGCATTGTGTTACATGTCTTTTCCAGATCTACAGAACTTAAGTACGGATCCTTGTCATATTCCCATAATTTCTCAACTATTTGTTTTAAAATGAAGATCTGATCTTAACAATTTCTGTTTGACCAGAACCTAGCTTGTTCTCTTTTCAGTTTCTTTCCCACAATTTTTTTCAGTCCTCTTTTCAAGTATGCTTGCATAAATATTACGTGGAACACTTAGTAGAGAAATGCCTCTGTAATTCTCATATTCATCTTTACTCCCTTTTTTTATAGATGGGAACTATACAAATTCTATTTCAGTCATCTGGAATTTGACCTTCTGAGCGGACCCTCTGGATTATGCAGTATAGCCACTGCAAAACTTTTATATCTCCATATTTAAGCATTTCTGGTTAAATATCTTTTACTTCAGCTGCCTTTCCTCATTGCAAGTTGTTGATGTCTTTTTCTACCTCAAGTATTGATATGTATTCCTGTTTGCACTTCTTGAAAATTGTCTATTATTTCTGTCACCGCTTGTTTCATTTAATAATCTTTTGAAGTAATTACTCCAGACATTTAGGATATAATTTTATCTTCAGTTTTCATGGCAACTTTACTCTTTCTTCCATTTCTAAGCTTTTCAGTAGCCTCAAGAACATTTTGTTACTGTTCTGATATTAATCACCTATATTCTTACTGAAGTCTTCCTATTACTTTTATTTATCCTTATATACATAGCTTTAGCTATCTGTCTTACATTTTTCTCTGTATTCTTTTAAGGCATCTGTTGCCTTATTTGCTAGGAAGTTTAGGTATGCTTTCCTCTTCTTTACTATGACTGTTTCTTTAGTTTTTTTTTGTCCACCGGGATGCCTGTCATCCCTAGAAAGTGCATCCCCAGGTGGCGGATCGGGAATGCCTCCCAGAAATGGGTGGTAGGAGAAAAATGAAATACCTCCCATGGACCAACAGATATGCAGCAGAGGAATGGCAAGCTGGCTACATTAATTGCCTAAAATCTTTAAAGATGAATCGGCCAGCAAATAGAAGCAGAAATAATGCTACCGCATACAGGAGAGCTGATGTGCCTAACTCAAGTCCACATAAAGTAGGCGAGAAGACAGATATGTGGAACACAAACTGAATATATAATATTTCAACCATCAACACATCAGGACATTGTACAAACCTGACAAATTAAAACTAATAGAGAGAGAACTTGAATTGTTTAAATGGGAAATAGTGGAAGTTGCAGAGACCCACTGACAGGCAAGGGAAAAATCAACATAAAAAACACAAGCATATTTTACTAAGGAAGGAAAGATCATCACAGAGAAGGTGTAGCACTAATCATTAAAAAATGGCCCCTGAACTTAGTAGTTGATGTAAGACCAATTTCCTCTAGAATCATCTCAGTAAGATTCAAAGCAAAAGAAAAAGGAATATATATATAAAAATAATAGAAGTTTATGCTCAAGACCACTAACATGAAGAGGAGGAATATAGCCAATTTCTTGAACAACTACAAGAAGAAATCAGGTGAAAGTACAAGAGATATCCTGATTATTTTGGGAGATTTTAATGCAAAGATTGGTCAGTATGCTGAAGATAAAGCAGAAGTAATGGGAAAATTTGGTCATGGAGAGATGAATGAGAGAGGAGAAGACTTGATTTTTGCAAAATAAATCAACTGTTAATCACAAATACCTTATTCTACCATAGGCCACAACACCAATACACCTGGACGTCACCAAACAATGAAATCAGAAACTGTATAGACTATATAATCGTTAATAAGAAATGGAAACATTCCTTCCAAAATATCAAAACATTAAAAAAAAGATTGACATGGATACAGACCATGAACTACTATCAGCCAAACTAAAAATCAGTTTCAAAAGAAAGAGAATAAACCACCAAAAACAAAAGAAGATAGACATCTCAAAACTCAATAATAGTTTGACAAGATCTAACTATCAGAGAACATTAAAAGAAAAATTAAATAATCTTGCTTTAAATACAGTCTTGGAGTCTTGTTAGAAAGGTAAAGAAATTATTAAAGAAACAGCAACAAAATACCTGGGCTACCAGACAAGAGTAAATAAAGATTGGCTTACACCAGAGATTTTGGACTTATGTGAGAAAAAAAGAATATCCAAAACTCTAACCTCTGAAAAGAAAATAATGAGGAAAATAGAATATATATTATGCAAAAATTTGAAAAAAGAAATAGACAAAAATGCAGATTAACAAAAATCACATATTTAGAAGAAAAAGCAGGAATATGTGAAGAAGCATACAAAAAACATGACTCCAAGACCATTTATGAATTACTTAAAGAGATAACTAGAACATGCTCACCCAAACCCAGTTTCAATACTGCAAAAAGATGGAACCACAACAAGTAGCCGTGAAACAATAAAAGATGGACTAATCATTTTAAAGAAACATTTGCAGCTGAAGAAAACATAGATCAAAATGCCTTCAACTCAGAAGAAATTTCTGCCACAAAAGATATACTAAATGAAGAAATACATAGAGCAATCAAACAAATAAAAAATAATAAAGCACCAGGCATAGATAGACAACATTCAAAAAGAACGTCTAGAAAAAGGGGGAGAAAGCATAATAAATTACCTAAGGGAACTGTTCAACAAAATACTAAAGAAAGGAAATTTACCAACAGAATGGAGAACAGGTCACACCAGACCATCAACAAAAAAGGAGATGTCAGATCTTGCACTAACTATAGACCTATCACCCCTCTAAGTCATTGCTGTAAAATATTCATCAGGATTCTTCAAAACAGAGTTAAACATTCCTATGAAGAACAGATGGAAGAAGAGCAAATGGGATTTAGAAATAGCAGAAGCACAGTAGATGCAATTTTCACATTAAACAGATTAGCAGATCTTATGAGAGACAAAAATAAAAAACTCTACTGCTGTTTTATCGACTTCAAACAAGCTTTTGACTCAATAAACAGAAGCAAACTCATTAAAATTCTAGAAAACAGAGGGTTCGACACATACCTATTAAATTGTATCAAGAATTACTATTCAGAAACACAAGCAGTACTGAATTACAAAAACATAGAAACAGATCAAATAACAATTAAAAAAAGGAGTTATGCAGGGCCATCCTTTGTCACCATATTTATTCAACCCGTACCTAAAAGAAGTAGTAGACAAAGGACTACAGATGTGTTTAGGCACAACTATAAATGGAAGAAATATAACACATTTAAAGTATGCTGATGACATAGTTATCACTACAGACAGCCAAAAAAAATTAGAAAATATCTTGACCAAGCTGCATCAAACAAGTAACAAATATGATATGAAAATCAATTTTAGTAAAACAAAACTAATGATAATAGGAAAAAAAAGGGACGCAATCCAAATGAAAATAGGAAACAATAATATAGAACAAGTAAAGCAGTTCAATTACCTAGGATCAATGATCACTGAAGATCTAGATTATTTCAAAATCATCAAACACAGAATCAGTAATGGATGGATAACAATGGGCAAACTACAAAAAATATGAAACAATAAAAGATTAAGCAAAGAACTCAAATTAATGATATATAAAACAATGATAATTCCCACAGTATTCTATGACTCAGAATGCTGGATCTTAAGAAAAAAAGAAACGGATAAACTCAATGCTTTTGAAATGAAATGCTTAAGAAAATTCAGTAGAACAAACTGGACAGAAAAAAAAACAAATGAAAAAGTCAGAGAAGAACTTAACTCTAAAGAAACAATAATTACAGCACTAAAAAAGAGCCAACTAAGCTGGTTCGGACATGTATCAAGAATGAACCCAGAAAGACTACCAACAACATATTATTAAATGGTAGAATTGAAGGACAGCCCAGCAGAGGAAGACCAAGAAAGAAATGGATTGACAACATTAAAGAAAGCACCCATTTAAACTCCATAATAGAACTTCATAAAAAAGACAGAAAGAAATGGCAAAAATTTGTCTTTGAGAAACTCAACCTGCCATGGGTGGAAGAGAAAAAGAAGAATGTTTCTGCAGATGAGTCTACAGGTTAAAAGCTGCTCAACTTTAATTCTTCTTACAACTTTCTTATATGTTCTTCTCTTCAATGTGATATTCATTTTTATCCTACTTAAATCTTAAGTGATCACTTCCAATTTCAAATCCTCTATATATATATTCTTGTATCTGCAACCAACATAAAGATATTACTATTAACCATGATATAGTCAATGAGGATTTTCTTATTTCTTGTAATGCACATCTTTATGTTGGAATATAGTGTTAATCGTGTTATACAGGAATTTGATGATGATCATGATGTTAGTAATGACTAGTTCGTATTCTGGGCAGAAATCCATCAGATATTTAGTGTTTTTATTAGCTTTCTCCTTTCTCCAAATTTTCCTAAAACATTCCTGTATGCTTGGTGGCATTGTTTCTACTCTGCTGTTTAGATCTCTAACAAGGACCACTTTTTTCATTTTATTTGTCAGCTGCTTGTTATAATCACTCAAAACATTTTCCACTTCTTCCTTCAGAAAACTATCTATGGGACCATAGGTACAAATAAATTTCATTTGGTATAGGATGTTGCCTACATTTTGAAGTTTGCCCACATAACTCTACTTGGAACTGCCTTGCAATCAAGAAGTTTATCTTCATGTGTGGTGTTAAATGCAATTGCCACTCCTTCCTTTTCTTGGTTGTTATTGCCCAAATGTAGGCAACATCCTATACTTATTATGTAGTAAGATCTAATCTGTTTTTGTCTTCTTTGTTGATGCCAATTTTTTTTCATGTGGTACTTTTCTGGTTCTTCTGAAAGTTTTATTTCCTTTCTATTAATCCTCATATTAATATCTTCATTTCTTCTGATGTTGGATTCATTCTTCTTTTCTAGATGTTGAGTCAGAGTTTGTTCCGTAGCTGACATTACTGTTCACCCTGGTTTCATGACATAAACATCGGGGCCTTGTTTAACTGGGCAACGTCCCAGCCAGTATGAATTCTCATTATGTTGCACCATTGTATATGTTTGTGCTTTAAGCCATTAAAGAGTACAATTTGGTCAACAAAGTCCATAATTGCCAGCCCTATCCTCATTTGTTCAGTACTCAGTGGATGCCTACTAATGTGGTGCATCATGTGAAGGTGAGGATTGGACATTAGTTCAGAATCTCCAGTCGGTTTTCTACATTTTCCTTAAAGGCTATGTGGAGGTCTCCCAGTTATGTGATTTTTACTCTTAAGCAATCCTCTAACTCTTCTTTAACCTTTGTAGTTATAATTTTACTTAATAACTTTCTCTCCTTTCATGTGATGGACATGTTTGTGGTGGTGGAGACCTCCCTGTGATGGTACCGGCCCTTTTCATTCTTCCTCTTTTTCCTTTGCTTTTTTTCATGCATTTTTTTCTCTACTTCTCCTGAGTCTATGTTATTATCTTATCTTCCAGACTATCATCACTGGGATCCAATGCCTTGCAGCAATGTTTGGAGTGCAGTGCGACCCATGGACATCCAGAAAGGGGGATCCTGATAGTCTTGCACTACTTTGGCCTCTGCTTCGACAAGACAGGGGGTACTGGATGGCCTGGAGAGGATCATTTGATTATTGGGCTTGCCTGCAAGGGTCAAGTGTGCTGCAGTAAATCTACTTTCCCATGTGGCCCAAATGCTATACAAGCACCATAGCAAGCCTTGAACCGTGTCTGAGGACAGGGTCCAAGGCTTGCTATGGTGCTTGTATAGCATTTGGGGTAGCCCTGACATTCAACACCTGAGCAAAGCCATTACTTGCTTGAGAGTGACATCTCTGTGTGGTGGGGAGCTCTTGTGCCTCCAGAGTTCCCCATTCATGCTACCACTTGAGCATGAATTCTTCCTCCTCAAATGTTTCAGGGGTCCTAACAAAGTCCGAAGTAATGAGACCTATTTATTGTTATATATTTTGATAACGTAAGAAACAAAATACTAGTACGTGATACAAGTTTTTCTAATTATCCATGCAACAGGTGAAAAATCAGTAGCGAAAATATCGCTCTTCTTTATTCAAAAGGATTTAGAAGGACTGGTAGGTTCTCCTAAAATAGATAAACTGCATTCTGGTGATGCCCTTGTAGAAACATCATGCCAACAGCATTCTGAAAACTACTCAGTGGATGGGTGGAATACATAGCATACCTCATAAAACACTCAATTCCTGTAAAGGAAGGAGTGATCTCAGATTGGGCCTCCTTGATGTTCCTGATGAGGAGATATGTTCAAAGCTGAAAGATCGGGGGGGGGGGGGTATGAGATGCATTCTGATTTGTAGGGATGATTGCCTGGTTTCAACCAGAAACATCATCCTTACTTTTGATACTCCTAAGCCTCCAACATCTGTAAAAGCAGAGTATCTCAATTGTCCTATTAGACTGTATACATCCCTAATCCACTAAGATGTTCAAATGCCAGAAATATGGACATGCCCAAACTGCTTGTCGTAGCTCTGCCACCTAGACCTAATGTGGTGGTAAAGCACATGATAACCAGTCTTGCTCTGCAAACAAAGCTAAATGTGTAAACTGTCACGGAGATCATCCAGCGCACTCCTGTGCAGGTTAGAAGTAGAAAAATGAAAAAGAAATACAAAAGATAAAAACAGGACAACATATATCATATCATTTAAAAATGCAAAAAGGAAGTTAGTCACCACCACACCTACTCTGTGATCCTCTTATGCTGAGAAGGTGGTATTTAAGGAAATGTCAACAGCAACTCAAACTCATGTCTAGACATTCCACCATCTGATAATTTCACCATACCTGAACTTTACGATCATGACTGCTTCACTGTTGAGCACATCAACATGATGCACAGTCTCGCTCCAGGAACAGCTCTAAAAATGGTTCCATTTATGAACCCACTTGTGAAAAAAATTTTATCAAGGTTATCACTCAAAGATAAACCCACAGAAAAAATGAATACTTCAGTATCCACTGAAAGTAACTTAAACTTACCCAGTGATCCTCACCCATTTGATGATGTATTGAATATTTTTCCAGAGGAAGAGATGGACACTGGTCGTCCACACTTTCCAAATTCTAATGAGAAATTTAACTGACAAGGGTAGTCCTCAACCTTCTGGAAATTAGACAAGTTTACAAAGTCTAAACAACAGAAATATGTTTACAATGGAACTGTTGTAGATTTTGCCAGAATATTAATGATATCAAGCACCTGCTGCAGAAACATACTTTATTGTTTTTTTCTGCAGGAAACATATTTAAAACCTAGTGAGGACCTTACTTTCAGGAATATCACTCTTGTATGCTCATGGTGGAGTAACTATTCTCATGGGCAGTCATACTTCTTTCCATCATGTTCAGTTTAATACTGCTCTGGAAGCAGTAGCAATTCACCTATGTGTGGAGTTTACCACGGTATGCTCAATATATTTAGTACCAAGTTTTGAATTAAATGGAATGGAACTTGATAATCTCATATTGCAACTGCCTCAGCCCATACTCCTGATGCACAACGGACAATAACACTGTGGGGTAGTGCCAACACGAATAGACTACGTCATATCATTGAGTGAATACTTGACAACCATGACCTTTCCCTTATTAATAACAGAGTAAATACCTTCTTCCATGTGTCTACCCACTCTTATTCTGCAATCGATCTTACAATCTGCTCCCCTGCTCACATGGGATGTCGAAGAAAACATAAAGAAGTGATCACTTTCCCATTATTAGCACTATGTCTTCACAGGAACCATGTCCTCTTACATGGATGCCCATGTGGAAAATGGACCAGGCTGACTGGAATACATTTTCCATATCCAATCTTGCAAAATTTAATACTGAAGTAGTCAGCCAAACACCTATCAATAAAGCACTGAAATGCGAAACAGACTGTATTGTCCATGCAGCAACTACAGCAATTCCAAAAACATTGTCCTGATTTCCCCTCTGTCCAAAGCCTTGGTGGAACCCAGAGTGCCAAGCAGTCAAAAAAGATCAAGATAGAGCATCGGGTATATTTTGTAGACACCCTATTACAACAAAATTAATAGCATTTAAATGATCTCATGCTGAAGCATGTCATGTGAGATGTCAGAGTCAAAAACAATCCTGGATCCAATTTACATCATTGATTAATCAAACAACCAGGGCAAAAAGTGTATGGAATAAAATCCAGAAGATGAAAGGTAGATACAAAACATGCTGTTTTTCTACCTTGGAACGTAATGGATCTGTTGTTGCTGATCCCAAAGCTATTGCAGACTTTTTGGGAAAAACTGTCAGGATCTCAGCAACCCATCCTCCTGATTTTTAATTTTGAAAGAACAACAAGAGAAACAGCAGCTAAGCTGATTTTGTATAAATAAATAATAGCTCCTTTGCAAATGGCTTGATACAGTCAGCCATTTGCTAAGGAGGAACCAAAAAAAAAAGTACTTCTCTTCTCTCACTTTAGTATAGTAGACCCTGATGACATCCATTAAGAGATGATAAAACACCTCCGCTCATCTTCTGTGGATATCATTCTCTTACTATACAACAGAATATTTACAAAGGAAGCATTTCCAGACTCTTGACATAAGTCATTTGTCATTGCTATCCAAAAACCAGGCAAGGATCCAGCTCAGGCTAACAATTATCATCCAATTGCTCTGACTAGCTGGCTTTGTAAGGTCATGGTAAAAATGGTAAACACAAGGATTCCCTGGTACTTAGAAAGCAACAGTTTTCTTTCCAACACACACACAATATGGCTTTCATAGACTCTGATCAACCTTGGACCATTTGGTCTGTTTAGAAACATATATAAGCAACACTTTTCTGAAACGAGAGTATGTGGTTTCAGTGTTCTTTGACATGAAAAAAAGCACATAACACAGCCTGCATATATGGCATATTAAAAGACTTTAATTTTGGTCTGTTTAAGTTTGGTCTGAAGGGCCACCTTCCTGAATAAAAAGTTTTTTTATTAAAACTTTCTATCCAGTTGAGTCTTTCAAGTCCAAGTGGGAAGCACGTTATCTCAGCCATATCATCAAGAAGAGGGAGTCCCCCAAGGCTCTGTCTTAAGTGTAACCCTCATTACTATTAAAGTGAACTCATTTGCTGAATAGCTTCCTCCCAAAGTAGGCAATTGCCTTTGTTGATCATTTCACAATTTACTGTCACTCCTGCAATATGAGGGTCATTGAAAGGCAACTTTAACAAGCAATTGATGATGTCTCGTCAAGGGTTCAGGTTCTCTGCAGTAAAAGATTCTCTGTGTATGCTTCTGCCAGAAATGCACTCTTTACCCCAATCCTGATTTAAGAACGGGACAAACTATTATCCCAGTAGCACCAAGTTCTTGGGACTTATCTTTGACAGAAAGCTAACATTCTTTGCACATATTCATTGTCTTCAGGAAAAATGCAAAAAAAAAAAAAAAGCATTGGATATCCTCACACTCCATCCTCTATAGAATGGGGTGCTGATCAATGTTCCTTGCTCTGCATTTATCCTACACTTGTACATTCAAATCTTCATTTTGGATCCCAAGTTCTGCAAGGGAGAGCATGCTCTGGTGGTTGGATCCTATCCATCATCAGGGTATCCATCAGTGCGAATAGCCACTGATGCTTTTTGCACATCACCCATTCAAAGTCTTTATGTTGAATCAAATGACCCCCCCCCCCTCATCACTTAGACAAAAACATTTGTTTCTTAATTATGCCCTAAGGATAAAGTCCCTTTCTGATCATCCTACATGGACTAGTCTCTTCTCTGCATTGAGAGATCCAATATCCCCCCCCCACACACACACGTCAGACTGCCATTTGTCCTTTTAGTATGCACATTAAAGAGGCTATGAAAGTTGTTGGCATGAATGCTGAAATTACCTGCACCAAACGAGACAGCATTCCCCCATGGCAGGCTTGCACCTCATCCTGCAACTTCTCATTGTGTCAACTACAGAAGTCCCATACACCATTGTCAGTCTACCTTCAATTGTTTAATGAACATGGAACAGCCCACTCTGATTTCTTGTCCATCTATACTGATAGTTCAAGATCAGAGATCTCTGTTGGCTGTGCTACTGTGTTTTCTAGATCGCCAACCAGATCCCACTCGATTGCAATAATTCTACAGCAGAGTTACTTGCCATTCAGCCCACACTTGTGCATATAAAATAAAATTCCTACCAAAAGTGTCTAATTTATACAGACTTTTTGAGTTCTTTACAGGCTATCTCTTGTTCAGTGTATAATCCACATCCATTGTATGATGAGGTGTTACACTTTTATACAAAATGAACACCTTCGTTTTGATTGGTTGGTAGATTCCCAGCCACATTGGAATTAAGGGAAATGATATCACAGATGCAGCTGCTAGATAAGCTCATACTTTATCAACATACTGTTTGACGATACCACATACTGACTACAAATAGTTTATAAAATCAAAGTTAATTGCCCAATGGCAATACTCCTGGCAGGAAGCATTGGTAGTCTGGTCAGCATAGAAACAGAAGAGAGGAAGTTGTTCTTGCTAGGCTCTACATAGGTCACAGGCATCTCACACATTCTTTTTTACTGAGGGCTAATGATCCACCTATGTGCAAATAATGTAAAAATCTGGCCAAGCCCTATACACTCAGGTAGATGTTATCAGAACCAGACAAACTGCATGACATTTTAAAATTTTTACAAAGAATTAATTTATTCAAACACATTTGATTATAAATTTGATTTGTTATATGTAGATACCACATTGTACATATTAATTGTACAAACATTTTATTTGTGGGATGATTAAGGGTCAAAGCTGTGTAACTGAGAGGAGACCTCCACATAGCCTTTAAAGGAATGCAGAGAAGACCAGGGCTTCTGACTAATGTCCGGTCCTCACCTTCTCGTGGTGCACCCTGTTAGGTATCTACCTGGATACTGAACAAACAAGGATGAGCTGGCAATTTGGAATTTAGCTGATCAAATTGTATTCTTATTGGCTAAAATCAAAATATAAAATGATGGTACAACATGACAGAATTTCATGCCTGATGGGGCATCGCCTGGTTCTTTTGCCAGGGAACCAGGGCAAACAGCAAAAGTCGGATATTGGAAAATCCTAAAACACAACCCAACTCAACATAACCTGAGTTCAAGATTGGTACTATCAACATAAGAAGCCTGAATGGCAAAGATATGGAGCTAGCTGAGGAATTAGATAAGAACCAAACCGACATAATAGAGGTGCCTGAAACAAAAAAGACAAAAACTAGTGAGATCTTTCTGAGCAATAAATACAAAATGTTATATTCAGGCAATGACAATCAAGGAAAAGAAGGAGTAGCCATAGTATTCAACACTAAATACAAGGCTACTCTTCTTGAATGGAAGGCAGTCTCAAGTAGAGTGATGTGGGCAAATATCAGAATGGGGATCTGGACAATAAGACTTATTTGTGCTTATGGTCCCACAGAAGGTTCTGCTAAGGTAGAAGTGGAGGAATTTTTGAGGCTTTAGAGAAAGCAACTGACACAATAAAAAAGGAAAGTTGGTCCTTGTTGGGGATCTAAATAGCAGAGTAGGAAATGATTGTCAGAATTAAAAAAAATATTTTGGGAAAATTTGGAGAAAAAAGCAAAGCCTAATAATAATGGCAAATACCTGTTGGATTTCTGCTCAGGACATGGACTGGTTATTACTAGCACAATGTTCAAACATAAAAATGTGCACAAATTCACATGGAGAGAAGAGGCAAGGAATAAGAAAAGTCTCATTGACAACGTGATTGTTTTCTCCCTGAAGCAGGACACCAGAGTGTACAGCGGATTTGAAATTGGAAGTGATCACCATTTACTCTTGAGCAGGATAAAATTCAATTTCATATTGAAAAGAATAACATATAAGAAAGTTTTAAAGCAATTAAAGGTTGAGCAGCTCTCAGATGTGAACTGTAGGCTAAAACACACAAACATTATTCAAGAAAAAATGAAAGAGTTTGAGAACAGTAATCAAACCTTGAAAATTCAGTGGAAAGTTGAAAAAAACATTGATTGATTCAGCTAGAGGCATGTGGTGAGGTTGTCTGCAAGGATAGAAAAATCAGAACTCCATGGTAGAGTATTTTTCAGATATTACTGAGAACCACTATAGGGACGGGATAATGGTACTGGAGCATCTCTGGAAAAGATGTATTAGTCTTAAGGGAGATTATGTTGAAAAATAAAAATAATTTTGAAATTATAAATTCGTTTTTTTAATTCTTAGGCCAAGAACTTTTCAGACCACTCTTGTAGTTGAGAAATCATGGAAATATAACAAAGATCTGTATTTAAGTTTTGTAGATCTGGAAAAATCATATGACAAGGTGCCAAGAGAGAAGCTATTCAATACGCTACAGTTATATGGTGTCAATGGAGCATTATATCAAGCAATAATTGGTCTTTAATTGAGTTGTAAGTCAGCAGTTAGAATTGAAGGAAGTACAGGAAGATGGTTTAATGTTAAATCTGGTGTGAGACAAGGATGTACATTATCCCCTCTGTTATTCATTATCTATGTGGATCATATTATGAAGGAAAGTGGTATTAAACCTGATATCAAAATTGGAGATGTTAATATCAGCTCTTTGCGACACCTCATAAAGACACTTCAATGCAATCACAGTTATGTAACCACCTTCGATTAAATCATGAAATCATCCACCAGAGGACTTACACGTTCTACAATCCTCCGAATGGCCAGTCCTGCACCATATCCTCCTAAACTACTTCATTTTTTACAGAGATGCTCTACAGCGGTGGAAAAACACACAACTTCATCACACACTAACAGGATCAACAGAGTTAGCTGTACTTACAGAACCACTATTTTCAAACAGAAACATAACAAGTCTCACAACTGGCCAGCCCTTTCTTTTCCCTACATGGAACTGGCCAGGAATTAGAGTCATAGGGGACCTCCTAACCCAGACCCTAAAGTGGAAAACATTCACAAGCCTACCAATGAAGAACCCCAAAACTGAAAAGCAATATCAACAGTTGCAAGCCTCCATTATAAAAGCCTATCCAGATATCACTACACCTCAGGAAATCTGTATTCCTTCTAGAAACTGCTCGGGGCCGATATTTCATCTTGTACAATCAGAAGCCTCACTTCCAATTCTTCCCTCCAACTACAAGAAAATATACCACTTCATGTCAGTGTCTCCAACCTTGCCCTTCTTATATTCATCCTTAACCCTCTCATCTACAAAGCTGCATATGCCACTCAGTTTTCAGTGGGATCTTCCATATAAATCGAAGTGTGCCAAACCAGATTCCAACATGCAGTGGAGAATATGGCATAACATCTTGCCAACTCCTTCTAAGATCTACAAATTTGAGCTAAGAGAAATGGAACTGTGTCTATTCTGTGACGTTTCAGGTACCTTGGAACATACATATCTAACATGTCCTGCAAACAAAGTGATGGTCACCTATGTCCTGAATACTGTCTCTCTAGCACCTGTATCTAGCACCTGTATCTATGCACACAGCCAAGAAGACTACTGGAATTTAGTCTACACAGAAGAAAACAGACACAGAACATGCAATTTCCTCTTCATCTGCGCTAACGCCGTCATCTACAGTTTCTACCTAAGACAGACAAGAAATTACCAGTACCCATCCATCACTGAAATGCACAAACCCTCATGTATATCCTCCATCAAAAACTAAAAAGCAGGCTTTCACTGGAACTTGAATACTTCAAAGGAACAGGAACTGTCGCGAAATTCATAGAGGAGTGGAATCCAACTGGTACCCTCTTCTGGATTGACTACGACAATACGCTTCATCTGAAAGATAAATCAGACTGAAACTGAACTGTCATTTTGAATTCATTTATTGCATTCTCTATTGTATACCTGAAAGGAAAATGTTTCTTTCTCTGTAATATAATATATATATACTTATATATTTATAATATGTAAATAGTCCTTGTTACTTATCGTCTAATGTATATTTTAACAAGTTAAATGAAAAAAAAATTTTAAAAAATATATCTATCTATCTATGTATCTACTCTCTCGCTAGGTGGCCAAGGTGTTGCACGTGCGTTCATATGCTCCTGCCTTCTCCCACCTTTTATATGTTTATTCGCAAGGGAGGACATAGTTTTTTATATAGACGTGTGGACAGACTTATGTGTTCGTCGAACATGTTGTTTATTATTTTAACGGTATAATAGAACACAGAAACTAAGTAAATAATTAATTTATTAACTTGATGCTGATATTTCGCTGGTATTATAACCAGCATCTTCAGAGCACAAAAACACTGTTTGTCACAATACGCGAGACTAAAACAACATGGTGTACATTAACAAAATTGTAGCAGCAACACAAAGACTAGAGTCCTGATTTTGGCGCCCTCTATCTGAAAAAAAAAAAAAAAAAAAAAAAAAAAAAAAAAAAAAAAAACGCTATCATATATTGCTAGAGTCCTAGAAAAGTGCTAGTTTTTCCTTAATATGACTGTCTCCCAGATCTTCGGCAAGTTAATACAGCCATATTTGTTGAGATTTGGGGTGTGTTTTAGGGCTTCTGTCGCCTCTAAGAACAATCTCTCTGATTTATATGGGTTTCTGTGTAGTACTTTTGTGTTTTTCCAGTTGATCCTGTGTGCAGGGGTATCCAGAGCATGGTCTGCTAGGCCCGACTTCCCATAATGATATTTCCGGACGTATCGTTTATGTTCGCTGATGCGGATATTCACAGTTCTTCCTGTTTGACCGTAGTAGGCTTGATTGCATGAGCAGGGTACTTGGTAGACTCCTGGATGTGATAAAGGAGGAATGCTGTCCTTGGGTGAGCGGATGAGGGTGGCTAATTTGCTACATGGTCTGAATGTAGTGCGTAGTTTATGTTTAATGAGAATTCTTGAGATCTTTTCGGATGTGCCTTTAATGTAAGGGATGGTGACTGTTTTGTTGTAGTTCTCTGTGGTGGATGGTGGGAAGGGTTTCTTAGGAGTGTTTAGTATTTTGTTTATTTTTTGTGGATTGTAGCCGTTGGCCAAGAAGGTGTGGCGTAAGTGAGTCAGTTCAGCAGTAAGAGCCTTGTCATTTGAACAGATTGCTCTCGCTCTATGGGTTAGCGTTTTTAAAATGCCATATTGTTGAGAAGGATGATGGTGTGATTGTTTGTGTAAGTATCTGCCTGTATGTGTGGGTTTTCTGAAAACTGAAAATGATAAGGAACCATCTGGGAGACGTGTAATGAGTGTATCCAGGAAGGGCAGACAGTTGTTGGCTTCCGGTTCCTTTTTTTTCCGGTTTTTTTTATATAGAGATATTCTTCAATCCGAGAGCTATTTGCTCATACTAGTTGTGAACGCATAAGTGTAGTGATAAGTGATTTATGACAGTTTTCTTCTCCTGGTGTATGCATTCCTATATATTTTCCACTTCGACACCATAATTCCTTCTTTGCCACCTGCATTGGCTGCATTACTCACCTGCGGCTATCGCCAGCGTAGGATTACCTACCATGGCAACCACATATTCCTGTACCACCACTGACACAGAAATGCAAGGACCCCCACAACTTTGGACCCGGAAGGAAGAGCAAAGGTCACTGGAGCTGCTGACACGGAAAACAGGTCAGTCAATTCCAAATCTTACGCTAATGTTGTATCAAATGGATATATCCTATCGTCCTCCAAAACACCGATTTCACACACGAATGCCACATCAGCCAGCAGTAAACTGATTAATGCAAAAATTACTACCACTGTTAGCAACGTCATTTCCCGAGAAAATGGAATTGTTATCTTTGCAACCAAAGAAAACATTGCACTAGAAGGGTATCTGAATGGCTATTGCCAAAATTGTACCTGCGAAAAATATTACTGGCTCTTCCCGTGTTGCTGGTACTGTGCAGGTGTATTTTAGCCACATATCATGGGCACAAAATGTACTACAAAAAGGCGTAGATATCCGTGATTATCACTTCGAAGCAGCACCAATAGAACTAGCTCCGACAAAAGTAACAGTATCAAATGTTCCCCCTGAAATTCCTCATCAACTTATCAGATCCATCTTATCAAGATAATTGTTCTGTCACAGGAAAAATATGCACATTGTCAGCAGCTACGAAAAAAGCCCGAATTCGCCATGTCAAAAGCTTTCAAAGACAGGCATTAATGCACTTTCCAAACAATGATGCACTACACGACCTCCCAAAATTAATCAACACGGATATGAATGGAATAACCTACACTTTCTACTTACCTTCCTCATCACAGTGCTTCTTCTGTCATGAAGATGGTCAGATTAGGAAACAATATCCCTATATTACCAACAGTTCATCAACAAATATCCCAGCCCAGAATATGAAACCAGTTGAATAGAACAACATCGTTCGTGAAGAAAATCCAAGCATAGGAAAAAGTAAACCAAAAATTCTCTCCAAATCACGAATATCAGAACCAAGAAAATCCCGACCTGGAAAAGACGAGGTTCAGTTAACTAATGAGATCCAAATCTCTGATAACGAAGTTTCACAGCACAAACAGCATGAAATCACAGATCCTCCCAATAGAGATGACTCGAATGAACAAATTAAAAGCAATCCCCGGACACAATAACCAGAATCACCAACCCAGCCTCCCACTAATTCAAAACCTCATCTAATAGAAGAAACTACTCAAAATGGCCTTCCATCACCTGCCGCCAGCCAAGGAGAAAGAGAGTTCCCAGACGATGATGAAACTGTACTCCCACATGACGACTTAGAAGAGGAAGAAGCTGAGGGGGAACTTCCCCACACTGAGGATCCCCTAACCATGAAGCAGCTGTCGTCCTTCATACAGAAAGTACGAGGCTCCCCTCACAAATTAACTATAGCCCTTAAATACACCACAAGAATTCTGGAACTAATATCTCAACTTCAGGACCTACACTCAAAATTAAAATGTGAAAAGGGCAGAGCAGAGCTTAACAGGAGTAAGCTAATCTACTACCTGATTAATGGGCTACAAACACAATATCAGGACCAATATTAGATTCAACCTACAATTAAACTTTCATAAACATAATGTCTCTGAGCCTGTTTTCTCTTAATGCAAGAGGATGTGCTTCTGCTTTATGCAACAGAATAGTTCTTGACCAGGTACAAAAACATCATATAGACCTATTACTTCTGCAGGAAAGAAATATAAGCTCCTCTTCCAAATTATCTAGAAGATGGGCAGAGTGGCCTTATGACCTACATCACTCTGCAACCTAACAACATCATGGAGCAGGAGTCAGCTTAGGAGTACTTCATCATTCTCCCTACAGACTAAAAGTGATTGCTGATATATCAGGATATGTCTTGTATGCTCAGATAAAAGCACCCAACCATAATACCCTGCATGTGTTCAATATCTACATACCACAGCAGGATGCTCTGGCATCACAAATCCTGGATTTTGTTCAAAACCATCTTTCTAGTATAGACCAAGAACATATCATAATAGCTGGAGACTTTAATTGCACTCTTGACCAAGAAAAAGACGGACTTCAGTGTGTGGAACGTCATAGCCAATTAATAAACAAACTTCAAACACTTATAAACAATAATGAACTCATTGACGTCTTTTGGCATCAACATCCAGATAAGAAGTCCTACACATGGAGGTCAGCAATCACAGCAACTAACAGACCACTCTGCCAAGCATGACCGGACAGATACTACATTACCAAACACACTGTTTCTCTAGTTAGAAACATCTCACACATTCCTTCCTACATCTCAGATCATTGCTTCCTCAAGCTGCAACTTTCATTATCTTTGGAAGCATCCAAACCAGGAAGTGCCTATTGGATCTTCAACAATACCCTCCTGAAAGATCCAGATTACATAAAAAAACACTTAGGCATTAATAACCAATCACAATGAAGGAGGATACAGAACCAATGAAAACATGGTGGCCCCACTTAAAGTCACAAATAAAATCCTTCATGCAGTTCTACGGTAACCAGAAAAATCAACAGAGGAACATTAGAATCCAACAACTTGAAGGAACAGCTCAAGTATCTCCCAGAAGAAAGCAGTGAATATCATTCTGCCTTCCAAGCCATGCAAAGACAGGGAGAATTATCGGCAAAAGGTGCCCTACTTAGATCTCGGCATACACAAATAAATCTTTCAGACCACAAAATATTTTTTCTCTTTGGAAAAAAAGTGCCAGGCAGCAAACTCCATCTCTGCTATCAGACTTCAAGACGACAGCATCACAGAAGATCCAAGTAAAATCACCTCTGAAATCCTACAATACTACAAGAATGCATACAGTACTGCAGGAACATCCCATCATGCCATTCACGAAATACTGAAAGAAACAAAAAAAATCTCTGCAACAGATTGGAACCACTTAGAAATCACGCTAGATGAACTGAAAACTGCATGCACATCTTTGCCAAAGAACAAATCTCCTGGCCTGGATAGTCTCACGTCCCAGTTTTTCCAAGTCTTCTGGAATCAACTCGGACCACTTCTCCTCAAAACACTGCAAGAAACCTACATCAATGGGCTCCCACAATCCATCACGACCTCAGTAGCGCGAATGATACCAAAGAAGGGAGACCACATGGATATCCTAAACTGGCATCCAATCTCCCTAATTAATACTGATTGCAAAATCATTTCCAAAGTTATAGCAAACCGAATAAAGCCAACTACTCTGTTTAAAACAGAGTAGTACTCTGTTCCAGGAAGATCTGTAGATGATAACCTCCATTTAATAAGAGATCTCATCCACATCGCAAACAGCCAACATGGAAACCTAGCACTCGTCAGCCTTGATCAGGAGAAGGCTTTCGACACAATAGAGCACGAGTACCTTTATGAAGTCCTAAAGGCATTTGGCTATGGTCCTCTCATCATTGAAACAGTGCAATTGCTTTACAGAGATGCGCACTTCTGTTTAAAAATCAACAACAGGCTCACTCGCACTTTGTCATACTCTTGAGGGATCAAGCAAGGATGACCCCTCTCCGGTCAATTATATACACTGGCCATAGAACCCTTCTTAAAAAGAGTACACAACACCATCATCTCCAAATGAACCAACATAACAGATCCACATAAAAAATAACCCTATCAGCATATGCTGATGACATCACTGTAATAGTCCGAAATGAAGAAGAAATGACAGTAACCGAGGAACCACACAGACTATATGCACAAGCCTCAGGGGCCAAATTAAATTCTGCAAAAACCACGGACTCATGGTCAGGCAGAAGGAAGTCTAGAAATGATTCTCTGATCGAATGTACCTGGTCAAGCGAAGGACAAAAATACTTAGGTGTGCACCTTGGCAACACTAAAATTTATAACACACTGAACTGGACACAGCACAACCATTTTAAACAGGTGCTAGGTAAATGGAACAGCTTTCGTTCCATGTCTTCACTTAGAGGAAGAGTGTCTGCAAGCCACTCAGCAAGGGAGGTCATGGCCTGATTTCCCTTGAAAACAAGATTAGATCCTTCAGGATAATCCTCCTCCTAAAGACACTTCAGTGCAATCACACTTATGTAACCACCATGGATTACATCACGAAATCATCCACCAGAGGACTTACACTTTCCACAATCCTCCGAATGGCCAGTCCTGCACCATCTTCTCCTAAACTACCTCATTTTTATAAAGATGCTCTACAGCGGTGGAATGACACAGAACTTCATCACACACTGACAGGATCAACACAGTCAGCTGTACTTACAGAACCACTATTTTCGAACAGAAACATAACAAGTCTCACAACTGGCTAGCCCTTTCTTTTCCCTACATGGAACTGGGCAGGAATAAGAGTTATAGGGGACCTCCTAACCCAGACCCTAAAGTGGAAAACATTCACAAGCCTACCAATGAAGAACCCAAAAAACTGAAAAGCAATATCAACAACTGCAAGCCTCCATTATAAAAGCCTATCCAGATATCGCTACACCTCAGGAAATCTGTATTCCTTCTAGAAACTGCTCAGGGCCGATATTTCATCTTGTACAATCAGAAGCCTCACTTCCAATTCTTCCCTCCAACTACAAGAAAATATACCATTTCCTCATGTCAGTGTCTCCAACCTCGCCCTTCTTATATTCATCCTTAACCCTCTTATCTACAAGGCTGCATATGCCACTCAGTTTTCAGTGGGATCTTCCATATAAATCGAAGTGTGCCAAACCAGATTCCGACATACAGTGGAGACTACAGCATAACATCTTGCCAACTCCTTCTAAGCTCTACAAATTTCAGCTAAGGGAAACAGAACTGTGTCTATTCTGTGACGTTTCAGGTACCTTGTAACACACATATCTAACCTGTCCCGCAAACAAAGTGATAATCACCTATGCCCTGAATACTGCCTCTAGTACCTGTAACTACACACACAGCCAAGAAGACTAGTGGAATTTAGTCCACACAGAAGAAAACAGACACAGAATATGCAATTTCCTCTTCATCTGCGCTAAGGCAGTCATCTACAGCTTCTACCTAAAACAGACAAGAAATGACCAGCACCCATCCATCACTGAAACTGCACAAACCCTCATGTATATCCTCCATCGAAAACTAAAAAGCAGCTTTCACTGGAACTTGAGTACTTCAAAGGAACAGGAACTGTCGCGAAATTCATAGAGGAGTGGAATCCAACTGGTACCCTCTTCTGGATTGACGATGACAATACGCTTCATCTGAAAGATAACTCAGACTGATACTGAACTGTAAATTTTGAATTCATTTATTGCATTCTGTATTGTATTCCCGAAAGGAAAATGTTTCTTTCTCTGTAATATATATACTTATATACTTATAATATGTAAATAGTCCTTGTTACCTATCGTCTAATGTATATTTTAACAAGTTGAATAAAAAATATAAAAAAAAAATATATATATAAACATTAAGTCTGAATATAAGGCATACTGACTAATATAATCCAACTGTTTGCTCAACTGCCCAATAAGATACAGACACCTTTCGGTTATTTTAGTTTATTATTAAACCGGTGAAATATGCATCAAAAAGTATTCACTCTGACAGTGTTTAGCTCTCACACCACTGTTACGAACTCTAAATAGCAGTATTTAGAGAAGGGGGGGGGAACATCGGATGACCTTTAAACGGTTCACGGACAATTCATAGTGGGGAAAAATCGTCGCACATAAAATTCACTGAAAACGTTATTCGCTAGAAAATTGAAATGATATTGCATTGATACCAATTATATAAAAATGTTAATGTAGAGCAAGATAAATTTCACAAAATATTGTTCTTTTATGTATTATTTGTTTAGATTTGAATTAGATTTTCATAAATAAAAAAAAATATGTATATATATATATGTATATATATATAGAGAGAGAGAGAGAGAGAGAGAGAAATTTTTTTGTGCATATATTTTATCACTCCTTATAACTTTTTTATTAACAACTTGTGTAGATAACTATTTAGTAATACTTTTAATATGCATGTACTCAATGCTTTGTACATACATTTCATCTTATTCACTAATTTATCTCCTTATAACTATTTATTTATTTATTTATGTCCTGTGTACTGCTATAATCTGTGTCATGGTGTAGTATGACCTTTGCTGTCCTTTTGCCATAAAACCACAAATTATCCAACCAACTTAACATATTTATGAAGTCCATCAAAGTAATGGTTAATTTGAAGAGTCATTCTTGTTACCCTTATTACACAAAAAGAGTTTTATTATTCCTGTAGTAGTCATAATTTTTTTTTCTTTGACAAATCTGACACTTCTATAATTTTTTTCAGTACTGTAGACCAGTTTGAAAAAGCACAAAAAAGATGTCACTGCATCCAAATACTGCTAGAAAAATTAAATAAACCTAAATTGAAAGGAAGATTTTTACTTTTGCTTTTAAAGGTAAGCATTTAAATAAATGGTGTTAATTATGCTTTTCATGATGCCGTGATATCTCATTAACAACTTTCAAATGAGTGATCCTTCAATTAACTGAGCTTTGAATGAGTTAGTGTGTCAACCAACTTCTGATATAGCTTGTAGCACTGTGTAACTGTACCTTCAGTTATCAAACCCTTCAATTATCTACCTGACAGATTGCTTTTCCACTGTGGCTGAATAATTTAGGATTGTAACTAGTTTCTAAGTTATATTCCTTGACAACGATCCTAACTTTATGAATTAATTTTTTTTACATAGAGAAGCATTTCAATTATATATTTTTCCCTTTTGGAAACAAAGGGGAAGCAGCATGTAATAGCATCCTTTGATTAGTTATGAGATTTTACTAACCTTTGAAAGTATATAATAATTATAAACAATATCCAATTAATAAATTGCTATATTTTTCGCTAACTTTTCTTTAGTACTTTTTTTTATATCTAAATGTCTCATGGATTAAAATTCTGTTATGTAATTTATACATTGTCAAAGTTTTCAGTCATGTTGGTCGCATGCACCTACAAATGTTTCTTATGTGGCCCATTATTGTTAACTTTTTAAATTTTATATGTTATTAGTGGTTCTTATAATAGTTCTTCTAGGTATATAGGAATCGTGCAGCAAGCACAGAGGGATCCCATGGTGACCCGGTCCACTATACAGGCAGATGTAGGGGCTCCTGTGTGTCCACAAACCATTTCCCAATGCCTCACGGAGGCGAATCTACGATCCCAGCGCCCCTTACGTGTGCTCCCATTAACACCGCAACATCGCCGACTCCGTTTGCAGTGGTGCCTGGCGAGAGCGACGTGGAACGCCACAGACTGGCGATGTGTGGTCTTCAGCGATGAGTGCCGCTTCATTTTGGGGACAGATGATCATCGTGTCCGGGTGTAGAGGACCACTGGTCAAGGACACAATCCCGACCTCGCTATCAAGCACCACACCTTCTGCAATGTAGGCATTATGGTCTGGGGAGCCATAGCCTACGATAGCCGATCACCCCTCGTAGTGGTACGTGGTGTATTGACAGGGCAGCGGTATGTGGACGACATCCTACTGCCCCATGTTCTCCCCTTCCTGGCCGGGATACCAGGAGCACTATATCAGCAAGATAATGCCCATCCATACACGGCTCAGGTTGCCCAGGCCTGCCTACGTCGTGTACAGACACTTCCATGACCTGCCCGCTCCCCGGACTTGTCCCCTATCGAGCATGTTTGGGTGCAGCTGAAACACCAGCTCCCACCGTGCCGCAATTCCCGGATTTGAAGCACAGCGTCCAACACGTGTGGGCCAGTCTGCCGCAGGACAACATCAGGCATTTGTTCGCCACCATGCAGGACCGTATTGCAGCATGTAACGCCGCATGAGGCGATGCAACGCGCTATTGATGATGACCGGATTGCGTACCACAGATCCCTTTTGTAATTGTCCTTCAGCTCTGTTTTTGCTATCATGTGCATCACTCACTTAAAATTTGTGTAAAGACTTTATTTTACACCAATAAAATTTCAGTTGAATCCTATGCTTCCTTCTTTGTGTGCTAATTTCTTTGTCCGTGTGTGTGTATATATATATTTTTTTTTTTAAAAAAAGAATTGAATGACAAAAACCGAGAAAAAAGGAAAAAGGTAATATAATATCACACGACTAGTTTCGGCTTTTTACAGGCTTCTTCAGGTGTTTTTATAAAAGAAAAAACCTTAAACATTGAAGATAAAAAACTGTGAATAGCACAGGAAAGCCACTATACATATTTAACGTGAAAACATTGTAGTCAACGTATTCAAAGTAGTTCCTTCATTGTCACATTGTTGGGTGAGTGCGTGCGTATGGCATCTCGTGAGCACCAGCATTTGATCACAGCAGAATAACAGTCTGGAAGGTTATAGCTTATTATTTAAATGTACAGGGTTGAGTGACGATTTCTCTAGATTTTACAATTTTTCTCTCCAATTCGTCATGGCAATGGAAAATGTTGTTAGATCTATCCCAAAGAATTGTATATGACCATGGTTTTCATTGTCAGAATCGGCTGAAAAAAGGACATGGCTAGATAAAGCACTGGCACATGTTCTCTCGTAAGCGATGTCCCTCCTGTGCTCCTCCATACGCAATTCAATAGACTTATCCGTCTGGCCAAAGTAAGGGATGTCGCAGTCACACCATATCTTATACACACCGGGATATTTTAGATTGTGATGGCTAGGCTTTCGACGACTCACTTGAGAGCAGATCTTAGCAAGCGAAGTAAATAAAGTTCTAATGTTATATTTTTTGAGAACCTTGGCTAATTTTTGAGAAACTGTGCTTATGTATGGAATAGATATATTGCCTTTAACATTATTCATTTCTTGAGTATGGCGTCTAGGAGGATTAAAAAGGAATTTTTTAGTAATTTTTTGAGAATAACCATTCAGTCTGAAGGTAAATGTAAGAAAATTGATTTCTTTACGAAGTTCATCAGGGTCGTCAAGAAGATAGCAAGCTCTATGTGTGCCAAAGTAGAAATAATTCAAAGTTTCTGAGGAGGGAAATAATGGAACTGACTATGGAGATATCTATTGGTGTATGTGTAGGTTTTCTGTACATCGAAATTTTAAGTTTTTCAGAAGAACGGGTTAGTTTTACGTCCAAGAAAGGCAGGGAGCTATTAGTTTCAAGCTCAGCCGTGAATTGGATATTCGGGTGTTAACTATTGAAATGTTCAAGGAAATCCAGGAGAGAATCGCATCTATGGCTCCAAATGAGGAAAATGTCATCCACATATCGTTTCCAAATTCTAGGTGCTACGGAATAGGAAGAGATAGCTTTGACTTCAAAATCTTCCAGATAAATGTTGGCAAGTACAGGAGATAAAGAATTACCCATTGCTAGACCATGATTTTGCTTGTAGATAGTGTCTTGAAATCTAAAGTATCTGGACTTGATGCAATAAGTAAGTTAGGCTAACATTTTTTTGGATAACTTGTCTTTAAAAAGTGTCAGGACTTCGTCTGTAGGAACATTTGTAAACAAGGATACTATGTCAAAGCTAGCCATGATTTCATTTTCTTTAACAGTAATATCCTTAATGTATGATACAAAATCCGTAGAGTTCTTAATAAATGACAAAGACTTGCCCGAAAAACATTTGAGGTATTTTTCAAGATGTTTTGAAAGGTTGTATGTTGGTGAATCAGTGCCTTCAACGATGGGATGAAATGGGGTATTTTCCTTGTGGATCTTGGGAACTCCATATATGCGTGGGATAAGTGGATGCAGAGAGCGAAGAGAATGGCGAATGTTTCTAGATGTTTCAAAAGTTGATTTTAATAAATTGTTAGTACGATTTTGAAGTTCATGAGTGGGATCTCTCTCAAGAATGGAGTAAGCGTCACTCTGTAGTAATTCAAGCATCTTATTTTTATAATCTTCAAAGTTAAGCACAACTGTGGCATTGCCTTTATCTGCAGGAAGGATAATTATATTTCTGTTATTTTTTAAACTCTTAAGAGCCTGTCGTTCCAACAAATAGTTGTTATCTGTGGGTGGTTTTGCATTGTTGATGATAAAGATGGATTCAATATGGAGAAGTTTTGCATCTTGTGGAGGGAGGAAGGAAGCTGCTTTTTCTATCTTGGTGAGGAGTGATTCTTTTGGGATAGATTTCGGAGAAGGAATAAAATTTAAACCTTTGCTGAGGATACTTTTTTCTGCATCTGAAAGGATGTGAGATGATTTATTAATTACAACTTTATCAGGATTGATGTGAGGTTTTGAGAAGTTCAGATTATTTTGTACTCTTTTTAAGGTTTCAAATTTTTTAATAAGTTTTAATTTGTTGTTATATTGGATTTGGGCTGCTTGAGATTCACTACGCATGCTAAAGAGATGCCAACTTTCATTGTCTAGAGATTCTTCAAGTATTGAGATAATGTACTTTTTTTGGCAAACAAAAAAGCGAGAGTATGTTTTGTGTCAAATATTCTTTCAGCAAGAAGGTCTAACTTTGCTTTGTGATATATTCTTCTGGCACGTTCCGTTGTTATATTAATACGTGTTGAAAGGCTTATATGCTGGTTAAACATGATAACTAATAATTAAGGAATTGACAGCGTACAATAGAAATATAAATTAAAAACAAATTTAATAAATACTTTCCGATATTTTGGCAACGTCACGTTGCCATCTTCTTGGGAACTTAAAATAAAGAACAGGTGCACGCAAGTGCTACATAACAGCAAATGAGAAATGAAGCGAGGAAGCTACCATTTTCCTAAAGTCCTGATGGTGCCCCCTGGTTGGCTATATTGGTAGTTATTGGCCTTTGGGCTGAAGTTCTTCTGATATATGTTTCCTAAATTTGCAGCAGTCTTATGCACCCAAATTTGTTGAGGTTTGGCATGTTCTTAAGGGCTGAGGCTGATTCCATGAATAGTCTTTCATATTTGAACTTGCTGCGGTGTATTACTGTGGCTTTCTTCCACCTTATTCTGTTGCGGGTATCCAGAACATGGTCTGCAAGCCCAGAGTGGCTGTACTGGTGAAATCGAATGTAGTCCTTGTGTTCTGCGATTCTGATATTTGCTGTCCTGTCTGTTTGGCCAAAGCAGGACAATTTACAGCTGCAAGGGACCCGGTATACACCAGGTAAGTCTAGGGGTAGTGGTTGGTCTTTAGTGGAGCAGATAAAGGATGCCAATTTTCTGTATGGCCTGTAACAAGAGGTCAGGTCATGATTTTTTAAGATTTTCATAATTTTTTCCGAGGTGCCTTGGATGTAGGGAATGGTGATGGATTTAGAGTAATCCTTGTTGTAATTCTTAAGAAAGTCACTTCTTGACCTGTAGAAGTTACCAACAGACAAAACAGATAGAGGGGACAGCCATAGGTTCACCACTTTCTCCACCCTTCGCCAACTTCTTTATGGAGACTTTTGAAGCGAAAGCCTTAAACTCAGCCCCACAAAAACCTACCATATGGCTTCGTTACGTTGATGATGTGTTTGCTATTTGGCCACATGGCCGGAATACACTCCTCTCCTTCTTAACACACTTAAACAACCAACACCCTAGAATCAAGTTCACCCTAGAAAAAGAGAACGACAATAGCCTCCCCTTCCTAGACACACTAGTCACCTGCCAACCTGATGGAACCTTGGTTTTCTCAGTTTATAGAAAACCCACCCATACAGGCAGATACATTCACCAACAATCCCCCCCCTCCCACACACACACACAACAATATGGAGTTATTGAGACACTATTCAACAGGGCAAAACTTATATGTTCAAATGATCAAGCCCTAACCACTGAACTAAATCACATCTTTAACACTTTCTCAGCCAATGGCTACACCCCCCCCCCAAAAAAAAATCCAAAAAATACTTAAACCAGTTATCCACAACCCCCCCCTCCCCCCTTCACAAAAAAGATTACTCTAAATCCATCACCATCCCCTACATCCGAGGCACCTCGGAAAAAATCAACAAAATCTTAAAAAAACATGACTTAACCACCTGTTACAGACCATATAGAAAATTGGCATTCCTTATCCACTCCACTAAAGACCAACCACTTCCCCTAGACCTACCTGGTGTGTACCAGGTCCCTTGTAGCTGTAAATTGTCCTACTTTGGCCAAACAGGCAGGACAGCAAATATCAGAATCTCAGAACACAAGGACTTCATCCGATTTCACCAGTACAGCCACTCTGGGCTTGCAGACCATGCTCTGGATACCCGCCACAGAATAAGGTGGAAGAAAGCCACAGTAATACACCGCAGCAAGTTCAAATATGAAAGACTATTCATGGAATCAGCCTCACCCCTTAGGAACATGCCACACCTCAACAAATTTGGGTTCATAAGACTCCCCCATTTGGGAAACATATATCAGAAGAACTTCAGCCCAAAGGCCAGTAACTACCAATATAGCCCGCCAGGGGGGCACCATCAGGATTTTAGGAAAATGGTAGTTTCCTCGCTTCATTTCTCATTTGCTGTTATGTAGCACTTGCGTGCACCTGTTCTTTATTTTAAGTTCCCAAGAAGATGGCAACGTGACGTTCACGAAATATCGGAAAGTATTTATTAAATTTGTTTTTAATTTATATTTCTAGTGTACGCTGTCAATTCCTTAATTATTAGTTATCACGTTGTGATATTCTCTTTAAAAGATATGAACTTAGGAAAAACTGCATGGAATTTACAGCGTTTCAAAAAGACTAACCTGTTGATGTTCAGTCCTATCTTCTTCAGTGTTTTTGTTGAAGTTTCTTTTGTTACTATTAAGAGAGGCCTCGTCATGAAGGCTATAAATGCATGACAGAAACTGAGAAAAAAGGAAAAATGTTAATAATATCACACGACTAGTTTCGACTTTTTACAGCCTTCTTCAGGTGTTTTTATAAAAGAAAAAATCTTAAACATTGAAGATAAAAAACTGTGAATAGCACAGGAAAGTCACTATACATATTTAACGTGAAAACTTTGTATTAACGTGAAGAAAATGTCGTCCACATATCGTTTCCAAATTCTAGATGCTAAGGAATAGGAATAGATAGCTTTGACTTCAAAATCTTCCAGATAAATGTTGGCAAGTACAGGAGATAAAGGATTACCCCATTGCTAGACCATGATTTTTCTTGTAGATGGTGTCTTGAAATCTAAAGTATCCAGACTTTGACGCAAAATGTGGATGACATTTTCCTCATTTGGAGCCATGGACGTGATTCTCTCCTGGATTTCCTTGAACATCTCAATAGGAGATGTTCAAGGAAAACAAAAAGTCAACACCCGAATATCCAATTCACGGCTGAGTTTGAAACTAATGGCTCCCTGCTTTTCTTGGACGTGAAACTAACCCGTTCTTCTGAAAAACTTAAAATTTCGATGTACAGGAAACCTACACACATCAATTGATATCTCCATAGTCAGTCCCATCATTTCTCTCCTTTTTAAATTTCGATGTACAGAAAACCTATACATACACCAATAGATATCTCCATAGTCAGCCCATCATTTCCCTCCTCAAAAACTTGAAATTATTTCTACTTTGGCACATAGGGCTCGCTCTCTTCTTGACGAGCCTGATGAACTTTGTAAAGAAATCAATTTTCTTACATCTACCTTCAGACTGAATGGTTATTCTCAAAAAATTACTAAAAAATTCCTTTTTAATCCTCCTAGTCGCCATACTCAAGAAATAAATAATGTTAAAGGCAATATATGTATTCCATACATAAGCACAGTTTCTCAAAAATTAGCCAAGGTTCTCAAAAAATATAACATTAGAACTTTATTTACTCCGCTTGCTAAGATCTGCTCTCTAGTGAGCTGTCCAAAGCCTATCATCACAATCTAAAATATCCCAGTGTGTATAAGATATGGTGTGACTGCGACATCCCTTACTTTGATCAGACGGATAAGTCTATTGAATTGCATATGGAGGAGCACAGGAGGGACATCGCTTAAAAGAGAACACGTGCCATCCAGCCATGTCCTTTTTTTCGGCCTATTCTGATGATGAAAACAATGGTCATACAATCCTTTGGGATGGATCTAACAACATTTTCCATTGCCATGACGAATTGGAGAGAAAAATTATAGAATCTAGAGAAATCATCCTCAAACCTGTACATTTAAATAATGATTTAAGCTATAACCTCCCAGACTGTCATTCTGCTGTGATCAAATGCTGGCGCTCACGAGATGCCATACGCATGCACTCACCCAACCATGTGACCAACGAAGGAACTACTTTGAATATGTTAACTACAACGTTTTCACATTAAATATGTATAGTGACTTTCCTGTGCTATTCACAGTTTTTTATCTTCAATGTTTAAGGTTTTTTCTTTTATAAAAACACCTGAAGAAGGCTGTAAAAAGCTGAAACTAGTTGTGTGATACTATTAAATCTTTTTCCTTTTTTCTCGTTTTTTGTCATTCAATTCTTTTTAAAAATATATTTAACCAACGAGTAGATGAACCTCCATGCATATATATATATATCAGTGTTTGAGGTAGAAAAGCCATCTGAAACCTGAAATATGGAAAAGTAGCTGGAGAAGATTGATGATTTTCAACCACAAATGCCTGAATATAGAGATATAAAAGTTTTATACCATCTGTATTGAATAATTCAGAAGACTTGGTCAGAAGATTGAATCCTGAATGACTGGAGTACCGAGTAAACAGTGTGAAAATTACAGAGCAATTCCATATGTTGTGGTGTTTCAGTTAAGATTTATATCTTATCAGATATATAAAAGACCAAGACAAATTGTGGAAGAGAAATTTGAGAAATTTCTGATTTCAGAGTTAAAAGAGGTTATCAGGATCACATTTTTACAATAAGAGAAATAATGGAAATATAATAAGGATCTCTATTTGAGGTATCATTTCTAGGAAAATTCCCATGTTCTCTATTTGAGTTTTCGAGATCTGGCAAAGGCATATGACAAGGTGCTAAGCAAAAAAAGCGTGGAATGTTAATGGAACATTATACAGAGGAATACATACTCTGTATTTAAATTGTAAGTTAGCTGCTGGAATTGCAAGAAGTAAAGGAAGATGGTTTGATGTAAAATCAAGTATGATCAAGGTGCACACTATCTCCATTGCTATTCATCATCTGTATGTATTGCATTATGAAAGAAAGTGGTATTAGACCTGATATCAAAATTGGAGATATTAAACTTAGCTTTTTACTTTATACAGATGATGTTATACTTTATAAATCCAGTACCACTTTTCAGAATTCTTTAATTAAATTGCATAAATTCTGTAACAAATTTACTATGAAAATCAGCATTAAAATAACAAAAGCTGAAAATAGATAGGAAAATCAGCAGTTATATTCTCAGTGGAGAACCCCATCCCTTTCCCTTTATGCGTCATCTCCTATCCAGGAGTCTATCATAATGCAATTCATGGTTAACTATGGGCATAATGACATGTGTTGAGAACCCTATCTCTTCGACATATTGTCATAAGTATTCATGGCTGTAAATCTATGTGCGTTAACAGGGCTGATTTGCCTGTTCTGGAGGACAAAAAACCTGAGTTTCTGTGTGAAAAACCCCCCTATCTCCATATGAGACTGGCTAACTTTTAGTCGAAAAAGACTAGCTAAACGTTTCTCACATCATGGATAGGAATCAAAGCCAGGTCTTTCCAACCAATGGGCTTTGTCTATACTGACTGAGCTATTGAGGCTCTGGAGAACCCATAGAACAAGTAAAATATTTCAGCTATTTAGGCATGGATCTTAGTGAAGATGGCAAGTTAAATGTCGAAAAAGATAACAGAATAAGCAAAGCTGGTATGGTGGGTAGCCAGCTGAATAAATTTATATGGAATAAGAGAGAAATTAGCTAAAACACCAAACTAGCAGTATATAAGACAGTGTAGAAAGTTTTTTTTATCTTGGGTATTACTATATGTTAAAGTTACCAAGAAATTTTATAAATTTGGTTTTAATCCTTTTTCCCAAGTAAGCAAACAAGCAGGTAAGTCAAGTATGCGCCTGAAGTATTTTCAGATCTGAGGCAACTTGTGGTAAAGGTGGAGTAAGCTCTGATCATTTTCCTTATTATCTCCCATAAGGAAAGTGATCAGAGCTTAATCCAGGAGATGTGCAGACATGTATGATGCTCTTCATTAAGGGAAGGGCCACTACCCAGACCGGTTTTGACCTTTATTGAGGTCTCATCAGTGGGAGCCAGACCCTGAGATGCCAAGGTTGAAGTAATGCAGAACTTATAAATTTTACCTATACAAGTTGCCACAAGGTGCTTTGACTTTATTAAATAAAAAATCTCAGGATGAGAGATAGATGTAGAAATTTTTTTTACCTTGGGTATACTATACGTTAAAGATACCAAGCAATTTTACAAACTTGGGGCCACTACCCAAACAAAAGGTCTGGGTAGTGGCCCTTCCCTTAATGCATAGCATCATACATGTCTGCAAGGAGATGTGCTTTGCATTATGGGAGATACTAAGGAAAGTGATCAGCGCTTACTCCACCTTTTCCACGAGTTGCCTCAGACCTGAAAATACTTCAGGTGCAAACTTGACTTACCTGCTTGTTTGCTTACTTGGGAAAAATGATTAAAACCAAGTTTATAAAACTGCTTGGTATCTTTAACATATAAGACAGTGTTTAAGAGTTGGGTTAGAAATAAAGCACTTGATCAGAGATTAGAGACCACAGATATGAGGGTTCTGAGCAAAAATTGTTGTTGGTGGTGAATAAGAAAAAGAACTTAATATGGTCATTATGAATTAGAGAAAAGGATACTTTTTTTATAGTGGAATGTTCATTGTTGTTAATTGCTTCTTTTTTTTTTTTTGTTATAGTGAGAGTTGATATATGTTAATGGCTTTTTCTTTTTTTTAACCAGAGAATGAAAGGCTTGTTTCAGGATTTACATAGTAATACTATGGATCCAAACATTTTGGAACCACTAGTTGAAGTTCACCTTTCACATATTACACAGCACTTCATTATGATAACTCTTCTTCAAGATTTTGCTGATGTTATGCCAGACTTACTCCTTCAAGACAGACCACAAACTTTTGAAGTTTTACAGGTAAGATATAGCTATTTAATTTTTTATGAATTTGCTATTACTATTTTTTTGTCTTTGGGAAACAATTTATTTCTAGATATTTTCAGGAATATCTAGAATAAATTGTTTCTCAATTTATTTCCTGATTGAGACATTTTAATTTGTTGCATTTGTCATACCACATTTAGAATTTTCATATTTTACTTTTTAACATGTCTAACTTTTTTCCAGATCATAATTGATCATGCAGCAGCATTATGTAAAGGAGGTCATTGTCACTTAGAGATGGTGGGAACAGAAACATTAATCATGTCCTTGTCTGCATTAGGGCTTCTGGTATCTCAACAAAATGAAGTAAGTAATATAAATGGTTTTACATTGTTCAGCTGATTAATGTTATTTGGGTCCTTTCATTGAGTATGATGCTCATTATGGGAGCCTACATAATTTATAATTTATTTATTTATCCTCGCATTATTTTCTGCATAGCTCTGATATCATCTTAGTTTTTACTCAGTGTGTATTTTTACACTATTTCCATTCCTCTCTGGTACCCAGATGATCACATAAGTGCACAAATTGATCACTGTCTTACGAAAAGAAAATCATTACTCTCCTTCTACCTATTTTTTAGTGTGATTTTAATGTTTCAATAATTCCTCTGTATCATTTTTATTGCATTTGCAATGTGTTCCCTGAAGTTCAGCTCTCTTCCCACCATCAATCCTTATATCCCTTGCCTTAGCCTGAATTGTAGTTTATAAATTGTAGCCATTGGTCTAAAATGCAACATTTAACTCTCCTCTTATGAGCAGAGGAAATATGACATGTCTCTGCAAGTCCTGCAAATCCCCCTTAGTCACT